>NC_135374.1:56255266-57678599 GCF_049243985.1 Paroedura picta
GCATCTCAGTAGCTGCTTATCTTATCTTAGTTGGTGAATTTAATATTCTAGTTGATGCACCATTTTATTGATTCCTTTAGCTTAATCCATAAATGTTCTCACAGCCATTAAATCAATCACTCATATTTTTTTCCAAAGTCATTAAAACCATCACACAAAATAAGACGTTTAAAAATCCAGTAATCTGTGCTTCTTCTCACCTCGTAACATCAGTTAGGTCCAAACATCATTGATGTCATCCAGTGGGAGAGGCCTTTTACTACAGAACTCCATTTGGACAAGATTAGACAACGGCAAGTCAATGAAAGCTTTCACTCAATATTGAGAGATATTTTTCCAGTGGTACTGCTTCTTGCATTTACATGTTTTTCATGAAATGCACAACAATTACTCAGTGCTGTATCATTGCCATCTCAGTGTAAGCTATGTTTTCTGATGGCAAACTACACAGGGTCAGGGTGTGAAATCCATTTTGTTCAAAGACGGAAGCGATTACGATGATGTTATCCGTTCAGTCATGTCCGACCCTTGGCAATTCTATAGGAAAGTCTCTGCCATGCGCCCCTGTCTCTGTCTGCTTCTTTTAGTTGGTTCATGGTCATCCCTGTATCGGCTTTGATTGTGTCGAGCTATAACTGGAATCTATAACTGGGCCAATTCAGGGCCAAAAACAGTCCCAGATTAGCAGTGTGGAAGAGCAACCATACAGTTTTGGTATTAAAAGAACATATGTCCTTGTCAGCTATGTACTTTCACATGTCCACATATAGAAAAAGAGAAAGATTAATTACAAAAATGCATTCTTGATCAAAGTATAATGTTTAGCTATTTGCTGCACTCTGGTTACTTATGTACTTCCCCATGTTCTAAAAAGTTGAAACACAGCAGATTGTTTTTGCTTTTTGTCTTTTAATTTCTCATTAGAATGCATTTCATCATGAAGTTTTCATCACATACTTTCCCATACTGTTTTACATACCTTACATAAATTGAAATTACAATGTACTATACAAAACTAATAGATGGAGCCTATATAACCAACTGAATAATAATTTCTCCATTATTTCCACTGTTGAATTATTTGAGCAAGGCAACACTGCCATCTATTGCTGCTTCAGTTTGTTGATGCACACCAAAAGAGAATTGACTCAGGATTCAAATAAATTATGTTGTCACCAATTACGTTCCCCCAAAACCATTCAGATTGATATAAGATATGCATAGGATACATAGCCAATCCTCAAAAGATATCTGAATTTACAATTCTTTCAAATACTATTGGAAAATCATAAATTAATTTGAAAGTGGCTGCTGTAGTTCTGTCTGAAAATTTGTCAGATATAAACCTGTCAACCAATTTCATGGAACCCATACATACATTCCCTGAATACTATAGCCGAAAGATAGCCAATTGAAGAACATACAAACCATCAAATATTCCACATGATTTTGAAATTACTAGAAATGTCGATCAATAAATTAATGAGAGGACCAATTGAGAATAACCAAACCTATTAAAAATCTGGATTGTCTAAAGCAGGAGTCCCCAAACTTTTGGCACATGGGGGCTGCATTAGCATGCCCAGTGTCTAAAGAGGGCCACATCTTAAACCAAAATTTAGCCTACGTGTCCACTAGAGTTCTCAGAAGTACTGGGCTATTTGCACAGGCTAGGAACAATTTTAAAAAATGAATTGTGAATCTGGCCTACCAGATGTTAGAGTTGCAATTCTGAGTACATTGAATACTATGAGATTTATTTCTTAATAAGTTGAAGTTTAAATATACACCTGCTAATACATTTTAATTTTAATACGTTTTAATTTTAAGTGAGGCCACATTCTGCATGAAAATGATCTCTGAGGTTTGGGGCAAGGTTCAGGGTGGTTCAGAAAACAAAACCTACCCAGAAACTCTGTCATGAAAATGTTAAACAGTGGTGGGAGTGGTGTTTTCCAGCCTTGGAAACACAAATACGGACTTCCAAAGCTCAACAGGCGCTGCTGCCTGTAAATAAGAAGTTTGCATTCATTACTATGACTGATTATGCACGGGCTGGAATGCCCGAGATGACAGTGACAGGGTTTTGGGGAAAATCCCCAATTATTCTCGACGTCACCACCATCCCAGCCCTGGCCCAACCCAGGCCCTTGGAAAACCCACACTAAGGAAACACAGATTCTTCCATGTTCCTGGGTCCACCGAGGGTGCAGGCGAGGGTTGGTCGGGCTAGCCTAGTGCATAATCAGAGGAGTCAGGCTTTTGGGCCCGGCTCCTCCCCTGACCTACAGTGTGTCAGGAATCAGGCTGAGCCCAGCCGGTGGAGTCCCAAGTGAAAGCGCATCAAGAATCCAACAGTCGGTTGCAAATTCCAAAGTAGAGCTTTATTAGGCAAAGTCCACAGTTAGCTAAGCATGCCAAGATCTTCCTAAGCAAAGATCTTGATAATAACAAAGTACAAGTGAAACGGGTGGGGTAGATATAGGGTGCACCAAATAGAGGAGGGGTGCTCAGGGGATTTGGCGGGAGAGTGGGTAGAAATGACAAAAGGGGTCCTGTTCTCAGGCTACCAGATGGCCAGGTGCCTTATCGGGGAGATGGCACATTGTTGAGATTTGGCTGTCTCCGCAAGGACACTTACAGTGAGATTGATACAGTTGTTGGGCCTCCTCGCCCGCTGGGAAAAGGAAGGGAGGAAACATCTCAGAGGACAGGTTTATTGCTTTATGGCCTTGGGTCGGAGGAAGCCTGAGAAAGTGGGAATATGCAAGAGCAGTCGGGAACAGGATGGCATGAACCAGGGGGGTCATGACACTCGCCTCCCCTTAAGGACCCTCCCCGCCCCTCGCCCTCAGGCTCCGGCAGCTACGGGGGAAGGGCCCGGCTTATCGGGGAAGCGGGAGTGGAATTTGCGGAGGAGAATCGGGGCAGCGACGTCCTCCGCGTCCACCCATTCGTTGTCAGAGTCAGGGAAGCCTTTCCAGGAGACCAAATATTGTAATTGCTTGCGGAAAAAGCGGGAATCGACTACATCGGACAATTCATAGTGTGTTTCTTCCCCCACCATAACGGGGGGTGGTGGATGGGATTGGGGGTGCCACTTGTCGGGTGGAGGAGCCTTTTTGACCAAGCTGACATGAAAAACCGGGTGAACCTTACGGTAGTTCTTTGGGAGTTCCACTCGCACGGTGACCTCATTCAGCACCTGGATCACCTTAAAGGGGCCCACGAACTGGTAACTCAGCTTTTTACACGGCCGCCTATTTTTGAGGTGTTTTGTGGAGATGTACACCTCGTCCCCCACCGCATATGCGGGGGGGCTCTGGCGTTTGCGGTCAGCCCACCTCTTGAAGTCAGCCTTGGCTTTTTTCAGGGACTCTGTTACCTCCCCCCAGGCCTCCCGCACCCGGGTCGCCCACTCGTCCACCCCCGGCGGGGAGGCGGTGGGATCTCCCGGTGGCTTCACGAGAGTGGGGAAGGGGGGCGAGGCGTAGCCATGAACCACTTCAAAGGGTGCTTTCCCAGTGCTCGAGTGCGGGGCGTTGTTGTAGGCATACTCCGCGAGGGGCAGGAGGGAAACCCAATCGTCCTGATGGTAGTTCAGGAAGCAGCGGAGATACTGTTCGAGCACCTGGTTAACCCTCTCAGTTTGACCATTTGTGGCGGGGTGATACGCAGAGCTCAGCCCCCTAGATACTCCCGCCAGGTCCATTAGGGCCCCCCAGAATTTGGCAACGAACTGTGCCCCCCGGTCGCTAATCACCTTGCGGGGGAAACCATGTAGGCGCACCACGTGGGTGACGAACAACTCAGCCAGGCGCTGCGCAGTGGGCAATCCCGGGCAGGGAACGAAGTGGGCCTGCTTCGAGAATTGGTCCACTACCACCCAAATCACCGTTTTCCCCTGGCTGGGGGGCAAGTCGGTGATGAAGTCCATGGAGATGATCTCCCAGGGGCGGTCGGGGATTTCCAGGGGTTTCAGGAGGCCCTGGGGTTTACCCACCCCCCGCTTGTGCGCGAGGCACACTGGGCAGCCCGCGACGTATTTCCCCACGTCACGGCGGGCCCCCGGCCACCAAAATTGGCAGCGAAGCAGCCCCCAAGTTTTCAGGAAGCCAAAGTGCCCCGCAGCCTTGCTGTCGTGGCACAATTCCAAGATCATCTTGTGCATCGAGGCGGGGACATACAGGCGATCCCCTTTGTACCAGACCCCCTCGTGGGCACGAAGCTGCGAGCGGAGGTTGGCAAGTTGCGGGTCCGGACCCAGGGCCGAGCGGAATTCCGACAGGGGAATTGAGAGTGGCACCGTGGGGGGAGGCCCTGAGGGGTCCGGAGGGGGGCCCTGGGCCGGGCGCCCCGCCTTGGTCTGGCTGCGGGTTTGAGCCAAGAGCCCCAATTGTTTGGGGGTAAAGACCGTGTCCACCCGGGAGGGGCGGTGTTCTCCCGGGAACATGCGGGAGAGGGCGTCCGCCATAAAATGGTTCTCAGGCTACCAGATGGCCAGGTGCCTTATCGGGGAGATGGCACATTGTTGAGATTTGGCTGTCTCCGCAAGGACACTTACAGTGAGATTGATACAGTTGTTGGGCCTCCTCACCCGCTGGGAAAAGGAAGGGAGGAAACATCTCAGAGGACAGGTTTATTGCTTTATGGCCTTGGGTCGGAGGAAGCCTGAGAAAGTGGGAATATGCAAGAGCAGTCGGGAACAGGATGGCATGAACCAGGGGGGTCATGACACAGTGTCCCTGCAGGGATGCCTCTCAACCCTGCCAGCTCTGAGGCTCTGAGGAGCTGACAGGGGTGCCCCCCACCCCACTATGGTGGGAGAGAAGCATGTTGCTCCCCACCATCATGCAGTGGGGGCCCCATGCCCCCAACCCCTCCGCCGCCACTGCCATGGCTGCAGAGCGCTCCCAGAGCTTCCAGCCCCGCGTTGCATGCCACGCATTGTATCAAGGCAGCCAGACGGGGAACAGTGGGGCTTTTTGCCCTGCCACAACAGAACGGCAGCAGCCTGGTGTGGCTGCCACCATGCATAATCCTTCGCGAGTCAGATCTATATAAGCATAGGATAAGGATGAGTTCCCTTTGTTGCTGTCATGGCTTTGGATGGAGAGGGTATGCTTGTGACAAGTTAGAGTCTGTCTGCTGGGCATGGGGAGATTGTTTAGCAAGTTTACTCAGTCAAGGGCCAAAGGACTTTGATTTGTCCTGGGTTCCTCTCTGATGCACTTGAGGGGGGGTCATTGTTTGCTGGATGAATTCTCCTCATTTCACATACCGTATTTGTTTAGAGTTATTTTCCTGCTGTCTGCTTCTTTCATACTTTCCCTTTCTTTTTTCATTTAATTTCACACACACCCAACAATTTGATGAGAGATTACTCTTTGGAGCTTTGGGGGACTGCTTTTTGGAGTGACCCTCAATGGAGTCCTCTGCCCATTAAATCCCCCCGCACACACACAAATACACACTGGGCTGCTATTCATTTAGAGGAGACTTGTTCCAGTCTTGGAGCATGTCCAGGGCCTCTTATGCATGATAGATAAACTGATGAAAATTCACTAAATACATCGTTGTTTTTCTGATCTCTGCACAGAAGAGTTAATTTACTCTGCAAAACTGATTTTGCTCTGCATGGTGAACTGCCTCTTCAGTGCTTTAAGTGTCTTTTAAGCGTTGTTTCTGAAAGATGCTTTTCAGCGATTCATTTCTCTCCTGCCTGCCTGAGATGATCTATTAGCCATGCAGAGAAGATCTTTAGTTATGCAGATTAGTGACTGCATTAGAGAACAAAGTGGAGTTGGCAAAACTACGGGGGGCAGGGCTATGAATTGTTTCATGCAGAGAGCATTGCAACGTAGTTTTTCAACAGACTATATTCAATGCATAACGATTGTAATATAATAAAGCGGTCTAAACTGGTTGTTTTTAAAACTGTTTTATTTGGCTCCATGCAGAATACCTCATGGGCTGACTTTAGTGTCCAGCTCTTCACGCTTAGTTAGAAACCTCCCTCCATCTGACCAGCTTTTCTTCTGGGGGCCCATCAATCTCTGCCTGTTTGCCTGTCTGCTTGTCTGTTTCCTTATCTGGCAACTTGCCAAGATCAACTTGATCTATTGTCCTGGGCTGTGGTTGGGTGGGTACTTGCTTGGTGAGGCATTCAGGACCATGAGTAGTGGTGGAAGGGTCACAATCATGGTCATAGGAGAATGTCAACATCTCCCCTTGTGCCTCTGGCTTTTGCAGGATTGACATGCAGAAATAAAAGCTGTAAAACGAGTCACCAGGGGGTATTCATCATGCAGAAGAGGCCCAGTACATAATACAAATCTAAGATAATATACTATGTTTTATCTTCAGATTGCATAAATACAACATAGGGTCCCCCCCAGGCGGGATCATAATATATATGCTGATTCATAATCCTAATCAGACAGAAAGAGACACAGTGTGGTGAAGAATTATAGTTACAGAAGGGGGCAGAGACATGACACTTGGATAGCTCGAATACTTCGAGCTCCTGTTCCACTGAGGGTCAATCGCTGCTGTGATTGACAGAATCGGGTTTTGGGTACGCAAACCCACCCACCATCTACTCAGGAATTCCTTGTGAATCTCTGGGGACTCTCTGTTCCGCAGGGAAATTAATATCCCATTGGAACGTAAGCTCAGTGTTCACAGGGTCCAGTAAGTGCCATCCGCCATTTTAAAACTTTTTTCTTTTCTTTCAACTCTGCAATCTACAAAGCTCTTATCTTAATCTACAAAGCTAATTGGATACTTCCCTGCAAGACATTCAACTCATCACAACTTCGGAGTGAAAACATCTGGTAGACATCAGATCGAGCCTATAAACAGTGAGTGGGGTTTCCCACGGCACCTTCTCCCCTGGAATAAACTCTCGGCGTGGAAAGCTGCTTTCTTTAATTTAAGCAAGCTAAAGTGACAGGAAGATAAGCGAGTCTACTTTGATCCTCTACTACGATTTAATGCAAATGAATGTTGTGAACTGAGGGGAGGACATCTGCTAAACTCCAAGATATTGACCCATTATGCACGGGGGTTTTAGCACACATTCAGGGTGGAATGGCGGCGACTAAAATCACCGATAACGCACGGAGCCGGCTGCAACCGGCCGCAGCTTCGGTGCATGCCGCCGAAAAAGCCGCGTCAGTGAAACGCGGAAGAAAGCGCAGCTTCCGGGTGACAGGGGCGCAACCAGAAGCGGTGCCCAGATCGCCGCGTGCATAATCGGTTACCCTGGGTTTTGCCACCGTCGTGCCCCGCCCGATGCATAACCAGTGTGCGTCGCGTCATCCCCCTCCGCGTTTTCCATGTGACCCGAAATCGCCGTTTCGGCGGCCATGCATAATGGGCCTTCAAGACATCAATCAACGCATAAAGACGCAAGTACTTTCCCGTTTCTCCTTTCTCCCCCGTCTCTGGCTCTGCTTGAAGCCACCTCGATATGAGGCAGGCCAATTTTCTTTTCTAAGTAGAAGAAGGACTTAAAATAACTCAAACTAATTAGTAATAGCTTTTACTGCATTTGTTTTGGTTTTCGGAGATAAGAGATAAGAACTGTGGGTGGGAAGATCTCGCGAGAATTCTGTTCCAGTACGAGATGTTGCTTTAATATCAAAAGGGGCGCTATAGCGAGGGGAGGAGGTTGGACAAGAGAAGGGGTGGGAGCACTGGTGTCCTGTATAGGGCCCGGTCATGGAGACATGGTCGGCGCCCTGGGTGTGCTCGATCCCCTTCTAACCTCCGGCCCATCCCCAGGAATGTGAGGGTGGAGGCTAGGGTAAAGGATCCGACATTGGTCTTGTGCAACGCAAGGTCGATTAAGAACAAAGCCTCGACTCTGCAACATTTTATTGCAGAGTCGAAGGCGGACCTTGCTTGCGTGACCGAGACCTGGGTGAGGGAAGGTGAGACAGTGGCCCTGAGAGAACTAGCCCCACCAGGTTACTCGGTCCTCCACCAATCTCGGACCCACAAAAGGGGAGGGGGGGTGGCCATTGTGGTCCGGGAGGTTCTCACCCACAGGGCTCTCCCGGCGCCGGAAATCGAGGGGGTGGAGTGTGTCGGTATTGGATGGGACTCGGTCGAGAGTTTGGCTATCTGGTTGGTATACCGTCCGCCCAACGCGCCGCCAGATGTCCTGCCCCGCCTGCTGGAGGCGGCGGCCGCCTGGGCGTTGCAGTACCCCAGGCTTCTGATCCTGGGTGACTTCAATGTCCACGCGGATGCGCCCTCTCCAGTCCATGGCGGAGACCTGGTGTCATCCATGGCAACACTAGGACTTTCGCAATTTGTTGCTGGGCCCACCCATCATGCCGGACACACACTCGACCTGATTTTCGGCGCTGGGATAGAAGTGGATCTGGATACAGCTTTGGCTGTGCCGTGGTCAGACCACTATGCCCTGCGGGCCCGGCTCAGGATACCACCCCCCCCCCAGTTGGGCGGCGGGCGCATTTTAGTCCGCCCGCGGAGACTTATGGATCCAATAGGATTCCGGAATGCTCTGCGGGACCCGATGCCTCCTGGCGACTCACTGGCGGCCCTGGTGGAGGACTGGCAGTCCCGCCTATCGGCTGCCATAGATGAGATCGCCCCTAAACGTCTTCTCTGCCCTCGACTCAAACGGGCACCCTGGTATAACAGGGAGCTTCGGGAGAGAAAAAGGGAAGTGAGACGACTAGAGCGAGTGTGGCGGAAGACTCGCGACGAAGCTACGAGAACATCTCATCGCACGCTTATGAGGGCGTATGAGATGGCGGTGAAAGTGGCAAAACGGGAATTTTTTGCCGCGGAAATCGCGTCCGCGAGCTCCCGCCCGGCCCAACTATTTAGAACAGTTAGATCCCTTACCGCCCTTGAGGGGCGCCAAAATAGTAGAAAATTAGAACTAGGCTGTGAGGCTTTAATGAGCCATTTTGCGGACAAAGTCTCGTCGCTCCGCCGCGCTCTTCCCGCCACAGTTAATACAGTAAATGAACTGGAGACCTGTTGGCCGCCTTTGGAGGTGACGTTCGATGGCTTCAGACGGCTCTCTTTACCCGAAGTGGACGAGTTGCTAGGTTCGGTCAGGGCGACCACGTGCCCCCTCGACCCCTGTCCGTCATGGCTCCTCAAAGGAGGGGGCCAGAAGATAGGAGGCCAGCTCAGGGATATTGTCAATCTCTCCCTGGATTCCGGGGAGTTCCCTGAGCAGTTAAGGGAGGCAGTGGTCCGCCCTCTCCTGAAAAGATCCATGCTGGACCCGCGAGACCCAGACAGCTACCGCCCAGTATCGCACTTAGCGTTCCTGGGCAAGGTGGTTGAAAGGGCCGCGGCAGACCAGCTCCTGGCATTCTTGGAAGAAACTTCGGCACTCGATCCATATCAGTCTGGCTTCCGACCTGGCCACGGGGTGGAGACGGTGCTGGTCGCCCTGCTGGATGATCTCCGTCGCCAGCTGGATAGAGGCGGGTCGGCAGTGCTGGTTCTTCTGGACCTGTCGGCCGCTTTTGACACCGTGGACCACGAATTGTTGGTCCACCGCCTCGCCGAAACGGGGATACGGGGCACAGCTTTACGCTGGATACGCTCCTTTCTCCAGGACCGGACCCAGAGGGTAGCAGTGGGGGATGAGTTCTCGCGCTCCTACAGACTTCCATGTGGAGTCCCACAGGGCGCGGTCCTCTCCCCCACATTATTTAACGTCTTTATGCGCCCTCTGGCCCAGCTGGTGCGGAGTTTTGGACTGGGTTGCCACCAGTACGCTGATGACACCCAGCTCTATCTCCTCATGGACGGCCGCCCGGACTCTCCCCCGGAACCATTTGCCAGATGTTTGGAAGCGGTGACAGAATGGTTCGAGCAGAGTCGTCTGAAACTCAACCCCTCCAAGACGGAGGTCCTGTGGCTGGGACGCAGGGGGCAGGATCAGGAAGCGCGCTTGCCCACCCTGGGAGGGGCGCATCTTACCATCGCGTCCCAGGCCAGGAATTTGGGCGTGATCATTGATGCCTCCCTAACTTTGGAGGCACAGATCAAAAGAGTAGCAGGCCAGGCATTCTTCCAACTTCGCCAGGCCCGACTACTAGCGCCCTACCTGTCCCCCGAACACCTGGCCACGGTGATCCATGCAACGGTCACCTCCAGAATAGATTTCTGTAACTCGCTCTACGCGGGCCTTCCCTTGTCCTTGATCCGGAAACTTCAGCTAGTGCAGAACGCAGCTGCCAGGGTCCTCACTGGTACACCTTGGAGGGCCCATATCCAGCCAGTGCTGAGGCAGCTGCACTGGTTGCCAATTGCTGCCCGGATCCGGTTCAAGGTTTTGGTTTTAACCTTCAAGGCTCTACGCGAGTTGGGACCCACATACCTGAGGGACCGCTTATCGCCCTATGCCCCCCGTAGAGCTTTACGTTCTGCGGGAGAAAATCTATTGGTCGTCCCCGGCCCTAGGGAAGCACGCCTGGCCTCGACCAGGGCCAGGGCCTTCTCGGTCCTGGCCCCTGCCTGGTGGAATGAGCTCCCGGGAGAACTGCGGGCCCTGCGGGACCTTCCATCGTTCCGCAGGGCCTGCAAGACGGAGCTCTTCCGCCAGGTTTACGGTTGAGACCAGGCTTAACACCTACGCCCCCCCGGGACCTGAGGATTGGGATTAGACATGAGTACCATCAGTATCCCCTCTCCATTTGCTAAGGGGGAATGGGTAGTTGATTAGCCGCTCTTGCCAGGTAGTCATTAATATTGACATGTTATTTGGTTTTAATGTATTTTATGGGGTTTATACTGTTGTAACCCGCCACGAGCCGCAAGGGAGTGGCGGGAAATAAATTCAATAATAATAATAATAATAATAATAAAAAAACAGACTGTTGCTTTTTGTTAGGACTCTGTAGGACCTCTACTGGTTATTTGCAAAATTGTCTACAAACTTTCAAGCCTAGAAAATGTCCATGCTAAAGAAATTCGCTTACATATTAGAGAGACAAACACAAGATTTGAAAGCATTTACAGATGGCTTGCTTAAAAATATGCTCAAGGAGTTCAAGGGTGGCAAGGAAGAAGTCTCTAACAGGAATGATGAATCAATAACAGTGGCTGATGATAGCTCTAAACAAGGTGGAAAATTACCAGCAGAACAGAAATTTGAAATTATGGAGCTGGAAAAGGGGATGTCGGAGCTTTGCAGCCTAGATAAGGACATCCTACCTAAGAAGACATACAGCCACTCCAAAGCAACAGTATACAAGAATCAATCAAAAGATATATGGATCTGCTGTGAAAGTAATCCAAAGCAACAGTATACAAGAATCAATCAAAAGATATATGGATCTGCTGTGAAAGATTGAAAGGAGCTTCTTGGAAAAAAAACTGTACTGATATTGGAGCCCAGGAGGTACAACTGTTTCAAGATTCATCAATGTATACTCCGAGGGAAAGACTACAACTGCACTCTCTAAGCCAAAGGCTAATTGGACAGAACATAAGTCAATGGGAACAACAAGATGTAACAAGCCTCGATACGAGACCCCCTTAAGAAGCTTGGGGAACGGAAATGAAACACAGTGGTTGAAATTCTTTTCCTCCTTCTGCTATATAGGCAATATAACTAGTTAAGAAGTTAATCTGGGGTCTAAGATCTTCTAAGTAAGCTGAACTTCGTAGTGTCTACCAGCCCAAAATTAAAGCTTAATTAAAAGGAGACAATGGAATGGGTTTATACTACCATGTAAGTGTGCGGTCTTAGATTTCCTATGTTAGCTGAATTTGAATTATTTAACATATCTCTGTAGTGACTCTCAGCTTAAACTTAAAGCATAACTAAAAGGAGGCACCTAACTGAGGAGGTGTAAATGTAACTAACGAAGACTTTATTTTACTAATGAAGACTCTATTTTATCATTTTTTGTATTAATAATGTACACTTATATAACCTAACAACCTTAACAACCTATATATTTTTTTTTTCTTTTTCCGTACAACTAAGCAGGCTTTTATTTTTTTCCTTTTTTCTTTTCCCTAGTGGAAATGAGGATGGCTCTAAGACCACGTTAAGTATAAATTGTTAAAATTGTTAAAAACTATGCAAACAAATGTTGAAACGATGGTAACAAAGTAGACTTCTCTTTTTAAATGTGGTGGAAACATGAAAAAGTTTATAAGCTTTGGGTAAAAGTCCATAATATTGTAGCCATGTGGAGTCTTATAATCTTAAATGAAGAGAAGAGGCTCTTCAAGAACAATGGGGCCCTTATCTGATTTACCTAAGAAAATAAGTTAAAAGGGGATTGAAACGGGGTATCAAGTGTATCAAACGAAGAGCATAATCTTTTTCTTTCTGTATCAATAATGTAGATTACTTGCATTGCATTATCTTTAAATATTACAAAAGGGGATTGAAATGGGGAACTAAATGTATCAAATGAAGAGCATAACCTTTCTTTTTCTGTATCTACAATGTAGATTGCCTGTATTTCATTATCTTTTATCCTGAAAAATAAAAATAAAAATCTTTAAAAAAAAACTATAGTTACAGTGTAATCTGTACACTGGATGAGGATCTGGGAGATCCATGCCAATGGAGGGGTGGAGTATAGGAAGGAGTTACTGATGCTACACATGTGCAAGTGCCACAGAGTCTGCAAAATGATGCTTTGGAGGCACTATAGAAATAGTAAATAAATGAAATCACACATAGGCAATGCCTATGAACTAACATTCATTAACAGTCAAGAATATTTATAAAATATCTATCCTATAAATCTTACCTGTCTGATCATAAAAATAAACACATTCTGCAGTCCAATTTTCTTCTGATAGTCAGCTGCATAGCAACAGCTGTCAAGGAGATATGGGATCATGGCATAGTAGTAGAGCATCTGCTTTGCACACAGAAAGTCCTAAGTTTAATCTTTGACATCTCTGTCTAAAAAGATCAGACAGAAAGAGATATAAAAGCACCCCACCTGAGATCCTGGTGGTTAGTCTGCAGTACTGACCCATGTAGGATAATAGTCCTGATCAATAAAGGCCAGTTGAGCATAAGGCAGCTTTATGTATGGTATATGTCATTGGTACATTTAGCAAAAAATGTGGGCAGCCTGGGGTATAAACAAATTACGTGTTCTATTATCTCCTAATTTGGAATGAGTGCGAATTATCTGGAAAATCTCTATGCTGGTAAAAGGAATTAACTTAATAAGTTTATGTAATATGCCTGAAATAATATTTTTAAGACTTGATTTTTAAAAGTAGATTTCTATGCAAGATATTGTAAGCTCAGTAACTGAATAACAAAAGCTTTCATTAAGATTTTTCATAGCGTGTCAGTATAATTGTATTTTATTTATGATACAAGACATTCATAAGTACTTTACCACTGCCTGCCTTTGCATTGAAACCCTGGACCCATCCAAATACTAACCAATGCCAATCCTAATAAGCTTCTGTGATATGTCAAGGTTGGGCTAGCCTGCGCTATCGAGGTCAGGGTTTCCATCCTCTTAATTAATTGTTTACCCTTTGTCTCCAGAGTTGTTCATCATACCTCCAGTAGAAATGCTTTAATAAATAATGCAACAATAATTATCATATGTAATGAATGCCAACAGGGTGCCAGTATTATAGTATGATCCTGAAAATTTGTTTGTAGACAAGAAGCAATTTTGAATCAACTATCCTTTTTTTTTAAAGGTAAAATTCCAAAGTCCTAGCTTACATTTTACAACTTGAATTTCTTCTGTAAAATAGCATGTTTTCTCTCACTTTTCCTCCACCATATTTATACAAACTTGTTTTCAGAAACTATAGCACTTTCTTGGAGCATGTTAATTCCAGCTGGGTTACACAAGTACAAAGTAAATGAGAAGGAGTCATGAAGCTTCATAGCCATCAATATACCCACAGGATTATAATTTTAAAAAACCTGGAAAAACCCAGCTGTTTGTTACCTGTTCTTATGTAACTGATTATTCCAGCTTTCTTATAAAAGTTTCCTGATGACTTCAAGTGATCTTTTTTTCCATAAGAGTAGAAACAAGATTAAATTGACAAAAATAATGTTTCTATGGTGCTGTTGAACAAACATAGTATTTGTATGATTCATGTCACTTTGACCTCTAATCTTATATTCTACCCACCGAACTATTTCCACTGGGACTTAATCTAAGATTCCAATTTCACATATATACACTCAAATGAGCCCCTGTGCCTTTCCAAATCATTCTTTCTTTTCCAAATATAATTTCTTCATCAGAATGATTCTAGTTCAAGACATAGTACAAAACATGCTTTACTCTGGACCAGAACTTATTGAGCTCCTGTGGCCTCATAAACCTTATGAGCATTTATATAAGAAACATATTTCAGGCCCATGTACATTGTGAGAAAGTATCAGACCATAAAACTGTGATATTACTATCTACAGAAAAACTTACTGTAGGCAGATTTAGAGTCTACTGGCAGGATTCACAGTTCTAAGACATCTGGTTCTACAAATGTAAGGATACAAAAAAGGAGTTGCCAATAAAACTAAAAAGAAAAATTCTATAGCATATTGTGATTATTTTTCTGTAAAACATATGGCAAAGGCCTGGTACACAATGGGGATGATATAGGTGTTTTATTAAGTCACACATTTCCAATGGCCTACATAAGCCATTCTTGGCATTAGCACAAACAAATAATGAGTTCATCTCAAACTAATGCCAATACACCTTCGGTGTTCCATCTGACATTCGACCTACATCACATATTCTGCATTGTATGATGTGCTCATGCTGTGTCCTTAACCACCAAGATTTAAGCCCTTTTCGATTAGAAAGTGCAGCCTTTTTAATTCTAAAGTAGAGAATAGAAAGGGTTCTTGTGAGTTGGGTATTGTTGTATTTGTCATTGTAGCTGGAACTTAACATCCCACTTATTCTGAAGAAAAGCATGGGCTTTAGGGACTTTTTAATAACAATGGAAGATTAAAATTCAAAATGACTCTCCTCAGTTCCAAGAATAAGAAACCTGACCCAGCTACGACATCAGAGCAACAAAACTGAAAACACTTCTGAAGGCAATATAAAACAAAGACATATGAAAATAAAGTATACTTAGAAGACCTCAAGACTGTTCAGTTAGCATTTGGTGGGATAACTATTAAAGATGCAATCGTCTTTGTAATTGTCAAGGGATTTAATCATTAAAGATCCCTCTTTTTCCATTTACTATCTCCTGCTTCAGACTTCCCTTGGTCAACAAACTGACTTTTAGAGCTTTGCAGCTCACCCCCTTTAAAATTTGCTTCATTATCTTCCCTGCAACTGAGTTTCCCAAGTCATATAATTTCCCAAGTCATCTCCCTCCCTTTTTTGAAGATTGGGATAACATTCACTCTCCTCCAGGCATCACCCATTCTGGATGGAGCTGCACTCCCTTTGAAGGAACAAGTTCATAGTCTGTGGATGCTCTTGAACCTGGGACCTACCAGTGATAGTTGTGGCCAAGAATGCCTTTTACCAGCTTTGAGTTGTTAGCCAACTGCAGGCATTTCCTAGACAGAAAGACGTGGCTACTGTGAAGCATGGCCTGGTTACATTTAGATTAGGTTAGTACAATGTACTGTATATGTGGCTGGCCTTGAAAAGTGTTCAGAAACTTCCACTGCTACAGAATTCTGCAGCAAGGATGTGGACTTGAGTGGGTCATATGGATTATGTCACTGTAGTCTTAGCCTACCTTCACTGTCTTCCTATTTGTTTCTGGGCACAATTCAAGGTGCTGTTATTTATTTATTTATTTATTTATTTATTAAGTGTCTTGCCCACCGCTCCCACTAGGCTTGCGGCGGGTTACAGTGTGTGCTTAAAAACCCCCATAAAACTATCCCCTAAAGGTACAATACAGCAACTATAACAATAACAGATAAAACAAGAACAGTGGTGATTAAATCCAATTAACCCAGTTCCAAAAAAAACTAGTTCTGCAGGGAAGCAAAAGAGGAGGTGTTGATAATACCATGCCACCGACTTGATGTCCCAAGGAGAGTCCTTGTTCTCAGCTTGCATCCCGGCCTCAACCATAGACCTGGCGGAAGAGCTCTGTCCTACAGGCCCTGCAAAATGCTGAAAGCTCCTGCAGGGCCCTTAGCTCTTCCAGGAGCTCATTCCACCAGCTTGGGGCCAGGACCAAAAAGGTCCTGGCCCTGGTTGAAGACAGTCGTGCTTCCCGGGGGCCAGGAATGACCAATGAATTTAACCCCGCTGAAATTCCACACCAGCTGGGCCAGAGGGTGTATAAAAATGTTAAATAGCATGGGGGAGAGGACTGAGCCCTGTGGGACCCCACAAGGGAGCTGATAAGGACTTGATAACTCTTCTCCCACTGCCACCCTCTGGGTCTGGTTTTGGAGAAAGGAGCATATCCAGCTTAAAGCTGTCCCCCATATCCCCGTCCCGGTGAGGTGGAAAGCCAGCAGTTCATGATCGACCACATCAAATGCAGCCAACAGATCAAAAAGAACCAGCACGGCTGAACCGCCTTGATCCAGCTGACAACGGAGGGCAGGATTTGTTTTAATGGTTTTATAATGTATTTTATTATGTCTATTTTAAATTGTTAATCACCTTGGCAGCTCTTGTAATGACAGAAAGGTAGGATATAAAATGTGTAAAACATTAAATAATAAATAAATGCACTGGTCTAACCAAATGACATGTCCCTGAATACCATCGCTCCTATTAAAAATGACTATCAAGATCTGGGGAGGAAGCTCAAGCAAATGGGGGCACAAGTGGTATTCTCTTCATTCTTGCCTGTCAAGGGAAGAGGAATGCGTTGGGAGAGGAAGATAATGGAGGTGAATCAGTGGCTGCGTAGTTGGTGCCGGCAGGAGAGATTTGGTTTCTGGGACTATGGGATAGGCTTTCTTGAGGAAGGCCTACTAGCACCTGATGGACTGCACTTATCGAAGCTGGGGAAGAATGTGTTTGGCAGGAACCTGGGAAGATTCATCAGGAGAGCTTTAAACTGAAGCCACAAGGGGAAGGAGACGATCAACATAGAGAGTGTAAGGAAGCAGTACGATCGGGGGCAGCCCAACCGGCAAGGCCAGCTCATAGGGAACCAAAAGTAAAAGGATTCAGATGTCTTTATACTAACGCCCGAAGCATGGGCAATAAGAAGGACGAGCTAGAACTTCTTATGCTGATGGAAAGGTATGATCTAGTAGGCATCACAGAAACTTGGTGGAATGATTCTCATGACTGGAATGTAATGGTGGATGGATATGAACTGTTCAGAAAAAACAGAATAGATCGAAGAGGTGGAGGAGTGGCACTGTATGTGAGGAAAGGGCTTACCTGTCAGGAAATTCTAGTGAAGGAGAGCATATCTACAGTGGAAAGCATCTGCGTGAAAATAAGCGAGGGGAAAACAGTGTGGTGGTTGGTGTCTGCTACCGACCACCTGACCAATGAGAGGATGTGGATGCTGCACTTTGTGAGCAGCTTGAGAAAATATCCAAGCGGCAGGACCTTGTCATCATGGGTGACTTCAATGTCCCAGATGTGTGCTGGGAAACAAACTCTGCAAAGCGTCCTCAGTCATGCAACTTTCTGACCTGCCTGGCTGACAATTTCATTTATCAGATGGTAGAGGAACCCACAAGAGGTTCAGCCATAGTAGACTTAATACTGACCAACAGGCAAGAGTTGGTGGATGAGGTGAAGGAGGTGGGGACCCTAGGGGGAAGTGACCATGTCCTCATAGAATTCCTTTTGAGATGGGGAGCCAAGGAAGCTTGTAGCCAGACGCGGATGTTGGAGTTTTGTAGGGCAAACGTTAATAAACTTAGAGACATGATGAGTGTCATACCATGGACGAGAATGCTGGAAGGGAAGGGAGCATGTGAAGGGTGGGCGCTACTCAAACAAGAGCTATTGCATGCTCAATCAATGACTATCCCAGAAAGACGAAAACACTGCAGGAGCTGTAAGAAGCCTATCTGGATGAACAGAGAACTTCAAGAGGAACTAAGAAAGAAAAGGGAAATGTTCAGAAAATGGAGGGAAGGACAGAGCTCTAAAGAAGAGTACCTACAGGTTACTAGGCACTGTAGATCAATCATCAGAAAGGCCAAAGCTGAAAGTGAGCTAAGATTGGCCAGGGAAGCCCATTGTAACAAGAAAAGATTTTGCAGTTATGTGAGGAGCAAACTTAAAGTAAAGGAGGCAATAGGCCCACTGTTGGGTGCGGATGGACAAACTCTAACGGAAGATGCAGAGAAAGCAGAAAGGCTTAGTACCTACTTTACATCTGTTTTTTCCCACAGGTCAAAGGGTTTAAGCACATCTAGAGATGGCAGTAGCCAAAGGATAGTGTCTGGGTGGCAGGTTAACATGGATAGAGAAGTTGTCGAGAGGCATTTAGCTGCACTGGATGAGTTCAAATCCCCTGGTCCGGATGAAATGCACCTAGGAGAGCTCAAAGAACTTTCCAGAGAACTTGCACAGCCCTTGTCCATCATCTTCGGGACCTCTTTAAGGACTGGAGATGTCCCAGAGGAAGGGAGAGAGCAAACGTTATTCCGATCTTCAAAAAAGGGAGGAAGGATGACCCGGGAAACTACAGACCAGTGAGTCTGACCTCTGTTATGGGGAAGATAATGGAGCAGATATTAAAGGGAGCGATCTGCAAACATCTGGAGGACAATTTGGTGATCCAAGGAAGTCAGCATGGATTTGTCTCCAACAGGTCCTGTCAGACCAATCTGGTTTCCTTTTTTGACCAAGTAACAGGTTTGCTGGATCGTGGACATTCAGTTGATGTCATTTACTTGGATTTTAGTAAAGCTTAGTAAAGCTTTTGACAAGGTTCCCCATGATGTTCTGATGGATAAGTTGAAGGACTGCAATCTGGATTTTCAGATAGTTAAGTGGATGGGGAATTGGTTAGAGAACCACACTCAAAGAGTTGTTGTCAATGGTGTTTCATCAGACTGGAGGGAGGTGAGTAGCGGGGTACCTCAGGGCTCGGTGCTCGGCCCGGTACTTTTTAACATATTTATTAATGATCTAGATGAGGGGGTAGAGGGACTACTCATCAAGTTTGCAGATGACACCAAATTGGGAGGACTGGCAAATACTCCAGAATATAGAGACAGAGTTCAACGAGATCTGAACGCAATGGGCAAATGCATCTGGGCCAGAAAAATGAACAGCATGCCTACTGGATGAGGGATACGCTTCTAGGTAACACTGTGTGTGAACGAGACCTTGGGGTACTTGTGGATTGTAAACTTAACATGAGCAGGCAGTGTGATGCAGCAGTAAAAAAGGCAAATGCCATTTTGGGCTGTATCAACAGGGGCATCACATCAAAGTCATAAGATGTCATAGTCCCATTGTATACGGAACTGGTCAGACCACACCTGGAGTACTGTGTGCAGTTCTGGAGGCCTCACTTCAAGAAGGACGTAGATAAAATTGAAAGGGTACAGAGGAGAGTGACGAAGATGACCAAGCCCTATGAAGATAGGTTGAGGGATTTGGGAATGTTCAGCCTGGAGAAAAGGAGGTTGAGAGGGGACATGATAGCCCTCTTTAAGTATTTGAAAGGTTGTCACTTGGAGGAGGGCAGGATGCTGTTTCCGTTGGCTGCAGAGGAGAGGACATGCAGTAATGGGTTTAAACTCGATATAGGCTACATCGATATAGGCTAGATATCAGGAAAAAAATTTTTACAGTGAGTGTAATTCAGCAGTGGAATAGGCTGCCTAAGGAGGTGGTGAGCTCCCCCTCACTGGCAGTCTTCAAGCAAAGGTTGGATACACATTTTTCTTGGATGCTTTAGGATGCTTAGGGCTGATCCTGTGTTGAGCAGGGGGTTGGACTGGATGGCCTGTATGGCCCCTTCCAACTCTATGATTCTATGATTCAAATGGACCTAACCAATGTAGACATGCATGTATAAAATGTAATGTGTGTTTAGGCTGCCATTCCAAAGGATATTACCTGGTGGTAGAAATATCTGCTTTTAAAAGAATTCCAGCTCAAAGTCCTTTAGACAAATAAGATTGGTTGAATAGTCCTTTGGATACTAGTTCATCAGAACTGCAGCAAACACTTTATCTGGCCTGAACTGTTCAGTAGCTGACTATGCCACATCACAACTTTGGGGTATATCCTTCCCACCATACATAGGGCTGAGTATCAGCAACCAGCTGCATATCACTTACATATGCACATACATATACAAGCCACAACCTTTTGAGTTTTCTCTTTAAAATTCATGTAAACCAGTATATGTGGACTAGAAGGGATTTAATAGGTGACATTTAGTTCTTATAGTCCCTTTTCCAGCTAACTATATGAGTTGCTCCCCCCCCCCTTTTGGATCTCCTATTCAAGTGTATTAAAATTAATCCTTAAGCCATACCGGCCTTAACTGCCTTCATTAAAAAAAAATCTGGAAGTGTATTTGTACATATAATCACATGCCTATTTTGGAGCTGCTTGAAAGTCTTCTATTTTGCTTTGTTTCTTGGTAACTCCTGAGTTAAAAACACTGGGACAATCAAAATCAAAAATTATAAATCTTTTCCCATAAACTTTATAATCATAACCCCAGAAAATTTGCCATTGTTGCATTTTGCTATAGTCCTGAGGTAATAAAACGCATGAAACACAGTTTTCTTTATTACAGTGTTGAATGAATGACTAATGTTTTTTCAGTTTCTACCAATGATTTATGTTTCATGTGAATTAAGTTTACTTACAACTATTTTTAAATAGGATATTTCCTTTATGCTTCTTCCATGTTAGTTAAATCTTAAATTTTGTCATCTCAGATCGTCTTTATTCTTTTAAATTCACTGATTTGAAAATACTGAAATGCAGTAGTAGCTGAAGATAACAAAGCCTCAGAATATATGGGCTAAGATTTGACATCGAGTTAGAAGACTGTTATTGCCATTTTAGTATGTAGGTAGAAATTCCCTAAAACATATTTAAAAAATTATATATGCAAATTAATTCACTGGGGTTGGAAAATGAAACAACGTTGTGAATTTGAATTGCATTTTAAAAATCCAGCATTGTAAATACTGCAAAGCTGGTAATTTCATCAGTGCATTTTTTTACATGTTCTCCTTCCCTAGTTTATTCCTAGAAGCTTCTCAATGGACTTCAAGAAGTTTTCTACTAGGCTCCAGGGATTTTAACCTTTTGACATTGAGGGATGGCACTATATCTTGATTTACAATATAGAGTAAACAAACCTCTTTCCATATGGAACTCCATTGCCTCTTGAGAATGGAAAATAACACTGTTGTAGGCAAGGAAATATATCCTGTTCATATGCAAGTCTCATTTGAATTACAGATACGCCTCCTTTGTAATTAAGAATGAGCTCTTGCATCAGCACTGAAAAGAAAAACAGAAAGAGAAATTAAGATCTGGAAATGATTTCTATTTAAATGAAAATAGCATTGGATCATAGAGGGCTTTTCCACATGGAGAAATGGAATAATAGGGAGTGTATCAATGCTAAAGGAAAACACATTGAATCAAAACAGGTATTTCCTGAATGATCTAGACAATGAAAAACTAAATCTAAACTAATAAAGAACACCTGATGGCCAACTTGGTGTAGTGGTTAAGAGTGCGGACTTCAACTCTGGTAAGCTGGGTCTGATTCCGTGTTCCCCCACATGCAACCAGCTGGTGACCTTGGGCTCGACATGGCACTGATAAAACTGGGTATCTGTTGTGGGGAGAGGAAAGGCGATTATAAACCACTTTAAGACTCCTTTAGGTAGAGAAAAGCAGCATATAAGAAGCAACTCTTCTTCTTCTTCCTTCAAACTAATAAGGAAACTGGAATATCCATGTGGAGTAAGGTGGCAGACAAAGAGATATTGACTAGCAGGTTGGAATTCTGGGTGTAATGAAGATGCAACTCCTTATTTGGTGTTAACATGGCCACAGCTTTTTATTCATAACAACGCTCCTGGAGGGTTGGCCTGGTATGAGATTATGAGCCTGACCTCAGCCATCTAGCTGCTCACATGAGGATCCAGTAGGTACCCTGGAGCCAGCCACATTCCCAGCTGGAAGAGTGGGCTCCTTATTGCCTGGAATCCATACCATCCAGGGGGCAGCTTGAAGTGGGGGTCGATGGGAGCATACCTCATTTAGCTACCCACTAGCCACCTGTCAAATAGACCCTTGGCCTCCCCAGACAGGTCAGCCAGGCTAGTTTTATGCCAGCCTCTTAATGAGGCTCCCCACCACTCAGGGAGTCTGGTACGCAAACTGTTCTGTCTGCCAACAGGCTCCCCCTCAGGCCCCAAACCACCACTGAATGTCCCATTCCTACCAACCTTCTGCCTCAAGATATCCAATCCAGCAGGGCATCACATAGCCCATGGAGCAACAAGTCGCAACCCCAATTTGATAAGTGCATTCCATCCCTCATATAGAGCGGGCATAACTGGTACATGACCTTGCCACCCACCTCCAACACCACTTTCTTCATGGTCTTGTTGAGCCTAACCTTTTCCCAGTTAACTCTATTCAGCCGAACCACATTGCTCCAACAACTTCTATCCAAAAACTCGGCCAACATAAGGTGCATTTTGGGAAACTGAAAATTGCTCAAAACAAGCTTGAACAGTTTAAGTCCCAAAATTCCCAGCAAATCATTGAATGATGAGAATGGCCGGGGCCCCATAATGATAAACATCTGCTGACACAACGTCCATAAATGTTGACCAGGTGAGTCCGTGTTGTCCAAACCAGATGATTTTGATATGATCCTGCAGCCCCAGGTGGCGCCCCCAACCTGGCTTTGCTGCATACCAACCTGCCCAATACGTTACGCTTTACACCACGATGAGGACCTGCAACACATTAAGTTTAAATATGGAATGTGGGTCATAAATAGGAAGCGTATGCTGTAGACAGCCAGTCACCCAAACCCATTATCTCCCACGGAGATGGGAGATATGCCTGTGTGGCCACACCTATCCTAAAGGAATGGATCTCAAAACTCTCAGTCCTTAAGCCCATTTTCTCAAGACAGCTCTGCATAACAGCCCCAAATTGAAAGCAGGACAGATATTTTCCATCCTTGTGTATAAGCAACACCCCTGGAAAGCCAGGTGGGGCTGCAGGATATTTTTCCAGACACCACACAGGGCAGAGTGCTTGGTCATCTGCTTTTGGTATGATCAGCCTCTGCCCCCTCCCCAATTGGTCAGTTTTTGACCATCTAATGGTCACTAATATGCCCTCTTTGTAAAGTTCTATATCCTCTGCCGACAGAGCGGGATTGTCCTTGACTATTCCAGAGGTAACAAGAAGCTCACTGCTCCTAAAAGCACCAAAGAACTCCAATATAAATGCAGTCTTCATTAACTTTTTCTCATATAATGAGTGACAAATCACCCTCAAAGCCTCAATCATAACCTTTCAGATGACCAACATTCGGGGTGCTGAGGATTCAGCCTCACAGCTGTTTGTCTCCCCCAGCCTTTTAGTACCCTGTTTGCCAGAAGGGAGGACCCTGGGTCCCACATCCCTAGAGCCCTGATGTAGAATGACAGATCCACAAGGGTCAAGCAGATCATTATATTCGAAATCCCTTATTTCTTCAAGTGGGCCAAGTGACACAATAATATTTTTCCTCCATTGGCCAAGTGAACTGATGGACTGCCCTCAAGGTGAAGTCCAAGAACCCTTTTGCCACCCATTTGTAAGTTCTGTGGGTTGATGCTGCCACAGAGCCCAGCACGCCATTCAATATTAGTTGATGCCAAGATTCCATAGGCTGTCCGGGAAATCATCCAGGTTCTGGTTCATCCCAGGGGTCATTTCCCAAAACCTCTGTTCCTGTGACTTCTTGGACAGAGAGGCAGGCCGACTACACGTGGCAGCTATATATAGCCCGCCTCCTTGCTTTCATGATGCCAATTTACACTGGCGCACACACAGCCACACCAGAGGTCAATGTGTCCTCCTTGGCCCACCATCATCAGCTGGTGTCCCCAGTAAGACATGGCCGTGCATTGTCATTATTTCACATTAATCAAACATAGGAACCAGACTGCAATGCAAACAAATATTTAAAGTCTGGGCAAGGCAGATATAGTGATGAAACAGGGATGCATCCTATAGGGTTCCATCTTATCCCCATGTCACTGCTGATAGATGTTATCCAGGGTTTTGAAGAGCCATCAATAAACCATGCAGATAACATCTAATATTGTTTCACCTGGACAAAGTTAAGCTAATGTTCTGAATGAGTTTTTGGAAGCAGTAATAAACTAATAATGAACTAGTTGGTGATCACTGCAACTCAGACTAGGCAAGGCTGAAATACTGTTAGTCAATGACAGTCAAAGAGTGAGGAATCTATTTTTTTAATGGGTTGCGCTCCAAATGAAGGGACAGGAAATCTCCTGGAATTAGAGATATGCAGACCATATAGATCTGCTCCCAAATGGAAAATGGCTGTTTTGACAGGGGAACTCTGCAATGACAACTCATCTCCAGGCTTCTGAAGATGAAAGGGCTACTTGGGAGGGGGGAACCCTGTGGCACTGCACCCCAGTAAAGTTAAGAGATGCCAGTCTCCAGTTGGGACCTGGGGATTTGCTGGAAGTGCAGGTCATTTCCAGGCAACAGAAATCAGTTCTCCTGGGGAAAAGGGTTACTTGGGAGGCTGGACTCTCTGGCTTTGGATGCCATGGAGATACAGGAATCCCAAGCTTCAGGTGGGAAACAAAGAGAAATGCTGGAGGGCAGTAATTGCTAATGATAGTAAATATCAAATAATTCATAAACTTGTCACAGTTTCTTCCTTCAATGAAAATATTTAATTGATAGCAAAATTTGCTTGAAGAACTGAAACCTTTCAGTCTCTACATTCCTCAGTTGATTTCAATAAAATGAAAATAAAACAATAAATGAAAAACAGTTGTAAGTAACAATCGAACATGAAAATATTGGTTGGCAAAGAACTTACAATGGATTTCTCAATTACTGCATCTGTCTGCCTTTCTCAACTTTTTTACCATTGAGAAACCTCTGAAACATTCTTGAGGCTTCAAGAAACCCCAGAAGTGGTGCAAATAGGGAGAATAAGATTGGGAAGCATAGCAGTGTACATGCCTACCCAGGGACCATTCTATTTCCCACCCCCTCCAGGCCCATCATTGTCCATAGTCATGTCACCCAATAAATCTGTAACAAATTTAAAATATATATTAAAATAATTCTTGCACACAGGAAACCCTTTCATGGCTGTCAAGAAACCCCAGGGTTTCACAAAACCTTGGTGGAGCAAGCCTGCTCTATGTGCTTTCTCAGCTAAATTCAGTACCATGGGACCTGGAGATCCCACAGAATGAAAACTCTTTTCCAGACTGCAGAGATCAGTTCCCCTGAAGTAGCGATCCCCAACCTGTGGGCCGCTAACCACATGTGGTCCGTCGACTAATTGGAGGTGGGCCGCGAAGGACACCTTCTCCCCCCCCCCCGGCCCTTTACTTCATCCCCCCTGGCCCTTTACAACACACTTCAGGTGTCATTGTCTCCCATCACTCCCAGATGAGACTATCTCGTTGCAGAGAAACAAGTTCAGAGTTCCCATTGATTTGTTATTATCATGAGTTAAAATTTCCATGAAAATAAAATGTTCCTTATGTTCATTGTTATGGCGTGTATGTATCTTATTTTGAAGGGATGTTTAAACATTACCATAGCGATCAGAGAGCGTTAGGGCAGTGGTTGAGAGTAGAGGAGTAAACTACCCCCCCCACCGGGCCTCAGTAAAATTGTCAAGCGTTGAGTGGTCCCCGGTGATAAAAAGGTTGAGGACCACTGCCCTGGAGGAAAGGGCTGCTTGGGAGGGGGAGGGGGATCTCGGTGGCACTGCGTCTGTTCAGGAATTAATGTAATTTATTCTGATCCAAAAGTATTAACAGAAAAACTTCAAGTAAATTTTCAGGAAATTTTCCAAGGAGGTTTTCAAAGCACTCAGTGAATTAAAGGAGCAAACAGATCTCATTATCAAGCAGGCTGACAAAGGAGGAGGAATTGTAGTTATGGACAGAACACAATATGATTTAGAAGTCCAGAGACAGCTCAATGTCAATAAATTTTACACACCTATTTGGCGGGATTGCATATTGCATATATCTTCCATCATAAAAACTATTGCTCAGGGAGGCTTATCTTTAAATTATATTTCCAATAAGACTTTTGACAGTTTCCCAGACTTCCAATGTTTCATGTATTACCTAAGGTTCATAAACCAATTTCAGCCTTAGGGATACCTCTCTGCCACCCAATAATTTTGAGTATAAATTCTCCATCATTTATTGACAGCTATTTACAACCATTGGCCAATGATGGGCTGAAAAAAGGTAGGAAGAGCCCCAGGTGAGCATGTATTCTGTATTCTTCTGTGCTATCGAGATTTGTGCCCTATATTTCCCCCCCACACACACACTGGTTATATTATGCATTTATTGCAATTGTCATGAACAATATTTTGACTGCCTTATAAAAAATTATTTATTTACTAATGCCATCATTAAATAAATAAATAAATAAATAAATAAATAAATAAATAAATAAATAAATAAATAAATAAATAAAATGAATGACTGCCACAGGGCAAAACATTGGAGCAAGTAACATCCTGTATTTATTTTAATCTGTCTATTAATACTCATGCCAGAAAATCAAACACATAATTATAATGTCTGCATGCTTCAGGTAGCAATTACCTATACTCTCTTCTCAGTGTGTGGGTTCCAAAATGCAACAGACCCGGTTCTCTCCTGTCCTTACTTTACAATACATCTACTATGTAAATATTTGTATTTCCTGAGAAAAGTAAAAATTAAATGACTTGTACCCCCTTCAATTAAACCATGAGTAAAAGGACATCTGGGTCCCATTCTGTAATACCATTGTTGACTCATACCTGATATTTGTATATCATGGGTTGCATCCAACCAGCTTTTCCACAGGTGAAAAGGGGATGAGAGGGTCCCTTTGATCACCAAAAAGTCTATACTGAAATTTGAAGGACCTGCATGGATAAATGGCATGTATGGCGAAGGGGGAGTAAAAGGGGGAAATAGGCGTGATTGAGTGGAAGGAAAAACTGGCTGGGTCCAATCTTATGTTCCCATTAGCATTTGCAAACAAAGGAAGGCATTAAAATGCAGTCACACTCACACTAGCAAAAGTCATCTTTTTCACCACATGAGACTTCCAAAATACTGTCATATGTGGGCGAGATGAGGCTTCAGGTAGAATCCACGCACTGCAGGCAAGCTAAACCAAAGTCATTAAAACTCTGGGCACAAACCAGGAAAATGTGGTTTGGTTTGTGGCATACCCAGTTTATAAAGTCACAAACTTTTAGGTGCCAAATGAACTGGTACAGTTTGTGATGCAATAGAACAGCTTCCCAGTGTGCTGGAGAAACCAAGTTTGTGAGGGATCTCCAAATCACTCTTCTCTACCATCTCTGCAAGGGTTGGATTGGATTTGTGGGCTCAGTGTTCCATCCTCCAAAGATGCCCCCTGGAAAGTGCTTTCTAGGGAAATGACAGAAATGACAGCACAGGTTCAGGAGGTTCAGGAGTGTATAGAATGAACCTGTACAAGATAGAGGTATCAAGTTCACAAGAGGCCTTCCTCTGATGCTCTATAAGTCCTCTAAACTATGTGCAGAATAGATTTAGGGAGTCCAAATTATGCCCCCAAGAAAATGCCCCCCCCAAAAAGTGCTTTTGGGAGAATGCCATAGGTTTGAAAATGCATAGAATGGAAGTTACACACAACAAATGCACAGGGAACTGCACACTCCTCTACAATCTCTTCAAGTCAGGGGCAGATTATTTAGTTTATTTAGTCAACAGGGGCAAAGCTCGTTGTATCCAAGAATACAATGGGCGCTAGAGCTTGGCAGTTTGGTGTAGTGGTTAGGAGTGCGGACTTCTAATCTGGCATGCCGGGTTCGATCCTGCACTCCCCCACATACAGCCAGCTGGGTGACTTTGGGCTCGCCACGGCACTGATAAAACTGTTCTGACCGAGCAGCAATATCAGGGCTCTCTCAGCCTCACCCACCCCACAGGGTGTCTGTTGTGGGGAGAGGAATGGGAAGGCGACTGTAAGCCGCTTTGAGCCTCCTTCGGGTAGGGAAAAGCAGCATATAAGAACCAACTCTTCTTCTTCTTCTTCTTCAGTGGGAAGAGGAAGGGGAGGTGTTGCCAAGTCTGTAAGGGCATGGGGTTGAATGTGTGTGTTGTGAGGTTGTGGTGGCATGGTGGCAAATGAGGGCATGGGTGTGGAGATATGGGTGTAAAGTACCTGTGGTTTGGAATGTTTGTTGAGTGTGGGAGAGGACTGACCTTTGGGAATTGTGGCATAGTGCTTACAGATGAGCCTTCCAGAGCCATGTCTTCAGATATGTGAAGGGAAAATAAGACTGGAGATTCTTCTTAGGGGAAGATTACATGGCAATTCCCCCCAGTTCTGCGTTATTTCCCCTCTTGTGTGAATTAGGCCACAGACACCAAAATGCCCCTCTGCCCTAATACACATGGGGTAGTCACAGTACACAGGTGTCCACCCTGTTCCTTCTTTCCCATTTTTTTCACTGTTGATAAAATGTTATGTGCCCACATGCTTCTTTCATGATTGCTCCTTAGGTAAGGTAAAGGTAAAGTTATCCCCTGTGCAAACACCGAGTCATGTCTGACCCTTGGGGTGACGCCCTCCAGCGTTTTCATGGCAGACTCAATATGGGGTGGTTTGCCAGTGCCTTCCCCAGTCATTACCGTTTACCCCCCAGCAAGCTGGGAACTCATTTTACCGACCTCAGAAGGATGGAAGGCTGAGTCAACCTTTAGCCGGCTGCTGGGATTGAACTCCCAGCCTCATGGGCAAAGCTTTCAGACAGCTGCCTTACCACT
Organism: Paroedura picta; assembly: GCF_049243985.1. Taxonomy (NCBI): domain Eukaryota; kingdom Metazoa; phylum Chordata; class Lepidosauria; order Squamata; family Gekkonidae; genus Paroedura; species Paroedura picta. The sequence goes on from NC_135374.1 coordinate 56,284,260, forward strand.
CTGCACCACAAGAGGCTCTTTTGCTCCTTAGAAGAACAGATTTTTGTACCCTGTTTACTACCCAAAGGAGTCTCAAAGTGGTTTACAAACACCTTTTCCATTCGTCTCCCCACAATAGTCTACCTGGGAGGGTTGTGGGGCTGTGAGAGGTCTGAGAGAACTGGGAATGGGCCGCAGTGACCCAGCAGGCCTCAGGTGTCTCAAAGCATTTTCCAATCGTCTTTCCTTTCTCTCCCCATAGCAGACTCCACATGAGGGAGGTGGGGTAGTGAGCCTAACAGGGAAGCTGGCAACCCTAAGAGGAAGACTCTCTGTGCACAGCAGTCTTGACCTTAGTAAGGTTTTTTATACTGTTTTTTTATTTGCCAGGCCAAGGTGATTTGCCAGGCCAATAGGTTATTTCAGTTACTATGTGTCTCCAGACATTTACTTGTTCTCTATTTACAGTTTTAGGCTGTAAATATTTATTTAGATCTTCCTGCACTTTCCAGACTCATAGGACTGATGCTGGTCTGCCTGTCTGCACCCCAGAATACAAACAGTTGCTGGTAAGGGCTGGCCATAACCCATAGGCCAGGAGGGACACTCCTGCACCACACCCTACCAACTGCAGGAAAAAATGGCTCATTTGAAGGCATTGTACTACTCTCCTCATGCCTGCTATTGGCATTTACCTGTTAATGTCATTTGGCATCTGAATATTTTCTAATATTCAGTTTGCCTGGTAAATGTAGCATGTGTCCTCTTCTGAATAGCCCAGGTGAGCCTTATCTTGTCAGATCTAGGAAGTGAAGCAGGGTCAGCACTTGTTAGTACTTGAATGGGAGAATTCTAAAGAAGTCCAGGGCTGCGATGCAGACACAGGCAGTGGTAAACCACCTCTGAATGTCTCTTGCCTTGAAAACCATGCAGGGTCACAATAAGTTGTAAGTGTAACCAGTCAGGAGATATGTGTCATGTCTACACTGCCTGGCCAAGTGGTAAGGGTAATTTTAGAATCAAAATTTTCAGGCCATAAATATTATCTTTACAACTTGGTATCACAGTGCAGGATAACTGGTTCAGTCACACTAGGAATATAAGTTGTCTCCTGCTCAGTGGTTGTCTATACTCATCCCTGTATCAGAAGATAATTACAAAAGAGAATTATTGAAAGAAACCTGTATGGAGTTAATGAAATAAAGACCACAACTGTGGTATGAGTTTGAGAGGAACGAGGTCCTAATTGCGCAAGACTATTTAAACTCTGGGTGCTGCTTTAAGCAATTTGGCACCTGCAGTACTGAACACCTGGGTTACACAGCTGCTTCTGTGTTGATCCATCTGACTGTTATGACATATGTCAATCAAATCGCACAGGGAGATGGGAATCACTAACAACTTATATGACTTAGTGCAGAGCATAATTTAAATTGCTGTTCTCTGATGTGCAAACAGATGATTGACTGCTTGTGTGATGGAGTATTTGCCTTACTGTTTATATGATTGTGTTGATTTATGGGTCTGAGGAAGCACAGTTGTTAAAAATCCCTTTGCACTGAATGTTTTCCATGGTTAGCATGTTAAACAGAATCTCATAAAAAGGAAAATATATATTTTACGTAAAGAGCAGAAAATTGATCTCTTTCTGTATAGCAAGACAGCCTTGCTACGTAAATCTCCCTTTAAAGAACTATACAGTGAGAAAATAGGATAGTCCATTGTACTAACAGCGCAATCCTCTGTCCATATTTACCAAGCAGAAAGTCCCTCCCAATACTGTGAACCTTATTTTTCAAGTAAACATGCACAGGACTGCTTTACAGAAGAATTCTGTTATAAATGGAGCTTTCATAGCAAGCTGGGATTTGAACTTTGGTCTTTCCAGGCCAAGTCATAGAATCATAGAATAACAGAGTTGGAACAGACCTCATGGGTCATCTAGTCCAACCCCCTACACTATGCAGGACACTCACATCCCAATAGAATAACAGAGTTGGAACGAACCTCCTAGGTCATCTGCAGGTCACCTGCAGGAAACTCCTAGGTCACCTGCAGGACACTCACAACCCTATTGCTCATCCACCGTAACCTGCCACCCCCTTGAGCTTTCACAGAATCAGCCTCTCCATCAGATGGCTATCCAGCCTCTGTTTAAAAATTTCCAAAGATGGAGAACCCACCACCTCCTGAGGAAGCTTGTTCCACTGAGAAACCACTCTGTCAGGAACTTCTTCTGGATGTTTAGATGGAATTTCTTTTGAATTAATTTCATCCCATTCGTTCTGGCCTGTCCCTCTGGGGCAAGAGAGAACAATTCTGCTCCATCCTCCATATGGCACCCTTTTAAAGTCCAGCACTCAAAGAACCATACCATAGAGGCTGTCATTATTTTTGCTCTATATATGCATTAAAATACAGCTCCAACTGATATTAAAAGAACTCTGATTTTTGTTGTTTTCCTCTTCCCTACTATGGATCTGATGAAACAGACTGAAATATTATCAGGAAATCAAAAGGAATTGCTTCTATTTGTTTTTATCTTATCCTTTTCAGCAGCTGGCTCTTATAACTCTTCAGTCTCACAGTATAAGTAATGCAAGCCTTTTGGCAGATTGAGATAGCAGTCCAAGAAAAGATTTAGCATCAGAAATGCAATCCTTTGCTTACAGAGCACAGGAAGCCACTTGAGCAAATCTGCCTTGACCTTAATGGATATCACTGGTCATGCTAGGTTAAGGTGTCATTTTCCCCCTCTAAGCTTCTTAAAATCTGCAGAGCAGGCACTTTAGGAAACCTGCACAGACAATAATACATTCATAATCTCCTGCTGAACACTTCTTGTCTGTGGGATAGAGCTTTTTACAGAGTAATCATCAAGGAGTCATTACAACCACTGCTGAAAACTGGCTTGCTATTGGCTGAATCTACTGTTGACTCTTCTTTCTGTCTTCACTAAAACTGTAGACTTTTACTGCTGACTTGTTTCCTGTTCTGCTAAACTACTTTAGAGTCAGAGAGCAAGGATTTTGGGCACCTTCTGAAACTAAATCCTGCCATTATCCATGGCATAATCCTAAACTGTTACATTCTTCTGTTTGCGATTTCTCTGTCAGTTTACTAATAATATATTTGGAGACAACTGATTAGGCTCTGATTATCATTTGTTAATGTCTGGAATTTTCCCCTGGTTCTGGATGAAATCAGGCCCCTTCTGGGGAGGTCCCAGGGCTGTCCAAAAACCACCTCTGTTGGCCTACCTCAAGGGAATGCTCAGAAATCCACATTCCATTCCACTCTTTTTTTTTTTTTTTTGCTATGGGATTCATTGGGGTGTATATCAGGGCTGAGCCATGCAGAAGTTGGAAAACTTGGATCATCCCTAGACAAACATTCCCAGCCATTGCCCCCCCCCACACACACACACACACCAAGTGTCGCTTCTGTCATCTACCCTCACAACCTTCCTCGGCCTTAAGAAGAAATTGCTGAACATGTTACAATGTAATTCCAATATAACAAAATAGCAACAACCCCCCCCCCACGCTTCCATGTTTGGTTGGCACCTTTCCAGCTTGGTGGAGCATTGCTCCCCCCCCACACACACACACACACATGCTGTGGGCTCACCACAGCACTGATAAAGCTGTTCTGACCAAGCAGTAATATCAGGGCTTTCTCAGCCTCACCTACCTCACAGGGTGTCTGTTGTGGGGAGAGGAAAGGGAAGACAATTGTAAGCTGCTATGAGACTCCTTCTGGTAGAGAAAAGTGGCATACATGAACCAACTCTTCTTCTTCCTTTCTTTAGAATTCAACTTCATACTTGGTTTTAGTGAGATCGGGGACAGTCTGCATGGGGGGGCGGTGTAAAACAGCCCACCTTTTTGGAGCCAATTTTTGTGTTGTTATAATGCAATTGTGGTATTTTTTTAAGATTCTGGATTTGTAGGGGGCATTCAAATGCGACAAAAGTTGATGGGGAGTTTTTGCCATGTGACAATGATTGACAAGTTATTCACTTCCTGTCCCTTGGCTATTGTGTGCAGACACTAGCCTGGGGGCAAACGGAGGGAAGCAAACCAAAGGCTCCCCCATGCAGACATGGGCAAAGATTGGGAAAGCTATCCCAAGGCAAAGAACCAGGGGAAACAATGGCATAACAGCTGGGTGAGTCCTCCATGCAGAGAATGTCCAAGAATAGACCAACTAAGTTTAAGCCTGGGTATAAGCTTTCATGATCATGCATACTTCAACAGATGCAAATGTGCATGCACACAAAAGTGTGCTCCTCATGAAGGCACTCACCAATCTTTAAACAGCCCCGTGGCGCGGAGCGCCACGGACTGAATAAAGCAGTAAGGGCTGTGTGGGAGGAGTTAGGGCGGGCCCTGTCCGGGATAAAAACTCGGAGGGGCCCCTCCGAGTGTCCATCCCACCCTAAGCAGCCAATGGGGAGCCGTGCAAAGCGCGGCTCCCCATTGGCTGCTTCACCCGCCCAGGGAATATGGCAGAGCAGCCGCCTGACGGAGCCCCCGGCACAACAAGCGAAGCCTCCCAGCCCTAGCAACTGCGAGCCACGCGCAGCGCAGCTCGCAGTTGCTCCCAACCTGATGCGGTGAGAGGCGCGAAGCGCCTCTCGCCGCATCAGGCCACCGCCTGACGGAGCCCCCGGCACAACAAGAAGATAGCCGCCACCAAGAAGACCCCGCTCTGGAGCCGCCTGCCTCCGCTCAAGGGAGCCCCCGGCAGTCACGCGGAGCGCGGCTGCCGGGGACTCCCTACCCAGCACAACAAGAAGATGGCCGCTGCAGAGAAGATGCTGCCCTGGAGCTGCCTGCCTCCGCTCAAGGGAGCCCCCGGCAGCCGCGCATCACGAGCATGCCCGCCGACATCAGGAACCCGTCGACGAGCCGCCACCGCACACGCCGCCAGACTGCCTGGGAGCCGCCGCCTGAAGCAACGGCCTCCCTTCTCGCCCCGCCACTGAAACAAGGACGCCCCGCCGCTGCTGCTGCCGACGCCGCCGGCCTCCGGAACCCCACCACCGACCCAGGCAAGCCACCCTACGCCGCTACACCCCTACGCTTACCACCCTCTCCATCCAGCCCCATCCCCACGCCCCACAACGCCTCCGTTCCTGCCCGCGCCAACACCCACCCCCCAACAAGCCACCCCAACTCTGCCGCGCTTCCCAAACAACACCCTACACCCCCACACGAACCTTTCCCCCTAACCCACCCACCCCGCCTCCGATGCGCCCCTACTTCCCATGTTGCTGACAGCTGCCTTCTCCCACGCCGACTCCGAACCGTTCGGACGCCGCTCCCAGGCCACGCGACCCGCGCGGCTGGGACAACACCAAAAGACTGAACCACGCACGCGCGCCGTCCCGTGCATGCGTCGCTCTGTTCCCCCACCCTATCCCCGCCTACCCAACACAGCCAAACCACGCATGTCCAGACTTCCGGACATGCGTCGCTCTCCTGCCCCCCCCCAACCCCAACCCCGACCTCCCGGTCGACTCCCGCTGCCCGACGCCACACCGGCCCATTCCCACACTCCGCCCTCCACCCACGCTGCCCGCGCGCCGCCGCGCCACCTCCCCAAACCTCTCCTTCTAGCCCATTTTTATAAATGGGCTTTGTTTCTAGTTTATATATAATTTATCTACAATCATGCACAATGGATCTTTACTTGCATAACACACATAAGAACACTTGCATAATTTTATGGTTGGGGTCAGCACAACATGAGGAACTGTATTAAAGGGTTGCAGCATTAGGAAGGTTGAGAACTACTGAGATTAACAATTCTTTCTGGAGGCCAGTTACCTACACTACATTCGGAGTGTCGGTGGAGAAAAATCTAAGCAATGTGCTAGAGAATAAGCATCACACATTGAAATTTGTTTCAAAGGACTGATTCACTCAGAGCTCTAATTATGATGGCATTGGGGAGGGACATGTCAGAAATCCTGCCGGACAGGCAGCAAATTATGGCCTATTATGAACAGGTGTTTTCCTATACTTTCTTCAGCAATCAGTTCACTTTCTAGTCATTGCTTTCCTGAGTTTTCTTATACTGGTTTTTGGGCAGTTTTTTCCTTGCTTCACTTCTAAGCCTCAGGTAATTCTGAAGCATATAGATTCCCTTGGATACACCCCTCCACCTTTTTTTCATCACACAGAGGTCACTCTCCTGCCCACATTGAGATAGTTCATTCTACTCTGCACCTTCTGCCATTCTCCCCCCTTTATTGGTGCACAAGCTCCACTATTGCGTACTTTTTCCATCAGGTAATGGGGGCTGGGGGGGGGTGACAAGTTGGATGAGTCTATCAACATGGATGTATTGCTAAATTAGGGTTGCTAGCATACCAATCCTCATTTTGGGTGTATGAATACAATTAAAAGTTTTAAAATTACATTACCTATAATGGCGGCTCAACACAGCAAACCTGCACCTTCCATTAAAACCCTCATTATTCAGTCTCTTGCATGAGAGGGAAATCCAGACAAAGAAATCAATTCAAGCTTCGAAAAAATTCACCATGAAATGGAGGGACATTTAGTCTGACTACAGCAGCTGCAAAGCTTTGTTCTATTTATTTATAGGGTTGGTTCTCTGCCACCAATCCCCTTCATTTCCATGCAAACAAGCACAAGAAGAGTCATGGGTTTTGTAAAAGGAGATGCAGAGGGCTTAACATTTCCATGCACAACTCAATGTCTTTATGGCAGTGGTTGGACTGCCTGGAATCTACCACATCAGTCACTCAAAACGTACTAGTTATGGTGTCCTCCAGATCCAGTCATTGTCAATGCAATTGTTACAATAATTTTGCAAGGCGGGGAACAGAACCAAATGTAGGATGCCAAGAAAGTCCCTGTGTTGTTCTCCCCCCACCCACCCCCTGCCATTCCAGAATGTAGGACTGTAAGCTCAAGACGGCAGAGAGCAATCAGTCTATCTCATCTTCATAAATATATTCCTTAATTCAAGAAGTTGCTTTAACAGTTGCCATTTTTAATCAGTAGACCAGTCCTCTAAATATTTTGTTTTGCTTTGTTGCTCAATCAATATTACTTGGTAAAGAAAAAAATAACAAATGAGAACATTTTATAAGCTGTAGTTTCTGGTATGTTACTTAGAAAAATAATTGCTTTGAAAATATTTAGTACTGGTATAGCCTTCCCTTTCAACAATGACATGTTGAAGGAAATATGAAACAACTTACAGTTGAGATATCAGTGAAGACTTGCAGGGTGAAATCTCATTTTCCCTTACATTCCCATCCCCCACTGTTTCCCTTTTCCTTTTTCTGGCAGCACTCATAGCTTCTCCACTTTTCCTGCTTCCTTCCCTTATTTCTACCCACTAGCCCACCTACCTTTATCTATTCCTCTGTCTTCAGCTTTCCCTCCTTCCCTTACCCTAGCAGGCTCTGGTTGTATTGTGCAGTGATTACCAGTACTGGGTTTGGTCAGACCCAGAGGGAAATGGCAGGGAAGTAGAAATGAGGGCATGCTAATTGACTGGCAGGATAGCATTCGGGGCCAGAAGAAAGACACAATTCTTACATGGCACTAAACATAGGCCACAGCTTTTATTAAGATGAACTGTCACCCACTGAAGGGTTGGCCTGGCATGAGGAGTGAAGCCTGACCATCAGCCATCTGGCTGCTCAAATCCGGTTCCCTGAGGCGCACTGAGACTCGCAGTATTCCCAGCCAGGACAGTGGGTCCCCTGCCACTTGGGAATCCTTTTCTGGGGAAGTAGCCTCAGAAAGGGGGGACAATGGGCACCCACCTCATTGGGCTATCCCTCCCAGCTGACCAGCCAATGAGCCCCAGACCTCCCAGCCAGCTGTTCCAGTAGCTGCTTGGATGGAGAGGCAGACTGTTCACATGTGGCAGCTATTTATAGCTGCTCTGGGCCTGACTCAGTTACCAGAAATGTACACACACATGTATGCCAAGACACGTGTATATTTAGCTGTGGGGAATTGCTTTGTGACATCTTTGGTAACTAGCATTAAGGATCATTTGCCAACATTTACGGGGTGATTACACCCCTTAGAACTCAAGGCAGACAACAGATCGTTATAGTAAAATAATAACAAGGAAAATATCAAAAAGTAACAGGCAAAAATATATCTAGCACACTGTTATTTGAGCAGATAGGCAAATAAAGGGGGAACAGAGTTGCAGTAGATATATTTACCAGACCTGGAGAGCAAAGATGTCAAAGAGCAACAATACCAGCCAGCAGCATGAAATGTGTTACAGAAGACATTTTGGCTTGGCTAAGCCAAAGTTTTTATAGGTTTTAGGGGAAAGGAGGTCATGCTAAGCTCATGATGCAGACATGATAGGGGCATGGTGGGCACACGATGGAATTTTCCATGGGTAGGAAATTGTGAATTGGCCTAGCCATGTCTGGAGATGGGTGTTAATGAGTCTATACAAAAGGAACCTTCATGTCAATGGCTCTGTCTATGGAAGTAGAATCATAGAATCATAGAGTTGGAAGGGGCCATACAGGCCATCTAGTCCAACCCCCTGCTCAACGCAGGATAAGTCCTAAGCATCCTAAAGCATCCAAGAAAAGTGTGTATCCAACCTTTCCTTGAAGACTGCCAATGAGGGGGAGCTCACCACCTCCTTAGGCAGCCTATTCCACTGCTGAACTACTCTGACTGTGAAAAATTTTTTCCTGATATCTAGTCTATATCGTTATACTTGAAGTTTAAACCCATTACTGCGTGTCCTCTCCTCTGCAGCCAACAGAAACAGCATCCTGCCCTCCTCCAAGTGACAACCTTTCAAATACTTAAAGAGGGCTAACATGTCCCCTCTCAACCTCCTTTTCTCCAGACTGAACATTCTCAAGTCCCTCAATCTATCTTCATAGGGCTTGGTCCCTTGGCCCCAGATCATCTTCGTCACTCTCCTCTGTACCCTTTCAATTTTATCTACGTCCTTCTTGAAGTGAGGCCTCCAGAACTGCACACAGTAATCCAGGTGCGGTCTGACCAGTGCCGTATACAATGGGACTATGACATCTTGTGATTTTGATGTGATGCCTCTGTTGATGCAGCCCAAAACGGCATTTGCCTTTTTTACCGCTGCATCACACTGCCTGCTCATGTTTAGTTTACAATCCACAAGTACCCCAAGGTCTCGTTCACACACAGTATTACCTAGAAGTGTATCCCCCATCCAGTAGGCATGCTTTTCATTTTTCTGACCCAGATGCAGAACTTTACACTTATCTTTATTAAACTGCATCTTGTTCTCATTTGCCCATTTTTCCATTGTGATCAGATCTTGTTGAACTCTGTCTCTATCTTCTGGAGTATTTGCCAGTCCTCCCAATTTGGTGTCATCTGCAAACTTGATGAGTAGTCCCTCCATCCCCTCATCTAGATTATTAATAAATATGTTAAAAAGTACCGGGCAGAGCACCGAGCCCTGAGGTACCCCGCTACTCACCTCCCTCCAGTCTGATGAAACACCATTGACAACAACTCTTTGAGTGTGGTTCTCTAACCAATTCCCTATCCACCTAACTATCTGAAAATCCAGATTGCAGTCCTTCAACTTATCTATCAGAACATCATGGGGAACCTTGTCAAAAGCTTTACTAAAATCCAAGTAAATGACATCAACCGAATTTCCCCGATCCAGCAAACCTGTCACTTGGTCAAAAAAGGGAACTAGGTTGGTCTGGCAGGACCTGTTGGAGACAAATCCATGCTGACGTCCTTGGATCACCAAATTGTCCTCCAGATGTTTGCAGATCGCTCCCTTTAATATCTGCTCCATTATCTTCCCCACAACAGAGGTCAGACTCACTGGTCTGTAGTTTCCCGGGTCATCCTTCCTCCCTTTTTTGAAGATCGGAATAACGTTTGCTCTCTTCCAGTCCTCTGGGACATCTCCAGTCCTTAAAGATGTTCCAAAGATGATGGACAAGGGCTGTGCAAGTTCTATGGAAAGTTCCTTGAGTACTCTCAGGTGCATTTCATCCGGACCAGGGGATTTGAACTCATCCAGTGCAGCTAAATGCCTCTCGACAACCTCTCTATCCATGTTAACCTGCCACCCAGACACTATCCTTTGGCTACTGCCATCTCTAGATGTGCCTAAACACTTTGACCTGTGGGAAAAAACAGATGTAAAATAGGCACTAAGTCTTTCTGCTTTCTCTGCATCTTCCGTTAGAGTTTGTCCATCCGCACCCAACAGTGGGCCTATTGCCTCCTTTACTTTACGTTTGCTCCTCACATAACTGCAAAATCTTTTCTTGTTACAATGGGCTTCCCTGGCCAATCTTAGCTCACTTTCAGCTTTGGCCTTTCTGATGATTGATCTACAGTGCCTAGTAACCTGTAGGTACTCTTCTTTAGAGCTCTGTCCTTCCCTCCATTTCCTGAACATTTTCCTTTTCTTTCTTAGTCCCTCTTGAAGTTCTCTGTTCATCCAGATAGGCTTCTTAGAGCTCTTGCAGTGTTTTTGTCTTTCTGGGATAGTCATTGATTGAGCATGCAATAGCTCTTGTTTGAGTAGCGCCCACCCTTCACATGCTCCCTTCCCTTCCAGCATTCTCATCCATGGTATGACACTCATCATGTCTCTGAGTTTATTAAAGTTTGCCCTACGAAAATCCAACATCCGCGTCTGGCTACAAGCTTCCTTGGCTCCCCATCTCAAAAGGAATTCTATGAGGACATGGTCACTTCCCCCTAGGGTCCCCACCTCCTTCACTTCATCCACCAGCTCTTGCCTGTTGGTCAGTATTAAGTCTAGTATGGCTGAATCTCTTGTGCGTTCATCTACCATTTGATAAATGAAATTGTCAGCCAGGCAGTTCAAAAAGTTGCATGACTGAGGACGCTTCGCAGAGTTTGTTTCCCAGCACACATTTGCATGGCAGCCATATTCAGACTGAGTGGGTGGATAATTAATCTATGGTGGTCATAACCAGTCCTACCCCAGTCTTCCTCCACCAGGGGAATTGCCCCTTTACAGATTTTTATGACCTTTAAGTTCATTTCTGCTCTTCACCATGGTGGGAGGCTCACTGACATTGTTCTATTCACCTAGCAACCTCTTTAATGCTGATTCTTCCTTCAGGTTTATACTGTGATATCTCCCATTTATCACTAGCTTCCTTTTTCCAGATCTATTGATCAAATTATGTGGTTCAGTTTGAAATTAGGTATATTATTGATGATGATAGATTGCCACATTCAAATACTTAACTGGCAGACGGTGCCCTGCAACTCAAGATCTAGCCAAGTTCTTAGGAACTGCAGCTGTAACTCAGTAGGATTCTTGCTGTTCCAGTCAATGCTGTCTTCTGGAGCTGAACTGAAATTATTTGTTCAATGTCCAGGTATTACTTTAGACTGCTAGGTACTTCTGCAAGGGCTCTAATGACAACTGGTATGATGGTCACTTTCTTCTTGCAAAGGAATTTAACTCTGTTTATAGGCATTTAGTGATCGTCTCCTTTCTTTTCTATTCTTCTGTCTTCTGTCGACGATCCAAAACCTATTTCTCACGTTTTCTATAACTTTAATATCAGGGGTACTATGCTCCAAGTGTTTATCTATTTAAAGTCTGAAATAATCTTTATTTTGTTATTCTCCATGATCTTGTCTGGTGACAGGTTTGGTAACTAGCATTAAGGATCTGGTTTGTGCTCCCATGGATTTCTGGCTGATTACAAGTCATATTTCTTGCAAAGATTCCAGTACAACATAGCGGCCACTGTATATGATGTTGCAGAGGCAGGCGGGCATACTCGTCACCCAAATGATCACATGTGCAGCGTGCAGCACCCTGGGCGTGTGTCCCCCACCCGGAGTCAGCATGCCACAACGTGCTTTTTGATTTCCTCCTCTGCCTCCACAACGGCCACTGGGCACTTAGGGTGGCAGCAGCTTTATAGTCCTAGGCAGATAACAATAATAAAACCAAGACATCTTTAACCCGCTCCTAGCGGAGCGGATTAAATAATTCGCTAAGGCCAACCAAGGCGGGCCCTGTCCGTGATGAGGAAGGGTGCCCATAAGCCCCTTCCTCCGGACTGACAAGCGGAGGATTGCGCCTCCAATTGTCAGTCCTGTGCGGCTCGCAATTGGTCCCTTGGCGCAGGACTGAATAATCCGGCCACCTTTCGCCTTGCTCAATTGCGCCGCGCCGCCGCCATTACCACCTTCGCCTTCCAGCCGCGCCACCGCTGCCTCCCTGCACGAACACTCTGGCCCCCCGTCGTCCTCGCCCGGCCTCCAACCGCCTCTGCATTCACAGGCAGCCAGGGATGGCCGCCCGCCGTCATTCTCGTGCCACCTCCAGCCACCCACTTGACGAACACCTCGCCGTGGCCCACATACCCGGCCCCAGCCCTTCCTGCACTCTTTTCCTGCAGCAGCACAAAAAGCCCTCCTGTGGCATAGCAGGAAAAAATAACAGCTAAGCATGGATAATGGAGCCAGTGTGGGTGAAAACTTCAAAATATGCATCTTGACATGCTTAAACTGTGTTCTGACACATACACACCAAATCATAATAAAGCAGATTTGAGAAAGAGCATACCAAGGAAAGGAAAACCTTAGAAAACAGAGGATTGGCTAATGACATCCATGTAGAAAACAATATTAATGTGATACATTATGAAATTTTGTATTTACTTCAGTATGTTGAAAGTGGCTTACAGGAAAATGTGTGTACATGAAGAAATCCTTACTACCCAACAAGAATAAAGGATTGTAGTGCTTCACTATCAATGATTAAATGCTGGAATTTGACATTTGATTTACAGTACAGTCCTAATCAGAGCTACCTCCAATCCCCAAAAATATAGGAATTGTCAGTTCATAATCTGAAGATGAGTGCTTGCACTCGAAAGCTCATGCCTTGAATAGTGCCACTGAACTCTTATTTCCTCAGTGATTGTGATCCTTCATAATGTTTTCACTGCTCCTTAGCAAATTAGGGCCCAAGAGTATAATGAGAAGAGAACCCAAGTGATAACTAATAAGGAGCAGTGAAAACATTATGAAGTATCACAATCACTGAGGAAGTTTGGGAAAAAGGGATAAAATTTACCTACAAACCTGGTTTTGTTGTGATTTATTTATGTTATGATTTTGGATACTTTATAAAGTTTTGAATCATTATTAAAAGAAGAAATAAAAAGATCCATTATTGATTTGGAATAGCCTGGACAATTCCTATGTTTTTTTGGGTTGGAGATACTGCAAGGAATTAACGGTTTGACTGGAGACTAAACAGAGTTACCCCTTTCCAACTGAATCAATGGCCTTAGTAGGGTATAACTCCACTTAGGATTGCACCATTAGTGAGCTGCTTACTCTGATTCTTGGCAGCTATGTCAGTGGGAGTACTTGAAAGCTCCATCACCATGCATCAGTTGGACAGTTTCTAGACTTGGATCTGAGTTCCATCCACTTGATGTAATGTCCCTCAGTATGCGTTACCTATTACTACCTTTGAACACTGACTACTCAAGCAATATATGGAACCAGAGGAAATTGAGAGAAAAATGAAGCATGACATTAATATCAAAAATATAGATTAGCAAAGTAGTTCTGCAGGAAAGCAGTTCAGGTTTTCCTATTTCCTTGGCAGCATATATGAGCTGTAATGTTAACTACTTAGACATCTGCATCCTTAGAACCATTTATTCCTTTGGTAACCAATGTAAACACTCATGTGCTGCTAAGTACTCAAATACCTCACCGTTCAATAAACACAACTGAATTCAGGGAAAGAATGTAATCTATGTTTTAATTTAATAATCTTGGTTTAAATGGTAGGGTTTACAATTATTGTTTTTATTTCTTCACAAGAAAGCAAACATGCCACTTTTAATGTCAGGAATTTCCTGAGTTTTACTCAGTGTGGGTGTCTAGGTATGAGTAATCGCATGTGCTCTTGCAGGGGTTTTCAGTGTTATTATTGTTAAACTAAAACACAGCATACATCAAGACATTTTGCTAATAATATAGAAAGCTGGCATCACCATCATAAAACCCACACACAAATTCTCATGTTGTTTTCATTTGAAAGGATATGTTTTAATTCCTCTCCAGGAGGAGCAAAAAGGCATACTGCCAATCTTAAACATTTTTTTAAAAGCTTCACAGAATATATGCCAGCCTACTTATCTGATTCTGGGAATACTGGATAGGAAGGCCTAGAGGCAGAATAATCCTCTCGGACTAAAAACAACCCCAAAAGCCACCCTCCAAGAATCAACCACCCACAAAAGATGCTGTGAACAACACTCACGTACAGATTCTGTTCAGATTCATATTTTGCAAAATCACTAGTGGCCAACCTATATTTTTCACTAACTGGTAGGTATGGCCACTTCAGTGTACAACCTGACTCTTGTTGCATTTTCTCCACAAGATCACATTCAGAAGAAGGACCACTGTAAGAAAAAAAAGTAGTCCAACTATGTATTCTACAGTTGTAAAGGTTAAAATGCCAAATATGGACTGTGGGCCCATGTGCTTTGTTCCACATGTATGATGTAATACACACACCTAATTCCGTGATCCTTGTAGCTCATACCTTGGAAGAAGAACAACAGTAAATAAACTTGCAGTTTAAGTAAATAAATAATGAACGGATATATATGTTTTTGAAAATATATGCTTATGTAATTTAGTAAGTCAGTTTTAGTCCCGGGAGGGGGGGGGGAGGGATACAGGAATAAATATAAGATGAATAAGCAAGTCATTTTTAAGAGCATGCATTTTTACCAGGTTTTTTTTTTTACCAGGTTTACCATAAATTTTTATCAGGTTTACCAGGAATAGTTTAAGTAAATAAATAATGAGGGGATATATATGTTTTGGAAAATATATGCTTATGTCATTTTGTAAGCCAGTTTTAGTCCCCAGGGGAGGAATACAGAAATAAATATAAGATGAATAAGGTAAAGGTATCCCCTGAGCAAGCACTGAGTCATGTCTGACCCTTGGGGTGACGCCCTCCAGCGTTTTCATGGCAGACTCAATACGGGGTGGTTTGCCAGTGCCTTCCCCAGTCATTACCGTTTACCCCCCAGCAGCAAGCTGGGTACTCATTTTACTGACCTCGGAAGGATGGAAGGCTGAGTCAACCTTGAGCCAGCTGCTAGGAGTGAACTCCCAGCCTCATGGGCAAAGCTTTCAGATGGCTGCCTTACCACTCTGCGCCACAAGAGGCTCTATAAGATGAATAAGCAAGTCATTTTTTAAGCGCATAAATTTTTACCAGGTTAAAATCAGCATCTTCCTAAATCAATTATTCCTTGTATTCCTGAGCCCCCTTAAGCAACCTGCAGTGAATCATAACTGATGGAGGGGACAGTTCAGGATCACCAATGCATTACCAGCTTCAGGTGCTCTGTCTCTGATAAGGGAGCATGAAGGACAGGGACTCTAAAGCTGAACTCACACTAGGGTAAAACTTTGATATGCACATGAGGACTTCCTCCCTTACATACTCTGAAATATTTTTGAACTCTCTTTATAAAGGCCTATATAGTTAAAGAATCTTGGAAGGCCAAACTAGAGTTCTATATTTATATTGGCAGTGCTGAAATGGCACCCAAATACATAATGGATGATAGGTGACCACAGCAATAAAATGTGGAGCAATATTAGTTCATGCCAAAGGTGGTTGCAGCCAGTCTTCCATATCACACAGTACACAAAGGCCCCTTTTCTGATGCTTGTGAAGTTATTGTTTTGAACTGCTTTCCCACCAATGCATAGGCAGATTGGGTGGACTGGATCATCCTGTGCACACTGAGAGATGATGAGTTAAAGCAGTGGTCCCCAACCTGCGGGCCGCGGCCTGGCGCCGGGCCACAAAGGCCATGGCGCCGGGCCGCGGCTCCCTCTCCCCGACCCCCCCCCCCGCAGTAAAAAACTTCCCAGGCCGCAAGCTTGCGGCCCGGGAAGCTTCTTACTGCGGGGAGGGCGGGGAGAGGGAATCAGGGCCGGGCCGCGCCTGCGCGGCCCGCGGGTGCGGCCCAATCCGCGGGCGCGGCCCGATTCGCGGGCGCGGCTCGCGGGCGCGGCCCGATCCGCGGGCGCGGCCCGCGGGCGCGGCCCGATTCGCGGGTGCGGCCCGCGGGCACGGCCGGGCGCGGCTCGTGGGCGCGGCCCGCGCGGTCCCTGCGGGCGCGGCCCAATGCCCTGCCGGTCCCCAGCCTAATAAAGGTTGGGGACCACTGAGTTAAAGCACACATTGAAAGTCTGTGAAATGGCACAGATGGATTAATGTCTTTTCCTCCTTGCAAAATGCCTTGTATTTGTTACTGCTTCAGTGATGTTCCTGGGAAATATTTTCTCTTTTACTTTTTAACTGCACATGACTTCAAAAAAAAAAGGCAAAGGGAGCAACAAAGCAATCTGATACATAATACTGCAGCATTTTCTTTGTAATTTTGATTCCTAAGAGAAAGAACATAATTATCCAGTTGCTCTTTGGGGCTTATGGACCCCAGCACCCCACATCCTCATTTACTTCAGTGGAAGGCCAGTCCAATGAATATTTATGGGAAACACAACACATATACCTATAAAAACCTGTAAGGCAGAGTCCAAGCCTTTCCTGAGTTGCACTTCCAAATACATTTAACATATATGTGCCACATTTTATACATTAATATACTTTTCACATTTGGGGTGAGATCCATATATTTTTGATATACAGGTATACGAAATATATATGTATCCAGTTTTAAAAAGTTACCCTGAGGTATCTATTTTTCAACAACAAACAGCCTGCTCCTCGCCTCAGTGTCTGGAAGCAACTCGCCTGTCCTTTTTGGATCTAATTCTGGTCTAGCAGCTTGATCTGTGATTAAATCTGTATTTTCTGAAAGCAGGCAAACATAGACTGGGGATATGGTGCCAGGGAGGCACATTTAATCCTTTTCCATATAATTCTTTCTTTCCTGGGCCATTTCCCCTATAGGAATTCTCTCCCTGGTCTTTCTTTCCCTCCTGTGGCAAACAGCAAGTCAGAACAAGAG
The DNA here is from genome assembly GCF_049243985.1 of Paroedura picta. Classification (NCBI taxonomy): domain Eukaryota; kingdom Metazoa; phylum Chordata; class Lepidosauria; order Squamata; family Gekkonidae; genus Paroedura; species Paroedura picta. Next base: position 56,301,313 of record NC_135374.1, read on the forward strand.
GTAGCCAGAGAAGCATGGAAATGCAGACAGTGAAGGAATGCAGACTTCTCTCCCAGCCCCATAACTCCAGTCCAAAATAAGAGCCTCTTCCTGCGGTTACTTCTCAGTGATAAAGAAAATGTTGGAAGATCTGGTTGTGCATCTCCCACGTAATGTGGCCTTTAGATAAGAATTATGCATAAAATTCCCTTTTACTAGGGGACTGGAACAGAAGAGAAAGTGAAAAACATTTCATAATGAAATGAAGGCTGTTGCCATGATTTTTTAACAGTTTTAAAACTAACCAAATTAAAAAGGAACAGAGACAGAGACAGAGAGAGACAGAGAGATCCAGCTCTGTACTGTTGTTATTTCAATTTGCACATATGACTTTTTGCTTCCCTCTGACTTGTACTTGTTTTCTGTAGCCAATATTATCTTAATAATGCCACCTGCTCTGGAACAGTCACTCATACTTGGAATTTTGCAAAGAGGAATGCTCCTACTGCCAGGTTTCAATTAAGATTAGGGAAAACTCTCTGCACTTTTTCTGCAAGGCAGAAATTATGTAATATAAGTGGAAAAACTTGAAATTTTCAATAATATTAATAAATCCTTACAAAATAGCAAACTTGTTTTTCTTCTGTTAAAAACCACACTAAGTTTAAATTGTTGATAGATCAGGGTGCTGCCAGGGCCTTGGGTCATTTATAGCCAGGAGATGGTGCTTCTCAGATTTTTCAAACATTCTTGTGAGCCTTTACAAATTAGCCCCCCCCCCCTCCCGTATTGGGTTATAAGGTTGGAGATTTTGTGTAGTGAAGTTTCCTATCTGTGAAACTAGGCTTGCACTGGTTTAAACTGAAACACAGTATAACAACCTTGCTCACAGAGTTTTTCTAGGGTTTTGTTTGTTTGCTTGCTTTTTGCCATTTCCAGCCACATATTGCTTAAATTTAACCTCTGGTTTCTACACGTATTTTTATGTCTTTAATGTTTGCTTCTTGTGGGAGGTGGGGGTATCCCTTTTTCCCCTCAGTACTTAGTCATGGTCTAGAAGCTGATTTTGAGTCACCTTTGTCCTTTGTGCATAAATGTTTCTGTCAGTTGTTTTTGGCTCATTGACTCCCAGCTATCTACAAGCCACTTTTGGGTTTCTGGATTGTTGTCATCATCAAACCACTCTCCCTCCCCAAGTAGTTCTATTTCCATTTTTTTAACTGATGATGCTACTGATAATAACAGTGCAGTTCCCGCTCTATGCAGGCCTACCCTTGATTGACCTGGAAACTGCAGCTAGTACAGAATGAGGCTGCAAGGGTCCTCGTGAGGACCTCTTGGAGGACTCATATTCAGGCAGTGTTGAGACAACTACACTGGTCACCAGTATGCTTCCGGATCAAGTTCAAGGTTCTTGTTTGAACTTCAAGGCTATACGTGGCCAAGGTCCTACCTATCTGCAGAACTGCTTATCTGCTTATGCCTCTGCAGGGCATTTTGCTCTGTGGGTATGAATTTGCTGGTTGTCCTGGGCCCCCAAGTTATCTGCCTGGCCTCAACCAGGGCCAGGGCCTTCTGAGCCCTTGCCCCAACCTGGTGGAATGAGCTCCAAGAAAAGTTAAGGGCCCTGACAGAACTATCGCTCCATTCATGGTCATACGTGGTCGTACGCGGTCATACGCGGTCAGGGCCCAGTGTACCTGAGGGACCACCTCCCTGCCTCTGCCCCTCAAAGAGCTCTTCGCTCCGCCACCACCAACCGGCTAATGGTCCCTGGCCCTAAAGATGCCCACCTGGCCTCGACCAGAACCAGAGCATACTCTATCCTGCCCCCCCCCCCGGTGGAATGAGCTCCCGGAGAAGATCAGGGCTCTTACGGAGCTAAAACAGTTCCGCAAGGCCTGCAAAAAGGAGCTCTTCTGCTAGGCATTTTGTTGGGGCCAGGTCTAACCAACAACATCTGAAGGGCCCCTGCTACCTCCCTCCCAGAACTCCATTAACACGCTCTGGGCCTGTTTGCACTGTTGCACTGTTGTTTGCACTGTTGCAATGTTATAATTACCAGTTATTAATATTGTTACAGTTATTTATATGCTATGGATTGTTTCATGCATTGTTCAGACGTTTTATGTAAACCGCCCTGAGCCTTCGGGGAGGGCGGTATATAAATATAATAAATAAATACATAAATAAATCTAGGTTCTACATGCCCTGCAAGACAGAGCTCTTCCTCCAGGCATTTGATTGAGGCCGGGGGGGGGAGGGGGGTTGACCAAAATTATGAACTGGGGTCCTGCTCTATCTTAGGCATTTCTATACTGAACGTGGAAGATCAAAACCCAAAAATAAATAAATAAATCCAGATTACTTAAACTGTGTGAGGAAGAAAATAAACTGACTCCATAACTGTGAAAATGCAGAGGGAGAACAGATGTGTAGAACAACCAGGAGTCACCTGTTTATCCTTTCATTGTTCCTAGAGTTTCCCCATCTTGTAAAAACCTACAGGGATTCTAATGGCAAAACTTGCCAATTTTTTTTTTCATTTCAAACGTTCTGGCACCTGTGTGGGCCCAGGGGAAAGAACCTGGATCTAGCAAATGCCAACAGAAACAAATAGCTTTCTCTTGACTCATATACATAGTGTTGGCAGCTAACAATGAATTGAAGCAGAGCAATGAAATGGGTTGGATAACAACTTCTATGGGTGTCCCTGACAAGTTAGTACATTTCTGTGCCACCACCAATGTTCCACCCTTCTCAGTTCATGGGGTTTCATATGGCAACCTAAAAAAACAGAACATTAAAGACTGAGCTGAAGCAATGTAGCTCATGTGAGTGCAAGCCTAAATAGGTAGACCTAGTAGACTAGGAGTCAATCTGATTCATAGTCCTATTCAAAGGCACTTATTCCAAGTAAAGCACTTTTAGGACTACACAAGAAAGTGTTATTAGGGTAGCAGCCTTAGGAGTGTGTATATGGTTGTACAATTCAAGCATGTACATCAAATAAAACTGAGGCTGCTGTTGATTAAAGGTAAAGGTAAAGGTATCCCCTGTGCAAGCACCGAGTCATGTCTGACCCTTGGGGTGACGCCCTCCAGCGTTTTCATGGCAGACTCAATACGGGGTGGTTTGCCAGTGCCTTCCCCAGTCATTACCGTTTACCCCCCAGCAAGCTGGGTACTCATTTTACCGACCTCGGAAGGATGGAAGGCTGAGTCAACCTTGAGCCGGCTGCTGGGATTGAACTCCCAACCTCATGGGCAGACAGCTTCAGACAGCATATCGCTGCCTTACCACTCTGCGCCACAAGAGGCTCATTGCTGTTGATTACTCTTTGAAAAAATACAGATTTACTTAAATCATTCTCACAGTCAGACCATAACTCAGACTATTACACATACAAAACTCTGGCAGTCAAAATACTAGCCTAGGCATTTCCCCCAATCTTTAGCAGATAACACAGTTGGCAAGTGATTGTAATCAACCTCCTCATATTCAGAACACCTCTATTATTTTCATACTCAGCCACGGTGGCCATTATGATCTATGTAGGTTGGAACAGGGCCTGCAGACCAGCACAGGACTGTTCACCACACTCCCAGAGAGCTATGTAACTGCCCATGCCATGTACACCCTCCTCGTATTATTATTATTATTGTTATTGTTATTGTTATTTAATTTTTAGATGTTACAAAATCTCCAAATTCTTATCAACCCATTGAAAGCTGTACATTTCCTTGTTGGGTGGCATCAGTGCTCATATAATGTTTTCAAAAAATAGGAAACACCCACAAGGTTTTCTGCTGTTCAGGGTAGCAATGCCTTGCCAAGAAGCTTCAGGTTATTTATTCTGCAAACTACTCTAAGTAATTTAACCCATTGCTTACAAGACATTTCATTAATTTCTTGCCAGTCTTTTCTCAATGAATTAATTGAGAAAACTTAACCAAAGATTGTTTCTACTTGTTTCTTTAGCAAAATGGTTTCATTTTCCCTTACAGAACATTTAATTAATTGTGCTTATTTTAATTTCCTTTGTTATCTGGGCACCCATATGTGCTAGAATTAGGCCATGATTGTGATGGCATAAAGCACATTTTTCCTTCCACATGTCTGCTCTGTTCTCATATAACAGATAATTGGATGTATTATGTGGTATAGCTGTTACAGTGTCATGCTAGGTTTGAATCTCCACTCTGCCATGGAAGTTTGCTGGATGACCTTGGATCAGTCACACCCAGCCTAACCTACCTCACAGGGTTGTTGCAGCAGTAAAATGAAGGCAGGAACAATATAAGCTGTTTTGGTCCCCTTTGGAGAAAGAAAGAAAGAAAGAAAGAAAGAAAGAAAGAAAGAAAGAAAGAAAGAAAGAAAGAAAGAAAGAAAGAAAGAAAGAAAGAAAGAAAGAAAGAAAGAAATACTTTCATACATTTTTTTTCATAGTCCCAAACACACACAATCACATTGTATTTTTTGAATGCAGACTATTTAAGCAACACATTCATGCAACTATATGGCTAATGAGCATGGGATATGGTACTTTGGTAAGGCTAAGCAAGTCTGGATTTACTCAGTGCCTTCATGGGAGACATTCTGGTCCCCCTGTCAGAAAGGCAGAATATTGATGCGTGAATATAAGGCAGCAATAGGGGGGTTGTTTTTTGTTTATGTAAAGAGCAGCACAAATTGCTGAACCTCATCTTCCCTTGGAGATAAAGTGGGGTACTGGTATGATTCAGCATCAGTCTATGTTCCTTACTGTTAAAGTAAAATCTTCCATCCCTCTCTTTACAATGAATGATGTTTAACAAATAGGTACATGAAAACACACATACAAGGTTTCTTCCCCTAGTGCAAAGCAATATCTACATGTTATAAGCTTATGTATTCTGAGGTTAACCATTTTGTTTGAAAAACTTTGAGTGGGAAAAAGACTTTGGGCTCATTCTTGGAAATAATTGGAAATAATCTTAGGAGTTCACTGTGACAGTGGAGGCAACCAAAGTGCATATTCAACTATTATATAGTGTACTTATTTCAAACAAGAGTGTGGTGCTCCATATAACTTATTTCTTTGATCCTATTTGTATGGATTTGAAATGATGGAGTGACAATTTAAAACTGGATAATACTGTATGATCCGTTGCTCCACTGAGACACATTAAAAGGCAATGAAAATTGAAGTGCCGTCATAAACCAGTCTACGCTCTGCCAATCTAGGTTCCTGTGGGGTTATTTGGTTTGCCAAAAACCTGTCATCAATGCACCAATCCCAAACTGGAGCTGATACATTTGTGGTTCTAGTTACTTCACAGGAACCAAAAATGGATTTTCCAGAGTGGCAAATTCTTACTAAAAATATTTAGCATAAGCTAAAAGGGGGAAAAAACTTTCCTGCTTTCACCCACCTTCTCTCCTAAATGGTTGCCATATGGCTTGGGTTGCACAATCATTGCCTGGACACATCAGTGGTAAAACTGTCTAACAAACTGCATTAGGGCAGATAAGGTCATGCTGGATATAGCAAATTCTCTTGTGTTTCTAGCCAGAAAGCAGCCTGTTCTCACTTGACTTTCCCACCTACATGCATGTTGGCCCTGCCCTCAACTGCTGCTGTGACTAATGAACAAGCAGAAGTTTGTATATGCAATTCTACTGTGACTTTATGCATCCACTGAGAATAATATTTCAACTAAATTATGAAGCTAATGAATTTCACAGATTTTTTAATGGTGCTGATATGAATAAGAGGTTTTCTTCAGCTCATTAATTTTTTTAGTTTGTCCTTTAATTTGCAATCTGTTCTTTCATACACATTTCCTTCCCATTCCAAACTGAACCTACAGAGTGGTATGTATTTGCTGACCCTGTATCAGGATGTTGCACACCATATCCTGGTGTCTTTTCCCAGTTTAGAGGATTTCCTTAAGTCTGTGTATGAAGATATCATTTGATAAACTAGACATTCTCAAACAGAAGATGAAATGTTAGTAAAGTAAATTTGATATAAGTCAAAAACATTTTGAAATTTATTTATTAAAATGTATATAATACATTTCCTTTGCCTCAAGGTGCCTTACACACCATCTAAAGCCAGCAGATTAAAATCACAGATAGGAACCCCTCAGTGAGCTCATTCCAAGAATGAGAGCTACAGTTGCAAAGAAAGAGGCTTTGGCTAAAGTTAGGTGGACACCTTGAGTGAAAGAACAGCTATTGGCTGGTGGCCTGAACATCTGGTGGCAGATGGGGACATATGGGAGGAAACAGTTCTTTTGATTCATTGCTCCTAGGCTGTGAAGGGCTTTAAAATACCTTTAAAGGTTAAGCATCTTGAATTGGACTCAAAAACAAACTTGCAGCCATATAGCTTTTTTAAAGATGGGCAAGATACCAGGGCTGATTCTGCACTTACTTTGAAACAGAAAAGTATTCTGCATGTGATTAGGGAAGCTCAGAAAAGAGGGGGAGCCAAGCACAGCAGGACCATCTTTCTTTTCTTGAATGGGGGGGGGGGATTGGAGATAGCAGAGAAGGGGGAATAAATCCAAGAGGCAAATATTTGCTGAGAGAAGTTAGGGCTTTTGGAACTTCTGCCAAGAGAAGTTAGGTCTTCCCATTTAATGGAAGCCTTGCAGCCTTGGAAGGAGGAAGCCTTTGAACAGATGCCCTGACCAATCAGGGCTTTTCTACAATGTTGGAGGCTCAACAGCATGTTATTTGGGAGAAAGCATACAGTTGCATGCTTACTGATGGTGATCTTTTAAATATCGAGGGTTATATCCACTCCAGGATATCGTGGAGGAAAGGCAGGGTCACTCCGGTTCAATCGTGCTTGTTGCAGAGGGGAAATTTAAATCGCCCAAAATCAAAATGGAAATTGCATTCAGTGTAGATGGCAGGGATTGAATCGACCTAGGATTGTAAAAAAACCTCCGTGCAGATTCTGCCCTGGACAGCATCAGGAAGAAGGTTGGCACATGACAAAAATTGTTTTTTTGCATTCTGAACCAGAAGCAGTTTCCAAGTTGTTTTCAAAAAGGCAGCTCACCATCAAATGCATTAAAGTACTACAACTGTAAGTTTACAACAGTATAGATCATAATGGCCACCATGGTTGAGTCTGAAAATAAGAGAAATGATGAACAAAATATAGATGAAAGAAGTATTGCTGGCCATTACAACAACCTGCTTTTCAAACTACAAGGTTGGGTCTATGAGTATCCTATGATCTTAACATTGCTCCAAACACTGTGAAGGAAAGGAGGGCTTTTCAGGCTTCTCTCTTGCACCATTTTTACCAGTTTGTTCACCTCAGGGCACATAGAGTCCAGGGAAGAATTAAACATGCCCTGCTGCAGACAATGCTGCTGGCAAAAACAATATGGGAGGCAAGCCTGAGGCCCTTCCTTTCTCTTTTCAGTGTTAGAAGCAATGTTAAGTGACTGAGAGGTTTTTAAATGTTAGTCTCACCTGAAAATGGTAGTCCCCACAAGAATGAGAGTCGTGTCAGGCATCCATGTCCCTAATCTAAGCCTGAGAAAAGCTGACTCCTGAAGTAGTTATGCAATATTACTTTGTCAAAATGAAGTCAAAGTATCAATGTGGAAATAGATATGTGTACTTGTGCATCTTTTAAAATAATAAATTATCAGGGTGAATACCTGACCAGAAACATTTAACCTTTGAATCAGCATTCAGCTTGCCAATAGCTATGTTAATTATGGAAGTTGCAAAGCAGGACCCACAACCAGTGAAGAAGGTACTCAGGTGTTCATTACATATCATATCTGTCTTCACCCTGATTTTGCCAGCAGAAGTCTTAAAGGCTTGAGTCTTAAAGGCATATATGCCAGTGGCATGCACTGATGAACTGTGTCCTCAGCTAATGTAAGTTAGCTGTAAAGAATGGGCGGTATAAAAATCCAAATAAATAAATAAAATAAATAGTTAATCAAATTAACTTATTACAAAATTATTCACAATTATTCACCAATGGAGATTTACAGCATGATGAAAGATATGCCTCAAATGGAACAAACATTCCTTCTTTAGTTCATCTTAAAATCACTTAATCTGCCCCATATTGGTCAAAAATGTGAAAATGTGGGGATAGTGACCGATAGTTAATTTAATTTTTTAATAATGCCATATTGTGCCACGAAGACTAAAGTGTACATTTAACATGGGCCCATTATGCACTGATATGCACTGCAGACTTATGCAGTGGCCATGTCATACAAGCCTAAACATCAACTTTCTATTTCTTAGAAATTAGACAGTGGTGGCTATTACATCCCTTCCATAAAACAAAGCTACGTGTGGATGATGGTTAGTGTTGATGGGGGGGGGGGCATCAGCACCAAAGGCTAGTGGGTTAAATAAGGAACAAATACATATGCACACATATATACACACATACAGACTCGTATTGTTGCAGTCATACTGAAGTGGCACAGTGTGGGTTAGATTGTGCTTCAATATTTCACTCACAGAAGTGTTGCATATGAATTCTGTACATTGAACTGATGGGGAAAATGGCATTATCTGATACAAAAATTAAAAATAAACTTGAAAATATGGGACATAGACATTGAGTGGGGAAAACAGCAATTTTCGCAATTTTTTTGTCTGCAGTGTAGGAGATCTTCCTTTTGTTTCAGAGGCAATTCAGGGTAGTCATGGCTGAGCTTAAAGAGCCTGCCCTCATCCTGGATAACCAATCAGGGGAATTACTGAGTATCACAATCACCAGCCCCATGATGAAAAAAATGGCCAACGCATCTGAAAAAGCATTTCTTTAAGAGTTATGCGTAAACATTTACTCAGCACTTACATTGGGTCACAACAAAAACTACAGGAGGGGAAATAGGAAATGCAGAATACGTTTGAATCAACCGGTTTAATTAATGATGAATGAACCCACTCAAAAAAAATCTGGAGTAAGGGTGAGCACATAATCCGCCTTGGAATACTTTCACTCATTAAGAGAAATACTCAGATAATATTTACAGGGAATATGATCATTTAAGCACCAAAAAAAACGTGTGGAGAGAACTGCACCCTCATTGGAGTTGACAACTATTTTATTCTTTAAACAGCCTGGTGCTTTTGCATATTGAAACTCTGCCAAAATAAGGTTCAATATGCAAAAGCACCAGGCTGTTTAAAGAATAAAATAGTTGTCAACTCCAATGAGGGTGCAGTTCTCTCCACAATAGTATTGTGAACACCTAGCTACAGTGATCCATGGAAGAGTCACCTCCAGGGTAGACTTCTGTAACTTGCTCTATGTGGCCTACCCTTGATCTGGAAACTACAACTGATTCAGAGGACCCCATGGAGAGCACATATCGACCTGCTCTTAGGCAGTTGTATTAGTTACCAGTTGAATTCTGGATCATGTTTAAGTTATTGGTTTTAACTGTGAAGGCCTTATGTGGTCTGGGACCTATGTACCTGAGGGATCACCTCTCCAAGTATGTCCCCTAACGAGCATTGCAAACTCCAACGTACTGTTACCCCTGGTACCAAAGAAGTGTGATTGGCCTCAGTCAGAGTTAGGGCCCTTTCAGCCCTGGTTCCAGCCTAGTGGAAAGAGTTGCCAGCTAAGACCTGGGTCCTATCAGAACTGAGAAAGGGCGTGCAAGATGATAATCTTCCACTAGGCATATGGTTGAGGCCAATACAAGCACAACATGACAACACAAATCTCCCCCCCCCTTTCTACCTCCCCATACATCTGAAATCTAGATATATAATCAACACCAGAAATACTCTGACCTATGGAGGCAGAACTGGAGCACTCAAGAGGGTTTTTAGTTTATTATTTTAATTACTGTTTGTAAATATTTTATATTTATTTTGTATATATTTTTGTCAATGTTAGCTACCTTGAGCCTATACATCTAAATAATAATAATGATAGTTCTATAATTAAGAAGAGAAACACATTTTGTGAATAGATGTCAGGAGAATATTTGACCATTTCTACACAAGCCTCTGGTTGCTGGTGGGTTTTAGAGCCTCCTCGGCCCATTATGCACGGACCAGAATGCCCGTGCTGGCAGCAGGAGCACTTCGGTTAAAATCACCAATAATGCTCGCTGCCGCCGCCAGCGCAGACGCCTCCTGTCCCAGGGCTATGGAAGGCCCCTGGTAAGCAACCGTGGGATCTTCCACAGCTTCCTGGGTAAGCCGGGGCTGCGGTGGGCCGGTGCTGTGTGTAATCGCCAGCGCCAGGCTTCTTGGCCCGCCCAGCCCTGACACTACGGTGTCCCTGTAGGAACACCTCATGCCCCTGCGGGCTCCTGGGCTTGCGGAGGGGGCCTGGGCCCCTCCACTCCCTCCCCAGGCCGTCCAAACCTCCCTTCCCATGCTGTGCCGGCTTATCTTCTGGCCTCGGCTTTCAGCGCGCGGGCATACACGGGGAATGGCGGGGCATCCTGGCCCGCCGCAATGGATCCCCAAAATTCTCTTTTGGGAATTCACCAACTAGCACTTAAAAATGGAGGATGTAGCCAGCCAGACGCTGCCCAGACGCTGGATGTTGGTGACATCATGTGGAGGGGCCAAAATATAACGACTACTTAAGGTAAGCGTTACACTATATTTAAAGGATGTGGAAATGCCCAAGCAGTTGGTACTATAAAATATGTCTGCAAGTCTCACCTGAAATATGTCTGCAAGTCTCACTTTAGTCTGCAAGACTAAATAGATCATAGGGAACTAATGGAACATATCTCAAAATGCAACTTTAAATTGATTAAATCCCTGAAGTCTTTATCAAGTCTGACTTTGTTCAAATAGAAATAGTTTTTGTGAGCATTACAGTAGACTTTGTTATTCTTTGCTAAAGTTTGAAACATAGTCAATGCAGATGCTGAAAGTCAGAAAGGCAGCCAATGCTTATAGTCAGACCATTTCCACATCAAAGGCTCCACACAGGCCTGCAGGCTGGAATTTGAGCTGGGGCAGGTTGCCCCACATTTTCCTGCTCCCGCACAGGGGAGCATTTGGCCCGATGCACCTTGTGCGCCTGGGATTTGTACTCCCACATGGGAGCCAGGGCAGCAACGTTCCCAGTGCAAAAATGGTCTGGGAGTCTGAGGTCCCCCTACTATGTAACAGACAGGTTTGAATTGTAGGTTCTTCTCAGGGAAACCCATACCCAATTCTCAATGTAGCTTCTGAGCATGAATGGCAGCAAGTGGGGCGTTTTCATTCCCTCTGTTCCACCTGCACATTTTTGCTAGGAAGAACAAGTTGGGGGGGTGGGGGTGTTTATCTTATATTCTAGTTCCAGGTGTCTCCTGAGCAGATACATGGAACCCATGCATACATGTTGTCTAATCAGGCTCTCAGTTTCTATGTGCAGATTACATCTTACATGTAATTTTCCCCAGTGGTCAAATAGCACCCCAGGGCAAAGTCATTTCTCCAGTTTTCAGTCAGAATCAGCACAATGCACAAGAAATTAGAGGATAACCTGCAACTCAAATACACAAGGAAACAGATTGAGGCCCAGACTGAAAGATCAGTCTGTACAGCTATATAAATTGTAGAAGCAAAAGTCTATTACAGGCTGCAAGCTGAGTATTTTGCCTGTCTGTCAGCCATTTTAAAAGACAGCCTTGATGCCACCACTGGCTTGTATTATATTCACATGCCTACCTTAAGGTAAAAATGGAAAGTTCTTCCAAGTTTTCATTCTGTATTAGAGAAAAAATTAATTGACTTGCAGTGGGACATTTTTGGCTGCAATGGTACACAACACAGACTTTCTGGCTTTTAAACAGCCTCAGCTTTATTTTAACATATAACAATGTTGGCACCAATGAGAAGAGAGCCTGACCTGCCAGTCAGCTGACTGGGTCCCAACCACAGGCTCTGAGAGGCACCCTGGAGCTCCTACGTGTCCCCAGCCAGGAACTCAGATTTTCCTGCCACTCAGAATCCTGCTCTACCAGGAGGAGACCTTTAGTAGAGGAGCCAAAGGGTGCCAACCTCAGTTGGCTACCTCCAGATCCCCCAGCCAACGGGTCTGTTTAAGTCTACCCATTCAGGTGGCTTCCCCATTGCTGTGCCACCTCTTAAGAGGTCCCACCAAAGCTTCAGGGGCTCATGTAAATAGACAGGGGCCCTGCCAACAGGCTCTTTCTCATGGCAAAAAACCCTCGCAGGTGTGACAATAATTTCAATGCAAACCAACACAACCATCATTGCAGGGTGGGGGGAGGGAGGCTGTCCGCCAATGAGGCAGGCAAAGAGGCGGAGGCCAAGCGTGTGGCGCCTTAAAAAGGCTCGCCCCCTGCTGAGCCATGACAGTATGCTGCCGCCTGGCTCACCAGTGCACCTGCACACCTGCGCACACGCCGCCGCACCTCCCTCGCAGCCACCCCCGCGCCACATCAACACGCGGCCTCGCTAAGTCCCGGCCGCACTATTGCCCAAAGTACTGTGTTGCAGTTCTTTTCACAACCCACAGGAACACATTTAGAAATTATGTAGTGAGGGTACTGCTAAGCGAATTGTTCAGTGCTCCCCCATTCATAGTGTGGCAGTAATCATAGCATTCTGATCTCATATTGTGGCATCAGTACATAACCAAAGCTGATCTGGTCAGTGGTGTCATTTAGTGGGAAGGTAATTCTCCCTGGGCTTAACCAGAATTGGATTAGCCAAATACAGTTACTTATGTGACATAGTAATAATGTACACCCTGATTAAATTCAGCATTGGTGTAAATGGAAAGTTATTGTAAATGCAAAACATTAAATTTCAAAAGACTGAACATCCTAAAAATTAGGAGAATAGTTAAAAGGAGGCTGAAAGAGAAACACAAGACAGTCAGATCGCTATACTATGCCTGGAAGCTATGTTGACTTGCAGTAGAATGTGATATGTTTTATTTTCAGTTATTTAAACCAATAAAAATGTTCATATTTTGAAATCTCATGTGTCACATTTCCATTCTAGATGTAATGCCAGGGCAGACAGCAAAAACTGAAAATTTATTTGGCTCATGGTAGCTACCGCAGATGACATAGTTCGCAAGCTGGGCAGGCCTTATTAGGGCAAATCATACCAGTAGGCACAAATTCAAGCTCTACTAAGATTTTTTATATCTGGCATGTTTGATATCCAACTTCCAAATACAATATTATCTTGCTTTACATTGCACAAACTATACTACAAATTATGGAAGGTTTTGACATAATTAATCTAGACAGTGGAAAGTGGAAAGTTCTCCTGAGACATGGCATTTCTTTAATAAAGTAAAGGAGATATTTGTCTCTACAGAAAAAAATATGATAGAAAAATTGTTTGATAGTATCCAGTAATACGACTGATGAAGATTGTGAAAATAATACATCTTTCTTCTAGACCAGTATTCTGTTCTTGGTATAATGTTGGTTTTGATTTTATTGGTTTATATGGTTATATATTCCTAACATTAGGGTTGACATTTCTCCCTGGCCAGTGGCTCAGTATGGGAGTAGGGCTGTCAGATCCAAGTTGTGAAACTCCTGGAGTTTTGGAGTTGGTGTCTGGATGCCTCCAAAGCATCCAGGCAGTCTGATCCCACCTGGTCCCACCTGGAGGCTGGCATCCTTACCTGGCTTAAATAACCCAGGCTCATTAGATCTCAGAAGTTAAGAAGGTCTGGCCATGGTTAGTATTTAGATGGGAAGACCATCAAAGAAGTCCAGGGACACAGTGCAGAAACAGGAAATGGCAACCCCACCCCAAAATGGTTACATAAATTGTAGCATTAGTGCAGTAGAGTGAGTTAGGATATGAGAGACCCAGATTTGAATACCCATTCTGCCATAGAAGTTTGCTGGGTGGGCCTTGAACAAGTAACACACCCTCAACTCAATCTACATCACAGGGTTGTTTTGATGATAAAATGGACAGAAGGCGACAATGTAAGTTGCTTTTGGTCTCCATTGGGAGGGTATAAATAAAGTGAATGAATGAATAAATAAAGCATAATTTTTAGAGACAGTTGAAACTGTCACATGTATTTTGTATTTCCATGAGTTTTTCAGTAATAAAAAGAAAGCTTATCTGTAAAATAAATAAAGCTGGACAGGGATGGTGGGAGGAATTGGGACTGCCCCCCCCTGATTGGCTGTCCATCCAATGAACGGCCAATCAGGTAGGCTGTCCCACCCCTGGCCACATCCCCTCCACTGCCAGCCTGCTCCAGTCAATTGACTGTGAGAGAGAAGGCAGACAGTGAGCGTGAGCTGGGAGGAGGGGAAAGGGCCTGGGACCATAGCCAGGACCAGGGCTTGGGAGGGAAGGGAGGCAAGCCCTGGCCTCACTGGCAGGTGGGGGGGTGGGGAAGGGTGCAACCCATGCCCGCGTTCCTCTCCCCAAGAAGGCCCACCAGGGCCTCTCCAGGCCTCAGCAGGGTTGTCCAGGGCAGGAGGGACGGAAGAGGTGAGTCCCCACCAGTGCTCTCCCTCCTCTTGAGAAGGCCTGCTGTGGCCTCTTCAGGCCTTTGCAGACCTGTGTGGGGTAGGGAGGAGACAAGTCCCCACCAGCGCTCCTTTGCCTCAAAAAGGCCCACCACAGCCTCTCCAGGCCTTAGCAGGCCTACCTGGGGTAGAGGGAGAGAAGGCTAGCACCCATTGTATTTGAAATTACAACAGGCTATTTTGCTAGTGCCACAATAATTTTCAGTGTGCTATGAGACTCTTTGTTTTGCCTGCAGCAGAATATGTTTTGTGTTTTGGTCACAACTTGGTGAGATACTATGTACAAAAAAATTTGAAGAGGACAAAATGCCTAAGGGAATGAGTTTAAGCTCCAGCAATTTACACAACACAGTTACTTTGAATTTCTTACGGTTTAGATTTTATTTTACAGATATTCAAGCTTGTAATATAATTGCACACAGAAAACCATCACACTATTCAGCTTTCCAGCACATTAATATATGGTAAAGGGGAGAGGTCAGGTGATTTATTCAACAAAGTATAGAAGCCAATTTATTTTCCTCCTGACAGAAAAATCTATTATTTCAAAAGTGCTTCAATATGAGTTATACTAACTAGTTCCTCAAAGCAAATAAAGTATTTTATGATGTGGCTTAGTGGCTTCATTTATGCCTCCTCAGGAAGTCAGGAGACCACAACACAAGCCCCAAAAGTATTGGTCTGTTTTTGGTTAAATTCATAAAGCTCTGAGCTATGACAGGTATTTTTTAAAGAAAAAAATGCTTAGTTTTCTAAAATACACTTTGGAAACCTCTTTGAAATGAAAATTCCCAGTGTAATGAGAACAGGGATCTGAAAGAGAAGCATGTGTATTCATGTTGACTGATACACAAATGCTGCAAAGTTTCTTTTCTTCCTTCGGCTGCAAGTGGATCAAAAACAGTGGTTCAAGTCTACACTTAATACAGAACTATATGCCACATAAATGATCCAGCAATATGGTCTAGTTCAGTTTGGTAAATGCATGATTCCTTCCTCTCAGCCACCTAAGAGCTTCAGGTCCCATTAACAAAGACTAGCATAAAATGCAAAAGAGGAAATGAAAAACATGTTCCAGATTAACACATGTAATGAGTTCTGACCATCATTAACAGTATATTTTCGCTCCAGAAGCTAATTAAGAATAAACATTTTTATAATGAACTATCACAATTTTGAAGCAGTTGTGATTTTCCATGATTACTTTCAATCATGTACAAACACTAGCTAAGGTAAAACTGGAATTTGGGAAAGTTGTGTATATGATTATTACAATGTTACCTGACACTTCTGGATTCATTTGTATAATCACAAGCCCTTCCTACTCAAGGTAGTTAGCTAAACCAAGGTTTCATGAAATAATTAAACTAAGAAAAGAGAAAAGTGGACACTAGACCATTTTTGCTGCAGGAAACAAACATTGAAGGCAATTCCGCACTTCTCAAAAAATAGCGTTAAGCAATGGCTTAATGCTATAAAAATCACTCCCCCTGCCATTCCTCACCTCCATGCTCTCTGGCTTTCTTCTCCCACTTCCTGACACTCTACATGGCTGATTAAAATAGAGGAAAGGGACTCACTATATCCATGAGTCTCTCCCTGCTTGTCAATCGGCGGGTTGACAAGGCGGCTGGAGTGGCCTTAAGTGGAGTTGTGGGGGAGAGGGGAAGCTAGAGAGCCCCGAAAGGCGGGATCTGGCAGATCCTCTCCTCTGTGAGGTTAGACCAGCTGTTAGGTGTCAGGTTGGGTTGGGTGGGCTAGGGGGGATTTTTGTAGGGGGCTGTGTAGGGAGGGTGAGGTTAGGGTGGGTTAGGGAGGGAATTGGTAGCAGCTAGGTTAAATTAGATTAGTTAGATTGGTTAGGGCCAGTGAGAGGGAGGAGCTACAGCCGCTCTACCCAAAGTATTGCAGTAATTAGATAAGGTTGGGGCCAATATACAGGGCACTACTGGACGTGGCTAGACATGGCATGGTCTGCCAGACAGGAACGACAGAGTGGGCATGGAAGGGGAGAGGGGGTTATAACCCAACCTGGGAGAATTATTCCAGCACTTCTGGGCCAAGGGAGGTATGGCGGTGGGAGGAGGTTCAATAATAGGGGGAGAGCGGCACACGCAGGTCCAGAAAGGCCCCGACTGTGGAAACACGGTAGGTGGCCTGGTCGATGTGCTCGCTGTCCTTCAAACCTCCGTCCCATCCCCAAATCTGTAGGAGAGAGGGCTAGGGCGGAGCCGGTGCTGATGCTATGCAACGCCAGGTCAATCAAGAACAAATCCTCAACCCTGCGGGACTATTTCGCAGGGCATGGGGTAGACCTGGCGTGCATCACCGAGAGCTGGGTGCGCGAAGGTGAAACAGTCGCCCTTAAAGATCTTGCGCCACCCGGCTTCTCGGTCCTCCATCAGCCCCGGCTCCATGGTAGGGGGGGTGGGGTGGCGATCCTAGTCCGGGACAGCTATGCCTTCAGGGCTCTCCCAGCACCATCGATCCCAGGAGTTGAATGTGTCGGCCTGACGTGGGAATCGGTCGAGAACGTGGCCATCTGGGCGGTGTACCGTTCACCCACTGCCCCGCCCGATGCCCTGCTGGGCCTGCTGGAGGCAGCGGCCGCCTGGACATTGCAGTTCCCCAAATTATTAATTTTGGGGGACTTTAATGTCCATGCGGATTCGTCGGCTCCAGGACTTGGCCTGGACCTGGTGTCGGCCATGGCGACACTGGGGTTCTCGCAATTTGTTGCTGGTCCCACTCATCAGGCTGGCCACACCCTGGATCTGATCTTTGGTGCTGGTGTTGAGATCGATCTGGTGGCTAACAACATCGTTCCGTGGTCTGACCACCATACCCTGAAGGCTCGCCTACGGATGCCACCCCTCCCCTGTTTGGGTGACGGACGCATTTTAGTCCGCCCACGGAGACTTATGGAATCCGAAGGATTCCTGAATGCTCTGCGGGACCCGATGCCCTCCGGTGTCTCGTTGGAGGCCTTGGTGGAGGACTGGCAGTCCCGCCTGTTGGCCGCCATTGACGAGATAGCTCCTGAGCGCCCTCTCCGCCCTCGCCTCAAGCAGGCCCCGTGGTTTACCGCGGAGCTTCGGGAGAGGAAGAGGGAGGTGAGACGGCTAGAGCGAGTGTGGCGGAAGACCCGCGACGAAGCTACAAGAACATCTCATCGCACGCTTATGAGGGCGTATGAGATGGCGGTGAAAGCGGCAAAGTGTGACTACTTTGCTGCGGAAATCGCGTCCGCTAGCTCTCGCCCAGCCCAATTATTTAGGATAGTTCGGACCCTTACTGCCCTCGAAGGAGGGCATCAAAATAGTAGTCAATTGGAACTAGGCTGCGAGGCTTTTGCGAGCTATTTTGCGGATAAGATCTTGTCGCTCCGTCGTGACCTTACTGCCACAGTTGATACAGTTCGTGAACTAGAAGCTCCGTGGCCGTTACGGGGGATCAGGTTTGATGGCTTCAGGCGGCTCTCTTTATCCGAAGTGGACAAATTGCTAGGGTCGGTGAGGGCGACCACTTGCCCCCTTGATCCCTGTCCGTCGTGGTTGCTTAAGATCAGCGACCCACGGATAGGTGTTCCCCTGAGGGAGATTATAAACCTCTCCCTTACATCGGGAGAATTCCCTCAGCGGCTCAAGGAGGCAGTGGTTTGCCCTCTTCTGAAAAAACCATCGCTGAATCCGCGAGACCCCGCCAGCTACCGCCCGGTATCGCATCTTGCATTCCTGGGCAAGGTGGTTGAGAGGGCCGCCGCGGACCAGCTCCTAGCATTTTTGGAGGAAACTTCGGCCCTTGATCCATACCAGTCTGGCTTCCGTCCTGGCCATGGGGTGGAGACTGTGCTGGTCGCCCTGACAGATGATCTCCGGCGCCAGCTGGACCGGGGCGGGTCGGCCATTCTCGTGCTATTAGACCTGTCAGCCGCATTTGATGTGGTTGACCACGAGCTCTTGGTTCACCGCCTCGCTGATACTGGGATTGGAAGGGTGGCTCTTAAATGGCTATCCTCCTTTCTAGAGAACAGATCACAGAGGGTCGCTGTGGGGGAGGAGTTATCCGACTCCTTTGCACTCCCATGTGGGGTGCCACAGGGAGCGGTGCTCTCCCCCACGTTATTTAACATCTATATGCGTCCCCTGGCTCAGCTGGTACGGAGTTATGGGCTTGGGTGTCACCAGTACGCTGATGATACCCAGCTCTATCTCTTGATGGATGGCCGGCCAGATCTCCCCCCAGAAAAATTCGCCAGTTGTTTGGAAGCAGTGGCTGGATGGATCAGGAAGAGCCGCCTGAGACTCAACCCCTCTAAGACGGAGGTCCTTTGGCTAGGCCGAAGGGAGCAGGAACAGGAAGCGCGTCTTCCCTGCCTGGACGGGGTACAATTGTCATCTGTGCCCCAAGCCAGGAATTTGGGAGTGATTCTGGATGCCTCACTTTCCATGGAGGCCCAGGTCACTAAGGTAGCCCGGACGGCGTTTCTCCATCTACGCCAAGCTCGGCTACTAGCGCCCTACCTGCCCCCGGAACACCTGGCCACTGTGATCCATGCAACGGTTACTTCTAGATTAGACTTCTGTAACTCGCTCTACGCGGGCCTACCCTTGTCTCTAACCCGGAAGTTACAGCTGGTACAGAATGCAGCTGCACGGGTCCTCACTAAATCATCTTGGAGGTCCCATGTTCAGCCTCTGCTGAAGCAGCTGCACTGGTTGCCAGTTTGTTTCCGGATCAGGTTCAAGGTTTTGGTACTAACCTTTAAGACTATACGCGGCTTGGGTCCTGCATACTTGAGGGACCGCCTATCTCCTTATGCCCCCCGCAGGGCACTTCGCTCTGCGGGTAAGAATCTGCTAATGATCCCAGGACCCCGGGAGGCACGCCTGGCCTCGACAAGGGCCAGGGCCTTTTCGGTCCTGGCCCCTACCTGGTGGAATGAGCTCCCTGAAGAGCTGCGGGCCCTGTCGGAGCTCTCTGAGTTCCGCAGAGCCTGCAAAACGGAGCTCTTCCGCCAGGCGTTTGTCTAAGGCCGGGTGATGGCCCGGGGCTAAGATCGGACCCCTCTCCCCGGAGGGGGGAGGCCAGTACTAAACTGACCTGGTTCCCCAGAGTGTTCCATCCTATGCCCAATTATCCTCCGTTCCCTTCTGCTCATCCAGTGGGCCTGTACGGGAATAGTTTTAATCGCCATCATTGTGACTTAGTCATTGTTTTAATGGGGTTTTAATGGGGTTTTAATGGGGAATTTTAATGGTTAATATATTGTATTTGTATTAAAATGTTGTGAACCGCCGCGAGCCGGTTTCCGAGAGCGGCGGTCATACAAATCAAATAAATAATAATAAAAATAATAATAATAATCATGGCAGCAAGCCAATCACCTTTCTCCCCAGTCTTAAAGGGAAATGAGAACAGGGAACTGAAAGAGAAGCATGTGTATTCATGCTGACTAATAAACTCCTCTTGGAGCAACAAAAATGTTGTGGTAAGGGCTGAAGAGTTGGACACAAGCAATTTGCATGTTTTTCTTATATAAAATTTCATGTTTGCATTACTACTGCAGATGAAATATCAAGGTATATAGGCCTCCCATATATTTACTTTTGTCAAGATGGGGAATTACTTTCCCTCAGCCCCAATTTCCCACACCTGAGGAATTGAAGAGTAAGAGAAAAAAATTCCCTCCACATAGGAGATCTTTAAGAAGTCTCTCTTGTCAAGAGGTCTCCCTGCAATCACAACCTGTTTTGTGAGTCTAGGCTAGTCCAGTTTCATCAGATCTCAGAAGCTAAGCAGGATCACCCTTGATTAGTATTTGGATGAGAGGCCACCAAGGAAGTCTAGGGGTGTTACACAAAAGTAGGCAATGGCAAGCTGCATCTCAACATCTCTTGCTTTGAAAACCCTATGAAACCCTATAAACCGGCTGCAACTTGACAGCACTTCCTACCACCAGAAGCTACTTACCCTTAGTTTTATTTATAATCATATTTTTATACAGCCACTCCCAGCAAAGCTGGCTCATGGTGGTTTACAGTCATAAAATATACCATAAAACTTTGATAAAACCTCTAAAAACATCCTTAAAAACATCAAACCGGATTACATTAATACCCCGAAATCTCAAATTCAAACAAAAAATCAAATCAATGGTGGATAAAATACAATATCCTCCCCATGTCTCAATGCCTCGGTACCCACAATCAACCTGTCATTATTAACAGAAGGGGAGTCACTGGCCCAATGGTTCTGGGCATGGTCTAGCACCAAGTCCAGGAACCCTAGCGAGGGGAGGCCACCTGATCTTATAACCCTGGGCTCTCCACCCAGCCTCAATCAAACATCTGGTGGAAGAACTCCATCTTACAGTCCTTGTGGAACTGCAAAAGTTCTATCAGGGCCGGCCATTCTTCAGGGAGCTCATTCCACCAGGTAGGGACCAGGACTAAAAATGCCCTGGCCCTGTTTGAGGCCAGGCATACTTCCCAGGGCCCCAGGACAGATTCATACCCACAGAAGAAAGTGCCCTGCGGGGGGCATAAGTCAGTAAGCAGTCCTGCAGGTAGATAGAACCCAAGCCATGTATAGCCTTAAAGGTCAAAAACAATACCTTGAACTTGATCTGGAAGCACCGGCACCCAGTGCAGCTGCCTCAGCAATGGCTGGATATGGGTCTTCCAGGACGACTTAGTGAGGACCTGTGCAGATGTACCAGCTGCAATTTCTGGATCAAAGACAATGGTAGGCCCATGTAGAGCAAGTTACAGAAGTCTAATCTGGAAGTGACCATTGCATGGATCACTGTGGCCAAGTGTTCCAAGGACAAGTAGGGCACTAGTAGCCGTGCCTGGCACAGGTGGGAAAATGCCATCGTGGGCTACCTTCGTGACTTGAACTTCCATAGATAACGAGACAACAGAAATCACCCCCAAATTCCTGGCCAATGGTGCAGATGTCAGTTGCACTTGTTCAGAGAACTGTGAAGACTCGCATGGATGTGCATAGTTTTTAATAAGTGGCAGAGAACTGCTTTAACATTATCATGCTTCATTTTGTAGAGGACAGACAATCTTAATCATATTTTCAAGATTACATTTCCAACATTTGAACAATTTGTGGGCTTAGCCAATTCCTCACTTATTCCTCTGGAACCTCAAAGGTTAAATCTGTCAAAACAACAACAACAACTGGAGACTATGTATTGTAGACAATGCATGAAAGAGACTATAAATAACAGGAAATAAAGTTCCTCTTGTCAAGCTCTTAAGTAAATGCACATTACAATGCAAATCCAGGAGGATAACTTCTGTGTTGATGTAAATAGATATCATCCCAGTGACTGTATCAGTCTTCAAAAATGTCTATATCCTTTCAAAGACTAAGAACTTCTCTTCAATTATATGGAATATAGTGTGTTCCTTCCTGCTAATCTTATTTGTGTTCACCTATTTGCCTTCAGGAGTGCCCTGGAAAAATACAAAATGGCATATGGGCTGCTATTTTGAGTGAAATGCTCCCTGAAGAATGGTGAGTATGTCATTTCCCATTCTCATTAAAGTAACTCTAAGAAGAACAAATGTGCACTTCCCCTGCTTTCTGTTCCTGTTCTGTTCAGGCACAGAGCTTTTCAATAGGTCAAATATTCTGCAAATTATGTGTTTTGACAATTTCAAATGTGAAGAAACTGGCAGTTCCATTGTTTGCAATTTATGCCCACCTAGCACTTCTTTTCCCCCTATTTCAGAGGCCTCTTCCCCAGTTTCCATTAGCCTCCCCCCTTCTAGAATTATAGTTGCATCCAGGGAAAGGTGCTGACAGATATAGATCTTCCCTCCTCCCCCCTCCCTCTGCAGTAGTCCTTTCACCCTTTAGGCAAAGTTGATTCCTTGGGTTGCAGGATCCCTTTGGCATAACAGCTATGCAGGTCAGTGAGCTGCAATAAGGAGAAAGAAAGCGTGATGTCACCCCTGTTGCCTTTTCCACTGGTAGATATGATGGAAAAGGGAGAAGAGAAAAGCTGTTTCCACACACATTGTATAATGCATTTTCAATGCACTTTACCATTCATTTGCTACTAGATTTTCCACTTGCAAATAACTCCTAAAGTGTATTGAAAGTACATTATCTAGCTTGTATTCTATGCCAGCTCTCAGAAGCAAGCCTAGAATTTAAAATGTATTAAATATCAGGATCCTGAAATTTTAAGATGAATATAAATCAAGCACAATAAGACTGTGATGGTACAATTCTAAGGGTGGTTTCCTGGGAGTAAGCCCCACTGAACTAACTGTAGTAGAACTCTGAGTAGAACTGTTTAGGATTGCTCTCTATGATTATTTTGAAAAACTTAAATGCTGTTATTATTTCTTGTGCAGAACTGAGAAAAGGAGGCAGTCTGTCAAACAGTTCTGTGCAATGGCCATTCAAAGTGTTCTGCCCTAATAGCAACAATGATCAAAATGCCTTTGTTCCAGCTGCAGGTCCAGCTCCTTCCATTTGGCACCCAATGCCTGAAGAGCTAGGAGCATCCATCCTTCATGAGGTGAATGCACAAATCTTGCACCATGATGAAATCAGCCATTTGCATTTATTTGTGGTTCCTTTATGCCCAGATGCTCTGGCAGGACCCAGTTCCTGTGGATGTCCCCTGCTACTATCTATCTGATCCCTTGCTGGCTGAGGCATGTATCCAATGCCCTGAGCTTTTCCGCCTTTTTTGTTTTGGCCTTCTGCTCTGTGTGTTGTAAGAGATCCTGGGGTGCAGGTGCATGGGATGTGTTATGGGATGTGTGCTGCTGATCATGAGCGACTGAATGTGACTGACAACTGGATCAACCACCTCAGTACATGATCCTTGATTGACCCTATCTATCATGTCGCACACTCTTAGCAAAAATGCCAGTATAGAATGTCACACTGTGAATGACATAGACACTACTGAGGCAGCGCCCAGGGGAGGAAAAGACACTATTTTTCGGCTGGCTGTTATATAACTTTCCCCTTGGAGAGATGACTAGCAGTGCCACAGTTGTGCCACAGCCAGTCACCATGGCATGGGTGCAGCATAGGATTGTTCTGCCCAGCTTCTATATTTTAGACAATAAAATGTTGAAATTGTTTGCTAGCTTGCTTTTGTGTTTGCTTAAAGATGCTTCCGAGCTCCTGGGAAGATTTTGCCAAAAAATGTGATGCTATTACCCAGGAATTTAAAATATTTTTCCAGAACTCATATTCAATCATTTTTGAATGAAACAAAAGCCTTATAGGTTCTGGGTCATAATTCTGACAGATTTTAAAACTTTAGAACATACATTATTGGGAATTTTCCTTTGTAATAAGATTTTGTATTACAGAACAACTTCATTGCTGCTTGAATTTCAGTTTACCTTTGCTTAGAGGCCAGCTGTTATATTATGGAGAACAATCTTAATGTACATTATTTCACAGTAGTGCTGAAGGCACATTTTGCTGATGTAACACTGTTACAAAAACATGCTCCTCCAGAATTGAGCTCCAGCCAGACTTTATAGCTAAAGGTTACAAGTGCCTTTTGAATTGGAATATTTTTTTCCAACCCTGTCCACTGGTAGTAAAAAACACATTATGACTTGTGGATGAACCTTCCTGATAACAAGAAAAATATCCTGCTTTGGACATTTATATTCAAAACATAAACCACCAAAGCTCTCAGATAAATACATTATTTGAATCAGACCTAGATTTATGTCTTCAGGACTGGAAATCCAAGAGTCAGTAACATAGTATGGTAAAAGTGGGGATTATATCCATGACAAGGAAGGCCCCTGATCTCAGCCAACCAACCATGCTAAATATTATTCTGAACCTTTGGTGTACCAACACAGACACAATTCAGGTACACTTGGCTTTACAAGATCACTACCGCAGATTACACTAGTTCTAACAATGATGGATATTTATACTGCATATATTTGTACCATTTGCTAATATGTGTCAATCTGAGATTGCCATAGTATATCAAAAACCTATCAGAGAAAAACTAAGGATTTAAACTGAAAGTGGCTATGCACAAGTAGCAATGGAGAAAGACATCACAAAATTAATAAGAAAACCAACATTTCTTCAAAAATGAAATGACTAATATGAATTATGCTGTGAAGGAATACTTCTCTTTTTTGCTAGTTCCTTCACTAAATTTCATGCATCTTTCACTTTCTCCTTCTCTTCCACATGGGCTGCGCATGCGCGATGCGCGGCCCAGCCCTGATTCCCTCTCCCCGCCCTCCCACAGTAAGAAGCTTCCCGGGCCGCAAGCTGCTGTAGACCATGCACTGCTGTAGACCATGCACGAGTGTCCTGGCTATTCTGATACACAAGCTAAGCTTTCTTGGGTCATCGGTAGCTTGTTCCCCGGAATCAGAACACAGGTTTAGGCCATAGCTATGGTATGCAGCCCAGTGAAAATGGATACCATAATGCCAAAGAAACCTAATTATACTTTTAAAGAGCAACAGCTATGATGAAGTATGTTATAATGATGTACCAATGAGTAGAATGCCATATTTTGTCATTCCTTAGAAAATGAAAGATGTTCTTCCTGCTGCAACGCAGCATCGCGGATCCACAGGAAGCATTTTTTTCATTTTTAAAGAAAGACTTCTTCTACTGCCATTGGTCCAGAATGCAGTGGACAGAATTCTTACAGGTACACCTTCGAGGGCACACATTTGACCTGTGCTCCAACAGTTGCACTGGCTCCCAGTTGTATTCTGGATCAGGTTTAAGGTACTGGTACTTATTCATAATGCCATCTGCAGTCTCATCCTGCATATCTGAGACACCAGCTTTCTATCTATACCCCTGAAAGGTGCTTTGTTCTGCCTACACCAATCAGTTGGTGGTCCCTGGAACTAAGGAGGTACATCTGGTCTCTTCTACAGAAGAAAACCATAATGTATCCAGGGTTTTTTCAGGGATTTTCCCCCTGAAAAATCTTGGATACCTTTGGCATACTGAAAAATAAGGTATCTGGGGGGGTATATTTTTGGCTCAGTTAGATCCAAAGGAAGAGCCTCTTGTGGCGCAGGGTGGTAAGGCAGCAGAAATGCTGTCTGAAGCTGTCTGCCCATGAGGCTGGGAGTTCAATCCCAGCAGCCGGCTCAAGGTTGACTCAGCCTTCCATCCTTCCGAGGTCGGTAAGATGAGTACCCAGCTTGCTGGGGGGTAAATGGTAATGACTGGGGAAGGCACTGGCAAACCACCCCGTATTGAGTCTGCCAAGAAAACGCTGGAGGGCGTCACCCCAAGGGTCAGACATGACCCGGTGCTTGCACAGGGGATACCTTTACCTTTAGATCCAAAGGTGCACCTCTAGCCTGCAGTTTCATGTAGACGTTGAAGAACATATGGAACAAAATGGAAGCTTAAAGGACACCATAGGGCAAAGGCCAAGGTGTCAAGAAGCTGTCCTGCAGCACCGTCTTCTGAAACCTGCCTCTAGATAGGACTAGAACTACAGCAGAATGATACCTCTCCATTCCACCCCAAGTTGGCCATCCAGAAGGATTCTATTTTAATAGTATCAAAAGCTGTGGTGAGGTCCAGGAGAATCAACAGAATCACATCAGCAGAGTCTGTTCATTTCCCAGAATCAATCTGATAGACCAGCCTAAAAACGGATTGTGGGGATTCTAAACAACTTGCTTCATCTTGGAAAACTTGGAGTTCTCCAGCCAACACCCATGTCATTACCTTGCTCAATAACAGAATTTTTGAAACTAGTCAGTAATTATTGAGTTCTCCTGGATCCAAGGAAGACCTCTTTAGAAGTGGACATACCACATGTTTCATTGTTTGGGCAACCACCCCTTCTCTTAAGGAAGCATTAACTACCTCTCAGGCCCAGTCAGCCAACCAGCTCCACAAAAGATTTCAAGTAACCAAACAGGTCAAGGATCAGGTAAGCAGGTGATCACAGATCAATGGATTTGGAATTAGCATATTTTAGTTTGTCAAAGACCAACTGTAATCTTCTTTCATAAAATGTAACACAAGACCTGCATTGTTCAGAGAATCTAGGCTAGCTAATGGACCAGATATTCCAATTAGTCATCATATAAACAATAATCCCAGTAAGAGGCAAGCCCATCGGCTTATAGAATCATAGAATCATAGAGTTGGAAGGGGCCATACAGACCATCTAGTCCAACCCCCTGCTCTACGCAGGATCAGCTCTAAGCATCCTAAAGCATCCAAGAAAAGTGTGTATTGTGGAGTATTACAGCACTGCTTCTAGTTTCCAATCACTTCTGCTATTGAGAACTCTGCATTTTGCAGTGGGAAAATAATACATACATGTTTCCTGGGAGTTTAGCATGGTCTGTTATACTCAGCCTGATGATGTAGGTTGAACACGGTGCCTGAAAAAACACTCTAAACCAATTCACAATTTCCTTTTTGAGGTGGAAAAGTCACCACATGATTTTGGCATATGTGGAATGACTTTTCTTCACCTAGCTCAGACTGTAGGCCAAACATCCAGATGGGAAAATGTTACTTCTAAGCATCCAGGAATCCAAGATCCCCTCTTTTCAGAAATGACTATTGATTTCATGTCTTGTGAAATCCAACACACACATATATACATTTGCTAAAAACAGGAAAAATAGTTGTTTTATAAACAATCATCTTCAATATTTTGCATCTAATTCAAAAATCTAGGGCATTTCTGCACATTGCAAAAATAGCATTATGCCAGCTGAATGATGTAGTGCTAAATATTATCATGCCTCCAGCCATTCCTCACCTTCTTGCCATCTCGCTGTAGTCTGCTGCCTTTTTGCACTTCTTCCCTTCCACAATGGCTGCTGGAAATGACAGAAGAGAGCAACATGGTTTATCCGCAACTCTCTTCCACCTGTCAATCAAGCCAGGCAGCCAATCTCCTTTCTCCTGGGTGGGCCATGCCTCATACAGGCCCCACCCACTCTCTGCCCACCTACCCCTTAGCTTTTTATTTTACAGCACGAGCTGTTACAGATATTTTAATCCTATTTTTCTACTGCACTGGAGATTCAAAGCTGCCACAAAAGGAATTTTTTAAAATGTAGCACATGGAATTTACTAAGCTACAAACCTACAAACAATGTAATGTGTGAAGATCTATCATACATATTTCACTCATGGTCATTTCTGCATGTTCAGACCAATCTGATGGTAAGATCTATGGCATAGTGAATGGCCTACTTCCCTTTTGCAATGAGGCAGTGCTATCACCATCTACCATATATTCCAAAATATAATCTAAAACAGATACAAATTACAAACAAAGTGTGATGACTAGACTGAAATATCAAACCAAGCTAATATTTGATTGACAGAATATTTTCTTTTGGATTAATCTTGTAGGCTTCTATGCACTTGTATATTTTATTCTCTGTCTACTCTGTGTGGTGAGTATTTTGTGTAAAATTGTTTCATGGGTTTGGTACTATTTTCCATGAGATTTAAATAACAGGACAATCTATGACTGTGGCAAAGAAACATAGCCTTGGCAACAGAGAAGGGGAAGAAACCACACTGAGGAACCCTGAGGAAAGATTTTTGGCATGAAGGGATCTACTGTATAAACAGAGAATTCATTTAAATGTTGATAGCAAGGACTTTAACCAGATAATCAAATCAAATACATTTATTTAGATCAGCGACCAGTATGACTTTAACCAGATTTGTTTTTTACTACAGTCAGGACTGAGAAAAATATTGTGGCAGCACCAACCACCCCCCCCTAAAAAAAAACTTGCAACTTTTGTACACCATTGGACAGGTATAAATATTAACAGTTTCTTTCTGCTTGTAAAACCAAAGCAACAGAAGAATAAAAATGTAACCAAAGCAGTCAGTACTTGAAGCTCAGGAATGAAAAAAACATGGTGTTCTACTCATTATACGTATTGTATCCTTCTCCATAAATTTGGGCCAAACTACATGTTTTGTTTGAGCTCCACCATTAGACATCCTAATGTGTACTTTAAAGCTGCAAGGGGGGTGGGGGAGAATTTTTTGGCTGAAGCCTTAACATTGGGGCAGAGGCTATACAGTTTCCCCCATGGCATTTCTCTGTTAGAAATGTTCTGACTTTCACACACACATTCAGAAAGAGAGAGAGAGAGAGAGAGAGAGAGAGAGAGAGAGAGAGATGCTAGTAACCTTGGTGGGGGCGGGGGAGCCTAGTACTTTGGCACCCTTTTTTCATTGGAACTGTTAGTAGCTGGGTGTGAGGAGGTCAGTTTGTATTAGGAAAACAGAGCAAGGGGATGGTTAGCACCATAGCTGAAAACTGTCCTAATCATCTGGATTTTTAAAAACTTTACAATATACTTTGCGAGATTCAATTTAAAATTTCTAACATAGTGTACCCCTTGGTCCAGAGTCCCACTGATTTTAATTTCATTTTCATTAAAGCATTATTAGGACTGCACACACACCAACCCAGAATCTGAACAGATTATATTAAAAAGTGACTGAAATCAATGTGAATGTGCCATAAGGCACAATTTAAGTACTTGTCTTGTACTGAATTAAAAGTATGCTCCCTCACTGAACTCAGTGGAACCTCAAGATGCTTGACTTGAGCAGCCTCAGAGATGTATTAGGCCTGTCTTGTTTATTGGGAATATGGTTAAGTAATTAGAAGTACAGAGCCAAGACTAATTTGTTTCACATATTATTTACAATTTGACAGGAAAGAGGAGGAGGAAGAGAAGAGGAGGGAAGGAAAGAACAGGCTGCACCTTATCCCAAGATGCTACTAATAGCCAAGTAAAACTTGGATCCATTCATAATGCATAATGGGTCATAGTCAAACTGCGGCCCTGGAGGGCCGCAGTTTGTCTACTTCTGATTTAAACAATGGATAGACGTACATACACTGTCATGAAAAATAAACTTGAGTTTCTTTAACCAAGAACTTTAACAATACTTTTATATCTGAGCAAATCAGTGGTCTGGTAGGCCTCCATAATGCTAACTTCAAAACAAAGGCCAAGAAGTGTTATTTGACCTCATGTTTTAAAAGGAATGTACACTCATAGATCTTTGTATGGAGGTAATGATCCAGGGTAAAGCATTTCTCACTTTAAAGATTGCAAGCAGCACCTTGTATTACATCAGAGATATGATGACAGTCAATGCATATAAGCAAGTATTGGTGTAATATATACCCAGTGCATGCAATTTATATTAGAAGACAAGCAGCAGCATTCTTTTGAACTGTCTTCTAAGGCAGCCCTCACAGAGAATAATCAATTTACAAGGTAACAAGGACAGTGATAAGGCCGAGTAAGGTCAGTAATGCTGGGAGCAGTCACACACACACACACACACACACACACACACACACTGGAATTTCCTTCATACATGGAGAAGTTTCCAGTGAATTGTCCCATATTTTCCACTATCATAAAGTGTTGCATATTCTTTTTAACATCATGTCCTGGTGGTTCTCTAGTAATGGTATGAAAACAGAAAAAGGTATTCAATTATATATATCAGACCAATAGAATTCATAAAATGAAATGCTGCTATGAGATCCTTTACATGTCTTCAGTCATGCTTGTGATATTTAAGGTTCTTTTTTTAAAAGTTTGTTTTACCAAAACAGATTCCAAGAAGCCACTTAATCAAAATCAAATGGATCAAAACTTTTGCAAACCTAATGGCAAGATGGTTTTTGTCTCTGCTGAAGCCTTTGATATATTTCTGACATCTTCTGCTAAAGCTCCATAAACATCACAACACTTTTAAAAGAGTGATTTAATGTTAGTTTATTGTATGTAGATCCATACATGGTTTTTTAAAATAAAAAATCAGTTTTTCTGACTTCAGAGGCAAGATTTAATACTACCTAAAGCCAGGAATAGTTCAAAGAGTGCTAGAATGACAGTAGGATTGGAACTTGGTCAAAAATCCACATTGGATGAGGCTAGACTACTGTTAATTGATTCCAAGCACATGGTGCAGCACACTGAAATAAAGTCTCACATTTTTTTACTGTCATCATAACCCTTTAATTGATGCTGTGGTTTTCAGGTCAATAAATAATTTGATGTTTTTGCTGCAACTTTCTTACACAGCTTCCTACAGATTATAAAGTAAGTCAAACAACTCATACTTCATACTACACCGTTTGCTTAATTGTATTAGGCTGATCAAATTCAGAGAAGATGTTCACTGAGATGATCCAAAACAAACTGGCAAGATTTTGAGCAAGCAAATTGTCATTTTTGTTCATTGTCTAGAGAAGAAATACTAAGAACTTAAATAGGAGATTGATTGTCAGGAGGATTAACTTTGTTTGCACTCCCTCACTCAAGCATATTCAAGCTCCTGGTTGGATCCTCCTGGTACTTTGTTGAAACTTGCCTCAAGTGCCATGCCAACCAGTTTTGTACCAGTGCAATGACCACTTATAATACTGGATCAGGCCATGCCATCGTAAGATGTTTTTTAAAATAGTCTGTTGTGGCTTCCTGCTACTTTTGCACTAGCAAAGATCTCGAAAGCAACCTTGACAGTCTGGTTATACTATTTCAATTATTGTTGCTATGCATTGTTGTATGATTTTGAGCAGAATCTTACTAGCATGAGAAATGAGGGCTATTGTACGATAATTGGAACAGTTTTTTGAGTCACCCTTTTTTGGTAGTGGGATGAACACAGACCGTTCCCACTCCTCTGACAAACAGGATATGAGCCAAATCAGCAATTTGCTGAGCATTTCTGCTTTGGAGCAAGTTTGCCAAAAATGGCCATATACACTATGGATAACACTGCTGTGGGGCTGGATATTTATTTTTGATACAGTGAAATCCAATCATAGACATTCATTATGGCAGAATACTCGTTCTACCTTGATAGGGTATTTTTAGTGTGCCCTCAGGTGGAAATTTTCTACATATCTGATGAGCACAATAGCAGTAAATCAAAAGTGAAGGTGAATTTACTTCAAGGAAGAGGTAACCACTATAATATTGAAGCAAAAATCACTGTACACTCACTTGCTAGCAAACACAATCTAAGTCAAACAACTGTCAGCACAGTCCTTGTGTGCACTACTGCTGAGGGAGTGTCTAGCCCCGTGGGGAATCTGGCCACTTCCTGAGGAGTGGTTTAAGGTTTTGTGGGGCCCATAGCACCATAGCCAAGTTAAGGATTCGCAGGGCAATAGTAGGGTATAATTTTGGTGGGAGCAGCCAGACTGGAGGCAGAGGGACCTTCCACAGTGGAAAGGGGTGTTACTTTGAGTGTCCTTAAAGAGGGAAAACAGGAGCAGAGAAGCTACAGTCCTGGTGTTAGAGAGGGGAGTTGTGAATCCCAATCAACATTCTTTTCCACCTAGTCATGAAAGACAATACTCAACTAGAGTTTGATCAGGGCATAGCACTGAGGGAAATCAGAGGCTGCTTAAATGTAGAAGAAGAAGAAGAAGAGTTGGTTCTTATATGCTGCTTTTCCCTACCCGAAGGAGGCTTAAAGCGGCTTACAGTCGCCTTCCCTTTCCTCTCCCCACAACAGACACCCTGTGAGGTGGGTGAGGCTGAGAGAGCACTGATATCACTGCCCGGTCAGAACAGTTTTATCAGTGCCGTGGAGAGCCCAAGGTCACCCAGCTGGTTGCATGTGGGGGAGCGCAGAATCGAACCTGGCATGCCAGATTAGAAGTCCGCACTCCTAACCACTACACCAAACTGGCTCTACATGTAGTTTCCCTTCTGCAACTCGCTGTGGTGTTCAAATTGTGCCAGCCATGCTGCACTTCATTAAAACTGTGAAAACAAAATGGGTTCTTACACCAGTCTTGGGTAGGAAAGCAGACATATATTGATAACAAGACCTATGACTATTCAGATTCAACCATGTGGATGTTCCATGGAGGCTTCCCACCTTTAATTGCAAATCCCACAAAACTCTACTTTCTGCAGTAAATTCACATCTCAAGCTACTTCAGAACAATAGCTGATATTAATCATTCTTGACAGCCATCTCACCCTGATGAATTCTCCAAGCTTGTATTCCAGACATTAAAAAGAAAGAGAATGAACAAGAAACCTTGAGCAGAAACATTAGTAAATGCAAGGTTCCAACACAATAAACTCTTGAGAGTTCCATGTTCCAGATTCCAGCTGAGGGAAAAATACAGACTTTGCATAATCATACATTTTAAATGATGCTAATGTGAAGAAATGAATAGCATATACAAAATGAGTTTCGGTTTCCTTTGATGAAAATGATGGCATCAGATCAAAAGACAGAAATTTCTGTCTTCTATAAGTCAGCACAGAAAATCTGACTGGCAGCATCAAGCAAAGTCCCACATGTAAGGTTTACAATGTATGGTTTTAAACAAATGCTGGATTTTTTTTTCATTTCACCTCCAAACTGAACATCTTTTTTTTCTGGGTTAAGTATTACAGACACATGTTCATCTGCATGCCTCCACAGTTAACATTTCAGTTGCCCCTTTTAAACTTTCCCACCACTTCTAACCAGCCGAATCAGTACTGGGATGGAAAGATTCTTTGCTTCCGCTCACTCATCTCCAACATTGCTTCTCCTTGCAGTCTGGCTGGTTAGAAGCTGCCAGGAAAGTTTAAAGAGGGCAGCTGAATCAGCAGCTATGGAGCTTTGCAGGTAGGCAAGGAAGTTCTTTCTTATCCATATGCCTTCATAGCAACTGCCTCAGCCGCCCTCTTTAAACTTTCCTTTTGTTTTCTGACCAGAGAGACTATGGGAGAAGCAGCGCTAGAGCGAAGGATGGGGTGGCCAATTTTGCACAGGACAGGCATGCCGGGCTAGCATTCACACATCAGTGGGGCAAATCCTTGCAGATGCACAACTTCACTGTCAGCCCAGCCCCCAGCATTCCCTTTTCCATCATTCCCTTCCTTAATGCAGGCACCATTTGTGCCCAGGCCAGGCCAGGCTGGGCCCATGCACATGGGGAAGTACCTGACTCTTTAGACCTGGCTCCTCCCCTGCCTAAGGCATCCCTGAAGGGACATGGGATGCCCCATTCAGCTTTGCGGCATTGCAGAGCCAAACGGGGCATTCGTCAACCCCCACAATGGTGGGAAAGTGTCACCATGCTATCCCATCCTCATGCAGGGATGCCCCTGATTCCCCTGCTGCTTCCATAGCTGCTATGTAGCATGGGGGAACCTGTCTGGCCCAGAGTTGTGCACGCACGTGCACAACTCCAGGGTGAATCATTTGTGCCGTAGGATTTTGTCCCCCATGCATACAGGGAGAAGTGGGGCATGCTGCCTCCATATGAATCAGTGACGGCCTGGCACAGCCACCACCATGCATAATCAGCCTGTGAAGAAGATACTTTGTTCCCACTTGCTGGTTAGAAGCTGGCAGGAAAATTTAAAGAGGGCAACTGAGGCAGTGACTATTGAGGCAGGAATGAGGAGCCTTCTTGCTCCTCCTTGCTCCTTCTTGCTCACCTGCATGCCTCCATAGGCACAATATGTAACCTTTTGTTACACATTTCCATTTGTTAATACATCTAATTTTCAACATGGCCGTATCTATAAACTCTTAAATCCTGAGACTGAGGCCATGGACTGACAAGACAGATATTTCTACAACCCTGAGAAAAACACCAGATTTGCAAGAAAATCTGAAATTAAAAAAAATAAGATATTTAGAGGTTAGTTCTCCCAAATTATAGAATTATTAAGAAACCATTGCCTTCAGGAGGCATTGCTAGGCAACCAAACAGCACTGCTAGAATTCAAGTCTTAGTTTCTTCAGTAAAAGGTCAAGGGACTTTCTAGGACTATGTTTGCCTTTGACTGAGGTCCACATGACTTGTATGACTCACCAAGGCCCAAGTGTTCAACAGCAGCCATCCCAAAAAAGCCAGTTTGCTTAGAGGTTTAAAATTGTTAGAGGTTTAAATTAGGTTCTGGGAGACCCAGTTCATATCTCTAATATGGACTCTTACTTGGTGACTTTGGCCCATTCAAACACTGTCATAGAATCATAGAATCATAGAGTTGGAAGGGGCCATACAGGCCATCTAGTCCAACCCCCTGCTCAACGCAGGATCAGCCCAAAGTATCCTAAAGCATCCAAGAAAAGTGTGTATCCAACCTTTGCTTGAAGACTGCCAGTGAGGGGGAGCTCACCACCTCCTTAGGCAGCCTATTCCACTGCTGAACTACTCTGACTGTGAAAAAAATTTTCCTGATATCTAGCCTATATCATTGTACTTGTAGTTTAAACCCATTACTGCGTGTCCTTTCCTCTGCAGCCAATGGGAACAGCATCCTGCCCTCCACCAAATGAAAACCTTTCAAATACTTAAAGAGGGCTATCATGTCCCCTCTCAACCTCCTTTTCTCCAGGCTGAACATTCCCAAGTCCCTCAACCTATCTTCATAGGGTCTGGTCCCTTGGCCCCAGATCATCCTCGTCGTTCTCCTCTGTACCCTTTCAATTTTATCTACGTCCTTCTTGAAGTGAGGCCTCCAGAACTACACACAGTACTCCAGGTGTGGTCTGACCAGTGCCGTATAGACTATGATATCTTGTGATTTTGATGTGATGCCTCTGTTGATACAGCCCAAAATGGCATTCACCTTTTTTACCGCTGCATCACACTGCCTGCTCATGTTTAGTTTACAATCCACAAGTACCCCAAGGTCTTGTTTACACACAGTGCTACCTAGAAACGTATCCCCCATCCAGTAGGCATGCTTTTCATTTTTCTGAGCCAGATGCAGAACTTTACACTTATCTTTATTAAATTGCATCATGTTCTCATTTGCCCATTTTTCCATTCTGTTCGGATCTTGTTGAACTTTGTCTCTATCTTCTGGAGTATTTGCCAGTCTTCCCAATTTGGTGTCATCTGAGTAGCTCCTCCACCCCCTCATCTAGATCATTAATAAATATGTTAAAAAGTACCAGGCCGAGCACCGAGCCCTGATGTACCCCACTACTCACCTCCCTCCATTCTGATGAAACACCATTGACAACAACTCTTTGAGTGTGGTTCTCTAACCAATTCCCTATCCACCTAACTATCTGAAAATCCAGATTGCATTTCTTCAATTTATCCATCAGAACATCATGGGGAACCTTATCAAAAGCTTTACTAAAATCCAAGTAAACAACATCAACTGAATTTCCATGATCCAGCAAACCTGTTACTTGGTCAAAAAAGGTCAACCTTACTTACATCACAGGATTGCAGTGAGTAAAATGGAAAAGAGGAGATTAATCTGAGCTGTTTTGGGTCCCATTGGGGAGAACAGTGTGGTAAAACTGACATATAAACAATAAATATTGCTGAAGATGGGAGGGCAGAAAAATGGTAGGTTGTCCAGAGCATGAGAAGGAAAGAGTGCAGCAGGAAAAGGGCTGCCAGGAGGAGAGGAAGCGAAAATACTGGTAAAGTGGAGAATACAGGTAAAAATACAGACTTTGCTTAGGAAGAGACTATAATGGAAAGGGAAGGAGAGACAGATGAAGCAGTGAGGCAGATAAAGTTAATGGGCTGGTGAGATGAAGAGAAGGAATCTGAAAAAGGGGAGAGGCTATTCAGGCTTTCAGGAAAGGAAAATAAGAAATAGTGAAGTAGAGGAAACTGAAATGCTCCACACAAGTCCTTGATAATGCCCTAATTGTAGTTATCTAATTTTCACATTCACATGCTATTTGAAGACAACTGTCTTCTCAATTTTGTATTCATACTTTATGTCACAGTGCAAATAACTGAAACATGGTTCAGAAAACTGACTGGGTATTCAGGTTCATACAAGCCCTTGAGAGATAATGCCCAGAGCATTTATCTGTTCTTAGTTCATGCAGATTCCAGTGAATGATCCTTTTGAAAAGTTCATATGCTAAAGTTTAAGTCAGTGGTCCCCAACACCTGGTCCGGGGACCAGGACCAGTTTGTGGATCAGTCGGTACCGGGCCGCAGTTCCTCCTCATCTTCCTCCCCGGCTGCTGCCTCGGGGGCTGCCCTGCCACTCTGCCGCTGGCTCACCTTTGGTGATCTCTGGCGGCTGCCATGGCTGGAGCTCCCCCTCGGTGTGGCACTGCGCAGCTGCTGCTGGCAGCACCCCCCCCCGTGGGCAGTGGGAAGTCAGGGGCGCCGGCAGGAAAGCAAGCAGAGCAGGGGCTCAGGCGCTGGCAACATCCCTCGCCATAAGACTACCCCCCCCCCGCCGGGCCTCAGTAAAATTGTCAAGCGTTAACCGGTCTCTGGTGATAAAAAGGTTGGGGACCACTGGTTTAAGTCACACAAATCATTCCACTGTGCTTTTGGAATCCACTGAAAACCTGATTGTTCATCACTGATTCTGTGAAGGCTCAAGAAGGTGGCAGGTTACAGTGGATGAGCGATAGGGTTGTGAGTGTCTTGCAAAGTGCAGGCGATTGGACTAGATGACCCAGGAGGTCCCTTCCAACTCTAGAATCATAGAGTTAGAAGGTACCTCATGGGTCATCTAGTCCAACCCTATTATTCATCTGTTATTCTATGATCTATGATTCACTAGCAAAATCATTTAGATATACAAAGGACTCCCCTTGGCTCCATGGCCTTTTAATGGGCCCTGAAGTAGTACATTGGAGGCCGTCCAGATTGCAAGGTAAGTGCACAACCCTAATATGCAGTGATGATATGTCACACTAGTCTCTCACTCCTCTTCTTCCCAGGGTTCAAGATGACCTAAAGAATTTCAAATGTGATATATGAAATTCACCCAAAATCCAGTATGTTTGATGTCTGTCATATCTTCATTTCAAAATGAATGGGAAGACTGGCAGAGTATATTGAGATAAGCTTTGGATGCATCCTTTCTCTATGTGCATCTTGGGGTCAAATTATTCTTTCTGCTTTTGGATCTGGGTTTCCCAGACCTAAATTTCCCTGCAGTCACCACTGAAGATGCAGGGAAAGGCATTTTTAAAGTACACTGAAGCCTGATTGGGTTCAGAATGATGAAAGAAGGGAATAGAGAGATGAGGAATTACTCTCTGTTAACCACCTCATCTGAAACTATAATAAAAGGCCTAATGACCTTTTGGGCTTCACAATGACCTTTTGGGCCTCACAACCTAAGGGTCAATGAATGTTCCTGCCTTGGGCCTCACAATTTAACAGCCAATGAATGCTCCTGCCTGTGTCATCCTGCCACCTGAGTAGCTGGCCGCCCAACAGACAGCTGCCCAATCAGGCCCCTAACTGTCGCATCCAACAACTTTACTCACTTTGCCTCAGACCTCTGACTGAGCTGGTGGGTGCCAGGGTAGCATGGGGGCCCTTGGGGGCTGGTCTGGTCTAATCTATTCTCCTCTTTCAGGGCTCTCCCACCTCAATTCTGCAAGCATAAATCAGGGCCCATTCTGCACACATAGGATAAGGCACTTTCAATGTGTTTTGGCAGCTGGATTTTCCTGTGCGGAACAGGAAAACTACTTTGAAAGTACCTTGAAAGTGCATTATCTATTGTGTGCAGGCTAGGCCCAGGTCTGAGGGGCCATTAGGGATCCAAAGCTGTTCTAACAAAGAAGTCAGCTAATTTTGTGAATACATTAGCAATATTCCCTACACTTTTCCTGATAAAATATTGACTTTTCATAATCCCCATCCTCTGTACTTCTGGCTCTTCATGCCTTTCCGTCCTCTGAGACAAAAATTAACCAATGCCACTTACAAATAGGAAAGATTCAGTTTCCAGGTATAAGTATGAAAGATAAAGGAGGTTTTTTTTTTAATGGAAACTAAAATCCAGGCCTGGAAACAGTCATTGGTCATTTTTTTATTCCACTGTCTCACTTTATTTCCCTTCGGTCAGTAAATTAAAATTTCCCCCACTCCATCTACATCTATCTTCAGGACTGGCCAATAAAAGATCTAGACATCTGATAGGCTTTGTTTCCGGTAGGCTCTGTTTTAAAACATCAATGGTAAAATACTAATTTATATCAGTTGTAGTCACTACTGCTGGTAATGGTGGTATTTGTTCTCAAGTTAAAAGGGAAAAAAGAACAACTTCTGGCTCTTTCCTTGGTGAAATAATTGTACTGGAAATTAACTGCTCCATGTCTGTTTTGAAGAGTAAGAAGAAAAACTTGGATTTGAAAAAGTTACTCAAAAACTTTGCATGTCACAGTTAATTAGGGACCACTCCTGGAACAGCAGAACCACGGCAACCAAAAATATAGAACTCTTTCATTTTATGTGTATGAATATGAGCCACAGCCATGAAAGCCCTGTTTCAGATTACCTCACTTCAGATGTGTTGTCCATGCCTTGTTAGATTCATCATGAGTCTTTCTCCACTGTTGATCTGTTTCCCTTATATTTTCATTATCTGCCTGGGCAATTAGACCGGAGGGAGGGCACCAAGGAGCAATCATGTAAATTTCCCAGAGCAATTCCTCATTCCAAAGGTTATTGTGGACTTCAATGGACACACTGACCATATCAATAGAAAAATCCACCAAGGCTATTGGGAAAACGATTGGATCCATGGGGTTCCAGTGACAAATCATTTTAGTTGATCCAGTGCCTCTGTGGAATTTTGATATTCCCTTAAGTACAATTCCCAGTAGATCGTAATGTGTCCATGACAAGTAGACCATCTCCAGACTCCCCCACCTATAGATCACAGTGCCATCTCCTCCTTGTCCACTAGACCTACAGTGATGCATCACTGAATACCCCAGGGGTGCATAGTTGAGAGAGGTTAACTCTGCCCCTCTCACAACCAGGTCTCAGTGACACCTGCCAGGTAAGCTCTCCTGGCAGCTGCTCTTTTGCCTGTGATATATCTAACATATCACAGGCTGAGAAAGATGTTGATATCTATATTCAGGACTGAATGTGTCACTGACATTAGCCTTGCTGGAAGAAGAACCAAATGGGGCAATAGCCCACTAATGTTTCCTGCCCCTCTTGCTGACCATTCTTATCCCATACTAACTGAACCCTAGCTATTCAGAAGCACCCAAAACATAGAGAGATTTTTTTAAAAGGTTTTGTAATCCCCTTGAGTCTCATTAATAAGGCAATTCATACATGAGATAAAATAAACTAACATATAGATACAAAAGAAATGATAGTTAACATAGGACTGAATTATGAAGTCCAAAACAACCAGAATCTTAGATGTTAAAACATGTCCATAACTACTAAGTTGAACCACTATTCCATTTAGCACAAAATTCAGTCTTAAAAATTCATTTTTCCTTTATAATCACGTGTCTCTGCAAATGTCAGTGTGCAACAAAAGCCAAGCAGGCACCCCATTCAGACAAGACTAAAGATTCATCTTAATCAGCAAGCAGCCATTCCCCATACAAGAACAAAATTATGTCCACTGCCAACTTTTTTGATGATTACTTAAACATACTTCTAAACTTGGGAGAGGGAGAGGAAGAGGGGAGGGAGCTATTACACCCTATTTTCACTGATCTCTTTTTCTCTGAAGTAGATTTATGATTTGAAACAGGATATATATATTATTCTGGGAGTATCAGAATTATCTGATCTATCTTGAATTTAAAAGGGTCTGAGTACTGCAGTGACAGCTGAAAATAATGAGAATGCTGGGAGGGGAAGAGAGGGAAAGAAAAAGGTCTGATCCATAAGGCTATTAAATTTACAAGCAGAGAACAAATGCATGAGATGCATCGATAGAAGGCTCTAAAAGCTTCTTTACTATCACTATCTTGTAATCCATCTTCTTGTTAAAAGGTTAAAAGGTTCTAAGAGCAAAATTCAGTACTACTTGACAACGGGTTACTTTGACTTACTGCTGTTCAAGCTTTAAAACGGAAAAATGAAAATATGACTAGAAGAGCTAATAAATGTCTGCTTTTGTCTCCTTTAGGATTTGTGGTATTTTCTTTCACACAATGAAATTAATTGGAGCCAGTAATGGTATTAGAGCAATTTCACACGTCTCCCTTGTAATCTGAAGCCAGAATAGTTTGGCTGTAACATACCCTGATCAACTGGAGAAGATTGGAATAATATGACTACAAAACTTCCCTACCAAGTTGCTTAACCAAAACCTTGGGACATTGGTTGTTTCAAATCACCCAGAAGCGATGTGTTCTTGCCGAGGTAAACTCTAGCTGACTCAAATATATGATTTGGGCCAGACAAAATTCCTGACCAACAAGAAATACAGTGTGTGTACTCAGGTAACACTGTGTGTGAACGAGACCTTGGGGTACTTGTGGATTGTAAACTAAACATGAGCAGGCAGTGTGATGCAGCGGTAAAAAAGGTGAATGCCATTTTGGGCTGTATCAACAGGGGCATCACATCAAAATCACAAGATGTCATAGTCCCATTGTATACGGCACTGCTCAGACCACACCTGGAGTACTGTTTGCAGTTCTGGAGGCCTCACTTCAAGAAGGACGTGAATAAAATTGAAAGGGTACAGAGGAGAGCAACGAGGATTATCTGGGGCCAAGGGACCAAGCCCTATGAAGATAGGTTGAGGGACTTGGGAATGTTCAGCCTGGAGAAAAGGAGGTTAAGAGGGGACATGATAGCCCTCTTTAAGTATTTGAAAGGTTGTCACTTGGAGGAGGGCAGGATGCTGTTTCCGTTGGTTGCAGAGGAAAGGATGTGCAGTAATGGGTTTAAGCTACAAGTACAATGATATAGGCTAGATATCAGGAAAAACATTTTCACAGTCTGAGTAGTTCAGCAGTGGAATAGGCTGCCTAAGGAGGTGGTGAGCTCCCCCTTACTGGCAGTCTTTAAACAAAGGTTGGATACACACTTTTCTTGGATGCTTTAGGACAGTGGTCCCCAACCTTTTTATCACCGGGGACCACTCAACGCTTGACAATTTTACTGAGGCCCGTTGGGGGGGGGGGTAGTTTACTCTCAACCACTGCCCTAACACTCTCTGATCGCAATGGTAATGTTTAAACATCCCTTCAAAATAAGATACATACACGCCACAACAATGAACATAAGGAACATTTTGTTTTCATGGAAATTTTAACTCATGACAATGACAAATCAATGGGAACCCTGAGCTTGTTTCTCTACAACGAGATAGTCCCATCTGGGAGTGATGGGATACAATGACACCCGAAGTGTGTTGTAAAGGGCCAGGGGGGGGTGAAGTAAAGGGCCAGGGGGGGGGGAGAAGGCATCCTTCGCGGCCCACCTCCAATTAGTCAACGGACCACTTGTGGTCCGCAGCCCACAGGTTAGGGATCGCTACTTTAGGATACTTTGGGCTGAACCTGTGTTGAGCAGGGGGTTGGACTAGATGGCCTGTGTGGCCCTTTCCAATTCTATGTTTCTATGATTCTATGATTCTATGTTTCTAAGTGTAATGCCCATTCAGAAGACTGAATCATCCTGTAAGACAGTGAAGGAATTTTTAGCACACAGCAGGAACAGAGGTTAGGGAAAATGGTCATCTGTATTCATTCTCACACACATAAGTGATATTATAACAGATTCAGAGACAGGATGAGAGAGATGAAGCAGGTGTTACATATTTTAGTACAGAAGTTATGTAGAAATACCCTCACTGTGCTAAATCCAAACATACCTATATTTTACAAACTGATATTTTTAAAAAAGCAGACAGTGTTGTGTAATGGCTAGAATGCAGGACTTTAATCAGAGATAGTCAAGTACAATGTTCTGCTCTCTGTTAAGTCATGAAATTCAGAGGCCTTGGGGCAGTCACTGTCAGCCCGTTGTATCCAACATTACAACAGGCACTTGAGCTTGGCAGTGTGAAGAGGAAGGGGAGGATTTGTCCAGTCTGTAACAGCATGGGGTTGAATGTGTGTTGTGTGGGAGGTTGTGGTGGCATGGTGGCAAATGAGGGCATGGGTGTAGAGATATGGGTGTCAAGAACCTGTGGTGTGAAATGTTCATTCAGTGTGGGAGAGGACTGACCGTTGGGAATTGTGGCATAGTGGTTACCAATGAGCTTTCCAGAGCCATGTCTTCAGATATGTGAAGGGAAAATCAGACTGGAGACTCGTCTCAGGGAAAGATTACATGGCAACCAATTCCCCCCAGTTCTGCATCATTTCCCTTCTTGTGTGAATTAGGCCACAGGCACCTAAAAGCCCCTCTGCCCTAATACACTTGGGGTAGTCACAGGTGTCCACTCTGTTCCTTCTTTTCCATGTTTTCACTGTTGATAAAATGTTATGTGCCCACATGCTTCTTTCATGGTTTCTCCTTAGAAGAACGGATTTTTGTACCCAAAGGAGTCTCAAAGCGGTTCACAAACACCTTTTCCATTCGTCTCTCCACAATAGTCAACCTGTGAGGTATATGGGGTTGTGAGAGGTCTGAGAGAATTGGGAATGGGCTGCAGTGGCCCAACAGGCCACAGGTGTCTCAAAGCATTTTCCAATAATCTTCCCTTCCTCTCCCTCTCACTATTTACAGTTTCAGGTTGTAAGTATTTATTTAGATCTTCCTGCACTTTCCAGACTCACAGGACTGATGCTGATCTGCCTGTCTGTGTCCTAGAATACAAACAGTTGCTGGTAAGGGCTGGTCATATCCCATAGACCAGGAGGGACACACCTGCACCAGTCCCTCCCAACTGCATGCAAAAATGGCTCCTTTGAAGGCTGGACTCTGAGGCGTTGTACGATTTTGAAGTCCCACCTCCAAAGCTCCAGGAATATTTCCAACCCAGGGGTAGCCAACCTCCAGGTGAGGCCTGGAGAGCTCCTGGAATTACAGCTCACCTGCAGAGTATAAAGATCAGCTCTCCAGGCAGAAAGGGCTACTTTGGACAGGACTGTGGTAGAGAAAAAACATTTAAGGCCTCCCACACAGGTTGTTGTTGAATTGAAAGACTTGAGGCCTACTGCACAGGGTTGTTGTGCAGATGAAACAGGAGACAAAAGAGCCAGTTTCATCTGCAGAATAACGCTGTGCAGTGGCCTCAAACCTGCAGAGAGTTGCAAAGAAGAAAGACCAGAGCAGTATTTTAAGTTAGAACGGGCTTTTCTGTGGCCTCCCTGTCAGCCAAATGTTTGGCAGAAGGGGAAAGTTCCCCACCCTCAAAAGGAAGGCCCTGAGGCTCCCCTGCTTTGCTCTTGGAAAGGCCTCCCTCCCCTCAGTCAGGGCCTGTCAGAGGCTCCTTCGCAGCAGGCCTGAAGGGGGGAGGGGGAGCACTCTGCAGCCTCCTGCCAGCTCTGTCAGGGCTCTGAGGCCATTTACAGTTGGACATGACAGTCAGGACAGCCTTGGGACGAAAACAGCTAGCCCAGCCTGTCCAACCCTCACCCCCCTTGGCAGCCCTACTGACCTCCTCTCCCTTTGGTGG
Source organism: Paroedura picta (assembly GCF_049243985.1). Taxonomy (NCBI): domain Eukaryota; kingdom Metazoa; phylum Chordata; class Lepidosauria; order Squamata; family Gekkonidae; genus Paroedura; species Paroedura picta. Next base: position 56,345,141 of record NC_135374.1, read on the forward strand.
ACAGGAGCAGACTGGCAGCCATTTCTCCAGATTGCCCCTGGCTGGATGGAATTTTGGTTTTCCCTGGTGAGCGGCCAATCAGAAGGCGCTTCGCGCCTTCCAATTGGCCCCTCCGCTTGTCAGTCCAGGGCCATGGGACCAATTGTTGCCCTTCCTCATCATGGACTGAGCCCACCCCAACACCCCTTAACTGTTTTATTAAGAGGGAAAAGATAACATAGGCTGAAAAAGTATGTATATGCAGCTTTGAGTTATTTAAAGGAAGGAGAGAGTTATGCCAGATTTGCACTTTTAAAAGACACTTCCATGTTTGTTATGATACTAGTAGATAGAGGCTGAACTGACAATTGTTCCCACATTCAGTTCACTGATATGTTCTTTGGTCATTCAAAGTGTGATGTTAGGAAGATCATATAATAGTGAGTTTTTCATTGACTTCTGTTACAACAAAGTGATAATTCAGTAAACTTAATAACAACAGGATTCAATTGAAAACCCATTTGGATTGATGGACATGAATCAGGCTTGAATAATGAAGTTCACTAGAAATCTATAGCTGTGCAGGACTCTGACTGGAGCCACAATGTGGGAAGGAAGACAGAAAAAATGCATGTGATATAAATACATATAAAATTACTTTGTCTTCTCTCCCCATTTTAGGATTTTACTTAGAATCATATAGAGTTGGAAGGGACCTCATGGGTCATCTAGTCCAGCGGTCCGCAACCTTCTGACTGCTGCGGATCGCCCCAGCGCAAACGTGCACGCGCGGACTGCCGTGCGGGTGTCTGACGGGGGCGCAAATGCACGCATGCGGCAGTGTATGCTGCCCTAGCTGGCCACACCCGGTAGCAGCTGCCTCAGTGAGGCCTGGGCGGCTAGCCCAGATGGAGATAAAGTTCAGTCCAAGTCACCGGGAGTTAATAAGGACAACGTAGGGCAAGGCAAAGAGTAGTCAAACAGTCCAAAGGTCTGAGTCCAGAAAATCCGAGAGTCAACCAAGCCAAAGCACTTTACCAAAAGCCGTCGTCAGGTCCGAAGCCAGGGGGTCAAAAATTAAGCAGCAGGTCACAATAGCAGAGCCGGTCCAGGGGGTAGTCGCATAAATTGCTTCCACGCTGGCTAGCTGTTTCTGTCTCCCTAAATGCAGCCCATCTAATGAGCTGCACCTGCAGGATGACTCAGCCCTCCTCTCCCGGCATGAGACCAGCTGAACCCCATCGCTTTTGACAGCTCACCTGCAATCTCTGACTCCTGCATTCTGCCAGCCCCACCCTTTGGCTTTATCTGAGACGTGCAGCCACTTCCTCTGAATCTGAGTCTGAGTTAGACTCCTGTTGAGGTCTGTTATCTGCCAGCTGCCGGGAACATCCCTCCCCCGGGTCCATCTCATCACTCAGATCTGGCTGGGCTGTTGACCCTGGTTGCTCCGGCAACCCCAGGGAGCTGGGAAGCAGCAGCGGGGGTGTGACACAGTGCTACACATGTGTACACGCGCAAAACTGCCGCACGTGCGCGTGCGCGACTCCCTCTTCCCGCCCCTCCTGGCCGCGAGCAAAGCAGCCGCCGAAGCGGCCGATTAGCTTACAACCTGGCAACCTTCTCTTCCCCCCCCCCTCCCGAAGCGAGAAGCTTGCCGGGCTGCAAGCTAATTGGTCGCTTCTGTGGCTGATTTGCTCATGGCCTGGCGAGCTTCTCGCTGCAGGGGGGGCGGGAAGAGGGAGCCGCGGCCTGGCGCCAAGGCCTTCGCAGCCAGGGGCCGGGCTGTGGCCCAGGGGTGGGGACCACTGATCTAGTCCAACCCCCTGTACTATGCAGGACACTCACATCCCAATCGCTCATCTACTGTAACCTGCCACCCCCTTGAGCCTCACAGAATCAGCCTCTCTGTCAAATGGCTATCTAGCCTCTGTTTAAAAATTTCCAAAGATCCCACCACCTCCCGAGGAAGCCTGTTTTTATGAATTTATCATATTTGGGTATTTCATGCCTATACATGTTCATCAGGAATGCTAAACATATAATTCAGATTCTTGCCTTTAAATTGCTCTAGCTGTTTAATAAAGAAATGAATATATGATGGATTTTAATACTGAAGTCTATTCTGCATTCATCCAGATTCATCTTTTATTTGTCTGGTCAAGTACCAAGCACCTTATTCACCTGTCTTTCAATTAATGTTCTCTGTCTTTCAATTAATGTCATCTGATTCACTGGCCCCAACCAAAAGCCTGACAGAAGAGTTCCATCTTACATCATTTGATATGTATAAAGGTAAAGGTATCCCCTGTGCAAGCACCAAGTCATGTCTGACCCTTGGGGTGACACCCTCTAGCATTTTTTTGGCAGACTCAATTCAGGGTGGTTTGCCTTTCCCTTCCCTAATCATTACCATTTTACCCCCCAGAAAGCTGGGTACTCATTTTGCATAGCCCCTCAGGATTCTCAACCAGCCATATATTGCATCACTTTCCAGGCCCCATCTGGAGGTTGGCTTGGTGAGATTTCAAAATCGTGCAGTGCCTCAGAGTCCAGCCTTCAAAGTAGCCATTTTGGCCTGCAGAGCTGATCATTATAATTTAGAGATGAGCAGCAATCTAGAGATGATGGTAGAGGCTCATAGATTGCGGTGAAGTTATGCAGGTGTGTCCAGCCTGGGCTATGGGCTATGGGCTCTGGCCAACCCTTACCAGCAATTGTTTTATTTTGGGGCACAGACAGATAGACCAGCATCGGTCCTACAAGTCTGGAAAGTGCAGGAAGACCTAAATAAATAATATTTACATCTTTAAACTGTAAATAGTGAACAAGTAAATGGCTGGAGAGATATGGGAACATAAGTGACTTTTTCAAGCTTGGCCTGGTAAATTAAAAAAAACAGTATTTGTCAGGAAGGTCCTATGAATTCAAAGGCATAAATGGTCCAGAATTTCAAGTGGAGTTAGCTTTACAAGAAAGTAAGAGAGACTTTGGGGGAAACTAGGTGATCCAATTTTATTAGGCAATGACTTGGCCTTGCAGACAACAACAGGCACTTCAGTTGCCAGCAGTAGGCCTCAGGCTTCAGAAGGGCAGACGTCACCAGCCAAGCAACCAAGGGGAGTCCGGGGCCATGTGCATTCCTTTTGAAGGGAGGCATGTAAGGGGAGAGAGCTTTCAGCCTAACTGCCTGGAGATGAGCTGTACTTCCAGGGAATTCTCAGACCCCACCTGGAGGCTGGCATCCTTAAACCTCAGTGGGATACAATGCTACACAGTCACCCCTCCAATGCAGTCATTTTTGCCTGGGGACCTGATCTTTATAGTCTGGAGATGAGCAGCAATTCCAGGAAATTTCCAGGCCCCACCTGGAGGTTGCTGTCCCTGGTCTGAACATTTTATCAACCGTAAAAAATGGAGACGGAGTAGGGCAGACACCTGTGTACTGTGACTACCCCATGTGGATTAGGGCAAGGGGACATTTCGGTGTTGGTGGCCTAATTCTTACAAGAAGGGAAATGAGGTTGAACGCAGAACTAGGAGGAATTGGTTGCCATGAAATCTCCTTCTAAAAAGTGTCTCCAGTCTGATTTTCCCTTCACATATCTGAAGGTTCTGGAAAGCTCATCCGTAACCACTATGCCACAATTCCCACACTCAATGAACATTCTGAACCACAGGAACTTGACACTCATCACTCCACACGCACGCCCTCATTTGTCACCATGCCACCACAACCTCCCACACAACATACACATTCAACCCCATGCCCTTACAGACTGGACAACTCCTTCCCTTCCTCTTCCTCTTGGTGGTGGCCAAGCTCTAGCACCCGTTGTATTCCTGGATACAATGGGCTTTGCCCCTAGTGTTTTGAATAATGCACACAACATATCTCTTGTATTCCAACCATTCTACCATTTTAGGTGGGACGAGTTGTTACAGCTGGTGCATTGGCTGCTGTTCTATGGCTTCAGTGAATGCCCAACTGTGATGAGTCTTGATACTAGCCATGCTGACTCTGAAGAGATATAATCCATACAGCTGAATGCTGATTGAACGATTCTGCAGACCGAACTAAAAAATCAGTGCTGCTTGACAAAAGAAATTTCCATCTGTTCACCTTTTTGCATTTGTGGTCCAATGTTTTAAAACATTTTCTGAATTTATTTAAACTGTGCCTCTTTTTAATTTTTTAGCAATTAGCATTACTGGGGAAGAAGTTCTAAACAGTAAACATGCAGTGATGGACGTGTCAAGTGAAGTTTGATTTCTTCCACCTTATGCCTCTTCACACATTCTAATTTTAGCACAAATGATGTAGTGTAGTGTTTCCACTCTGGCAAATGGGAGGAACCAGGCAAAGTTTTGCTAGTTGCCTTGTAACACATTGGTCAAATTGTGTTCCTAATCTGTAACTGCATTACATCTGAGTCACTGAGAGGAAAGGGTAGAGTTTCCTGCCCAATTCATTATAGAAATAGACTAACATTTAGAAAATGAATGACAAGAAAGAAATGAGAATTGCACCTCTCAGGTAGAGATTCTTTCCCATGTGATTTTTTTTCTTATTATAAATAATTTTGTTCAGCTCAGTTTTGAAAACATTACAGAACTCTAAAGACAGGTGGGATTGCCCACAATAGGTTAAAAAAGCTTTTCAAGGTTCACAGCCAGAAACATCAGGAAGCTAAGGGCCATGTGCCCATCTCAGTGAGGACAGAACTCAGCCAAGCCTGCCATGCTGATTCTTGCTTCTATGAACTCTAAGTTGGACTGTTGTTGTGCATTTTACATGGGGATATGTTTGTGGATCAACTAGAAACTACTACTGCATCTTTGTTCATATGATAACTGGCACAGGTTGCCATGTACATATATTACCAAGGCTGGAACAACTTTAAAGTCTGCCTGTTTGTTCTGGGTTTCTGTTCAAGGAACTGGCATAAAACTCTTCATGATCTGGCACCCCTGAGTTCTAAAGATTACCTCTTCACTCAAAATACTATCTCCCCTTGCTCGCTTTCATCCTCTGAGCAGTGTTGGTTGGCAGTGCCTTTTATTCAGCAGAATCAGATCTCCTTGGCATGATTTTAGAGCCTTCTTGGCTGTGGCCCAGCCACTCTGGAATGGTCTTTCTGAGAAAATCAAAGTCCCCTGCCTATTGCTCTCCTGGAACAATGTACTTTGGAAGGGCTGTGTGTTGATCCACTGTCCTGGATTTGGTGTTTCCTAGCATGCTGCTGTTAATAAATTGTTTTCTGGCTTATGCATGCCATTGTCATGTGTTCTTTTAAGGTAAATTGGTGTTCTGTGGTGTTTGATTCTACCTATCCAAACAAGGTAAAATATTTTAACAATTTTTTTAAAAATCATTCCCCAGTGGCCAAGAAAAGAAGGGCATCTATGTATACCTTGCCAGCTAGGGAAATGATGAAGCTGCATCAAGGTAGAGCAGAAAACTGCTACAACTGACTAGAAAAAGAAATATAGAAATCTTGTTCTCTTCTCCTTTAGCTGATGGTTGGTTCATGAAGAGAAAATGAAGCATATAGTTTCCTTAACAGACATTTGCATCTATGCCTTAGTATTTAATAGTTCCAGCTATGGAAGAAATAAGTATGGTGAATGGGTAACCTGCTGCCTGTACTTTTCCCATAAACTAAGTTTGGAACTTAAGGAGATTTGATCAGAAAAGTGAACACAACGTGAAAATGAAAAATTCATATAACATATACATATTTATTAATTTTGTATAGAAATTTTTTCAGTTGTTTATATTTGAATTAAGGCTTTAAAATCATGTCTGTATTTTAGAAAATTATTTTATATATGTATGTGCTTTACAAAACAAACTAAGAAAGAGGAGATAATCGAGTGTGATTTTTACAAACGTGAGCCAAGACACTATAGAATCTTTAATCCGCTCCTGCGGAGCAGATTAAATAAAAGAGTAAGGGCTGGTGGGGAAGAGTTAGGGCGGGACCCGTCCGGGATAAAAACTCTGAGGAGCGAATCTGAGGATTTGCTCCTCAGAGTGGCAATCCAGGGCCGAGTGGCCAATTGGAAGGCGCGCAAATCTACTTGGCCCATCTCCCGGAGCCCACGCCGCTAACTCTTCAGTCTGCCCGAGCCGCCATCCTGCCCAGGGGAGACCATGCTCCAGCCGCCCAGCGACTGCCCTCCGACGCGTCAAGACCTCGCCGCGACCCCACCACCCCCTCCACGAATGCCGCCGCCTCACCCTTCCCAGCCGCCCTAACCTTCCCGCTTGCCGCTGGCTGCTGTCCGCGCCCTTCGAGGCCACCACCACTCCGCCGCGATGACGACCGCCACCCTTCCACAGCCAGGACAAAGACACGCCACGACTCCAGCACCGCTCCTGGGCCACCGCCCCAAGCGTCGCGCCCAGGCCGCAGCTGCCACACCACTCCACGTGGACGCCTGCCTCTGAGGCGCCCGCCTTCCTCCGTCATGGCGCCTACCCCACCCTCCGGAGCCGCCGCCCCAGAGCTACGGTAGGATGTTACTCTCCCTTCCACCCCCGCCCACGTGGAAGCCTTTGCGCTTCGGTGGGCGGGGGGGACCCTGGCTAGCGCCCATTTTATTCAGGAATAAAATGGGCTTTTTGTCTAGTCATAGAATAATACAATAATAGAGTTGGAACGGACCTCCTAGGTCATCTAGTCCAACCCCCTGCTGGACACTCATAAATCTATTGCTCATCCACCATAACCTGTCACCCCCTTGAGCCTTCACAGAATCAGCCTCTCCGTCAGATGACTCTCCAGCCTCTATATAAAATTTTCCAAAGATGGAGAACCCACCACTTCCCGAAGAATCCTGTTCCACTGAGAAACTGCGCTAACTGTCAGGCACTTCTTCCATATGTTTAGATGGAATTTTGACTGGTTTTCAGAGTGTACGTATCAGTTGAACATCCAACTATATCCCTGTTCCCAAGATGTGGTATAGTTGAGTCAATTCACACTTTATGGTAGCAGGCATGTTCTCCACATTTGTGCCAGAGTTCTTGGTAGGAAATACATCAAATGTAAATGGCAGACACTTAGGGTCACAAGATGGATGTCTACTAGAGAACCACAATTGACTGGAATAACTTACCTGAATTCTCTCTTGATTAAAGCAATGTGCTATATATAATGTTTGGTGTGAAACCAAATTGCTAACTGAAAACATTCTCTGACCTTTTGAAGTTGAATGAAATAAAGATTTTATATACAGCAATATACAGATATTGTTAAAAGGAAAGAAACCTAATTGCTTCGGTTATGCTGTTGGAGGCTGGAAAAACATTTGTCTTCCATGCTCACTTTGAATAGCTTGCCCTCTTGTGGTATATTGAAGTGTATTTCTTTAAATTCAATTATTATAACTTATGGACATTCCCAAATGGTAAATGTACATTGTAATTTTTTTCCAGCTGTTGCTGGTTTGTTGCATGGAGTTCAGATACTTTCTTTCAAGGAAGTAATTTTATTTAAGGGATATCCCTTAAACATGGTGACACCGATTATTTATTGAAATATTTATACCATAACTTTTTTCTTGGCTCAAGGCAGCAAATTCAAGGAAAAGTGCAATTTATAAAAAACTGTAATATAAAACTCATACAATACCTTTTATGAAAACCAACCAAGATGATGCAAAACTGTTATTAGTAAATGACCGGCACACATATTCATATGCATCGGTCCATCCATCTATCGATTTAGCCATTTATTTACCAATGTATTTATTTAGGAAATGATTATATTTAGGGAATTATATTTCACTTCTCAAGAGTTTTGATCAAGGTTGCTTAACAAGTAAAACCAACGTCATGAAAGCATAAGCCCATAAATAAACTTTATTTTTGTAGCTCATCCTTCCTGGATAACTCAGGGGGGTAACGACATGATTTTAAATAATCAGTCACATATAAAATCAGAATATAAACCAATAATACATATTTATAAATTACTTCTGCCTCCAATTAATTTGAACTGTGGTGGGTCATGATCCTTGGAGGGGCAGATCTATATGACCTGCTGTCAGGATCAGCTCTCCCAGTTCCCCGTCCAAATACTGTCCCTGTCTCCTTGTCTTCCACTGTCCAGTGCCTGGTCACCATAGGGACAGATTACTGCCTTGTGCATCCCTGGAGGAATAGCCACTTGCCAAGTGATTGCCTTCCCCCTTGGATGCCCCCCCCCCCGACTATGGAGGTCTATGAACCACTCCCAAGATCCAAATGATAAAGTATTTATGTAAAAGAAAATATTTCCAAGCATATTCTTAGCTTGAAAAAATGCAATTCCTCTCTCCTTCCCTTTACATATGACCCATTTCTTGTTAAATATAGCAGGCTCCGTAGTTCAGAATGTTATAGACCTCTACAGAGTTCTCATTAATCTCTTTACTCTCAGAGTTCTGTCTGTTTCAATCAAATCAGCACACAAAGAATGTTTTGTTTCTAGGAGTTTTCTCTCTTTCCCCTCCCACTGGCCCAGTTAGTCAAGTCAAAGAAGCATTTCCTGAAGTCTCTAGAATTTTCTTCCAGAAATCTTTCTAGTCTTAATTCCTCCATATCTTTGTTCACAGCTTGGGTTGGAGGAGACTGGGCTATAATATCATCTTTAGTTTGACTTATTAGTATTTCGTAAGAAGCAGCTGAGGAAAGCCTGGAAAGCCATTGAACTGACTCCCCCCTTCTTGCCTGTTCTCTGCTCAGAGAGAAAAAATTTTAATACGTCTATGTAATACCTCTTTTAATACCTCTCAGGGTAGTGAACAAACAATTAGATAACTTGTAATAAAACTAATAAAATTTACATTAAAATGAAATCAAATCAATGAACTTTAAAATCTCAGAAAAAACATTGTCAGGACCAACAATAATTAGTGAGATTGATAGTAATTTCAGCCAGCAAATATGTTAAATGTAGGGAAGAGTTGGCGGGAAGGGGAGAGAGGAGGGGGCTAGAAGGGAGGTCCAGGATTTAGATGTGTTTTCTGGCTGGCCTCAACCATTAGCCAGGCAGAAGAGCTCAGACAGGGCCACAATCTCCCCAGGAAGCTCATTTCACCAGGCAGGAGTAAGATGTATTTCTTTTCAGGCCAGGGATCCTTAGCTGATTTGCATTACTAAACTGAAGAGCTCTCTGGGGACCATATTCAGAGAGGCGGTCCCTCAGATACGCAAGGCTCAGACCCTGTGTATGAACTCATATAGCACGTGCAATCTTCCCAACAGGACACAGTTTCCAGACTCTAGTTTAAAATAGTCTCTAGACTGTAGAGATAAGTTCCCCTGGACAAAAGAGGGTAAACACTGCAGTAGGGATGGGCATGAACCATGTGAAAAGCCCAAATTTGTGCCAAATTCAGGCCAGATCAGGGCTTGGATGGTGACAATCAGCATGCACATGGTCTCCAAAGAAATCTCTGAGCTTTGTGTGTGGCTTGGAAAATTAACCCACTCAGAAAATCTGGCATGAAAATGGGTTTCCAGCCTTGGAAACACAAATAGGGATTGTGCCAATAGCAGAGTTCCCATTTGTCATGATGGGAACAAGATCTACATAAGTGTAGGATGAGTACATGTTCCCTTTGTTGGAGTTGTGGTTTTGGACAGAGAGGGTATACTTGTGACAGGATAAAAAGTGTTGCTGTTAGGCATGGGGGATTGCTTAGCTAACTTATTCCATTAGAGGGCAGGGAGCTTTCCTTTGCCTTGAGTTCCTCTGTGTTATATTTCAGGTTTTGATTGTTTGTTTACTTCAAAGGGCACATAGCATCTTTTTAAGCAGGATTTTCCGGCTGTCTGCTTCTTTAGTGGTTGCTCTTACTTTTAATTTTATTTCACCACAAACAAACATTTTTTGGGGGTTGCAGTAATACAAGGGATTGCACTCTGGGGATATTCTTTTCAGACTGCTTTTGCGAGGGGGCTTTAACTTTGTTCTCTGCCATTCCCCCCCCCCACACACACACACACATACACGTAACTTATAGGGCATGTAAGGGGGATCCTAGGGAGGTCTTCCATAAGTTTGATGCTAATAGTTTGCAGAAGGTCCATTCTATATCCTTCAGAACTGTGACTGTCATCTCCCTAAAAGGCCCTTTGTGGGGCTATAGCTTGACCTCCAAGTCCATTCTGCACCAAACTTGGTGGACTGGTAAAGAAGAGTCAGATGTAGATCTGTTGCACAGTTGGAGGCTCTAGGATCCCAGGAGGCATCCCGCCATGGAATTATGTGTTTCATCAGAGCAGCTTGGGTTGGGTTTTTTCGGTTTGTGCCCAACCTGACTGTATTGGCATTACACCCTCGCTTCCCCAAACTCTGCCTTCCCCAGACTCTGCTGCCAATATTTCCAGCAATGTTCCAATCTGGAGTTAAAAGACCTACAATCAATCTGGAACAGCTTGTGCTGTATAAATAAAAGGGTAAGGGGGGCAGAGAAAGGGCGGGGCCTGTCTGAACTTTGGGCCAATCAGGATGCATGCAGCTTCCTGGCCCAATAGGAAGCCTGGGGGGAGGATATGTATGTATATGTACATGTACATGTACATGTACATGTACACATGTACACGTACATGTACATGTATGTGTGTATGTATGTATGTATGTATATAAGAGCCTCTTGTGGTGCAGAGTGGTAAGGCAGCCATCTGAAAGCTCTGCCCATGAGGCTGGGAGTTCAATCCCAGCAGCCTGCTCAAGGTTGACTTAGCCTTCCATCCTTCCGAGGTCGGTAAAATGAGTACCCAGCTTGCGGTAATGACTGGGGAAGGCAAACCACCCCGTATTGAGTCTGCCATGAAAATGCTAGAGGGCGTCACCCCAAGGGTCAGACATGACCTGGTGCTTACACAGGGGATACCTTTACCTTTATATGTATGGTGTTATGGAAGAGCATCCCAGAAAAGGTGAGGCAGGCCATGGGGCCTTCCAGCAAGACTGTAAAATACAATTATATAAGAATGCATGGACTTTGGCATAACTGTATAATTGTCCATTTTAATTACCTTTTTAAGAGACAGCATAAAAGTCTGAACAGGATGGAATGGGCATTAAAAAAAAGAGTATCACAAAAAACAGTGGGATGCACTACAGACACTTGGAAACAATATTTTAGAAATGAAAACACAGAAATCCCACACCTTTATTAACCCTTGTTAGGCCAAAAAGCCTCCAGAACACCCTGGAACAGGCCGGAACAGGCATTAAACAAGCAAGAGTACCACAAAAAGCAGAGGGATGCGTTACAGACACTTTATTAACTCCTTTATTAACCCTTTTCAGGCCACAATGCCTCTGGAACATCCCAGAACAAGCTGGAACAAGCATTAAACAATAATAGTACCTCAGAAAGCAGTGGGATGTATTTAAGGCATGCCGGAATAATAGTTTGGAACTCCAAATGCAGAAATGTGGCGCACATTAACTTATTCAGGGCTAAAATACCTCCAGAACACAAATGAGTGGCTGCATTCCAAACTGAGCAGAGGTGCTGGGTAGTTGTTGTTCACGGGTTCGGGAAAGGGCAGAATAAACCCTGGGCCAACTAGAGACTTCAAATTCACAGTGCCTCTCTCTGGAATCCAAAGCCTCACAAAGTTTGCTGGGTACATAGGCAGGCATCAAGTAAGCATATGTTGTGCCTGCATTTACAGTCCCAAAATATTGTTCTGGAGTGCCTTTAACACGTCCCACAATTTTTTGCAGTACTATTAGTTTCTGCAATGCATCCCACTGTTGCTTGCGGTACTCTTGTTCATTCAATGCCCATTCCAGGGAGTTCTGCAGACATTTTGGCCCAGTACGGGTTAATAAAAGGGTAAGAGTTCTTCATTTCTAAAATATTGTTCTCAGGTGTCTGTAATTCATCCCACTGTTTTTTGCAGTATTCTTGTTTGTTTAACACCCATTCCAAGCCATTCTAGCTTTTACCCTGTCCCCTTTTTAAATTATTTTAACTATATGTTTTATTGTATTTAATATTGATGCTGATGTATTGTAACTATGTTGTCACCAAGTTGGGGCCATATTTGAAAAAGGCAGGGTAGACATAGGTTCTAAATAAATAAGTAGCATGTGAGCTTTCAAATTCTCTAGAAGTCTTTATTTTTGACTCATTAAAGGTCCTTTTTCCTATTTTTTATTATTCTAGCAGCTCATTTTAACATTAATCTTCCTAAATGTAGTTGCTAGCTACTGTTGAACTATATCTATTTGCAAAATAAAGTACTTGTTTTTAAAACATTTTAACAGCATTAATTTGAAATCCTATATTGATAGTTGACAAAAACTGTATGTATGGGGGGGGGGGGATCCATTGAAAGGTGCTTCCGTTTTTGGTTACCAGCCTTGAATTCTGTTCAATGCTATTTCCATTTATGGTTACAAATTGGATTAGGAAGGTGCCTGTGCTTTAGTTTAATACATTTCAAGACATTTTAGCTAGATCATTGTTGACAGAATATGAAGCATATCGGGTTGTAGATCTGGTTTCCTGAGCTCATTCATGAAAGGAACTGACTTCAGTAAATCATCTTCCTAGTGGAAATGACAGAATTCTTTTCTCAGGAGATGTAAAGTTTTCTAGTGTAACAGGAGGAAGGAAATTAATTTGTTACTTTGGGAGAGGTCAATACCTCCTGCCAGCTTTCCTTTATTTAAAAGTTGATACTTTGAATGAAAAATAAAAAAGTAGAAGTTTAATGGTTGGAGTGTCTGATTGGCCTAGGCAATGTTTCCCATGCTGTCATATTCCCCTTAAAAGATCAAGAGCATAGCTGGAAGGGAGGGACTCTGGGACAGGGCATTGCTTCTGGACTCCCTGCTGTGCCCTTGGCTTCGACTTATTGATATGTCAACTACAACCATTCCTAGATGATGACGACTAGTCACCATGAAGCATGCATTCATGTCCTCTGGGCCAGAAAATGCACCCACAATGCTTCCATTGTTTTTAGCACCCAGCTTTAATTGGTTGCCCATCCGGCTGCACAGGCCTGGAAGAACTTGGTTTTGTTATGAATATGTCCCCCAAAGACCATTACACTCTACTGGTTTCAACAGGCTAGTGGTCTCTGGCCCAAGAGAGGTTCACCTGGAGTATTTTCACGAGGAGGACTCACCCAGCCATTATTCCAAGGTGTCACCTGTTTTTTTTTTTTCCTTCAAGATAGCTTTCCCAATCTTTTCCAATGTCCACACGGGCCTTTGGCTTTTCTTGTTTTCAGTCCTCCATGGACTAAAAAAAAGTCCTTGCTTCTTAAAGCACCACATCATCATACTGCAATAACCATGGTTTATTTTTTTTTAAGATTTCATACTTGAAGGGGGGAAGTTTCACTTCCCGTTCCTCAACCGCCTCATGTGTAAAAAATATCTGTGACAGATGGGAGGGAGCCAAAGGCCCATGTGGATATTGGACAAAATTGGGAAAGCTATCCTGAGGCAAAAAAAAAACAGGTGACACCTTGGAATAATGGCTGGGTGAGTCCTCCATGTGGAAATAGTCCAGGTGAAACCCACACTGTTGTCTCAAGTCTAAATTCAAGTACTGAAACTAAGACATCCCTCTCCCCATAATAGCCCTTGCCTGGGGACATAAAGTACTTGCATCCCTCCCAGCAGCCTTACCCAAATAACCAGTTCAGTGTTTCACGATACTGAGGGAGAGAGACCCTCCAAATATACATACCATTGCAATAATTACACAGGCTGTTTATTCTAAAACAGAGTACTTCACACTTTCTAGTATCATGAAATACAAACAAGGCCAAAGAGTAGAAAGGTAAACAAATTATTTTGCATCAAAAGAACTCAATTCACAGCTTTCTCTTTCCTGTCATTTCTGCTGGCTGATGACAAGCTGCTTTGTTAGCCGGCCTGTTATAAAAATACAGATGGCAAAATAATGAATTTACCTTATGTGAAGATGCTGCATGTTTAAAGAAGATTCTGTGCATGATCTTTGTAAAAACTAAAACATGTACACAAGGATAACTATGCAATCTGATGTGCTTTATCTAGTGTAATAAAGGGTACATTCAGTGCTCTGTACTAAATGATATTGCTGGACCAATACTCATTTGTTTGTTACTTTTACTGGCATTCCATAGCATTACAACATATAAGTGAGAAAAGGTCAAACAACTGGAGATAAACAACAACAAGGCAATTACAACAAAATATGCCAAAACAAAAGTTTAGTTATAACTTTAAGAATTTCCACCAAACAGTTTGCAATCACAAACTTCATTTCATTCAATAAGTATCGAAATGCACCTTCCTTATTTACAGACCAATACTCATATCAAAGAAGGCAAAGCAGAAAATCAGAAGTGAAAACAGTTGGAAAGCAGTGTGATCATCAAATGCAACAGGAAGAAAATGGATAACTTAATGTTTATCATCACCAAAGAGGAATTTAAAATATAGTGTCACTGGTACTCCTGGACCAATAGTATGGCAAGTTTTACATACAGAAATCTGCAAGGGTAATCCACTAAAGAGACTTCAGTGTGCATGTGACTGGGTTTTATAATTGCAGTAAGGAAAACCTCACATTTGCTAGAATTTTTTTTCTTTTTCATAATGAATAACAATCCCCCCTGCTTGCTTCTTGTGTGCCCATCCAGCATTTCCATTTATTTTATACAATTGGAGGCACTGCTGAGTTTTGGCACAGAGGTTCTAGATATTTCTTATCTTAAGCATCTTGAAAAGTTTTATCTGCAGGGTCTGCACAGGCCTGTTGCCCTGCAAGCATTTTATGAACATCAGTAGCACAGCTGGGACTGTTTGGGAGCAGACATTCTGAAATCAAAGGGTGTGGGCTCTGTGGGTGGGTGCATGTATGCTTATTGATATATTTATGTTCATTATGCACTATATGTTAGCTAAACCAACAGCATAATAGTGTGATATACTAGTTCAGCAGAATAGAAAGTTATTAACTGTATCAGATTTTAATACTAAAGCAAGCCTTTATCTTAAAGCCCTCTGAAATAGAAATCTGTGGCCAGAGCAGACATAAGAAACCATTCTAATAACAGCAACAGAGATTCGTGCTTCCTAGTTTTATCCTGCCCCCCTTTTTTTGGCCATCAAGTCACAGCTGACTTATGGCAGAGGTAGTTTGCCATTGTCTCTGCATCTAAATTTCTGGGCTTTCTTGGTGGTCCAAATCAAGTACTAACCAGGGGTGACTCTACTTAGCTTCTAAAATCTGACAATTTTAGCTGGCCTTGCCTATCCCTTGGATTACAATGACATCACTTTTAGTTCTTCTCCTGAAAGAGTTGTCAAACCATCAATCACACTTCCCACCAGCCCTTCTCCCAAACAGCCAGTGAAATTTCATTTTAGAATACTTTGTGCTAAATATCTTTAGTATCACTATTCACAATAACATTTTTGGGGGCATTCCTTACCCAATAAATATAGTGAAATGCTTACCTTATGCAGACACCATATTTTTATCGTTTTGCATGATGTTGCCAGCATCCAGCATCCAAGCAGCAAACCAGCAGCTACATCCTCCATTTTAAACCACTAACTGGGGAATCGCATAAAGTGCGAATACTTTGTGCTAAATATCTTTAGTATCACTATTCACAATAACATTATTGGGGCCATTCTGTACCCGATAAATATAGTGAAATGCTTACCTTATGCAGACACCATATTTTTATCGTTTTGCACGATGTTGCCAGCATCCAGCATCCAAGCAGCAAACCGGCAGCTACATCCTCCATTTTAAAGCACTAGCTGGGGAATCACATAAAGTGCATTCCCCCAGCTAAAAAGCGTGAGTCAGAGGAGAGCAAGCCACACGCTAAGGAAATGTGTGGAGCCAAAGTAGCGCTATTACCGTCTCCAGTTTCTGCAAACTGCCTGGAGCAATGAATAGAAGTTCAATCGTTCAGGCAAAGCAAAAAAAAAAAAATTCCCCCAGTTAAAACACAAAGCATGCCTCTCTAAAGTCTCCCCCCCAAAAAAAAAATCGGGAACAGGATTAAGATTCAAGGGTCCTGGTTCCAAAGGGGTAGCATTAAAAAAAAAACGGTGTATGTATGATTAGATGCATAGGTGTTTCAACTGAGAAGTTTTACTTAAAAAAAAAATTATCTGGCATTGTAGGTCCTTTAAGACATGGAGAAAGGTGATTGGCTGCCTCGCTTGATTGACAGGTGGAGGAGAGTCAATGCAATGCAAAGCACATTGCTCTCTTCCACCCTTTCAAGCAAGCATGCGGAGTGCTAAGAAGCACAAGAAGGTGGCAGAGGAAAGCAAGAGAGCCAGAAGGTGAGTAATGGCTGGAGGCACGTTATTTTTTAGCATGGCACCATTTTGTTGGCATAACAGTATTTTTTTCAGTGTGCGGAAATGCCCTTGCTTTCTACTATTTGATATGTTTCTATAGTGAACTTTGGCTCAATAAATGCTTGAAAAGTTATAATGAGCACAATTACAAGAATTTTAAACTTTGGCATGCTAGTGTGCAGTCCCATCTGTTCTCACTTTAAACTTGTAAATACTAAGGGGAGAAATTTCATATAGGACTTGGCCAGAAGATCAGTTTCATGCTAATGTAAATCTATAAGCTATGGAAAGGTGACTAATTCAGGCTACTATGGAAATGCACCATTGAGATTTTCCTCCAATATGAAATATAAACCAAATGAAAATGAAATAATTGGATGATATCTTTATTTCCAAAGACATCTATGAGTCTACAAACAAACAGGTGGTTAAGAATGGTTCTCTGTATTTCTTAGGCAGCCCTTGTAATTGAAATCTCTATTGAAATGCAAACACTGTACAAAAAGAAGTATCTGCATTTAATGCTAGAATTAGTTTAACTAAAAACATTGTTCAACTACAGAACCAAAGTATGTTTGTTCTACACTGTATTTACAGTTCAGTGTAGTGGAAATTAAGTTTGTTTTATTAGTGTCCAAATGGGAGAGAAAATTCTCTTGCTATGTTATATGAAACTGCCGCGCATGCGCATTTGCACCCCCACCGGGCACAAACACGCATGCACGGCAGATCCATGAACATACGTTTGCGCCACCAGCATGCCGGCGACCGCGCTTCCCTCTCCCCCCCCCCCCTCCGGCAGCAAGAAGCTTGCCAGGCCATAAGCTAATCAGCTGCTTTGACAGCCAAAGCACCAGGCCGCAGACCGGAGGTTGGGGACCATTTTTCTACAGTGCTGAAGCTACCTTCAGCATTTAGTCTGCTAATTTTTTTATCTTTTTTTTAGAGTTCTGGTTGGAGGTTCATCTGTTTTCATCTGGTTTCTTCTCCTTCAATAAGAACAATTCTATTTTCATAGGACACGGTCAAGAAGCAAGAGATTATGTGAAAATATGTTCAGCATTATCATTAAACTGGCAGGAAACCCTGTTGCACAAAAAAATAAAACAGGCTCTAGGCTGGCTGATCTCCCTTTCGATTCTCCCAACTGCCTGTGAAGATAGGGGAAGAGTATTGAAAGGGAGCATGGCCATGTAACATCTGATCATGACGGCCAAGTAACATCTGATCATGACAGCCATGTGGCTATCATGATCAGCTATAAGGCGAGGGCCCTGTCCCTTTAAATGCTCCCTACCAGCCAGCCAAGGCAGACAGGGAGTGTTTAAATGCAGCCAGCCCCACCTTACAGCTGATCATGACAACCCTGATAGGCTATCATAATCAGCTGTAATGCGAGGGCGGTCCCTTTAAATGCTTCCCGCCAGCCAGCCAAGGCAATCAGGGGTGTTTAAATGCAGCCAGCCCCACCTTACAACTGATCATGACTGCTCCATGGAACTGTCATAGTTGTAATGCAGTTGTGTGCTCCTTTTAAATAGCCTCCCACCTTTCCCCCCCACCTTTGTGGGGGGGGGGGTGTATGGATCTTGAATGTTCCAAAAACATTTTAGTAAAGCTTTTGATAAGGTTCCCCATGATGTTCTGATGGATAAGTTGAAGGACTGCAATCTGGATTTTCAGATAGTTAGGTGGATAGGGAATTGGTTAGAGAACCGCACTCAAAGAGTTGTTGTCAATGGTGTTTCATCAGACTGGAGGGAGGTGAGTAGCGGGGTACCTCAGGGCTCGGTGCTCGGTCTGGTACTTTTTAACATGTTTATTAATGATCTAGATGAGGGGGTGGAGGGACTACTCATCAAGTATGTGGGAACGAGACCTTGGGGTACTTGTGGATTGTAAGCTAAACATGAGCAGGCAGTGTGATGCAGCGGTAAAAAAGGCGAATGCCATTTTGGGCTGTATCAACAGGGGCATCACATCAAAATCACAAGATGTCATAGTCCCATTGTATACAGCACTAGTCAGACCACACCTGGAGTACTGTGTGCAGTTCTGGAGGCCTCACTTCAAGAAGGATGTAGATAAAATTGAAAGGGTACAGAGGAGAACAACGAGGATGATCTGGGGCCAAGGGACCAAGCCCTATGAATTGACGGAATTGAAAATGTTCAGCCTGGAGAAAAGGAGGTTGAGAGGGGACATGATAGCCCTCTTTAAGTATTTGAAAGGTTGTCACTTGGAGGAGGGCAGGATACTGTTCCCACTGACTGCAGAGGAAAGGACATGCAGTAATGGATTTAAACTACAAGTAAAATGATATAGGCTAGATATCAGGAAAAAAATTTCACAGTCCGAGCAGTTCAGCAGTGGAATAGGCTGCCTAAGGAGGTGGTGAGCTCCCCCTCACTGGCAGTCTTCAAACAAAGGTTAGATACACACTTTTCTTGGATGCTTTTGGATGCCTTGGGCTGATCATGTGTTGAGCAGGGGGTTGGACTAGATGGCCTGTATGGCCCCTTCCAACTCTATGATTCTATGATTCTATATAAGAAGCACTTAATTCAAGGAATTAACTCCTGGATAGCTGAATGTGGAATGGTCATTAAAGAAGAATTAGTTATATTACTATCATATTCAAACTATTCTACTATTTACAAATGTCCATTTACAGTGGAAGAAACTAAACATATTTGGTCGGTTGGAAAGAAGCCAGGATGGTGGTAAAAGAGTCAGAACTGAACCAAAAAACTCCTCAAGAGCCTCGACTTATATACATACATGAACAATGGTTCTTCCCACCAGTGCACGCCATTGGTCAGTTTTGTTTTAAACTGACTGGATCCCGGGACAAGGATCTAGCAGCACATCAGTCAGTTACATTGCTCGCTCCAATCCTACCTTGGACCTCAAGCTCAGTCCTCAGTACACTCAGAACCATATCCATAACAATATTGTCAAGAAAATCTGGCTTCCATCTTACTGATCCACCATTCCTATTATTCCACTTTCATTTTGCATCACAAACATATTACAGTTGTCAGCAGGGGGTTGGACTAGATGGCCTTTATGTCCCCTTCCAACTCTATGATTCTATGAAAGCTTCCTGGCATGGGCGGGATTCTGTCTGGATCCCTTGGAATGTTCAACTCATCATTGAAAGGACACACTCAATTATATTGTAAGATTATGAAAACTTTGTTAGCAGAGCAAAGATACTACAGTATGAGACACCATTGTTAAATTAGGATTAGGACAAGAGACATCAGATATTGGAATCAGCAGGACAACCAAGGAGCCCCAACAATTAATCCCCAGCATTTCCAGTTTCTAAAGCAAGGATATGAAAGACAATAGGTAAGAAATGTGATATGAAAGATCCTGGACAGCCACTGCCAGTCTGAGTACACAGTATTAACCTTCATATGCCAGTGGTCTTGTTCATTATAAGGCCGCTTTGTGTGTTCACAGCTATTATATTTGGGACTGACTTGTCAAGCAATGTCATTTACTTGCAATATTCATGCTTCCCAGTTTGGCGAATCAAAGCCATATGAATTCTCTGCAAGATTTTTAGTTCCTTTGTTTGTGTGTTGACATCATTGCTTTTTAAAAGCAGTAAATATGTCTCAGTACAGTAATAAATTCAACGCTCTCTTGTTTTAATTAACTTAAGTCGATTCTCATGCCAAACATACTGAGAACACCAAAATACTACTTTATTAGAAGTTTTTAAAAGCCAACGAAAGTGGGGGGTTTCCCCTTCTCATTTTGTGATTGTTAGGTGGAGAATTTATGAGGAAAACTTCGAAAATGGGCCTTTGCCTTGATTTTATTACCTTTTATATGCTTCAGTTCTTTCCTTCAATGGTTTGTGAGTTGCTGACCTGGAAAAAAAATGGAAGCACACTTACAATATTTGGTTGTGCTGGATGAATATACCGTATATACTCACATATAAGCCGAGTTTTTTAGCACTGTTTTTAGCACTTAAAATACCTCCTCAGCTTGTACGCGGGTAATTGATAAACAGCCTGCTCACAGCCAGCCAATCACAGCATTGCACCTGCAACCTGAACTCTTTGCAAGTGAGCTAGTGGCCTCCAGTTAACCTTTGCCTTTTGCAAAATCTTAAAAACTAAGCTCTTTGCAAGTGAGCTAGTGGCCTCCCTAACCATTGCCTTCTGCAAATATCTTGAAAGCTTCCTCTGGCAGTTTGTAAGACATCAATGGTTTCACTGAGGGATTCTGATATTTTTTCCCCTTCTTTTCCTAATCACTTCTTACAAACTATTCTTTTGGTTTCTGGGGGTGGGGTGGGTTTTGGGGGTGCTTAGGGATTTACTGTTTTTTCAGTGTTTCTTCTTTTATCCGAGGGGCAGCATTGTTTGCCTTTTCTTCTTAGGACTGCATTTCTTTTAAAAGTTGACTTTAACAGTTCTTTCAGTATTTTGTTCTGGGGGGGGGCACTGTAGCCCCCAGTTTGGTAGCTGTTGTACTTGTTGTAGTAAGTTGCCAACTTTGGGTACTATTGTTCTGCTCTGGTTTGCTGGCCTGGGGGACACTATTTGGTTCTTCTCTCTGAGCTGTTCTCACAGGGCAGTTCTTTCAGTGCTCTCTCAGGGTGTCTGGCATCAAAAGAGGAAGGGAAGACAATTGTAAGCCGCTTTGAGACTCCTTTGGTTAGTGAAAAGTGGGGTACAAAAACCAGCAGCTATTCATCCTCTTGACTTTTCTGCATTGGGAAGGAGGCTGGATGGGAAAGCCTGTGATGATGGAGCAAGGATTAAGCACTTAGGCCACCCTCTACATTTACCAGTAGCCTGCTGCATTTCCCACCCTCGGCTTATATGCGAGTCAATAAATTTGCCCAGATTTTGCGGTAAAATTAAACGCCTCGGCTTATATGTGGTTCGGTTTATATGCAAGTATATACGGTAAACAGGCATTTACGCTAGGTTCATTCCGACATTATTTAAGACAAAATTGTGTACTATGCCAGCAAAATGCAGAAAAGGCAGGAAATAATTTTGCATGTACACTCTGACATCACAAGTAACATGCTGACATTACTTCCAATATGGCCAGAAATGGCTTCAGGATGTTGCTGGTGATCCTCTAGCATTAGGCTAAAACTCTATAGTTGAATCATAGAGTTTTGGTCTAATAATAGTCCCCTGTGATGCATTGACATCAATCTCAATCATGCTAGAAACACCATCAGTGCTCATGATGCTGGCCTCCCCTCCCCCACTCCATTTTTTTTCTCCACTGACCAGCTGAGTATTGGTAGGAAGGGTTCACTTGAGGCAGGGAATTCCTCCACCAGCAGGAACTTGGGAATCCTAGCAAGATCTGCTCCCCCCATATGTGATGAGCTATAAACATGTAGCTTGTCTGTATACTAGTGTTGAGCATTTGCTTCTTTGGAGGGCCGTTTAAATTAAAAAGGCACTGAATAAATATGGCAGACATAGCACTTGTTTCAGTATGGACTCTAATCAACATTTTTGTAATTTGGCAATTTCCCAATATATTCATTCTGTAGTCAGTTAAAATTGGATGCATTGAGGCCATTGGGCACAGTCCTCAGAAGGACAAGCGACACACACGTTTAAGAGGAAAAAAGGTTTACATTGGCTGCATTCTTCCAGTTAAATCAGTGGAACATAAAAGTACTTCATTTTGGCTGGATTTTGGCTCAAAAGATTTTTGTTATATACTTATACTAGGAATAAAGCCCATTATATCCCAAATACAATGGGCGCTAACAGGCGTTCCGGCTTTCCTGGGGGTGCGGGCAGGGTTCTGTGGAAGTGGCCGTGTTCCCTGAGAGTGGGTAGAAAGGGAGAGCGGTGGGAGATGTGCCACATGGCCCATGGCGCACAGTATGGCAGGGGTCCCGGGGGCAGAGCGAGGAAGAGGCGAGAACAGGAAGCTTACCATTAAGAGCAGGCATTTTTGAGGGTGGGCGGCGGCTCTGCGGCGTCCTTGTCATGGCGGCGGGCAAGGAAAGGAGGTGAGAAGGGAGGCTATGGCTTCCTGTGGCAGCTCCCTGGCGGTCTCGTGATGTGTGCCGCGGGCGACGGCTCCTCAGCGGGTTTCAGTTGGCCGCGGCCATTTTGGAGGGCGTGCAGCTCCTTCCGGAGGTAGCGGCGGTAGCGAGGCAGTGCGGGGCCCCCGAGGCGGCAGGGTGTCGGCCAGGGAGGACATCAGGGCGGCGGCAAGGGAGCAACCGCGAGCCACGCTGCGCACGGCTCGCAGTAGCTCCCTTGCCGGCAGCGGGCCAATCAGATGGCCCAATTGGCAGGTGTGATTGGGCCCTCCGATTGTCAGTCCGGAGGAGGGGCCAATTGGCACTCTTCCTCATCCTGGACACAGCCCGCCCTAACTCCTCCCACCCAACCCTTACGGCATTATTTAGTCCGTGGCGCCCGCGGCGCCGTGGGCACTATTAAGGACAGTGTTTGTTGCCTGAGCTTGCAATTAAGAAAAGAGATCTACTCTTGAAAAGACAGCATATTCAAGAAGAGGAAAGCCATAACATTGCCACTTTATGGGTTTGTTTTCAGATATGTCTTACTGGATTTTCCAGTCTGCCCACAAACTAATTATCTTGTTCGGATGGGAAGTCTTTTTAAATTGTCAAAACATATGCCAAATTAAATTAATACACGCTGTGTACATGAGAACTGGAAAATATAAGATAATTGTGATTTACAGACGGTAATAATGATGTCATAAATAGTGTTGACATTTTGATATATAAAAATGAGTGTCCTACAGCAATGTTAATATCTTGCATTATGAAAACATGCATTAATTATGACTTTATCAATTGGCATGTGACTGCATGAAAATGTCTAGGAGAATCAACAGTTTAACTGTCCTCACTTCTAAATGTTTACAGATATTTTGATTCTTGTGTATCCATGATGGCAATGAAAATATGTCTCCAAACAGCACGTATTCAACAATCACAACAAAGTGTAACAACTTTAGAGTCCAGTGGCATCGTTAAGGCTAACAAAGTTTAATTCAAAGTATGAGCTTTTGCATGCCCATACATGTCCTCAGATACAATGTCATGGAATGGAAGTAATCAGTTCATACTTATAGGCAAAGTGTGAGAGTAAATTAACATACAGCATAATGAAAATGGTTAACAGATTTTGGAGATAAATTGGGGGAAAACCCAGCAATTTGGATTTATTTATATTCACTTGAGATTGAATTGCATGGGAAATATTCTGTGTACAATAAATACCTCCACATTAAGTAAATAATGGGCAAATAGATAAATTGTTGACAGCAGTTAGTTGAGACCTTGCCCTTCTGCCCCCTCCCTGTCCTCTTGGGCATCTTGGGCATCAGCTTCTTTGAAGTCGAGCATTTGGCTGTCATGCTCATCATCTAACACTGTATACCCCATCAAATGCAAACAATGCCCTTTCATTCTCTACATAAAACAAACAGGGCAAACCCTAAGCCAAAGGATAAATGTAGAATAGTACAGACACATTGGGAAACCAATATGGCAATAAAAATATCCAAATTGGACATATAGAGTTGTCTCTCTTCAGTTTCAGTTATTCTTTAATTCTTATTTCACACAAGTCCCGATGCGTTTCGCCTACAGCTTTTTCAAGGGATGGTTCTTATATTTAAGGACCAACTTCAACTTATTAAGAAATCTCTTGACAGAGTATAAGGTCATACAATAGCTAAACAGCTTATGGCATTTGGCTGTCATGCTCATCATCTAACACCGTATACCCCATCAAATGCAAACAATGCCCTTTCATTCTCTACATAAAACAAACAGGGCAAACCCTATGCCAAAGGATAAATGGACACAAATATGTTATCAGGAACCACAAGACTGATAAATCAGTGGGAGAACTCTTCAAACTTCCAAGACATTCAATACATGACCTCCAAGTAGCCATTTTAGAAGAGAATGAAAAGAGAAATTATTACAGCACTCAGAACAATGTAATCCCCAGGACTCAAAAGGGACATTGGTTTCTTGACTCACTACATATGCTAACCTGCATTCTTAACAATCCCTCAGAAAGGCCAAATGTCCTGTGTATTTTAATTTATCTCTTGTTTGGAATATTTGATTTGAGCCAGTAGATTGTACTATAATTTAAGGAAGATATTGGTTTCTTACTTCATTACATATACTAACCTATATTTGTAACAATCCCTCAGAAAGCTCAAATATCCTCTGTATTTTAATTTATCTCTTAACTGGAATAACTGATTTGAATAAATAGATTGTAATGTAACTATGACTAGAATAATGCAATGTAGTTTTGAATTGTATAAGTATATTTTTCACAGCTAATTGTTTTTATGTCTTTGTATGCATGTTAACAGCTTTAAATTGTTTTAATGGTGTGCATTAGTGGGGGGAGGTTAATGATTGTGAAATGATTTTATCGTGTATTTTTTAATTGGCAGCTTGCTTGGTGGCCCTTGAGTTACCTAGGGCAAAAGCCCTCATCATTGGACTGACACAGAACAACATGCCCCAGCATTGAGCTGTTATCAATACACACATTGGTCTAAACCAGGGGTAGTCAAACTGCAGCCCTCCAGATGTCCATGGACTACAATTCCCATGAGTCCCTGCCAGCGAATCTGGAGGGCTGCAGATTGACTACCCCTGGTCTAGACAAAGGCAAGTCAGGCTATCAACACAAGGCATTCTGAGCACTAGTAGGCATGTTTGAACCAAATGATCTTGCTCATGAACCATGCCTTTCTGCACAGAGACTGGGAGTCACATACGTGACACAGTGTGATGCCCCGCCTGACCGCCACACACCCTCCACCTGCCAACCCATCGGCCCCACTGCCAGCTCGTATGGTAGGTTGGGCTAGAGCCCATTGCATTCCTAGATGCAATGACCTTGCAGGCTAGTTTTCAATAAAGACAAAGGGCATCCATTCTTCCACTCATGGCCACTGTATTGCTAAGCAGTGGCCAACATATTTCTTTCTCAAAGTCTCATCTCAAAGAAAATCCTTCATTTAACCCCTCAAAAAACCCTTCCTGTCTCAAGCATTAAGCAAGCTTGCCAGAGTTTAATTAATAATGATGATCCAGAGATTAGATATTGGCCCATTTCTAGAATCTTCCAGAAACTTCCCATGTTTTCACAAGTATCCTATTGTTAATCCAATCACTGCAATCAGAGAGCAATCACACCTTTTGTCTAAAGCCTATCTAGTCTTCATGTTTTTTTTACTACATACATGGCTCAGAAAAGGGTACAAAATCCTTTTACTTGGACCCCCCAAATCACCTCTCTGGTGACCACAGATCCTGTCAGAAACTCAACTCAACTACAAGTTCAGTCCTGTTGCTCTGCTTCTTTTCCAGCACACTCCATGTCCAGATTTCGTAACTATAAATCTTGCCCCTCATTTCCCCAAATCTAGTAATTTCCTACTCTTTGTTTCTCCCTGTGTAAGTGTGTTAGTGTCATTGTATATTGTCTAGTCTACTACTTGTATATTGTCTAGTCTACTACTTGTCTTGTGTGTTATTCCCAATAAAACTGAATTCTTTTATTTTCATATCTGTTGTCTGCCTCGAATTCCTAAAAAGGGACAATTACCTGGTAAACATTAGAAAAAGGTCTTGCTTGTTACCCCCCTCTCATATAGCTGTTCCCCAAAAATTAAGAGCCTTTCAGGTAATGCTTCTGAGGGAAGAAAGGTAGGATGTACATTTTGGGAAATACATAATATTACATGGAGGTAATGCTCTAAATATTCCAGCACGGGCAAACAAGAGGTCACATTGTGGCAATGAAAAACAAAAAATGAGACATAGGGACCCATTCTGCATGGTGGTAGCAATGTCAGGCTGCTTGATGGCAAAAAACAAAAACAAGTTGTAGTTGGGGCATTTTACCTGTAATAGCCATATTTCCAATTTGTAAATCAATGGTCAAGAACCAGTTAAGACTCTATGACAAGTGTTCTGTGTCATCTGTATTATACACCATACCTTTAGCTCTTTTCTAATCCAGAGTAATTTGGCCTCATGGAAAAAATAAGGCAAATTTTGCAGTTTAAAAATAGTCCATTCTTCTCATTCTCCAAGCATGTATGGGATGTGTCCAAAATTGCTGGCAAAGCATGAAATTAAATAGTCCCGATCCTTTTAAAAAAATTCAAAAGTAATCAAACAGAAACTTGCTGAAGAATGTTTTTGGCTTATGAACAAGCCGTACAAATAAAAAATTCCAAGTAAAGCATTGCTCCCATTTTTTTGTAAAATTGTAAACACCTGAAACAAGAATGTATAATGAAAGTAGCTCTCAAAGTGTTTATATAGAACTATAGTTTTCTGCTAAAATAGTCAAATACTGCTGATACGTAACTACAGATTTATTTTCACAAAGCAGCAATATGCCATTGAAAGTGGGACTGAAGGACAGATTGCATCTAATACAGAAGACCCATGATAAAAATTTCCCATCAGACTAAAAGAGTTTTAATGTTTTTCAACTCTGCTGTTTTCCCAACCAAAATTACCTTCTGAAAGTGACTGAAAGAGCAGTAGCAGACTGGCTTCAAGTCATCTTGGATAATGCATTTGCTCTGACTTGTTTTCAGTGTAGCTTCACACCAGACTATGGTAAGTGTGGATTAAGCTGATGACCTCTTTGAATGTAAGCAAAGACTTTGCCTCTTAGTTGTTCCTACTGGATTTTTCTTCTCTTTGACCCATTATGCACGGGGGTTTTAGCCCACATTCGGGGTGGAATGGCGGGGACTAAAATCACCGATAACACACGGTGCCGGCTGCAACCGGCTGCAGCTTCGGTGCATGCCGCCGAAAAAGCCACGTTCGCGAAATGCGGAAGAAAGCGCAGCTTCCGGGTGACCCGAGCGCAACCAGAAGTGGCGCTGGGATCGCCGCGTGCATAATCAGTTACTCTGGGTTTTGCCGCCGTCATGCCCCACCCCGTGCATAACCGGTGTGCATCGCGTCTTCCCCCTCCGCGTTTTCATGTGACCCAAAATCACTGTTTTGGCGGCCGTGCATAATGGGCCTTTTTGACACAGTGAAATCTCTCATCTGAGTGAGGCATTTGGAGGCAAAAGTAGGGTTTTGGGAATGGAATGGTTTGAATCATTTTTAATGGACCAGACTCAAAAGGTTGCCACTGGAGATAGTTCCCACAAACTATCTTTTGGGTTGTCACAGGAAATGATCCTACCCTCCATGTCTTTCAATCACTATGTAAAGCTCTTTGGACAAAATTGTCATAATTTGAGGGTTAGCTATCATCAGCCTGATGATGATGCTCAGCTCAATGCTTCATCCATATCTCCTGTTGATTCAGTCAAAGTCGTAAATTGCTGTTTTTCTGCTTTGGTTAAATGACTGAAAGTAAACAAATTGAATCTAAAACCTGGAAAAATAGGGGTAAAACTGACTGGGAAGGTGGGAGATCTTGAAGGATTTTGTTCTCTCCACTTTGGATGGGGTTCAGCTGATTCAGTTAAGACACTAGAAGTTATCCCAAATTTAGCATTACTGCTGAGAAGCATGTTAATGCTGCTTCAAAGAAAAGAGCCAGTGTGGTATAGTGGTTAAGAGTGATGGTCTCTAATCTGGAGAACCATGATTGATTCCCCACTCCTCCACGTAACACTGTCCCTTGTCTGCAATTGTTAACCAGGAGACTATTGTCCACTAACAATTAGCACTGACTTTTAGGCCTGAACTCTCTCTAGAAGCTCAATTGACTAAACTGAGGCTGTTGTACTTTGATCACATCATGGGAAGACAAGAATCACTTCCTTAATGTGTCTTCCTCTTTGTGCCCATGCTAATTCACACTAAGTCATTCAGTTGACATGGTTTTAACTCTTTGAATCCCTTCTTTCTGAAAGTGCACCTCTGACTGTCCAAGTCCTTCAGGATATCTTTACTCAATCTCAGAAGAACCTTTAACAGAATCCAGTGAAGAAATCCTATAATCCAGTAATCCTCATTCTGGATAACTGCCTGCCAATGTGCTTTTTCAGTGTTTTGCAGGGAAGATGACAGATCTATAAATTAATCTGTTTCAAATTAATCTGTTTTATTGGATGGAGGATATTTTGGGTTATAAGTGACACGGAGAACCCAATATGCTCTTGAAATGTAGCAAGCAAATTGATACCATAATATATTTTAGACCAGTTCAGAAATGCCAGTCCAAATTGACTTGATTTTGCAAGGAACTGAGAAAATGTGGTATCTATTAAGGAATATTTGGACAATATGAAAAATATTCTACAATTATTCTTAGAGAAACAGATGATGGTCAAAACTAAGGAACCTGGAGTACAAACTTCCCAGTTCAGAACTTCTAATCTAATTATAGCTGGAACCCAAATCTCTCCACACTCATAACTAGTTCAGACATACTGCCACTTCCCTTTCCTTTCATACTAAACATTGCACGGCAGCAATAGGGAGAAGGGCTTTCATTTGGGAGCAGAAATATTGTGGATGACAAGACTTCTGGTAAATGTTATTTCCTGAGGATTGTACCATTTCCAACCATCTAGGTGTTTTGGCAAATATTTTCAGCAGTGTCTCAGGTACCAAGATAATAGAAAATGTAGTTTCCCAGGGCTTAAGAGTCTTTTCTGAAGTGCCTACAGGGCCTACAATGCAACTGCTGTTCAATGAAGGCCTTACTTGTTGCTGTGAGAGGGGAAAATAGAGGAGATTCTTTAAAGAATTGGATCCAAACTAGAAAGGTCTAGTTCCCCAAGTACATTTTCAAAATTACCCAAGAGACATCAAAGATATATGTCTGATATCTGACATATCGGTAGCAAAAGACCACAAAGACAGCATTAGTGGTCTCAAGTACATTTGTGTCATAAAGTTGTCTGTCTCTCCTTTTAATGACTGAAGCATTTAAACTATTGAAGCAGTCTCTCTCTTCCCAACTAGCAGCAACAATAGCATCAATTATATACATCTGATGCTAATGCCGCTTCTGTTGCTAACATCAATGAGAACTAAGGTCAAAATTAAAACATTGCTCAGATTGCTTTGTGAAAAGAATGAGTATATAAGAATTGTACAGTTGATAAGACTAATGGCCCATCTCCTACTGTCTCAGAGATCATATCACTGCCAGACATCTTCCATAGAATGAGAGGCAAAAAAAACAGGATACTGCAGACCATTATAGTCTCCAACTAAAAATAAGTGCTTTTGGCTTTGAATTACTGCTTTACGGATGTTTTTGCAATGGTCCAGGAGTATCAAACAATGTTCTAGAGTTTCTTTATTATGTATACATAGAAGCACACTAAATTTTGGAAGTAAAAAGGCTACTTCAGATCCAGGTTATTAAGGATCTCTGTAAGCCATACTGCAGTGCAATTAGCTTAGAAAGCAAAGTTTGTGGGCTTTTAAAAACCTAAATAGCACTGTATACGTTTTTAAATATTTTTACAATAGCTGCAATTCATAGCCTAAGTAAAATGTTACATTAATGGGGGGGGGGAGAAAACTGACAAACAGGCTTGATTATCTCAGTGAAAATCTTTTAAACATAAACTAGAAAATAAACATTAAAGAAATAGGAAATAATAAGATCTTTAGAATGTTCAAAATCAGCATAGCTATCAATGTATCTGATTCTCAGCATCTAAATCCAGAAAATGGAGCTATAGACAGAGTTACACCTTTCTCCAAACTTGAGAAAAGCCCCAGGTTTGTTGGAATCTTCTAAAGAGAAGCAGTTAAAACCCTCCAAATGATAGCACTGCCCATAATCTTAAGAAATAAATGTCCTTACTGGCTATTGCTAGGAAACCACAATAGTATTGCCAGCCTTCTAGAATTGTTTTCTGTCAGTAAAAAGCAGGGGACTGTGCCCTTTCAGGGGTGTTGCCCTTTGAAGGAAGACTCATTAAAACCAAGCCTGGCAACAACCATAGGTGACCAACTGCTACAACACAACTTGCATCTTGCTCCAGCTGCTTGGGCCTCTTCTGCATGATGGATAAGCTGATGAAAACTCACTAAATACACCGTTGTTTTTCTGATTTCTGCACAGAAGAGTTAATTTACTCCGCAAAACTGATTTTGTTCTGCATGGTGAACTGCCTCTTCGGTGCTTTAAGCATCTTTTAAATGTTGTTTCTGAAAAATGCTTTTCACCAATTCATTTTTTCTCCTGCCTGCCTGAGGTGATCTATTAGCCATGCAGAGAAGATCTTTAGTTATGCATATTAGTGACTGCATTTTAGCAGAGGTAGTCAACCTGTGGTCCTCCAGATGTTCATGGACTACAATACCCATGAGCCCCCTGCCAGCAAACGCTATCATTGGGCTCGTGGGAATTGTAGTCGATGAACATCTGGAGGACCACATGCTGACTACCCCTGCATTAGAGAACAAAGCGGAGTTGGCAAAACTACAGGGGGCAGGGCTATGAATTGTTTCATGCAGAGAGCATTGCAATGTAGTTTTTCAACAGACTATATTCAATGCAGAACAACGATTGTAATATAATAAAGCAGTCTACACTGGTTGTTTTTTAAACTGTTTTATTTGGCTCCATGCAGAATACCTCTTGGCCAACAATAGACTCCTCATGAAAGCTAACATGATGTAAGGGTTCGAATTTTAAAACATGATCTGGGAGACCCAAGTTCAGTTCCTCGCTCTGCTGTGGACATTCACTGGATGAAACATTCTTACCTAAAGTATTTCACAGGGTTGTTATGGAGATAAAATAGAGGAGAGGGGCATTAAATTTTTTTTTTTAACATAGCCACAAAGCACAGTGAAATCTTTCCTCCCCAGCTGCCTTGTGTACATGCAGAGATCTGTGGTGGACCAGGTCTGGTGGGGAAAATTTCCCCCCCATTAGGACCCGGGAAACAATGGGGCTAATTGCCCCATCTCAAGGAACCAGTAGTAACCCAGCATGGCCGTCACTGTGCAGAAAAAGTCTGAACTGTCATCTGAATCAGAGTCAGAATTAATCTCTCCAGCACACAGCTAGAATATCAGCTTCCTCTCAGCTGTTGCTGGCCAATCAGAGTGATCAGAGCTTTGGCTTTCTCTACCTAGTGAAGATTTTTTTAATCCTTCACTCACTTGTTACTTTTACTTTAGCACTTGGAAACTTATCCTATAGTGCTGTCTATCACAGCCCTCTTTATCCACTTTTTCCACCCCATCATAATTGTATAAACTTTTATCATACTCCCACCCATAGATACATTTTTTTTTCTAAATGAAAAACTTGTAAAGACTCCTCAGGCTTTCTTTACAAGTGCTCTACCCCCTTAATAATATTGATTGCCTCCTTCTGTACTTTTTCCAGCTCTGTAATATCCTTTTTGATATTCAGCAATTTTTGGTGTAAAATCCTTCATATAAAAAGCAAAATTAAGCTTTATTTGAATGTCTTTATCAAAGCTGCTTTGCTGTTCTATCTTTAGCCCAAGCTAAACTTACTTTTGTCCTGCAAACTACTTATTTATTTTGTGTTCTGCTCTTGAACTTTCACTGCATTATTTCCAGATTTATGTGAGTAAGGATTGGCTATATTTTCCCTAGTTACTTCTTCTTGTACAGTTCACCTACCTATCTTCTTGCATGGATTTTCTACGAACCTAATACTTTGAAAGCTGTAGTGAAAGAAATGAATTACATGAAATTATTCCAGAATAAAATTAACCACTGTTACTCAAGACCAATTACAACATTTATATCAACCCTCATTAATCTGAAAAGACATTAAATTGAACATGTTACTTTAAAATAGACTTCATGACTACAACATCATTTATCCTATAGCCTTTCTTTTTTGAGAAAAAATCCTTAATGCTCTATGCCAAGAATAGTTCTGCACGTCCTCTGCATTCTTGTACACCCTGTTTCCAAAATGCTGGCATAATAATGTAGTTTTCCTGGATGACACATTAACAGTGGAGTGTTATTGGGAAAGGGGGGGGGGGGGGGTTTACATGCAATTGTAAGTAGAGTTACACCCTTCTAATCCACTGAAGTCAAGAGACTTAGAAGGGAGTAACGCTGCATAAGATTGTCTTGTAAATTATGTTCCATGCAAATCAGTACTTCTCTTAAGATGTATGATTCAGGATGAGAACAGAACTGGGCATTTCTGCATGCTGGGAATGTAGCATGCCAGCCAAAAGTAGGCAGTATATTCCGGCCCTTCCAGATGACGTTGGCTACCTCCAGCGGCTGGCTCGCTATATCGCCATTTTAAGCCGCGCCAGGGAGAATCCCAAAAAGTAGATTTACCACCCGGAAAAGTATGATCCCCCAGCAAACAATCTTCCTGCAAACAGCGGGAAGAAGGTTTGGAGGGGAAACAAGATTTAGCCTGTGTCCCGCACCGACTTCATTCCCCGCCAAGCGAAGGAGGAAGCCACTACTACCCTGGCATTGCAAGCAGGATAATTCCCATTAGATGTTCCTACCTCCATGCACTCCTTCCACCCCGTTCACAAAGTGAGCTGCGTGTAGGCAGCACCCAGTGTACGATGTGCTGGGTAGGGAGAGAAGGCATCTGGGACGAGTAGACTGGTATGGACTGCCAGGGACTGGCAGAGCAGCGGGCTGGGGCAGGGGGGGGGAAGAGAGCAGTGGACGGAATGGGGGTATGCGGACTGGAGAGAATAGGAAGGCTGCACGGAGGTAGGAACACCTAACGAGAATGATGTGTTTTGCGATGCCGAGACGGGGGGCTGCCACCTTTGCCATGCCTTTCACTGGCCAGCCATGTTTTCCTTTGCACGTTTGCTGCTTATGCAGCACATGCGGAGGGGAAGATGTGGCAGAAGAGTGTAATGTGTGGAGGAGGGAATCTCATGATTAAGTATCGTGCTATTGCAGGCAGGAGGTATCCTGCCATTTTGGCCACTGTGCAGAAATCTCCACTGTCTTCCAGTAGCCTCCCTTATACAGTGAAAGAATAGTCTAGACAGTATACTTACATTGTACCTCCAATGTAAAATGATGAGCAAGCCAAAATATATACAGCATTTCAAATAACTTGAGGAAAGCTTTCTTTCTATGCAAAAACTAGGTTGTTATTGAAAATAAAATGCCTGAGTAAGCAAAGTGTATTAAAATAGGGAGAAACTTCATGATTGTATCTAGAAAAAGTAGATTGATTAACACTCTTTAAATGGCGCAGGAAGTAGGCCACTCAAGTACCACAAAGCACTGAACCTTATGCAAGTAGGAACCAATCCCATGAACCATTGCCATGCCTCCATAACAGGCATTCTGCAGGTCCCCAGGTTGCATACTTTAAGGCAAGGCTTTCCCATTAAGGAATCTGCCACTACAGCAAGATCTTATCTCATGCCTTGGCTGGTTCAGCTGACTCACAACAGATTGATTCTGAGCATCAGTGCAAGAGAAGATTGCTGGAAACTCTTGCAGTCATGAGAGAACTCTGCTTTAAAGTGAATAGAGAAAAAGAGAAGAGCTGTTTTTGTACCTACTTTGTGTTACCCAAGGAGTCTCCAAATGGCTTACAATCTCCTTCCCTTCTTCTCCCCACAAAAGACACCCTGTGAGGTAGGTGAGGCTGAGAGAGCCCTGATATCACTGCTCGGTCAGAACAGTTTTATCAGTGCTGTGGTGAGCCCAAGGTCACCCAGCTGGCTGCATGTGGGGGGAGTGCAGAACCGAACCTGGCATGCCAGATTAGAAGTCCACACTCCTAACCACTACACCAAGTGAAGAATCAAAGCCACTGCAGAATCTGGGCAAAGGGTTGTGGTCTTTTTCCACACCAAATTTGACATCACACAGATAAGGCCTCAACCTGTTATTTGTTTGTTATTGTTACTGTTAATTATATTTCTATGCCACCCTTCCCCCATGAGCACAAACCCCTCCTTTTCTATATTACAAAAGTCTTGCTCTCAAGACAGCAACTTCCCACTCATGTAGATAACAGAAGGTGAAGTGCCTCATCACATTTCTCTTGGAACAACATAATCACTAACTCCCTCTCTTTTTTTAAATATAGATTTCATTTTTATCTATCTTAGAAAAGTTACAAAGAAAAGAAGAGTTACAAACAATTCATATATACATTCTAGCAATCCTGAAATTCTTGCGATGGCCTTCTATCAACTAGATTAGTTAATTTGGCCACCACAGCAAGTTCTTTGATTTTTCCAACCCAAGAGTCTATATAAAGAGGTTGTTGTAATTTCCAACATGAAGCAATTTGAAGTCTAGCCTTTGTTGCAGGGAAGAAAAATGTTCTTCCTTGTTTCAGTAAATCTATGAGGGAAAAGCTTAACCGCATATTTCTTGGGTCTAGGAGAAATTTGCATTTATGTTGTTGTTGTTAGGTGTTATTCCAGCATTTGAGTTTGGTTTACCAAATTACTTGCTGAGGTTTATGAGATCTTGTCTTTGGCATTTCGAGAGCATCATATCTAATGTAGATTTCTCACACAGAGACTTCAAAGCAGACAGATTTGCCACAATTACTCTCTGAGTTTACCTAAGAGGAACATTTATGGAACTATTAATTCCTATGTGCTGTTTGAATATGTGCTTGAAATAGGAAGAGAAACAGAAGGGTTCCATTTTTCTTGAACTTCACCCCACTCAGTTGTTCAAAATGATTTTTCTGGTTTATTTAAGTAAAGACCACATGCAGCACACTAAAGCAGTTTAGAATATTGGATGGGTAGGTAGATAGGTAGATAGGTAGATAGGTAGATAGGTAGATAGGTAGGTAGAAAGAAAGAAAGAAAGAAAGAAAGAAAGAAAGAAAGAAAGAAAGAAAGAAAGAAAGAAAGAAAGAAAGAAAGAAAGAAAGAAAGAAAGAAAGAAAGAAAGAAAGAAAGAAAGAAGCTGCAGGAGCTCCAAGAAGCCTATTTGGATGAACAGAGAACTTCAAGAGGAACTAAGAAAGAAAAGGGAAATGTTCAGAAAATGGAGAGAAGGACAGAGCTCTAAAGATGAGTTGTTGTTAGGTGCAAAGTCGTGTCCGACCCATCGTGAACCCATGGACAATGATCCTCCAGGCCTTCCTGTCCTCTACCATTCCCCGGAGTCCATTTAAATTTGCACCTACTGCTTCAGTGACTCCATCCAGCCACCTCATTCTCTGTCGTCCCCTTCTTCTTTTGCCCTTAATCGCTCCCAGCATTAGGCTCTTCTCCAGGGAGTCCTTCCTTCTCATGAGGTGGACAAAGAATTTGAGTTTCATCTTCAGGATCTGGCCTTCTAAGGAGCAGTCAGGGCTGATCTCCTCTAGGACTGACCGGTTTGTTCGCCTTGCAGTCCAAGGGACTCGCAAGAGTCTTCTCCAGCACCAGAGTTCAAAAGCCTCAATTCTTTGATGCTTGGCCTTCCTTATGGTCCAACTTTCGCAGCCATACATTGCAACTGGGAATACCATAGCCTTGACTAAACACACTTTTGTTGGCAGGGTGATGTCTCTGCTTTTTAGGATGCTCTCTAGATTTGCCATAGCTTTCCTCCCCAGGAGCAAGCATCTTTTAATTTTTTTGCTGCAGTCCCCATTGGCAGTGATATTGGAACCCAGGAAAATAAAATCTGTCACTATCTCCATTTCCTCCCCATCTATTTGCCAGGAATTGAAGAGGGCTGGATGCCATGATCTTTGTTTTCTTAATGTTGAGTTTCAAGCCAACTTTTGCACTCTCCTCCTTCACCTACATCAACAGGCTCTTTAGTTCCTCTTCACTTTCTGCCATTAGAGTGGTATTATCTGCATATCTGAGGTTGTTGATATTTCTCCCTGCAATCTTGATCCCAATTTGTGACTCCTCTAATCCCGCATTTCTCATGATGTGCTCCGTATACAACTTAAATAGGCAAGGCGACAGTAGATAAGCCTTGCCGAACTCCTTTCTCAATTTTGAACCAATCAGTGATTCCATGTTCAGTTCTCACTGTTGCTTCTTGACCTGCATATAAGTTTCTCAAGAGACAAATAAGATGCTCTGGTATTCCCATCTCTTTAAGAACTTGCCACAATTTGTGTGCTCCACACAATCAAAGGCTTTAGCATAGTCAATGTAGCAGAAGTAGATGTTCTTCTGGAACTCCCTAGCTTTCTCCATGATCCAGCGTATGTTGGCAATTTGATCTCTAGTTCCTCTGCCTCTTTGAAATCCTGCCTGTACTTCTGGAAGTTCTCGGTCCACATATTGCTGGAGCCTAGCTTGTAGGATTTTTAGCATAACTTTGCTAGCATGAGAAATGAGTACAATGGTGTGGTAGTTTGAACATTCTTTGGCATTGCCCTTCTTTGGGATTGGAATGTAAACTGACCTTTTCCAATCCCGTGGCCATTTTTTTCCAAATTTGCTGTTTTCCAAATTTGCTGGCATATTGAGTGTAGCACTTTTACTGCATCGTCTTTTAAAATTTTGAATAGTTCAACTGGAATGCTGTCACCACCACTAACTTTATTGTTACTCAGACTTCCTAAGGCCCATTTGACTTCACATTCCAGGATGTCTGGCTCCAGGTCAGTAACTACCCCATTGTGGTTATCAGGGATGTTAAGCTTGCTCTTGTATAGTTCCTCTGTATAATTTTGCCACTTTTTAACATCTCTTCTGCTTCTGTGAGGTCCCTACCATTTTGGTCCCTTATCATACCCATCTTTGCATTAAACGTTCTCTTCATATCTCCAATTTTCTTGAAAAGATCTCTGGTCCTCCCCATTCTATTGTTTATTTATTTGCACTGTTCATTTAAGAAGGCATTCTTATTTCCTCTAGCTTTTCTCTGGAATTTATAAATTTATAAATTTGCATTTATAAATAGCCTCTAATTTATCATGAACTTTTACTCAAAAAATGTTAATAACTTTGCAATTCCGCCACAACTCCTAACTTCCTCTATGATGCATCAGTTCTAACTATGAACGGATTTTCATTATTGAGGGGCAACAAAATGGGTGTTTGCACCAGCTGCTTCTTCAAATCATCAAAGGTCTGTTTGGCACTGAGAATTCCAGGTTACCTTAATAAGATTATTTTCTTACACTAATCAGACAGAGGTGCTGCCAGAGCACTTAACCGCTTTACAAATCTTTTATAGAAATTTACCAGGTTGAGGAATACTTGTACATTTCTTTTTGTGAGTGGTTTAAATCACTCCATAATGCTAGCAACCTGGGCCTCATGAGGCTTAATGTTATTAGATCTAATCACAAGCCCCCAAATACACAATATTATTACACCCAAATTGATAGAGGCCTTGATTGTAAGTCCCACTTGATGAATTCTCTGAAGCATTTCCCTCACATGTTTTAGGTAGTCTTTCCAAATTAGACTGCAGATCAGTGGTTCTCAACCCTCCTCAACGCCGCAACCCTTTAATACAGTTCCTCATGTTGTGGTGACCCCCAACCATAAAATTATGCAAGTGTTCTTTCACAGAAATTAAACTGAAACTGACCAATGGTGTGAAGATCCATTGGTCATGACTGTGTATAAATTGGTTTTTCCCAGGGTTTCTCAGTTCAGTTCTGCCTCTTGTTCCACCATGCTGATCTCGATCTTTTCTGCTGCTCCAGACAGATGAATGCTCTATTTCGATCTACCCGGCAAGACTGTTGTGTGGATGCTCCCCCCCCCCCAGCCAAGTTGCTTACCCTGCTGCAACCCCTGTGAAAGGGTTGTTTGACCCCCCCCCCTGACCCCCAGGTTGAGAACCACTGCTGTAGATGGTGATATCATCCTGATAGACAACTAAAAAAGGTAATCCATGAAGTAATCAATCCATTAATCTTTGGAAGGTCCTTGGAACACCATTTAATCCAAATGACATCTTAGGTAGTCTTTCCAAATTAGTCTTTGGTCTTTAGAGCCAGTTTGGTGTAGTGGTTAGGAGTGCGGACTTCGAATCTGGCATGCCGGGTTCGATTCTGCACTCCCCCACATGCAACCAGCTGGGTGACCTTGGGCTTGCCACGGCACTGATAAAAGTGTTCTGACCGAGCAGTGATATCAGGGCTCTCTCAGCCTCACCTACCCCACAGGGTGTCTGTTGTGGGGAGAGGAATGGGAAGGCAACTGTAAGCCGCTTTGAGCCTCCTTCGGGTAGAGAAAAGCGGCATATAAGAACCAACTCTTCTTCTTCTTGTTGTTCTTGTTCTTCTTCTTCTTCTTCTTAATAAATTGATATGACCTATGGTGACAGAAAGGCAGTGTTATCAGATTCCTTGGAGCTCAGAGGAACATGGTAATAACCCAATGTATGCAGACCC
Organism: Paroedura picta; assembly: GCF_049243985.1. Classification (NCBI taxonomy): domain Eukaryota; kingdom Metazoa; phylum Chordata; class Lepidosauria; order Squamata; family Gekkonidae; genus Paroedura; species Paroedura picta. Next base: position 56,383,773 of record NC_135374.1, read on the forward strand.
AGCCAAGCCTTCAATTCTAGGATGGTGTACAGATTCATAACAGTTAACTTGTTCAACTTTTTGAAGTATACTCAGAAATGATATTTCTATCTTCTAATAACTTCTTCTTTGGCACAATAACTATGGGTGCTCCACCATTATGATGACATTCCCAAGTTGCTCCCTACATCAATATTTGTTGAATCTCAGCAGCAACTATTTATTTCTTTCATTGGGTGTCTGGCCTGGCTGAAATCCAGGTTTTAAAACACTACTTAAATGGCACAGTCAGCGTTGATAAACACTCTGACATGAGGAGGGATATTGGAAATGAAATTCTCCACTGAGAATGCAAATGTATTGGATTATTGTAATATGAATATAAAGCATGAGACATGAACAGTCTGAACAGGAAAAGCCTATTTAGGAATGGGTGCAAGAATTCTTTTGATATTCCAGAAGAATTAAAAATGGCTTCATGACCAGCAAAGGATTGTGTTAAGCTAAGCAAAAGTGGGAAGTGAATAGGAAGGAACTGGTATTACCACTTGGAAGTCAATTTGTTTTCTTTTGAAATTTTTTCTTCTTCTCCAGTTCCTACTAAATCCTGGTTGTTTGAATTAATAAAAACATGTTTTAGAAATGAGCTCTGGTCAAAGTGCTAAAGCTATGGCAGTGTCTGGAACTTTTAAATAACACTAAAATTATTCCTATGGTCTTTAATGGACCACAGTGAAATTACTGACATTAATAATGTGATGGAAAATGGAAGCATCAGCATTTTGCTAATAACACCAGTCAGAAGGGAATCCCATAGCTAAAACTGCCATTCTAATAAATGCCCAATGTTTTCCGCCACAACGATGGCAGCTGCTGCTAAGCCTTTGCCACTTTTAAGCTACAAATACTTACTTGTCTTGCTCCTTGAAGAAATTTCCAGTGGTTAGTTGAAGCCGCTGTGTACAAACAAGACAGTTTAATATATTGTTTTTCCAAAGTCTTCAGATTGTTTTACATATATTATCTCAATAAGTTGTAAAACAGCTCTGCAAGGCACGTTCATATTAACGTGATGTTACAGATGGAATGCCAAAATCCAAAAGGTTTACTTTTGGCAGCTATCCCTCTCCCCTTCAGACTTAAACCGTATTGGTAAAAAGAAATCTGGAAACATGGAAATGACCAAAAATAGTTATTAAATTGTTGACCAAATTCATGGTTTTGTCTAAAAATGTTTATACATTTGAGGTAAAATTTCATAACGAATGTATTTATAAGACCCTGGAATTTTCTGTGGAATTCAGATTCTCTCACTATCCATAAACCTAAAGAAATATTTTCCAATACATTCCAAAAGAAACCTGCTTGAATTAGACTCAAATTATCCAATGTTTGACAGTTCACTATATTCAGTGTAAAGCTTCATAGCTTAAATTAATGATTGTTATATTTTTGTTCCATATAAAAATATGTCATGTATTCCAAAACACAAATATCTTTGGAACTGTTCTGTGATTAATCCTCACTTCATAGTGGTTTTATACTGTGAGTTCTTTCAATTTCAGCCACTCATATTTTAGAATGCTGGAATACATGGCATTGTCATTAATTAAGAATTGTGACGAAAGTTCCCATGACAAAGTGGTATGCCAAAAAAGCCTAGCCAGGAGAGTAAAAGCAAGATTTCAGAGCAGACAGTAAGTGGAAAGCTGGAGAAATAAATTATCATGACTCAGCCAAGTAAATCTCAACCAATATATCACTGTTCCTTTAGAATCATTTTCGATTGGAAGGAACCAAGTATTTTCATAGGAATCCTTCATTTCATTGACTCCAGCCTATTTGGATATGCATAACTAAAGTTGTATGATTGTTAAAATGGCAAAAGAATAGCCTCCTGCTTATTTTATAGGTTATATATAATTGTGGGCTGAATTGAGTGGATCTTGGAGCAATGTATTTATTTAATCAGAATATTTATAACCTAACTTTACCTTTTGGCTCAAGAAGGTCAGTATTGCAAGACTAAAAATATACCATTACAATGAAACCCCATTAGCCTCACACACGAGAACCCCATTAAAAGTGATCCAAACAATACACATCTCCTAAAAATGTCTAAAGGGTTTACCTCCTTCACCTCCCCGGGAAATTCATTCCACAGGTTGGAATTCCCACCCCAGAAGATTCCTCCCCCCCTTAGTCACTATCTTTCACCCAGAGATGAAGACTTTTCTTATTTTTGTTTGGTATTTCCTCAGTCTTTGGTGACCATCATTGTCCCATATTTCTGTTTGTTTTTGTGTTTGTGTTTTTATTCATATATAAATACACACACAAAACCATTAAAATAAATGTTAAAATGTTTTAATCTTTTGACAGTTAATGTTGTATATGTTTTAATGTTTGGACAGTTCACTGCATCCAGGACTCTGAACTGGATGGAAAGGAAGCATAAAATATCACCAGTCAGAGCCCATGAGTGAGATCACAGGTAGTCTTGCTCTCCTCACTACATGATGCCATTTGGAGTTCATAATCTGCCCCAATCCAGCACTTTTGGAAAGGTGGGGCAGGCTGATTACTCCAGGGATGATCAGGATTTTTTCTTCCTGGAGGCTTAGTATTGGAAATGGTTCTTTTTCACCTCCTTTACATTGCCAGTTTGGCAATGAAACTAAATGAGCCTGCTTATAGAACTAGTTAGTCCATTGTGGGAAAGCATATTGAAAGAACAACTTTTTTGGCTGCATACCATTGGATGCCTTGAACTAAAGCAGTGGATGCCTTGAACTAAATTCATTAATTAATTAGCCACTGATTTACTTGCCCTTCATAAATTAATCCAATTCCCTTTTAAAGCCATCAAAATTAGTGGTATTTACCACATCCAGTGGCTACTAATTCCTTAAGTTAATTATGCATGTGTGAGACAGTACTTTTCCCCATCTGTTCTGAATCTATTGCCCATAAATTTCATTGGTTTCCACTTAGTATTTTGGAAGAGTGGAACGATGTTTTCTCTATCCACTTCATCTACTTTATGTAAAATGTATCAGTCCATATCACGCCATATTCATAATTATCATTTTCCTAAAGCACCCAACCCTTTACCCTTTCTTCTCTGATAAGTTCTTCTAACCCCTTGACCATTTTAAATGCCTTTTGCAATTTCTAGAATATCTAAGAAATGAGGGAAGTAGAAAGTTTCTAATGTAGCCAGCACTGGAAATCTAAATAAGGACATTACAATACTGGGTTCATTTTCAGTCCATTTTCTAATATTCTCAAACACAGAATTTGCTGTTTAACACCACTTCTGCATACTGAGATGCCATTTTCATTTAGCTGTTGTGAAGACCTTGGGGCCCTTCTAAGGGTGCAGCACCCGGGTTGGCCCTGCATCTCCCTTCCTTTGGCTCCCCTGGGCCTTCAGCTCTTCCTCACCATTCTTCTCTTGCCACTTTCCTCTTCAATTCTCTGGTGTTACTCTCTTTCCTTCCATCACTCAGTCTCATCCCATCAGTCATTTGCTCCTTCCTACTTACATCTGACTGCTATTCCCTCCCTTTCCCCTCCTTTTATACCTAACTGCCTCCTGTGCCTTTGCCCCCATGGTTCAGCCTCTGATGTTTTAAAGGGGTAGTTGCAATTGCACCCAGGATGCCAGGTGGTTCAGACCTTTTGGCTGCCGGACAAGTGCCCATAGCCTCGCCCTCCCTGCCTGTGCAGCTGTTGGGACATAGAATGGACATGGGAGGTATGTTTGCTGGAGATGGGAGGCTGCTCTTCCAACCTGTCACCCAGGGGCCTCTCATCTATCCTCTCTGTGTGGGCATGCCTTGCAGGAGCTTCATATCTTGTTCCAGCTTCCCCAGCCCTTTCACCAGCAAGGACTGTCATCATGTGTCTCCACTGCCTGACTCTCTGTGGCTTGTGGGTACCTGTGGGCAGAGTGTCCATGAGGATAGTGACTATGCAGCTTCAGACTGTCTTGAAAAAGGCAGCTTAGAAGAAATGAGACAGCCTGGAGGAGACCAGTTTTAGTCCAGATTGAGGCTGGGGTTTAGAGGATAAAAATGGGCTTGGGTCCTACCTATCTCAGGGACCACTTATCTACTGATGCTCCTTGCAGGGCTCTCCGCTCTGTGGGTACAAATCTGCTGGTTGTCCCAGGCCCTTGGAATATCCATCTGACCTCAACCAGGGCCAGGGCCTTTTCGGCCTTGGCCCCAACCTGGTGGAATGAGCTCCCGGAAGAGCTAATGGCCCTGATGGAGCTGTCTAGGTTCTGCAAGGCCTGCAAAACAGAGCTCTTCTAGCAGGCATTTGGTTGAAGCCAGGAGAGGTTGACCACAGTTTTGATATGGGGGTTCTGCCCTATCTGAGCATCCCAGGGTTATAATTAAGATCAGGACATTGGTCTTTGGTTGGAATCAGCAGAGTTGGGTTGGAGAGATTACTGTTACTGCCATTTTATAACTGTGGGGTATTGTGATCAATGTTATTGTTGTTTTAATGGGATTTTATGGGATATACTGTTATATGGTTTTATTCTGTAAGCCGCCTCGAGGCAACATTGTTGTGAGAGGCAGGGTATACATTTATAAATAAATAAATAAATAAATAAAGAGGTGATACGTGCATTTTTTCAATAACAAAATTTTACTAGCCCACAATAAATACAGTGACAATGGAGCCCTTACACAAGACTGAAAATGAGGAATTCCACTGCATTCATGCTTTCATAGAGGTCACATTTCTGAAAAAAAGATTATTACTACCTTTATGTAAATTGATTTAAAGTGAATGCCCTAGTCATTTAAAATAGGTGTTACTTAAAGTACCCAATGAATATAGTGTATGCAAATTCTTATGAAATAATGTCTTTGCCATATGTATGGAAGTCATAATCTGGCCAAAAAGCTCCTTTAAAAGCTAGCTGAGCTTCTGTCAGAATCTCATGTGCACTTCTAAAGTGGGCTGGATGAACAGTTAAAATTCCTGGCTAAGAAAATACAGAACTGAAAAAGAAACCAGATCCAGGAAAAAAAGTCATGGAAAATCTTGACAGCCATCATTGGTAAACATCACAAAATGTGGTCTTTTGACCAAATAAGCTACGCATGTTAGTATCAGCATACCGTCTTATCTGATGCATTTTAGATGGTGGTCTGAGCACATGAATGGAAGTGTTTTCTCTGAAATAAGTTTGCTGGAGCCAATGAACTGGAAATACAGAGTAAAATAAGCTTCAAAGCCTGCCCACCAGTACTCCATTCCCAGCTGATAGCGATATTTGGAGCTTTACATTGAAAAGGGAAACAGGATTTTCCTTGAAGGGGATGTTAGTGTCCTTTAAATTCCATAATAAGAATTTATAATTCCTTGTTTTTCCTACATTTTATGCCCTTAAAATAAAACAGCCTTGAGAGACCCATTACTCCACACATAACTTTTGCACCACCAATAAACCTGCATTCCAGTCCTTAATAAGTAGAGCCCTTAGAGCAAACAAGCAAGAAGGAAAGGAAAGTGCATATTTCATTCAAAATAACTTTCCTGTCCTGTGCCAGCCAATGTTATTTTCCTTTTGTATTGAATTCCATTGTTGCTGAACTGCACAGTGTCACAGACTTCATTTAAAATGACAAAAAGAAACATTAAAAAAAACAAAACTTATGTCTCTTTCCACTTTCTTGTCTTTTCTTCTCTACCAAGAATACCTAGTTGGTACTTCAGTCAAATATTGAAAGAGTCAGAAAAACTCTTGGAGAAATATTTGTGAACGTTTAAATATGATATTTGGCTATTTATTTGGGGATGAAATTTTCCAGCTTTACTGTCACTTCTCAAGGCCTTACATTCTTGTATATTTCCGATGAGGTATCCAATGCTAATCACTGTCAAAGAGTGGCTAAATGAGCAGGAAGTCTTATCATTCAATCCTGTCATTACATTAGTAAAAATAAAAGAGCAATGAAATTTTGAAATATATTTATTAAATTTACATGCTGCCTCTCACTGCCAGGTGGCCTCAAAATCTCAGTTTAAATAAAAAGGAAAAACAGCATACATAACAAACCCAACTATTTATTCTATTCCAATGAGCTTACAGAGGAAATCAAAATTTTAATATAGTTTTTTTAACATTTCCACACAAAGCACTGCATCCTACAGTAACCAAGTATTAGAGGCCTTTCCAGTGTATAATGCAATAATGTAAACCAGCATGTTGTAGTGGTTAAAGTGCTGGACTAGGATCTGGGAAACCCACGTCTGAATCCTCAGGCTGCCATGGAAATTTTCTGAGTGACCTTGGACTCTCAGCCTAACCTACCTCACAGGATTGAAGTGAGAATAGAATGAAGGTAAGGAGACAAATGTCTGTAGCCCCCATTGGGGACAAGCCAGAAAATAAATAATTACATTATTATTCACAGAGCATGGTGAATCTTTCCTCAAAGCCATGCTTTTGTTGAGGGAGGAGCATATCTTTAACCACTCCTCGCACAGAAGAAATAAAACAGTAAGGGCACCGAAGGCGGGCCCTGTCCGGGATGAGGAAGGGTGCCGATAGGCCCCTTCCCCCGGACTGACAATCGGAGGGCCCTCCAATTGTCAGTCCGCTGGCAAGGGACCAATTGCGAGCTGCACACAGCGTGGCTCGCAATTGGTCCCTGGCCGCTGGATTGATGAATCAGGAGGCGCGAAGCACCTCCCGATCGGCCCCCCCCCCTGAGTTCGCCCGTCTGCAGCCAAACGCCACCATTATCTGCCTCGGTTGGGAGGCGGCAGGTCGCTGCCTTCCCGGCCACCCAGGATACTCCAGCAGCAGAGGCCATGGTGCCAGTGCCCCCAGCACCTGCCACCGCCAGCAGGACACCTCGCCACGCAGCTGCACATGCCGGAGCGGCCCGCGGACCAACCTCAAGCCAGCAGACGTGGCGCCGGCGCCGAGGCCTGGCACAGCCGCACACAGGATGCCTCATCTGCCACCCACCAGCCGCTCCCACCTGCAGGACACCTCGCCGCATGGCCGCACACCCCGGAGCAGCCTGCGGAGCAACCTCGAGGCACCGGATCCACATGGAGCTGCCAGGCGCGCCAGCAGCGGCGCACCCCAGCTGCACACAGGATTCTTTACCTGCCGGCCCACAATGCAAGCTGCGGCGGACCGCGCACAGGACAGGAGTGGTGGCCGCGGCAACGAGCCTTCGGAGCTGGTGGTGGAGGCGCCGCAAGCACCCGCGCCCACCGCGATGCTGGCCCTGCCTGCTCCTGAACACCCGGTCCGCCGACTGTCTCCGTGCCCTCCAGCTCGCTGCCATTTACTCCCTCGTCGCCTCACAGGTAAGCCGCGGTCCGGGGATGAGCAGCCCAAGGACGAGCAGCCCAACGCCGCCCCACCAACCTCCAGAACCCCGCTAGCACCCGCTGTATTTGGGCTGCAGCGGGCTTATTTGCTAGTCTTTCTCATATCTACACTGCAAACTTTGTTAATGGGGAAAGACATTTTTTTCTCAACAAAGATTTTTGGCTATTCTTAGGGCTGGATCTAGCCATCTTTTCCAGCCAATCTTACCAAATTTCCCTACTTAGTGCAGCCCATATTCACCATGACTTTTATGCAGGTCCCATGATCCCCAACATAGATCATATTAGTAGTCAAGGGGGATTCTTTCCTTTGTAAATGCCAGAAAACCTCAGTAGATCATACCAATTGTGCTGTCTGGAATATGACTGTGGAAGGGCCATTTCTTATATTTGGATTGTGACCTCACTACTGATGCATAATTTGATGGATGCCTGATACATTTTGTGATTTCTTTCTAAGATACATTTATACCTGTCAGAGGTCAAATTACAGGTTCAAATTAAATGTTGACACTTGCTGGGTTATGAATATCTCATTAGCTAGGGTTTGAATTAATATTCAAATCTGTAACAGCGGGAGCTGTTTATAATAATTCACTAAGGGCTAAGTGGGTGGAGAGTGGGGATGGCTTGTCTGAGGCAGGGCAGGTCATGCCCATTAGGACTTTGGCCCAATTATTTGGCCAAAGTTCTGACAGGGGCCACCCACCCAGCCAGGGGCAATCAGGAGATATCACTGCCAGTCTGCCCCAGACCATCGCAGGGAGAGGAGATCAGTAGGGCTGCCAAGAAGGATGAGAACAGAGGTTTAGACAAGCTGCGCCAGCCCTTTTTCCCCGAGGCTGTCCTAACTGTCATGTCCAACTATAACTTCCCTCACTTTGCCTCAGAACCATGACAGAGCTGGCAGGAGGCTGATGAGTGCTTTCCCTCTCCCTCCATTCAGGCCTGCTGCAAAGGAGCTTCTGACAGCCTCTGACTGAGGGGAGGGAGGCCTTTCCGAGAGCAACTCAGGGGAGTCTGAGGACATGGGTGTGGGCCTTCCTTTTGAGGGGGGTAGCTTTCCCCTTCTGCCAAACAGCTGACAGGGAGGCCACAGAAAATTCCCTTCTCACTTTAAATAGTGCTGTGGCCGGGGGTTAGACACAGCCAAACCACATGTATTTCTTCTTCATAACTCTCTGCAGATTTGAGACTTACTGCACAGCGTTATTCTGCAGACGAAACTGGAAGCTGTTGCGGAGGTTCTTTTGTCTCCTGTTTCATCTGCACAACAACCCTGTGCAGTAGGCCTCAAGTATTTCAACTCAACAACAAACTGTGTGGGAGACCTTAAATGTTTCTTCTCCACCATAACCCAGTCCAAAGTAGCCCTTTCTGCATGGGGAGCTGATCTTTAGACTCTGCAGATGAGCTGTAATTCCAGGAGCTCTCCAGGCCACACCTGTAGGTTGGCTACCCCTGGGTTGGAAATATTCCTGGAGGTTTGGAGGTGGGACTTCAAAATCATACAATGCCTCAGAGTCCAGCCTTCAAAGGAGCCATTTTTGCCTGCAGAGCTGATCATTATAATCTAGAGATGAACATTATAATCTAGAGAAGAGATACTATGGTAGAGGCTTGCAGCCTGCATATAGGAGGGAGTGGTGCACGTGTGTCCTTCCTGGGCTATGGGCTATGGACGGCCCTTACCAGGAACTGTCTGTATTCTGTGGTGCAGACAGACCAGCATCAGTCCTGTGAGTCTGGAAAGTGCAGGAAGACATAAATTAAGAATACTTACAGCCTGAAATTGTAAATGGTGAACAGGCAAATGGCTGGAGAGACATGGGAACTGTAGTGACTTTTCAACTTTAGCCTGGCAAACAAAAAAACAGTATAAAAAACCTTACTAATGTCAAGACTGCTCTGCACAGAGAGACTTCCTCTTAGGGTTGCCAGCTTCCATGTGAGGCTCTCTAACACACCTCTCTCACGGGGAGTCTGCTATGGGGAGAGGAAGGGAAGATAACTGGAGACTGCTTTGAGACACCTGAAGCCTGTTGGGTCACTGTGGCCCATTCCCAGTTCTCTCAGACCTCTCACAGCCCCATATTCCTCACAGGTTGTCTATTGTGGGGAGATGAAGGGAAAAGGTGTTTGTAAACCGCTTTGAGACTCCTTTGGGTAGTAAACAACAGGGTATAAAAATCCAGTTCTTCTCCTAAGGAGCAACCATGAAAGAAGCATGTGGGCACATAACATTTTATCAACAGTGAAAAAATAGAGACAGAAGGAGCAGGGTCGATACCTGTGTACTGCGACTACCCCATGTGTATTAGGGCAGGGGGACATTTCGGTGTCTGTGGCCTAATTCACACAAGAAGGGAAATGATGCAGAACTGGGAAAAATTGGTTGCCATGTAGTCTCCGTCTAGGAAGAGTCTCCAGTCTGATTTTCCCTTTACATATCTGAAGACATGGTTCTGGAAAGCTCATCTGTAACCACTATGCCACAATTCCCAAAGGTCAGTCCTCTCCCACACTGAATGAACATTCCACACCACAGGTTCTTGACACCCGTATCTCCATACCCATGCCCTCATTTGTCACCATGCCACCACAACCTCCCACACAACACACACATTCAACCCTATTCCCTTACAGACTGGACAACTCCTCCCCTTCCTCTTCACACTGCCAAGCTCTAGCACCCGTAGTATGTATGTATGTATGTAGGTATGTATGTATGTATGTATGTATATACACACACATATATACATACACATACACAGACTAGCTTCAAAGTCCGTTCCTAAGAACGGGCATTGAAAGGGCCCCCTCGCCTGGCCCCTGGCCAGGCAGCTTAAGCTGGCTTTGGGCTGCAGCTCGCAGGGGGAGAGGCTGGGCAGCTCCTTAGCAGGCAGTCAGCAGGCCCAGAATCCGTCATTAGCAGGCCCTGCTTAGCAGGCCAAGCCAAGAGGCCCTCATTAGCAGGCCCAGCCTAGCAGCCAGGAGGCCCTCATTAGCAGACCCATCCTTACAGGCTGGAGGCCCTCGTTACCAGGCCCTGCATGGCAGACCAAGAGGCCCTCGTTAGCAGGCCCTCCAGCCTTTGCCGAGAGCCCTCTCCCCATACCTGCTGCTGGCTCCAGGCACTGATGCGCGTCTGAGAGCAAAGAGGCTAGTGTCCAGGGATGGAGGGCGGGAGCTGCAGGGCCAGGGCAAATCAGGGTGCAGCCAGCTTTGCTGATTGGCCCTATTCCAACTTGTACAGCTGGACACATTCCACCCCTAGGCTGTTTCACAAATATAAAGAGGAGCCATGGATAAGGATCTGTCTGTCTGTCTGTCTGTCTGTCTGTCTGTCTGTCTGTCTGTCTGTCTGTCTGTCTATCTATCTATCTATCTATCTATCTATCTATCTATCTATCTATCTATCTATCTATCTATCTATATATATATATATATATATATATAGAATCATAGAGTTGGAAGGGGCCATACAGGCCATCTAGTCCAACCCCCTGCTCAACGCAGGATCAGCCCAAAGCATCCTAAAGCATCCAAGAAAAGTGTGTATCCAACCTTTGCTTGAAGACTGCCAGTGAGGGGGAGCTCACCACCTCCTTAGGCAGCCTATTCCACTGTGGAACTACTCTGACTGTAAAAAATATTTTCCTGATATCTAGCCTATATCGTTGTACTTGTAGTTTAAACCCATTACAGTGTGTCCTTTCCTCTGCAGCCAACGGAAACAGCATCCTGCTCTCCTCCAAGTGACAACCTTTCAAATACTTAAAGAGGGCTATCATGTCCCCTCTCAGCCTCCTTTTTTCCAGGCTGCACACAGTACTCCAGGTGTTGTCTGACCAGTGCCGTATACAATGGGACTACGACATCTTGTGATTTTGATGTGATGTCCCTGTTGATACAGCCCAAAATGGCATTTGCCTTTTTTACCGCTGCATCACACTGCCTGCTCATGTTTAGCTTACAATCCACAAGTACCCCAAGGTCTTGTTCACAAAGAGTGTTACCTAGAAGTGTATCCCCCATCCAGTAGGCATGCTTTTCGTTTTTCTGACCCAGATGCAGAACTTTACACTTATCTTTATTAAATTGCATCTTGTTCTCATTTGCCCATTTTTTCCATTGTGTTTAGATCTCGTTGAACTCTGTATCTTCCAGAGTATTTGCCAGTATTCCCAATTTGGTATCATCTGCAAACTTGATAAGTAGTTTGTCCATCTGCACCCAACAGTGGGCCTATTGCCTCCTTTACTTTACGTTTGCTCCTCACATAACTTTAAAAGCTTTTCTTTTTACAATGGCTTCCCTGGCTAATCTTAGCTCACTCTCAGCTTTGGCTTTCTGATGATTTATTTATTTATTTATTTATTTATTTAGTTTTATATACCGCCCTCCCAGAAGGCTCAGGCTTTGCCTACATTTACCTACAGTGCCTAGTAACCTGTAAGTACTCTTCTTTAGAGCTCTGTCCTTCCCTCCATTTCCTGAACATTTCCCTTTTCTTTCTTAGTTCCTCTTGAAGTTCTCTATTCATCCAAATAGGCTTCTCAGAGCTCCTGCAGCTTCTATCTATCTGTCTGTCTGTCTGTCTGTCTGTCTGTCTGTCTTTCTGTCCGTCCATCCATCCGTCCATCCAATATTCCAAACTGCTTTAATGTGCTGCATGTGGTCTTCCAATGTAGGTCTGCTTAATTAAATAAACCAGAAAAATCATTTTGAACAACTGAGTGGGGTGAAGTTCAAGAAAAATGGAACCCTTCTGTTTCTCTTCCTATTTCAAGCACATATTCAAACAGCACATAAGAATTAATAGTTCCATAAATGTTCCTCTTAGGTAAACTCAGAGAATAATTGTGGCAAATCTTGTCTGCTTTGAAGTCTCTGTGTGAGAAATCTACATTAGATATGATGCTCTCGAAATGCCAAAGACAAGATCTCATAAACCTCAGCAAGTAATTTGGTAAACCAAACTCAAATGCTGGAATAACAAAAACAGTGAAACTGGGTCAGTTTTGACGTATGGTCTTTTTCATTGCTTCTGTCCAACAGACATCAACGCAGAGAGAGAAAGAAGTTGGCCCCCATCCCAGAGTCCTTTGCAAGCAGCAGGAAACTGCAGGCTAGCTGCAATGTACAAGCGTCTCCCACCCCATCCTCTTGATGTTTCCAGTTGTCAACTTTCACTGCACTGAAAGGGCACAGTCACCTTCTCACAGTAAGGACAGAAAACATTGTTAATGATGCAAGTCAGCTGCTATATACTGTGCCATGAAGGAACTACGCACAGAGCCTTGAATCTCCCCAGATACACACAAACACCCACAGGAATGGCCTGATTGAGGAGGTCAAGAAGGCTCCCACCCTCCATCGTTTCAAAAACTATGTTAAACAGAATTGTTCAGGAAGGACTTTTTATTGAGGTAATAGGGCTGAATCATAATGGAATGATTCAGGAATGTGTTTTTATCCAGGGAATGGGATGGTGAGCTATACCACTATGTATAGTTATGTATTGTCTGTTGATGTACCATTCTGCTCTCATAGCATTGTTTTCCACTTACACAATATCATTTCTGCAATGTTTAACATCATGTCTAATACTTGATTCTTTGTGTCAGATTTCTGTAATCTTGATCCTACTACAGTGCTTATTAGATGTCTCATTCTACTGATTGCTTCACTGTATAATCTGCCTTTAGTCCCAGTGAGGAAGACGGACTATAAAGCAAATAAATAAATGCTGTATGAATGGCTTCTGTCTTGGGTTGATATTCATGTTTCTACATGAAATTATCCTGCCTAGATAAGGACCACCACCACCACCACCACCCCACAACTCTTCTATTTTTCTGTTAAAAGAATAGGGAGGTCAAGGTAGGCATCTTTGTATACTGTTTTATAAATCTGTGTGTGCATGAAGTGGCATTTTCAGCATATTTCAGTGGCTTTATAGCGAGTCTAGAATGAATGACAAAACAATATTTATTTTATCATTTTTCAAGGAATATGAGCTCGTTCTCTCCACTTGTTAATCTAGTCATACCACTATGTTATTCAACAAGATTTAAACCAGATGCAGCCTGCCATTTTTTTCTTTCCACTGCCTTGCTAAAAGAGTTGCTTTCAACAGGAATTGTTGTTTCAGTATGTTTAAAGCTCAGATGTCACTCAACTACAGTGTGTAACAGAAATTCTCAGATGACTCTGGGCATCACTGAACAGTCTCTTATATCTAGGGCCATTCCGCACTGGGATCCATGTTGCAAATTGTTTGCGGAATGAAAAATCGCCATTTTAAATAGTGGAATTCGTCATTATGCACACCTGCCTTTGTAGTGGAATCCAGTTGCATTTCTATCGTTTCCCACAGGTTTCCGGTCTCAGCAAAAATCGCTAGCCAGGAAGCGATATTGCTGAGCTGTGTCCCGCCCCTGGCCGTCAAGCAGCCAATGGGTGGCCGTTATCATGCTCCCAAACAGCCCCTTTCCCTTTAAGGAAGGTTTTTTAAAAAAAACACACGTTGCAACGAATCTGCGTTGATTTGTTGCAACGGAGAGACCCATCCAGCTAGCAGGTGGTGTTTGAGCTGCCGTTTCATCATTGCCACGCTCCCCCCGAGTAAAAAAAAAAATCTCCCCCCCTTACGGGCGCGATTTTCGACCGAAAATAGTATGAAAAATAAAGGGAAAATAAACCAGCAAACGGGCCTCTGTATTGCTTGTGCTTGGTGACTTTAAACAGAGGGACTGCAGCCGGGGAAGCCTCGCTGGGTAAACGAAGGCTTGCCGGTGCGTTGATCTCCGCTCGCTCGGAGAAAAAAAAATGGCGATCGCTTCGCCGGAAGATCAGAGGAGAGAGCCAGGGGGAGGGACTTTGCAGAAACCGCAACAATGGTAACTCACAGAACTTTTCCTCTAGTGTTGCAGATTGGTTGCAGGAGTGTAGCGCTTTCCGGAGGGTGAATCCACTTTTTGGGATTTCCCTGAAAGTGCTACAACGAAGCTCTTTTTGCGGATCGGTTTCAGGAGTGTTGCAGATTGTCAACGACGTTGTGCATAACGGCAAAACTGTAGTGATTTCAATTAGTAACCATTGTGCTATTTTGGACGAATGTGGAACGGCCTCTAGATTTTGAAGGATGGATACTATTAAAGGTAAAGGTATCCCCTGTGCAAGCACCGATTCATGTCTGACCCTTGGGGTGATGTCCTCTAGCGTTTTCCTGGCAGACTCAATACGGGGTGGTTTGCCAGTGCCTTCCCCAGTCATTACCGTTTACCCCCCCCCCCCCCAGCAAGCTGGGTACTCATTTTACAGATCTTGGAAGGATGGAAGGCTGAGTCAACCTTGAGCCGGCTGCTGGGATTGAACTCCCCTCATGAGCAGAGCTTTCAGACTGCATGTCTGCTACCTTACCATTTTGCACCGCAAGAGGCTCTGTGTTTAATTTTCTTAAATAAATGTTGAATAAAATCACTATATGGCTGACTTAGCATACAAGTGCCAAATATGCAAATGTGCAATACCTAAATTCTATCTTCTATGTTCACCTGAGAATAGAAAGTATGATCTGATGGCCTAGAGCAGGGGTAGTCAACCTGTGGTCCTCCAGATGTTCATGGACTACAATTCCCATGAGCCCCTGCCAGCAAACACTGGCAAGGGCTCATGGGAATTGTCGTTCATGGACATCTGGAGGACCACAGGTTGACTACCCCTGGCCTAGAGCACAGTTTTGGACACAGCCTCACTGAGTAACAATTCCACCAGCATTTCATGGGAACAAGGCAGCCCACTTTTCAAATTTGCCATACATGCACAAATTCCACCAGGAGCAGCTTCTTTCATCCTGATGACACTATGTGATGGATAAAGCAGGGACAGTGATAGTCTTGACTAAAAAGATCATGGGAAATTTTTCTGCAGATTAAAATCGGGGTTTGCCAGATATTTCCATTAAACACCAAGGTCCATTAAATGGAGAACAAGAAGTCATGCCTTACTTCTTCCAAATTGGGAATTGGAGATCGCCCAGAATTACAATTGATCTCCAGGCTACATAGATCTATTCCCCTGGAGAAAATTATTACTTTTGAAGATGGACCTTATACCTTACCAAAGTCCCTCCATTTCCCCAGTTCCACATTCCCCAGACTCTACCCATAAGTCACCAGGATTTTCCCATCCTGGAGTTGGGGAACTTATTGCCTTCCTACAACTTCTTCTACTTAGACACTCAGTTTAAAAGATTTGGATCGTGCACAGGTAGACTCCCCACCCCATCTGCCACCCCATCCCCAATAACAACAAATCTTTGAGAGCCAGTTTGGTGTAGTGGTTAGGAGTGCGGACTTCTAATCTGGCATGCCGGGTTCGATTCTGCACTCCCCCACATGCAGCCAGCTGGGTAACCTTGGGCTCGCCACGGCACTGATAAAACTGTTCTGACCGAGCAGGAATATCAGGGCTCTCTCAGCCTCACCCACCTCACAGTGTGTCTGTTGTGGGGAGAGGAAAGGTAAGCCGCTTTGAGCCTCCTTCGGGTAGAGAAAAGCGGCATATAAGAACCAACTCTTCTTCTTCTTCTTCTTCTTCTTCTTCTTCTTCTTCTTGATATGGGCCAGGCTAAATGGCCAGTTCTGTGTAACCCAGACAACAGGGTACTGTCTCAGGAGGAGGGGGGCTCTGAACCTGTCTCTCCATCTACCCCCAGCTCTCATCCCTCCTGCATTTCCCACAGAAGCCATGGAGTTAGGGGAAGGCATGACGGAGAGGCTTTGTCCAAAACCTCCAGTGGGTACGTTTTGTCTTCCTGTGACAGCTGAGAACATATGGTAGGAAATTAGAAGAGAGGCTGATGTTCCCTGTGCTGTCTCCTAACTCTGCTGATATTCAGACATGCAGTGGGGACATTGGTGCCTCTTTCCCCTTCTCTCCTCCACTCGGTCCCAAGGCCGGGAGCTCTTTTCGTTCAGAGTGGCATGCAGAAGACAGCACAATACCCTCACAACCCACACACTGACCCTCCTCCTCATCTGTTCCCTACTGGCCCCATCCCTCTGTATACACCTCTCAGCAAATCACCTTTCTGCACACCTGTTCTCACCAACCCTCCTCATAATCACCATTTGAAGAAATTACCATCTTCCTCTAAGCTTTCAAGGAACAGGAGAATGTGTCCATAGCAAGTTTATGGTGGAGACAGATTTGGTTATGCTTGATATGTGGGATTAGATGGTCTCCATCTCAGAATTTGTGTCTTGATTTTCCATCCACAACTTTTATGTTCTGCACAGAACAGAATTCCCTACAAGTGCAGGAGATATTTTTGGATGGCATGGCTTTAGCCTGCTAAAAACTGAGAATATGCATATCCGACCATTTTTCGTGTGTTTTGATACACACAATCATAGTAGCAGTAAAAAATATCTCTAGGTTGTTAGTAATCATCTCAGGGTATCAGCAAAATTTCATAGGTAAATAATCACAGTTCACAATTTGTCTACATTGTTTACAAACCGACAGTGGCACTCCAACCCACAATCTCTCATCTCTAACATTCCTTTATGTCTCTGTGGTGGTAAGTATATTTCTCTTTTAATTCCAATGAGCCTGAAACCTGCTTTTCCTCAGTTTATCTGAGGACATTTAATAGCTGTCCTGCAACAATGATATGTTTTGCAACATTTTTGGAATTAATGGATGAGAAGAGCAGAATGAGCAGGGAAGAATGGAATACGTGTTTTTATGAATCACTGAAGGAATTAATAAATTTGTGAGGAACAGTGATTTATAAAATCCCTTTTATTACAAAAGATAGTGCTAATTTACTCCTTTGTGCCTTTTTTTCTGTGCTTACATAGCGGACCAAATCTAAAAGCAAAACAACCATTTTAAATATTTTGATCAATAATTCAAAACTCTGTTATTTTTCCACCTAGGTCACCATAAACAACTGATACATGTGTTTTAAGAGTAACAGTGGACCTCCATCATGCCATTTAGATTCAAAGATCCTTGTAATTGTTTTCCCATGCCAGACAGTTGAGTCAATCATAGAAATAAATCTTATCACATTTCTCTTATCTTATCACATTTCTTTTGCCTTCTGGACAGACTTAGAAGGCCAGAATCTTGTAGTTAGGCTAGCACTCTCAAAAGTTCATTCCCTGGAAATCTTGTTGGTCCTTAATGTGCTACTGGACTTCATTCTGAATAACTTGGCTAACCACCTGAAGTTGATTCACAGTATTATGTCATGTTTCAGGCTTTTCTGAATAATTGTTTGGGAAAAGCAATAATTATGTCTACTGTTTAGAAGGAAACTCATGGAGGTTTTGGATATGAGAACAACAAATGTACAAATATTCCCTTAATACAGATAAAGTACATTAGTTAATGACAGAGGATTTCTTAAAAGATGTGTGACACATAACATTCTCTCTCCTCTTTCATAATCTTTTCCAATTTTTTTCTTACAAACACTAGTGGTGAAATGTCTCTAAATTGTACAGATCAGAGCCGTGTAATCCTTCCTGCCTAAATACTGTCAGCTGGTGGTCTGTATTGTTAAAGATTTTTAACTAATTAAGATGGGATTTCCTTCATTTCTTTTCACCATTAATGTTTTTAATGGTATTGGATGGTCTCAGAAGAAAAAAGATCTTTTGTTGAAATCTGGCTTTAGGAAGCTTGACACTTGCTTAGATTTATTATTTCTATATGCCTCAAAAAAGATTAACATTAAATAAGTTTTGTCAAAGGCTTTAAAAGCTGGAATCAACTGGTTTTTGTAGCTTTCTCGAGTTGTGAAAACTACAAAAGCCAATCAAGTAAGTTTGCCATTTGCTACCATACCACAAAACTAGTGGTTTTAAAATTAATTTTAAAATGTTCCATTGAATTGTAAGCAACCATAGAAGCCTGGGATAATGCTGTTAGACTATTATATATGTCCATCAAAGTCCATGGTACTTCACAGAATAGCAACATGATAGCTGAATCACCCAGGTGCTCAATTTGCCTGCTTCTCTTACCTCAGATAATGACAGGAGTTGGAAATACTAGTGGTAAAGACCACCAGGCTAGGCAGAGGACTTGGATGTGATGCTCCTAGACCAGATTACAAAGTTCTCAAATAGGTGGTCATAGGTGATTTCAAACACCCAGATATATGTTGGAAAACCAACTCTGCTAAAAATTTAAAGTCCAATAAGTTCTTGACTTGACTTGCTGACAACTTCCATTCACAGAAGGTGGAGTGGGCAACTGGAGGGTCTGCAATTTTAGACTTGATTCTCACTAATACGGAGGAACTGGTTGATGAGGTGAAAGTAGTGGGCACACTGGGTAGTAGTGACCATGTGGTTTTGGAATTTACAATCTTGGGGAAGAGAAAAACTGTATGTAGTCGCACATATAAGCTGAACTTCAGAAAAGCAAATTTTAACAAAGTTATTCTGGGTAGAATCCAATGGTAAGAAAAACTTAAGAAGATAGGAGTTCAAGAGGAATGGGAGTTTCTTAAAAATGAAATACTGAAGGCACAATTACAAACAATTCACTTGAGAAGGAAAAATGGGAGGATCCTAAAGAAGCCAGGCTCCACAAATGGCTTTCAAAAGATTTGAGCAATGAAGACTCATTTAAGAAATGGAAGGAGGGCCTTATAACCCAGAATGAATATAAATAAATATAAACATTGTAAAAATCTTCAAGAAGGGGGAAAAGGAGGATCTGGGTAACTACCAACCTGTTACCTTGATGTCTATAGCTGGCAAAATTTTAGAACAAATAAATAGTCAGTTTTGACTGTTAGACCCCAATTCCATCTGGGCATAGAATTGGGGTCACTGTGTGGGCAGGTAGTTGTGAATTTTCTGCATTTTGCTGGGGGTTTGGACTAGATGACCCTGGATGCACCTTTCAGCTTTATGATCCTATATATCTATGACCATGCAAGTCCAAAGATTGCCTGGTTTGTTCTCATCTAAAACTGTTAGCCATTATTATATCAACTAGCCTGCTCAAATTTAGTAATTTCTCACAGCTGGGGATCCACTTGCAGATCTTCATCATTAGTACAATGGTAGGGCCAACACAATAGAAAATTTATGGAACCCTTGATAAGACTTATTTGGTTAAGTAGTTAGACAGTTGAATTAAGGCTAGGTTCAAATCAGCACTAAGCATGGGCTACTGTTAGCACAGATTGTTTTGAAGATAAAATAGAGGATGAAAAAAGCATGACAATTTAAGTTCTTGGAAGAAGAATGAGATACAAATCAAATATGACAGGATAGGAAGGGGGCATTCAGTTTGATTGGACATCTAAAATGTCCAGACATTTCCAAGACATTTCCACAAGAGACAGTGGTGCAATTGCTTATCTCCCAATGCAACTCTCTGTCTGTGACCCATTGCAGGGTTATCCACCTTATTCCAGCATCATGAAGTAGTGAGCAAGAAACTCATGATCCAATTGCATGTATAAAAACCAGTGCTGTCAACCAACACTTGAAATTGGAGGGCAAGGACCTCTCCAGCAAAGTGGGACTTCCTACTACACTCATTTTGGGTAATGTGCCTAGAAATTGATGAATACTTTACCAACGTATCCCCTTTCCCCTTGAATTAGGTTCCCTGATCTGTATGACAGGGATAAGATTAAACAGTGATACCTTTATCATAGCTGAAACTTCTGACAGCAATGAAACGATTCAAGGCTCCAGACCTCATTCAGTGATTGGGCAGGGTGTGGGGCTTAGTAGACAGAGTGTTGTTATAAACATAAGACAGGTCCTGAGAAGCTAAAATTCTCCATGCTATAGAATTTTTGTAGTAGCTTTTCTGAGATGCTGCTGTACCAGGAACTACTACTGTGTTTGATCCTTCCAATAGCATGCTAGTTATTATTATTATTATTATTATTATTATTATTATTATTATTATTATTATTATTATTATTATTATTATTATTATTATTATTATTATCATCATCATCATCTTTATTCCCCGCCACTCCCGAAGCTGGCTCATGCCGGATTACAAAATGTCCAGTAAAACTCCCATTAAAATGAACACAAAAACATACAAAACAAGAACAGGCAACACCCCCTCACCTCTAGGAGGGGGAGGAAGGAGGGTCAAGATAATGCTGGTTGTAGCTTGACACCAGAGGGGGCAACATCATCCTCACTGCCCCCAGCCTCAACCAAAGATTTGGTGGATGAGCTCCATTTTGCAGGCCCTGCGGAATGCCGAGAGTTCCGACAGGGCCCGCAGCTCGCCTGGGAGCTCATTCCACCAGGTTGGGGCCAGGTGGTTCCTGGGTGTGAACACGGTGGTTCCATGTGATATGAACACAGTGGTATGGGTATTTACCATGCATACACTTGCCTAAGTATACATGAGCTTAAACATTGAAAAATTTAGTTGTAAATTCAATCAGATGCATGCATCATAAACATGAACATGGCCTCTGTTCACATAATATGTCATATATATCAGGAAAATCTGTGTTGTTCGTGGGTTCCTGGTATGCATGGTTTAAATGTATGAAAAAGGCTAGTGTTTCTTTCTGTCCAAAGGAAGGAGATGGGAGACTGCACAGAGCCTTCTGTGAACTCCATTTAATCAAACTGTGCTTTCCCTTCCTACAGTTTAATATCTGGCCATGCGTGCCGTTGGATCTGTTTTTCATAATAATGTTCAGAATGCTCCTCAGTAAAAATAAAAAATAAAAATGAGAGTGAGCTGTAACAGAATATGATGTAACCACAGAGAATGTAAGTAGTGTGGGGGGGGAGGGGGAGATCCTGCTTTGCAGATATCAAATGTTTACAGCATGACAGCTGCCATAAGAGCGTCAATACATCAGAAAATTTCCCCCACGTCTAACACACACAACATTAGAGAACCCAAGAAAAGTGATCTGCAGGGCTAATCTGTGAAGCAGCTGCTTCTCAAAAACACATGTTTGGATTGCCAGGGTTTCTGCAGAGTATGTTGCCCTTCTCCTCCTACAGGTAAGCTTTCCATTAGGAACTGGATGATGACTGAATCTTTCTTCTTGGATATTCTGCCAGATCTCATAATTTCCTTCCTATATGGCAAGAATATTAGAAATCCAGATAAAAAGCAGAATGAGTGAAGGAGAGATAGCTTGATTGTGTGGGGAATTATTAAAACATGCATATTGGAGCTAGTGTCCCAAATGTGTATGTTTATTAAAGCAAAAAACCCAAGAACTGTTTTGCTGGATCATGACAAAGATTAATTTAGTCCCAATGCTGCCATTACTAGAAGTCATAACAATGCCCCTGGAAAATTACTGAAGTCCATGATATTGTATTCTGCTGTTTATCCACAGTACTTGATAACCAAAGGTATATTTCCTGTAAATGTGACAATTCCATTTAATTGTTTGGTTTATGCCAGTGTTTTTCAACTTTATAACCATGGAGGACCCACTGAAGTATTCTTCAGGCTTTGAGGACCCCCAGAAGTGATGTCAGCTGGCCACATCCCCAGAAGTCATATGCCACTAGAAGTGATGTTGCTCAGACACTCCCACTGGATGTGACATCAACAGGCCACTCCCACATTGCAGGAAGTAGTGTTACCAGGCCTCTTCCTGTGTCACCAGAATTTACATATCTATTAGACCCATCCCACCCCCACCTACATTTGACTTTCACACATTGCTAGAGATGACATCCGAGGTGGGGGGCTGGCCAAACCCCAGGGGTTATCAGGAGGCCTCTCAGGGGCTATCAGGAGGGCCAGAACTCCAGAAGCACTTTCCCATTGGTTGGTTTGTAATTCACACAGCCTTCCCTGTTTGGTGCAAGGGCTCTTGATGGCCTTTGAGATTTAGCCACTGTGTGACAAAGACTAGTAGACTGGATGGGCCATTGGCCTGATCCAACATGGCACCTTTTTGTTCTTATGACTGGGGTTGTGATGGTCTTATTCTTGGTGCTTGGGGGGCAACAGTGGGAGGGCTTCTGGAGTTCTGGCCCTGCTGATGGACTCTTAATGATCCCTGGGATTTGGTGACTGTGTGACACAGAGGGCTGGACTGATCCATCATGGCCTCTCTCATGTTCTTATGGTTAGCTGGCAGCCCATCATTAATTTATTTCTCCCTCCACCTAATTTTTCCACATGACCCCCACTTTATTTTCAACTCTTCCTGGGGTAGCTGAGTTCCACAGGACAAGGCCTATGAGCCCTGGCGGAGGAGGGGCATGATGGGAATGTCTCATCTGACCAGCAGTGGTAGGAGCCTGGCCAGGCACACCTTAATGCATGGCTTTCTTTCTTTCTTTCTTTCTTTCTTTCTTTCTTTCTTTCTTTCTTTCTTTCTTTCTTTCTTTCTTTCTTTCTTTCTTTCTTTCTTTCTTTCTTTCCTGTAGGCGAAACTAGTTTTATAACAAAACATCATACTCAGTCTTTCTCCCTTCAGTTTTGGAACATCTTAATTCTGAGGTGAGTGGCCAGCTTACTAAAATGTTGCATTATTTTCTGACTAGATATTAAGCCCACTATGGCCAAAATACAGCGGGCGCTAGCATGGTGGGTTGGTGGACAGATGGGGCGAAGGAAGGAGGAAAGGGAGAAAGGGAGAAAGGGAGAAAGAAAGAAAGAAAGAAAGAAAGAAAGAAAGAAAGAAAGAAAGAAAGAAAGAAAGAAAGAAAGAAAGAAAGAAAGAAAGAAAGAAAGAAACAGGTAGCGAGAAAGAGGCAGATAGGAGAGAGGAAGGAAGGAAGGAAGGAAGGAAGGAAGGAAGGAAGGAAGGAAGGAAGGAAGGAAGGAAGGAAGGAAGGAAGGAAGGACAAAGGGAATGCTGGGAGGAAGGGAAGGACAAAGGGAATGCTCGGAGGAAGGCAGGAAGGGAGTCAGGTAGGTGGCATGAAAGGAGATTTAGCGGGTTTTGCAGCCTTCTGCCGGGCCCAGGGGCAGGCTTGGCTGCCCCAGGGCCCGGCAGAAGGCTGCGGACGGCGGCGGCGGGCTTTGCGGCCTTCGCCGGGCCAGGGGCAGGCAAGCATAACAATTTTTAAATTGTTAAAATTTGAGTGAAGAATAATAGATCATATACTTAGTGAAGGACTAGATCCTCAGCACATACTAAGTTGGAAACAACCACGGATGAAAATGCCACTTTGAAAAAGGTAGAAATCTGGAGGCCATTTTGGTTGTTTTTATTATTACTATTTATTACTATTAAAAGTAGAGATAAGATATTTCTATTTTTATTCATTGTTAAATTATTTAATTGCTAATTATAGGTTAGGGTAGGTTCTTTCTTCTGCTATCATGATTGTTCTATCATAGCAAGCCAAGTTATTTGTTTGTTTGTTTTAACAATATTAGGTATAGTCAGAGTCATTTGGGGGCAGGTGGAATGTTTGTCCAGGGACCCATCATGGCACTCTGCAGCCCTGGAAGAGGCCAGTGATTTTGATGGAGCTTACTTCCTAGTAGACTATAGACTAATAGGCTAACAGTGCAATGCTAAACAGAGTTACTCTCTTCAAAGCCCATTGAAGTCAATAGACTTAAGCAGGGTGTGATTATGCTTGGGACTGTACTATAGTATCATAATGCTAGATGTAGGTTAAAAGTAGGGAAAAGTAGGGAAGTATTTTGGACTGTTGATCTCCTCAGACATTTTGAAAGAAGTTTTACCTACTGAGTCCTTCCAAAGCAAGGTACGTTGGTAACCAAGCCAAGTGTGAACATCTGAAAACAAAAACCTCAATAATTTATATATATTTAAGTTTCATCATAAATGAGAATAAAAATTTAAGGTTCCAGGAAGTTTAGACACAGTTTGGAAGGAAATATGGATAGAAATCTGGTGCACTAGGAAAGATGAAATGGATTTCCCATTGCTTTCTTGATTTCAAAAAGAATCTATTTTAAGTGCTCTACTGCCATCTTCAGTATGTAGAAAGTGTTCAATTTGGATGCAGGTTTGGAAAAACAGGCAGCAAAATATATTTAGTATAAAACTGGAAATTAATGGGTTTATATCCAGGTGTTCTGCTTGTCATTAGATTCTACTGCCAGCAACCTCTCTTCTGGTTGCCTCTAGAGCCTTTCTTTTGTAAACTGCTGAAGTGATCTAGCTGAAATAAGCCTGACAAAATACAAAAGTGAAATGCCCTGTATCAACTTATGACCCAGGCAGTAGTTCTGATATGAAATGTTTTGACTGTTAATACAGTCAAGGCAAAAAGAATCCTGAAGTTTAAAGACTCAGAACATTTATATATCAGGTTTGTAAATCATTAATTGTTGCTTAATTTTGTTTTATAAAAATGTGTTCAAATATATTTTCACTCCAGTTTCTTCGATTAATTCTGCTTTTTTTTACTAAACTGCAAGAAATGGGAAAGGATCAGGAAAGATACTTTTTCTGATCTTTAATAGCTGTCAGTAAAAATGTTCTTATCATAGTGGTAAGTGGATTTAAAAGTTTGATTGGCATTTTGTCCATGCAGTTATGCTGCTAAAACTCAGTCACACCCTTCCATGTGGAGCTATTTTCATCATTCACATCTTAGATTTTCCTGTCCATACAGGAAGGGAAAAATCCAGAAGATGAAGAATTATATAAGCACAACACTCAGTGATGTATGGATCTATTTCTTCACATATCACATCGTGCACAGGTTGGGTTGAGGTTCCCAACCCCGTGATCAATGGAACAGATAAAATGTGACATACATGGTGGGGACAAAGCATCTATCCTGTGTGTACTCCATAATATGAAAAGATAAATTCTGCATATTTACTAGGAGGTATATTCCTCTAAATGGGACTTATTGCTAGTTTCTTATAAATGCCCATTAAAAAAAATCTGGCTGCATATCTTCCAATCAAAGAGAAAGTTGACCTTGAGACAAAAATATGGAAGGTAAATTATCTAGATGAAGAAGAATTAGGTTTTCTACCCCACTTTTCACTACCCAAAGGAGTCTGAAAGCAGCTTACAAATGCCTTCCCTTTCTCTCCCCACAAAAGACATCTTGAGGTAGGTGAAGCTGAGAGAGCACTGAGAACTGTGAGTAGCCCGAGGTCACCCAGCTGGATTCATGCAGAGGAGGAATCAAACCTGGTTCTTCAGATTAGAGACTGCCACTCTTAACCACTACACAACACTGGCTAGTACAGCCTTTCTCAACTTTTTTACCATTGAGAAAACCCTGAAACTTTCTTCAGGTTTCAAGAAACCCCAGAAGTGGTACGAATATGTTTGGGAAGCATAGCTGTGTACATACTCATCTGCATCCCATCCACTCCCGTCCATCATTGGCCATTGGGGGGGGGGGTGTCAACATGATCATATATGGTCATATCACCTGATAAATGTTTAATATATTTTAAAAATATATTAAACATATTAAAATATATTATATTAAACATTTAAAGAATATATTTGAAATATATTAAATATTTAAAATATATTAAACATTAATTAACTCCCACCCATTGAGGAAACCCTTCTACGGCTGTCAAGAAACCCCAGGCCTTCGTGAAACCCTTGTTGAGAAAGGCTGGGCTAGTAACTGAAGCACAGGTGTCACAAATGCTCTATGGTCAAACAAAGGAACCCAACCTGATACAAGAATGTAACCCTAAATTGGAGGGTTGCAAGAATTTGCAAGAGAGTTATGCTATACATATGGTTATATCAGCCAAAAGTTGAAAAGCCTATATAGTGCAAGGCATACTGACAGGTTCTTCTTTGAAATAAAATAAACATACAGAATATTCTTGCATTGTTGCACTCTTGTATGGCTACATTTGTTTAAAAGTATGTTCCATTAGAAATACAAATACATTCCAGTAAACAACTGGAAGTATATGTTCTTTTTTTAAAATCTTCAAAATCTTCAAAAATGTTTAGCATAAAGGTATTGTTGAGTATCAGTTTATATTTCACTGCTCAAGTATGCTATAAAATAGTGATCCCCAACCTGTGGGCCGCAGACCACATGTGGTCCTTCGACTAATTGGAAGTGAGCCTTCTCTCCCCCTGGCCCTTTACAACACACTTCGGGTGTCATTGTCTCCCATCACTCCCAGATGGGACTATCTCGTTGCAGAGAAACAAGCCCAGGGTTCCCATTGATTTGTCATTGTCTTGAGTTAAAATTTCCATAAAAATAAAATGTTCTTTATGTTCATTGTTGTGGCGTGTCTGTATCTTATTTTGAAGGGATGTTTAAACATTACCATAGTGATCAGAGAGCGTTAGGGCAGTGGTTGAGAGTAGAGGAGTAAACTACCCCCCCCACCGGGCCTCAGTAAATTGTCAAGCGTTGAGTGGTCCCCGGTGATAAAAAGGTTGGGGACCACTGCTATAAAAGACTCTGTCTCTTTCTGTCATGCAACAGTGGTTGTGGACCTGAATCAACATATTGTGATGTCTCTAAACATGTCACTGACAGATGAAGTCTGTGTGGACTAGTCTGTCGAATGTGTCTGTCACATCCCTTCCCCATATGGAAGAAAGTAAACACATTTAAAGCAAAAGGCCAGAAAAGGGTATTATTAAAAGACCCTGGTGAATTCTAGCATCCAGAATATTATTCTCCAGAGTTGCAGTTATCACAGGGAGCACTGACAGACAGAATTCCAAAGAGGTTTATTATGTGAAAAATTTGTATTTTCAGTCATTATTAATAATTCATCAATTATATTTTCCACATCCAGGAAAGCACATTAGTTACACAAGAAAAGCATATGTTACTTGGTGTCACTATAAATGGAGGCTGGGGAGTTCATTCTAGTTGTGCTATCCACTACAAAACATTTTATGATATACTTGGTTTCAGTAGCTTGTAGAACAGTTTATAGAATTCCAAAGCAATGTGCTGAAATATCACTGTCGTAAACTATCAACTGGATCCATGGAACTTAGTTGTGACAACTGGCATATCAAACTTTTTGTTTCCTTCTGGCTCCAGATGTTTGAACTGGAATTCCTCTATAAATATTTTCATTTAGTAAAAGATGAAGAAACCCAAAATTGCTTGCTTAGGGTTGAAGATGAACACACGTGTCTGGCTGAGTGCTTAAGAGGGCTGTCTTAAGCACAGCTACATGTTTCTAAGCCCATTGACTTCAATGAACTTTGAAGAGTGTAACTTGACTTAGCTTTGCATTGAAATCCCCGATAGGTTGATTGAATGCAACTGAGGTGTCAACCATAGGCCCTAGTAGTTATTTCATATAACATAGCATATTAATGCCATTCCTCACTCCTTACACTCATGGAGAGCTCTGCTATACTACCTACACAAGTTCATGGGTGCATTTCCGTACAGCAGTCTGTTATTGCAACCGTTATTATCTGCCTATTCTTGTATATGCTTTTGACAGTGACAGAAAATTAATTGCTGGAAATATATTGGCAATTACTCTTCTAACACTTTCAAGAATAATAGACATTTATTTATTTGTTTGTTTGTTTGTTTGTTTATTTATTTATTTATTTGGCTTGACTGGCTAATGGCGGGTTACAACTTGTCCATATGAAATAAACCCTATTAAAACCCAATAAAACAATTCTGACATAACATACAATAAAATCAGGTTCTTAAAAAACATGGTGGTCTTCAACCCCCTACTCCCCTAAAATATCTATATAGAGGAGTGGGAAGAAGGAGCATAAACGATGATGCTATCGCTTACCCTCTTAGCAATGGGGGGCCAAACAGATTTTCCTCGCCATGCCGGCCTCAACCATAGACCTGCTGGAAGAGCTCCATCTTGCAGGCCCTGCAGAACACCGGAAGCTCTTGCAGGGCCTCTAGCTCGTCCAGGAGCTAATTCCACCAGGTGGGGGCTAGGAACAAAAGGGCCCTGGCCCTGGCCCTGGCCCTGGTTGAGGCCAGGCATGCCTCCATGGGATTGGGGAATACCAATAAATTAGTACTCACAGAGCGTAGAGCTCTTCAGGGGGCATAGGGCAAAAGGTGGTCCCTCAGATATGTGGGTCCCAGATTGTGAAGGGCCTTGAAGCGGATCCTTGAACTGGATCCAAGCAGCATTGTTAGTTCCTTCTGATTATGATATTATACTACACTTTGCAGACTGGAGCAGATAATAAATATACAAAATCAAAGAAAAGAGCTGTGGCAGATGCTGCAAAATATATACATACTAGTAAAAAAGCCCATTGTATACCAAATACAATGGGCGCTAGCAGGCGGGGGCAGAGCGAGGGACTGGCGAGGGTAGGGTGAGGAAAGGTGACTTACCCGTGAGAGGGCTGTAGCGATGGCGGGCGGCTCCTTGATGGTGTCTTGTGGCCAGCGGCGGTGTCTTCGTCGAGGCTTGCGGCGGCTGTCAGAGGTGGCGGCCTGACACAGCGAGAGGTGCGAAGCTCCGCGTGACTGCTGGGGGTTCCCTCGGGTGGCGGCCTGATGCGGCGAGAGGCGCTTCGCGCCTCTCGCCGCATCAGGCCGGGAGCAACTGCGAGCCACGCTGCGCGCGGCTCGCAGTTGCTGGGGCTGGGAATCAGAGGGACCAATCGGCAGGCGCACAGCGCCTGCCGATTGATCCCTCCGATTGTCTGTGTACAGACAATCTGTGTACAGATAGCTGATGGTTTCACCTGTACAACCTCAAATAGGTTTATATTGGCCAATGACTCATTCTGGAGCAACAGCATAAACAGAAGGCAAAGCATAGCTGAAGTCTGAGGGTCTTCCACACACTCATTTCTGTCTCTTCTGTACTCATACTGCTTCAGTTTTTTTTTTTCCGTTTCTGCACATGTTTTGCTGTACCGAGTGGACAATTTGATATTACATCTTTTTGTATTTATATTTTCAAACTGTATTTATTTATATTTGTTTAAATAGTTTCAAACTGTGGGGAAATATGCTGGACTTGACCATGACGTAATAGCAGATGTAACAGCGGATCAAACACTAAAGAAAGCAAAATACATGCAGAAAAGAAAAAAAAAACAAAGCAAAAATGAAGAACACTCCTGGCCAGGAGCCATAGCGAGAAAGTATCTGTGAGCATACATTGCAAGCAGATATCAAGCAAAAGCAGGTCCCTTCTCTGCTTGTCACTCACCTTACCTCTGCAAATTGACACACTGTTTGGGAGGCAGGAGACAGGTCAAGAGCAACAACACTGAACTTTCTTAATCTAATATGCATATTATTGAAAACAGATTCCAGGGAAGTGGAATTATTGAAAACAGATTCCAACTTCATTACATCTGTACTGGTTTTTAGGGGGCCCATTAATGTCTCACTAAGTGGATGAAAACTGAGGGTCATTCCGCACACCATTAATGTTGCTGAAGTGTTACCATTAGGCTTGTGCGATTCGGCCGCTTTGGCGGCCGTTCCCTCCGGGCGCAGCCAGCACCGCGCCGCAGGGGAAGAGGGCGGTGCCGGCAGCGGTAACTAGGCTTGTTACAAGCCTAGTTACCAATTCCGCGCCTGCGTGGTTGCGCCCGCTGTCACGTCGCTGCCAGCACCGCCCTCCCCCCCACGGCGCGGCACTGGCTGCGCCCGGAGGAAACAGCCGCTTTGGCGGCTGAATCGCACAAGCCTAGTTACCATTGTGTAACGCTATTTATTCTTCGTTATTTACGATGTCGTACACAATCTGCAACACTCCTGCAAAAATCGCTTTGTTGTAAAAAAAAAACCCGCTAGACTCTTGAGAACAACCTGCAACACATCCGAAAATGACATGTGCATTCTCAGTATAGCGGTAGCAAGCATGTCCCTCCCTAATTTCTCGTACCCGAGCTTCCGGCGTCGCGATCGCCATTTTTCTCCTTAAACTGGCAAAAGCAATGAATAAGCGATGCTTCTTTTGCTGAAATCAATCCACAAGCAATTGTCTGTAAAGTTTCCAAGCACAATACAACCCCCCGTTCGGCACTGCCCGTAATTTCAGCCAGAAATAACACTGGGGGGAGTGATTTTTTTTTTTACTTTCAGAGCGTGTAAACGAATAAGCGCCAGCTCCTAAGCCAGCAAAAAAGGTCTTTCTGATACATCAAATGAACGAATATGTGTTGCTACTGGTGTTTTCGTGTTTTTAAAAAAACAGTTTTTAAAGGGAAACACAAACACAACAGTTAATTGGCTGCTCTGTTTGATTGATGGCCAGGGGAGGGAGGAAGCGTGGAAAAATATCACTTCCTTT
The DNA here is from genome assembly GCF_049243985.1 of Paroedura picta. Taxonomy (NCBI): domain Eukaryota; kingdom Metazoa; phylum Chordata; class Lepidosauria; order Squamata; family Gekkonidae; genus Paroedura; species Paroedura picta. Next base: position 56,414,340 of record NC_135374.1, read on the forward strand.
GTTTCAATTTCGGCGAGACCGGAAACTTGTGCGTTACGAGAGCAGCGCTAGTGAGAGAACCTTTTTTTCGACTGAACCAGCTGTGTGTGTTACCGAGACCTGCCGCTTTTGCTTGCAGTGCTTTTCAATAGCGCTCAGATTTAGCAACAGTGCCCGTTGTGCAGAATGGCCCTGATTCTATATCCAGAAGCATTTCACTTGACCTAGTAGCAAATAACATGATCTGCTGATTCTAACCAAATGGGTAATACCTTTGTGGACTTAGTCCGAGGGTGTGATGTGTCTGGTAAATTTCAGTTTGTGTCCATGTGCAACTCTCTGCTACTACTCTGTAGTGAATAATGTAGGCCAAAAATCTGGCTGCTTCTTGGCCAGTTTGGAACGTGATACATATTTCTCTATCAACTCCTGATTGTGTCCTCATTTACTTGCTTGGTAACAAAACTCCACATAGACAGAGGTTTGTTGACCATGACAACTCTGAAGAAATCATGCACACAATGACCTGCTATAAAGTACAAGATGACATATACAGCTCCATTTCATAAAGAACAGCCCTTATATAGTCATACTTTCATTGAAAGTTTCTGCTTTGTCTATACTAATCCCATAGGAATCCAAACCGTTTGAATCTGTACCCTGCCTCTGTGTGTGTGTGTGTGTGTGTGGTGCAAGTGCCTAGCAAATAACTGGCAACCTCAGTTTGCTTTATATAAGTACATATATGTAATGCAATTTCTATCATGGAAATTTCCAAATTTGTTTTCAGTATTATCAGTGGAACATCTCTTAGTAACTTGGATACAATTAAAACCAAACCAAACATTTCTTTGGACTTCACAGTGGTACAGTGCCAAGCTTCAGCTTAATATATTACTATTTCCTAAATGTCAATAATAGGATTCCCAGAACCCAGTGTTTCTATTTTCCATAAAAGTAAGACATGACCCTATTTGTCACTTAAAATATGAACATTATCGGGGGGAGGGGGAGACAAAGATAGCAGAGCCAGAGGAAAGAGAAACTTATATCATTTCTTAGCTGTGTCGGAAAGTATTTTGTTGTCTTTACAGGGCACTTTAGAACTTAAGAACTTGTTTTGTGAAACCACAATGAAACATAGTGTAACAGCAATTTTATATTATGACTACATCAGTGTACTACACACCCTGACCTGGATAGGCCAAGCAAGCCCACTGTCATCAGATCTCAGAAGCTAAGCAAGCTAGTATTTGGATGAGAGACCCCCAAGGAACACTATGATCATGAATCAGAGCCAGACAATGGCAAACCACCTTCAAATTTCTCTTGCCCAGCTGCCAGACAATCCTGGAATTTCCCCTTCACATATTTTGGTTTGATTACCTAATGTTACTCCACACTGGTGTGGACCTAGAGGGAAAATGTGGGTTACTAGGCAGAAAGTTACCGATCAGGACCTCAAAGTTATTATTCTCAGAAGTGCTGCACAAGGCTAGCTAGACAAGCATGGATCCGGGGTCTTAATGCATGGATGAGCAACTGGTATCACAAGGAAGGATTTAGATTTGTTAGACATCAGGGAACTTTCTGGGACAACTTAGCCTGTACAAAAGAAACAGTCTTCACTTGAACCTAAAGGAAACCAGGCTGCTGGTGAATAATATCAAAAGGTGAGACATGCAGCTTTTAAACTAATCCCAGAAGGGAAGCCAGCAGGAACTGTGGAGCCTTTGACACAGGACAAGTCAGTCCAAAGAGAGTATTGCATAAACAGTCAGGGTAATATTGATAGGAGCATAATAGAATGTGGGAGTAGGGCACGATAACAGCTGAGGGCCATGGGACTAAGATGTTCAAGGAGGTGTGAGTTACTGGAGAAGGATACATTGTAGATATTTATATGCCAGTGCTAGAGGTTTCTGAGCCAAGATGGGATTCCTGGAGTGCTTGGTGTTCAATCACAATTTGGATATAGTAAGTATCTCAGAAACATAGTAGAATGGGCAAAATCTAAGGGATACAGTCATTCCTCGGCATAAGCTCTATAGGCAGGACACGGAAGACTGGGTTCATAGTGGTGTTGCGTTGTACATCGAAGAGGGCATAAAATCAAATAAATTAGAAAACATTAGCTCCCCAGCACATTGGCTGGGTAAATGTAAGCTCAAGTCATGCTGTAGAAATAAGATTCCTAGACATCATAAATGACTGTACACTGGAACAGTTAGTCACGGCCAGCCAGAAGGGTCATGATCTTGGATTTGGTTCTGGGCAGGTCTCAAGTCCTGGTGAGAGATGTATAGGTTGTTACACCAATAGGGAACAGTGACCACAATGCTATTAAATTCAAGTCAATTGAAAGTTATCACTAAAGATCAAAACTGTAACATTTGATTTCAAAAGAGGGAACTTTTGAATTCAAGAATTTTCAAAGAATATTCAAAGACAAGAATATTCAAAAAGAAGCTGAAGGGAAAACACAAAAGAGTCGAATCCCTATAGGATGCTTGGAAGCTATTTAAAACTACACGAATTGAAGTTCAAAGAGAATACATTGCACAGGATAGGAAAGGCACTGCCAAATCTAAAAGAAGGCCTGCATGGTTAGCACTACATTCAAAGAAGCTATAAAAGAGGCTTCTTTTAAAAAGTGGAAGTTATTTGAATAGTTATTTGATTAGGTTAGACCAAAGGATTTGGCAAAATACATGCAAGTCAATCATTAAAAATGCAAAAAGCAGTTTTGAGGAGCAGATTGCTAAAAGCATTAAGACAAAAACTAAAATTTAAATATATATATATCGAGCAGGGAACCATTTAGAGAAGCAGTGGGACCTTTGGATGATAAAGGAATCAAGAAATTGGTAAAGGAAGATGGGGAGATGGAGGAAAAGCGAAATGACTTTTTTGCTTCTATGTTCACTCTGGAAAGTATGGGCACAACCTCTATTTTCAGGAAGGGAATATGAAGAATTGAGCCAAATTGAGGTTACCAGAGATTAAGTTCATGACCTACTAGGGAAATTAAAATTTGATAAGTCTCTAGGTCCTGATGGCATACACCTGAGAGTTCTTAAGGAACTCAAATGTGAGATCATTCATCTACTAACCCAGTGGTCCCCAACCTTTTTATCACCGGGGACCACTCAACGCTTGACAATTTTACTGAGGCCCGGTGGGAGGGGGGTAGTTTACTCCTCTACTCTCAACCACTGCCCTAACGCTCTCTGAGCGCTATGGTAATGTTTAAACATCCCTTCAAAATAAGATACAGACACGCCACAACAATGAAGGAACAATGGCTGGAACATTTTATTTTCATGGAAATTTTAACTCATGACAACGACAAATCAGTGGGAACCCTGAGCTTGTTTTTCTGCATCGAGATAGTCCCATCTGGGAGTGATGGGAGACAATGACACCCGAAGTGTGTTGTAAAGGGCTGGGGGAGATGAAGTAAAGGGGGAGGGAGAAGGCGTCCTTCGCGGCCCACCTCCAATTAGTCGAAGGACCACATGTGTTGGGGTTGGGGATCGCTATACTAACCCATCTATGTGATATATCACTAATACTAAAGTGACCATAAATCTGGGGCCACAAGGCGGGGTGGCAGCAGCAGGCAGGCCCTCCCCCTTTAATTTTTTTTTAAATTGTAGAACACCGCGGGACAATTAGAAAACGCTGCAAATGCCCCAAATGCAGGCCTGTCCCACCAATGGACATCTGGCCACCTTAACCAATACAGCCATTGTACCAGAAGACTAGAGGGTAGCAAATGTTACACCAATTTTTAAAAAGGGATCCAGAAGGGAACCAGGAAATTACAGGCAAATCAGCGTAATGTCTGTCCCAGGCAAATTAGTAGAAACTGTACTCAAAGATAGAATTGTTAGGTACATAGAGGGACAAAGACTGCTGAGGAAAAATCATCCTGGTTTCTGCAAAGGAAAGTCCTGCCTCACCAAGTTGTTGTTCTTCGAGCAAGTGAACTAGCATGAAGACAATGGTGACCTGATAGACATATACCTGGTCTTTCAAAAGGCTTTTGACAAAGTACCTCACTGAAGATGCCTGAGTCAACTTAGCAATCATGGGATAAGAGGACAGGTTCTCTTCTGGATTAAAAACTGGTTAAATGACAGGAAGCAAAGAGCAGGAATCACTGGACAGTTCTCACAATGGAGGGAAGTAAGCAGTGGGGTCCCACAAGGTTACGTATTGAGGATGGTGCGATTTAATTTGTTCATAAATGATCTGGAACTGAGGGTTCCATAGCTAAAGGGTTCCATGGCATAATAGCTAAACTTGCAGATAACACAAAATGATTCAAGATGGTGAAAGCTGAGGCTGACTGTGAAAACCTCCAAGAGGACCTTCACAAACTGGGTGAGTACGTGACAATGTGGCAAATGAAGTTCAACATTGGTAAGTGTCAGGTGATGCACATTGGGACAAAAAAAAACAATTTCAAGGATAGGCTAATGGGGTCTAAACTTGCTGAGACTGAGTGGGGAACGATCTCAGAGTGATAGTAGATAGCTCAGGGAAAATGTCAGTATGCTGCCACAGTGAAAAAGGCAAACTTTAAGTTAGGGATTATTATGAAAAAGATTGACAATAAAAGGGTCAATATTGTGATGCCCCTGTATAGATTTATGGCTCTGCCTTATTCAGAATACTGTGTACTGGTCACCATATCTCCCAAAGGAAATTGTAGAGCTGGAAAAAGTACAGAGAAGGGCAATCAAGAAGATTAGAGGGTTGGAGTACCTCCCTTATGAGGAAAGGATGAAGATTCTTTCCATTTAGAAAAATGATGACTAAGGGAAGATATGGCAAAGGTTTTTTAAATTCTGCATCTTCACCTGAAGGTCTCAGGGCAAGTCACAACAATACAGAATAAAATAATCTAAAATACATTAAATATTTAAAACATAACTCCTACCTGCCCTCAAAGAGCCCGAAAGCAACATCAGAGAAGGCTTCAGCCTCTTGGCCATGTTGGCTGTCCATAGGAACTGGTTAGCCACTGCGTGAGACAAGATGCTGGACTAGATGAACTATTGGTCTGACCCAACAGGGTTTTTTGTCCGTTTACAAACATGGACAAACACAAACAAACACCATCAGCATTTAGACAACATGATTCATAATAGAGATCCTTGTGAATGGACAGAGCATGCTTCTGGATCAAGTTTTCTACATTCAAGGTTTTGACATTTTAAAGTTTTATGAACTTTCCAGCTTTGCCATAGCATGGCGACCTCATAGCCCATTCCAACTTTTTGAATACATTATTTAATGGAAAAAATGTAATTTAAAAGTTATACAACCTCTTCCTAACTTTTGTGATAGGTAAACTAGAAGTATTAAGTGTTAATTAATATAGATTTTGGTCTTCTGCCACCAATTACAGAGGGATGACAGCATAGTATAGCCTGATTGTGTTAGATCTCATAAGCTAGCAGTGTCAGTACTTGGAGGGAGACCACCAAGGAAGACACTGCAGAGGAAGGCAATGGCCAACCACCTCTGCTTCTCACATACTTTGAAAGCTCCTTGCTGAGATTGCTATAAGTCCATTGTGACTTGACCGCACTTAACACGCATACATAGACACACAGCTGCATCAACAAAATGTGCCAGTTGCATCTTCCCATAAACTAAGAATGGCAGTAATAAATGAAATAACAAATTTATTCCTAGAATGAACAAAAAAGTGGCTTTTAGTGGGGGGAAATACAGCAAGAACATTTGTTTTCATTGTTCTTTAATAATAGCCTAATTAATCATAAGATAACTTTAAACAGAGTAGAACATAATATGTATGTTTTTGTGTCGCCTTGGGCAGCCAAAGGAAAAACATCATTTTTTAAGTAACTTGAATAAGGGGAAAACATTTGAGTTCAAAACATTTGCAAAATTGCCAAATCACACCAACTCTGAAATGAAAATATTTAAATTGGTTCTTAAAATAGTATTGATAGTACAAATGTGCTATCTTTCCCAGCCAAATACCTAAAGCTGTTCTTGCAGTCTTGTGTCTGTCTATCCTAATTATTGTTTGTGAAATGTTCACAGAACTATTAAATTAGTCCAGCTATTATGCAATGTCACACAAATCAAAGTAGTGATTTTCAGTATGTTCTTAATGGTTAGTACAGAGCCACACCCTTAGAAGTCCAGTGCAGTCAATAAGCTTTGATGGATGTAACTCTGTTTAGTACTGCACTATGAGGATCTTAAATATTTTTAAAAGTTATTTATTGTTATTGTTGTTATTATTATTATTATGTCTGTACCCTCAATCTCTACGAGGGCACATCTGAAGCTCCTTTATTATATTAAACTAGCAAGAAAACCCATTGCAACCAGAAATGCAATGAGCGCTAGGACCCAGGGGACACTGGCAGACACAGATCTCTCTCTCTCTCTCTCTCTCTCTCTCTCTCTCTCTCTCATAGCAGGTAAGCAGGGCTGGTTTGCAGTTTGGCAGGGCTCTCTGTGTCTCTCTCTTACACAAGCTGGCTCCTGCAGCGTCTGAGAGAAAAGGGGATTCCCATGTTCCGCTGGAAGGCTGGCTTCCTATTTCCAAGTGTCAACCATTTGCTACTGAAACATGAGACATCTATTCACCTGATAAATGCTTGCTAAACCAGTACCTTTCTCTTGACACATAATTACTGCTCTTCTGCCCCATTTACCTTTAGCAATTAACAAGCCACTCAGAAGGACCTGCTTCAAATAACAGCTCTCTTGTATAGGAAAGAATCAGATTATATAGGAAAGAATCAGCCTCCTCACCCTATAATAACATGCCATCCATTCTCCAAAGAGTATGTTTTCTCTAAAGAAACTGATCTCTGTAGCTTGTAGATCAGCTGTAATTCCGGGAGATCTCCAAGCCCTGCCTGGAAACTGGCAACCCTTACTAGAGAACATACTAATATGTTATTCCTTTGTTCTTTACTTCTAGGCTTGAACTCTCTTTCAGCATGTTTAGTTGAGCATCCTAGCTAGCCTTGTTTCTGTCCTGCAGAAGTATCCTCCGTAATTTTCTCACTCATGATCAGCAATTGCTCCCCTATATTTCTGGGTGTACTGTATTTGCTAGCATATAAGACTACTTTCCCCCCCTGAAAAACATGCTTCCAAGTGGGGGGGGTCATCCTATATGCCGGGTGCACTTCAGTTAGGATAGACATAGCTGCCCATAGTGGCCTCCTGATGCTTGCCCGGTGCCCATAGTGGCCTCCTGATGCCCACCCACCTCATTCTACATACCATCTAGTATCGTGTGGTATCCAGCGTGGCCATGGCGGGTCATCAGCATGGCTGCGGCGAGCATCAGCAGTGAGACAGGGGTGCCAGCCTTTTTGGCATGACCGGCCCATTCTGCTCAGCGGGAAGCAGCAGTGCTCCGGCCCGCTCCGGTCACAGGGAGATGCAGGGGCAGGCCGGGTGTATAACAAACTCTATATTTTGAGTGGAAATGTTGGGGGTCGTCTTATACGCCCAGTCATCTTATATGTTGGCAAATACGGTATATATCCATGACACTCCTATATCACAAAATATACCTTTTGATGCAAGGTAGGAAATGTTCAAGGAGATCAGCTGAAGATCAGTTTGCCTTGGAAATCTGGTATGCTGTGAGTTCTGTAAATTTGAAATTATTCTCTTGTCTGCTAAATGTTTATCTGAGAACAAAGGTCAAAGAGGTTATTATCCTTTCAAGCTGCCTTTGTGAGCAATGAGGAGTAATATGGAATACAAGAAGGAATTATATGCCAGTGAAATGTGTACCATGCAAGAAAACAATGTTACTTGATAATAAACAAAAAGCCTGAAAAATATGTATTAATTCCTTTCAAGCTCATATCCCAAATTTGTATATCTTGTAAAAATAGAAAAGATTATGATTTATTGTAATGACTACACATTTACTGAAACCATTTTAGCATATTATCCAGCCCTTCAAAGTATTTCTGAACTAGAGAACACTTGCACATGATTTAAGATTGAAGCAGCTAAGGGAATACTACAGAACGGTATTATTTTGTACTTGAAGTCTCCAATAGGAAGTGACTCAAAGATCAAAGAATAAAGGCCTTGGCTTAGTGGTAGAACATTTGCTGGACATGCAGAAGGTGTAGGGTTCAGTCCTTTGCTTCTCCAGTTAAAAGGTTCAGGTAGAAGATTACAGAAAAAATCTCTGCCTGGGACCTGGGCAGAGTCTGCACTTACTTTCTTTATTCCATTGTCAATCCTGTTGAATTCAGATCGCTTTGAACTCGATTCTTCCTTCCCCCCCTCTTCCCCATTAAAACAGGAAAGTCTTCTGCACGTGGTTAGGCAGGGTCAGAAGGTGGGGGGAGCCAAGCCTCTTTCTTTCTTTTCTTGAAGAGGGGGGGGGAGAGGAGCCAGGCAGGGAGCCTCTTTCTTTTCTTGGAGGGGAGGGGGAGATGATCAAAAAAGGCAGAGGAGGGAGGAAAAATCCAGGACCAACAGAAGTTGAGAGAAATTAGGGGCTTCTCCTTTAAGGCAAGCGTGTCACATGACCAGGTGTAGCCTATCAGAGGTTCTCTACCACGGAGCTTTCTTTCCCAATCTGGATATTCAGGCTTAAAAACAGTCTGAGATATCACACAATAAAGGTAGGGTCACTCCGAAACAATCCTTCTTGCTGCAGAAGGAAAATTAAAATCGCCCAAAATCTAAACGGAAATCACATTCTGTGTAGACGGCAGAGATTGAATCGATCTGGGGTTGGAATAAAAGCTCCGTGCAGTTTACACCCAGGACAGCTGTTGCCAGTAACAGTAGACAGACCTTTATGAGTCTGATTCAGTGCAAGGCTGCTTAATTCATTCAAGAAAGATGTGAGCTCTATGAAGCTTGAAAAAGAGTAATCCTGTGTATTAAATGTACATTTAAAGTATGCATCAAGAGAGCTGCATATTTTAGTAAGGTATTTAGATTAGATATGATGATTGATTTTAATTTTTTTGATCAACAAGAAAAATTGGAGAACACTTTTAAATGAAATTTTAGCTTTAATATAAACATAGCAACAGTAGAATACCAGCTCCATCTTAGAACAAAAGCGTGTGTTTTTGTGGTGCCTGCTGCAACACTTTATTAATCTTTAATAAATATTTTATTAATATTCAAACTTGTGCATTGATTTGGGGACGAGCTGTGACTCACTGGCAGAACATCTGCTTGGCATGTGGTTGCAGTGGGGGTTGCAGTGGGGGATGAGTTCTTGCGCTCCTACAGACTTCCTTGCAGGGTCCCTCAGGGCGCGGTCCTCTCCCCCACACTGTTCGACATCATCATGCGCCCTCTGGTCCAGCTGGTACAGAGTTTTGAGCTGGGTTGTCACCAGTACGCTGATGACACCCAGCTCTATCTCCTCATGGACAGCCACCCGGACTCCCCCCGGAACCATTCGCCAGATGTTTGGAAGCAGTGACTGAATGGTTCGAGCAGAGTCGCCTGAAACTCAACCCCTCCAAGATGGAGGTCCTGTGGCTGGGATGTTGGGGGCGGGACCAGGAAGCACTCCTACCCACCCTGGCAGGGAGGCAACTTACCATCATGTCCCAGGCCAGGAACTTGGGTGTGACCATTGACACCTCCCTGACTTTGGAGACACAGGTCAAGAAAGTAGCCGGCCAGGCCCGACTACTAGCGCCCTACCTGTCCCCCGAACACCTAGCCACAGTGATCCATGCAACGGTCACCTCCAGAATAGATTTCTGTAACTCGCTCTACGCAGGCCTTCCCTTGTCCTTGATCCAGAAACTCCAGCTAGTGCAAAACACAGCTGCTAGGGTCCTCACTGGCACATCTTGGCACATCCAGCCAGTGCTGAGGCAGCTGCATTGGTTGCCAATTGCTGTCCGGATCTGGTTCAAGGTTTGGTTTTAACCTTCAAGGCTTTATGCGGGTTGGGACCCACATACCTGAGGGACCGCCTATCGCCCTATGCCCCCCGCAGGGCTTTGCGCTCTGCGGGTGAAAATCTGCTGCTCGTTTACGGCCCTAGGGAAGCATGCCTGGCCTTGACCAGGGCCAGGGCCTTTGCAGGATATTTCAATGTTTCGCAGGGCCTGCAAAACAGAGCTCTTCCGCCAGGTTTATGGGTGAGGCTGGGGTTGGTAAGATAGATCTACGCCCCCCCTGGGATCTGGGACCTGAAGTAAACATCATCAGGACCTTCTCTCCATCCGCCAGTAGTCGGGGGGGGGAGGAGTTCACTGATCTCCGCCATGTCGGTAATGTTTATGTCTTTTAATGGGGGTTTGAAGGGGGATTTTAAGACACTGTAACCCGCCACGAGCCGTAAGGGAGTGGCGAGAAACAAATATAATAATAATAATAATAATAATAATAATAATAATAATAATAATAATAATAATAATAATAATAATAATTAGCTGAATACCAAATTATGGGAACAATAGGAACGGCATTCCTTTATAAACCATGTGTGTCATATCAAAATGCTTTTGTCTGACACATCTTTGAAATTCTCTCCTTGGTTTTCAGAATTGGCGACATCTTTACAGGGGAAATGTGTGTTTAAAAACCTGTGTGTAGGAAGAATTATGTTTTGTGAAAACAAAATAAATTCCATATTGTAAAATATTATTAAGAGTGGATTGGCACTATGCCTGACATTCTGGTAAAATCAAAAACCACCCTTATCCCTTATCCACAGATCAACCATATAGGCCTGGACATCTTACTTATGAGAATGCTATAGCCTTTGCTTTGGACCAGAGAGCTGAAAACCAGTTCAACTGCAGATTTAACATGCCAGTGGGACTGTGATGAGATGCAACTAGATTATTTATCTGTCTCTGTGTCTGAGATGAAACTCTGTGACACATCTGGTACACAAATCTCTCCAAAATCTTGGAACTATTAAAATGTATGAAGGGTAAAGACCTGCACTTTGTATTCCACCAGAGAGATGTCTGCAACTTGCTATGTAATGACATGCCAGCTGCTTGTAAACTTGATGCAACTTCAGATTATTTTTAAAAATCCCTTTTCCAGAATTTTCTAGTGATTACATATGAAGCACAGTGTATGCACTACTCCAGTAGATTGTCATCATTTTTATTCTCATTGGCAGCTTCTCCTTGAGTAACAAATCAACAAATCGCTTCAATAAGAGAATACAGAGTTTTGTTACACTCTTCCTATTTTTCCTATCAGTGAGAAGTTTCAAGAGCCTGGGGAGGTGCACCTCCTGATCAGGTCACTTCTTTCACAGCATGAGGACCTCTGTCTTTGAGGGGTCCCATTTGAGGTAGCTTGCTTTGAGCCACTCTATCACTGCCTCCAGACATTGGACATTGGACTTATGTAGTCTGGTTCCTATTGGAGGACAAAGCACTGGAGATTTTCTGTAATATCAATGCATTTGATTCTAAATGCAGCCAAAACTGAGGATACTTAAATCTGGACACTTGACTCCAGAATGGACAAACCTGAAAAATGTCCTGGGTTTGCAAGGAAAAAATTATTTTTATTTATAGATTGATTTACATACCACCTGTCTTGGACTTGCCATCTTGGGCTGGTGAAGAACTGTTTGAAATTACATTGACAATAAAGCAATAAAATTACATCAATAATAAAACAATGTCTACATGGATCACAATGGCTAGGCACTCCATGGCCAGGTAGATTGCTAGTAGTTTAGCTTGGCATAGATGGAAGAATGCCAGCTGTGCTACTTTTTGGACAAAGATCATTCCTGGGTCCCTGGCTGACTGTGCAGTTGTAAACTGCACCCCATCCAGCCTGGGGAGGTGCACCTCCTGATCAGGTCACTTCTTTCACAGCATGAGGACCTCTGTCTTTGAGGGGTCCCATTTGAGGTAGCTTGCTTTGAGCCACTCTATCACTGCCTCCAGACATTGGACCAATGCAGTTAGAGGGGCATCTGGCCAAACATCCATCAGGGGATAGAGCTGGATATCATCTGTGTATTTGAAATATAAATACACACACATATGGGGAGGTTAAAACCTCTAAAGTGATAAAAGGAGCATCTGTAGCTTTAAGAAACAGATGTCCTCAGTGGTCATTGCTAGGCAGTCTCAAGAGTTTTGCCAGTTTCATTGTCTCCCCATTAAGCCATTTTCCCAGGACACTATCTGTGACCAATGTTGGACTTTACAGTCTGCTGACCATATTAGCTGGATCCTTCCTCATGCCGTGCCAATACTCCTGTTTGGAGTTGTAATAAAGCTGCAACCTATATTTATTCCAAAGATATATATTGTGTAGCGTCTTTTGTTCCCGGGCTGAAATATGCCCTCTTGCTAGGCAATCTTCCCCTTTGAGCCTGCAGCTCAGAACCTAACTGCGCATTATGTTTTTCTCATGTCTTCCAGGGCCCCACCTAATCAAACATATAGGGTGAATTCTACACCTAGAACTCAGTTCCCAGGCATATGAAGTAGGGCTTCGATGGGGACCATGGAGAACACCCCACATCATTTCCTTGACAGTCCCAGAGAGGCACTATTTGTTTTGTTGAAGAAAGATACATGCAGCCCATCAGAAAAAGTTATTTCACCACATGCTACAAGAACTATCTGAGGATGGGGGCAAGGACAGGTTCTTCCATGTGATACAACTTAAGGACCATACATGCATGGATCATACATGCAAACATGAATCCAGCAGCAGAATTTCTGGACAGGTCTGGAATCAGTATCACACAGGGTTAATTTCTTCCAGATGGTGGCAATTCATACCAAAGATCAGAACATGTAAGAATGCTGTGAAGTGTGCATAAAGCCCCTTTAACAACATATGCTCAGAAGTGATAACATGGGTCAATGAAATCTTATGTTGGAATAACATGTTTTTAGTTTTTTAAATGTCACAAGAGTATTTTTACTGCAACTAGCTAGTGCTTCTACCTCTCTGGAATTCACTGATTTATTTAAATGTATCAGTGATGCTAAATATATCTAGTGTTCACCACTTTGAAATGGTTAATTGAACTTGCTTTCCCTTCAGATTTCCATCTACCCCAAGCAGTAAAAAAATCTGGTTTGCCAACAATAATTATATTTTTGAAAGTCTAAATAATTTAGAAGTGTAACAATTGCTCAACGAATTAACTGAGAAAGTTTGGCATTTAGAAACTTCGTTCATTTTAATTAAAACTGATGGTCCCTGATTAAATTAAGAGGTTTGTATAATGTGCGGTCTAATTCTTGGAATGTGAAATGTAAAGCTAAGTAGAACTTTTTGTTTTTAGTTCCAGCAGCCAAATAAGATAATCTACAGTTCTTTGCTTTTATGAAGGTACCTCCTTCTGTTAAGATAATATAGGCAAGTATTACTGATATCTACTACTGGCAGTGTTCTCAAGGTTATCTTTGAGACTGACCACCTTAGGAGTGTGTCTACACAGGAGGTTTCATGTTCCCAGTCTGGACATTTGGAGCTCAACAAAAAGTATAGAGAAATTATCTCAAACATAAGCACACACGTGGGAAAGCCTTACCTTGCTAACCTGACTCAGGTTGCCTGGAACAAGGAGGCAGTTCCTCAGTGGTAAACCGCCTACTTTTCCTGTACACATTCCCCAGATTCCATCTCTGATATCCCGAGATAACAGGAAGGAAAAGATTTGTCCTATTACAATAAGGAACTTCTGCTTTTCCTGGTAAGCAATACTGGACTTAACAAGACAGACTAGTTTCAGCACAGCTCCTTAGAAGGCAAATCATATCATTATGACAGTTTACATGTCTTTGGAACGATAAGGATTTGCTTTAAAAAAAACTTTCAAAACTTTGACCCAAGACTGCCTTTCAAGAGTTATTTGTTCATTTCTATATAGTATAGTTAATTTCTTATTCCATTTTTCATTAAGAAAACATTTGTGGCACACGAAACCATGATGATTGTCCAGGACTGCCAACTCTGTCATGAAGCTTCAATGCAAATTAAAGGTTTTCTCACTAGCGGACTGTGAAATACAGAACTTGTTTCTGTAGTATAATAATACTGTACTTGCTGTAACTCTTTCCTTCTTCATTTATGGATGGAAGACCAAGACTAATGATACTGAATTTCAATTAGACATCATCATAAGTGATGGAAACTTATGTCACCCTAAACCATAGAGAGTTTGACAAAAAAAAATCCCTACAACATCTAAATGGATAATCAATCCATCTATTAATCAATCCAGCAATGTCATTCATTCATCCACTCATTCATTTTATTTCTTTACTGCCCTCCCTACAGGCTCAGGGTGGTTTACATATAACAAAGAGGAAGTACATATAACAAGTAGTTGTTGTTATGTGCGAAGTCGTGTCCGACCCATCGCGACCCCATGGACAATGATCCTCCAGGCCTTCCTGTCCTCTACCATTCCCCGGAGTCCATTTAAGTTTGCACCTACTGCTTCAGTGACTCCATCCATCCACCTCATTCTCTGTCGTCCCCTTCTTCTTTTGCCCTCGATCTCTCCCAGCATTAGGCTCTTCTCCAGGGAGTCCTTCCTTCTCATGAGGTGGCCAAAATATTTGAGTTTCATCTTCAGGATCTGGCCTTCTAAAGAGCAGTCAGGGCTGATCTCCTCTAGGACTGACTGGTTTGTTCGCCTTGCAGTCCAAGGGACTCGCAAGAGTCTTCTCCAGCACCAGAGTTCAAAAGCCTCAATTCTTTGACGCTCGGCCTTCCTTATGGTCCAACTTTCGCAGCCATACATTGCAACTGGGAAGACCATAGCCTTGACTAAACGCACTTTTGTTGGCAGGGTGATGTCTCTGCTTTTTAGGATGCTGTCTAGATTTGCCATAGCTTTCCTCCCCAGGAGCAAGCGTCTTTTAATTTCTTTGCTGCAGTCCCCATCTGCAGTGATCTTGGAGCCCAGGAAAATAAAATCTGTCACTATCTCCATTTCTTCCCCTTCTATTTGCCAGGAATTGAGAGGGCCGGATGCCATGATCTTTGTTTTCTTGATGTTGAGTTTCAAGCCAACTTTGGCACTCTCCTCCTTCACCCGCATCAACAGGCTCTTTAGTTCCTCTTCACTTTCTGCCATTAGAGTGGTATCATCTGCATATCTGAGGTTGTTGATATTTCTCCCTGCAATCTTGATCCCAATTTGTGACTCCTCTAATCCCGCATTTCTCATGATGTGCTCTGCATACAAGTTAAATAGGCAAGGCGACAGTATACAGCCTTGCCGAACTCCTTTCTCAATTTTGAACCAGTCAGTGATTCCATGTTCAGTTCTCACTGTTGCTTCTTGACCTGCATATAAATTTCTCAAGAGACAAATAAGATGCTCTGGTATTCCCATCTCTTTAAGAACTTGCCACAATTTGTTGTGCTCCACACAATCAAAGGCTTTAGCATAGTCAATGAAGCAGAAGTAGACGTTCTTCTGGTACTCCCTAGCTTTCTCCATGATCCAGCGTATGTTGGCAATTTGATCTCTAGTTCCTCTGCCTCTTCGAAATCCTGCCTGTACTTCTGGAAGTTCTCGGTCCACATATTGCTGGAGCCTAGCTTGTAGGATTTTGAGCATAACTTTGCTAGCATGAGAAATTAGTGCAATGGTGCGGTAGTTTGAACATTCTTTGGCATTGCCCTTCTTTGGGATTGGAATGTAAACTGACCTTTTCCAATCCTGTGGCCATTGTTGAGTTTTCCAAATTTGCTGGCATATTGAGTGTAGCACTTTTACTGCATCGTCCTTTAAGATTTTGAATAGTTCAACTGGAATGCTGTCACTACCACTAGCTTTATTGTTGCTCAGACTTCCTAAGGCCCATTTGACTTCACATTCCAGGATGTCTGGCTCCAGGTCAGTAACTACCCCATTGTGGTCATCAGGGATGTTAAGCTCGCTCTTGTATAGTTCTTCTGTATAATTTTGCCACCTTTGTTTGATCTCTTCTGCTTCTGTGAGGTCCCTACCATTTTGGTCCCTTATCATACCCACCTTTGCATGAAACGTTCTCTTCATATCTCCAATTTTCTTGAAAAGATCTCTGGTCCTCCCCATTCTATTGTTTTCTTCTATTTGTTTGCACTGTTCATTTAAGAAGGCATTCTTATCTCTTCTAGCTTTTCTCTGGAATAACAAGTAGTAGTACAGTGTAATTCATACATTCGGGTAAAATATAGTCACAGTGGTTTTAACTGGTGATAACAATGTGTGTAACATCTAGTTAACTTGCTAACTGTGCAACAATGTTTCCATGGGTAGACCGGTTCAGGATTCAATATATGGATAGGAGTTCTCCGGGGGCCCATTGTTACCTCAACCAAATGCCTGGTGGAAGAACTCCATTTTTCAGGAAGTTCAGACAGAGTCCTGATCTCTTCAGGGAGCTTGTTCCACCAAGAGGGGAACAGGACAGAGAATGCTCTGGCCCTGGTTGAGGTCCGAACTGCTGCGGCGAGGAATCACCAGCCAGTTGGAGGTGGTGGTGCATAGAGCTCTTTAGGGGTGTAGGCAGTGTGACAGTTTCTCAGGTACACTGGGCCCAGACCACGTATGGCCTTGAAGGTGATAACCAAAAACCTTAAGTCTGATTCAGAATTCAATTGGGAACCAGTGCAGTTGTCGGAAAGCGGGCCGAATGTGGGACCTCTCTGGTGTTCCTGTGAGGATCCTGGCTGTGGCATTCTGGACCATTTGCAGTTTCCAGATCAAGGTTAAGGCCTGCATAGAGTGAATTACAGAAGTCTAGTCTAGAAGTGACTGTCACATGGATCACTGTGGCTAGGTGATCTGGGGCCAAGAAGGGCACTAGAAGTTTGGCTTGGCATAGATGGTAGAAAGCCAGCTGCACTGCTCTTGTGACCTGCACCTCCATAGAGAGGGAGGCATTGAGGATCACGCCCAGGTTCCTGGTGGAGTGAGCCGTTGATAGCCACACCTCATCCAGGTTGGGCAGACACGTTTCCATGCTTAGACCCTTCCTGCCCAACCATAGGACTTCTGTCTTTGAGGGGTTGAGGTTCAGATGACTCTGCTTGAGCCATCTCATCACTGCTTCAAGACATCTGGCTATGGCTTCTGAGGGAGAATCATAGTGGCCATCCATCAGGAGGAAGAGTTCGGTGTCATCTGTATATTATAAAAATGTAAATGCATTTAAATAAATCCTGATACAATCTTATTCCAGGGGCCTTATTTGGGTTTTATCAAGTCCTTATTAATAATAATAGTGATGTGGATATGAATTATGTACTGAAGAGTTCTGACGGCAACAGCTCTAGGTGGCAATGGCTAAATAAGGATTAAGTAGGGTTGCAAATCCTGGGTTGGGAAATACTTCTATATTTTGGAGCCTGAGGAAGGTGGGGTCTGAAGAGTGGAGGGATATAATGCCATACAGTTCACCTTCCAAGGTGGCCATTTTCTCCAGATGAATTTATCATGGTTACCAATTCTAATCGCAGGACCTCTCCAGCCACCACCTGGAGGATATCAAGCAGGGCCTGAGGCTGAAGAGGCAATGGGAAGAGATAGGTAATCCAGACAAGATGGATGGAGAAAGCTGTAGCCTAGGAAGAGATATGGAAATCACAGTGTACAAGAGAAGGAAAACTGGAGCAGTACCACTTGGGAGAACTTTTAAAAAGAGAATCTCTCATTCCATCTACCTCATTTTTATTCCACCATTCCTTCAAAGAGCTCAAAGAGATGTATGTAGGGTTCTCACTAATTTTATACTTAGAATAACTCTATAAGGTAGGTTCAGCTCTGACGTTGTTACTAGCCCAAGATCTCTCAATGAACTTCATGATTATAGGGAAATGTACAGGTCCTCCTAGTCTTACTTTCTGGCTTTACATCACACTGGCTTCCAACAGAGGGTGAGGCAATGTGGAAAGGAGAGAGAAGCAGCCAAATTTTAGGAGGGAAAAGGAAGAATGAATTCAACAAGAGGGATCTCAGAGCCTAACCTACCTCATAGAGTTGATCCAAGTATAAAATGGGTGGGAACTCTACATACATCTTGAACTCTTTGAAGGCATGGTTTGTGCAGTCCAGTCCTTCCCTGAACAGATTGATTGGCATTGCTGCTAGAAGCCCATGTTCTCCATGGCTCCATCAGACAAATTATCAAGCTAAATATGTTACCTCTTTGACTATCCTTAAATATCTACTATACCAAGTAAACAATGCTATTAATTTTGTTGAAGGGCAGAATTAGGTGAATTCCTTCATCTGAAAGGATATGTCTTTGGGGGAGTAATGATGCTGAGTTTGTTTTGCCTGCATTATCTTGCAGAGTTTATTCTGAATCTTGATTTAATTTGCTTGAGCCCCAGATTTGTAAACTTTTGGTATGTCTAAACTTTATAAACTTTCTTTGCTATATTATATAATGGAAAAGATTGTTTTATTGGTAGCAAAATTCTTATATATTGCAGTTAAGGAGTGTGATTTCTAAAGGTCAAGCCTATGTAAGAAAGTATTTTGCTCATGTTCTAAGATTTGTGATGTTTGTTTTGTGTAATACGATCTAAACATAAAACTAAAAATGAATTACTCATTTTAATTTGGAAGGAAAACCTCCCACAAAACAGATTTTTTAAAACCTGAATAAAAACTGAACAGGCCAGTTTACCCCTGTGGTGACCTCCCTCTCTACCCTGGGGCAGCCTAACCATATATGTGGAGGTCTGGAAGTCATGCTGTCAAATCACAGTATTTTCCATATAGAACTGTAACTATGGACTAACCATGAAAAAAATATTTGCAGGGATCTGGTGCTAATATGCCTTTAATAGAAGTATCAGTAAAAAAACATAGTGAAAATGAATGACTTCTGGTTACTTGGCATTCCATTATTATTTATATATTCAGCATTAAAAACTTATTTCCTGAGAGACAGCCAAGATTCTATTAAATAATTACAATTAAGCTAAATTTGTTAGAATCATTAATGCAGTTCTGATATGAAGCAACGCTTCAAATATTTGGATAGATTTAGCCCTTGGGACATATGAAAGCATTGTTTCCTCAAACAGTCTGTAAATCTATCCAAAGGAATTCAAGCGAGTTTGGCAAATATGTGCTAAAATAAACTGATATTTATATAGATTGAATGTTTATAAGTCATATCCGTTAAATTCTTATGTGTACCTTAGGGTATCTGCAAATTAAATAGAATAGCAGTTTATTTTTACAGCACTGTATTTTACTGCAAATACAAAAAAAGTTATGTAAGAGCCTAGATACAGTAAAAATTTATAACAAGAATTTTATAGTAGTTTGGTGGATTTTTTTAAAAACAAAGACTATTCATTTCCTTAAAATGTGCCATACCATAAAACTAGTTATCATGAACTATTGTTTATATGTATATACGTTTATTATCTTAATTGCCAAGTTCCTGTATCAAATAATACTATAAAGTTCCTGATGGTCACCATCTGGAATATTTCACTCAACAAAACAAAATTTCTGGATTCTTTTAACCATGTGAACTAAGCACTGTAATTTTCTGGGAGAAACATAATCGTATTATTTCTGAAAATGCAGCCTTTGTGAAAACTACCTCTATTTGGCTATAGACCTAACAAAAAGACTTCCCTCCCCCCTCAGAGCAGTTCTAATTTATCATCGGGGTTTCCAGGGCAATGGCTACCCCTCCCCCTCCAGACACACATTATGTTGGAAGCTTCTGCCAGGCTGCTCTTCCATTGGTATGCCTTCAAGTAGAACATTTGGTACAGAAGAGTGAAGTAAAATAGTTCTGCTTACAGACAGTTAAAGAAATAGCCATACTGTGTAATTCAATGAATTTCAGTGTTGCTCAGTTGTCATCTAGTGCAGTGGTCCCCAACCTGCGGGCCGCGGCCCGGCGCCGGGCCGCAAAGGCCATGGCGCCGGGCCGCGCTCCCTCTCCCCGCCCCCCCCGCAGTAAAAAACTTCCCAGGCCGCAAGCTTGCGGCCCGGGAAGCTACTTACTGCGGGAGGGCGGGCAGGGAATCAGGGCCGGGCCGCGCCCGTGCAGGCCGCGCCCACTCGGCCCGATCCGCGGGCGTGGCCCGATCCGCGGGCGTGGCCCGATCCGTGGGTGCGGCCCGCGGGCGCGGCCGGGCGCGGCTCGTGGGTGCGTCACGCGGGCGCGGCCGAGCGCGTCTCGGGGGTGCGGCCCGCGGGCGCGGCCCGATCCGCGGGCGCAGCTCGCGGGCGCGGCCCGAAACATGGGCTCGCGGGCGCGGTCCCTGCGGGCGCGACCCAATGCCCTGCCGGTCCCCAGCCTAATAAAGGTTGGGGACCACTGATCTAGTGTAGCGATCCCCAACCTGTGGGCCGCAGACCACATGTGGTCCTTCGACTAATTGGAGGTGGGCCCCGAAGGACGCGTTCTCCCCCCCCCCGGCCCTTTACAACACACTTCGGGTGTCATTGTCTCCCATCACTCCCAGATGGGACTATCTCGTTGCAGAGAAACAAGCTCAGGGTTCCTATTGATTTGTCATTGTCATGAGTTAAAATTTCCATGAAAATAATGTTCCTTATGTTCATTGTTGTGGCGTGTCTGTATCTTATTTTGAAGGGATGTTTAAACATTACCATAGCGATCAGAGAGTGTTAGGGCAGTGGTTTAACAAATATGTTTAGTTCCTTCCACTGTAAATGGACATTTGTAAACAGTAGAACATGATAGTAATATAACTAATTCTTCTTTAATGACCATTCCACATTCAGCTATTCAGGAGTTAATTCCTTGAATTAAGTGCTTCTTATATAGAATCATAGAGTTGGAAGGGGCCATACAGGCCATCCAGTCCAACCCCCTGCTCAACGCAGGATCAGCCCAAGGCATCCAAAAGCATCCAAGAAAAGTGTGTATCTAACCTTTGCTTAGAAGAGCCTCTTGTGGCGCAGAGTGATAAGGCAGCCGTCTGAAAACTTTGCCCATAAGGCTGGGAGTTCAAGCCCAGCAGCCGGCTCAAGGTCGACTCAGCCTTCCATCCTTCCGAGGTCGGTAAAATGAGTACCCAGCTTGCTGGGGGGTAAACGGTCATGACTGGGGAAGGCACTGGCAAACCACCCCGTATTGAGTCTGCCATGAAAACGCTAGAGGGCGTCACCCCAAGGGTCAGACATGACTCGGTGCTTGCACAGGGGATACCTTTACCTTTACCTTTTAACCTTTGCTTGAAGACTGCCAGTGAGGGGGAGCTCACCACCTCCTTAGGCAGCCTATTCCACTGCTGAACTACTCTGACTGTGAAATTTTTTTTCCTGATATCTAGCCTATATCGTTTTACTTGTAGTT
Source organism: Paroedura picta (assembly GCF_049243985.1). Lineage (NCBI taxonomy): Eukaryota > Metazoa > Chordata > Lepidosauria > Squamata > Gekkonidae > Paroedura > Paroedura picta. The sequence goes on from NC_135374.1 coordinate 56,435,639, forward strand.
TAAATCCATTACTGCGCGTCCTTTCCTCTGCAGCCAACGGAAACAGCATCCTGCCCTCCTCCAAGTGACAACCTTTCAAATACTTAAAGAGGCCTATCATGTCCCCTCTCAACCTCCTTTTCTCCAGGCTGAACATTCCCAAGTCCCTCAACCTCTTTTCATAGGGCTTGGTCCCTTGGCCCCAGATCATCCTCGCTGCTCTCCTCTGTACCCTTTCAATTTTATCTGCGTCCTTCTTGAAGTGAGGCCTCCAGAACTGCACACAGTACTCCAGGTGTAGTTTAACCAGTGCCGTATACAATGGGACTATGACATCTTGTGATTTTGATGTGATGCCCCTGTTGACACAGCTCAAAATGGCATTTGCCTTTCTTACCATTTCATCACACTGCCTGCTCATATTTAGCTTACAATCCACAAGTACCCCAAGGTCTCATTCACACACAGTGTTACCTAGAAGCATATCCCCTATCCAGTAGGCATGCTTTTCATTTTTCTGACCAAGATGCAGAACTTTACACTTATCTTTATTAAATTGCATCTTGTTCTCATTTGCCCATTTTTCCATTGTGTTCAGATCACGTTCAGATCTTCTTATAAAATGCCACAGCCCAATAGAACAAAATAGAAATCATACAAGCAGTGCTCCCCAACCATTTTTGGGCCGGGGACCGGGGGGGAAGAGGGAGGCCCGGGGACCGGGGGGGAAGGAGGCGCAAGTGTGCTGGCAAGCACAAACATACAGGCGCAGCAGCTCCATACCTGCGGGTTTGCGCCTGCGCCTCCCTCCCCCCCACAGCGTGCCGCTCGCTGCGCCGGGGCCCGGGAACGATCGGCCACCAAAAACAACCGGTTGGTCTCGGCGCAGTGAGCGCCGTGCTGCTAGGGGAGGGAGGTACCCCCACCGGCGTCCCAGTGCCCGCACCTCCCTCCCCCAAGGATGTATCTTCTTTTGGATTATTACTATCTCATTAAGATACTAGAATGTAAGCCTACTGTATGTAAAATACAGCAGTCGCTAGCCTCGGGTCAGGCAAAGGGGCAGTCCTGCCATGTCCGCGATGCGGTGGGGCTTTCCCTTTGGCTGGGCCTTCCCCTACACCCGCCTCCCCCCTGATACCACGGCCTCGGAACCTACCTGGCGTGTCGGTGGGCAGCACAGTAATTGCGGCCGTGGGCCAAAGGTGGCCCACGTTGGGGTTGGACGGGTTGGGAGGCGCTTTGCGCCTCTCAACTGGCCAGTCCTGGCCCAAGGGGCCAATCGGCAGCTGATTGGGCCCTCTGCTTGTCAGTCTGGGACCAAGGGGCCAATTGTTGGCCCCCCCATCCCGGACAGCACCCACCCACACATCCCTTACTGCTTTATTTATACCGCAGAGGGTTGTAAAGATAATTAGTTAAAGCTATAAAACCATTTCAGAGCAGCATCGACATCTATTTTTACTGTAATTCTAGTATACTCTTCACATTTGTCTTTTTATCTAGTAATGGGTGCTTTCATATGGGGACCCTTAGATGTTAATACTCACTGGCCCCAACTGAAACCTTGGTGGAAAAGCTCCATCTTACAGGCCCTAGAGAACTGAACCAGCTCTGTCAGGGCTTGGATCTCCACTGGGAGCTCAAATGTTTTTAATTAATCAAATCCTTTTATGTGCTGCTTTTAAGAACCTGGGTGGAAAGATGGCATTAAATGTTTTAAATAAATAGATCTGTAATCAGCATAACAATGAATTTTTTGACTTGGAAGAAATCTTGTATGGCATCTTCCTCACTTCTCAGACTAACAAAGAAAAGTGAACCCTGCATCATATAAGTGACAGTTTCCATCAAGAAAAATGTTTAATATCTATAAGATAATTACATGATAGAAATGCTGTCAAAACAAATATTAACTTGCCAGTAATTTTTAGAAACTGAAAAAGACTCTTTTTTGGCAACAACATCATGCCTTCTTCCAAGGCAAGCAATAAATTCAGGTTATGTAAGCACTAAAAACAAATGTTGTATAAGCACAATTTTAAAGTATTTCTTTAAAACAGAAATAATTAAGCAGATTTCATGAGCACTGAGATGGCCAAAACCAACATCTACTACAGATCAAAACTATGAGGTCATTTTCTTGTATGATAATCCAAATGTTGGCCACCTGTAGAGATAAAACAACCTTCAGATGAATTAACTGAATAAATATTGATAATAAATAAAAAGTTTCAGCACCTATTGCAATTCTCCATTTCAATAATAAGGGAATGCATCCCAGTTAATTTCCTTTACGGGAGTAACTGTAGACAACAGGATACGTCTAGAAGACAACAGATTCAGAAAAGAAAATGTCATAGAGATATCAGCTAAAACTACTCTAGCATGTAATCAGTGTTAGCCTATTCCATACTATAAAAAAATATCCCAAGAATACAATAATATTGTGCCTAGCATTAGACCTCAGGCTCCATACAAAATCACAAGCCTATAAACCATCACAAATAACATTTTATTCTTGGCTACTACAGCTTTCCAGTGTTGTTCAAAAAGACCAGAGATAATTTTAGATCAGCCCACAGGAGCTTTTGCTGAAGCTGAGTTTCCTTGGCCACCCATAAACAAGCTGAAGAATTGGAATTGATCTTCATTCCTGGACAGAATTTCATATTTGCCCATCAAGTTACACAGCAGGGCTGGCTGTTATTGGGTTGCAAAGAAGGGGAAGTGTGTTCTAAAGGCACTCTTTTGAGAACATTCTGATATCATATTTGTTTCTTGTGAATCCTACATCAACAGTGTATTTATTACTTGCATTTATTAATCATCTTTTTACTCAAATGGATACATAATAAAACACTAGGAAAGCACATTTTGAAATGGACCTTACAACATTTATTTAACATTATTTATAGTCCGCCTTTCTCACATGGACTCAAAGCAAAGTACACACAGTGAGTCAGTACAATGAACAAAATGCAATATTCAATAATGAATGCATGAGCCAGTGTGGTGCCGTGGCTAAAAGTGGCAGACTCTAATCTGGAGAACCAGGTTTGAATCCTCCACATGAAGAATGCTAGGTGATCTTGGGCCAACATGATTCTCCCAGAATTCTCTCAGCCCCTCCTACCTCACAGGGTGATGTGGGGAAAGAAAGGGAAGGTGGTTGAAAGCTACTTTGAGACTCCTTAGTGTAGAGAAAAACAAGATTTAAAACCCAGCTATTCTAAAAGAATGGGAACACCAGAAAGGAGAATAGCGTAAGTATTAACATGACATGTTAGGTAGTACCTGAAATTACAAAATAGGGTCCTACTTACAAATACTCTATACAGCAGGTCCCAATCACTTATCTTAGTAACTTTATGAAACCATTTTAGCCTGCACAGCCTGCACAGAAAGCCCTCTTGAACAGTTCAGTTTTGCATAGTTTGAAGAAGGCCAAGAGATCAGGAACTTTCCTAACCTCCTCAGTCAGGCCATTCCACAAGATGGGAGCCACAATGGAGAAAGCACATGTCATGTTGCTGATTTGCAGGTCAGTAGCTGAAAAAATCCCTGCTGCCATGAGTGGAGTTGTCATGGCAGAGCCTAGAGAGACAGGAAGTCCTGCAAATAAGGAGCCAAGACCATGATGGGCTTTATATGTGTTAGTCGATACTTTAACCTGAGCTCAGTAACAAATAGGCAGCCAATGGAGGGTTTGCATAATTGGTGTAATATGCACACTGAGTCTAGTTCCCACTAATAGTTGAGCTGCAGCACTCTGGACCAGCTGAAGTTTCAAAATTGATTTTGAGGGGAGACCAATGTACAGTGCATACAGCCTTGATATTACTGTGGCATGGATCTAAGTGGGCAGGCTACATGTATCAAGGTATGGGGCCATTTTACAGAATAGGCAGAGTTGGAAGAAAGCCTTTTTTGCAGCTGCATTAACTTGCTTCTCCAGCAATAAAGCTGGGTCCAGTATGTCTCCAAATATTTCAACTGAACTCAGTTGAGCTCCTTCAAAAGTGAAGAGAAAAATGTCCTTCCAAGCTTCCACTTTCCCAGCCAGCTAATGCACTGGGTTTCATTTAGCTAAGTTAACCACTGCAACCAGACAGCAATTCGCCCTCAGAAAATCGCTACACTCTTGCCAACAACCTGCAACACCTGCGAAAAAGACATGTGCGTTCTCAATGTAGCAGTTGCAACGAAGTCCCTCCCGGGGCTCTCTCCTCTGAACTTCCAGAGAAGCAATCGCCATTTTTTTTTTCCTTGGAGCGGGGAAAGCAACAAACCAGCGAGGCTTGATTCAACCTGCGAAGCTACAGTCCCTCCACAGAAGTGCTTTAAAGCTCCCCTAAGTCCCCAAGCACAACACAGCCCCCTGTTCGCCATTTCTCTTTAATTACTCATTTATATGATTTCTGATTGATTTGTCTACTTAAATCACATTTTTTTTACAACTGAGAGACCCCTGAAACTGTCCTTAGGCTTCAAGAAACCCTACAAGTGGTGCAATTGTGAAGAATATGCTTGGGAAACAGCAGAGTACATGCCCACCTGGGGCCCTTCCCCTTCCTAATCCCTCCAGGTCTATCATTGACCATTTTGGGAGGGGAGGCAAATCAACATGACCATATTATGGTCATATCACCTAATACATGTTTAACAAATTGAAAAAAAAATTAAAAAATTAACTCCCTTTCAGGAAATCCTCCCAGGACCATCAAAAAACCCCAGGGTTTCACAAAATCCTGGTTGAGGAAACCTGACTTAAACAATTGCCTACTAAGATCACTGAAGCAACAAGAAATGAGGGGAGGGTAGCATAGGTTCCTATATCATGGTTAACCTGTTAATGGAGGCTGGAGTGCAGTGTCCTCTTGGGGTTGGTGGGGGGGGGGGATTCAGGTTTTTATTACTCTGAGTGGGTTGGAAGGGGAGGGGGGCCTAACTCAGCCTCAGCTCTGTGGGCTGCTTCAGGGTGGGTGGAGACCAGGGCCTAGCTCCTGCCCACCATTGGAGCCTGGCATTTCGGTCTCAGGGTGTGTGAAACAGGCTGCTGTTCTCTAGTTGGGTGAGTTCTCTTGGGGCAAGTTGGATAAGGGGATTGTTTCAGGTTGTTTTTGTTTTTTTTTGGGGGGGGGGTGACGTCAGTGACAAGTCAATTCCAGGAACATGGCAGGAAGGTGTGGTCAGCTGACCCTTCAGGTTTACTTCAAAGGCTGTTTTAGAGGCTACTCCACAGTCAAAAAGTTAGAAAAGACTGCTCTCAGGTCTCCAGTTCCTTCCTTTTCTGTTTCCCCTCAAGCCATTGATCTGCCTTCCCTTCTCTCCTGTGCTACTCAGAAATGCTACTTCTAACTCCACCAAAGAATGGACACAAATCTGACATCAAAGATCACAGGACTGAGAACCTGTATACTTCAACCTTCCAGGGCATTCAACAAGGGATCTCAAAGTAGCTGTTTTATTGCAAAAAAACTTCAAGAACAGACTGGAAAGGGAGGTTGCAGAAATGCAAGTTATTAAAACATTCAAAATGATGGAATCCCCAGGACTCAACAAGGACACTGGGTTTTGTCTCACTACGTATGTTAACCTCATTCAATTCTTATATCCACACTCCTTACAATCCCCTTTATTTTATTTGGGATGGGACAATGTGACTGTAATGTTATGTAGGACAAAATAGCAAACTCAGCACGGCTTGTCACCTGTGGGGATGCTTCCGTGCTTGGGTGGAGACAGATGGGGCTAGCGGCTAGACTCTTTTAATTTTTTTTCCACAACTGGGAAAGTGTCTGCCATTAATTACTAACCTTGACATTTTTATTCCCCCTATAATTTTGTGAACTACAATTGAACTGAAAGTGTTGCAAGATTGATCATACTTCTTATTTAGGATGTTGTGACGCTGTTTACTGATTTGCTACTAACCTTTTTTCTCCTTACATTTGAACTCTTATGATCCTTGTTCCATGGTCTGAGGAACTGTGCATACACAGGAAAGCTCACGCTTTGAATAAATCATTGTTGGTCTTAAAGAGGCAATTGGGACTCAAATGTTGTTGTTCTCCCAGATTTTGTTCCTCCTGGCAAGCATCTGAAGTTAACTTTTGTTCTGTTATTGCGCTGTCTCAATAACTGAGCTACCTTCCGAATGCCTAACTGCCCATTACCAATTTGCACACACATGTTCCTTCTGCATGGATAAATGCTCACTTGCCTCCGGCGTTCCCTGATTTCTGACACCCAAATCGGGCCCACCCCCATGTCCTCTGGAGTTTCCGCCCGGAACCGCAGCTGCATCACCCCCTTCCAGGCAATCTCCTTCAGACCCCGATTAAAGCCATTGCCAAACTCGAAGAAAATCGCGTTGCTACTCTGCGGTCCTCTCCCAATTAGCCCGCAGCCTCTTCAGCTGCCGCGCACCCATGAGGACAAGACTGCGCGCCTGGCGCTCCTCCTGCTAAATCATCCCTAATCCCGAGAGGAAAACTGTACAGCCCGTCTCTCGCCGGAACAGGGGCAGCAGGGTGGGCCGGAGGGGCCCTGGGGCGGGGCACTTGCGCACAGAGAATTTCGGGCCCGAATCCATCGCTCGTCCATCGTTTCTGAAGCCTGCTATCGAAGTCTGGGGCACCAGCGCGCTCGCAGGCAGGCAGGCAGGCAGGCAGGCGGGGCTTGAGTCGCGTAGGAAGGAAAGGCACAAGGCCGCTTGCGCCGCCGGGCGAGGAAGGGGGCGTGTCATGATCCCCACGCCGTGGCACGCGCATGCCGGGGCGCAAGGCCCCTTCAGCGAAGTCTACGCGCCGGCCGAGGACACTTTCCTGCTGCTGGACGCCCTGGAGCTGGACGCCGAGAAGCTGAGACGCGCCAAGTGAGGCCCGGGAGCATCCCTCGGGAGGGGCGGGCAGGGGCTAGGAGAGAGGAGGCCTCCGGGATCTCTGTAATGCAGACATTGGTAAGAGCCGCCAACGAGGCTCATCAAGGTTTGTGATGAACGACTGGCGTCTTACAGGGTGGTGCATAAGGTTGCCAACTCTGGGGTGTAAAATTCCTGGAGATTTGGGGGTGGAGCCTGAGTAAGGACCTCAGCAAAGCTTGATATTACAGACTTCACCCGCCAGTCCACCCATTTGCTCCAGGGGGACTGAGCTCCGTATACTGGAGTTCAGTTGTAATTCTCGGTGGGTCTCCGGGCCCCACCTAGAGGTTGGCAACCCTCTAGGGAGCAACCGTGTTTGCAGCTTTTCTCGGTGGGAAAACACAGTTAAGTGGTTCCCCTCCTATGAAAATTTTTTAAAATTGGGTGGGGGGGGGAATTTAACATGTTAAAAGTGTTTTACTTCTGTGTGTTGGTATCAATGTGTGTAAGAGCTTCTAGGATTTAACACAGAGCAACTCAGCAGCACAAAGAGTATCAATGTATTTGATAAGAGCAAGTCTGGAACTCAGTGCATAACATTTAATACCAACCTCTTCCACTAATGAACAAGAAGACCACAGGTACATAGTATTGCTGTTCAGTGGTTTCAGCTGGACTTGACAGAATTGCTGATAACTTGTCATGTGAGCCAGAGCTGCCTTTTGCCCTAAAGGCCCCCAAAATACAGATTGCCAAAGGAAGCAGCTACTTCACTTGATCTCATTCTTTGCATGAATGAAATTGCATCTCTTAATAATCCAAGTTGCATCAGATGTTGGGAGAGTTTACTGGTGGAAGCAGTTATCCCAGGCAACAGGTGGCCTTTCCAGCACCTCCTATTGTGATAAGTATCCTGTGTTTCAAAGGTTGCTATTCACTTTATTGCCATTTCCTCAGCTGTGTGCACCCAAACTACCATTTCCTCTCTCATGTCACCATGGGGCTTCTCAAAAACCTTTAATATCTAAACTGATATAGCATTATAACTTTATGAAGATCAATCTGCTAAGTCTTTGGGATTCTAAACTAAACGATGTCTCCAGCCGTTTCAGTTGCCAAGATCCACCTTTTCCATTTTATGTCCACAATAAAAACTAAACAGGAGTAGAGATTTTTCAGAATGCAAGCTGGGAATTCAGAGAATATAATGTTAGATTTTTATAACATCATTGAGATCTAGATGTTGTCAGTTGTTTAAAAAAGGCCTCTGGTGGTAGGTGAGAATGGAAGCTGTGAGACAGTGTCACGAACACCCAACACCCACTATTATGAGAAACCATGATACTGTACTGAGTTGGAAAATGTGGCAACAGGAATGCTACAGGGATTGTTGCTGTGTAGAATACTCTGTTTCCAACACACACAAACTATTTTGTTTGCAAGCAGTACATTTTGAATGAGCTACAGCATCTTGGAAAACTAGATGTAATGTTTAGGAAAGATAGACAGCATGAATTCAGGATTCTTAATAGTTACAGGGTATTCTACTAAATTAAAGCTTATGCTAAACATTGGTTTCTTTATCTTTTTCATTAATAAGAAAATGCAAATGTTAAAAGTTCAGGATTTTAACAACATTGTATAGAATAATCAGAAATATTAGAACCGATATAGCCATTCTTAGGTAATCTGTATATATAACAGTATGACATTCATTTTCTTCCAATATTTTTATGTTGAAAACATTTAGTGTTGAAATTTGCCTGGAAGTAGGATCCGGATCTGGTGTAGTTTCAACGTTTGTGGCATCATTAATTGAATCCAAAGCTTTATACTTGTAAGTATTAAGTCATTTCATATTGGGGCTAGGTGAAAAGTTGGATGCATTTTTCTGTTTAAAACCATCCCTCCCTCCAATATAAAAGTCATATAAAGGTAACTGTTTATTTGTAGTAGTGAAATAAAGAGCTGTCTGCATTTCTTTCTTTGCTTCATATTCACTCCTACCTAATTATATTGTATCCTCTGGAGCAAAGGGCACAATTATGGCTAGCCAATGCAGACAAAGAAAAAAGTGGGTTGCAAATAAACTCCATAGTGTAAAAGACTTTATTGGTTATTGACAATTCCAGCACCAGGAGCGTGTTCTGATTCTCCCGATGAAACCTACATGGCAAAACGCATAGAGACTTTGTAAAATAAATCTATTTCTGGCATTTTTTCTTTTTCAGTTTGTAGTCAGACGGTATGCAAACCGTGCATTTCCAGCCCTACTGATTAATTTTACTTTACCAGTTTTGATTACATGCTTTTAAAACCATGGTTTGACATGATCAGTTGACCTGTTGTATCGATGGAAGCACTCTCCTCTTTCATAAGGCTTGGTTAGTGGTAATAAATGAGGATCACAACTATGCTTTCTTTGCTTTAGTGGCAGATACATCCCTGTGCCTGATAAAACTCCCCTTAAAGCTATGTACCAGCTATTTAGTTACAGTTACTAATATCTGAACTATATTGATATAACAGTTTTATGAGCAATGTTTCTCATGTCTTTAATAGGAATGTGCAGTATACCATCAGGCTATGTTTCAATTCTGAGTATGATGTTCTTTGTAAATAGTATCCTAATCCTTAAACTGGGTAAATAATAATGTATTGGATTAGATTTTTATCATACCACTCTTCAAATGAATTCAGATCAGCCTGTGCAGGTGCTAGCCTTCTGCCATTTCTCACATCAAAAGGCAAGGCACAGGGTGCAATCCTAAGCACCCTTAATAGGGAAGAAATCCCACTGCACTTAGTGGGTTTTACTTCTCCGTATACTTTTTAACGTAGTAAAACATTTATCTCCCACCTTTTGTCTTGGTGGTAACAGTATGCTTAGGATTGGACTGTAAGTCTCCCAGTGCCCAAGATACCCCAGTAAGCTTTGTGGTACAGCAAGGATTTGAACCCATTCTGCCTCTTCTTTCTCCATTTTATATGCATTGTAAGCCTGTGAAGTAGATTAGGCTATTGAGCTGTATGGAAGAACAGGAATTTGAACCAGTGGCTCTGTAGTGATGGTGTGGCTTGCCATCTACTGTGTCGCAATAGCTGGATTGCCTGAGATTTTAGTAGGCAATGCAATTTGTATGTACTAAATTACCCATAAGGTTTCCTAAATGTGTAAGTTCATAAAAGATAAAATGTGTTAATTAAAAATGTTACTCATTTTGTGCTTACAGATGCACGGATATTAACCCTGTTGCAGGTCTGTGCACAGTGGAGACAGCTATACATAATAAGGTTGACATTCAACCCATAATTACTGATTTGGTGAGATATAGATTATAATTGATCTATCTGATAAGCCAGCCATTTTAGTGGGTTGTTAAAGTTGTCCTATGATTGCATTTTTAAAAATTGCTGTTTCTGATCAATTTCAACAAGCCTTTCAGGTTAGCTCAGATCCTCTGCTTTTTTCACTTACCTATTAACTGTTATAAAGAATGATTTCTCCTGCCTTCCTTGTTTATCCTGAGCCAGACTTAGTGGTGTTGGTAGCATCTGGCTTTGGCAAGCATACGACCGGCTGTCAGAAACAACAACTGTTTCTTTAAGAATGTGCCAACAAAAGATACTAAAAGAGTAGAAAAAAGATTGGGCTGAGTTTGGAAGAAAATGTTTGCCACAAGTAGTGTGGAGTGTTAGTGTGACTGAAGGGGGAAAGAGGCTGCTCTCTTGTCCCAGGTTAGTTTTCTTTCCCAGTGAAGAGACAGCCATTTGCATTGGGGCTCAGTGCACTTTAATGCTGACAGCTATACATCCTATTAACATTTTGTTTAATCTTGGGTAGGGTCCTGTCATTCCACTGCGCTCAGAAACACTCTCTGGAAGATCAGGGTCTGTATTTTGCAAAGCAGAGACAGGATACAGACTACCTTTCACTGTTCAGCTTTCAGTGTATCCATTATGGCAGCATTGTGGGAGAACTAGGCTTGTTCTAATAGACTGGCAAGTTCATGGGAAATTTTACAAGACTAATTTAGCATTATATTTGTGGTGTTTTGAAAGACTGCAGAACTGTCAGTTTTCTGTATGTAAGTCACTTGCCCTGTTTGCATCGCTGTAATTCCCCCCTCCCCAAATTCTGGAAGATGTTTTTTTTGTATTTTTTAAACTCCTGTTGCATTTCATGTAATGAGATTTATTATATGTAACCTTTAATGCAAAATGGAATTTCTTGATTAAAAAATAAAAGCCATCTTTTATTTTGCTTCAACTCATGCCTAGGTCACAGGACTGTTGCCACGACTTTTCGGGAAAGTTGATTTGCTGTTGTTTAACCCACCTTATGTGGTAACTCCTTCTGTTGAGGTGAGATCATGTATTAAAGGAAAGGCACACTAGATACCAGCTGTTACACTGAGAGTATGCAGTATTTCACTGTAGGTCTATGGAGGTTTTAATATTTAACAATTCACCTTCAGTTCCAAAGCTGTTGTCATATTTAATTAGGTAATCTTGTGAGAAATTCTTATCCTCAATATTGGTTGAGAAAATGTTTTCTGACACCTGCACCCTTACCATAAGCATGCTTCTCAGGAGCACAGTCCTCTGATCTATGGGGCATGTTCTCAGATAATAGCTGGTGGTGAGTAGTATGTGTTTCGATATGTGATTCCCCCCCCCTATTTTCCTTCCACTGCAAAACCCCCCCCCCCCACCCCACTTTAACCCACATACTGTTCCCTATCTACCAGGAACAGGACAGCAATGAAGTCCATTTTCAAATACAGAAATCTATTTTGTCAGTAGAAATGACTACTACACCTAACCCACTATTTACAAAATGTGCTCAGGGCCGTAGTTTGCTAAGGATCAAAGTAATCCTTGAAAATAATTAGCGAAAAACCTAAAATGTACCTTTGAGTTTAATAATATTTACTGAAGTGAGGTGATGGTTTCAGTAAATATCCTAAGATGGATGGAAGTTTTATTTATTTACAAAATTTATACCTTGTATTTTCTGGCCTCTTGAGAGCCATCAAGACAGCTAATAGATTAAAAACATACACCATAAAAACAACTAAAACCAAGCTTAAAATACAAATACAAATATATTTAAAACATCAACTTAAACAGAACAGGGGAAAGGATCACTGAGGGAATGTCATATGAAATAAAAAACGGTTTCACCTACTGGTAGATAGAAACAGAAGGGGACAGAGTTTTCGTGCCACAACCCAATAAGGCCTTCTTTTGGGTTATTAACTGCTTCTCAGGTGGGGCTCCTTGAGCAGGGTGTTGGAAAATGTTCCTAAGGAAGTTGTTGGTTGTTCCGGTGTGCTTGTCCAGTTTGGTGTAGTGGTTAGGAGCGCAGACTTCTAATATGGCATGCCGGGTTCGATTCTGCACTCCCAAACATGCAACAAGCTGGGTGACCTTGGGCTCGCCATGGTGCTGATAAAGCTATTCTGATCGAGCAGTGATATCAGGGCTCTCTCAGCCTCACCCATCTCATGGGGTGTCTGTTGTGGGGAGAGGAAAGGGAAGGCGACTGTAAGCCTCTTTGAGCCTCCTTGGAGTATTGAAAAGCAGCATAGAAGAACGAACTCTTCTTCTTTTCCTTCCAGGATTTTTAGAGCCCTAAAGATAAACACCTGCGCTTTGAATTGTGCCTGGAAATGTGTGTTCAGAATGCATTTTTCTTATTTATTCTAGGTGGAAAGCCATGGAATAGAAGCAGCCTGGGCTGGAGGTAAAAACGGCAGAGAAGTTATGGATAGGCTCTTTCCAGTCGTGTCAGACTTGCTTTCAACAAGAGGTTTATTTTACCTAGTTACAATTAAAGAAAATAATCCAGGTATTGTTATTTGCTTTAAATTCTTTAGTTCACTGAAAGATTTTTAAATACTTATCCTGAACTTGTCATGTTAATAATTGCCTGAAAATACTGTTTGTGAAATTTTTGAATATGTCTTGGAGATGATTTTATATTCTGAGCTACATATGTCCTTCAAGGTGGAGCTATTGCCACTGAACACATCCTATCAATAGATAACCTTGTGTAGAACTTAAAATTTTATTAAGCATGTAACAAAGGGTGTAAACGGGTGAATGGTACCTTATAGCCCAGAATTTCTATATCTTTGTTAAGCAGGTAATAATGGGGACTGCCAGAAGTGACAGTACAATACCAGTACTGTTAAAGTAGGCTTGTCCTGGGTATTTATTAGATAATAAATAAATAAATGCAAATCTGCCTTTTTAAATCCAAGTTTAGGGAGCTTTCTCATAGGGAGTATATATACATGATCATTTTGCCTGCTCAGAATGGCAATGGCCCTATACTCTCAGCACAAGTTATTTCACATAAACTACTGCCTGATCCCTTGAACTGGCAATATGAGGGATTGAACCGAGGACATTCTGCATGCCACGCAGATGCTCTGCCACTGAGCTTTGGTCCCTCCCCACATGTAACTGTCCTGTATACTTCTTTTCCTGTTATTTTTCTAGCTTCAGTCTCCCCTTTTGCCTTTGTTTTTTGCACTTTCTCAAATAATCAAAAGGGAAGAGATTTCCAAATTAGAGCCATTTTTGAAGAGATGTAGCAAATAATTATTTAATAGAATGTGGCTAATAACTGAATTTAAACTGAATTTTTATTGTTTAATTGCAGATGAAATTATAGAAATCTTACAGAAAAGTGGTTTAAAAGGCACCAAGGCAGTATGTAGACAAGCTGGAAGTGAAAATCTCTCAATACTCAGATTTTGTAAATCCTGAAGACTTCGTATGCTATTACAGTGGGGGTAAATAATTAATTAAAATATTATTTGTACCATTATGCTATCAAGAATTTGTGAACAGTTTGTCAGGGGGAGAGGCAGCCAGGCTTTGTTTGTTGAAAGAAGCTAATTTGTAAACTTTTACAAGAAACACAACTGGGTGAAGACCATTACCAGAAATACAATGTGGACTGTTCTTTTCTACCATCCTGATTGTAAGCAGAGTACTTTTTGCCTCCCTTCATCTCACAGCATCCTGAACACTTGCTAGGGCCATCTTCCATACACTTTACCAATAGTTTGAAACATGGAAGTAGGAAGCACTGAATGCACAGCAAAATAGCTGCCATGGGTACTGAGATCCAATCATAAAATACTGGGACATTCTATACTACACGTCCTCCTACAATAAATATAGCTGTTTCCAAACTGGTGATCCCTGCAGCAGCAGAGGTGACAACTGCTGAACTCTTCTGATGTTATCTCATACTGCAGCAATACACATTGGTTTGGCTTTTTTTTTTGGAGAAAGAAGCAAATGGGCACTACGAATCAAACTGGCGGCCACAGGAATGGCAGTGGGTACCACTGTTGTAAAAAAATTCATTGGGTTTATTGGTTTACCTTTGCAGAATCCCTAGTTTTAAACATGGGATGGAAAATTTTAGTGTTGGGGACTTTATGAATCTATTCTGATCTGGGACCAACTGACACAGTGCAGTCACCTCCCCGCACATTCCCCCCCCCCCCATGCTGTTTTCCCTGATTGAAAGTGTGAGGTAGACCGAAGACCTTGGGCTTAAGGGTTAGATGTTTTACCATTGGAGGGGGTGGGGAGCATGGGAATCAAATCTTCCTTTGCTTTCAAATTCCTTATCGCATTCTTACAATGTGTGTAAGTGAAGGGAGGAAAAAAACAAGTCTCTTTAATAAAAATTCGCAGATTATGATGACCAAACAATGCAAGATTTTTATTTTAAATATAAGGCTAATAATAGCTGATTTCATAACTGAATCCAGGTGTGCTTGGTGTCTGACAAATTCACAGAAGATATATTTCAGAAGAAGGTCTCCCGACAAAGTGGACAGGTGGACTTGTTAGAGGATGTAAACCACTTGTACTGGAGAAGAAGAAAACACATTAAAGGCAGTCATGGAGCAAATATGCTTGATATTAGGCAGCTACTTAAAGGGACAGATCAGTGCTGCCTTTTTAAGGAATATTCATTATCTCTTTTTCACTAAAATGATGGCAGTTATTTACCCATGGCACTTCTTGGCTCTGTTTTGCTTCTTGCCGTTTTAAATGAAAAGTGTATCTATTTGAGGTACTTACAAGGCAGGCGGAGTGGAACTTTTTCTTGCATGTTCTGCAGGCTTTTTTGGGAAGAGAGTAGTTAGAGCCATGTATAACAGAGAAACAGATCATGCAGTCTTCAACACCCTCAAAACGCTTATCCACATTGTTTTTCCATAATGCCAAGCCTTCCATAATGCTTCCATTCTGGGGGGGAAAGAAAAGAGGAAAGCCTTCATAATAATGGTTACTGTCAGAAACAATATAACCCTTCTTTAGATTTCCCTCTCCTCTAGATGGTTATCTCAGGGGAAAGCCAAGTTGTGGTGAGGTATTTTAACTATTATTGTAAGCTGTCTTGAACTGAGGAAAAGTGGGATATAAATGTTTTAATAAACTATCAATTTAACTATATGATATTTCAAGGCAGCACTGTCTTAGAAAAAGCTGGGTTTCTTGATGGGACAAAGTTATACTGGTCAAGCCATACTGGCCATGTCCAATGGTCAACTGCAGGAATAGCACCATTTTCCTACACCTCAAAGCAAATCTCTTCTATAATGGGGGTTGTCTGATATACAGAAAGAGCTGAATTACTACAGTGTTCTTCAAATTGAGAGGGATTTGATTCAAAACATACCTGATGTGTGAGATATGTACTCAACTGTAGCATCCAGTTGCGCCACTGTTGAACAGCTACACCAACCCTCTTTCCGCTCTCCACAGTGATGGAGCCTAGGGGGTAATTGGGGGGAAGCTGTATGATCAACTCGATGAAGATATCATCGACTGAGTATGTAGCAATGACTTCTCGAGTAGCAGACCGAGCCTTTACCTGTGGAAAACAGAAATGTTCAGTGCCCAGAACACTTCCCAGGGATCTTTATACTGCCAAATGGTTTTGAATGTACATCAATGCAGAGCATTTTACTGTGGTACATGCAGAGTTCAGTAAGTGGCCACCTGATCTGTAAAATAATAAATCATTCAACCTTTATTTACGGAACAGTTGTTGGTACTAGGGGCGCAGAATTACTTCTTTGGCAAGCTTTGATTTTTTTGGTCTTCCTTATTACTAAGCACAAGAAAGGGTCAGAAAGCTGGCCAAGACTTTTTATCTGGACCCATTTATGATGGGAGGGTCGGTTTACAAAGAGGTAAATGCATTATACAAACCATCATGCCATTAAACAACTGTGTGCTGGTTTGCACTGAAGATATTTCTTGGGACGAAAGGATGTTACTGACGTATCTGCTTGTAAATTTATCTACAATACTGAAGACACGTTTCTCACAGCTATTCCACCAAAGGCGAACCATGGCAGGCAAATCTTTTAATGCCATGCAATAAACCGAGCAAGCCAGGTGTGGGATCTGCGATGGCAGTGCTGACATATCTGGAGAACACATTGGAAGAGTGGTTATAAAACAAAAGAAGTTAGACTATGGATCCTCCCCCCGTCTCCCACTATTTCAATGACTGTCTTCTCATGATGTAATAAAATATGTCATACTTAGAATCAGACTTGGAAGGGACATCCAAGGTCATCTAGTCCACCCCCCTGCACAATTTAGGAACTCAGAACTACTTGCCCACCCACTGTGACCCCAGTTTCATGTCCGAGTGATCCCTTCACCAAAAATCTATAGAATCCAGCCTGGCCTGAAAGAAATCACCTACTATCCCACAGTAGCAATCAGTAATTGCCTGGAAGTGTCACATGAGACAAACACTGGCACATCCCTTCCTGCCCACCCACTCACAGTCCGCCTAAATACTCCTTGTTGTTGGAATACACGAAAGACCAAGCGAGAGACAAAGCTTTGCCTGTTGACAATCCTGACAATCCCCCTGCCTACTCTACAATGACTAATTTTCTTTGCTCCTCACCTTCCCCATGCTAAAGGGAAAAATGTAAGTCAAAATAAACAATAGACTGTTAACAGTTTCCTTTCTCGGACACCAAAGCTATCACTCATCGTCTGAACAATTACATACTGCATCAGTTATAGCATGAGAACTTATTTGGCAGATATAACCGAGCACCTCAACTGGGGAAAATCGAGACGAAATGTGCAGAATAACTATTATAATGAACGACAAATGTAGAATTAACTTCAACTGTAAGAGATATAAATTCCAAAACTGTCCAGTTCGTTTTGGGGGTTCTGTTCCTTGCATGATTTGGATCATGACAAAACAATTACAATAAATTTGCTGTGTCTGCTTTGAAGGAAATGTTTAATGACAGGTGTTTTCTAACAATAGCTTTGCTTAGGATTTAAAATTAGAAAGGGTTTTTTTAGATGGCCGTTCTAAGAACACTCCTGGGAGCCTCACTGACTAAAGCGGGAACCCTGAGACCTGCACGGGATAATTTTGTTTGACTTTGAAATATGTTTAAACTTAATAACGTAAAAGCTTAAAACCACTTTGACTGACCTTTAATGTCTAGATTCAGCTCTTCAGTAAAATATGTTTTTGTGTCCTTATTAGGAAATTCAGCTGTTGATCCTGAAAAAGCTGGGTTTTCTGGCATAAGCCTGAACAGGTGATACAATAGTTTATTCAAACTCTTAGTTCTTCGAAGATACAGGGAATAAAGAGCTCGTAACTGATAGTGAAGACAAAATACATAAAAATGAAATTTTGTTTTCAAAAGAATGTATCCAACAACAAAAAGTTTAGTGTAATTCAAGGCAGATTTGATAATGTTCCTCTACCAAGTTTTAACTCAAGCCGTTTCAAGAGTATCAAAATCCAACACGCAGTCGTGTAGATAGGATGAAATTATCCTGTCTAGCGAAATGTATCTTCTTGAGATTTATTGAATCCTAAATAATTTTGCAACCAGAACGGGGTTCCAGGTATTCAATTGAAGAAGTGACCCCTTTATTGAAGAGCTATTGCATATATGATATCATCTACTTGTAATACTGGTGATTTTATATGTTATATATGATGTTATATTAAGACTATAATTGCAACCACTGAAGAAGCAATAGAAAGCGGGATTGAATACCTGGGACCCCGTTCTGGTTGCAAAATTATTTAGGATTTAATAAATCTCAAGAAGACACAACCTGTTGCCTATTGGTTTCATTTGTTTTGGGTGTATTTCTACAAGTAACCAATGGTGTTTCTTCAATGTGCCAAACAATACAAATTCCACCAAAATCTTTATGTTGGTGAGACACTGCAGAAGGGAACAGAGAAAAGGACCATGAACAAAAGGTTCACTCAACAAAATGCCAGGTCACCCCAATATCAATTGTGCATACAGTTCATAGGCAAGTAGAACTAAATCCAACACACAGTCATTCAGAGAAGATGAAATAATCCTGTCTAGCTAAACTATTTGCCAAACAATACAAGCCCTGCCAAAAACTGTACATGAGTCGATAAGCGTTCCTTTCAGCATACCATTAACATTCAGTATACCATTTTTCTATAAACACAGCTATTTAGTTCCTTGGAAACTGCTCACATATGGAAGAGCCAGTGTAAGAAGTGCCTTCCAAATCTTTCCTTCCTCGAGCCAGAAATGACATCTCTAGTGCCATATTGTGTGCAGTTCAATGCTATTCATCCCAACTGCTACAGAACAACTCATGTGCAAATATATGGAAGTGCAATTTGCATAGAGGGCTACATTTACCTGAGAAGATGCTGCCTTGAAAAAGGTTAATATTAACTTCCATGTGAGCAGATACCCTAAAACAAGGCAAAATTCCTCACTCAATGGCTGAACAACCACAAACTCTCCGACTGGAATGCATTCTAGGATGTTTTCTAGTAAGTCTTCTTGAGTGGCAAGAACAGTCATAAGAGCTGCTGGAGGAGACCTAGAATGAAAGGGAGAAAGGAAGCTATTGATTTTACTGTCAAACAGGCTTTCCTATTCAGAACATAAAAACAGATTGTTTCTGGGATCACATGCGTGCCTCCCCATCCCTAGTTTGTTTTGAAAATCATGATGAAACAATTAACTACCTATGATATACACTGCCAGTCCCTTTTAGCTGTGGCTTCCTTCCATATTTACAAGTCTTTTTGCAGTTCTGTACATACAGATAGGTCTGTATATCTTTAGCTGTGAAAGTACTTAGTACTAGTAACTAGTACCCAGTACCTAGTACTGATTATCTGCTCCTTGCTTCAAAGCCTGAAATGTGGTATTATACCAAAGAAGTCATATTAGGTAAAGCTAATAAGTTAAAGGGGGGGGATCTCCATCTGACTGAAATTCATGTTTAAGAAAAATGTTGTAGGAGCAAATAAAGCCTTAAAATTTGTTTGCAAAACCATCTCCATTATATTTATAAACATCCCCCTATATATAAAACAAATGTTCCAAATGTGTCAATTTCAACCTCTATTCTATTAGCAAAGAAACATACAGTGATAATTCTTCCTCTTCATCACCATAGGATTTGAGGTCTTTATTGTCAAATGCAGGCAAATCAGACATTAATCTGGAAATTGAAAAAGGAGAAAAGAGGGGGGGGAATTAGTCCTTACTTTTAACATACTGAATTTATCGTATCCTGAAAGGGTTTTTTTTTTACTAATCACTGGTAATTATGTAAGAAAGTGAACACACTGTTACATGCTACAGATAAAACTGCATAATTGTTTGGAGACAAGAAAGTTTTCTATCCCTAGCACCTGAGCTGGTGACTTTCATAATGCAAAATATGCTATGATGCTGACTTTGTATTGTCATCTCTCATCCTTGGCCCACCATTGATTATATTTAATATACTAGCCACTGTATATGGCAAGAGTAGACCTGCAATATCTCACTATTGGATGAAGGAAGGCAGAAGGAACAGAAGATTCACCAGTTTTCCCTTTCCTTCACCCGTTTGCCCTTGGGAAAGGAACATGTGGAGGAACCCACCATGAGACAGCAATGGTTGGCCATTTGTCTGCAGAAGATTGGCCCAGATGAGACACTCTCTGGGCCCCTTACTCCAGGGATTTTCCAGTAATGTGTATTTATGACAGAAAGAGCTGTGTTTTAGGATGATGTTGGGTGGGGTGGGGGGCACTTGACTGTGAGGATTTAACAGACTCCTGATTTATATGATTAAACAAGGTCAGGTAATTGCTAGTACATAGACTATATTTATTGCTTGTGTAATCTGTGGAACATTAAGGCTCATTTGTTAACACAAGATGATGCCTAGTTGTTTTTCTCTAGGCATGTTTTCGACTGAAAAGAATCAAAATATATATATAGTGGAGTAACCAACTTACTTATTTAGCATGTGGTATACTGTGATCTGAATAGGTCTAGCTCTGAACAGCAGTAGTGGAGATAATGTATTTAACAAGGTCTGCACTTTATCGGGAAGGTTTGTTTTCTGGCTAGCAACAAATCTGGCGGGAAGTTTGTGGTTCAGTAACTGATCCTTTGAGACAAACATCAGAGCTTCGCCCAAGGGCTTCAACACCGAGTTCTGAAATGATGTTTCTGAGGTATTTTTTTCTTCTCCTAGTGAAAGGAAGATAAAAGACAAATTTCATTTAGTTTTGCGTTTGTCGCAAAGGTTACAGAGCACACTTTCCCCCCCCCCCAAACCATCCAAAAATATTAAAAACAAGCATGATACTGTTCTTGTATGTTTTCTCAACAGCCAAAGGGAAAAATGGGATAACGTATTTTAATAAACATGTAAACAGACTTCAAAAGAAAATGCATTATCAGACAGTTTAACTGGCTCATAATTTTAATGTTTAAAAGTGTGGAAAACAAATGGATGTAAAATGGATGGCTATTTATCCTATTCTCATCAATTTAGCCTATGTGGAAAGGTTTAGAAAAGTCAACAAGAGGTAGAGAAAGTGGACGGAGGGAGCTGTTTGTCCCTTTGCCATAATACTAGAACTCAAAAGTCACCCATGTAGTTGATGGGCAATGGATTCAAGATTAATAAATGAAAGGAATGTCTTTACCCAACAAACAATTAAATTGTGGAATTTGCTACCAGAGGATGCAGTGAGGGCCATGGGCACAGATGGCTTTAAACGGGGTTTAGTTAGATTTATGGAGGATGTGTCCACTGGAGCTGCTAGAATTAAGAGAACCTCCGCGTTCAGAAGCAGCAAACCTAGAAAGCAACATTAAGCCTTGACTCCTATACCCTATTTGTTAACCCTCTAGGGCAGCTGCTGAGCTATTCTGTAAAACAGGATGCTGGGATAGATGGACCACTGCTCTGAGCAAGCAAAGCTCTTCTGTTCTTATGATTCTACAAGAAGATAAAAGACTGGACTTTTCACAAATCTTTAAAAATTGAGTTTGTTATTCAGTGGTGGCAACTGTTAAATGCAGGCTACGTGTGGTAAATGTCTTACTACAACCAACCAAGCTACAGCTTTAACAGGAGCAGGGACGTGTACATGTGTTTTTAAGAAGATTACAGCTTTGGTACCTTCTGCCCCTTTACCAAAAGCTACATTCACTGGATATAAACTTAAAGATCTGTGAAAAAGAAGACACATTTTTAAGACTGCAAGTAATATCACTATAAGCATGCAATGCACATAAATTTAGGAAATCTTGATTTAGGAAATATTCTTACAAATGCCGAAGTATGTAGGGAGCTTCCCAAGGGGAAATGGGAAGGCACTCAAAGCAGCAGGATTAAAACTGGAGGCATTGGCAGAATGAAAGGAGATTGAAATCATGGGAACAATACCTCTAACTGAGGATTGTGTATCACTTGAGAATAATTGGCTGTAGCTTGCACTGCAACTCTAATGTTACAGCATCAGTTTCAACAAAATTAACAGAAATAAATGTTATTAAAATTAATTACCTGGCACTATTGACAGTGTATCATGGATTCCATACTATGTCAATTAGTACACTTGTGTTTTGACACAAACTTACTTGTGATTTTTACCATTAAAGGTAAAAGTAAGCTATGAATGCCTTCA
This sequence comes from Paroedura picta, assembly GCF_049243985.1. Taxonomy (NCBI): domain Eukaryota; kingdom Metazoa; phylum Chordata; class Lepidosauria; order Squamata; family Gekkonidae; genus Paroedura; species Paroedura picta. The sequence goes on from NC_135374.1 coordinate 56,457,514, forward strand.
GAAAAGAACTCCTGCCATTCACTTATGAGGTTGTCTGGAAATTTTTCAATGATTTCTGGAGTTAATGTCTGGAAGTAGACGCTCAAGGCAGTAGTCAAGTCACAGCTCACGCAGGCAAACACTTGTACCAGTGCAACAGAAAAGACTGCCTGGCTTTCACTTGTGGTCTGAAAAGGAAGAAGACATTCTTTTTCTCTCATGCTAGTACCCAAACACACAATGTTGACTAATGTTGCACATTTATTTAATTCATCAACTCAATCAAGCTCCTTATTTTCTTTTGACAAATAAAAACAATTTCCGTCTTTGAGTACCAGTCTCAAAAGTCTTTAAATCTTAAGTCATGAATGAAGTAAATATAAGTAATAAATAAAGCTGAAGATGGAGGGGCAGACAAAAGGTTGGCTGGCAGGTTCCCCAGTATACAACTGGGCTTGCTTTGTCAATCATCACCATACAACTTGGCTGTAGATTTCCTGGGTAAAGAGTGCTGGGGTAGGATGAAAGATGGGGAGATAATAAGCATAAGTGGATGTGAAGTAAAGGAGGAAGAGCTATGGAAGCTTTCAAGAAAGAGTAAGAAGGAGATAGTGGGGGAGAGGGAAATTCATCCCACATGTCCTTGTAGATTCCTGCTTGTCAATACATCTAATTCTCAACATGGCTAATTCTGAGGATACTTTAATAACTGAGGACATGAAGACAAGACAGATCTATGAACCTGAAATTGCCCAGATTTGCAATTTCTAGTTTTAAAAAATGCACTAAGGAGTTAAGCTGTACTTCTCAAATAACAGAAGCATCACCCATAGTTTTAAAAGCAAATACCCTCAGTGGTCACTGCTAGGCAATCACACCAGTACTGCCACCCTTTAAGCCTTGGTTGGTGTGAGAAAAAGGTGGGAGGAAAAAACAGTTGTTTCCAGGGCTATTTTGGCCTTTTAAGGGTGCACTCATCAGCGCCAGGCCTGGCCACAACCCCTGGGTGACTTGAACAATCCAACCAGATCTGGCTACTTGCTTCTCCTGTTCAACAGCAGTCACTCCATGAAAGCAAGTGTTTGGTAAGGGTTAGATCTGAGTTCAAATCATCACTGTGCTGTGGAAGTTCATTAAGTGATCTTGGGCCAGTTATACATTTTCAGCCTTATAAAATGTTTGGATGGATGACCACTGTGTTAAAAGGTGAGATATAAATTAAATAAGTCATAGAATCATAGAGTTGGAAGGGGCCATAAGGCCCATCTAGTCCAACCCCCTGCTCAATGCAGGATCAGCCTAAAGCATCTACAATAAATAGCTGTCCACCTGCCATTAGTACGGCAAATCTCACCACCTCCTTAGGCAACCAATTCCACTACTGAACTACTCTGATTTTTTTTAACTTATATCTGGCCAATTAAACCCATTACTGTGGATTCTATCCTGTTACTAACAGGAACTGCTCCCTGCCCTATGAGTGACAACCTTTCAAATACTTAAAGAGAGCAATCCTGTCTGTTCCCTTCTCAATCTCTTCTTCTCCAGGCTGAATATTCCTAAGTCCATCCACCTTTCTTCATAGGTCTTGGTCCCCAGACCCTGGACCTTCCTCATCACTCTCCTCAGCACCTTCTCAATTTTGTCCATGTCCTTTTTGAAGAACTGCACACAGTACTTCAAGTGCTGTCTGACCAATGCAGGATTATGATATGTTGCATTGTTGATGTGATGATTCTGTTGGGACAGCTCAAGATTGCATTTGCCTTCTTTACCACTGCATCACATCAAAGGCTACATTCCAACAGTTGGTTTATGACACACAAATTCCCAGAGAGGAGAAGAAGTATGGATAATGGTTTGGGTAAACAACAGACTCGAAGGGAATAGCACTTCTCGAGGGAAAAGGCAGATAAATCCCAAAACAAAACATCACTGACTACAAAAGCTCCAGGGGAGTGCGGGAGAAAAAAGGCACAGACATCACAAAAGGATAGTAGGAATGAGCTCCCTGCCTGGTGGAATGAGCTCCCCAGTGAGATATGGGCCCTGATGGAATTTGCTAAGTTCTACAGGGCCTGTAAGGTGGAGCTCTTCTGCTGGGCTTATGGCTGAGGCCTATCAAGAACTATACCACAGCATCCAATCAGGCCTCCTGCCCTCCATCCCATGACTCCTCCCCCAATTCCTTTACCTCCGTATATTATAACACTCATGTCAGTGATCACTTATTCCTGGTGCTGATAGCTACATTTTAATTATAAGCTTAAATTCTGATTCATTGTTTTATTCTTGCTGAAATAAATTGCAAGTTGACATTGCTGTTCTCTACCCTGAGAGTGGAGTGGAAAGTATTTAAATAAAATATAAATAAATAAAATAGGAAGCAGGGAATGGCAAGGAAGTGGAGAGGTGCCAAGAGGTGAGTGGCAAGGAAGTGGAGAGGCGCCAAGAGGGTGAAAAGAGGAAATACTATGGGTAAGTGGATACAAGGGAAATGAGGTGCCCCCTGTAAGTCCTTGGCATTCGCCATCATGCAACTGTGCTTGGCTCCATGTCCATAAGTGGGCCACAATTTTCCTATGTAGAGGCTGCCAGAAGAAGAGAAGAAAAGAAGGCTGGCTGGTGGCTGGGAAGAAAAAAGTAATTGGAGGGGAGAGGCTATGGGGGCTTTCAGGGAAGACAAAAATAATAGGAGGGGGGAAATATGTTACTGCAGCTTTCTTACATATTTCTGAACAAGAAAAACATATCAGCATTGTTGTGAGAAGGAGACCAATCAAATATGTTAATTTGTAAGCCGTGACTTCTTCAGGTAGTAAGTTAATATGGAATAATACCGTAACTATGTTATTCTATCAGGATGGTTTACATGCTAGCCTCTGGTAGCACTGCCACCCTGTGGATTAAAAGGAAAAAAACTTGGAAGTTTAAGCCTTTATATAGAAGAAAATGATATCAATTTCTCCATTTATATTTGTTACTTACCTCTAGCCAAGCCAGCATGGAGCACATGACAAAATCCCACTCGGTGTCCAGAAGAGAGCAAGAGTTTTTCAGCAAGAGAGATAGGAAACGCATCATCTCAATATTGAAACCAAGTAACTGAGGGCTTGCTTCCTTTAGATTGCTTGGGAATGGAGAAGAGTTAAGAAAATAATTGCATGTTTTTATATGTAAAGATTCTTAATTTTTTGATGTGGGAACATCTAGTGGCACACCATGGTCCTGCCCCATGGTCCTGCACATCCACGGTCCTGCCCCAGGGAGCGTGCCAGTATGAATGGCAGTGGCAGTGGCAGTAGCAGCAGCACCAGGATCAACGGCAGGGGTGGGGGCAGCAGGAATGGGCACAGGAACAACTGCAGCAGCAGGAATGGCAGTGGAAATAGCCGCAGCAGCACGAATGGCCACAGCGGCAGGGTCAATAGCTGTGGTGGCGGCAGTATCCACCCAGACTAAGCACCTGCCCTTACCACCATGCCATTCCACCACCACCAGGGCCCTGGTTGCCTTCTGGCTTCATGCCAGAACCTAAATTCCCGGGCTGGGGGTGCATCTGGCTGTGGAAGATGGCTAGCAGAGGAGGCAACCTGGCTGAGAGGGGTGGTAGTTGGAGTGGGACGTAGCGCCAGGGAAAATGGAGCCTGGCACAAAACAGGTGAAACAAGGTAAAAGCAGCCACAGTCTGCTCTGCTTTTGCTGCCTGCTGGACCTCAGTGGCCTCCCTGCCCAGCCAGCGGTGAGCCAGCAACTCTCCCGATCTTCTCCAGGCCTTCCCTGTGTGGAAGGAGGAAGGGCTAAAGCAGCATGCAGGCTGGAGGGTGTATGTTTGGGGGCCGGTCTGGCCACAAATGCCAGGTCAGCAGCAAGGCAGGAGCCACCCCTTAGGTCACCACTGACCAGAAGACCCCTCTCAAGCGTGCTGATCTGAAGCGTGCACAATCTGATTCATGCACATTTTTATTAATCCTTATTAAGATATTCCTTTATAATGAGTCTTATTGTACTGTATAGCTTTGCTTCTTGAGAAGGCTTACGTTCCTATTCTGGAACTCTAAGTGAAAGTCTGCGTCCAAAATTTCAACAGAAGAAATTTTCACAGTGAACTTAGTAAACACTCTGAATACATATGTGTAACAATTTAATCATATCATAATAAATACAAATACCACCTACCAACTGAAAAGAAAGATGTCTTCATAGTCATGACGCCAGGATATAATAATCTTTAATATTCCAGGCATTAGTTCTCCACAATCAATGTTTCCACCACTCAAGCAAGAGTTTAAAATAGCAAGATACCCAAAAGGTCCTATAACAGAGTCAAATACTAGGATTAAAAGGCTATATTAAATGTCCTAACACAGAGCAAGAAAACAAACATCAGAGCAAACTAACAAAGAAAGAGACGTAAACAAATAATTCCCAATATTCCCCAACTATCTTTCCACCCTTTATTTTACAGGTCTGTGCCAGAACAAGGTTGTGCTATAGTTTCTCTTAATGTAAATTTGTATAACCAAGGACTTTCTCTTAAAATCCTAAAAATCCCAAATATCCATTTATTTTTGACATGGTTGCACAGAATTTACAGTCTTACTGTTAAACTTCATTGACTGCATCTTATAATAAATTAAAAACTATTAAAAAGAAGCTTATTTATACCTGATTTGTCTGTTAGGCTCCCTTGAGAAATAAGCAGTAATAAGCATCTAATAATAAAGGGTACCAATGAAATCCACAAGTCAACAGACAGACTTATGACTCTTAAGGAGTTTTCATATTGTCTTCAAAGACAGAGCCAACTAAACTGATTAAATATATATATAAATAAAATATACATTTAATATATCACTGGAGAACAAAAAATAAGGGACTGACCATCGATCTCAGAACGCCCAATTTTGTCACATGTCATAAGTTTAGCAGTACACTGAATGACAAGCTCTTCCTTATCTTCTTCAAGTAAAAATGGAGACAAATTCTGAAGTGTGTGCAAGTTGCCTTCTGTTAAAGGAAAAAACCTGCCCATTGAAATGAAACAAAGTGAATACCGAAATAAATAGCAGTTACTACTAAACATACAGTATGGAACGAAGAAAGAAGACTTCATATGCACTTTTCATTGCAGAATTTATGAAGGATGCCTTTTACAAACAAGGGCACAATATTTATTGACTTTAAATGACAGTAAAATCAAAATTATGCAGGAAAATGGGACCAAAGGAACAAGAAATACTAAAGATAGGCTAAAGCAGTGGCCACCTCACTGCTTCTATACCCTGATCACAAAATCATCTCAAATATTTCAAATAATAATGTCTGCAGTAATGTGATAATTATTAGGTATTTTGAGCACAGCTATAAGTTATGTCAGAAACAGAAAGTTTCAGTGAAACTAATTCAGAATAATGGGTATTTAAGACCTAGGTTTATAATAAGGCTCAAATGCAAGGCCACATCAGCATTACCTGCATCATTGTCTGTGTACCTCAATATGGTAATGTGCTTTCCTTGGAGTGAATCTTCATCACACCTGAGAGCCAGGGTGGTCGGTGTATGCATGTTTTGTTAGCTGCCTTGTAGCCCTATAAGGGCAGAAAGGCAGAGTAAAAATCTTGTAGATTAATACTAGTAATAGTATTTGCATTATCATCATTATTACGATGGTTAGAGTCTCTTACTAAGACTTGGAGGCCCATTCAGCCATGATGTTCAGTGAATGACCTTGGGCTAACTGATCTCTCTTAAACTTAAACATACCACATAGGGTTGTGAGGATAAAATGGAGGCAGGGAGAACTATGTAGCTGCTCTAACCTCCTGAGAGGTTAAGCAGAATACAAATAAAGTAAAATGGGGTTGCCATCTTGGCTCCAATCCACAACCAAGTTAGAACATCCAGACATTGCAGTAATATAATAGCTAATAATCTAGTCAAGGTCTTCCCAGTTGCAATGTATGGCTGTGAAAGTTGGACCATAAGGAAGGCCGAGCATCAAAGAATTGAGGCTTTTGAACTCTGGTGCTGGAGAAGACTCCTGAGAGTCCCTTGGACTGCAAAGCGAACAAACTGATCAGTCCTAGAGGAGATCAGCCCTGACTGCTCCTTAGAAGGCCAGATCCTGAAGATGAAACTCAAATACTTTGGCCACCTCATGAGAAGGAAGGACTCCCTGGAGTAGAGCCTAATGCTGGGAGCGGTTGAGGGCAAAAGAAGAAGGGGATGACAGAGAATGAGGTGGCTGGATGGAGTCACTGAAGCAGTCGGTGCAAACTTAAATGGACTCCAGGGAATGGTAGAGGACCGAGGACAGGAAGGCCTGGAGGATCATTGTCCATGGGGTTGTGATGGGTTGGACATGACTTCGCACCTAACAACAAATATCATATCACTGCAGGAACTTTGGGCGTTCTGCAGGGCCTGCAAGACGGACCTCTTCCACCAGGTCTATGGTTGAGGCCAGCATGGCAGGGAAGATCTGACCATCTATGCTCCTTCTTCCCATTCCTCTATATAAATGTTTTTTGGGGGATGGGGGTCCACCATGTTTTTTAGGAATCTAATTTTATTGCATGTTGTGTCAAAATAGTTTTATTGGGTTTTAATGGGGTTATTGGGTTTTTATATGGACAAGTTGTAACCTGCCAGAAGCTGGTTCGGGAGTGGCAGGTAATAAGCTTAATAATAAATAAATGAAATATATGATTTTGTCTCTCATCTTTTTTCAGACTAGAATACTGCTTCTGTTTCTAGCATTAAATGTGAAATAACAATTCCTACTTTGTCAGTGTGCCAGCAGCAGACCAATATCCCCACAGCATGCAAACAAGACTTTTATACATCCAGGTACCATAATCCCCAGCAGTCAATGAGGACCCCCTTCTTCTTCTTTCATCACTAGAAAAGTCAGTTGGATTCATCCCATAATGAGACAATTATACCTTTCTGTTGTATTGAAAAGGGCTTTTATCTCACAGGATGAAATATTCTTTGTATTTATTAATTTAGCCAAAGTTAAGGTCCAAAGTCTTCCACTCTCTTTAGATCTATGAAAGAACAGAAGAGTAACCATGATATACCTGATTTGTTTAAGAAATAAAAATAGGATTATTTCCATGAAGAATTCACAAGACAACATTTTGAAGGTAAGTAAAATGATATCCAACCAAGCAAAATGCTAGAAAGAAAAGCAGACTAATTGAAATATATACTTACTTTCTAAATAAGATTTGTAATAGACAGGGGATATCACTAAGTGCACATAATTTTTCAGATGAAATGTTCATTGCTTGGAGTTTATGAAGAAATTCAAGAAGCAGGGGTGGTGGGTTCGCTAGTTCTTCAATCCACTGTAATGAATAAAGCTGTTCTGCAACTAAGGAAAGTCAACAACATAAATAAATAAAGTATTCCATAATAAAATTTGGAAAAGGAATGAAAAGCCCAGTTCGCTAAGGAAAACTGACAGTAGATTACTGCTGTTCTCATGTAAAAAATATTGTACTGGCTCCACTGACTACCTTGCCCCCAAGTTAGATATGGACCCTATGAATCCATTCCACTAGTTGTAGTCATTTCCATTGGTACAAGCATCCTTCCTAAATGCAAAAGGGTCTTTTTCTCACAAAGAAACCCTGCTTTTTACTACTCAAAAGTCTCAAAACAGTTTACAATCGCCTCTCCTGTTCTCTCCACAACATCCACCCTGTGAGTGAGGTAGGTGAGGCTGAGAGAGCTCTGAAAGAACTGTGACTGGCTCAAGGTCACCCGACTGGCTGAATATTTAGGACTGGAGAATCAAACCCAGCTCTCATTAGAGGCCACCTCTCTTAACCACTGCACCAAGCTGGCTCTCAAAAGTGAAGAGTATCTCTGTAATAGAACAGCTCCATAGGGTCCAACCTAATGACTCCCCTTTTGCTAAGTCTTCTTCTTTCAAAGCAAAGGAAAAACAAAAGCAAAATGGAACGAGTGGATCCAACAAGTAGAGGAGTCTCCAGTAGGATCTTCCAGTAGGATCTTAGTTTACAAACAGAATTCCAACTGAGATCTGCTGACATTCCCTTTTTCCAAGTTTTAAATCCAGCATATCATTCAGTGGACCATACTGGTCTGCTTGTTGTTCATATATGCATTCAAAAGACCTAAAGAGTTTTCACAGAGTCTTCCCCATTCAATTCACCTGACAAGGCAGCTTTCTTTAGAAAGCTCATCTCTGTATTGCCAATGAACAGAATGTGAATGAGAAAGATCTGTGTGAGCAGCGATACTCCGTCTTTTAAGTCAGTCACAGTTTCAAGAAACAAGCCATAGAAAGCACAACGTAAAAGTGGATTATTATAACTAAAATTATCTTAACCAATTAATAACTGTAAAAAAAAATCAGATATCAAAATATTGGTTATTTTATGTCTATTTTCCTTTTTGGTTGTTACTTACTGACACTTTCAAGTTTGCCTTTTTCCATGTCCTGGTTTTGACAGCACACTCCTTTTCCCAATATCAACAATGTCACACTACTTAACAACGCTGTAGCACACAGATGATTTGGAAGTTTGTCCATCACACAAAGCCTCAGGTCTGTTCCAGAAAATTGGCAATTCATACTCAGCCTTCCTTCCAAAAGAGGTTTCTTTAGCCACTAAGGTAACATACAAGAAATGATCATTAAATATTAATTTTCCAAAAAATAATGCAACATGTTAAATGTCAATATACTTTTGAAACAATATCACACTACAATTCCACACTGTAGTTAAAACAGGCAGATGAAGCTATAATCACTAATTTATTTATTATATTTATTATATTATATTTAAGAAACACATTTGCATTCTATGTACAAGCATGGGAGAATTGTACATGCTAACTTTGTTCTTATGTTCATTAACAGATTAGATTACATTCTAGAGAAAAAAAAATCAAGGATTAATTTACCAGTTTATACACAAAGCACCTTTGCTGTAGACACCAACCTTAGCAGTGGTAACATCCCTCTGAGCAGTTACAAAGTAATCCTGTCCACTTTAACAAGATCACACTGTGCATAAGTATTTACAAAATCAGATCATGGTAGTATTCCTTTTGAAAATCATACTAAGGGAATAAAAAAACCCATGCCAATTTGACGTGGGTCCTTTTGCAATAATTTGTTTGCAGTTTTGCCAGTCAAATCACTTTCTTCTTTTTGAAAAGATGCTTCTACAACATATGCATATGTACAAGGAATCTATTACAAACAGCTATAATTTTATGTATTTATTTAATTTGCACACCCCCTTCCCCTAAGGCTCAGGGTGGTTCACATAGAATGTAAACAGAACAATACATCTATTATTATTATTATTATTATTATTATTATTATTATTATTATTATTATTATTATTATTATTTAGATTTATTTCCCGCCACTCCCCATAGGCTCATGGCAGGTCACAATAGTCTTACCCCCATTAAAATACCCATTAAAAGACTTTAAAACAATCCCAACATGGCGGAAGCTCTCATTATTCCCACCTCTGCTATCAGAGCGGTAGGGAGGGTGGGGAGGAGATCTAACTTACTAGGTCCGGGGGGGGGGGGAATGTGGCACTCATTCGCTGACCCCGGCCTCAATCAAAAACCCTGCGGAAGAGCTCCGTCTTGCAGACTGGTAAATCCCACAGGGCCCGCAGCTCACCTGGGAGCTCATTCCACCAGGTAGGGGCCAGTGATGATAAATTCAGTGATTATAATGGATGAAAGGGAACAGTAATAATAATCACAATAAACATAGAAAATAACATTCTAACACAGTAACAATCTAACAGATCCATGGTTAGTCAGATCTGTCATATGGGTTCAAGGGAGGAAGGTTCAGGGTAATACCATTGTTTATCTAATAGTATTGTTCACTGTTAATAATATCTAAAACTTAATTATTACAAACATGTTAGTATTTACAAAAGAATCTGTAAACTATAAATAGGAGAGGTAGAGTTTGTAAGAAGGAAGGAGATATTTTCACTTCCCCTCAGAACCAGCTTGGGGATCTACCCCATCCTTCTGCTACTATAGCTGCCTGATATCTCTATTTGTCCTATAGGAAATGACTCCTTCCAAACTTCTGAAAGCCTGCAGTCCAAGGCTGGTGACAGCATGCCTGCAAATTAGGATTCTTGGTTGTATCTGCAGAGAGTATTAATGTCATTATGAAAAGCCTAGCTAAGTTGGGAAGGTAAGAAAACACATTCTGTCCCCAATTAGGTCAAGACAGAGCTCTTGATATAGCTGTTAAAGTGGAGTCCAGAAAATCAAAAAAGGAGGCAGAGGAAGTGCTCTTCTTCCATTGCAAGGGACAAAGATTTCTTAAATGTGCAAGCACTATAACCTTTAGGGTAACCACCTAACGTTATTCACTAATAAAGAACATGTCAATGTCTATATTTGAAAAAAATATATCCTGTGCAATATACATGTTTGGACTCTCCATATTCAAGTTTTCATCTCTTACATGGATTTCTCGCTCATAGCACAAATTTTCTTGGGTAACGTGAAGTCACATTGCACATTATAAGTCAACTCTATACCTCTGAAGATAGGGATTCCTGCATCTTTTCCCATTCACATTGGCTTGGGGTCAGCCATTCAATGTAGTCTTTCAAAATATAAGCAGAAACTTCATCAGCTACCAACAGTTCAGTTAGCAAATCGCTGACTGCAGAGATCAAAACCTGCAGACTGATATGAAAGGAAACCAGCATTTTACATGAAGAGTAAAACACAAAACACAATAGTGAAATCTGTATTTCATAAGATTATGGTGCTACCTTTTAACATCCATCACAGATGCCTGAAGCTGGTTCTTCACCCAGAATGCAGATCTCTGCAGGAAGGTGCTCTCTTTATGTGTACCTCCAAGCTGATGCACAAGTGATGTTAAGCCACACATCCAAGTGTGCTTCAGCTTATTTACAAGGAAATCTACATCAATGAAAGAAAATGGTACAGTGTTTTAAATGCTGAACTAGTAAACATAATGAGCACTACGATTAAGAACAGAATCCAATCTGTAACTTGCTTTTGAAAGGAGTTTATGCTGTCTATTTCTCAACCAATTATCATATATCTTTTAAAAACCCGAGGAAGGACCCCATGAGTGAGGAAGGAAGTCAGAGCACTTGGGAGCAAGCAGACTGATAACTAAACAGGCTTTCCATCTCCTGCCTGCTGGGGCAGGTGGAAGACGTAATCCCACATACTGAACATCTTCCCACCAAAGCAGCATCAATAAGCAGCTGATCTGGCTACACAGAAACATACCTGACAAATGTGTTGTAGCTTGGCTTTTTGCACACAACTGAAAAATGGTGAACAACAAATCTTCTGACGATGGCATTAACAAACATCCTTTCACTGAGCAAAAGAAGTTAGAGGCTACGTCACAGATGAATGACACAGACGGCTCAGTATTTCCAGCTTCTGAAAGATCCTTTGCTTTAGAAAGAGCCGCTTGAAGTTTATCAATTATCCTTCTGACATAAACTTCACCAATCAAGGACTCTATTGAAAGCGACGGACAGAGTGTTAAAATTGCTGTGTGATCCATAAAAGCTCGTCATATCCTGTAATCTAAACATTCCACCATGTGAGTAAATTTGACCTGAAACAATCATGGTTTTTATTTATTTCAATTTATTTTTTCATTCATTTAATTTATTCCCTCACTGTGGTGTCTCGGAGTGTATATTGGAAACCCCGGCCATAACTGCTTAGGTTTGGCTTAACAGTGCTAGGCCTGCAACATTAACATCGTTGTTATTTCAAAGAACTCTGTACAGTTCATTAGTTCCAAGGAAAGTCAACGTCCCCTACCATTCTTTATAAGCTGTGATAACACCAGGCTTAGCAGGGCCCATTTTTCTGAGTGGAAGGATTCTACTGAAGCAATTGTGGTTTCCAGACTTGTGTTACACAGATCATCAGCCAGAGTTACAAGCTTCTCTCCTAACACACTCCCTTTGAGCCAACTAGAAACCAAGGAATATTTATCCAAACTGGAACATGCCTGTATTATAAGAACATAAAAACAGAGATTTATTCAGAGTAGCTGTTAGGCTTCACTTGGAAACAGGTGGCCTTTAAATACATTATGAGTGAGCAATCTATTGATCTCCAGTTGAACACTTTGCCCCCTTTGCAACGATTTCAGCCTGGGCCTTCTGCCATCACCATTCCTGCATCTCCTGTGAGAGCATCCCCTGAGGAGTTATAGGCCCAGATTTGCATCTTGCCCGGAAAAAGCCTGGTAGTTATTTCGGGGGCCAGTGACAAGGCCCCCCTTACAAACTCTGGCAGGATAGCTTCTGGAGCTGCAGGACTCCTGTCAGAAAGTGCCACAATCATGGTAGGTACTTCCTGGTCACGGGTAGTCTTCCTCAGCCAGTGGTCTTGGCTCTTCCTCTGAGAACTCAGAATCTAAGTAACTGAACTGGTTGGTGGGAATCACCACAGCAAGGACTGCTTCCCACCTTTAATATTTCCCTTCCCGTTCAGCTCCAGAGATTGTCCCAAGTTTTCTCCTTTTCCTTATTTGTGATGCAAGCAAAGCAGTTGTTTTTATTTTGTTGCTGCTTGCTGTAGACCAGAAAAAAGGTGGACCTATATACTCCTTAAAAATGGATATTTAAATGGGTGACTTAAAAACAGCTTAAATTCTAGTGTAAGAGGTCTGCCTTTTGGCAGTATGGTTAGAAAGCAACCAGGTTATTAGATTAATATATTAATTTGGCAACAAATCTCAAATTGCAAAGATTTACAACAGAGGAAATTCAGACGCTGCAACCTATTTTAAAAGGGGACATAAATATATAACAATGGTGTCTCTGTCTAGTGTTTGGTTAAAAAATCCAGAATGCAATTCTTTCAGATCACAGGGACTTGAACACACATTTTTTCTAGACCAAACTTTTATTTTTGCTTCAAGTAAAAGGTGTCTTGTGGCACCTTAAATTTAGGTTTCTGTAAATCCGCTAGTCTTTAAGGTACCAAAGAATACCTTTTTTCTGCAACAGACTGCCAAACTGGAAAATCTATGATCAGACACAGAAATAGGACCATCTTTTCAATAGACTAAGACTATAACATCATCCAACAATAATAAATTTAATGGTCCTTTTTAGCCTTAGTTAAGAGCCTCTTGTGGCGCAGAGTGGTAAGGCAGCTGTCTGAAAGCTTTGCCCATGAGGCTGGGAGTTCAATCCCAGCAGCCGGCTCAAGGTTGACTCAGCCTTCCATCCTTCCGAGGTCGGTAAAATGAGTACCCAGCTTGCTGGGGGGTAAATGGTAATGACTGGGGAAGGCACTGGCAAACCACCCCGTATTGAGTCTGCCATGAAAACGCTAGAGGGCGTCACCCCAAGGGTCAGACATGACTCGGTGCTTGCACAGGGGATACCTTTACCTTTACCTTTAGCCTTAGTTAGACTAACTGCGATTTTCAAAATAGACCCAGGAATGCTATGACACATACTGAGCAGTTGTACACATGTTTCTCCAGCATCTAGCTTCAGAATATTTCCAATATATACTGCTAAAACAACACAATTTTAGAAATGTTTAAAACTAACAAGAAAACTTGCAATAACACACATGTTAAGAAACTACCAAGCTACATGGATGAGATTCCTGTCAACTGATGGGTCAGACATTGCCAATCAACTATTTATTATTAGACTACACCCATTTATACAGGAGTCTGCAGATTTTACTGTTCCGTGACAACCCTTCATGTCAGTGGTCCCCAACCTTTCCGAGGCTGGGGACCGGCAGGGCATCGGGCCGCGCCCCCGCGGACCGCGCCCGTGCGGGCCGCGCCCGCGGATCGGGCCGCGCCCGCGGGCCGCGCCCACGCCGCGCCCGCGGATCGGGCCGCACCCGAGCCGCGCCCGCGAGCCGCGCCCGGGCCGCGCCCACGGATCGGGCCGCGCCCACGGGCCGCGCCCGCGGATCGGGCCGAGCGGGCGTGGCCCGCACAGGCGCGGCCCGGCCCTGATTCCCTCTCCCCGCCTCCCGCAGTAAGAAGCTTCCCGGGCCGCAAGCTTGCGGCCTGGGAAGTTTTTTACTGCGGGGGCGGGGCGGGGAGAGGGAGCCGCGGCCCGGCGCCATGGCCTTTGCGGCCCGGCACCGGGCCGCGGCCCGCAGGTTGGGGACCACTGCTTCATGTCACCTGGGGTATAGTTCCATCAGGGGGATTACTCAAGGAGCCACTACCATAATGGAGAATGGTACCATCACGGGGGAAGTGGACTCAAACCAATATGTATAAAGTGGGGTGGGGAGAAAGTTGACAATACCTTTTGAATTATTTGAAGGAGAATCTTCCATTTCAGATCCATCTAAAACCAAACAGAGAAAGCTGAAATATTATATAACATGGGGAACCTGGCTAAATTCCTTGGATGGCTTTGAATTTTTACGAACCTCTTTCACATGGCTGTTCATATACACATGACCTGTGATCAGCACTCACACCCACACATTCATAAGTAAATATACTGCAAGAGAAGCTCAACTACCTTTTCCTTAGTTTAGCAAGTTAAACTGATTCTTCATAAGCTTGATGCTACAGATTTGGATTCTTATTTATATAACTCTATGTTATGAACAGGAAATAAAAACGGATAAAACACTGATGAAATTGCATTATAAACAGCTAAATGCTAAATGACTGGAATATTCTTTTGCTTTAAAAGTTGTCATCAGTAAATTCCTGGCGGGAGCACATATTAAGCGTTTCAAGGCATACAGTGGATGGCTAGTGTTGGCTACTGCAAGAAATTTAACAACTAGTTAAAATCTAGTTTCAGAATTGTATCAACACTGCTTATTTTTATACTAAATATTGAAACTATATGAACCTCATCAGAATTATCTAAAAGAAAGTCAGAAGCCTCAGACAAGCATCAAACGAACCAATTAAAACCCCAAACTACTAAGCTACCCTTGCAAAATATCACACAAGTCTACAGAAAGAATCTATGCAACAAAGATTTTGGATTTAGATACTTGACTTATGCAACAACTGTACCTTTGTTAAATCACTGAGAATATTTTCTCTCTCTGTGGGGCTGGTGCAGCAATGGAGGACACTATACAAAATATCAACCAAAAAGTCTGTGTCTTTCCTCCAGTCTTCTTTCAGCCAATCTATTACGTTTTCATACAAAAACTGGAGAGATGGATTTTCATACTGAGGTTTCATAGCTTCCTGAATATTGCTCCTACTCTCTAGGAGAACTTGGAAAACTCTGTGAGAAGCAAAGTTGCTGAGCAGAGCAGAGAGGAACTTCAGGTGCTGGTCAGATCTTTGATCACTGGTATACACAATACTAAGTTCTGCAAGGGTGCAAACTAAATCTTCCAAAGGTTTTTTCCTTAGAGGGGAAAGGTGCTGGTCATGAAAAATAAATCCAGAGTCATTGCTCCTTCCCACATTCACACATGTCTCGTTCTCAGTGCTGTTTTCAGCTTCAGCTTCTTCTGAAAACCTGATCTTTACAGCTTTGCTTTTCTTTGATCTCATCTTCTCTTCTGGGTTCTGAAGAGTTTCTAGCAAACAGGACACAGCAGCCAAAGCTTTCTCATCCGCATCTATTATGTCAATGTGGACCACGCAAACTTTTGAAAGTCCCTCCCAAAAGTTCAACAACAGTCTTTGGAAAGTGAGAGCTGTTTCTTCACAACTTGCGCTTTCTGTTCTTGTTTCCCAGGAACTTAACAGGTCTGCTATCTCATAAAATAAAGGCCCGTTTTGCAACCTAGGCTCCTTAATCACCGTGTCTATGAGAGGAATTAGCTGTAAGGAGGAACACAAATCATGTTTAACATTAAGCAGACAATGGCTGTTTTCCATTAATTATTTTCCTGTTATGGGGGGGGGGGAGGGTTTTCCATTATATGCTCTTGTACACTGGGAAAGAGTATCTGCCTGCTCTTTAGGCTCAGGTGCGAGAAGAATTTCAGCATTCTTATTTCCAAGGCAACCAGGCCAACTGCCCCTATCTTCCTCTGCCGTGGGGACAAGCAATTGATTGGCTATGATATAATGATGCAAGGCAGGGAGCAGCAGCCCATGTCTTTCTTCCATACACCCCCGACACTTATTCACAGCATGAGAAATGGACTTCATCATGTTACGCAATCGTTCGTCAAGATTGCACGGAAGAGAAAGACACCATAAAAATGGCTCCCAAAATGCCCACAGCAACAGGCAGCAATGCAAAAAGACACAGAAACATTCAGCACCCCCAAAGTCACACCTCTTGCCCACCAGCTGTTCAGTGGGAAACATCTATCATAGTCTCAATTTGCTTAGCATAGTATCGATTAATTATAGGAATGTTTCCAGTCACATTCATAAATAACCTGAAAAAACAAAAATGATACAAACGATTCACATAGCCTCTAGCTCATTTTTCCTTCTCACTCCGCTTCATACTCTGAATGTCATTTTTTAGGCAGTTAGCAGGTGATGGCTAATTTTCAGTGGGAAAGTGAGGGCAAGACAGGAGATACCAGAACAGGTAAGTTCCTCTGGGGCTTTCAAAGCTCCCAAGCTATTGATTCCTCATATACAAAGAGATTGTGTACGCAGATATCAAGAAAGACACAGATTCAGTTTGTGCTACACCAGTCCTTTGTTCCTTCCCACGCCAACTCCAGCAAGTGCAGAAAGCTTCAGATGCAATAGCAGGGAGCCTAGGGAGGAAACAAGGGAGTTCTGAAAGGCGGCTTGGGAAGTTCTTTCTGTTCTCCATCACCTGCCGATTTAACAAATCCATGAATGCAATACCCAGCTGGAATCTGGTTAAAATAAATAAAAATAAGCAAAACTCAGTGGTATTTGAAAACCTCATCATAAATACCTGATCACTTATAAGCATTTCTTGAACTTTCATGTCTTCCTCTTCTTCCCCTATGTTCTGTAATATGGTAAATCGCAAGCATTCCATGAATGCCGATAAGATTGCAGAGCATTCTGAACGGCTAGTTGTAGCTCTTTCAGTCAACATGCTAGGCAAGCACAAAATTCAGAAACAGAATGAACTGCATTATTGATTTTGAATTAAAGTGTCAATGTTAAATTATAACTATCAATTTCACAAATCACTACAATACTCATTAGAAATTTAGTATGGAAAAGTAACAATGTAGGTAACAGTGGAGGGAAATGTACACTTTGAAACCCAGATTAGAGGAATTAAAACAGAAAGCTTTTTAAAAAATCATCTAGACACTATGGCTGACAGAAACATGATATTTTAAATACTGAGGTTTGACACATGAGGTTTTTAACATGGTTTAAATATTGTGTTCTTTATTATTTCCAGAAACACAGATAAATCAATTATTTAAATGCATAACCAAAAATAGATGTCCATACCCTTGAATTATGCAGGTGAAAAAGGTTCTAGAAAAGTCCAGCTTTGGTTCAGTAACATCATGAGGTACCTTGCTAATGAAAGGTAACAGATTAGGATATATGACAGTGGCAAGACCTTGTCCTCCTTCTTGAAGTACTATCCACAACTTTGGCAGGACTCCTTTTCTGGCATTCACATGAATCCAACAATCCTGGAGAATAATACAAGATGCATAAGCCAATGAGTGTTCTTTAATTTATTTCAGAAAAGCTTGATAATTCAAGTTTCAGTCTATTTCAAGAAATATCTCCCCAGACTGACAATCAATTGATTTTAGTTCAAATTAGCAATTTAATCTACCCAGATAGTTTCTCATTATGGGCACAAAACTTGCAAGTCCTTGGGTTTCTGAAATCCCATTCCACCACTCCTTACCTGCACCTTAGATTCTTGATTCTTGACAAACAACCATTTGTTGTGACGTCTGAACCAGACAAAATTATGGTTTGTTCTCTTGTCCTCAAACTAGGAACCTAAACTACAGCATATTGTAATGTATAAGTTCAGCCAATATTACAGGTTCTAAGAAAACATCAGAACACTTAGATCAATTTTAAGTGCACAGATGCTCTAAACAGAATCCTCACTGTTCTCTCTTATAGATCTTTATCTGTCCTCTCTTCAGAAAGATTGAAGAATTATAGTCACATTCTGTTTTGGAACCAAGTCTCCATAAATAGAGGAAGCCTCCAAAGGACCTTGCTACTATGTCCTCCCACATCAGAGTAATGACCTACTTAAGACAAGTTAATCACAAGCCCAATGATCAATTTCCTGATAAGTGCAAGAACTAACTCCCCATGCTGCCTCTTGCATTACCTCAATGGTTGCCAGGACATGAAGCACAGCTTCCCAAAGAGCAGGGCAAACAACAGCATCACTATCATCAATGCTGAGAAGAACTGCTGGGCAAACTCTTGATGCTTCAGTTTTCACTGACTCAGGAACGTATTGGCAAAGAGCAGAGATGAGTTCAAAAAAAGCTGAACGGACCTAGAATGCAAAAGGGAGGGGCTAAATGAAATTTTGCTGTACAATGTCTATAAAATGTCTATAAAATGTACAACGTTTATAAAATGACAAATGTTTGTCATTTTTCATAATACACCTGTATAGCTGATTAAAATCAAAGAACAAGAAAACATTTCTTTAAGTATTAAGCCTTCCTATTGACTGCCTACCCCTCCAGTCTAGAAATTATCCTGGAATATTAGGTAGATTCATGTGTATGGTTAGTGAGCAGGACTCTACATATGTGAAGGGTATATTTAGTCTCTGAATTCAGATAACTGATTATTTTTGGCACTAATTTATTGAGCCTATATAAAGACAGTATTTTTCTGCAGCAAGATGAGACTTAAGATTTCTAGGATATTAAAAGGTAAATGTAAAGGTATCCACTGTGCAAGCACTGGGTCATGTCTGTCCCTTGGGGTGACGCCCTCTAGCGTTTTCTTGGCAGACTCAATACGGGGTGGTTTGCCAGTGCCTTCCCCAGTCATTACTATTTACCCCCCAGCAAGCTTGGTACTCATTTTACCAACCTCGGAAGGATGGAAGGCTGAGTCAACCTTGAGCCAGCTGCTGGGATCGAAATCCCAGCCTCGTGGGCAGAGCTTTCAGACTGCATGTCTGCTGCCTTACCACTCTGCGCCACAAGAGGCTCATGCTAGGATATTACGCCCCTCAATCCTTTGTCCTTCTTTTTCCTATAATGAAAGGTTCCAAAGTTTAAACTTCACTGAGCATTATACTTCCCTAGTTCTTTACCCCAATCCAGGGCAGGGATGTCTTTGAAGGAGTAAAAACAGCAGGTTGACAGTAGGTATACA
This sequence comes from Paroedura picta, assembly GCF_049243985.1. Classification (NCBI taxonomy): domain Eukaryota; kingdom Metazoa; phylum Chordata; class Lepidosauria; order Squamata; family Gekkonidae; genus Paroedura; species Paroedura picta. The sequence goes on from NC_135374.1 coordinate 56,476,793, forward strand.
TTGGCAAGTAAAAGGCACTCTGTACATGTTTGGAGGCAAGCACTGCTTTACACAGAAGTTAAGTATTTTGCAATTACTGATCAAAATCAGATGCCAGACTGAATGAAATTGGGCGTTCATATTTTTTTTGCCTCCCTGCCCTCTATGACTTACCTACTCTGAAGACAATTAGATTAGGCAACCCAATTTTCTGATCTCTGTTTTCAGTTATTGTGGCTACTAAAGAGAGCAGAAAACAGGAAGATAGAAGCAAAGGACCCAATGAAAAAAAGGTTATAGACCATAGAAGAAGATAATAAGTTTGATCATAGCACCAGCCCCCTTGCAGTGTTTCTTCTTGCATTCCTTCCCAGGCTATCCACACAAAACATGCACATTTCTTGGAAACATAACTGATGCTCTATCATAAAGGTATGGTTTGAAAAGAAACTCTGATTCAGCAAAAATAGAGGGGGGAAATACCTGGGGAGTTTTATGCTTCCCATATTTCCAAAACTTTGTTTGAGACAGAAGAGGCTTCAGTTTCTCTTCCAGTAAACAATTCTCATTATTAGGCAATACACTGAGCAGTTTCTTTACAGCCAGCAAAGAACAGGTTAAAATTCGAAAGAATTTGGCTTCCCTTTCTTCTTCTGGCACAGTTCTGAAAGTGAAAAAATGAATTAAATATATAACTTTCCAATTCAGTTGGCAATATGACCACAATATTAGTGCTGCAAATAAATAACATAAAATGCAAATTCCTGTGTAGACAAATACACTACTAAACTGGAATGTGATAACCAAGCAATGGCAGACAGAAGGCGCTCTTCTAAAAAGAGAACTCTCAGCTCACTTTAGTGGAACCAATAGGCAATTTGCATAAACACACAAACTGGGCAGGACTGTCCTCTCTAAATTCAGTGGGAAAGCTTCTTTGTGTGGGAGACAAGTGTGTGCACACAGAGCTGGAAAATGGGAAAAAATGCTTCCTCTGATCTAATATGACAGAGTGAAGCATACAGAAATGTCATCAAGAAATGTCATCTGTTCTACCAGCTTACTGAAACTAAAGCAACATAATAAACTTTATTACTTCCCATCCAACAATTAAATGTACATACTGTGGATCACTTAGTGTATCTGGTGTTTCTTTTAGAAGATGATCTTGTAGCACCTGCACAAAAACAAAACATTTAATGCCATGAATGAGGGAAAGACATATGCAGAAAAAAAATTAATACATTTCAGCATTTTTTCAGTGTAATACTTTTCAAACTGTACATGTGTCAAATTAATCTTGAATAAAGTCTATATTTTTCTTATTTAAAGACAGTCTTCTACCCTTAATGGCAGCAGCACTAGGATACTAAAGGAGGTATATTTGTTAGCAGCTCAGGGCAGTATACATGTTTCTCCCCTCCTCCATTTTATCTTCATATCTATTCTGTAGGTGATTAGGCTGAACAAGAGAAAGTGTCTCAAACCCAGTGTTCTTCATGACTCCTGTGCTAACAGCAGCAGCATGATCATCAACCAATAATAAAGGTCAAAGATTAAAAGTGAATCTGTGGAACCATTATTAGTGGTGTCTGCAGTTCAGCACCTCCTCTTCCTTTCTGCCTTCTTGGAACTATCCATTTCGATTGTGTGGGGATTATGTGTGTGTGTTTTTCCAAACATTTAGATAACCATTCATGTATGAAATAGCCTAAGAACAATATAAACATCATTATTATTATTATTTAACTATATTATAATCTCAAAAGAGAGTTTGATGCTTTCATACTACAAAACACCATCTGTTTAAAGGTTTAAAATAGCCATACAAAGTGGGAGACTCACATTCAGAATTTCATCTTTACAAAAGATTAAGGCTTCAGGTTGTTTGCTTGGTGGAAAAGCTTTTTCAAATGCCACCTTAGCTGCTGATGCAGCTGGGGAATAAGTGTCACACTGAGCTATCAGCCAGTATCCCATAAGACTTTTCAAATGAGGAGCCAAATTTTTCTTAACTTTCAGAATAAGCTGTTCAAAAGCTTGCTGTGTTGCTTCTCGGACCCTGCGATCATGATCCTGTAAAAGATGTTAAAAATATATAACGACACAGATAAATTGGGTTAGAGCCAGAACAGAGCTTGAGGAAAGCTCTTTGCCACTTTCCCCTTCTTTCTGAAGTCCCCTAAACTCCCTGGAAGATCTGCCCTTGAGGGTCAAGAAATCTTGAGAATGGGGCTGGATAAGAGGGCTGCAGTGGCAAATTCCTCCCTCTCCCACTCTTATGCAAGCTCCAGGTCTTCTTGTATAAAAATTCATACAAAAGCCAGAATAAAGTTGTTTCTGTCAATTCTACTTTTCAACTGCAGCCCCATTGTCATATCCCATGAAATTTCCACAGGTACTAATAAGTTGGTGATCCCTGGCCCACAGGAAGTGAGCATGGCCTCAACCAGGGCCAGGACTTTTTCGGTCTTTGCCCCCAACTGGTGGGACGATCTCCCAGAAGACATCAGGCATTTGGTTGAAGCCAGGGCAAGGGAGATCTTGGTGTCCCTCCTTTAGGGAGATACTCACACATCTATAAATCTCCACCATCTTCCTTGAGGAAATGCATGGAGGGAGGTCTGCAGCAATAAGAGGCAGTTGGTAGAAATTACCAGTGTGATCTAGATCCAGTGTTTTTAAAATATAGAATCCAGCTTTTCCTGACAAACATTTATTTTAAATTTCTGAATGTATATACTCGAAGCGATGCTGCCTTGCATTGGGTTACAAATAAAATCTCCAACATACAATAATATAAACCTCATCCCCAGTTACAACTATAATCCCCAACACGGTGGCAGATAAAACAGTCACAAAACCCCACCCTCCCCCGAAGTCTCCTGGAAGCTCACAGTTTATATATCCCTGGCAGCAGGTTGCTGCAAACTCCCTGGGAAGTTTGTTTTATGGGAAACAAAAGATAAAAAAGAGGGGGCAACAGTTCTGCAGGGCCTACAAGGAGGAGCTCTTCCACCAGGCATTTGGTTGAGAACAGACATAAACAGCGACCAAAGGGCCCCTGCTCCCCCCCGACCCCCCCCCCCCCAGAACACCACCTATATACTCTGGACCTGTTTGTATTGTTGCACTGTTGTATTGTTTATTGGTTATACTACTATGCTGTTATATGTTTACAATTATCAGTTATTATTGCATGGTTATTCAAATGTTTTATAGACTGTTCCATGTATTGTTCTTATGTTGTTATGTAAACTGCCCTGAGCCCCCGGGAGGGCGGTATATAAGCTAAATAAATAAATAAATAAATAAATAAATAAATAAATAAATAAACGAACGAACGAACGAACGAACGAACGAACGAACAAACAAACAAACAAACAAACAAACAAACAAACAAACAAACAAACAAATTTAAGAATAAGACATACAAAGCAATGCAAATTCTTCTACACCACTCTGTAAATATAACCATAAAACAAAGTTGTTCTTTTAAAGGCTTTAAGCATTCTTTAAAGCAATCAACCTTTCAAAAATAAGTTAAATGAACCAATGATTACGTTGACAATGATTGAGATACATTTTGAAAGGCACAGTGTAGTTCAGTTTAGCCATACTCTTTCAATACTCACAATGGATATTTTACAATAAATTCTAGACCAGTAAGGCAAAACTCCTTTAACAGTCTCTGTTTCTCTCTCTTTACACATTGTCCCAAATTCCTGCATAGCCTGAAATTAAAAACAAAATTATAAGAATTTACAAGATTTTTTAAAAGCAAGTGATAATTTATGAAGCTTTCAACATGTCTATGGATACGTCAATCTTTAACCGCTCCTGTGGAGCGGATAAAATAAAGCCCTAAGGGCTAATGGGGAGGAGTTAGGGCGGGCTTTTTCCGTGATAAAAACTCGGAGGGGCGAATCAGGAGCCGCAAAGCGGCTCCTGATTCGCCCCTCCGAGTGCCACTCGAGGGCCAAGCAGGCAAAGGGGAGCCGCGCAAAGCGCGGCTCCCCGTTGCCTGCTTCGCCCGGCCTCGCCCGCCAGGGGACTCACTGTGCAGAAAGACAAGCAGCCTTCCTACACGGTGAGCCCTCCTGGCACCTTCCCCTTGCCCTCGGGACAGGAGCTGGGACGCTGCGTCGAAGACGCGGCGTCCCAGCTCCTGTCCCGGCCGCCCCAAGGCTCACACGCCGCTACAGCTATCTCCTCTCCCTCAAGCCCCTGCCCACAATGCCGCGCCTCTCTAAGAGACACACACGCACCCACACACACACATTCACGCTCCCACCCAGCACAAAACACCTACCTCCCCCACATAACCCTTCCCACGCTGCCGCCGCTTCGACTCCTACACATACGCTCCCACACACACACACATGCAAACACCCACCCACCCCTCCATCATCCCCCTTGCCCCCAATAACCCCTTTCCACCCTGCCCCCGCTTCCACCACAACACACAGCCACCCACACACACACGCCCGCACCCACCCACTGCTACATGCCCCGTCCCTACCAACAGCCCTTCTAACCCCGCTGCCACGCCACTACGCCTGCCGCCATCCCCACCTTTCCCGCCCGTCCCTTTCCCCGCCCGAACAACACTCACTCCGCGCCGCCTTACCTTCCTCCTGCGCCTCCAACACCCTTTTCTGCCTTGCCGGTAGCGCTCTGGCTAGGCCGCCCGTCCTCCGCGGCTGCTGCCACGGCCCTACACTGAACCACGCATGCACGGACTCCGGCGCATGCCTGGTTCCCTTTCCCTATGCAGCCCTGCCTCACCCCTCTACCAGGCATGTGCGCCATCCCGCTGCCTCGCCGGCCTCCCCGTTGCCGCGCTCCCCACTACCCCACAGCCTCGCTACTGGCTCCCCCGGGCCCGCCATGGATACAAGACCACACCTGACGCCGCGACTTGCCCGCCTACACTCTCTCTCCCGCCCTTCTTCTGCCTACAGCCCCACGGCCGCGCCGCCCTCAGCAACCAGGATCCCTACCAGGTCAGTCGCCGCTGCCTTTCGCCTCCACTTCCTTAACTGGCCCGCCCACACCACTCCTGCCAGGGTGCCTCCCATCCCTCGACCTGGGTGGCTGCCTGCACCCGCCCGTCTCCCTTCCCCATACCCCCCTTTCAAAGCCCATTTTTACAAATGGGCTTTGAAACTAGTTACTATATAAAATGAATTAATTTCATCTGAACACTTGTTTTCACAGCCATGTTTCTGTCGGTACAAACACTTCCACAAGAGAAATACAATGTTCCAGCCTCACATTGTGCCAAGTTAGATTGAAAGACCTCCAAACCTTGTTCCCAGAGGACCTCTGAAACAGGATGGGGACACTCAAAACAGGGGGACACATAAAAGTTGAACTCCACAGGCTAAAATACTTGCTCCCAAAGAAGTGTTGCTCTGAATCCAAGCTATTAACTCTGGGTATACAGCATTAAAATCTGTATATTTGATGTCACATCTATTTTCATCAGTGCTGGATAATAATTTTACAAGACACGTAACAGGAAGGTTATCAAATATTTTTAAGTCCCCACTTCAAATATTACACCTTACTAAGAAACACATAATATATAATCCAAAAAATAAAGTGTGCAAGGTATTACCATTACTTTTCCTTGTATATTTCATTATTTGCATATCTGTTTTAATAATTTAAAACAATGAAAATAAAAATATTTATTTTGCCTCAGTCCTAATTAGAAAATGTAGAAACAGAAGACCATGGAGATCTTAGAGTAACAAAATTTCAACATGAACTTTCAGGCAAATTGTAATAAGGCAGCAACCCCAAGTTCAGCCACTACGGCACCAGGATAACTGCAAGCAAACAGAACAAGTTGCTTAACCCTGTGTACAAAACTGCATATGTGTACAAAACTGAAACTGAAAAAATAGATGTATAAATTATTTCTCATCTCTTTTGTCTGTAGGTACTTTAAATTATGAACCTTTAAAAACCATGAAACAGCCTTACCTTTAATTTGGTTATAACATCTCTTTTGGAAAGTTTTCGCAGAACCATTCGGAAGTCAGCATCTACAAGGCTATCTATTTCTTCCGCTCCTTGAACTGCAGGAACATATCCAAGATCGGCAGGAGAAGTGCCAAAGCCAATAAACCCAGAAACTGTTCCTTGTTCTTTGGCCAGAAGTTCTGCTGCTCTACCACTGCTAGAGGGCTGTATTGAAAGAGAGAGGGATTAAATTTACAACAGAATACTAAAGTTCACATTTATTGAAAGCTTTGTTTAATTTCACTTTTTGCTCTCATAACGCTCTATCAGTGTCCCCCTCCCAAATAAAAGTTTGGAGAAATGTACTCTGACTGAAGTCTCTTAAAACTTAAAAAAAATAATACAGATCATATTTTCATCAAACCAATAAAACTCTTGGAACAATCCTGTATTTTAAGGTAAAGGTATCCCCTGTGCAAGCACCGGGTCATGTCTGACCCTTGGGGTGACGCCCTCTAGCGTTTTCATGGCAGACTCAATACGGGGTGGTTTGCCAGTGCCTTCCCCAGTCATTACCATTTACCCCCCAGCAAGCTGGGTACTCATTTTACCGACCTCGGAAGGATGGAAGGCTGAGTCAACCTTGAGCCGGCTGCTGGGATTGAACTCCCAGCCTCATGGGCAAAGCTTTCAGACGGCTGCCTTACCACTCTGCACCACAAGAGGCTCATATTTTAAGTGGAGCTAAACCTGGAACAGGATTTGTTGATAGAAATGTTTGGGCTTACAAAAATGTACCAAAAATGGTCTGACCTCTCTAATTCAAGCAAACATTTTAAACTATCATATTTTAGCTGATATTAATCAGATTTGTCTGAAACTTAAACAGACTATATTATTTACAAGATAAATTATCTAAGCCCAATTTTAGGTCAACCTTTTGCATTGTAAATAAATATAAGCTTCAGACTATATAGTGGATGATCCAGGCAACAAAGACAACCATCAACTATAAAACCTCAGCTATATAATGTTGCAATAACTTTTCCCCAGGTCAAATGGAGACCATTCCATACACCTAAATAAAGTCAACACATCATAACAAAAGATGCATACATCAAACTCAATCTTAATAACTGTTCGTGCATAAAATGCCATCAAGTTGCAGCCAATTTATGACCCCATAAGGCTTTCAAGGCAAGTGATCTGTCATTGGCTTCCTCTGCAACGTTTTTCTTGGTGATCTCCCATCCAGTCCTGTTTAGCTTCTGAAATCTACGGAGATTGGGCCACACTATGCCATTCCACATCCCTTCTTAACCACTATAATGCTTTTATGAACTCAGTCAGTGTTATTCAGACTTTTGGTAATGATCAAATCAAGTTAAATGTTCAAAACAACAGGGAAAACACTGCCCCCTACCCTTCCTGACTGTCTGGGTCTCCCTGCCCTCCTGGTATTTAAGGGGAATGTGTTTAGGGATGCCAGCCTCCATTTGGGACTGAGGATTCCCTAGAATTGCGGTTCATCCCCATACCAGAGATCAGTCCCCCCACAGAAAACGGAAGCTTTGGAGGCTGTTTTCTCTGACAGAGTTGCCACTTCTCCTCAGGCTCCATCCCCCAATCTCCAACCTGACCCGGCAACCTTCCTCCCCCATCCCCCGCCAGTGGCCAATGGGGGCCTGGCCACCCCGGGAGTGTTGTGGGGACGGATGCCGACACGTGTGAGGACGAGGCAACCGAGAGGACGCCGCCGCGTTTCGCCCTCCGCCTCTTAGCCGAAGGGCCCCCCTCCTGCCTGCCCTGCCCACACGCCCGGCGGCCGCCCCGGGGCCTCCCCTCACCCGCACGTTGCCCTTCGTGCGCTGCTTGTTCTTGCCCCCCATGGCCGCGACCACGACGAAGCCGGGATGCCAGACGGAGCCGAGGCGGCCCGAGGGAAAGCAAGGGCGCTTCCGGGGCGGGCGCGAAAGGAATTGTGGAGCCGCCGCAGACGAGTCTCCGCCCTCCCGGGCCGTGAGAAGGGCTTTCGGAGGGAGGCTCAGCACAGCAGCCGCTTTGCCTCGACACCCTTCCGGTTTCCTAGAGCTGCGTGGCGCAGTTCGCGTTTAGAGCCGTGGAGAACGGCAATCCCTCGTCCAGCGGGAAAGAGTGGCTCAGATATGCCCTGTAGCTTCCTTCCGGGGAGCCCAAGGCTGCATTCAGTGGAATTATCTATCCACTTATTTTAAAGTTTAACTCCTGTGCTTTGGCACTTCTCTTTCCTGGAATAGAGAATCATCTTCGGAGGTTGGGGGGGGGGGTCATTTGTATAATAATTGGTTCGCCGAATAGCGCTTTTGAAAATGTACTTCGGATCTTCTACTTTGAACAGCAATTCATCGGCGCTTCTTTGGCGCCTCTGAAACTGAACAGATTTTTCAGTTTAGGACGGGAGAGTTCAAGCTCTTGTGGTAAGAAGTCTTCCTTGAGCGGATCGTTAATGGCAACAATTTCGCAACATTATCGACCTTCTGAAAGCTGCAAGAGAGTTCAGAATGGACTTTGCTACAACTGACATGCCTGGTGAGTTGCCCATCAAGGGCCAAGGAACTGAGATGAACTGCAAAGTTTCCCCAGGATTTTTACACTTATGACAAATAGGATTATAGGGATGTCATAGAATCATAGAGTCGGAAGGGGCCATACAGGCCACCCAGTCCAACCCCTGCTCAATGCAGGATCAGCCCTAAGCATCCTAAAGCATCCAAGAAAAGTGTGTATCCAACCTTTGCTTGAAGACGGCCAGTGAGGGGGGCGTTTTTTCCTGATATATTGTTGTACTTGTAGTTTAAACCCATTACTGCGTGTCCTCTCCTCTGCAGCCAACGGAAACAGCATCCTGCCCTCCTCCAAGTGACCACCTTTCAAAAACTTAAAGAGGGCTATCATGTCCCCTCTCAACCTCCTTTTCTCCAGGCTGAACATTCCCAAGTCCCTCAACCTATCTTCATAGGACTTGGTCCCTTGGCCCCAGATCATCTTCGTCGCTCTCCTCTGTACCCTTTCAATTTTATCTACGACCTTCTTGAAGTGATGTCCAGAACTGCACACAGTACTCCAGGTGTGGTCTGACCAGTACCGTATACAATGGGACTATGACATCTTGTGATTTTGATGTGATGCCCCTGTTGATACAGCCCAAAATGGCATTTGCCTTTTTATACCGCTGCATCACACTGCCTGCTCATGTTTAGTTTACAATCCACAAGTACCCCAAGGTCTCGTTCACACACAATGTTACCTAGAAGCATATCCCCCATCCAGTAGGCATGCTTTTCATTTTTCTGACCCAGATGCAGAACTTTAGTTATCTTTATTAAATTGCATCTTGTTCTCATTTGCCCATTTTTCCATTGTGTTCAGATCTCGTTGAACTCTGTCTCTATCTTCCAGAGTATTTGCCAGTCCTCCCAATTTCGTGTCATCTGCAAACTTGTTCCTGACTCTGACTTCAACCAAAGACCTAGCGGAAGAGCCCCGTTTTGCAGGCCCTGTGGAACTCTGATAGCCCTGTTATGGCCCTCAGCTCTCCTGGGAGCTCATTCCACCAGATTGGGGCCAGGACCAAAAAGGTTGAGGCCAGGCATATTGGGGGGGGGGGGCAGGGACCTCCAGTAGATTAGCAACACCAGAGCAAAGTGCCCTGCGGGAGGCATAAGAAGACAAGTGGTCCCTCAGATAGGCAGGGCCCAAGCAACAAATGGTCTTAAAGGTCAACACCAAATCCTTGAACCTGATTAATCAATGCAGCTGTCTCAGCACAGGCTGGATATGGTCCTTCCAAGGTGTAGGACCCTAGCAGCTGCATTAGTTTCCAGGTCAAGGACAAGGGTAGGCCTTTGTAGAGCAAGTTACAGAATTCTAACCTAGAGGAGACCATTGCATGGATCACTGGCTAGACAGACCTTGGGAAGATAGGGTGCTAGTAGCCTCACCTGGCAAAGGTGGTAAAACGCTGTGCAGGCTACCCTTCTGACCTGGGCCTCCATAGAAAGGAAGGTATCCAGAATCACCCCCAAATTCCTGGCTGAGGATATGCTAATTAGCTCCCCAGCTAGGGTGGCAAGTGCGCTTCCTGGTCTTCCACCTTTCTGCCTAGCCACAGGACCTCCGTCTTGTTCTATTGTTGAAATCATTTGACAAGATTAGGATAAGTCACATTGTTGTGTGGGTTTTCACATGCCAGAATCTGAAAAGTAGTATAATATATGTGAAATTTTCATACAGCAATTTCTGACTTTTCCTAAATCATATTGTAAATCAGTTGTTCTCAAGTCTGGATTCAAGAAGCACTAGCATTTTAGGTATGAGCTAATTGTCATCCATATTTAGTCATGCCTAATTCTACTTAATTTAGTGACATAGGATCAAATCTACGCATTTAGGGTTTCTGGGAATTATCTGGTGTCTGAAATGTACATGCACTCAAAAGCTTACAGCACACCTTGAATAAAACGTTGTTGGCATTAAAGGTGCCCCTGGTCTCAAACTTTATTCTGCTGCTTCAGACCAACACGTCTACCCACTTGGAATTAATGTGTTGAATAAATCAGTTGGATTACATTATAAGCAAACAGCTGGGAGTATAGAAGTGCTGTTATTAAAAATTACAACTAGATGCAAATAATATAAATCAGATACTGTACTGAATGTAGACAATTTTCCTTTTATCCAAAATTACAAAATCAAACTGCAAATTTTCAAATTTGAGACAGATGAAATTAAGACAGTGATGGGCTCCTGTGGTACAACAGTTAAGAAGAAAGAAGAGAATGAGACTGGTCATCATAAACCAAAGGTAGCATGTTATTCCTTATCACTGGAAATTACTTGCAGACTGGTTGCCTCCTTGCTTCCGGTTAAAATGATAATATGGTTTTTAGAAATGTTTTGTTGGTAAAAATTCAGCTCAAAGGGAAAAACAAGGAAGTCTGATCAACTCTCACTTAACATTCCATTGATTTTCCGTAATTTTTCCGAAGTTGCCTGCTTATTGCCCTTCAACTCCAAAGTACATTTGAAAGATATCAGCACATCTGTTATCAACTAAAAAATGATACAGCTGTCCTAGATCCATGTGGTTTCCTCTGGCACCATGCGCATCAAATATTTTTTCTTCAAAACAAGAAAATTTCCTTTGTTTCTCCATTTCATCTTCAGTCCCCTCTAAGGAAATGTCCTCTCTGTGGCGAATCAAAATTCGTTGCCATGATAATCTTCTGATTCTAAATATGATGAGATAATCACAAGTTGAAAAACAAAATAAAAACAGTGTAGATAAATTAGCCATGACTATACCTGAGTTTTTGGAACTGTCCAAGAGCCTAATGCTGGGAGCAATTGAGGGCAAAAGAAGAAGGGGATGACAGAGAATGAGGTGGCTGGATGGAGTCACTGAAGCAGTCGGTGCAAACTTAAATGGACTTCGGGGAATGGTAGAGGATAGGAAGGCCTGGAGGATCATTGTCCATGGGGTCGGACACGACTTTGCACCTAACAACAACAACAACATGCCTGAGTGAACCAAAGATAACAAAGTGAACCAAAGATTATATGATTCCACTGAGAATAGGATTTATTTACTGCACCTGTCAGCATATTTACTTGGAAGTAAATCTCAATAAATCCAGTGCAGCCAGCTCTAAGAAAGTTATGTTTAGGATTGCTGGCCTATATTGCTATCCAAGCAGGGCAATGAGCTTAGACTGGAACAACTTTGTATAAAATGTACTTCATGAAGGAAATAAGTATGTCAAAATCAGAGGTAGATGGTCTAGCTCCAATTCTGATAAACCATCTATCTTAAAGGTAAAGGTATCCCCTGTGCAAGCACCGGGTCATGTCTGACCCTTGGGGTGACGCCCTCTAGCGTTTTCATGGCAGACTCAATACGGGGTGGTTTGCCAGTGCCTTCCCCAGTCATTACCATTTACCCCCCAGCAAGCTGGGTACTCATTTTACCGACCTCGGAAGGATGGAAGGCTGAGTCAACCTTGAGCCGGCTGCTGGGATTGAACTCCCAGCCTCATGGGCAAAGCTTTCAGACTGCTGCCTTACCACTCTGCGCCACAAGAGGCTCTCCATCTATCTTAGATTTTGATATATTTATTTCCTTCACTATATTTTGCTCTGGAATTAAACCCAAACAAATGCCAGCCACATAAACTAAGCTTGTTATTTCAGTTTGTTAAGCACCATTTTTTATTCTTAACCTAATGCTAATTTGCTACTCACCCTCTACCTGTATGCATGGACTGGTAACTTCCATTTTAATGTACTCGAAAGCTTATACCTTGGATAAAATTTGTTGGTCTTAAAGGTGCCACTGAACTCAAACTTTGTCCTGCTGCTTCAGACCAACATGGCTACCCACCAGAGTCTACAATATGGGCTAGTATACAAGGAACCATTATTACAATAATAATATTACATAAATTTGACTGAAATACAACTGTCATAAGCCTTCATTCAAGGTACAAACAACTTTATGCAAATATTTCTGGAAGCAAGGTTGCCTTACCAATTTTAATTAAAATAGTCAAAGATAAAAAAAAATAATTTGTTTAGATTGCCCTTCTTTAAATTTCCCACGTTTTACTATGTATTTGGCTTTACATTTATTTATTTAATTTATATATCACCCTCCCTTAGCAACTCAGGGCAGTGTAGAACAATGATGTATGAACCACAATAATAATTCATTATCTGGAAAAGCTTTGCTGTATAATATAAAAAGCTAAGGCCTAGGCGGGAAGAGAGTGGATGGGCCAAGTCCGATCTTTGGACCAACAGAAATTCACAAAGTGCCTTCCGATTGGGCCAAAGATCAGACCGGCCCCACCCCCTGAACTTTAGACCAATAGGGAGGTGACATAGCCTGCCCCCCAGCTCAGCCAGGAGCGATCTGGCAAGCTCGTAGTCAGTTTATTCCTGGCTGCTGACAGGGACAGTGACCTGAGGGGTGGGGGTGGCCTCCTTTCCCCCTTAGGCTGGGAAGCCCTCATGCTGCCTCACAGAGCTGTCAGGAGGGTGGTGAGTGTGGTCCCTCCCCCTCCCTTCAGGCCTGCTGTGAAGGAGCCTTTGACAGCCCCTGACTGAGGGGAGGGAGGCATTTCCGAGAGCAACACAGAGAAGTCTGTTGGCACGGGTGTGCTTTCCTTTTGAGGTGGGATGCTTTCCCCTTCTGCCTAACTGTTGTCTGACAGGGAGGACACAGAAAAGCCCCTTCTCACTTAAAATACTGCTCTGGCCAGCCTTGCTGCTGGAGGGAGGAGGCAGCCCAGCAACCCTCTGTAGATTTGAGGCCTACCATGCAGGGTTGTTGTGCAGATGAAACTGGATGCTGTTGTGGGGTTCTTTTGCCTCCTGTTTCATCAGCACAACAACCCTGTGCAGTAGGCCTCAAATCTGCAGACAGTCATGCAGAAGAAATACATATGGCTTGGCTGTTTCTTCCCTCCAGCAGTGAAGCAGGCCAGAGCAGTATTTTAAGTGAGAAGGGGCTTTTCTGTCAGCCATCTGTTTGGCAGAAGGGAAAATCTCCCTCTACCCAAAAAAGGAAAGCACAAGTACCCCCATAAACTCCTCTGCATTGCTCTCAGAAACACCTCCCTCCCCTCAGTCAGGGGCTGTTAGAGGCTCTTTCATAGCAGGCCTGAAAGGAGGGGGGGAGGGAGCACACTCACCAGCCTCCTGCCAGCTCCGTCAGTGGTCTGAGGCAAAGTGAGGAAAGTTGTTGGATGTGACAGTTAGGCCTGTGCAGCCATTTCTGACTGGGGAGCTGATCTTTATACTCTGCAAATGAGCTGTAATTACAGGCACTCTCCAGGCCCCAACCTGGAGGTTGGCTATCCCTGGGTTGGAAATATTTCTGGAGGTTTGGAGGCAGTACTTCAAAATTGTGCAATGCCTCAGAGTCCAGCCTCCAAGGCAGCCATTCCTGCCTGCAGAGCTGATCATTATAATCTAGAGATGATGCTAGAGGCTTGCAGACTGTGGTTGGGGGGGGGGAGTGGTGTGGGTATGTCCTTCCTGGGCTATGGGCTTTGGCCAGCCCTTAAAAGCAATTCTGGGATGCAGACAGACTGACCAGCATCAGTCCTGCAAGGCTGGAAAGTGCAGGAAGATCTAAATAAAGAATATTCATGCCCTCATTTGTCACCATGCCACCACAACCTCCCATACAACCCCATGACCTTGCAGACTGGACAACTCCTAACCTTCCTCTTCCCACTGCCAAGCTCCAGCCCCTGTATTCCTGGAAACAACTGGCTTTGCCCCACTCCATCCATAAAACATTATTAAAACCTTAAAAACAATTAAGGCACATCCCAACATAGCACGTTAAAATCTTTAACATCAGTGCAATCAGTGCAATCTCTTTCAAATTTAGCCTGTCAGTAGTGTTCTCATACATGAAACATTACTGTTAACAAACTGCAAAAGAATTTTGAATTCAATATATAACATATGAAGAACAAACCTTGTCCAAAACTCCTCACACATGTTCTGTGGGCCTTCTACACAAATAATCCCTGGTTTCCCAGGCATGCTGAATCCAGACAGAGTAAGTTCCTTAGCCCAATCAACTATATTCTTTCTTTTTTGTTTGTTGTAAATGTGATGACTGTAAATCCAGAGTCTAGTGAAAATATCTTCTGATCTCTTAACATCTGATTTTCCCCCAGTGGAAGATGAGAGATTTTTGTTGATATAGGCAGCAGCATGATCTTTAACCCATTCTCTAGCATTTAATATGCAAACTTCACCAGCACAGTTTTTCTTCAAGTAAGCCAGGAGATCAGTGTTTAGCTGAATCTGCTGTGATCGGCTTAGGGATGATGATCTGGAAATATGGAAAACAAAATAATGCAAACATTCTAGACATACTAGGGAAAGTAGCTGAAAAGAGAACATTAGATTAAAGTTTAGGTGATAATGTTATGTAGGATGGCACACTGTAAAGTACAGAAGAAATTTTAAATGATAAATCTGCATCAGTAAGGACTTACAATAGTAATCGAACTACAAAAGATTTAAATAAAATCTACTCTTGTTGAATAGTGGAAGGAAATTGATTAAATCTTCAGTGATAGCCCTCATGTGGATTCACATGTGACAAACATATTTTCATGGTACCTTTAGACATGGCGATTCTGAATGTGTAGACACAAATGTTTACTTTGAGGTTACTGACCCTAATATATTTAAAACATAAAGTTGTTAAGATCTTTATGTTATACAGGGATGGCAAATATGGACATCATATCATGGTTATCAAACATTTCTCCATATCAAAACATGTAGTACCTGATAGTAACTTCTGGAAGAACAGCCGGGTACTTAAATGGAAAAGCGCAGGACATAGAAAACTCAGCCTAGAAAGAGATTTTTAAACACCAGAGATTACAAAAAATCTAGCTGCAGTTAGACTTGCTTCTTTTAGAACAAAAAGAGCATCTTACCTTATCACCACCTGGAGTCTCTAATTCTAATTTAAGCATAAATTGTACTTTTGAAGATTGTACTTCCGATGAACATCTTTCAACAAGATCCTTTAGTTCTGCTAAGGCGAGTTGATCAGTGACCTTAAATTCATCTTCATTAGGAAACATACTAGCAAGCAAATCTAACTCCGAAAGTTGTACTTCAGCTTCTTCCAAATTACTCATTTTTGTTTACGTGATTTCTGAAGAAGGTAGAGGAAAAATAATTTTAGTATTTTAACCTGCTAAAGCTATGTATGGCTATATTTGAAGGAAGAGATTTAAATCCTCAGTTATTACAATATACTCATAGTTATTGCAATGTATAATATGCGAGGCTACCTTGGAAAACCTTTCAGAAATTTACACCAGAATATAACAAGATTATTAAGGGTATATTGTAATGAACATGTATTTGTTCTAAGTGCCATACATCGAAAACTGATTTCTTTCCAAGTGCAATTCAAAGCACAGGTTTTGAATTTTTAAAAAACCTTGAGCCATCTGGGATATCTGAAGGACTACCATCTTCCTTATACGAGTCAGAAGTGCTTTTGTTGGTCCTTCATCCAACAGACATGAAGCACATGGAGATTAATGAGAAAGCTTTTTCAGCTACATAGAGTTTCTGTCCTCTCTAAAGAGGACTGCTTGAAAAGTTTCAAGATATCAAATAAATATCCTTTTATTCTTTTTTTTGGAGGGGGTGAAAATATTGTTTAGTTTTTTTTGTTATTTTGATACTGCATTTACATTCACGGCTGTTTTCCTTTGATTATTTATTTTACATTCTGATGGTTAATGGGTTTGAACAATATTTTAATATGAAAAATCACAGAATTCACACTAAATGGTATCTGCATTCAAATCCGATGCATATTTATTTAATAATAAACCCCTCTGTGTTCAGAAGGATAAGCTTACACAACTTTGTAGCCTTAATTATACATCAGCCCTTCCCTATTTCAAAAACTCTGAGAAAGAACAGCATAATAACATCCTTGACATCAAAATGAAATTGTTGCAAACAAAAACTTCACTCCTAAGCAAATACCCCAAATAAAATTATGCTGTATACTTTGGAATATAGTGCAAAAAGAACCTGCATACCTCCCCCCACTCCCTGCCAGAATTGAGGTCTTCTCTATATGGAGAGCTCATCATTTTGGTAACTATTGCCCAGTCTCACATGTTCCATTCCTGAGCAAGGTGAATGAGTGGGTGGCTGGACAACTTCAAGTTTTCCTGGATGAGTCAAATCATTTAAATAATTTCCAAGTTTCTTTTAGGTCTGGTTGTGAGATTGTGACAGCCTTGGTTGCCCTAGAGAACCTGCTCCAGGAGATGAACAGAGGGAATGCAACTATTTTGATTTTCCTGGCTCAAAACCATCAGTCAGGAAATCTTTCTGTACTCAGTTCTATCTCATGCTTCCGGGTGATCCAAGGGAGGCTGCAGAAACCCTGAACCAGCGCTGGAAGCAGTTTGAGAGTTGACACGGACTAATAAACTGAAGTTCAGGATGGAAACTTAATATCAACTGATAACTGATAATAAACTGAAGCTTAAATCCAATTAATTAATTAATTAATGCCAACAGGATGGAAGTGCTTCTGGTGAGCAGAAGGTCTGGCCAGGGTTATAAAGTGTCACCTGGGCTGAATCTGCACGGAACTTTTATTCCAATCCAAGGTCGATTCAGTCCCTGCCATTTACATTGAATGCGATTTCCATTTTGATTTTGGGCGGTTTAAATTTTTCATCTGCAACAAACATGATAGATCCGGAGTGACCCTACCTTTCCCCTGCAATATCCTGGCATAGATATAACCCTTGATATTTGAAAAATTGGCATGAGTAAAGGCACAGCTGCTTTTTCCGAACTAAGTTGCTGCCTCAAGCCTCCAACGCTGTAGAAAAGTTCCCAGGTTGCAAGGTTTCCCTTAAAAGGGAAGCCCTAACTTCTTTCAGTAGAGATTTTCCTCTTGGATTTAAATCCCCCTCCTGTGTCATCCCCAATCCTTCTCTCCTTCAAGAAAAGAGGCTCCCCCCACCTTCTGAGCTTCCTTAGTCAGTGCAGAACACTTTTCTGTTTCAATGGGGGGGGGATAGAGGAAGACCCGAGTTCAAATCAATCTGAATTCAGCAGGATCCACAATAGAATAAACAAAGTAAGTGGGGAATTAGCCCTATTCTGTATGGGGCTGCACCCCCCTTGAAGGAACAGATTCATAGCCTGCTCTTAAACCTAGGACTATTATTGGATAAGCCAGGAATGCCTTTTGCCAGCTTCAACTGGTTATAGTCAGCTGCTGCCTTTCCTGGGTAGAAATGTTTGGCTATTGTGGTGTATGCTCTGGTTACATCTAGATTACTGTGCTGCGTTGTACGTACCACTGCTCTTCAGAAGTGTGCACTATGGATATCTTTGGAGCCCAGCATCAAGTACTCCCCTCCTTCTGAGATTATGCAGGCAGCAATCCAGGAGAAGGCCTTTCGCTCCTGGCCCCCACATCCTGGAACCCTCTCCACTGACTTCTTCCATTGCCACCTTTTGCTAGCGGGTGAAGACTTTTTGTTTCGTCTGGCACTCCCCAGTGATTCTCCCTTCATGCCCAATATTTTAACTGTTTGCATGTCTCTGGTGGCATTTTAGTTCTGGCTTTACTAATTGGTGCTCTTCTCCTACGTGCAACAAAGCCTCGTCCCAAGGAAACCCACTAAACTCCTCTGATGAATAGCTAACTTGCAAAGAACCCAGGGGGGGGGGGGCTGCTGACAACTTCAAAGCCCGACAATCCATGCACGTACTCGGTTCACATGACGCCCTTCCGTCTGCGTTCTCCTTCTTTCCCAATAGTCACCGGGCCGGAAGTTGCGTGTACAGTGGGAAGGCCACTCTATAATAGCTTGTCTCTATGCTCCTGGCCCGCCAATCGTCTCACGTTGTCGTCCGGAGCTGTTGGGAACTGTAAATCTCCGCGGCAGGGCCGGGGATGTGTAGTGCGATATTTCCGCCCAGGACTTCGGATTCCAGGTAGGAGCCGAGCGTGACTGCGGAGCTTTTAGGCCCACGGCCGTGAACGTGGCCGCTGCGGAGGCTCCTTCCTAGTTCTCCGCTTAAACGCGGCGTGGCTTTTTCATTGGCCTTGCGCGGTGTCAGTAAGGGCAGAGGAGGCGGGCGGAGAAGAAGCTGACATGGCCAATCAACGGGTGGAGGAGCAGGTCCCTCCTGGCCCCTTGCAAGGGCTGTGTATGCCAGGGAAAGTCGTAACGAAGTGCTCGCGCGCGTGGAGGGGGATCTTCTGTCTCCTCCCCCCCCCCCGCCGAGTTGCAGGAAGTGATTTTTCAACAAAAGGAGCTCGGGGAGGTTTTGACTCCCTCCACTTTGAACAGTAAACATCTTGTGATGTCCATGCGAGCTCCGTGGAGAGCACCTCTTTTGCTTGCAGTGAAACCCCTCATGGATTGCTAGACTCCGCTGGTTAAATGATGTTAGGTAACTGGTCTTTGGAAAGACTTTTTATCTCTAAGCTCCTGTAAAACTGCTGACGGTCAATGGACAGCACTAATCCAATGGTCTGGCTTGGCATAAACCTTCCTCGTGTACCCAGAAGACGTGTGCTTGCTCTAACTCCTTTATGATTATTTACAGGTTTGTGCCTAAAAAGCGTTGGAGCTGCCATTGCTTCTGTAGGCATAATGTGAGGGAAGGCGTTGGTAATAGTGTCCGCCCGCAGAGGCCCTTTCTGGGAGCCAGAAACTCCTGTGTGCTCTGTTCTATTGCGTGGGGCTGCCAAGAGTGTTTGCAGGATCTGAGGATGGGCACTCTTCTCAAGCCAGTGGGGGATAGCATTTGCATTTGACTAAAAAGATCTGCCAATTTTTGGATAACCCTTCTAAGATTATTAGCATTCACCTAACATGCAAAAAATAAATATGTGAAACTTTTTCTAGGCATGGAGTTGAAGTAATGGAAAAAAACTCCTCTCCTGTGCTTAAGTTTTACTTGTTGGGCTATTGTTAAATCATCAGTTCAAATCTTTCAGTAGCGCATAGTTGTTCAATCTTGTATTCATGGGAATGTAGGATTTAAATTCAAACAGGATTTAAAGTGAGAAAAGTAGTAACATGGCCTCTTGTTGATAGTGTGATCGTTGCTTTTCCTCTTTGGGTTATACTTACAACAACCTTGAGATGTAGACTGAGACACGGTTACTTCACCATGGCCACCAGTGAGTTTTATGGCTAAGCGAGGATTTGAACTAAGCATGCCAGCCTTCAGGTGGAATTTGAGGATACTCTGGAATCTCTAGACCACAGAGATCAATTCTGGAGTAAATGGATGCTTTGGTGGGTATATATGGTGTTGTACCCACTATCCTCCCCAGGCTCCATCCCCAAATCGAAAGGAGTTTCCCAACCTGGATATGGCAGCCCTACTACCCCCCACCCCCTGTCCCCTACTGGTAGCTGGGAGGGGGGAGGCCTGACAACCTTAATTTGAACCCAAATCTTTGTAGTCAGCAGTCTGCACTAGCTTTTACAGCAAGAGTATTTTCCTGTGTATAATGAGCCAAACAGACAAGCTCCAGGAAGCCTCTACTGAGCAAGGTCTGAGTAGGAATATGTAATGGTGCTCTATATGGAGGCAGCTTATGTATATTCCTCAGTACAATGGCAGGCAACCCACTGGGATGGAAATCTAACAGTCTAGGCTGGCACATTCCTAGTCAGTAAATAAAAATAATACTCCTTGACTTTTTTGAAGCTCAAAGGGGAAAAATCAGTTTGCCTTATGGCATATCCTAGTGGTTAGGAATATTGCTTTGTTTTCTGTTTGCTTAGATCTCCTTAAATCCAAATTAGACAATACGTTTTGTACATGCTAATCTGCTGTTTAATCAAGCAAACAGCAAAAATAGTTGTTTTCATAAACATACAATGACACAGTAATGTATAATCAAAAATTGTAAGGCCTGTTTATTGTTCAATCCTTGGAAACCAAAGGAAAAATTTTCCAAGATGCATGCTGAACATGAATTTGGTACATGATTTTCTTAAGCAGCATTAACTAGAAAAATAACAATGTAAAGGATATGACAATGCAGTGTGCAAGCCTGCTGACAAAGATGGGGCATTTGTGACGCTGAAATGTATGTTGAACACCCAATTAAGTGATAGAAATTTTTATGACCTCCTTGTCTAGTGACATCACTAAGAAGAAGAAGAAGATGAGTTGGTTCTTATATGCCGCTTTTCCCTACCCGAAGGAGGCTCAAAGCGGCTTACAGTCGCCTTCCCATTCCTCTCCCCACAACAGACACCCCATGGGGTGGGTGAGGCTGAGAGAGCTCTGATATCACTGCTCGGTCAGAACAGTTTTGTCAGTGCCGTGTCGAGCCCAAGGTCACCCAGCTGGTTGCATGTGGGGGAGCGCAGAATCGAACCCGGCATGCCAGATTAGAAGTCCGCACTCCTAACCACTACACCAAACTGGCTCTCTAAGCATGTGGCTTCCTTAGTTAAAATAGTAGTGGATGATGGATTAGCAATGGGTTACATTATAGAGGAAGTTAGTAAACTTTTAATTAAGTTTCCCAAAATACCTGCCTTTTATGTTTTGTCAAAAATTCACAAACATGTTTTCCCTCCAGTTGGCTGTCCCATAATTTCACTGTTCTGGAACCCTGTTCCCTATACATTGATTCGTTTCTTAATCCACTAGCTAAAAATACTCCCTCATACATTTGTGATACAAAAGATTTTGTAAAACAGGTAGATGGTTTTAAAATCCCTAAGGATGCAGCAATATTGACCTCAGATGTGAATTTATTGTATATGGTCATTCCTCATGAAACAGTGAGAACAGTTTGCGAGAAAGCATTACCGGAGCAGCACAAAATTCTCCACCAGTCCATTGTTTGCTAGAAGTTATTGATCTATGTTTAGAAAAACATAACTGTAGATTCCAAGACAAACTTTTCTTGCAGACTTCTAGAATTGTGAATTTCGCACCCAGTGCAGCAAAACATGTTATGATTCAATTTGAGAGAAATTGTATTTTAAAACCTGGACAATATACAGTTGGATAATATGCTCTTTTTTCTTCATTTCATTCATGATCTTATTTTTATATTCACCAACAGGAGTTCAGCTATAGTTTTTAGCCCATGGGTTAAACAGTGTGCTGACCACCTGAAATTTTCTAACAAATGTAGTAAACTGCAGCTCACCTTCCTTGACACCGAAGTATAGACAACTCACCAACAAACACTAGCAGTTCATCCTTATCAGAAGCCTACTGATAAAAACTCATATTTACAGTACTCTTCATTCTACCCATGTGTTTAAAGAACAGTCTTCCCTTTAGCTTATTCTTACATTATAAAACAAATTCAACAGACTCGTTAGGTCATGTTAGAGAATAAAGGATAAATTTGGGCATTTTTGCAATTTTGTGATGATATAAATGTTTCACTTTAAATGCATTAATGAGAATGTAAGACATATGGCTCACAGAGGATAAGTCTCAGTTACTGTTTCTGAAATTCCTTCTGTAGGGAAATTCATTTACCCTAAAGTCGAATCCAGCCAGCACCTTACAAGATTTTGGGAATATGAGCCAAAACGCCCTTTGTCAGCTACACGTCAAAAAAGAGATTTCTGAATTCTTATATCCCAGTCAAAGATCTCCATTCCAACCCATACCTAACAAAGGCAGCTTTGTCGGAGAGCCAGTATGGTGTGGCAGTTAAGAACCCCAGCCTCTAATCTGGAGTACCAGAAAAATATTTCATATAGTTGATCAGTAAGTATTTTATGGGGAAAATAATTTCTAAAATATTGATAGCAATTATAAAGCTTTACAATTACAATTACAATTACAAGCCATTGTGAGCCAGGTGCCATTGTGAGCTTATGTCCTGATTGGGTGTTTCATTTATGCATATATTTTATGCATAATATAAGGTTGTATGATATGGCTATTCATATCCCTTTATGTTGTTATTCTTATCCTAGTTAATGCTGCTGAAGAAAGTCATGAAACAGTCATTGTTATATCGGATTCCTGTTCAGCATGTATTATAGAGAATTTTTCCTTTGGCTTCTAAGGACTGGACAATAAACAGGACTTGCAATTTTGGATTATATGTTGTGTATTTATGAACACACACACTATTTTTTTTTGCAGTTATCTTCTTTGTCTATGCTCCAGTTGCTTGAAGAAGTTTAATCAAGCAAGCCAGTGGCAGCAAAACAAGTAGAAAAGAAAATAACTGTATGTTGGGAATCAAGCCACCTGGTGTTTGCATTACTTACACATGTTATTGCATTGGTTAAACAAACTCAAGATATATTATGCAACTTTGAAATGCTTGGGCTGAATACAAAGATTACAGTGTATTTTTTAAAAACCTCTTAAAATCACATCCTTGTAAGAGAGTACTTCGTGATCTATTTTAGAAAATCTTGTCTGATTAGTTTGACCCGTGATACTTGAGCATAACCTGATATTATCTTCCTATTATTGACAAGATGTCACAGTGTTAGAAATGTCCATTGAAAGAAAAAAATACTGAATTCATTATATTTTAATCACCAGAGGCAGAGTTCTGTCTCCTATTTCTCTGTCATACCTGAATGTGGTAACAGTCTGGAGGTATATGAGTTTAATTTGCCTAAATTTCCTGTACAAGTTTCAGTTTGGTTGTTGCCAAAACTTTGTTTAATTCACTGTAGTGAACAAATTCTACCTTCAAGGAGCACTTCCTGTACAGGAGTCTCTTCTGGGAAAAAAAGTATGTTGCAAAGACACTTGGGTGCTTGCTAAGTTCACATGAGGCACAAGCCAGTGATTGGCACAGCATGGCCCTGTGAATTGAGCAAGCAAACAAGAAGGTACTCAGTTTTGCTAACAAGTGGGCCATGTATCTTACTATGTATGCTTTCTTTTTCCAGAAATGTCAACATTGAAACTTAGCTTGTGGATTTCATAATTATTAGCATCTATTATCTGGTGAGTTATATAGAATGGTTGTTTTTGAATATCACACTGATTTTGAATTTACATGAGTATCTGTTATCTGACTAAAGTGCCTTAAAGTTTTTGATGAAAAGGGTTTATGTAGCTGGCCTCCTGTTGCACCATGCTGCCATGATCTTTACTGCAAGTTCTCTAATCAAGTATTGTTTCACAATGCTCCTGCAGAATTTTAGCATATTATTTTGGTTGAAGCAGTGGTCCCCAACCTTTTTATCACTGGGGTCTGGTCAAGGCTTGACAATTTTACTGAGGCCCGGGGGGTTAGTCTTTTGCCGAGGGACATCACCGCCACCGCCTGAGCCCCTGCTCCACTTGCTTTCCCTCCAGTGCCCCTGACTTCTCGCTGCCCACTGGGGGGTGCTGCCAGAAGCAGCTGCGCAGTGCCATGCCAAGGGGGAGCTCCAGCCATGGTGGCTGCTGGAGAGCACCAAAGTGAGCCAACAGTAGAGTGGCAGGGCAGCCTCTGAGGCAGCAGCCCAGGAGGAGGACAAGGAGGAGCCGCAGCCTGGTACCGACTGATCGACGGACCAGTATCAGTCTTCGGACCGGGGGTTGGGGACCGCTGGGTTGAAGGATATATGAAAGAACTTGGTGTTCAACAGTGCTTTATTTTTTTAGTTTTGTATTGTATATTGTACCTTTCATTTCAATTTTGTGATTGTATCAATTTGAATGTTTTTGTATCATTTCCATTAGCTATACAAAGGCTGGTAAAATTGTACATACATTCTAAAATTATCAATAAGAAGACTTTCATACTATAAACTTGTTTTTGAAATATTCTTTATTTATACATTGAGTACACTGGATTCCTGTAATCCCTGGCATCCTATTTATAGTTTCAGCTTGGTCTTTGCTCCCCTCTCCCTATTTTTTGGACTTAAAATCGCCTACCCTTCCTCTCCCCACAACACGTGCCCTGTGAGGTAAGTGAGGCTGAGATAGCTCTGAGAGAATTGTGATTGGCTAAAGATCACCCAGTTGGCTGCATGCGGAGGAATGGGGACTCAAATCTGGTACTCCAGATTGGAGGTTGGTGTTCTTAACTGCTACACCATGTGGCTCTCAAGCAAAGCTGCCTTTGTTAGGTATGGATTGGAACGGAGATCACTGACTGGGATATAAGGATTCAGAAATCTCCATTCTGACTTGTATCTGACAAAGGGAGTTTTGGCTCATACTCCAAAAATCTTGTAGGTCTCTAAGGTGATGGCTGGACTCGGCTTTAGGAGAAATGAATCTCTTTAGAGAAGAAATTTCAGAATTTCAGTGCTGCAGTTGAGAAGGCCATTCTCAGGTTGCCATCCTTCTAACCTCAGGTGATAACTTGCACAGAAGTTCTAACCTGACTCTAAAATTTTTAATTAATATTTATTATCTAATGAGTCCAGGGGATTCCCTTGTTGGTCTGTTGCAGGCAAATTAATAAGGTTCTTGTGGTCCTTTAAAGACTAACATGCTTTTATTTCTACTTTCATGAATGGGAACCCACTTTGAAAGATCTTTCTTTGGAATAGAAGTTTATTTAATTTCTTTGAGAATGCATAGAAGCCATCTTGAGAATCTTTAGTTATGCAAATGGGGATAATGTACTTCTACCTATACATCTCCCTTTCAGTGTAGAACTCCATGTAAATACCGGTTGTACTAAAGCTCTCACATTCACATTCACCCTTTGCTAGGAAAACGTTAAGGTTTGAACAGAGTTCTATATTTGAATTCTATTCTTTGAAAAAGGAAACCTTCTCCTGCCCTCAGCTGATGATGTCATCAGCCTGTGCCAAGTAACAGATAACGGTTCAGTAAGTGCCAAGGAACAGGCTGCTTATTTAAGAAAGACAATAAGCAAAGAGGCCAGGCCACAGTTGGTATTACCCTGCATGTTTATGCAATCATCTTTTTGGATTCACTTGTCTTGAGCTGTCTGCCCACCTCCTGTCAGCATCCCCCCCCCCCTTAATTTAAAACTTTTTCTGTCAACTTTTTGCTATTAATCACCAGCAGCCCCATTCTCTTTTGGTTCAAATGGAGCATGACTCTTGTACATGTTCAGCTTGTCCCAGAATGTTCCCCAGTGCATAACAAATCTTAACTCTTCCTTCTGGCACAACTTTCTCATCCCTGATCTATGCCGTTTAGCTGACCCTGCATGTGGAAGAGACAGTCCTTCCGATAATTCTACCTTTGAGGTCATGGCTTTTAACTTTCTGTCTAGTAGCTTGAATTTTTCTTCAAGGACCACACAACTACATACCAAGCAAGAAAGTCATATGGTCAGAATGCCTGTCACAAACTCTGTATATTCCTAATGACCACATTGGCCCCACCAGAATCCCGCCTCCCCCTAGCCTCTCAAGCATATCCTCAGTACAAGAGAATATCTGTCACCCAAGGAAGGGGTCCCATTTAAGGGATTACATCCTTCCTCCTTGAACTGATGCCCTCTGCCCTCAAGTCTTTCTTTCCTCAACAACAACAGAGGCAGAAGAGCAGTCAGCATAGGAGTGGGACTGTTCTGATAAATCCATGAAGGTCTGCTTTCCAAATCTCTCTTTCTGCCTCAGTGTCCCTCTATTGGCTACCCTAGCCTCAAGGGAGTGAATCTTCTCCCTGAGAGCCATGAATTCCGTGCAGCAAGCGCATACCCGTGTTATCCACCAACTACTGTAGATAATCGTATATGTATTACAGTCTGCAAAACATTGGATAGCTTCCACTCCTCTGCTGGATAGTACAGCCATGAAAGACCCACTGAAATAAATTTTCAGGTTTCAAGAACCTCCAGAAGTGATGTCAGTTGACCATGTCTCTCTGCCATGCCCCCAGGAAGTGGCATCTGCACCCTTTGTCCTTCTTTCACTCTCCCCCCCCCCCACACACACTTTTACTGCCACTACAGTGCCTTTGCCTTATGTTGGCCAAAAAGAAGGGCAGGAGTTGAGAAGACAGCCTGGATCCCCCACAACTGACTCTTCCCCCTACCTTGACTTTTACATCCACAGCCCACCCATAAAGCTCCATGGGTGGAGACATCCAGTTCCCTAGCTTGTGGTGAAGTCCATTTAGGCAGGAGAGTAAAGGTCGCAGATCCCCCTCTGGAGCTCCCATGGGCACCTAGGTGTCTACGGACCCTGATTGGAATTCCCTGGGTTAGTGGTTCAAACTTTAAAGGTGTCTAGAGGGCCTGATCCCCACCGATGTCCCATTTTTCCACTAAGGTAATATGTATAAGGTTATCCCAAATATAATTACAAGAACCTTAGAGCACAGGAAACAACTTGTCCAATGTGGATACTAGTGACCTTTGTGTCTAAGCAAGGATTTCAATGGATATCTTTGTAACCCATTATCCTCACTAGCTTTCTCCGTGAGATTCACTTTCTCTATATAATATGTTTATAATAAAAACTGTGTTGTTAAACCAATTATATCATAGACTGGGTGGATTGTTCTGTGTAGGTCCTTAAGCAATGTGAGTCTGTCATAATATTCCTACCTGAACCTTGTGGGTGCAAAGAGCAAGGGTGTGCAAGTAACTAGATGTGTGTATGCATGAAATTTAATAGAAGATATTATATATATATATATATATATATATATATATATATATATATATATATATATATATATATATATATATATATATATATATATATATATATATATATATATATATATATATATATATATATATATATATATATATATAACAAAATATATTAGGTACAGCACAGAACTCTACAAGAAGCAATGCAGAAATGTAAGAACAGCTAGCTTACTTTGGGAAGCGCATTAGGCGGCATCATGTTGCTTAATTTCAGGCTGCAGTTCAAGCATTTTCTGTAGCTGCAGCAGTCCATAGATATAGGCCTCTGAAAATCGAAGCTAACCTGTTATTCTCCAATTCTTAGGCCAGTTATAGTTTTTGGCCCACCTGAGTCAATTGGTGACAATGTTTTAATCAGAACAAAACCCTCTAGAAAATTACCCATTGCTCTAAGGAGTGTGGACTTCTAATCTGGTGAGTCAGGTTCGATTCTGCACTCCTGTACATACAGCCAGCTGGGTGACCTTGGGCTTGCCACAGCACTGATAAAGCTATTCTGACTGAGCAGTGATATAGGGCTCTCTCAGCCTCACCCACCTCACAGGGTGTCTGTCCTGGGGAGAGGACAGGGAAGGCGAGTATAAGCCGCTTTGAGACTCCTTTGAGTAGAGAAAAGCGGCATATAAGAACCAGTCTTCTTCCTCCTCCTCCAAACCTGAGACACTCTGGTTCTAAGGTAATGAATTAGCCCATACCATGCTTGGCCTTGAAGATGATCAGACCTGTGGGCAGTCGGATTCAACTAGGAACATATGCAAGATGGAACCAACTTGACATATCTCACATTAACCCTTGGGAGGGAGGGATTAGAGTTGCTTTGTTTGACAGGGTCATTTCTAGTTCTATATTTAAGACTCATGCAAAGCAGGGAAATAAGATTTGTAATCTAAAGTTTTATTCCTATTCTTGGCCTTATGTTCAGGGTGTCTCTTCACCTTGAATAATTAAGTCTTTCATATTCAATATTTTAGCAGGTTTTTTGGGATTATTGAAAATGCAAGGTGCTAATTTCACTTTGTTCCGAATCACAGTTGTTTCGTATGAAATAAAATCCTCAAGCGTGAACATGGGAAAGAAACGAATAAAGGGACGACAAGTGCAGCCAGACGAGTCAGTGGAAGTGCTGAGTACGTTCCATAATTATTTGTTTGTTGGATAGTCCTAGAGAAGGAAAAGGCCTCTAAAAGAGATCACTTTTCCCCTGACAGCATTATGAAGATTTTGCTCCGGTGAAATTCATATCCCATAGAAACGCCACTGTGTTTTAATAAACTTGATCAGCCCAATTCATATTTTAAGATGTAATCCCAAAATCTAACTCTGGTCTAATTTGCAGTTAGCCAAGATTACATTAGATAGCATAGAACTTGCCAAAAGCTTTACTACTTTATTCCATTTAAATCCATAGGAACAATGAATTTTGCACGTAACCAAATCAACAACAAAACACAACCGTGCTAAATGCCCTCTGAACTGGGAATAAGACTACCTTGCCCAGATGTTATACTGAAATGTGGTAGAGAAGGATATTTGAGGAGGTAGTGTCCCCAAAGTAACAAATTGCCTCCCCTCTCTTTTCAAATTCTTTTTTGTAAAGGCAACTCATGTAAATGTCCATTATGTTATATAGATTAGCCCTTAACTTGTAAATGCTGAGAACATGGCAGATATAGGACACTGAAGCGGGAGGAAGGAAGCTATGAATGCCATAATACCAGGGAGTTAATGACATTGATCTTCACCAGTTTATATGCATTTTTAAAAGTCTGCATTTAGATGCCTTTATGTTAAAATTAAAAGAGTAAAGTAGCTGTTTAAAATATTTGTTTAACCATTTATAATAAGCAAACTATTGTAAAGGGTATTTTTAGACCTAGAGGAAAACCTCATTATGTTACATCCTGTGATATGTTATCAGATGGTATTTGCAGAAACAGCTGTTTACCTCCAGTCCACTATTTACATAGATATAAGATGTCCTCAATTCATACCTGAGCTAGAGATGTTGTGTAGGGCAATGGTCCCCAACCTTTCTGAGGTTGGGGACCGGCAGGGCATCGTGGCGCGGCCCGCGGCCTGCACGGGCCACGCCCACGCATCGGCCGCACCCGCGCATTGGGCCGTGCCCGCGCATCGGGCCATACCCGTGGGCCATGCCCGCGCATCGGGCCGCGCCCGCATGGGCGCAGCCGGCCCTGATTCCCTCTCCCCGCCCTCCCGCAGTAAGAAGTTTCCCGGGCCGCAAGCTTTCGGCCTGGGAAGTTTTTTACTGCGGGGGGGGGCGGGGAGAGGGAGCCGTGGCCCGGTGCCATGGCCTTCGCAGCCCGGCACCGGGCCGCGGCCCGCAGGTTGGGGACCACTGGTGTAGGGAATATAAAATGCAACTAAAAGATATTTTTCCACTTGCACTAGACTTAAGCAAAGAACTTCTTATTGTAGCACTGCCCAAATTGTATAAGAGCATTGAATTTCTATATCCCTCCAGCACATGGATCCTTGGATCCATTATTTACAGATCATACCTGCATTTTGCCTTTTCTCCAAGGCGCTGAGGTCAGCATACATAGGGCTCTTTCATGTTATCAGAACAGTCTTAGGGGGAGAATATAGGCTGTGAGACATCAACATAGCCAAATTTGACTAGAAATTTGAACCTAGGTCTTCACAATAATGTGATAATAATAATGACATGTAGTCCATTCTAACTGTAACCCTCACTTTCTGTATATTATTGGTAGAGCCTGTATGCAAACACCTTCGCAAAGGATTGGAACAAGGCCACCTGAAAAAGGTGTTGCACAATGTGAACTGGAATGCCTGCCAGGATTGCCTGTCATCGGACAATGAGACACATGAGAAATGTGCAGAGGAGGAAGAAGACAGGCCTTCACTATGGTTGTGTCTCAAATGTGGCCACAGGGTATCTTCCCCCCATTACACCCATACCAAAGTTAAATACGTATAACTTAATTAGCACAGAGTTATCTCTTACTGCTCTTTATAATTCAGATTTTGTTAAAACAGAACTTGATAAGTTGTATTTCATGTTTCTTGTTTTCAATGTTGCAGGGCTGTGGCAGAGATTCTAAAGACCAGCATGCTTTAAAGCATTATGAAACCCCAAGATCAGAACCTCACTGTTTGGTTCTCAGTTTAGACAATTGGAGTGTGTGGTAAGGTTGTCTGCTTTCCAGTGCCATGTGGACAGGCACATTTGTTTTTCTTTTGTGAAGCTCTTAGAATGATTGTGTGGCCTTAAATTACTATTCTGACTACTGGTTTTGTCATACTGTTTTTATGTGCTTCTGCAGGAATCAATATAATTGTGGAATGTAATTTATTTTAAAAAATAAATATTTTATTTGTCCCTTATATATCTATCTGTGGAGTTATGTCACTATACTGTTCACTATGACCCATTATGCACGGGGGGAATAATGCACATTTGGGGTGGAATGGCGGTGACTAAAATCACCGATAACGCACGGTGCCGGCTGCAACCGGCCGCAGTTTCGGTGCATGCCACTGAAAAAGCCGCGTTAGCAAAATGCGGAAGAAAGCGCAGCTTCCGGGTGACCGGGGCGCAACCAGAAGCGGCGCTAGGATCGCCGCATGCATAATCAATTACTCTGGGTTTTGCTGCCATCGCGCCCCGTCCCGTGCATAACCGGTGTGCTTCGCGTTTTCCTCCTCCGCGTTTTCCATATGACCCGAAATCGCCGTTTCGGCGGCCGTGCATAATGGGCCTGAGGGGCAAACTAGATATGACGATGCTTTCTTAGCTACCAAAGAAAGGTCATTACCATTCTTAAGTTTTTAAGTGCTCTTGTTCAACCCTGCATGCCTTTTCAGTTGCCAAAAATCACAGCTATTTCAAGCACTTGAAAAGGAAAGGAAGGGAAACAAGAGTATCAAACTCTGTGTGTGTGTTTATTTATTTTGGAAAACAAAGAGATAATATAAAGGAAATGCAGAAAGAAAAGGATTACATAACATAATTGTAGATATCAAGGAGGATTATATATAACAAAGGATAAGCAAAATATTCTCCCCCATGTCCCCTTTGTTACATTAAAAACATATGGGGACACTGTCTATAAAATAAAATTATATTTTTATTGGGACACATTTATGGTCAACATTTTAAATTTCACATTTCATAACTAATCTGTTTTGCTACTAAATTACCAGTTTCATCATTACTAATACTCTTAAATATTGCTTAGTTTTACTACTTCTGCGTACTCTTGATTAATTTTAATAAATAGGTAATATAACAAAAAAATCAGAGGCCAGTAGCACCTTTAAGACCAACGAAGATTTATTCAAGGTGTGAGCCTTCGAGTGCAAACACCCTTTGTTAAACGAAGGGTGCTTGCACTCGAAAGCTCAAAATCTTTGTTGGTCTTTGTTGGTCTTACTGGACTACTGGACTCTGGTTTTATTGTGCTACTTCAGACCAACACGGCTACTCACTGTAATATAACAAAAATAGGGAAGGAAAACCTGTTATCATAATACAATATTATTTGGAATTATACATCTTCTAAAAATCATTTAATACCAATTTTCTCTTACCGCTTGACTGGCTGTAAGCTTTTCCCTATAACCATTGATGCATGGATATCTTTTCTTTACAGTTGTTGTTTTTAGGTGCGAAGTAGTGTCCATGTGCGATGATCCTCCAGGCCTTCCTGTCCTCTACCATTCCCCTGAGTCCATTTAAGTTTGCACCTACTGCTTCAGTGACTCCATCCAGCCACCTCATTCTCTGTTGTCCCTTTCTTCTTTTGCCCTCAATCGCTCCCAGCATTAGACTCTTCTCAAGAGAGTCCTTCCTTCTCATGAGGTGGCCAAAGTATTTGAGTTTCATCTTCAGGATCCGGCCTTCTAAGGAGCAGTTAGGGCTGATCTCCTCTAGGACTGACCTGTCCTGACTGACTCCTGACTGAGTCTTCTCCAGCACCAGAGTTCAAAAGCCTCAATTCTTTGACACTCGGCCTTCCTTATGGTCCAATTTTTACAGCCATACATTGCAACTGGGAATACCATAGCCTTGACTAAATGCACTTTTGTTGGCAGGGTGATGTCTCTGCTTTTTAGGATGCTGTCTAGATTTGCCATAGCTTTCCAGGAGCAAGCGTCTTTTAATTTCTTTGCTGCAGTCCCCATCTGCAGTGATCTTGGAGCCCAGAAAAATAAAATCTGTCACTATCTCCGTTTCTTCTCCATCTATTTGCCAGGAATTGAGAGGGCTGGGTGCCATGATCTTTGTTTTCTTGATGTTGAGTTTCAAGCCAACTTTTGCACTCTCCTCCTTCACCCGCATCATAAGGCTCTTTAGTTCCTCTTCACTTTCTGCCATTAGAGTGGTAGCATCTGCATATCTGAGGTTGTTGATATTTCTCCCTGCAATCTTGATCCCAATTTGTGACTCCTCTAACCCCGCCTTTCTCATGATGTACTCCACATACAAGTTAAATAGGCAAGGCGACAGTATACAGCCTTGCCGAACTCCTTTCTCAATTTTGAACCAGTCAGTGATTCCATGCTCAGTTCTCACTGTTGCTTCTTCTTTTATTTTTGAAACACTATTTTTTTATTTTCTTAAAGATAAAGATAAAACAGAACGAATAGTATACATTGTTAATACAGAGAAAGATAGGTTATGCTCTTCATTTGATACACTTAATTCCCCGTTTCATGTCCCCTTTTAGTTTATTTTCTTAAATAATTCAGATAAGGCCCCATTGTTCTTGAAAGGCCTCTTCTGTTCTTCCATTAACTATCAATGTCAGTTTGGCCATCTTAGCAAAGTCCACTAGTTTGTTCAACCAGTCTTCTATCGAAGGTAGTTCTTGCGTTTTCCATTTCTTGGCCAGAACTAGTCTTGCTGCCGTCGTCACATAGGAGAAAAAGCTTTGGGTATGAGCTGGGAGGCACTGCGGAGGTATACTTAGTAACATAGATTCAGCTTTCATAGGAAATCTAAGACCCCACATTTTCTGCACAATGGTGTGTATTTTTGCCCAGAACCTATAAACTATTTCACATTTCCACCACATATGAAAAAAGAACCTACTTTATCACCACATTTCCAGCATTTATTATCACAATTTTTAGCAATTTTGGCGATCACTTTTGGTGTCACGTACCACCTGTAAAACATTTTATACCAGTTTTCTTTAAGTATTTGACTATTAGTATTCTAGACCATGCTAGTTCCCATTGTTCTATTGTAAAATTTTCTCAATATTTTGCATCCATTTAATCATACATGGCTTAACCCGTTCTATTTCCGTCTCATACCTTAATAACAGTTTATATATTTGACCCTGCAAGACCCATTATGCACGGGGGGAATAACGCATATTTGGGGTGGAATGGCGGCGACTAAAATCACCGATAACACACGGAGCCAGCTGCAACCGGCCACAGCTTCGGTGCATGCCGCCGAAAAAGCCACGTCAGCGAAATGTGGAAGAAAGCGCAGCTTCTGGGTGACCGGGGCGCAACCAGAAGCGGCACCAGGATCGCCGCGTGCATAATCGGTTACTCTGGGTTTTGCCGCTGTCGTGCCCCGCCCCATGCATAACCGGTGTGCGTCGTGTCTTCCCCCTCCGCATTTTCCATGTGACCTGAAATCGCCGTTTCGGCGGCCGTGCATAATGGGCCCAAGTGAGGCTTATCTTGGATTACCAAGTTTTCAAATTCTGGTATTGGATCCTCTGGATTTAACGGTTGCTGAAACTCTGCTTTAAATCTAGATAATAATTGGTTGTACTCTAACCATTGAATTTCTACTCCTTCTTTCTTTATTGTTTGCATATCCTTAAACTTGCAGGTTTTTACTGTTGCTTCTTGACCAGCATATAGGTTTCTCAAGAGACAGATAAGATGCTCTGGTATTCCCATCTCTTTAAGAACTTGCCACAATTTGTTGTGCTCCACACAATCAAAGGCTTTAGCATAGTCAATGAAGCAGAAGTAGATGTTCTTCTGGAACTCCCTAGCTTTCTCCATTATCCAGCGTATGTTGGCAATTTGATCTCTAGTTCCTCTGCCTCTTCAAAATCCTGCCTGTACTTCTGGAAGTTCTCAGTCCACATATTGCTGGAGCCTAGCTTGTAGGATTTTGAGCATAACTTTGCTAGCATGAGAAATGAGTGCAATGGTGCGGTAGTTTGAACATTCTTTGGCATTGCCCTTCTTTGGGATTGGAATATAAATTGACCTTTTCCAATCCTGTGGCCATTGTTGAGTTTTCCAAATTTGCTGGCATATTGAGTGTAGCACTTTTACTCTTTACAGTTACGCATCCATATGTTTATGCATTTTTTCACTTCTTCTGTAGCTGGAGTCATAAATTATAGATCCAGCATAGTAATATTCTTTTTGTTTTAAAATCATCTGTTGGAACTGAGTCATATTGCTTAGAGCTTCACCTTCAGTGTTAACAATCTTCTTTAATATCGAAGCAAATTAATAATATAACAACCACTGAGTGTTTATTCCCTCATCTCTAATAGTTTCCCCTGATCAGCATTTATCATAATACTGTATTTTAAAACATCATTTTTATTTTCTCATCACACTATATTTTAAAATAATTTTTAATGGTGGCAGCATCCTTGTGGTTGCCATGAGGATGCCATCATGTCTAGCTTGACCCTGAAGTGATTATAACCAGCATATATGGAGCAAAATACACAGGTGTGGATCCTTATATGACACCCACAGAATTGTATTTGCAATGGCAGAGGATGGATACTGTTCCACAGCCAACACCCACAAAACACCTAATGCTGCTTGTAGAAGTAGTTAAGGTGGGCTATAGCAAGGCTATAGCAAGGGGAAATGAGGCACTTTTGCTCACTGGCTTCCATTATGCTCAAATGTTACTGAAATTTATTCTGTGCCATTTTATATTTCTGCTCATTTATGGGACTGGGATTTAAGTGTAGCTACTTTTTCTTTGCACAGCATGTGGTATGATATAACATATACTTTGCTGGTGCCTACTCTGTAGCTAAAACAATAGCAGGACTGAGAAAGATTAGCTTGCTCTGGCAAGTCAGTTAATTCTAAATCCTTGTATTGGATTGCAGGAAAAGGTGTGCTTAAACTCACAGTTTATTGTTCTTATTATAGAGGATTTTTAATGGAATGGTGTATTTTGAATTAACATTGTACCTCTGGGTAGGTAATATTGCTTCAGTCATTACTGCCGCTATTACCAAAGCTCGGTTATGTCCTTTTCAGTGAGAGAAATGACATTAATCCTAAATTGCTTACCAGTAAATAAGAATTTAGTTCAGTGGAACTTTAATTGCTTAGTCCTTTTCTAGAATGAGCAAGGTTTCCCTACCACTTGCAACCACTTACTTCTGAATTTGTGTTTTCCTTTTCTTCCTTTGATCTTTCTGGGAATACAGGTGTTATCTATGTGATAATGAGGTCCAGTATGACAGTTCTACTCAGTTAGGCCAACTTGTGGATTACATTAGAAAGCAAACTCTTGTGAACGTTCAGACTCCAAGTAAGTTCCTATGACAGTAATATCCAAATGGGCTTGTTTCTATTGTTTAATTGCCACTAAACTCCTGGTTGGGAATATTATGGATCACAGTAGATTAATTTAGTAATAAATTGTTCATAGTCTTCCATGCTGAGCTAGGTTGCCTTAATACAGACATCAAAGCAGTTGATAATTGGGTAGACCATAAGAACTGGCTATGTTGCATGAACTTTGTATTCAGAGTGACTAATGTCCTATCTGAACAGTAATCAGAATAGCAAGCATTTAAAGGCCTGACTCTTTTGTCTTCAGAAAGGTCTACTATTTATTGCTCTGCCCTGCAACCATTTTGATGTAGCTCAAGCTTCTGTCTTGCTTCCAACCCTGAGCATTGTGGTGCATTATAACAATGGAAGAGGCCATAATTGCCTCTTCTGTATGATTCTGAACTTTAATTAGCCTTCCTCCTCATGTCTGCTTCTCATTAGTATCAGCTTTTTTAAAAACCAAGAAACTCTTGAATACCACATGCACACAATCCAGTCATCTTTAATATATTACTGTTCTTGAGCATGTAGGGTTAAAACTATCACAACTCTCACAATTTCGCAGGGCCTGCAAAAGGGAGCTCCTCCACCAGGCATTTGCTTGAGTCGGACCAGCCCCAAAATGCCCACTGTCCCCCCCCCCGACACCCCCTCCCATTACTGAAGAATCTGACCAACCCAAAGCTGTGTCAGTGTTCCTGTTCCTGTTTAAATATTGTTCTGGTTGACATGTTATGTTATGATTGTTATATTTGTTACAATGTTCTATGTAATTGTCCCATGTTGTTATATGTAAACTGCCCAGAGCTGTATGGAAGGGCAGTATACAAATCTAAAATCTTTAAACCGCTCAGGGAGCGGTATAAATAATTGGATAGGGGCTAAGTGGACGGAAAGTGGGCGGGGCCGGTCCGGGTGAGGGCCCAGTCGAAAGGCGCAAAGCCCTCACCAGGACAGACAAGAGTTCTAGCCAGTTGGGTGAGAGCCCAATCAGAAGGCGCGAAGTGCTTTCCGATTGGGCCCTCACCAGAACAGGACAGAGTTCCAGCCAGGCGTGACACCGTGACTACAGAGGGAGGCCTTCCCCTCGGGCCCAGAAGCACACCCAGGGTCTCGAAGAGGGAGGAAGGGGCCTCGAAGAGAGGGGAAGGCTGCGCCGTGGCCGGGGGGGGGGAGGGGGGGATAGGAGGCCTTCCTGCTGGGCCCAGAAGCTCACCCGGGGCCTCAAAGAGGCCCCAAGTGTGCTTCTAGGTCCGGTGGGAAGGCTGTGCCACCAGGAGGGAAGGAGGCCTTCCCTCCGGGCCCAGCAGCACACCCGGGGCCTCAAAGAGGCCCCAGGTGTGCTTCTAGGCCTGGCAGAAAGGCTGCCCTACTATCTCTATACTTTCTTAAAACTCTCCCATCCCTTCTGCCAAAAAACCTACAATACCCCTGCCACAAACCCAGTACCAGGCAAGACACTCTCCCGTCCACCCTTTCTAGCGCCCGTTGTATTTACAAGTACAACGGGCTTTAAATCTAGTAAATAAATAAAAATGTTACAGGCTAATGGACTAAATTCAAAGTACTTTTCCCTGAGTGGAATTCCACACTGCAAAAAAAGGGCCAGTTGCCATTGTTTATCCCCTTCTCACTTCAGACCCTCTCCCCCACACACACATCTCACTGTGCAGAGGATCCTGTGACATATATAAATCACTTTTCAGGTAGTTAAAGGGGGTGTGAGAGGTGTGAAGTAGTCATTTCTCAAACAAAACTGGTTATCCTTTAGATCTAACTCTGTGTATTGATATTTCTACCTGAAATATAAAGTATTAGCTCACATCCTTCCTGGACTACTGTTTTTAAAGAATGCATCATATGATTTCATTTCAGCATCCACAGATGAAGAGAACAAGCAACTGGGAAATAAAAAAATAAAAGACCATAAAAATGAGGAAGAAAGGGAGAAGAAAGAGATCCTGATGAAAGACAACAACCTTCATTTAAATGGCAATGTGGAAGTTACTGTGAAAGGTCTCAGTAACTTGGGAAATACATGTTTCTTTAATGCAGTTCTGCAGGTATGGTAAAAATTGCTTAGGTTCCTCAGTAACTAATGTTCTTTCTCTTTTGATTATATCAATGCAGCATCTGGGGCACTACTGGTTATTAAATCTGTTTCCACCTAATTTTCAACCAACTTGTATGTTCAGCCTTGTGAGGCTGGTATAAGGTGGTTCTTATTGTCTCCTTGTGTAAGATTTCCTTTTCTGTTTGTGAATCCTCTCTCACGGCTCTTTCTGTTGCTTCAATTTATTGTTTTTTATGTTTTTCTTCATTCATTCTTGGAAAGGTATATAAATTAAACTTACACAATCTATCAGTTCAATAAAATCACAACCAGTTTTATAAAGGAAACAGTTTTAAATAGGTATAACCATCTGGTTAGAGACCTGAAATAGAGAAACGAAACATTTCTAGCTGGGGGGGGGGGATATATTCTATTTAATGTTGCTGTACGTGATTTTGTTAACTACCTTGGGTGTTGTTTGCTGGGAAGAAAATTATTACAATTAAAGTTGGATCCAAGCTATATTATCAATCAGTGGAATGGAACTTTCCTGCCTCTTCTCCCATTACAACCCACTGATCTTCATGAAATATGTTTGTGGGGAATAGGGAGCCCTGAAGAATTACTGGGGGGGGGGGGGGTAGTGGCTGCACTGGGAAGGGGAAACGTTGGAATTTGCTAATTTAGTTTGGATCCAGCTCAAAAACTAAACTACAAAAGTTTTTCTAGCTAACTGAAATCACATAAAGCGGTAATGGAGGTGTTCCATACCTGCAGCACTACTTTTTTAAAAGACTTAGCTCTTGCATCTTTGATCAGCAGAACCTAAATTAAAATTATCTTGACAGTGTGCTCTCAGTTGTATTCTGTCCAGCCTGTTTAGGGTTTACGAGTATTTGCCAACAACTGGAGCTAGGCCAGGAATCTGCAACTTCTGAACAAGACCTTGTTTAATACCTTATTTGAGCCCCCACCAGTCCCCACCAAGAGACAGACAGCAGCCTTCTTCACTGGCTACGTTACAGGCCCACAGACAAATGAATATACAAATGAATAACAGCACTGTTGCTGAGAAAGGCTGAGTGCACCATTTATGAGAAATATAGGAAAGTTGTTTGCTAGAGCATCTTCTGTTTATTTAATAACCTCATTTCAAAACAACATGTATACATACTCTGGCCAGTTTGTATTCGTTGATCTGTCCTTTAAGTGCTGTTGCCCTAAACTTGGATCTTGCCTAGAATTTCCACAGATTTCCACTAATTCTGCATGCCTGCAGCAGTCAAAAATGTTCCCCCTGGGGGACTGAAGACCCCCAAGAGTATATGGGTTGAATATCAGAGGTCTCCTACAGGAAGGGAGGCGGAATGGGCAAAAAATCCATATGGAAACTATGGAAATTCTAGCAGCTCCTAAGCTATTAGGTCCACCTACTTCCATGGGGTAAGCCAAATGGGAGAATTCTGGTAAGTAAAACAAATGTTCACCTTATGATGGTCTTGAAAACATAAGTAGGGAATTCTCTAGGGACACAGATGGATGGCCCAGTTGCTAATGAAAAATTTCTATTATTTCCTAAAGAATTTATCACAGACACCAGTTCTGCGAGAGCTGCTGAAGGAGGTTAAAATGGCTGATTCGACACTTAGCATTGAGCCTCCAGACTTCTCAGTAACGGTAAATAGGCCTCTGGTTTGTAGTGTGTGAAACTGGCTAGGTGTCGCTTTTTAAAATATTTTTTCCTAGACTAGTTCTTCAAATATTGCATTTCAGCTCCCTTTCATTTGGTCATTGGTTAGTCTCCAGGGGTAGTTCGTACAAGGCTGAGAAACACTGTTCTGTTTTTACAAAGCTATAGAGACAGTTCAAGAATCTGAGTTTGAGACAAGGGTAGATGATAGCTTTGAGTTCATGTAGTGATTGTGTACCATCAAAACGGGTATCACGGTAGATGGAAACTAATGTACTTCATATGTTACGTTCCTTTGTTCTTGACAAGATGTCCCTTTTTGTAGAAAAGTTGCCACATTTTTCCTACAGGTAAAAATTTGTGTTTAAAGTGTTACTCAACACTTAGTGAATTCCTGCTGCTTCTGATGGTTAACCAACCAATGGTGGAAGGATTTCAGGAAGAAGGGATGAAGAAAGAAAGCTTTATCAAAAAGTGCAAGAGAGATGATATGGCATAGTGATTAGAGTGTTTTGCTAGGACCTGGCCAATGAGGTTCATAGAATCATAGATTGGAAGGGTCATCTAGTCCATCCCCTGTACAATGCAGCAACTCATAATTACTTGCCCACCCACACTGACCCCAATTTCATGCCCAAGTCATCCCTCCACCAAAAATCTCCAGACCACAGCCTGGCCTGGAGGTTTAGATATGAAGCCTTCGGGGAGGGCGGTATATAAATCTAAATAAATAAATAAAAAATAAAAATAAAATACCTGCTCTGTTGTGGAAGTTTTCCAGGATACCTAGGCCTGTCACCATCTTTCAGCCTAACCAAACCCAAAAAGGGGCTGTTGTGAGACTAGATCAGAAGAGGGGAGAATGATGTGACAAGCTGCTTTGGGTTCCAATTAGAAGAAAGGTGAGATATAAATAGAGAGTATTGTCCAACTCATACTAGGAAAAATTCAGCCTATAATGTTTACATTTTTGCACATACATATGGTGGGTACCATTTTTGTGCCATTTGTGCTCTAACAGAACCTTAGGAAATTTAGTGCATTAGCAGTTTCATAAAGACATCTTTTAAGCGTTGATTTTATGTGCCAACAAAACTTTCTTTAGACCTTTTTGCTTTTTTAAGGATCCTTTAAGAATTGCAATCCTAAAGTGACTTCACTTATTGGATCCATTCCAGAAATAACTGGCTCAGGAGCTTTTGCCCACCTGACTTTTAAAAAATTCATTGCATTTAGTTTACATTTAGAAAAAGGGATGCTTATTTTGCTTAGGACAAGTGGTTGTCTTGGTGGGCATATCAGGTTAAAGAATGGATTAAACTGTGAGTTAAATTAAACAGTTCTCTTGATTTTTATGGTGTATAGGAACCTCTGGTGGTTAAACTTGATCAGCCAAGACCTCTGACACTGGCAATGTGCCAGTTTCTAACAGAAATGCAAGAGACTAAAAAAGGGACTGTGAGCCCCAAAGAACTCTTCTCTCAGGTCTGTAAAAAGTGAGTATCTGCCTCAGTTGTTTTTTTTTATCAATAAGGATTCTGGTGCATATTAACATCTTTAGCTAACAACACAAAACATACACTACTAGGCTAACTGGCCTGTAATATCCTGCATACCCTCACCTTCCCTTAGCATGATGAAAAGTATTTGTGTGTTCCTGCTGTGTTTTATAAAATTCTTGAAAGTTCCCTGGTTCTTTGATACAGCTTTCACAGAAGGAAAGAATGCAAGAAAGAAATAACCTTTCCATGAACAGAGGAGTCCTGCCCTTTGGGAACAAAACATTGGAACAAATTTCCAGTGTTTCTAACTGATTTTCTATTAATGTCAGTTTTCTAGGATTGTTAGAGCCCAAATTCCTGGGAGTTTTTTTTTTTTAAAGTCATATGAGGCTTTTCCTGACCAAGTTACTTATGCCTTGTTTAGAAGTTTTTAAACCATGCATGTTATGGTTACATTGCATGTTACAGTGTGTACCTTTGTTTTGTTTTTCAAACAGAGCAATACGTTTTAAGGGATATCAGCAGCAGGACAGTCAGGAGCTGCTTCGCTATTTACTAGATGGGATGCGAACAGAAGAAACTCAGGTATGTATCCAGTTATAGAATGAACTCCAAACTCCCCATCTCCTTTGAATAACAGGGAGAATGAGGTTGCCTTTGTTGGGTTGGTTCTACTTGATTCCCTTCTGTCAAGTTTTCCTCCAACAAGGAAAGAATTCCTTCAAATAAGAGAGAGACAGTTCTCCACTAGAAAAGGCCATTAGAAGTGGAGGTCTTTTTCCCTTGAAGAAAGACTTGGCAGAAAATGTAA
Source organism: Paroedura picta (assembly GCF_049243985.1). NCBI lineage: Eukaryota > Metazoa > Chordata > Lepidosauria > Squamata > Gekkonidae > Paroedura > Paroedura picta. Next base: position 56,518,550 of record NC_135374.1, read on the forward strand.
GGCCCACAGAGTTTGTGGGTATATCCCCTAAAAGATTATTTACTATTAGTATTACTATTATTATTATTATTATTATTACTATGACTATTACTATGACTATGACTATTATATTTATTACCCGCCACTCCCAGACAAGCTGGCTCGTGATGGGCCAAAATACACATAATAACACAATCTCCAATTAACCCTCTCGTTAAAACCCAATAAAATTAGAGAAAAATATAATAATGGCTGAAGATGTCTCCTTGAAAGCAATAAAGTGGAGCTCCTCTGTAGTCCTGTGTACTTGGAAGTAAGTTTCATTGATTTTGGTAGGACTTGCTTCTAGGTAAACAACATATAACTAGGCTCTCAAAATTGTATGTTTATTCATAATGTTTGAATTATGTATGTCTATGCACATACCACAGAAATGTGAGAAATATATGGATCCAAATGAGTGCTTATGGAGCAGATTTTCTTTTCCTCCTCTGCTGCAGGTCCAAAATGTTGCCCCTCGGGGTCAGGGAACCCTCAGGTATAATATGGAGTCTGTAATTTGAGGGGATTAGAGTGGAATCTGCTTTCTTCCACTCCCAGGAAACAATTTGGGGTCCTACCCGAAACACAAGGAACAAAAGTTCTTCCCAAATTCTTCTAGTAAGAAGGTGTTCAGCTCTGCTGTGCAATTAAATCAACTCTGTAATGTTAGGAAAAGGGAGTAAGGCAGTTCTCTAAGCAAATCCATATATTTTAAATAAAATTTCAAGCATAATCACAGATTATGCCTGGATTTTGTCCCACGTACATATGAGAAGCCCAGTGTATACCCCAGAAATGTTCAAATTGGGGCATCTGGGTATAAGGGATGCTGTTAACATGGATATTTTATATTCTTGTGATACATTGATTTGCAGATTAATTTTGCTGTTCACCTTTTAGGCTGCTTAGAATTAAACTGGGGAAAAAGTTGCTGACTTTATAAAATTATGTTTGCTTTTAGCGGATGTGTGCTGGTATTTTTAAAGCACTGAATAATTTTGGTGACAAAGAAAATGAAGAGCTAAAGAAGAAAATCAAAGGTAACATTTTTACACTTGTTTGCTACTTTTGATGATTGGCTAGTTGTGAATTCTGTGGGTGGTATGAAGCTTAAAAAGCATAGTTCTGCAACTATGCGAAGTTAAAAGTAAACCATGTAATAAACTTTCCATAAAGATGGTTTCAGAAGGTTGCATGTTTGTCTGCAGTAGAACAGCTAGAACAGTCCTTTGCATCTTGAGTTCCTTCATTGTAACACCCACTTTCTGAGTGGGATATAAGGACTCTGAAATATAAAGGCACAGAGATCTCCATTGCAACATGTATCTGACAATGAGAGCGTTGACTCTCAAAATCTTATATCTTATTGAAGATCTTGTTGGTCTCCAAAGTGTTACTAGATTTGAATCTAGGTGATTCAATTCTCCATTTGAAAAATCTTTTATTTCAGCATCTTTTGTATGTGTGCATTCCTTTTAAACTACATGTTCACCAATTCATTCTTATTTTATCCAGTCTGGAAACTGTTGGGGGTTATCAAATACAGATTGTGATAATATGAGTCATTGGTGTTATTTTTATGTATGGAAAACAAATTTTCTTTGGAAGTTGCCTTTGGCCATGAGATAAAGTCCTTAAAGGTAAAGGTATCCCCTGTGCAAGCACTGGGTCATGTCTGACCCTTGGGGTGATGCCCTCTAGCATTTTCATGGCAGACTCAATATGGGGTGGTTTGCCAGTGCCTTCCCCAGTCATGACCGTTTACCCCCCAGCAAGCTGGGTACTCATTTTACCGACCTCGGAAGGATGGAAGGCTGAGTCAACCTTGAGCCGGCTGCTGGGATTGAACTCCCAGGCTCATGGGCAAAGCTTTCAGACGGCTGCCTTACCACTCTGCACCACAAGAGGCTCTTGTCCTTGGGTGCATCTAAAACAGGCACTTGGCTTGTTAATTAAGTCAAAGGGATACAATACTGAGTCATTCAAAACTGGTGATTTTTTTCATCCCTATTCCTTTCTTTTGCCCAGCTCAGGATTTGTAGATTCTTTATTTGCCCCCAGGATGGAGTTTGTATTGTTCTTGCGCTGATCACTGTTGCGTTATAACATTTTCTAAAAGCCCACTTATTTTCAAAAGAGAATTCTATTACTTGGTTAACATGTTGCTTAACTTTTCAGAGTATAGTAAGAGAAAGGCACCACATAGCTTTGTGGATCGTGTTTTTGGAGGAGAATTAACAAGTACTATCATGTGTGAAGAGTGCCGAACTGTAAGTAGATTTATTTTTTCTCCTCCGGTTACCTTTATTTAAATGGCAGGTGCTCATTGTTTAGTAGCAAGAGAATAATTTGTTGCTAGCTTCGTACAAAAAAACTGAAATTACCTTCTGCTGAATAAGGACGTCTTGAAAGTTTTTTTACCTACCAACAGAAAATTCCAGCCTGTGTCCCTTGGTTCCAGGTCAGAGGTACTAGTTTCGTACACATAATGGTTCTCTCGCTATAGATTGGGCGGATTGTTTTTGTTAAGCAAGGAGCAGCCATAGCTTGTTTTGGAGGGAAAGTTAAAGTATAAAAAGGTTTACATGGAACTGTGAGCAGTCTTGTATTATGATTCTTCTTAATTTGGATGAGTATTCTGACTGAAAAGCAAGCAAAAAATGTTTCAGAAGTTGCAGAGGTTTCTGAAGGTGAGCTGGCTAGAATATGAATACATATTCCATTATTTTAATGATGATCAGAGCAATCTTTAACAACAGAGAAAATTGTGGACAGTATACTAACTAAGCTATCCTGCACATTGGTGTAACTCTTCCTGGATAATGACAGCAGTGCTAATCTGTTCCCTGTGGTCATAATTTACTCAATGGCCAGCAGACAAAGTCAATGGAGTCATAGTGTTTTCTGTAATTGCGGTAGCATGTATAGCAGTCATGCCACCATGGTCATGGAGGGGTTGACTGGAGGCTGTAGCACTGTGGTTCTGGCAGCCCTGCCCATCAAATAGGAACTAAATGGCAAGGGGGTGGAGTTCCACTCATTGTTAGGAGCAACCCTCCCCTCACATAAAGGGACCCACTCCTGTCAGAGCCAGGCATCTGATAGTGGGGAAGGGGGTTGAGCTGCTTCAATGCCCACACGGGCCACAGGGTCCGTGAAAGGCAGGAGTACTTCCATACGTAAGGATGTAGTAGTGATGTTTGGCAATGGAAACTATGAAAGTCATTTGTCATTCCTGGCTGCCAATATGTCCAATGGGCATACTCCCCCCCCCACAAAAAAACTCTCCACCCACCCTTCCGAAAATATTGAGTTTTCCCCCTATATTGCGCCCCCCCCATCCATTGACTGTGGAGGACATGATCCCCTGTCCCCACAGTGTTACATCCACAGATACCTTCTCCCTAAGTGATAGAAGCCCCCTCTTTCCTAAAGCAGACAACTTAAGCAGTTCACTCAATTTATTTCCGACTTTTCTCCTCCCAAATGGCTTACATTATTCCCTTCTTCTGTATTCTATGCTCACGACAATCCTGTGAGGTTGGTTAGGCTGAGAGTGTGTACCCACTCAGCTACCAGTGGGGAACAAAATCTGGATCTCTCAAATCTACTCTCACACTCTAGCCTCCACACCAAGCTGGCTCATTAATCTAGACCACCCTCTGCCCACTCCTTCCTTACACAGCAGCCTGTTGTTAGGTCATCTTTGGCAGTACTGCTGGGCCCCTGCTATGTTTAGCAGATGATGATGACCAATGAGACCAATACAACCATCCACAGTCACCCAAGGCATGAAAGAGCCAGACATGCCTATGGGAAGCCACCCTCAGGGCTAGAGAGGGAGTGAGACAGACTTTATTGAACTGCAAACCATGGCAAGGTTTGAAGACTGAGGATCCCCAGCATGGCATACATCTAAGTGGATGGTATTGCAGGTGGAACTTGGAAGGGCTGGCCAGGTGCTGTGCTCCACTTCAAGAGGAGGGCCGGAACAGCATCTGAGCATAATGGGTCTGAAAGAGCTCAGGGTCCAACTTCTGCTGGCCACATCCCCCAACCACTCACAACCATACTAACTCAGGGCCTATACCTCAATTGTGGAGCCAGCAGCTGCCACAGCCCTCCACCAGTGCCCAAGACTGACAGAGCGCTGCTGGGAGCCTGTGTTCTTATAACTGGTCCTTACACTGGCTTGTCTTGAAAATACATCAGTGCAAAGGTCAATTGATTCCCTGAGCACTTTCGACTCCACCACCACCACTACTAGAATTGCACTGTAAGCTCTAAGGTGCGGAATTGTAAGTCTATTGATGTTACCTTTATCTGTTTGTTTTTACTTAAAATTTTATATTGTGGTAATGTGCATTCAGCCCCAAATTTTAGTCCAGTCTGTGTTTGGATTTCATATTTATATCTGCTCTTTTTTAAAGCACTGTTGCTTTGAATTCATTAAAAAAGCAGCACCAGATCACAGTTTTCTTTTTACCTTTTTTAAAAAACTCTCAATTTAATTCTGGTCGCTCATTCACTGGTCATCAGTAGACTGTAAATAAATTTGATGATGATTCTGGAGGCCCTTAAGTAAACTGGATCTTGCATGTCTTCTTTCTGGAAACTAATGTTTGTTTTAAACAGGCTTAAATTATTCCAGCAATTTCTATAACAATCTGTCAAATTGTTTATTTCAGGTTTCTTTAGTTCATGAATCTTTCCTTGATTTGTCACTCCCTGTCTTAAATTATCAGGTAAGTATAGAGAAATGGGCGGGTTGGTTGTGGTTTAGATAGGCTGTCTATGAAATCTAGGCTTTGATATGTAGATCCTGAATGGGGAATGGAGCATTATAGAAATGGGGAAAATAGAAATAAGTAACAGCAGATTTTTGATGTGGAACACATCTACCAATGCGTTCCCTGAAACGGAAATGATAACAGGCATGACGTCCGTTATCCCACCTTAGGGAGGCACCAGTAGATGGCAGCTGCAGCAGCAGAACTGTGAGGCTCAGAGAAGGACCTCAGACAACACAATAATATACAGACAACACAATAGTATACAATCAGTCAAATCAAAACAATCCTAAAAACAATGAGCCTCTTGTGGCGCAGAGTGGTAAGGCAGCCGTCTGAAAGCTTTGCCCATAAGGCTGGGAGTTCAATCCCAGCAGCCGGCTCAAGGTTGACTCAGCCTTCCATCCTTCCGAGGTCGGTAAAATGAGTACCCAGCTTGCTGGGGGGTAAACGGTCATGACTGGGGAAGGCACTGGCAAACCACCCCGTATTGAGTCTGCCATGAAAACGCTAGAGGGCGTCACCCCAAGGGTCAGACATGACTCGGTGCTTGCACAGGGGATACCTTTACCTTTACCTTTAAAAACAGTCATCTCAATTTCCCCCAACTAGATCAACAGGTCAAATGGGTGGGGTCAGTGTTCTCCTCAGTTCCCAGCAGCAGGGTCAGCAGTTCTAGATGGTCTCTCCAGGCTACAGCCTTATGACTGTTGGAACAGCTCTGTCTTACAGAACAGATCTCCAATCTGGAGGTAGTACTGCTGGGCAAGCATCAGTGTCATGTGTGCCCTGCATTGGGTCCCTGTTTGGACCCATGCGGCTGCATTTTAAACTAGTGGAGTTTCCAGAGCAGTCTCAGGGGAAGCCCTGTGTAGAGCAACTTGCAGAAATCTAACCTTTGCATGGGTCGCCCCAGCTAGGTCCAGCGCTGAGAGATAGGGAGCCAGCTGTTGTCCCTGCCCTAGGTGAAAAATAAAAGAAAAAGAGGCAGGCAAGCGACATTCATCTCTCAAGCCTCAAACCTACTTGGTGCAATATTTTATATTCAATTGTTATGAGTTTAAAATAAAACCAGCCCTATGATAGCAGCACTTACTGGGTTCTTCTGCTTCAATTGTACAGATTCAGTTGGGTGGATTATTTCACAAGAAGAGATATCTATGAGACCAGTTGTGACAGGCTGCTCTATCCTTTGTGTTATGAGCTGAATGAGAGCAAGCTGGTCTAGGGAAAGATAAAGAAAAATCCATGATATGATAGCAAATAATCATTTACAGTGGATTCTTAGCTCTTTCCATCTTGAAGATTTTCATCTGCACTCAATTGATAGTGCAAGGAAGATAGAAAATTATTTTGTCATGACCAAATTCAGTTCCAGTACCTATTCTGAACTGTTCATAAATTTTGTTTTTTAAAGAGTGGTAAGAAGAAAACAAATGATAAAAATATTAAAAATGCAAATGAAAAGGAGATGGAAGATGAAGACAACAACCTGAAAACTGACAGTTATTTGAAGGAGAGAGATGAGGCTCCTGGGACAAGTAAACATCTCCAGAAAAAGTCAAAGAAAATGGCTAGAAAGCAAGCAAAGGTTGGTAATGAGCTGGGGCTGCAGCAAAATACAAAAGGGCCTTTTGTCTGGTGCCTTCCTCACAAGAACTTTGGGGACAGGGCATTCAGTACTTGTGTTTCTTAAATGCAGTTGGTATTAAAATGGGGGTGAGTAGTTTTGTTTTACTAATGCTTGGTTTTTCTCCTCCAGCTTTTGCTTCTAAGTGATACTCAATACTCATTTCATACAGTGTTTAGAAGACAGATTAAACCTGCGAATTGCAAGCTGTACATCTCAGTGTTGTGAAACAAACAAAAAAAGGCTTTAAGTAGAATTTCCTCATAAGTACCTCTGATTTCTGCTTTCTTCCTCTCTTCTCCAAGCCCATCTCTCACCACCCCAAGACATCACAGTGAGGGGCAGTATATAAATCAAATGAATAAAATAAACTTTTTGGCAAGCGAGCATGTGAAAATATGTATGGTGGTATTTATAAGGAAGGAATTAATATCTTTAAGTGTACACACTTCTTGTAGGTCACTGTTGGAGGGCATGTAGATGTAAGCATAACTAATAATAGTCAATTCACAGAGTTTTGAGTACCTGTGTGATGTTAAGAATCATTTTTTCTTTATTTTTAATTTTATTTATTATCAAATTTATAGCCTGCCAGTCCCAATTCAAGCTTCCTGATGGCGGGTAACGTAGTAAAACCCTCACAATAAACCCCCCTAAAACAGTATATAAAATTATCCTTCCTTTGTGGCAAAAACCTCCCCCCTCATCGCTCAACGGTCTACCCATTTTACCTACACCTCAGGGGACAGATGGAGGGATAGGCTGAATATTATTGCCCATTCAGGGGGGCCCTAAACAACACTGACCTCAACCAAAGATCTGGTGGAAAAACTCTGTCTTACGGGCCCTGCGGAACTGGAAGAGCTCCAATGGGGCCCTCAGCTTTAATGTTCTCAATTTAGGTTTCACCATACATTTGTCATAGCTAATAGAAATTACTACTTCAAAAGATCTAAGATACCTATGTCTACTCAGAATCACATTTTCATTACAGTTACTACACACACTGTGTATTTTTTCAGTTTGTGTTATATATATACTAGTAATATAGCCCGCTGTATGAGGAATACAGCGGACGCTAGGAATTAACCTTTGTGTGTGTCCCCCGGCGGCGGTCCTCTGGGGCGGCGGCTCTCTGGGGCGGCGGCTGCGCACGGCTTTCGGGGGCTCCCTGGGGCGGCGGCCCGACGTGGCGAGTTGCTCCTGGCCGCTTCAGGCCGGGAGCAACTGCGAGCCACGCTGTGCGTGGCTCGCAGTTGTTGGGGCTGGGAATCAGACGGACCAATCGGCAGGCGCTTCGCGCCTGCCGATTGGTCCCTCCGGTTGTCTGTCCAGAGGAAGAGTCCAATCCGGACCCTTCCTCATCACGAACACATCCCACCCCAGAACCCCTTAGCGAATTATTTAGTCCACGGCGCCGCGGGTGGTGTTTAGATATTCTAAACAGATATCCTACTTACCTGAGATTGAGACAGGGGATATCTCAACTGAGTGCCTTCTTCACAAGGTTCCCATGTCCCTAGCATCCGTTTTGTGGAGGGTTGCAGGGTGCCATTGGGGAGGGGCATCTGCTTGAAATACTCTGTATTTAATCTTCTTTTGTACAATACACACTAAGATTATTGTCCTTTTGCATTCCCTTTTAAGTTTTGTATATTGCACTTGACAGAATCAGCGTCGACAACAAAAAATGCAAGAAAAGGTGATCCATCTAACAGATCCTTGTGTTACAGAAAAATCTGAAGTTGGTCAAGACTGTAATAAAGAAATAGAAAGTAGCAATGAGGTTACTGACCTAAAACAAGAGGAAGAATCTTTAAATCAATGTGAAGAGCACTGTGCAGATGAAAAAGAAAACAATGATAGGCAAGAGGTAACAAAAAATGTACAGGATACAGAAAAATGTAGTAAAAATACAGAATGTTGTGACCAAGAGGCAAGCAGTGAAGCTGTAACAGATTTTCTCCCAGAAGATCTTGTCCCTGCTGCAGACGGGGAAGGGGAAATTGCCAAAGAAGAGGAAGATATTCCTAAGGAAAATAAGATTGATAAAGAAGAGGAGATTCCAAAGGAAGACAAGATTGCTAAGGAGGAAGATGAAATTTCTGAGGAAGACAAGTTTTTGGAGGAAGATGAGATTTCTCACATCTTTAACAAATTATCTTTGGATACGGAGTCTGATAATATGGATATTTCATCATATGAACTTGATTCTGATTCAAAAATCTATGAAGTAGTGAATGAGGACTCAGAAACAGCATTTTGTACTCTTGCAAACAGGGAACTGGTGAGCACTGAAGAAGGTTCAGTCCTTCACTGTTTGTATCAGTTTACTCATAATGAAAAACTCTGCGAAAATAATAAACTTCTCTGTGATGTATGCACACGAAGACAACTCTGTGGACCAAAGAATTCTACAAGTATGCAAAGTCATTTCTTTACAGTTTCTGGGTGTAACCATTAACTTAGAATTTGTGTGACTTATTTGACAAGGCAAATCTTACCTTGTCCCCATAGTTGATTAGATACATGAAAAGTGGAAGGGTATGGTAAATTTTGTCTCCCTATATTACAAGGATCCAGCTTCTCAGGAACCATCCATTTCCTCAAAATTAGAAGTATGAAGTATGATAGAAGTATGATAAATAAATAAAATTGTCCCATACTCAGTTTTAGCTTATGTGTGCTTCTGTTTATTCTAGATCAGCCTTTCTCAACATTTTTACCATTGAGAAATCCCTGAAACATTCTTCAGGCTTCAAGAAACCTCAGAAGGGATGCAATCATGGTTATGAAACATAGCTGTGTCCACACACCCCCAAGGTTCCTCCCCTTCCCACCTGCTCCAGGGCCATCATTGGCTATTTTTGGAGGGGTGGGGTTACATGACCATATGTGGTCCATCACCCGATAAATGTTGAACAGATTTAAAATGTATATTAAAAATTAATTAACTCCCACCCACTTGGGAAACCCTTTCAGGGCTGTCAAGAAATGATGGGCCTAGAGGGGGTGGAAACAGGAGGGGCCCTAAGCAGACATGTGCACAGCTATGCTTACCAATCATATTCTGCACTATCGTGCCACTTCTGGGGCTTCTCAAAGCCTGAAGAATGTTTCAGGAGTTTCTCAACAGTAAAAAAGTTAAGAAAGGCTGGCATAGATTTCAGCAATTAAACAGCAGGTGGTACTGTTCAATATCTAATTAGTCATGTTCTTTTTTCCCCCACATCAGATGTCAAGAAACACATATATACAAATGCCAAAAAGCAAATGCTTATTTCTCTTGCTCCTCCAGTTTTAACTCTTCACCTGAAGAGATTTCAGCAGGTATAATTAACTTTTTAAAATCTTATATTGTTTTCTTAAATCCAGTACTCCTGACTTTATCACTTCCTGATATATGGCATTTGCTAACTGCTTGAAAAAAGTCACAACAATTGGATTGTTGTATAAGATGTATATGAGAACATCAAACATTAAAACTCCATATTATTTTAATTTTTGTTTTTAAATTTTTTCCATTTTTTAAATTTTTATGTAAATTAAAGATTTCACTGAGACAAAACTATTGATTTCCATTGCATTTTTGTTGCATATCTTAAAGATTTTATGACTTCTATGTAAGATGTTTTCACATCAAAAATTATGCGGCAGAGTAGGAAATTGGGCTGAGTTGTTTATATGGTTACATTATTTTATACCCAGGTTTATAATCCTGAATGTTACTTTGTGTTATTGATAGAACTTGCTGCTCTATAATTTTTGCTTGTTTCATTTACCCCTCTCTTTTTTGTTTACTCCCAGGCTGGGTATAATCTCCAAAAAGTGAACAAGCACATAAAATTTCCTGAAGTAATGGATTTGGCACCTTTTTGCTCAGTTAAGTGTAAGGTAAACAAAAGTTCCTTATATTACCAGCTTCCCCCCCCCCCCCAAGGATTGCTTCATATTGTTGAGTTCACAGCAAAGATGCTTGCTGTGCAGTGGTTTCCAAATTATTTTGGGTGGCCACCTACTTGGCTCCCAGGCCACATCCCTAGTGCCTCCCCCCCCCCCCCAACACGCACATACATTCTTTCCTGGTTTTCGGTCTACTATAAATTGGAAACACACTATATTGCCTACACTTCTTTTTTGGTTGTTGTGCTGCAGCCATATTTTAGTCTGGAAAAAAATAGCAGATGACTGTGACCAGACTTGGTTACTTGGTCCTCATTGGGGAGGGAGAGACAAAGAGAAGCAAGCAATCCCATGGCCAGGAGATAGCAGAATGATTTTCTAGCCTTCCAAAGATGGCGACTTTTGTGGATAGATTGCCAATCCTTGGTTAAGAAATTCCTAGAGATCTGGGGTAAGGACAGATTCTGGGCAGGAGGAGGAACTCAGGAGGAATATGATCTCATCCAGCCCACCTTTTGAAGCTGTTTTCTTCAGGAAGCTAAGCAGGGTTGGCCCTGGTCAGCACTGGGATGGGAGACAACCAAGGAAGTCCAGGGTTACTGCTGCCCAGAGACAGGCTTTGAAATGTTCATGTTCTCTCCTTCCTTGTGGAGCTGGTCTGTAGTGTCTTCTCTTTTGCTTCTAGGTAAAATTCTTATCCTTCATGCTCTCCTGTAAATGTCAGCCATCGTGCTTCCCCCCTAGATTGTTTCTTCCAGAAGCTTGCTTATTCAGAAACTTTAGTGTCTTCATCTCTCCCTCCACCCATGCTTGTCCCAAGATCTGTGAGTGGGTACAATTCAAGACTAATGACCCTCTCGGTAGAATTCCATTTTCTACTAAGAAAAGTAGTAAGGATTTGTATGTTGTATATAAACAGCATTTTGGCTGTGGATTAAAATTAGAACTTTCATCTTATAAACAGTTTACGTTTTTGACAAAACACTGGGCATGTTTTGTATCTTTGTGCTGCTTTAAGCAAGGTATTAATAAGCCCCTTCGAAGTAGAAATACACTCGCTTCCATAAAGGATTGTTTGCTGGAAGTATGGCTCTGTTTAGAATACATATAATGTGCAGGTATTAATGAAGAACCAAAAATTGTCAAGTTCTGCTATGTTTACTGAAAACCGACCAAGCTACTTAAAGTATAATTGTATTTTCACAGAATGTTGTAGAAGGGAGTCAGAGAGTATTATACTCTCTATATGGTGTTGTTGAACACAGTGGTACTATGAGATCTGGCCACTACACTGCCTACGTGAAGACAAGAGCTGCCAACGACCAACTTTCTGATCTTGTCCTCCATGGAAAAATTCAACAAAGTAAGTTGGAAATAGTAGCATAGAATGTTAAATGAAAACAAATCCTACTAGATAACAGTAGAAATGCTCAAGACATTATTTTTGTTTTTGTTTTCCAGCTTCAGGAATAGAATCCTCCAAAGGACAGTGGTTTCACATTAGTGATACACATGTGCAAGCTGTACCAGTGTCAAAAGTACTCAGTGTCCAAGCATATCTCTTATTCTATGAGCGACTACTGTAAAAGAGCTACTTGGCCTTTTTTCAGCAGATTAAATTAAATGAGGGCCAGTGCAGTTGTTTCATTACTAATCATGTTCAATCTGTTGAACAATGTACAGCTGTTATTAATTGCCTGCATTTCAACAGATCTTTCATTTTAAATAAAAAATGCTTCAATAAAACTAATTTGTTTCTCTTTCATAACAGGACTTTTACTTTGACTCTTTAAGCTACACCTTAACAAAGCGCAGATGCAGGTGGACATTCTTCCTGTAGCTTAAATTCTGAAACTGGAAACTTTATTACTGTAAGCACCAAGAGATCACTATGAGTTTAATCTTTTTTAAAAATCTGGTGTCACAGGGGTCAAGTAGATACAAATATTCGACTGCTTATTTAGCAGCCTCATTGCTTTGGGTGTGTTATGGGTAATAGAAGGTACAAGACAGTTTATGTGCTAAATTAATTGAAAATGGAACATCTTATTTGAAGAGTGGCTCTTGCTCTAGTTAGTGTAAGACATAAGATACAAGAGAATCAGTAGGCGCCGACCTTACTAGATCAATGCTCGTACAAAAGTATCTTCATGTATTTGGTATTATGGCTGGAATTATAACAAATACAATTCCTAGTGTCCGCACAATCAGGTTTTCAGAAATCATTTGCTGGATTCACTTTTCCTGTGAAGAATTTCTGATGTACAATGATGTAAGTGCAAGGTGTCCATTTACTGAAATTACATAATACATCTTAAACCCAACCAGCCTTACACAATTTTTAAAATGCTGTGAAGAGAGTGTAGTATTCTAGAAACATACAAGCTAACACCTTGTCTGTGATCGAATGGTATGCAGTTTCGTATTACCTAGCTATTACAGTAGTTTCAGAAGTGAGACAGAAATGCATACGGAGGTTTTGGACCTTAAATGGACAAAGAGAGGGGACATTTCCCTCTCATTTAAGCTATGAAGGAGAAAATCTTAATGCTTTTAGAAACTACCTTCGGGGTTCAAAAATGCACACATTTCAAATCAAAATTTACACTGGATCTAAAAATACCCTGACACAAGCCTCAAGGCATTTTATCATGGATGGGGGAGGGAACAGAACTCTAAACCACACACCATGTTTAGTTTATACATACTATTACTGGAGTAGATCCAGGATTCAACCAGCCTCCAATAGGAAAGAACTTGCCTACTATATATAAAATCCATTTGAAATAATTGGCTTATACATATATATATGCACCAGTTTTGTAATATTTTATTACAATTAGAAAGTTATAAGAACAGGTGGAAACATTTCATTGAATTAGTGGTACAAGACAAGCATTTAATCTCATAATTTAGGTGACCAACACTAATACACAAATTGCTCAGGAACTCAAGTAACACTTTAGTCATTTTGGTCATCATCCAAATCTTTCTTCCCTGATGGAGGCTTGGGTCCACCAGCTGGCTTTGCCATGATTATCTAGAAGAAAAAGGAATGGTTAGACTTTTCTTATTTCTTAAGTAGCTGTGATGGACTATATTTTAAAAACTTAGAAGTTTATAAATAAGTGAACAAAACAGCTAAAGGACTGTAAAAGGCTAATTCTTCACAGAAACAGAGAGCCAAGTTCCAAGCTGCTTCCAGCAATCTGATTGTGGTTAGCATCAACTGAGCAGAGCAACTTTTGAACTGGATGCTGAGGAGAATTTAGTCTGAATTGTCACAGTTGAGAAGAGTCAAGTATTGACAATTTCAGAATTCATCCCTGAGTGACAGCAGTGTAAAACTGGCAGAGAACTGGTGAACAGTTGCCAAGGAAGTTTGGGGAGCAGCTAAAGACTCCCATTCAAAAAAGGGGATAGATCTTCTAGAACAGTGGTTCTCAACCTACCTGATGGTGCGACCCCCTTTAGGTCACTGAGGCTGCCACCGCCTCGATAATCCAAAGGGGGTCGTAAGGTTGCGCGCTCTGGCGCACTGGCAATCACAGAAGCCTGATGTTTCCGCGATTGATGAAATGGATGTGTGCAACCCTCACACCATTAGGAGGGCGACTGCGGTGTGGTGGGGGCTGTGGCAGTGGCGTAGTGAGGCTGGCAGCGGTGACCCCTGGGAAAAGGGCCTATCGACCCCCCAGGTTGAGAACCAGTGTTTTAGAGATAGGATAATTTGCCTATCCAATCAAACAGGGAGTTAATTATGAATACAGAGATTCCTAGTCTGGTATGGTTAGAAACATGCAGGGATCTGCATTAGGAGTTATTTAATTTGTTCATAAATGATCAGGAGTAGGGATGGGCATAAATGAAATTTCACTGTTCTTTGAGATGCTTTCCCTAAATCTTTTGTGGACTTTTGTCCAGTGCAGGGGTTAAGCTGGCAACCATTTTAAGCTGACAACAGATGGCTGCAAATACCCTGCTGTCAGCCTAACATTGCTGCAAGCCGTTTCAGCATACTGGTCCACTTTCCTAAACTGGTTACCCATTGCTGTCCATATCCAGTTCAAGGTTTTGGTTCTAACCTTCTAGGCGCTTCGCGTTCTTGGACCCATATGCCTGAAGGACCGCCTAGTGCCCTACGTCCCCCGCAGAGCTTTAAGCTCTGTGGGTGATAATCTATTGGTCCTTCCCAGCCCCAGGGAGGCACGCCTGGCCTCGACCAGGGCCAGGGCCTTTTCAGTCCTAGCCCTGACCAAGTGGAAAGAGTTCCCGGATGAGCTGCGGGCCCTGCAGGAGCTTTTGGTGTTACGCAGGGCCTGCAAAACAAAGCTCTTCCACCACAGGCTGGGGTAACAAAGGAGATCAAGCCAACCCCCCCACCCCCCCAGTCAGCCAGCAATCAGTCTGAGATCTTGACCATTTTTCCATCCCTCCAGAGATAAAGTCTGGGTGGAGGGTGGGGACAGTTTTTATAGATATTTTTGCTACGTCACTTGGGCTTTTCTCTGTGATTGTTGTCCTTTTTAATGGGTTTTTATAAGATGCTTGTAACCCACCACGAACCATCCTTGGGAGTTGTAGGGAATTAATCAAATAAACAAATCCCAAAGGGAGGCTGTAATAGCTGCCAATCCCAAGCAGCCCCCCCCCCCCATAGCTCAGTTTAACCGCAGGATCTGCTGGGCTGAATATACTAACCCATACATTTCACTCATTAAAATGTCATTAGAAGTCATTTTGCTTCCTCCTCCAAAAAAGCCCACTTTTAAGTGGGGAGATCCAAAACAGACCAGCTGGACCAGTTCACTTAGGAGGGTTGGGCTGTCTGAGTTCAGGAACACCCCAAACCAGTATCCAGTCTGTGTCCATCTTCCAGTCAGCATAGTGTCAAATTTGTGGATTACAAATAATTTCATGATAGAAACTTGAGCTTCAACACTTTTTCACAGAGTAAGAAGCAGGGCAAATAAAAGATTTCACGTATAAATGGTTATAAAAATCTTAACATTTTATCCCTGAGATCGTGACTTACCAGGAAAGGCTGAAAGTGGATAGCTTAATGAAGTTCATAGGCATTAGACTCAAACAAAATAGTAGCTCATACAACACAAATGTAAACTTCCCTAAAGAATAAGTTGATAACCCCAGCAGATTTTTTAAAGAGAATGAAAATTCATAGAGGATAAACTTAAAGATTAGTTGTCCTGATGGATGTATTATATTTTCAAATTTGGAATCGGTGTATCTTTAAATGTTAGTTGTTCTGTGACTGAGAAATGCTAGTTATGTGCTATTATGGCAAACAGGATGCTAATCATACAGAAAAGTTCTTATTAGTCTACTGTAGCAAAAAAAAACTATAAAGAGAATTGTGCATATTTGTATCTAGATTTAAAATCATGTTTTAGAAACACAGCACCACAAAACATTGCATCTTTAGTATTCTGAGCAAACTGTAATAAAGTGACACTTGCTTTGCACACACATGCTTATGCAAAATCTGGGCAGAAAATACACAACAGCCAGGCCACGTGTAAAATACTCATGCAAATGCCTGTTATTAATGTGGAACTTCAAACTAACTCTTACTCCATACTACTGTTCAGGATCATCTTTCCAATCATCCTTGTCCCAGTGTCCTGGTGATTTAGGGGCTTTTGGACCACCTGCTGCTTTTGCCATAATAATCTACAGAAATTCCACAAAAAATTCCAGAGTGTCATTCACTGTATATCAAAAACATGAACACCTGTTTTGTGTGTGCAACAGAACAGACCTAACCACATTTTCTGCTAGTGGAATCAAGGAAAGGGAAGATTATTTTCACCAATTTCTCATTCTCACTGCAGATTCCCACACTGTACTCAGTGCTGCTCCCAAATATTCCCCAATTGGGAAGGGAAGGCTGCAACTGGAAAAGAGAAAGTCAAGATCTATTTACAGAACTTTAGATCTCTCATCACCCTTTGAAAATATGACTGCAGTCCCCAGAAGAAACTTTTGTAAGCTAAAATGATACCGAGGTTAGCTCTAAACAGAACATCCCAAAATAACTGAATAAAGTGTGTGTTCCTGCAATAAAAGCCTATCAATTAACTTGACTACAAAACCCATAACACAGAAAACCTTGTGCCAGCTCACCTGATCAACTCTTAAGACAGTGACTGCAGCATTTGTAGCCAGCTTGATACCCCAGAGTTTGCCAAGGAATGTGTCTAACACACCAGCTTCCAACATGTCTTTCACAGCTGCAGCTTCAGCCTGTCAAAAGGACACAGAAAACACTATTGAAATCTGAAAAAAGTCACAGCTCCCACCTTCCCATCTTGTTGCCATGACTGTTCTCTGCCTTCATTGTTATGGCTCCCCTCTTTGGTATGTGACTAAGCCACTTGTTCTTTACCTGTATTTGTCTACAGAGCCGTTCACCAAAAGAATGAGGTGAGCTGCAGACAGAGGATATGTGCAACACAAGAGGAGATAGGATTGGCTGGGAGAAAGGGTGGGAGCAGACCTGATTTGCAGGACTGAATTTTGAACATGAGGTGTAAAGGCTAGCGTGTTTGACGATGAAGTGACAAAGCCACAAACAGCAAACCTAGAGATAGTAGTTAGCTCCACATCTCTTATTCTGAAACTTCTCACCTCATTCAATCAAAGCACAATAACCCTGCTGTGAGATCTACTCTAACAGAAAGAACGTCCAAGGTCTCCGCCTGTAACCAAAGTAAGCTTTTCCTGATAAGTAACCTCTTTTTTGTTCAGACCCTCCTTATTTCCTGAGTACACCTTTTCTACATATCAAGTCCCTCTTCAGTTAGTCCAGATGTTTATTTTAGGCATCTCTACTTCCTTCAATCCCATGAAAAGGAACATTTTGTCACTATTCTCCTATCCGATAACTAAAATTGCCTTTTCACATCTCAAAACTCCTGCTCAGTTCAGCGTTAGCTTATATATCCTGAGCTGCTTGTCATTCCCTCTCCTCTTCCACATGATCTTCCTTACAGATTTTCTTGGATTACTACATGAACTGCTGCATGGATTTCTACTTGCTAAGTGACTCCTCCTGGAACTCTTAAACGTTTAGGCCACTGTAGATCAGATGCCTGCACAAGTCAACAGACACACATAAAAAATAAGTCAGTCTCTCCCCTCCATTTTCTTTGCTATTCTACTCTCTCCTTCTCCAACATACTATTCATTGATACACGTGATATGAATAAATAATACAAAAAAGTTGGGATTGGCCAAAGTACTTCTGGGTTCCTTAGTTTATTTGTACTACAATGTCCTTGAAAATTACTTCAGCCAATGCATGTTTTGTTCACACAAACAGCAAAAATTTATATCCAGACATTCTAATTCACCAGGGAGAACCATTGGGACAGTTCTTTATCACTTCATACTAAACCAAAAAAAATCATGATTTTACCTGATCTTGACATTTCAGGTATGTACAGCAGATATTTTGAGACTTTAAAATAGAATTTATTTCATGCAGGGAAGAGCCTAATTCCACGGTGTAGCTGTGGTGTAAACAGAATTATCTTCTAAGGCATATGTGTTTTGTAGGTAAAATGAGAATCCAGGTAAAAAACTATTTCTAGTTACCCATGATATATGAGTGGAGGTTCATAAAAAAAAAAGTTGGGGGGGAGGCACACAAATTACATAATTGGGGGGTCTCTAGAATTAATCCTTGGCTGGGATTTTCCATCCAAAAAATAATGTATGAGGTGTACGAGTTCAGTTGTAGTCAGAGTTCATGCATATCTGGCTTAATATTGCCTTGCAGGAATATCTGAGTGTGCTTATTACTGATATCTGGCAACATTTTGTATTTATTTATTTTATTTATTTATCATACTTTTATACCGCCCTCCCCGGAAGCTCAGGGCGGTTTACATTATAACAGAGAACCATACATAAAACAGTCTGTAGAACATGTACACCAATAACCAACAATTGCAACCAAACACAACACAGTATAACAATAAACAATCATAACACAAACAGGTCCAGGGCTTGTTGATGGGATTCTGAGGGGGGTGGCTTATTGATTGAATTCTGAGGGGGGGGTGGGGGGGAGCATGAATGTGTTGTATAATTTAATTTCTGCTGGCGATTGCAGACAATTCATTTCTTACCTCAATATCAAACCCAACGTTTTTGTTGCCTTCTTGATGTACTGCATAGAGTTTTGAAATAAGTTCATTAGCTTTAACTCCAGAATTTTCTGCCAGGGCACGGGGTATTACTTCAAATGCCTCAGCAAATTTCTTGATAGCATACTGATCAAGACCCGGACAAGTCTAAAAGCAAAAGAGATGGTTTTTCAAGAAACCCAAGCAGCAAAACAGAAAGTTTCATTTAATAGGTCAGTCTGAAAGTTACCTCTCCATATGAAGTGATCTGCTTAGCCAACTCAATCTCTGTTGCACCACCACCTGGAACAAGGCGCTTATCCTAAAAACAGTGGGCATAAGGCAGGGATTCTTATCATCATTAAATATAAAGGCTTCAGAGTTTAGTTGTCTGCCACTTACCAAATAGTTTGTATCTTGGTAAGACAGCACCTTCACATGAGTACTTCAGCAACTGCAGATAGTTGCGTTTTAACAAAATGTCATTCCTTACTCACCCGAGTGAGTACTTTGAATGTATTGACACCATCATCAACTGCTCGCTCTACATCATCCATGAGATTGTCTGTTGAACCACGAACTAGTATAGTAGAAATGGCACCATCTTCCTTTTCTGTTAAGAAATTTGCTCTTATGAAATCTAAAATTGCAGACCTGGAGTATATGCCATATTTAAACAGTAAAATGTAATACAGAACTAGGTCAATTCCAGCACTGATGCTGAGCAGCATGTCACACAAAGGGCTTGGCACAAGGGGCTAGTTATCTGCCAAAGCAACCAATATGAGTCCACAAAGTGTGGCAGTGTCATTCAGGATGGTGGCACAGAAGGGAATGGACATGGCTTATGCCTGTTACTGCCTCTCAAAACTGCAAAGCCACTAGCTGAATCCAAAGCAAGCCCAAGCCACTAGCACTGAGGCTCAGCTTGCTCCCAGTGTATTTGGCCAAGTACAACCCTGATCTTCTCTCTACTCCACTCCTTCTTTGTCAGCACAAGCAACCTACTCAATGAGGGACACTGATGTTATGGGACACTTGAGCTAAAAAGACTAACTAAACTTCATTATTTAAAAAGACAAGGCGACATACCATGTTTAAACACAACTACTTGTGTTTCTCCAACTTCTGACAAATAAACATTATCACAGTGACCCATTTCTTCTTGATTAGGTGGTGTCTGTGAAGGAAAACAATAATACTTATTTCTGCCAAGATAGAAATCTCTATTAGGGTTGTGCATGGTGGCGTCCAAAGCAGCCGTTCCAGGCCAAAGCAGCCAGCACCGTGGTGCGCGGGGAGGCACCAACACACAACACAGCGCATGCACTCAGGTGCAGAGCTCTGTGCCTGCATGTTTGTGCTGACTGGTGTGCCGGCGCCTCCCTCCGCCCCATGGCACTGGCTGCTTCAGCCTGGAACAGCCACTTTGGATGCTGCTGCACACAGCCCTAACCATCGCATGACTTCTTGGTTACATACCAGTCTGGGTAGGGCCGTAGCACCAACTGTTTTGCAGAGTCTCCTGAGATCCCATTTAGAATTCAGCCTTTGGAGAGAAAAAAGAAGTTTTCAGGAAAGATATAACGCTCGTTTGGAAAAGGTTATTACTGAACAAAAATCAAAGGTTCTGTGAGTGTTTACTACCAGCCCAGTCCAAATAACATCCAGGCTGTTTTCTTCCCTTGTTTAAATAAGCCCTGTGCAGCCAACCTGTCTGAGCACACTCTGCCATATAAGGAGGAATACTGAGCTCAAGTACACTGGCCCGGCCTCTGCGCAACTGCTGACGCATTGGCATGGTGCAGATGATGTGATGATGATATTATCATCACATCATCTGTCACGGTGCTGATAAAACTGTTCTGACCGAGCAGTGATATCAGCGCTCTCTCAGCCTCACCCACCCTCGGCGATTCTATAGGAAAGTCTTCGTCATGCAACCCTGTCTCTGACTGCTGCTTTTAGTTTGTTCATGGTCATCCCTGTATCGGCTTTGATCGTGTCAAACCAGCGGATCCTTTGGCAACCACACTTCCTTTTGCCGCTGACCATGCACAGCATTAATGATTTTTCTAGCGAGTTTGATCATATGATGTGTCCAAAGTAAGTGAGCTTTAGCTGTAATATCTTGCCTTCTAATGACATAGTTGGTTTGCTCCTCTCTAAAACTATCATGTTGGCTGTCCATGGTATTCACATTCGTCTCCAACACAATACGAAAGCATCTATTCTCCTCCTGTCTTCCTTCTTCAGGGTCCAGCTTTTGCATCCACAGGTTGTTATGGGGAAGAAACGGTGTTGACTAGCCAGCACTTTGTATTAAGGCTGATATCTTTAGTCTTCCATATTCGGTTCATGCCTAACATTACGTTCTGGCCCAGTGTTATTCGCCATTTGATTTCACGTTTGATTATAGAGCCAAGAAAGATGAAATCATCAATACATTCAGTGTTCTCGTTGTCAATCGTGACTTAGTGCTACTGCCAGTAGCTGTCACGATCTTGGTCTTTTTGATATTTAGATATAGTTGCATCTTGGGATTATACTTGGGAGTAAAGGCCCCTTGTGCATGCCCCCTTCCTATTAATAGCACTTCTTCCAAGTGTTCACACCATGGGAACAACTTGGTGTTTGTGCAGAGGCAAGACCTTGTGCCAGTGAATAAATGTACCAATGAGTCATCTATGCAGGGCTACAGTAATAAGGTCTTCTAGAAAGATTTACTACAATACGATAATCTCCAGCACAGCAGTAGGCTGACTTTTTTCTTACATTGCTAGCAAAATCTACTGATATGTTTACAAAGCAAAAACATTAGCTGAGCTGACAGTGTTGTTTATGAAAAGAAGTGATTTTCTGGATCTGGCCAAAACCTAACCAGCCCAGAGTTCCTTGGAAAAAAATGAACAAACTCAGAGACCACAAATATTAAATAATTCCCAGGTGTTAGAATCATTCCCATGTTAGAAGACAGATGGGATTTTGATAATGGATCAAATATTGTATCAGCCTTGCAAGAGTACCTTTTCTAAAATAGCTGATTTTGGGAACAGAATAATATTTAATTTTTATAAGCCTTACCTGACTACCATGAGATTGTATTTGTTAGCATAATGAAGGGCCATGTCTGCTATTTTCCCACCAGACACCACAACATTTGCACCAGCATCAGCAATAGCTTTGACTTGCAATTCCATTAAATTCTCTTCTCCTTTACTAAAATTCACCAATTCTTCAGCATTCTTGATCAGTACTGTTCCCTGTAAAAAAATAAAATAAAACTAGAGATGTGTGGCAGAAGATTCTCTGAAATTGGAAGTTTCTCCATTTCTACAGATTCAGTGTTTCATAAGATTAGGAACCATTCATAGATGGCAAGCTACCAAGTTTTAAAGCTGTAATTAATATTTGCCAGGTAACTCTTATTAGAAATTGAATCTAAGAGTACATTTATGTTTTATAAATTTGTAAACCAGGGCTGGGAGACAGGATAGCACAACCCCCCACCCCTCCCCACATAATGAAAAGAAAAACTAGTTATGAATTCACCTCATGGGCAACACAAATCATTTGGAAACTAAAAGCTAAAATGTATACTAACAATAGTCCCCTCACACTAAATGGATATTGTAATTGCCAACATGATACAAAACAAGTAATACAAATGATGTTATGCAGCTGAGGTGCCTAGTGACTTCCATGGAAGAATTCTGTTAAAATAGCTGAGTAGAGAATAACAGCCATGGCATATTATGCACGATACTTTAGTTGTGCCAAAGTTAGTGTCACTTGTTTTCCGTTTTTCTTAAAGTTAAACCATATGAAGGCAATACATTCTTCATTAGCTTACATTAAAAGTATGGTTCCAGTAACAATAGTTTCTTCATAGAACTCTTAACTGGTTTGAATGTTAACGCTTTATCTCCATCCCATCCCCCCACCCAAATATTTCAGCTTAAGCGATTGTTCCTACTGAGACATAAAACATAGGATGTTTTAAGCTGTAACTACAAGTAAAAATACACTAAATCAGATCACATTTGATTTAGGGCATCGGAAAAAAATTTAATTACAACTTTCCAGAAAACTTATCACTAAATAAAACATTGCTTTTTTACACTCAAAGAAATAACATGCTAGTGATCTATTCAAGATGAAAAACAAAACAAAAACTAAGCTCTATTCCATTCTGAGTTTCAACATATTATAATTTCTATCTTACCTCTGTACAAATCCTGTTTTAAATAATGCAGGAACCAAGCATCGCAAGAGAAAAGGTAGCTTCAGTATTCAAGAGTCACTATGAACTGGCCTATGATCTAGTGAACTAGCTAATGGATATCTTGTGCATTCACACGATCTCTCATCTGTTACCTTATCAGCACTTCCATCTACTGAGGTTTAGTGAAAGATGGGGCAGCTGCTAAGCAACAAGCTGGACAATTCTCACAGCAGAGGGGTTCCACAAAGATCAGGACCAATGCTGTTAAATTTGTTCATAAAAGACCTGAATTTTGAAAATGAATGGCATTGTGGAGATGATACTAATTTGTTTGGAGATGATACTAATTGGAGATGATACTAATGTGGAGTTTGAAGATGATACTAATTTGTTCAAGATAGGCAGAAGAACCCCCAAAAATTGGGGGACTGAAGAACAATCAGGTAAGTGTGGTTTAAAGTGCATGGTGATGCACACTGGGACCAAAATACCAAACTGAGAGAAGTGATTTCGGATAGTTGATGAAAATGTTAACATGCAGCAGGGACAAAAAACACAAACCACACTGAGATTATTAAAAAAGGATATGAAGGTAGCAAACATTACACATGGCCTAGATAGGCTGTTAGGACTGGGGTGAAACCAGTGCCTGTATAAATGTTGGCACCAGTGATGTGGGGAACTATTGTCAGGTTTCCCTGTGTAATCCCATTTATAAGAGGAATCATTTAGAGAAAAAACAAGCAGCAAATATATGAACCAGTCCCTAATTAGTTATAAACATTTATGGTAAACTCCCAGACATACCTTGGTTTCCGTTATCATACCATCAAAAGGACAAGAATATACAGCTATTTTAGCATCTTTGACAGAGGTAACATCACCTTCAGTTTCTTTTTTAAAAACCATGCCATGTAATACTGTAGAGGCACAAATACCAGAACCCTGAAGGAAATACAAATTACAATCATTATTAAATATTGGTTAGTCACAAATCTCAAAAGTGCTTTACATAAATTCAGGAGTACATTGTGTTTGTAAACTTTGATCTCATCTGAAGTTCTCAGACTCAAATGAAATCTATCATAGTTAAGAACTCCTTTTTCTTGTGCTTCTGCCTCCACATATCCTTGGCACATACTTGGACCTATCTGCCTAATTTCATGTAAAATAAAGAGATGTAACAGGAAAGGTCCTTTTATATTCACAGGATTCTCTATTAGGGAGCATTTCATGACAGTTTGAGAAGCATTAAATTCAAGTGCCAATTTAGCTTAAAGCATTTCTATCTGAAATGTTTACCAAATTTAGTAAAAACTAAGAGACAATAGCTAAAAACTGCCAGCACTATGTTGTTGTTGTTGTCAGCCATTCAGTCATGTCTGACTCTTGGCGACTATAGTATTAATTCAAATAAATACGCTACATCATTATAGAGGTGAAAGCCAGAATTTGAGACAAAGGTTGGTAAATTTTCCAATGCTTTATTGTTCTGTGGAACTGTGTTAAAGTGTGCACATATATTTTATTGATGTATAAATAGGAATATGGGGAGGGAGTGACAAGAGCAGCACTTGTACAAATTAAAAGCTAAAGTTATTAATTCAACAAAGTAGCTGTATAGGTCAAATTTGGTCATCAACCTGATTTGCCATTCAGAGATTACTGTCTATTATTCTACTGGTTTATAGTAAATGTCATTTGGAGGCTGCCGCATAAAATTGAGGCTCTCCAGTGATGTCAAAGGAGTTTAATTTTGCTTAAATAGGTGAGTGGACAATCATGTTTTGCACAGTTCTCTGGGAGAGCCAGAATTCATGCATCAACTGTTTTCATTGCCTTAGCCCCCCACCCCAAATGTAAAGGATGTACATGCTATACTGTATTTGAACTTGTACTATTCCAATAAAAATAATTTCTACATATAGTTCTGAATTTTATTTATATTTATTCATTATAAGTTTTATATACCGCTCCTCCCAGTGAGCCAACTTGGGGCAATTTAGAACTGCTAATAATCAATTATCACTCATGTTGCTGTGGTTGGATTGGGGGGGGGTGTAACAATATAGAGGGAGCCCAGTTGATGTTTTATCCAGAATTATCATGATGTTCATTGACCCTAACCAAATGCCTTGCATAAAATCTCCAGCTTACAGGTCCTGCAGAACTGACCTAATTCTGTCAGGGCCCTTAGCTCTTCTAGCTCATTCCACCAGTTGGGGCCAGGACTAAAAATGTCCCTGCCTTGAGAGAAGTTAAACTTACTTCTTTTGAGCCAGGGAATACCAGTTTATTGGAACTGGACAATGGTAATGCAGTTTGGGGACGAGGGGGTATAGTCAGAGACGCGGGACCCAGACAGTAGAGCATTTAAACAATGCAATCTTTTTTCTAATCATTCGTTTCTACTGGGACCTAAAATTAACATGCAGTACTTTTACATTTTGTTTACTAAGCAGAAGTCAACATAGATGCAATATCAGGTGATACTATTTCACTACATTGGAAAACTCTCCAGAAAACTGTCTGTAAAATTTTCCAATTTGTATTTTTCCACAGCGGGAAGAACTGTCCATGACCAGTGCTTTTCCTTTCCCACAAAATATGCTCCCTAAATAATCTCAACTTTTGTGTATTTACAGACTTCAATTTTGTAGTTGTACAGAAAACTTTGTAAATATAAGTATGCCAAAAATTCAAATTTACAGATAAATGTATTTAGGAATTGATACTCCACTTTTCTCCCCTATGGTTATTAAAATAGCTTAAAAGTTGAATAAACTAGCCATCAGTATCCTATCCTCTTATTTGGTTCCAATGAAAATACAAAAAGAAATTTGAAGCAAAATTTCAAAATTCTAAGAACTCCAAGATTATCAAAGTCTGCATTTTAGTCATCTGAAAGCTCCCCAAAGTATGCTCCTCTCGACCACACAATACAAAGAAAAATACTTACTAAGATTTTGCAGACTCGGATGTTATCGACATTGAAATGGCCGGACTCGGGGAAAATAGACACTGTGAGAATTAAATCAAAGCCACAAGTTTTATTGGGGGATGGAGAGAGGATTAAATGTATAGATGAAAATCTTTTACTAGTTAGTTAAAATTGGTTTAAAATATGCAAGAATACAACTGATGACAATATATCGGTTCACATAAAACCAGTTTGGCACTTCAGAAACATTTTGTAATGACTTATGATTTAATTGTTTCCACTTCAGTACCATTTTGCAGCTTGATCCAGTTAAGGCACCCATTGATCATCAGCAAAAGATACCAGCAGCCATGTATCCTTTCAGCAGTCTTTTCCTGCCCCACATAAATTTATTCCTAGAGTTACAGAACCCACAAAAACAGAGAGGGTACAATTTAATCCCTTCTCCATCTGAAACGCAGCCACCTGAACTCCACTCCCACAACACAAAATTAACTTCCTGAGAAAGGGCTGTTGGGGGGAAGGGGAACACAAGAAAAGTCCATGAATCACAGGATCCAAAACCATGGTATACAATCCTAGTTGGCCTCTAACAACACAAACCTCAATTTATTAAACTGGGTATAGCACATTTCTACTACACGTATGGTCTCCCCCAAAATGGAAGTAACTGACTGACCACAAGCATAGAAGTTAAAAACAAAGAATGGAAATACAGAACATTTTACACACAGCCAAACTATGATATGGTGCCAAAGAAAACTACACCAATATCAACAAAAAAGACACACTGTTGCAAAAGGGCACACTACAGCTGCAAGCCCCTTCCTTTGAAACATGTGCTGTGGCCCAAATTGAAACCAGCAGCCCTTAGGTCTGCTGATGCTACCCACCCCGTGCTGTAGCTGGCTAACAAGATATGGCTGCCAAAAGCCATTTGAGAGCCACCTAACAGCCAATGACAAACCCAAGTGCCCAGTCTCATTCTGTTCATTCAAGCACAAAAGAGAGTCTTAGGCTGCAGGGCCTTATAACTGATCTACCCAGCAGACCCAGGAATGCTATGATCTAAATGCTGAAAGCAGCATTCAACATAACAGATCAAGGTTACCAGAAAATTCAGAAAGAGACTTCAAATGTGTTCCCTATTGTAAAAGCCATACTTGATTCACTTTAATATGAATAGAAAAAATCAAAGACGTCACAGAAAAAAAACTTTTATTACATTTAGCTAAAATGGTGCTTACTTACCACATGCCTGCGCAAGAAGCTTAGACAGAAACATTTCATTGCCACATTGTTTACTCATCACTGACGTATGTAGTAAAGATGTCACTTCTTCAGTGTCCCGAAGATTTTTTGCGGAGCAGCACACTAGATCAGGAAGAATCTCTAGTGCTTTTTTACAAGCTTTTTCGTAGCCTTCAATCACCTAAATTAAATACATCAACATGTCTAATAATGACAACAACATGTATTACGGTACAGCTCAAAATAAGCTAGGTGTTGTTTCAGAAACTACTATCTGGCTGTGCAAAGAACATTGTACAGACAGCATAGCAGAACACAATAAAAACATATTACCGTTCTTCAAAGGCATCAACCATCAAAAGAGTTTATTCTTTTCTCTTACTATGCAACCTAAAACTTCTGTTTCGTAGGGTTCCTTAAGAGCTGCATAAATTGCAGTGCACTGGGCTGTGTGGGAGCTCTGTAAAAATGGCAGATTCTTCCTTATGCATGTGCACTTTACATGTGGCCTTAAGGGATGTCAAGTCACAACTGACTTTGATGACCCTAGGAAGGGGCTTTTCAAGGCAAACAAGATTCCCATTGTTTCTCGCTACAGTTTTCACTGGTGATCTCCCATCCAATCTTTTCAACATCTATGGTGTTCTGTTTCTACAGAGGCTGAAGGAAGCTTAGGCAAAACAACCTTTTGAAACAATGTGCTGCCAAGCAGCAATTGTATTTTTTAAAGATTATAATAACGATAGGAAGAATCTGAGCTCTATAGAAGTCACTAAGGTTCCATAGTTTTGGAATACTATTCTGAATTACAATAATCTGTTGGGAAGGAGAATACAAAAACATATATCCAGCCCACAGGCTATCGCAAACCACTATGCTATGCACTACATGAACCAATAGATGGACGCATTTCAGCCCTTATGGGACCTTCTTCAAAGGTCTGGTTTTAGCACACACCTATTGGTTTACATAGTGCATAGCATACTGGTTTGCGATAGACTATGGGCTGGATATGTGCTTTTAATTCCTAATTTTTTAAAAAAATTGTGCACAATAAAAGTAATATAACTTTAACAATATAGACATTCAACCTTTGTAGGTCCTAACTGTTACCAGTTGGGTTTTTATGGTTCCAGTTCTAGTCCCCCCCCTTTTTTTGTTTTGTTTTTGGAAAGGAGTGTACCTCTGAAACAGAAAGTCCCATTCTTAGAAGTTCTTCTGCAAGTTCTAAGAGAGCTCCAGCAAAAATAAGAACAAAATTTGTTCCATCACCAACTTCTTGCTCTTGCATGTGAGAAGCCATGACAATCATTTTTGCAGCAGGGTGCTGAACCTGTTTAAAATTTTATATAAGAACTATTAAATATCTCTCCTAGCATGTCTTACCATACCACAGTAACAGTACAATCCTATGCAGACTCATTTCAATCAAAGCCCATTGATATCAATGGGTTTGGACTACAGTAACAGAGTACAGGTTTGCACAGCTAGATATTCAGCTTATATAATGCCATTGTTTTATGAGACACAAAATTAGCCACCATGAGCACTTGTATGAAATGCCAAAACTATTTCTACCAAACGTCAATGCAGTATTATCACAATAATCTATTTCAGCATGAAATACACTTCTTAAAAGCCTTTTGTCTGCACTAACCACCAGTACCTGAAACAGAGAAGAGAATAATATAAGCTGGTTTTGGTTCCCCACTGGGAAAACTGCAGGATATGCAGTAAATAAAAAGACAAGATGCAAAGAACTCCACTTAGTTTAAATCTTTCCCCCCCCCCCACCATGCATCTTATCTTTCTGAGCTTTACGCTCAGCGGGGGAGAATCTCCTGATCGTTCCTGGCCCTAGAGAAGCGTGCCTGGCCTCGACCAGGGCCAGGGCCTTTTCGGTCCTGGCCCCTACCTGGTGGAATGAGCTCCCGGGTGAGCTGCGGGCCCTGCAGGATTTACCAGCTTTCTGCAGGGCCTGCAAGACGGAGCTCTTCCGCCGGGTTTTTGGTTGAGGCCGGGGTCAGCGAATGAGTGCCAACATTCCCCCCCCCCAGACTTAGCATCTCCTCCCCACCCTCCCTGCCGCTCTGATAGCAGGGGTGGGAATAATAAGTTCCGCCATGTTGGGATTGTTTTAAAGTCTTTTAATGGGCATTTTAATGGGGATAGGACTGCTGTGACCCGCCACGAGCCTACGGGGAGTGGCGGGATATAAATCCAAATAATAATAATAATAATAATAATAATAATAATAATAATAATAATAATCCCTGTTCTTTCTCCGAAAAATCCTCATAGAGAAAATTTAATAACCAAAAGCATGCCTTGATAAATAACATATTAACACAATAGCTCAAGGAAGAATCCCCATGTTTAATGTGTATTATTTTAATACAGATCCTAGATGAAAGATACAAAAAGAACTTACCTCTAACTCTCTTAAGATAGTAGCAGCATCATTAGTAACAAAAAGCTTTTCCAACTGATTGATAACCATTTTGTTCATTCCTAAACAAATCAGAACACTTTTAAGTACAGCTGCAATCTACGCTGTAAACGACATTAATCATACTATTCATCATGTCAGGCATTTGTTGAACAGAAGATGCATAATATTTTGCATTTGTAAAATATGAAAGGTTTCAGAATAAGTGGTACATTTCCTAGATTTGTCAATAAAAGAATTAAACAAGGAATTATTTATTTATCCAAGAAATAAATAAGAAATTATGCCTTCAGAATTTCTCTTTTAGGTCTAAAAGGTTCTAAATATAAGGAAGAATTTACCATTTGGTCCATAAGCTGTCCGAGTTGTTTGAGCTAGCTCTTTACAAGCCTGAATGTTCCGAAACACTGCCTCTTCCAATCCTGAGTAATGCTGCAAAGAGAAAGCAAGCATTCAGTATGTTTTAAGATACATGGTTTTAAGTCAAAAAGTTATTCAAAATGAAAACTGGGTATTTTAAAACTACCAAAATATAAGCTAATTTAATAGGTGCTCATATTTTAGCAAGCCAAAGAGTGATTTGCTGATGCATTAATCTATATGCTCTCCAATTCAGGTTTCTATGGGCAAACCTTGAAAACACTTTCCTCCACTTATGACTTCATCACTTCAAAGTGATATATTTCATTACATTTTTTGTTAGAGGAAGGAGATCTTTAACTAATTTTCAACATTTCCTTGTAACGCTCAATTTTTTTCTCCTAGACTTGAGTGTTATGGATCCTAGGTGCTACTGGACTCTGATTTTATTGTGCTACTTCAGACCAACATGGCCACTCATTTGAATCTCTCCTCAAGCAGCTTATCTTGACAGGTCAGTTGCTTTGCAGGCCCTTTAAACACCTTCCCTCCCTCTCAACGAGAGGCACTGGCAGCATGGTGCTCTTAAAATGACTTCTGGAGACCTTAGATTTGGGCCAAATCTGTTCAGGCTGAATCCAAAATGGTCCGAATCTGTTGTGTGTGCGCACAGGTCAATCAAACTGATTGCACAGCAAAGCCCTAGGCACGGCTAATGGCATTATCACATTTAAAAAAACAGCAAAATGCCCCTTGGGAGGAGGGGGCCGTGGAAGAGCACCTGTTAAGGGTGAAGTATGATACATGAATTCCTGTACGGAGACCGGTCTCGAGATTCGCTGCACTCGTGCGCTCTCGAGCCAGAGCAAACAGGAAGGGAGCCAAGTGGCCCGGAAACTGTCATGGGCTAAAAAGGGCGCTAGAAGCCCCGCACCGCGCTTCCCAGCCTGAGAGCCGCTTCGTGCTACCAGCGCCCTTTCTGTGCCGCGGGCGCCAATGGCGGGGAAGGGGATGCCAATCCAGGCGGGGTGGGGGGGGGCTTCCCTCATGCTGCGGGGAAGTCGGAGGGGGGAGGGGGCGCTAACGCCAACCGCGGAATCCTCGAAGCAAGAAGAAAGAAAAACCCGTTAGTTCGGCCGCACGCGCGTCACGGCACCGCGTTGCCATGGGTGGCTCAGGCCCAGCAAGCCCCGCCCCTCGAGGCGCGCATGGGACCGGCCGAATGGCGCTCCCTGGACAGCCTCCGCTTCTGGAACCTTCCGCGCCCCTCCTCGGCCTTTCCCCGTCCCCGCACCAGCTCCCGTCTCGCGCTCACCTTCGCGCCTTCCTTCAGCATTTGGGCAAAGCCCGGAGCCTTCGGGACATGCAGCGCCATCTCTGCTCTTGCTCCGCTTTTCCCGGCCCCGACGCGCACAGCCACAAAAGGAAGGGGGAAATGACTGAAGCGGCGCGCGCAACTCGGTGTCCCGCACGCAGGCGCGCCAAGGGGAGGGCGGAAAGTAGCCGCCGGAAACGAGGGAGTGGAGGGGACGGTGAAGAAAGGCGGAGAGTCCCTGCCTTATCACGACGCATGCGCGGCTGAAATGTGGCCTCCGTTTTCTTCTCCCACAATATGCTCCTGTCCTTCCTCATTCATTGTGTGGTTTAGATACTGTGCTATTCTCTTTGAATTAAAATTTGGAATGGGATGGTTCCCGGCATACCGCTTGTGCGCAATTTCCAGCAATTGTGGTGGATTCAGGTGACTTTGGCAGTTATCCACTATTCTCCTATTCCATCCATGTTACTCGCTGGATGTTTCCAAGAGCTGTTGTTTTGTTGTTGTTGTTGTTTTGGGGGCGGGTTACATTTTGGTAACTAGTGTATAATGTATGATACAATTCTTGCAGTATGGATTGGCAATACTCTACCATTCATCCTAGGTGAAAGATACAAAAGCTAGTTTTACTGTACATATACTCTGGCCACCTCATGAGAAGGAAGGACTCCCTGGAGAAGAGCCTGATGCTGGGAGCGATTGAAGGCAAAAGAAGAAGGGAACGACAGAGAATGAGGTGGCTGGATAGAGTCACTGAAGCAGTCGGTACAAACTTAAATGGACTCCGGGGAATGGTAGAGGACAGGAAGGCCTGGAGGATCATTGTCCATGGGGTCGCGATGTGTCGAACACGACTTCGCACCTAACAACAACAACCATTCATCCATATTCTTGGAAGGATGTTTGTTTTGATCCAGCTTAGAGATGTTCTGCATCAGTGGAATGACATTTCTGTTCACTGCAACTTCCTTTCCTCTTGCCTCTGAGCAATGTAGCAACAACTGCCACAGTCAGCTTTTAAAAAAATGAATTTATCCCATAATATCACTAAAAATAACACTATTTCTCATGCTACCTACAGCTGGCCTGCACTGCAGCAATAGCTGCCAATCACAGTTTTATTTGCTTCCCTCATTGGCATCATAACAGAATTAAGAATTTGAGCTATTTTAATGGGTGGTTTTCAAAAAGAAAATTTAAATCTGAGGAAAAGCTTGCCGGCTCTATTTTGAGTTGGGTGAAACTGGGGTGCAAGGTTATTCGGGAGAGATTTGCACAAGCTGCTGTCTAGGAACCGAATGCTGGCTTAACTGGTTTACTGTATATAGACATCAGGGCGGTGATATAGTACCATGAAGTAATGCAAATAAACTGGAAGGGGGGGGGGGCAAAGTCTGTCCGTTCTACAAAACTTTTTCTTCTAATTGTTACTGTGAATCTATGATTGGTTAAGATCAGCTAGTTTTAAATTTAGGCATTTACTTGAAATAATAATTAAATATGTTTACTTACTTAAATTTAAGTTAAAACCAGCTGATCTTAATGCAACAACATTAACTCTAAACAAAACTTCCCTGTTTACTCTGCCTCGGATTCTGTGAAGTCTAAAGACTATCACACAGATACATTCTCATATTCAAAAGGATGATTTAAATCGCCAACCCAGCCCACAATTCATGTTTATAACACGTTTATTCACGTTTATAACACTTCACGTTTATAACACTACCTTCATCTTCTTATTCTGGCCCTTCCCAGCTGCTAGCATTCATTATCACAGGCCACCACTGGGCTGTACAGGTCTCCAGCTTCCTCTCTAGCAGTGGGAGTGGGGGGGAGTATTTGTTTGAGGCTTGTCACTGTCTGCCCTGTTGCACTGGCCTCTGTTCCAGGGTTTCTTGCTGTCTCAGGGCAATGGGGGTTGTGAGTTGTCTGGTGGGAGCGGGCTTAGTTGGAGATGGGAGTTGGCCTTGGATAGTTTCCTCAGGCTTTCCATTCACAGTGCATGACCTTCCACCCACAGTACATGGCTTTCCTCATCTATTCAGAAGCTTCCTCAAGTACTGTTCCTGTGGAGTGCCTATTCCAAGAGACCCCATAAACAAGATTTTTGGCCAAGCCATGACTAGCTGACTACCACCCTGAGCCATATGGAAGGGTGGTATAAAGATCTAATAAATAAATAGCTAATATTGTGCATGAAAAATCCCACCAATACTTTCATAGTAGTTGTTTTGATTAAAGGTGTATACATAAATAACCAGAATAATAATAACAAAACATTTATTTTAATCATGATATCTGCATACATCATTTACAACTGCATAAGTAAGTGTCTATTTAACTTACTATTTAAAAATGAGTGCTAGTGACTTTTCCCCCTCAAAAACAAATTTGTTAACATATTTCATAATTTGGATTTTAAAATATGCAGTTACATTGGTCAGGTTTATTGGTAGCCTCCAATTACCAGCAGAGCTTTTCCCTATATTTCCATGCACAGCAGGAAGTTTGAGGGCAGGCAAGTGGGCACAACCTGTCATGCATCACCAGCCTACTCATTGTCATAGTCTGGGCTTGAGAATTAGGTAAGTAGCAAGTTGACCTTCAGAAACACCAGCTGCTCCACCCACCAGGAAAGCAGGCAAAAATATTACAAGCTGACCATGTCACCCATCTGTGAAAAAAAAATCTGTTTATTTTGCACTCTTGCTGGAGCACAAGAGAAGCTTCTGGACTACAAGACAGAAATCCAGCCTCACAATGACCGTTTATGCACTGGAGGTTTCATGCCAGGCTACAGGCTGGGGTTTTAGTCATGGCAGGTTGCCCCACCTCTTCCTGCACCCACATGGGGGAGCATTTGGCCCGGTGCGCCTCATCCACCCCCGATTTGTGCTCCTGCACGAGAGCTGGGGCAGTGAAGTTCTCGGTGCATAAACGGTCTATGACCCATTATGCACAGGAGGAATAACTCACATTTGGGGTGGAATGGTGGCGACTAAAATCACCGATAACGCACAGAGCCGGCTGCAACCGGCTGCAGATTCGATGCATGCCACCAAAAAAGCCGCGTTAGCGAAACGCGGAAGAAAGCACAACTTCCGGGTGACCGGGGCGCCGCGTGCATAATTGGTTACTCTGGGTTTTGCCGCCGTTGCGTCCCATCCCGTGCATAAGCGGTTTGCTTTGCTTCTTCCCCCTCCACGTTTCTATGTGACCCGAAATCGCCGTTTTGGCGGCCGTGCATAATGGGCCAATCTCTCTCCTGGTCCAGTACAGCCCTAATGTGGGACTAAATGGACCACTGGTCTGAACTAGAAGATTCATCTTATGTTCTTATAATTAATAAATCTCTTTTTAAAATAAAAAAACAAACCTTAGGTTACTTTTTTGCCCCAAGAACACATTTCTCTGTAGAAAAGAAGAATCACCTGGTAAATTGATCATGACATGACAGGTTGTATCTTTCCAGAGCTCCTTTACAGGTGAGAATGATGTAAGAGGAAAAGGCTCTAAAGCTACTTTTCTCTGCATTCAGCCAGTGAACTGCAACCAGTAGAGTTAATTTACTCCAACTGATTTCCAGGCTAATATTTTCTTGAAGCATTAAAAATATATATCTGGTTAACATAACAGAAAAGCATGAGTTCCCACCAATTTGGAATGCATGTAAAAATACTGATTTGGGGCTCAGCATCTGACTTGTATTGGTCTTGTTTTATATTTACCTACAGAATTTATAGTCCATAGCTTGGCTGTGAGCAGTTGTCCTTTGTTACCAGTCAAACTCTATTACGATACAAATGTAAATCCCTAGGTTATCTGCACACACGTTTTTGGCAAATATCATGGATGTTCATTACTGTTTTAATAGAGGTTGACAATGTTTGAGACTGGAGAATGCTGGGGGGGGGGTCTTGTTTTGTTTTTACAATGTATTGGTTTGCTGAATAATGTTAGGAGAACTTGCAATGGACAGATGGAAATTGTAAGAACTTTTCCAAGAAATTATAAATTTGAAATGTATTTAGGTCTAATTTTATCTGGCAGTGCTAGTTGGCAGAAATACAATATTTATCTGCAAGTTACCCTTTATTATTACAAATACAAAAGTTAGGAAGACTAGCAGACTCCCTCTAAGCTAAAATGACTAAACTGAGGTTATCATTCTTTTGTCCCTTTATGAGAATCCAAGAGTTACTGGAAAAGACAATAATTCTTCGGAAAGTTGGAGCCAGCAGGAAAAGAAAAAGAGCCAATATGAGGTGGATTGATTCAATAAAGGAAGTCATGGCCCTCAAATGTTCAAGTTGGATTCCGATAAGGAAGAGTGATGGGGAGGTGGTGAAAGAAATGATTACAAACTTCTAAATGATCATTCAATTATTGGAAATTTGCCTTAGTTCTATATTGGAGACTGAGATTTCTTTCTCCTCTGTATGAAGAAATACTACCTGCTTTATGACATTTCACCTACAATGGAATATATGGGAAATGATTCCTAGAGGGAATGGTTCATAGAGTGCATTTCAGATAGCTAAGGAATCGAGCTAAAGACAACTTGTAGATAACTAGTGAATGTTTAGGATAAAGTTAGAAGTTGCTTTAACTTTACATTTCTGATAGTTCAGTGCTTGGCACAGACTGGAATCAAAGATAGAACCGTGATGCTCTATTTAACATTAACCTGAAGGCTGAATGCTGACGGCTGCCACTTGAGAGGATAAGATCAGGGCTCCAGGGCTACTGTGCTCATATATTTATGAAAGCTGGCCGATGAAGCTTAAATGATATCTTTAATCACAAAAAAGGTTCTTAATGCTCAACTAGCAAATCATTCAAGATATTCAGCATAAGGATTATGATGTATCACCAGCTGTATCACCAGCAACATTACTCACAGATAATATGCTTCCATTTCTACAGCCACTAGGAAAACAGGTTTGTCTTTATAGGAAGTCAGGGTGGGCTGCAACACAATTTAAACAAGACACTAAAAATTGTTACAAGATGCTTAGAGCTTGCCTCCATTGCCTCAGAATACTCTCATCCACATGTCAGAATATTTTTAAAAGTTTATTTTTGTAGCCTGACTAATAGCCCCAGCAGACACTGCTTCAATGAAGTCATACATCTCCAAAATGCAACTCATACTCAAAGACTCTAATGAAGTGAAAGTAGTGCAGTTAAAAAATAGAAGTGGACAGGTGTTTTGTTAGACAGAAGAGCCTGGCTTGTATTTACAAATGCAAGGCTCTGAACACTGCGGGATAAATAAATAAATCGATGTGTCTAACTCCTAGTGTCAATAGGTTGTAATGTTTCTAATTCAGGAGATGATAACTTTGAAATGCTTCATGACTAAAACATGATATGAAGTATGTCATTCCTACAGATGAGCTTACATTTCATAATATGATACCTGATCAAAATAATTTTGCTTGGGTACTAAACACTGGATAACTAGAGCACAGACAGTATAAGGGAGTACAACACCACTGCTTGTTCCTACAGGAAAAATTAAAAATAATATCCACATTCCGTTATTCTGTTGTAGGCAGGTCTGTTAGCTCCAGCTTGAAAAATTCCAAGAGATTTGGGGTAAAGCCTGGGGTTCATAGAATCATAGAGTTGGAAGGGACCTCCTGGGTCATATAGTTCAACTCCCTGCACTATGCAGGATACTCACAACCCTATTGCTCATCCACTCTAACCTGCTACCCCCTTGAACCTTTACAGAATCAGATGGCTATCCAACCTCTGTTTAAAAATTTCCAAAGATGGAGAACCCACTACCTCCCGAGGAAGCCTATTCCACTGAGAAACCTTTCTAACAGTCAAGAATTTCTTCTGGACCTTTAGAAAGAATTTCTTTTGAATTAATTTCATTCCATTGGTTCTGGTCCGTCCCTCCGGGTCAGGAGCGTACAACTCTGCTCCATCCTCTATATGGCAGCCTTTTAAATACTTGAAGATGGCTATCAGATCTCCTCTTAGTCGTCTCCTCTCCAGGCTAAACAGACCAAGTTCCCGCTACCTTTCCTCATATATCTTGGTCTCCAAACCCCTCACCATCTTTGTTGCCCTCCTCTGGACACACTCCAGCTTGTCTACATCCCTCTTCAACTGGGGTGCCCAAAACTAAATACAGTACTCCAAGTGAGGCTGAACCAGAGCACAGTAAAGCGGTACCATCACCTCCCGTGATCTGGACACGATACTCCATTTGATACAGACCAAAATCTCATTTTCCTTTTTAGCCTCCGAGTCACACTATGGACTCATGTTCAAAGTGTGATCTACTAAGACTCCTAGATCCTTTTCGCACGTGGTACTGCCAAGACAAGTCTTCCCCCATCCTATATTGGTGTAGATGGTTTTTTCTACCTAAATGCAGAACTTTACATTTGTCCTTATTTCATTTTTTTCTGTTTAGTCCAGTTCTCAAGCCTATCAAGATCATCCTGGAGTTTGGGGAGTGGAGAGAGCTCCACAATAGAATCCATGCTCTAAAGTTGCCATTTCCTCCAAGGGAACTGATCTTTCTCACATGGAGATCACTTGTAATTCTGGGAAATCTCCCAGCCCCATCCAGGGGGTGGCAAACTTAATTATAGGATTTGTTATGAAGAACTATAGGAGCCTCTTGTGGTGCAGAGTGGTAAGGCAGCAGAAATGTGCTGTCTGAAGCTGTCTGCCCATGAGGCTGGGAGTTCAATCCCAGCAGCCAGCTCAAGGTTGACTCAGCCTTCCATCCTTCCGAGGTCGGTAAAATGAGGACCCAGCTTGCTGGGGGGTAAAATGTTAATGATTGGGGAAGGCACTGGCAAACCAGGCTCTGGTATTGAGTCTGCCATGAAAATGCTAGAGGGCGTCACCCCACGGGTCAGACATGACCCGGTGCTTGCACAGGGGATACCTTTACCTTTATGAAGAACTATAGAATCCATTGCAGAAACTTTGTTAGTATTGTTCTGTGGAAACTGTTGTAATTCACTAGGCCAAACCAAGTGTTACACTGCGTGGTGTCTAATTTTGATCCCTGCATCCCAGGTTTATTGCTCCATACAAGTTGAATATCTATCTATCTTGCTTCATATAAGTTGATTATCTATCTATCTATCTATCTATCTATCTATCTATCTATCTATCTATCTATCTATCTATCTATCTATCTATCTATCTATCTATCTAGAGGGGGGCACCGATCTACCTGGCTGCCCAGCCTCACCCGTAGACCTGGTGGAAGAGCTCCATTTTGCATGCCCTGCGGAAAGCCAAAAATTCCTGCAGGGCCCACAGCTCATCAAGTCCCCTTGTCATAAGACATATAAGTATAGACTTGCACTAAATTTGTGGCATCTGTCATCCTATTTCCCTATCTTTACTTATGCCCCACTCTCACTACTCCCTTCTCTCAGTTTCTGTGTTTGTTCCACTTCCTTACTTTATGCCTCATCCTTATTTATGCCTTGTTCTCTCTTTTCTCTCCATTAATGATGCCAGTCCCAAGATGGGACCTGGGGATCCCTTGGAATTATACTTCATCTCCAGACTAAAGATATCAGTTCCCTGGAGAAAAGGGTTGCTTTAGCATTATACTCCACTGAGGTCTCTCTCTGCCCCAAATTCCGCCCACTCCCGGTTCCACCCTGCAATGTCTCCAGGTATTTCCCACCTCAAAGCTGATGACCCTACTCTCTCCTTCAGTTCCTACTTTTTTCTCTCTTTCTTCTTCCACCATCCTTATAACTATTTCTTCCCATTACTATTTTTCTAGCCATACTGTGAGGAGCCATGGCCAGCCATTCCTGCTGAGGAAAGCCATATGCAGGTCTGTAATACAGGTCCCCCCCTTCTCCTTGAAAGTATTATTTATCTAAAACATTTCAATTCTACCTTTCCACCCCAATAGGGTATCAAAGAAGCATACATCAAAACATCAAAATACTGTAAAAGATCACCATTAAAACAACATATATCATTTTGAGTATATTTATTTATTATTTATAATTCCACTTTTATCCCACTAACCCCGTGACTGGCTCACGCTAGCTAACAATCAGAATAAAACCACATTAAAACCATCAAAAAAACCAACATAATCCAAAACCGAATCAGCAATCGATAACTCTCCCTGACCAATTATGCACAGTGGCTGCTACACCGGGTGGCCGCCGTGATGTTGCGGTGGGGTTCCCCATGTATGCACGGGAGCAGGGCTCCCCTGGTGTATGTGGATGCCCTGGCGTAGCGCTCGCACATGCACTGTGTGCCGGAGCTGGGATGCCTGTGACACTGCCAGTAGAAGCAGCTGGGGGGTAGTGGGGAGGGGCCAGGCCCTCACTGCATGCTGGCGGAGAGTGGCATGCTGCCGTCCCACCACAGTGGGGGCAGAGGGACGCCCCTGTGCAGCTGTGCAGGCCGAAATGCCCCACGCTGTCAATTATGCACGGCGTCAGCCCACCCCAGCCCCCACTAGGACCTGCAGTATCCCGGGAACCACGGAAGTTCCCACGTTTGCTTAACATGGACCTTCAGTAGCCCTGGGCCGGGCCACGCCCAAGCTGGTGTTGTCATCGTGCATAATCGGGGATTTTCCCCGATGCCCTGCTGCCTCCAGTGCGGGCATTCCGGCCCATGCATAACGGATCCCAGTCCCTCCACTCACAGGGATAGTTACATCTCCGAGGTGATTAGAGGGGCAGCCTAGATCTTGATCACTGAAGAATAAGGATGGGGGTTAAATAAAATATTTAAACTCATTCAATATAACATAAACACATGCCTTACAACACAAATAGGGAGGAGGGCCAGTATAAGTTAGTGAAGGAACACCAAACCAAACAAAGAAATCTTCACTCACTGGCAGAAGACAACAATAGAGAGAGAAATGGCCCTACATTTGGAGAGATTTCTGTAGTTTCAGCACTTTGACAGAAAAGCACTTTCTCAACTAGTCACTCATCTAGGCTTAGATGGCAGCAGCATCTGAGGTGAGGCCATGAAGATCACCAGAGTGCTTGGGTAAGTTCATATGGGAGTAGCAGTGTGTAAAGTATGCTGGCCCTGAGTCATATAGAACACTGAAGGTCAACACCAGCTCCTTGAATGTAACCCAGAAGCAAATTGGGAGCCAGTACAGATGGAAAAAGACTACAGTCATGTGGTCCCCAAAACCCACTTGAGTCAATATTCTGACCACATCATTCTGACCAACTGCAGCTTCCAGACAGTCTTCAAAGGCAGTCTCACATAGAGAGCACCATAATAATCTAATCTAAATGTTACCAGGGCATGTTCAGTCTGAGAATTAGAACAGGATTCTTGTATTTTTTAGGCCTACCACCTGCATGTATGACCTTTACCTCTCCTAATTGCTTCAATTTTCTGGGGAGGAGTGCTGTTAGACAGAGTCCAAGAGAGAGTAATGCCTCCCTGAAATACAGTCTTGAAGCAGGCAGTGGTATGTCCACTCCTATAGAAACCTGCCGTGTACTGCCGTTATTTCAGTCCTATCTTCAAGGTACGTTTCACAGTATGGTGCTGGGGCATTGGTGCTCCACCCCTTGGCCTTTGTTCTATGGGGTTCCTCAAAGCTCCATTTTGTCCCCTATGCTTTTTAACACCCATATAAAGCTTCTGAGACATCATCTCAAGACCTGGACTAAATTGTCACCAATCAGCAGATGTTATTCAGTTGTATCTTGCACTTCCAGCAGATCTTGGGGAAATTGGGGAAATTGTGAACAGGTCCTTTAGGTGTAGGCAGCTTTAGAACAAATACGTACTAACAAATGGAAACTTAATCCCAACAAAACAGAGATACTACTTGTAGGAGGGAAATAGGATATTTCCTATTCTGTATAGTGTTGAATTCCCTCCTAAAGAGCAAGTTCATAGCTTGGGCAAGGAGAGGCAGACACTGCTGGACTTGGACCTCCTGTTAATGCAGTCACCAGTATTACCCTGGTTGGAAGAAGAGTCAGAAAGAGCAAGAGTATATAAATGCCTACTCTCCCTTCTCTTCCCATTCCTGTGCTTCTCTTACCACCATATCTCTCTCTATCCCATACCTATTGATCATGGCACCATCCTACTCCCCAAATACATCACCAGCCAGCACGTAGCACAAGGACAAGCAACCACACTGGAACACTAGAGTCTAGATATCATCATCAACGTGCTCATAATATAGAGACAGACCATGGAAAAGTGGTCCCATAAAGTTTTGAATGCTTGGGGTATAGGTCCCTGGAGGGTATTTAGACGCGATGGCTAAATTGCTGGCTAAATTGCTGGGAAAGGCAACAGGTGAAGGAGAATTGTCTTTTATTCATACACCTGCTGTAGGCCTTCTGGAGCATATGACTAGCTTCTGTGGGAAAGAGGATGTTTATCCACAAGGACCTTTGGTGTGATTCAAATGGCTTTTCTCATAATTTACACCAGGCCATTTTGGGTGATCATACCCTTGAAACCAGAATTTACATACAGATTTTTAAAAATTTTCTGGGCCATTATTCACTAGACTATGCAGCACAAGTAGCCACTGGAATGCACAACCAAGTGAAATGATAGAGGCCAATAGCAACACATCCTCATACCCTGGATTTTCCTGAACTGCTCATAGCGATAAATGCTGAGTGACCAATGGAGAATGACATACTCAGCATTGCCTTGTGCTTTGCACCCTTC
Organism: Paroedura picta; assembly: GCF_049243985.1. Classification (NCBI taxonomy): domain Eukaryota; kingdom Metazoa; phylum Chordata; class Lepidosauria; order Squamata; family Gekkonidae; genus Paroedura; species Paroedura picta. The sequence continues at coordinate 56,560,289 of NC_135374.1, forward strand.
TACTGCCCATAGTCAGATCATCAGTCTGACCTAGTCACTCTGCCCCTTTGTTGACTGTCATCCATGTCATAAATGGAGGAGTATTTCCGGATGACTATTCATTGTGTAAAGTCCTGGAACTTACATTTAAATCTGTTTCAAGTCCTTTTGGTATGTGTTGTCTCTGAGCCCAGGTAGGTGACTTGCAGCCCTTAGCAGTTAATAATTTCTGAAAATAGATTAAAGTTGTTGGTGGGGGAGACACTAACTATTAAAATTACTTTTTGGAATTTGTGAAAAACATTGTTAAATTAATAAATGTGGGGTCCATCTAGTCATGGTGTGTATGGCCAGTTTCTCGTGTTATTTTTTTTTTTACATTGATGCTGAAGTTGCTTTCAGAATACTTTGACACATTGTGAAATTCTCAGGACAAATCTACCATTCAGTGTCACCTTTAAGACCAACAAAGTTTTATTCAAGGTATGAGCTTTCATGTGCATGTACACTTCCTCAGATACAGTGTCAGATACAAAGTGAAATTCCCATTTATTCATTTGTTTATTTACTCATTTATGCCCCACCTTTCTGCCTAATGGGGACACAGAGAAGCTTACACTATGTTGGCTGAAGTCATTTTTCAGAGTCTATCCTGGTGTGGCCAGTTGTGATTTCATGTATGAACATTTTAGAATCACTTTGTTGTGCCAAAACATTATAATGATAAGCTTAGTAGATTCTCTTACTTTCCAGCTTTCATTTTTTTAAAATTATGTCTAGCCCCTTTGCTCATGAAGATATAAGGAAAAGGGTATACCTTCATGAAGGAAAAGAATTACTCCCCCCCCCCCATGAAAGCAGGATATTCAGATAACTCACTAAGCTTATTATTGTATATTGCTCCAGCAATACATTGATTCCTTTTTTAAAAAAGTGGTGGTGGTGTGATGCTAACTGATGTTACTTGCCTCTTGTAGACCCTTTTTGCACCCTTTGCCTCTTTAAATCAGTACATTACCAACATTTGGGTTGTCAGGGTGTGCTTTAAATGTGAAGTGGGTGACAAACAGGTTGGGCACAATTGAAGAAGTGACCCCTTTACTGAAGAGCTATTGCCAATGTGATATCCTGTATTTGTAGAAATTAATACTGGTGATGTTATATTAAGGTAGGTTAACTGTGGATCTGGCTTACAGTTGCCTTTCCTTTCCTCTCCCCACAACAGACACTCTGTGAGGTACATTCAAGTGGGTAGCTATGTTGGTCTGGAGCAACACAATAAAACAAAATCAGAGTCCAGTGGCACCTTTAAAACCAACAAAGATTTATTCAAGGCGTGAGCATTCGAGTGTAAGTCTGAGGAAGAGTGCTTGCACTCGAAAGCTCATGCATGTGGGGGAGCGTGGAATCAAACCCAGATTGCAAGTCAGCACTCCTAACTATTACACCAAGCTGGCTCTCTAGATTAGCTGCCAAATGACCTACTTGAAAAAATTATCTTACATATCTTATGAGAAATGGACAGCATGGAGATCCTCCATACCTTCTCAGAGAGCACATCCCGGAATGCCAGAACCAACATCCTTATGAAATTTCTGCTCCAGCTGGAGTTTGAGCTTTGGAACTGACTGACATAAAACAGTCTTGGGTAGCTGAAGAGATGTGAAGTTTCTAGTCATGTTGATGTCATTGGGAAAAGCATATTTTATCAATATTCTGGGTTTCTTCTGAGGGGGGATGAAAATTTGATTTAAATTCATGCAATATTTTTAATCAAGCAAACATTTTATTGTATTATATGAAATTCTTCATTTATAAATAAGCATATGAAACTGTTGCATTATTCATAAAATTTAGAAGTCCAATGCCTTAGCAAGGCATTTATGCATGCCATAAATATAGTGAAATGCTTACCTCCTGAAGATGCTACATTCCAGCCACTCCACATGATGTCACCAACCTCCTGCATCTGGGAAGCAAACTGGTCACTATAGCCATTTTAAAGCATGAGTTGGTGAATCCCAAAAAGTGGGTTCACCAACCTAAAAAGCACTAATACATGGCAGGCAACCAGCAGGCCACCAGCAAAAGAAATGTGTGGAGGTGAAGAAACACTACATCCACCCCCAATGTCCTGCCCTCACACCCACCTCCCTTTCCCTTCTTCCCAAGGACAGGAAGTGCTTTTTAAAAACGAAAAACCAAAAGGGAGCCACAAATAGGCGGACGCACACCTCAGCTGTCATTGTGCCTTGTCTGTGGCTGGCTTCCCCGGGCTGACTGCCGGGGGGAGGGGAGGCTGCAAAGGGGACTCAGGCACACCAGTGGCGCTCAGCGATCTTTGGCGGAGGGGGCGATACAGCTTGATTGTGGCAGCATCGGGTGAGGGGCGCGGGTGGGCGTCCGCTGGTGGCAGGGCTAGGCAGAGTGGCTTGAGCCCCCATGCTCCAGGCTGATGAGGAGCCACTCCAGGTTGGGCTGGTGGGGTGAGCTTTTTGTTGCTGCTGCAGCTGGGCATGCACAGTGTGGCATAGCAGGAGGAGGCAGCAGTGGCGGCAGAGGAGGAGGAATAGGCAGAGGCAGTAGACAGGCAGAAGAGAGTGCAGAGGACAGCCCCAAGGTCAGTGCTTGCTGGCACAGGGGAAGGAGGTGGCAGCAGCGGAGTAGAAGGAATAGGCAGAGGCACCAGGCAGACAGAAGAGAGTGCAGAGGGCAGCCCTGAGCTCATGATCGTTGGCACAGGGGGAAAGCAGGAAGCAGCCACGATGAAGAAAGGGAAAGGTGGGAAGGAAGAAGGAGGAGGCGGTACTAGCAGCCTGTAATTAATGTGGTGGGGGGGGGGGTAGAAGTGTAGGCATGTAAACAAATAAGTGTGTATTTTTTTAAAAATTGGCCATCTTAGGGAGTTCTTACATCAATCAGCCATGCCACCTTCCCCCTTCTTCCCAGGAAAGGAAGTTCTTTTTAAATATGGAGAACTGCCTGGAGCAAGTAATAGGCATACATGCACCTTGACTGTCATTGTCTGTGCCTTTATAAATATGCAGATTGTTGTTTAAACAAATAAGTATATATTTTTTTAATTGCCAGTGCGGGGAATTTCACATGTGAGTCAGCAATACTGGGTGGGGATTGGTTGGCCAAACTAATTGACAATGGTGGGTAGGCCAAAGTGCAACAAGCTTGTTGTTTTCTAACAAGCTCGTTGTTCTCTCTTGTGTTTCTGAGGAGTGCAAGACGCGCGAAAACATGTGAGACAGTTAATATTAAAAATATTTTAAAAATTTGTTATCAGGTGATATGACCATATATGGTCATGTCAATTTGCTCCCCCCTCCCAAAATTGCCAGTGATGGGCCCGGAGGGGGTGGGAAGGTGAGGGGCTCTGGGTGGGCATGTACACAGCTAAGGGTCCCAACTATATTCCATACAATTGCACCACTTCTGGGGTTTCTCAGAGCCTAAAGAATGTTTCAGGGGTTTCTCAGTAGTTAAAAAGTTGAGAAAGGCTGCTCTAGAAATTATAAATGGGTGAGCATAGAACAGTGTGATGAATGAAGTTCAACCAAAGTGAATGTAAAAACATTTGTGACACATATGGGATCTGAGCTAATTAATTAAACACCTGCTGGTATGGTTTATAAGACAGAAAGCCAACAGTTTAGCAGATGTATTTGCATGATTGCAAAATGGTTTTTCACACAGACTTTCTACTAACACTACTACCCATCTGTCATTCCCTGGACTTCCATTATAATAGAGATTATCAAGTTAGGATTTAAAGTGTCTTAATGTACCTTTGGGGGTTTATGAATATATAGGCACAAAAAGCAGACAGTGCGATATCATAAATGCTGGTTGTTTAAGGCAGTGGTCCCCAACCCCCGAGCCGCAGCCCGGTGCCGGGCCGCGGCTCCCTCTTCCCGCCCCCCCCCCCTGCAGCAAGAAGCTCGCCAGGCTGCGAGGAAATCGGTTGCCAAAACAGCTGATTAGCTTGTGGCCCGGCAAGCTTCTTGCTTCGGGAGGGGGGAGAAGAGAAGGAGTACCTGGCTTGGTTGGTTCCCAAGATATGCATATGCAAATAACCAAATGTATGCTTCATATTACAAAGAATTTAGGAAAACTGTTTACAGTAAATGGAAATTTTATTTAGTACAGCACAATACACCAAAGACAAGCAACACAAAACAAGAAAATTAGCTTACTATCTGACACGTGGGATCCTAAATCAGGCAGCGCATACTTAGTTACTTACATCAGCAGGCCCCAGAACAAATGCTCTCCTTTGATGCTATAACAAATCAATAGATGTGAGGTAAGAAAGTCCAAGCTAGTCTAATATTTCCCTGGAAATCTTTCAGGTAGGTCTATGGTGCAGCTGTATATGGAATAATACTAGGTTCTGTTCTAGTCAATCTTTTAAACCAGGATTTCTCAACTTTCATGAAACCCTAGGGTCTCTTGATGGCCTGGAAGGGTTTCCCAAATGGGTGGGAGTTAATTAACTGTATATAATTTTAAATTTCTTAAATATTTATTGGATGATATGACCATATAGGGTCATGTCTACCTAGCTACCCCCTCACAAAATGGCTAATGATGGGCCTGGAGAAGGGGAGAGCTGGCAGGGCAGGTACACAGCTATGCTTCCCTACCATATTCTGCACAATCACATCACTTCTGGGGTCAGATTATAACCTGACCTGAATAACCCAAATAAACAGAATCACATTAGATCTTGGAAGCTAAGCAGAGCCAGTCCTGGCAAGCACTTAGAAGGGTGACCTCCAAGGAATACCAGGGTTATGACATGGGGACAGAACATGCCAAACCATATAAGGTAAAGGTAAAGGTTTCCCCTATGCAAGCACCGAGTCATGTCTGACCCTTGGGGTGACGCCCTCTAGCGTTTTCATGGCAGACTCAATACGGGGTGGTTTGCCAGTGCCTTCCCCAGTCATTACCGTTTACCCCCCAGCAAGCTGGGTACTCATTTTACCGACCTCGGAAGGATGGAAGGCTGAGTCAACCTTGAGCCAGCTGCTGGGATTGAACTCCCAGCCTCATGGGCAAAGCTTTCAGACAGCTGCCTTACCACTCTGCGCCACAAGAGGCTCTTGCCAAACCATATCCTGGCTGCCAAACAATTTTAGTATCTCCTGGCTACATTACGCACTTGCCATTAAATCAATAAATGAACAAGTCAGATTACACTTATTTAATTATGGTAAAATTCACAAAATATTAATGGTAGAGATTTTAAAAACACATCTTCTCTCTCCCATGCCAGGATGCATAATCCCAAAATGTATGTAAATGTATCTTGAGAAACAGATTCACATATGGGTGTCAATATACAGTGCATCTAAGAATAACCCATTGTTTCTTTTAAAGTTGCAGGTCTGTCATCTCGTTTATTGGACAGTATCATTTTACCAAGCCTGGACTAAAGCAGCAACTGCCCAGCCTAGTTGTTAGCTTTGATAGCTGCTCTCATCTGATAGTTTGCTTGCAGCCGGTTCAAGTTGGCAATGTCACCCCAAGCTGATTGGAGCTGCAGACATTTTTGCTGACTGGAGTCAGGCTATCTTTTCCCGTTTGCTGGAATAGACACAGACACTGATTGGGTCATGCTGAAAACATTCCAGGCCTATGAAGCAAGTCTGCTTGTATTTTAGGTCTGCCAGGACTAATGAATTAAAAAGCTTGGACTCTCCGCAGTTTGCTGCTTTAATAATGTCTCTGATGGAAGGATTTTTTGCCTCACGAAGCCTGACCCTGCTGTAATCCTTCAATGTTGGAAAAGAAAGGAAGGGACAGAGGAATTGTGAAGGAAAGCGGAAAAGGGTGGTCCTGAGGGACTGAAAGGCCTATGGGAAGTGCAGGTAGCAGCATGTTGCCCTGACAGCTGTTTTGGCTTCTCAGACCTTGTCAGTTTGCTGCTCTGTAGCAGGTGCAGCCTTTTCTTTTATTGAATCTTTACTCCATAAAGGCAACGACAAGCCAAGGCAGTGGCTGGCCCTGGATTATACAAGTGTAGACATCACTAAGTGAGGTAAGGCAACAGGTGTGAAAACTGAACTAACTGATTGAGCTGTAACCACACTTAAGTTGAGTTCTGCTGCAGATTTTTTTTTAATAAGGAAACAACACTCAGTTTCACAGACAATCTAGAACTGAGGACCTGTTTCCTGGGGAATCTTTTTAGAAACCTTATGAGACACAAAAGGCTGTCAAGTGCTTCGGCTTTAATATGAGGGGAGGGCAAAGGGGAAGTTTTAAATCCAACCTATTTAATTTTCCTCATTTCCATATCATTTCCATATCAAATGAAATAAATTAAATTTCTATTCTGTCTTCTTTGGATTCTTTTTGCTTGATTTATCCCTATGAGAAATTCTATGGAAATGTGGTGAAGAAACAAAGAATACCAGCTGGCACAAAGTGCCTATAAATGTAGTTGTCTTCTTGGAAAACTGATTAACCTGTTTTTAGAAGGAATTGGATCAGAACAAGATAGTGGTTTTAAAAGAGACTTTTTTAGCCATTCCAAAATAATCCCTTAGGAACTGTACTTCATTTAGTAGTCTGATTACCTCTGAAATGCTTTTTATGCTATGGGAAATATGACATTAAAAGGATGAACAATTTAGATTCTATGATGCTGGCATTTTTAATTCATAATAAGTTGTTTTTTTCTATCACTCTCTTTCTTTGCTTAAAAAAACTAATGTGACAGTAACACTGAGTCAGACATGAATAGTACAATCCTTATTACATCCATTCCAAGTCAAAGAGTATAATTAGTTAGGACTCTGTAAAATCTGCATTGCCTGAAATACTTAGATATCTTTTGCTAAAAAAACAAAACAATCCTGTATCTTTTATTCAAGTGCTGTTTTCTTTTTAAAAGATACATAGGGGGCATCATTTGGTATATAAGAGATAGACCGTAAAGGCTTTTATTTGAAAATGGTTTATTTGCATTGATTTGAATACCATTCAATCCAGTTTTTATAGAAAAGATAGCAAATCTAGTCTCTTATCTGCATTAATACTGTTTGAGCCCATGTTTGCCCAATTAGGCAAATAGAAGAGATTTTTACCATTGTGCCTTGTTCTCAGCAGCTATAGCAACTATATCTTGTGAAATGCATTTAAACGTGCTGAAGCCAGTGGCTATTATCTTTCATTTCAGAATGCTACACTAATGCAATTTGCAGGCTCAAAAGAACCAACACTTTATGATCAGCCTCAAAGTGACATCCAAGTATAACCACCAACTCCTGTTCTCTAATAAAGCACAAGTAATACCAGTGCACATCATAAAAGGGGTTGTAATGGGAAAGCAGATGAAATCTCTGGCCAAATTCATGTCTCATTCCAGTATTCATAAGCTGAAAATGGTGTCAAAGATTAATTTTATGCTTTCTAGTTCTCTAGGGTTGCCAACCTCTAGGTTGGGCCTGCGATTCTCCTGGGATTACAACTGATATCCACAGAACATAAATTAGTTTTTGTGAAGGAAAGGTTGAATGTAGCATCACATCCCCACTGAGTGCTCTCTCCCAAACTCCACCCTCCCCAATCTTCAGGAATTCCCCAAGCAGGACTTGGCAACTCAATGCTCTCTTTTTAAAAGCAGGCTTTTAAATGTTATGGGAAAGGCTCCGGCCCAGGGGGGGGGGAGCCCTTCCGCGCTGCCCAGGCGGCGGGGAAAGGCTCCAGCCTGGGGGGGGGGCAGGGGGAAACCCTTCCCAGGGGGGAGCCCTTGCAGCTCCCCCCACACCCGAACCACAGACCCCTCCCCCTCCTTCTCCCCCCTTCTTCCCCCTCTGCCTCGTCCCCTTCCATAGCACCCTGCTTGCTTGTTTGCTTGCTTGCTTGCTTGCTTGCTTCCTGCCTGCCTGCCTACCTACCTGCCTCTCTCTCTCTCTATGCCTGCTTGTCTGCCTGCCTACCTTCCCTCCTTCCTTCCTTCCCTCCCTCCAAGGGGGGGGCCCTCCCGCACCCACCCACTGCCTGCTAGCACCCACTGTATTTTTCTTACAGCGGGTTTAACTTCTAGCATGACTATAATTTGCATCAGAATAGATGTAGACTGATTTCTGCTGAATAACCATTATAATTCAGGCACACCTGTGCATATCCCATTGAAAAGTTACATTTCTTGGAAAATCTGCATAGGTCCTTGTTTTGCCATAGTCTGTCTATTGTGGACAAACTGTGTGTATGTGGGGGGGCGGGGAGAGCGAGAAGTAATTATGCAGAGGATTACTTCTGAAAGTAACAACAGTCTCAGGGAGACTATATGCATGCAGATTTCACATTTTTAGAGTGAAACTGAAATGGAAATAGATGCCGTTTATAGGGAGTAACACTGAGAAGAGATTATTTTAAATTTCAGAGATGTGATTGAATGTTTTATCATCATATTGTAATATCTGCTACGTATATTGTTTGCAGCTGGAAAATATAAGTAAGCACATAGGCTCAAGTGCCCACATGATCACCACAGCAAGGATACCTGCTGATAAACCAATACGAATTGCCTTCAGTCTAAATGACTCTCCAGGTAAAGATCAAATTTTAAACTGCTATCTTTTAGATGTTTTATTATCAATGTTATACTGTAAGCCATCTTGAGTTCCACAAGGTAGGCAGGTGGCTAATGTATGTTTTAAATAAATAAATAATATAAGAACTCAATGGTCTTATTTTTTAATTTGCCTAATCTACATTGATTTGGATTATTTTACACAGTTGATATTCTGTATTTCTCTGTGATAACTAGATCATTATTAGCAAAGATATTTTGTTGAGCATTTCTCATGGTTTCTCTTGCTGGACACAAAATCTATCATCATAGTGATGCATTGAGAAAGGGCAAACACCCAGAGCCATTTCGCATGAGGGAATGTCAGCGAAACCATTACCAGATGCTGTCGCTTAAAAATCATGGTTTTAGATTATGCCACCAGCCTCCCGTCCCAGTTTCGCTCCATCTGCCAATTTGTAGCAGAAGCAGGGAAATCAGTTAAACTGCATTCTCCTGGGCAAAATCCCAACATATGGCGCAATCACCCGTTAGGTTTCAGTGAGGAGGCTTCATCAGTACTCATTTCGCCACGGAGATGTCCCCCCTCTGCTCCCGCCTCCATGGCTTTCGGGGGACGGAAGGCAGGTGTTTTTTAAAAATGGAGAATGTTGAGTAGCAGTGCATAATCACAAGTCTATTCAGAACCCTTTCAATTATCTGGCTCCCCCCTTGCTCTATACCTGAGCACATGTCACATTTTATTTTGTGTTCTTTTTCATTGGGGGCACATGTAGATCTCCAGCAAAATAACCCCCCTTGTTTTTTGTTTGTGAATGACAGGAAACTACAGGTTACCCCCCCCCCCCGGGTTTACAGGTCACCTCTGACTGCTGGAAGGGGATGGGGGGGTGAGGTTGCCAGATCCAGACAAGTTCACTGCCAGTGAAGGGCAAAGACCTCAGTTGGAATCAACTCTCCAAGGCATTTTTTTTTTGTTTTTACTTCTTTCTAGTCTGTTCTCCCCCTCCACACACACACATACACACTCCCTCCCTCCAAAATAAAATGTCCTTCTCTCACAGACTCTGCTGCTGTAGTGATTTTTTTTTTGTTGTTGTAAATCACTGACAAATCTTTTGGCCCCAAAGCATCACCTCTTTGCTTCTGAGGAGGAGCTGCTGTTTGGGGAGATTTGCACCCTGTTCTTTGCCCCACTCACAAAAGCCAGATTGATTAATTTTTATGGAATCAACACCTTACCAGCTAAGCACAGAGCTAGTCCAACAGGCTGCAGTCTCTACATATAAGTTTGCGCTATGAAACTATCAAAACTTGAAGACAGAGCTGTGATGGTTAACCAATGCCTCTGTGAACAAATGAAATTAAAAAGGTAAAGGTAAAGGTATCCCCTGTGCAAGCACAGAGTCATGTCTGACCCTTGGGGTGACGCCCTCTAGCGTTTTCATGGCAGACTCAATACGGGGTGGTTTGCCAGTGCCTTCCCCAGTCATTGCCGTTTACCCCCCAGCAAGCTGGGTACTCATTTTACCGACCTCGGAAGGATGGAAGGCTGAGTCAACCTTGAGCCGGCTGCTGGGATTGAACTCCCAACCTCATGGGCAAAGCTTTCAGGCGGCTGCCTTACCACTCTGCGCCACAAGAGGCGTTGCAACAATTAATTATTTGTTTTTAAAGGGGAAAAGGAGGGGGCGGGCTTTGTGTTGCTAGGCAAGCCGAGGCTGATTGGTTGTCCGGTTGACTAGCAGGCTGGAGGTTGGGGGGGGGAGTTTGTGGCGTTTTCAATGCTCCTTGGCAAGAACCGGAAGTAGGTGAGGAATGCTGGAGGAGAAACACTCACGCTAGGAAAACAGAGTTTTGGGGCAGGTGTGAAATGATGAAGGAACACTACAATACCCAGCAATGGAATATTCAGTGTTGATTACAGATTTCTACCAGCTGTGTGGAATGGCCACCATTATTCCAGTCAGCTATTTGTATGGAGTAGATTGACCAACAGTCATTGACGAAATTTAAAAGTACAAAAAGAAAGGTTGAAAAATATCTTCTTGGCCAGCTTAAAGGAAGTGCTGAGGAAACAGCTGGCCTATGTTTTATGTTCCATATCATCACCAACAATTTAAAAAAGGAGTGTTGATTGATATTCATTTTTTTGTACTGACTAATCATTTGTTACATTATGCAACCTGTAGTCAAGCTAGGAAAGAGTGAAGAAGCTGGGTTGCATCTTACAGTTACCTTCAAAGCTTTTCCTCATAACATAATTGGTCTTAATTAAGTGGCCATGTTATGGACCCTAATGATTCATGAACACTTGAAGGTATTTGTTGTACTGAATATTGATGAATAAAACATTAGAGTTAAGTTTCTTCGGCTTCACTGCAGATCTATGATAGGAATACCCATCTTGCTGGCCATCCATTCAGTCTTTTGTGCAGCTATTAAAAGTATAGGGAGTCCAATCAGTGCAACCCAGACAGATACTTTAGCAGGAGCTTCCTATGCTCTTGACTGAATGTAATACTGGAAACGTTTTTAGAACAACATTGTGATTAAGTGTATACTGTACACACTATACTGCAAGCTTTGCTCTTTGAATACTGTATGATGTATTGATGGGTAGTAAGGGAATTTGATAATACACAATAATATCATAAACAATGCATTCTATGGTTAAGCATAATCCCTTCTCTGTGGTATGTTATGTATTCTTTGTATATTATTAGGGTTGATGCCTGCTCTAAAAGCAGACTGGGTTTGGCATTTGGCCCCCCACCAACTCTCGCCATGTAAGGCTGGAGAAAGCAGTGGGAGGGTGGCGGAGGATGTAGCAGCCCCCCAGTGCCCCCACTGGAGGTGGGGAGTCAGTGAACAGTGGCAGGGTGCCTGCAAGGGAGTTAGCTGCTTGTGCCACTGCTGCTGGCAGAGAGGCGTGGACAGGCACACTCACCTCTGCTGTGGGATGGGAAGGATAGTGTCTTCCTTGGAGGACCCACATTCCTGGGTTACTTCCTCAGTGGTGGCAGGGACCAGGAAGGCCAGTCGGGCCTCAGTAGAGGAGATGGTGAGGAGGTGGGGCAGTTGTGTAGGCCCTCCACAGAAGAGGAAGCTTATGTTCCTAGCCGCCATGGGTGAGGAGGAGGTGGCAGACATGAGAGAAGGCTTCATGGAGGAGGCAGTTGGTCTGCACAGGTCCCACCAGCAGTAAAGAGGTGCACTGGCTGGTCGCATGGAGCCACACAGCTTACCTTCCGCTGCCTCTGTGTGGTTGAAATGGAAGGAGGAAAATGGTTGTGGGGAAAAGCTTCTGACTAGCTCCCAGTGAGGGCCAATCAGAGCTCCCCCCAGTGCTTCCCAATGGCATGCTGGCCCCTCTGAGTTGTCGCCAGTGGGGAGGGTCTTCCCCCCATGGGCCAGTTTGATGGCCAGTATGCCATCAGAAATACTTTTCACATTTTATATGGTAAAAAGGTAAAGGTATCCCCTGTGCAAGCACCGAGTCATGTCTGACCCTTGGGGTGACGCCCTCTAGCGTTTTCATGGCAGACTCAATACGGGGTGGTTTGCCAGTGCCTTCCCCAGTCATGACCGTTTACCCCCCAGCAAGCTGGGTACTCATTTTACCGACCTCGGAAGGATGGAAGGCTGAGTCAACCTTGAGCCGGCTGCTGGGATCGAACTCCCAACCTCATGGGCAGACAGTTCCAGACAGCATATCGCTGCCTTACCACTCTGCGCCACAAGAGGCTCATAAAAACCCATTTTAAATGTAAAGAAAATGGGCGCTAGCTGGGGGAATCGTAGGGTCGCGGGACTCTTGGTGGTGGGGCTGTGGGCGCCCGTATATCTGCGCGACACTGACCTTGCAGAGGCTCTCAGGGAGCGGCGGCGGTCTTCGTCGCACGTCGGCAGCAGCCTGGCCAATCCAGGGGACCGGGCACGCATCGAGGCGACAGCGGGTGTCAGGAGGCAAGGCAGGAGGCATCTGGGGATGGCAGAGGTGCGGGGGCGGGGGCATCGGCCCAGCCGCGCTGGGCCAGGCACGGCAGGCCAGGCGCGGGGCTTGCGGAGGATTGGCTTGTCGGAGGCGTGCGGGCAGGCGCAGAGGCGTGGCGGCAGGGGCATTGCCCCCCCCGCGCCGGGCCAGCCACACCGGGCCAGCCGCGGGGCTTGCAGAGGATCAGCTTGTCGGAGGCGTCCAGGCATGCACAGAGGCTGGCAGCGGGGCAGGCGCAGGGCTTGCTGAGGGTCGATTGGCCCACTGTCGGCAAGGGAGCAACTGCGAGCTGCACTGTGCGTGGCTCGCAATTGCTGCCTTGGCAGCGGTGGGCCAATTGGAGGGCCCTCCGATTGTCAGTCCAGAGGAGGGGCCAATCGGCACCCTTCGTCATCCCAGACACAGCCCACCCTAACTCCTCCCCCCCAGCCCTTACGGCATTATTTAGTCTGCGGCGCCCGCGGTGCCGCGGGCAGTGTTCAGATGATAATTTGTGTTCACTCTACCACAAGCTATCATCATGAACATGCACAGCTACATGTTCTGTACATGTTGCAGGTGCCTCTGATGGATCAGACATAGCAGACTATCCTTCAGGTCTTATCTAGATTGCAGTAGCTATCTGTTTTCACAGGGTGTGCCTTTTTTGGGGGGGGGAGGTCTTCATTCTCTGTTATAAACAAGGGACCTTTAAGAGTAATAGGCCAATCTTCTGTCTATCTCTAGCTGTGCAAGAAGATACAGCTGTGCAAGAAGATACAGGCAGGTGTTGTGCTTCTTAGAAAGACTGAGAAGCCTAGAGGATTCTAAAATGGTAACACTGGTAAATATATAAAGGCCTAGGAAGTAGGCAAAATGTAAAAAACCCCGCAGGCTTGATTTTCATATTTGTCGCTTTCTTATGAGGAAAGCTCTGCACTTAGTTGTGCAGACACAAGCCAACGAGTCTGTCTTCCTTAGTTCTTGAATTCTGGTATGCATACCCAGGATTGCAGTTTCTGGGCATCTTTATATAGGGCAGAATCACAGAATACAACAACCATGTGGCCATCACAAGGACTTTGGATCAAACACATACATGCAATTCTATGCTGGGAACTGCAGGCCTGAAGAAAAATGCCATATCCCTTTAACAGAGGCACAATGGGATGTTATTTGCAGGTGATGTAATTTACTTCCATGCTGTTAAGAGCTTCTGCACATCAAGCCTATATTAGAAGTACAAAGCATTTTCCCCAGGCCTGTTGGCAACCTTAATTCTGGACAAATGACTGATTATAGGGAATTATTCTTCTACAAAAAAGGGTTCCTTCAACATTCAAAAGTAACTTCTATGGTGGAGGTGCATTTTATGGTAGTCTATGAATGCAAATAGTGGTGAAACAAATTGATATTTGTTACATATATTTGCTACATGTACCTTTGTTATATGCTTTAAATCAGTTGCCATGGAGTGCCTCTGTTGTGAACTTTAAAAATGTTTCCTTTTCAGATGATACCCCTTCTGAAAATCCCTTTCCTTTGGCTTTTCCAGATCTAGAACAGCAGCTCCAGGTGAATATAATATTATCTGATGCATGGATAGCAACAAAATATTTTAACTGTTGTAGTTACAAGTATCTGAGTGGCATTTAATTATAAGGTAAAATATTATTTTTTAATAAAATGTATGTCCTGCCTTTCAGGGCCACTAAGGCTCTGATATAATACATTTCTGTGAAACCATTAATATGAAACAATAACACATCATTAAAATGATTAAACACAACTCAAAGTACACATACAAAAACATGCAACAACAATTAAATTGTGCCTGATGAATTTTTGGATTTGTAAGGGAATTTATGAGGCATTATACTTTATTCTGACTTTATTGTTGCTTTTAAAACTCACAAAAAGCAAAGTCTGGGGCAATCAAGGATTTTATTTGAAGTGATTTAAATGTTGGGCTTTAATACATCTTCTATTAATGAGCATTTTTACAGACATTCTAAATCCAGGTACAATCAAGTCCTTTATATTGCAGGAGCAAAGAAATCCTAAAGATCCTGGTACAATATGAAAACTGCTGGTTGGATGATGCAGTTGAGTTTCTAAGGAAGAGAGAGAGAGAAGAGACATAGGGAGGGTTTTTTAAAGAAAATATTTGATTATGTAATTCCCACAATGCAATATTGAAAGGAATCTGGCTTTCTTTTGTAGAACCATGATCTCCACAATAGAACACTGGTTTTCATTATTTGAAGAACACACAAAGAGCCATGGTTGGCAAGACCATTGTTGGGAAGCATCTTGCTTTCCACAGTGACCAACTATTTTCCTTTTGTGAAAAGGGTTAGGCTTTTATTGAATGTCTACCTTCAGGCTTCTGGTTACCTGTGCTTTTTTTTTTTTTTTTTTTTTTTTTTAGGTAGGTAGAATTTTATTGCATGAGAATCTAAACTATGACTGTACAAGCTGCCCGGGCAGTAATAAATATTACACTAAATGTTAAAATTATCATAACATAAAATGCAGCACATTAAACATCAGGATGAAAGGTTTGCATGAATCTTCTTGGCAGCCAATACATACAGGGAAGATAATGAACATCATCACATAAGAGGTAGATCAGTGGTCCCCAACCTGCGGTCCGCGGCCTGGTGCCGGGCCACGAAGGCCATGGCGTCGGGCCACAGTTCCCGCATTGCGGCCCGGGAAGCTTCTTACTGCGGGAGGGCGGGGAGAGGGAATCAGGGCCGCGCTTTGTTCCTGCTGCCTTGCTCTGTCTGCCGGCGGAGGCTGCAGGAGGAGTGGCCGGTGCAGTTCCCCCTCCCCGGCCCGGCTGCCCTGATGGCGCTCTGGCTGTCGATGCTCCGCAGCGGCGGCTGCTGCTGCCCTGCGCCCGCCGTCCGTGCGCCGCGGCTCCTGCTCCCGCTGCTGCTGCTGCTGCTGAGAGCGGGCGGGCATTGCGGTGGTGCCTGCAATGCTGCCCGGGGCGCGGGCCAGCGCAGGGCGCGTGTGGAGGTGGTGGCGGCGGCGGCGGCACACGATGCCCGAGAGCGGGCTGGGGCTGGCGGAGGGCGAGCGGCACAAGCGGGGCGTGGCAGCGGAGGGCAAGGCGGCCCCCGGCCGTGCTGGGTGAGTGCGGGAGGGCGCGCGTGTCCCTGGGGAGTGACGGCAGGCAGGGAGCGGAGGAGCACGCATCGTGGACTGCGGGCGGGAGGCGCCGGCGTGGGGTCCCCCCAGGTCTGGCGGTACTTGGGGGCGGCATCCGCCGACGAGGCCCGGGCACCAAAAGTACCGCGCATGCACGATGCGCAGCCGCGCATGCGCGATTCGCGGGCGGGGCAGTTGCCCTGCCAGTCCGCAATCTAAAAAAGGTTGGGGACCACTGAGGTAGATGATTTTGCCTGCCACTGTATGCAAGTCTAATCTGGCTAAAATGGCTGCAAATCGCTTGGCCTTGGGAACTGAGGGCCTTTTTGCACAGGGATCTTTGTTGCAAATTGTTTGCGGAATAAAAAATCGCCATTTAAAATAGTGGAATTCGTCGTTATGCATACCTGCCTTTGTAGTGGAATCAGTAGCGTTTTTTAGCGTTTCCCACAGGCTTCCGGTCTCGGCAGAAATCGCTAGAAAGGAAGCACTATTGCCAAGCTCGTCCCGCCCCTGGCCGTCAAGCAGCCAATGGGCAGCCGTTAGCATGCTCCCAAACAGCCCCTTTCCCTTTAAGGAAAGTTTAAAAAAAAAAAAACAGACCCATTGTAACGAATCTGGGTAGATTCGTTGCAACGGAGAGACCCATCCAGCTGCCTGGGGTGTTTGAGCTGTCGTTTGATCGTTTGATCGTTAACACGCTGCCTCAGAGTGAAAAAAAAAATCCCCCCCCCTCTCACGGGCCCGATTTTCGGCTGAATGGAATGTGTGAAATGTGTGTGCTTAGTGACTGAAGGGGAGGGACTGAAGCCAGGAAGCCTGTGTTTGAGCTGTCATTTGATCGTGGCCACGCTGCCTCCGAGTGGGAAAAAAAAATCCCCCCTCCCCCCCCTCACGGGCGCGATTTTCAGCCGAAACAGTGTGAAAAATAAAGGGAAAATACATCAGCAAACGGGCTTCTGCGGGCTTCTTGTGCTTAGTGACTGTAAACAGCTCTGAGGAGGGACTGCAGCTTGGGAAGCCTCACTGGCTAAACGGAGGCTCGCCGGTGCGTTGATCTCCACTCGCTCGGGGAAAAAAAAATGGCGATCGCTTCGCCGGAAGTTTGGAGGACAGGCTCAGGAGGAGGGACTTTGAAGAAACCGCAACAATGTTAACGCACAGGTCTTTATCGCTATTGTTGCAGATTGGTTGCAGGAGTGTATCGCTTTCCGGAGGGTGAATCCACTTTTTGGGATTCCCCTGAAAGCGCTACAACGAAGCGCTTTTTGCGGGTCGGTTTCAGGAGTGTTGCAGATTGTCTACGACGTCGTGGGTTATTCCAAATTAGTAGCGTTTTCAATTAGCAACCATTGTGCTATTTTGAAGCCATGCAAAATGGCCCTGAGTAAAGGTCACAAAACAAGACGAGGCTGATTTAAGCCAATTCCAGGGCTCCGCATATGCATACTCACTGAGCAACTGGTGCAAGCTGATAATGGCCAATTAACCTGGCAGTTGTTCTTGTTTGAAATCTGAGGGATATCAAGTCTTCTCTGAGTTCATAGAAGGTGATGCTGGACAAGCACTTGAAGGAAAATCTAGAACTATAGTTCTCCTATCTAAGGCAGCAGCTATACTAAATATCAGATCTCAAGTTTTGAACCCATTAAGGGGGAAGCCCTGGGTGGGAACAGGAATTGGGTAATGGCAGGAAAACCCATGATGGATGGCAAGCCAAGAGATGTCTTTCTAGAGCTTGATAAAATACTGCTTAGAAAGGTGACTAGGCTTCTTTAACTTTCTCCAGTAATTAATTAAGGCAGTGTGAGCACAGGCCCTAATGCAGCAGGGTGGATGGAGTGCCCAGAGCCAGCATCAGAATTCTCTTTGGGAAGGAGTTTTGTGTTATATCCAGGATGGATATATTGTCATCCCAACCCCAGATCTTGACCCCACATAAGATCTGGGTAGTGACTTTACAGTTTCAAAGTGGGGTCTATCAAGAAGCCATCTTTTGAGTGATAGAACTTAAGAATAGTCCCAATCGATCTTGCTGCTGAGGACTTTGTTACTGCCGGATGAGTCTCCCAGGAGAGATTTTCAGAAATTTGTATTTATTTATTACATTTATATACTGTCTTCCCCTGAGGCTCAATGTTACCCCAAGGTATTTAAGACTGCAGCACTGAACTATTGGGATGTTGTCAGTATACCACTGTAACGCCTTTCCAAAAGTCCTTAGAGTGACTGATGCATAGAGAGTCTTCTTTGCAGACCTTGCTAAGCCTGTGCAGCATCCTCATTAGGCCAACTAATGTGAGAGATAGTAGCATCATGTTATCAGCATACAAAAGAAGAGATACTTTCTGTTGGCCAAGAGAAGGTTGAATGAATTCTGGGTCTTTCAATCTCACCATTATGTCACTGAGTTATAGATTGAAGAATAGAGAAGTTAGAACTCACCCCTGTTTTGCCCTACTGAGTACTGGGATCTCCTCAGTTAGTGATCCAGAGGTGTCCACTCTTATTTCAGCCATTAAACCGCTATGCAATTTGAGTATCAAAAACAATAGCCATTTATTGATTTTTGTAGCAGCCAGCTTCGACCAAAGCCAATCCCTATCCACTCAATCAAAAGCAGTTTTTAGGTCCACAAACACTGCAAACAGATGATAGGGGCTCTCATGCATTTTAGGGTGAGATGTTATAAGATCAGGCAATGATCAATTGTACTTTGCCCTTTTCTGAACCCCACTTGCTCTGGGCTTCTCAGTCCTCCCACTTACCAAGAGATATTAGAGATTAGTTTCAGCAAGCTAACAGAGCTAGTAGGAACCCATTTATCTCCCTGTTATATATTGGGAACACAATGCTGCATTGCTGCATTTCCACCCCAAAGGGTAGAATCATAGAGTTAGAAGTTACCTCCAGGGTCATCTAGTCCAAGGGTAGTCAACCTGTGGTCCTCCATGTGTCCATGGACTACAATTCCCATGAGCCCCTGCCAGCAAATGCATCTGGAGGACCACAGGTTGACTACCCCTGATCTAGTCCACCCCCTGCAGGGTGTTGTGTTGAACTGGGTGAACAGCTTGGCCAAATTTGGGGACTATCAGGCTGGGAAGAATTTGAACAGTTTAGAGGGGCCGTGCCAGAAGAAAAGGAGGAGATCAAACTCTTAATCCCAGAAGTTGATATAAGAAACCACTAGGGAAAGATAGATCAGTGGAGGAAGCTTGCACAGAAACCCTACTGGGAGGAATGGAAGGGATTCTAAAGACTGACTGAAATGTGCCTGCTGGATCATGGGGCGTTTAACCCTTTCTCCCTTGTCTTGCTCCTAAGGTAGCTGTCTGAAACTGGTTAGCTCCACAGAAAGAAAAGCACTTAGGAATCTTTCCCTGGAAAGAGAGAAAGGCACCGTTGCCAAAACTATGCCTAACCTGGATGTAGTTCTACATGCTAATTGCAGAAAACTATGAGTATGTTGGCTAGATATTCCATACAAGCATAGGAAAGACTGAGTATAATGTAAAAAAAGCCCACTCAATACAATATACTCAAATCAAAGGTCAGAAACTTCTTGTCATCAGCCTTTTTCAAACTGCTGCACTGACTCATAAATGCACATAAACAAAAACATTGCTAAAAACAAAAACATTGCTGAGTGTGGATGGGTTGAAGCACCTTCTCAAGTGTTCTGCTAGAATAAGAATCCAGATTTATGTTGAGATCATGCAGTTAGGGGGAACTATACTCTCCACATTTGATTATTTACAAGGAAAGACCTTGACTTCCCCCTGCTTCCCTGAAAACGGAACTGCTTGTCTATTTAGTTCAAAAATATGCTTTTGGGCCTTCATTCCCCTTTCCCTGAGGGTAGTGCTGCAATTACAGTAGAAACCACAGTTAAAAATATTCTAGCGGTAGCACCCCTGTGCTCTCCTAGTGCCTCTCCTTGCCTGTCTACTTCCTTCCTGCCACACTTCAGTCCCTCCTGTCTCTAGCCCCTGGATGTGCTTTGCCTCATCTAGTTTTCTTTTCAAACTCCTTCTCTTCTTTTGGTTGTCCTCACTTCTTTCCTCCACAGTATACAGTATTAATCTTAAATACTGTAAGTTTTGTTCAAAGCCCTTCTCTGGTTAGTTTCTTTTTGCTTCAAATTAGTCTACACTGCCAGTTTTCTCAGTTCTCCTTCCCCAACTGTTCCTTTAGGTTCCTCTTTCTCAGATTGTTGCCTACTTCACTCTTGTCTTTTAGCCATCTTGCCTCTGGGTTTTCTATGCCTTAGCTTGCTCATCTCTAATTTTTCCAGTCATTCACAGCAGCAACTGAACTACAAGATCCATCAGCTAAATGGTGTTAGAACATTACTGCCACAAGCAGAATGACATACAGAACAGCGGTTGTAGCAGGAAGTGCATGGTGGTGGAAACAAGGAAGGAGGGATCACTGAGGCCCATTATGCACGGCCGCCGAAACGGTGATTTCGGGGCACATGGAAAACGCGGAGGGGGAAGACGCGAAGCACACCGGTTATGCACGGGAGGGGGCGCGATGGTGACAAAACTCAGAGTAACCAATTATGCACGTGGTGATCCCGGCGCCACTTCTGGTTGCTCCCCGGTCACCCAGAAGCTGCGCTTTCTTCCGCATTTCGCTGACGCGGCTTTTTCGCCAGGATGCACCGAAGCTGCGGCTGGTTGCAGCCGGCTCCGTGTGTTATCAGTGATTTTAGTCGCCGCCATTCCACCCCGAATGTGTGTTATTCCCCCCGTGCATAATGGGTCTGAGGGAAAGCAAAACAAAATTTTAAAGTATTCATTTGCTGACAGAAGATGGCAGCAGACAGGAACAGACAAGTCTGCACATTATATCCATGCATGCTTGGAGCTCAGCAACCACATGTAGATCCCTTAGCATATGTGGTCACCTTGTTGCCTGAACAGGGGTTATATAATATTTTACATACAAGTACAGGTTCAGATGTTCAAACCAACCTATGGATTCTACTAAACTTGAATCCAAACTTGTATCTACTGTACTTGCATCCAAAATATGGTTGTCATTCCTGTTCTGACAACATGGTGACTTTGCATATTGAGAGTATCTTGGGCACCATCCGGTCTTGATATATGCAGTTGCTGAATCCCTGGTATGCTTGACAGTAATGTCTGAAAAGAGGTATCAAGGAAAGGAAATGCCATACAAAAGTAGATGAAGACATGATTCAAGAGGAATAACCACCTTGCTTCCAAGATCTGACCATGACAGAGGCAAGCTAAACTGGATATGAACTGGACCGATAGGAGACCACTTGAACTATTAAAACTGCAACAAGCAGTCTCTGCAAGTGGTTGACTAAAAATGACATTAGGGGAATGAAAGGCATGGAAAGAAGGAAATGACAGATTTGCTAGACAGATGGGCTGCCTCTCTCTTTATAGGAGAGGGTGGGGAGAACAGAAAAGAGCTGCCAAAGCTAGGAATGAAAAGTTTCCTAGTTTTGGAAAGAGTATTTTCTGATTGGACAACAATAGTAACATTCATGGAAACCTGAACATAGTAGAAGACAAGATAAGTTTTAAAAACAGATCAGAAATATCCCTTTGGTTTCATTTTAAATTGTTAAGAGAAAATAGCAAGGTATTAAGCTAAAGTGGAAATCAGATACATAGTCCCTAATTAAATATAACATCAAGTACAATCCCTCCCTTTTGTCTTCTCCCTTGACTCCCCTTCTTGCTCTCTCTGCTCCCTGGTAGTCACTGTCATTATGAGGCCCATTAGTTTTCCCCCCCTTCTCTGCTCTTTCCTCTTTTGCTGTAATGCTGATCCCTTTGTGGAACACCACCTGGATGGATGCAGCCAAACACAGCTGTTCCTGAAGCTTTCAATGTAGCAGAGTCTCACATTTTCAAGGTCTTTATTAAAAAAAACCTTGACACTTTTCATAGAATAATAGAATCATAGAGTTGGAAGGTACCTCATGGGTCATCTAGTCCAACCCCCTGCACTATGCAGGACACTCACATCCCAATCGCTCATCTACTGTAACCTGCCATGCTTTGCTTTATGGTCAGGCTCTGTTCTTGGGCTTGTTATAGGCCTGATAGTGCTTTTCTCACATAGCAGTAATATCAGGACTCTCTCAGCCTCACCCACCTCATAGGGTGTCTGTTGTGGGAAGAGGAAGGGAAGGTGATTATAAGCCACTTTTGGACTCTTCCAGACAGTGAAAAGTGGGGTATAAAAACCAACCTTCATATCTGCATTCTCTATGTACTATACAAGACTATAGAGTTGATGTTTTTTTCCTTATGAAACTTTGAAGTGCTATACACACTGATACCACTCTATAAATGAATAGAAATAGTTGGATTCAATGGCATACCGAGCCTATTTGGTGCTCAGGGCAGATGGGTGGGCAGAACTTGGTTACATGACGGTAGGGAGGTTTGATGACCCCCCCCCCCATCCCGAGATTTTCCTTAGCGGCACATCTCTAGCCCCTCCAGTGCAGATGGAGAAGAAGGCCAGAGCAGACATAGTAGGGGAGCTAAGGGGGCTTCTGAGGGAAACACAGTGGCAGTCTGACAGCACCCTGGAAAGCAATCCTTTGCCAAGTGCCCCAGCTGTGTGCAGCTTTGGGTGGGCTTGCCACAACCCTAAATAGAGAAGGATCCTTCCTCCATGGATCTTTGCAGGCTTTTCCTACTCCCTGCCCTTCAACCTTTGAAGGGGATTGCAAGGGGTTCAGCTGCAAGCCCTGGGACAAAGGAAGGAAAGGGACGGCCAGCTTGCAGAACCCTGCCATACCAGAGAGCATCTCTGCAAGGATACCTGCCAGACTGCTACCTTCCAAGAAAGCAGGAGGTCTAGGGCTGGCAGGTGAAGCAGATCCACTGCTGGTACTCCAGCCTGCCCTCCTTAAAGGTGCCAAAGATGCCACGTGCCACATGTCTGCCTGGTTGGGGGAAAGAGTCACGCTATGCCATATAGCCGGCAGGTGAGGAGGCCGGGGGAGGGATGGTGGGGCTGGGGTATCTCACCTAGGTGGTCAACTAGCAGCAGCACAAAAGGCCTCAGTTCTAAAACAAATGGCAAGGAGAGGAGAGTACACATGGCTGTTTGGGAGCCCAACTGGAGAGATTTATTTATTTATTTGGATTTTTATACCGCCCATTCTTTGCAGCTCTGGGCGGTTTACATTGAAACATTATCTAACATGGAACATATGAACAACTTTCAAAACATTATAACAGTTCAATGCCTCATTATTTCCAATAATCATCTTAGTAATCTATAGGAACATTAGTAGTATAAATAACAACAACATTGGGAGGTCAGTTATTGCAGTCATGGGAGGGTGTCTGGGGGGACCAGCAGGTGTTCTGAGACGGTTGGCCTCAAGCGAATGCCTGGTGGAGGAGCTTCCTTTTGCAGGTCCTGCGGAACTGTGGAAGGTCGGGCAGGGCTCTGATCTCCTCAGGGAGCTCGTTCCACCAGGTGGGGGCCAGAACCAAGAAGGCTCTGCACTTCCATTTCACCAGAAGACCTCCAGCAGGGTGTGTGGGCACAGGAGGAAGAAGCTCAAGTCAGTGGCACCCCCCTCAAGTGATGCCCAGGACAGGAGCTCTGGTTGCCATACCCTGGATTTATTTTTACAAAAGTACAGGAGACACAGGGTAGGGTATTCTTCCTACTACATGCCTAAGGCAAAGCTCTCTTTCCTTGGTGGGCTCAGTGTGGCAGGCTAAAAGATATTCAGGATTCCATCTCATCTCCCTCTCACTGCGGCAAAGGAAGAAAGCGGACAAGGGTCCAGGAGAGAAATTGCTGATGGTGGATATGTAGCTAATGTCTGTATGCTGGACAAAAGCATCTGAATCAGGAAGTATGGGCTGTGGTGTCACCAATATATGGATGATACTAATCTGTACCATGATTTCCATCTAATTCTCAGGGTGCTGTTGAGGTTTTGAACAAGTTCTTGAAATCAGTAATGGATTGTGTGAGGGTAAACAAGCTGAAACTTAATCCTAACGAGACTTCTGTTTTCTAGCTTAGTAGAATGGACTGGGGTTATACTTCCCTTGAAAAGCCAGGTTCACAGCTGGGGCATACTACTTGATACAGCAGTCACCTTAGAAACTTAGGTGGCTGTGGTAACTTGGAGTGTTTACGCCCAGCTTTGGCAGGTGCATCCACTGTTCAATCCTGATGCAATCAGATCTAATCATGTTGATCTATGCCTTATTTACATCTAGTCTGGACTACTGCAATGTGTTCCACTCGGGCTAATTAGTCATGAATGCTGTAGTAGGACTGCTGTTCATGGCCAGCTGCAAGGAACATGTGAACCCAATCCTACAGCAATTGCACTGGCTATCAATCCATTCCCAAGCCCAATTCAAAGAGTTGATTGTATCCTTTAAAGTAGCGATCCCCAACCTGTGGGCTGCCGACCACATATGGTCCTTCGACTAATTGGAGGTGGGCCCTGAAGGATGCCTTCTCCCCCCCCCCCGGCCCTTTACTTCATCCCCCCCCCCCAGCCCTTTACAACACACTTCGGGTGTCATTGTCTCCCATCACTCCCAGATGGGACTATCTCGTTGCAGAGAAACAAGCTCAGGGTTCCCATTGATTTGTCATTGTCATGAGTTAAAATTTCCATGAAAATAAAATGTTCCTTATGTTCATTGTTGTGGCGTGCCTGTATCTTATTTTGAAGGGATGTTTAAACATTACCATAGCGATCAGAGAGCGTTAGGGCAGTGGTTGAGAGTAGAGGAGTAAACTACCCCACCCCCACCGGGCCTCAGTAAAAGGCGTTGAGTGGTCCCCGGTGATAAAAAGGTTGGGGACCACTGCTTTAAAGCCCCACATGGCTTGGACCAGGGTATCTGAAGGACTGTCTTCTCCCATATGTTCCTGCCTGGGAATTAAGGACACAGGGAGAGGCCTTCCTAAGTGTCCTACCAATTAAAGAAACTCACCTAGTAGGAACACGAGAGGGCCTTTTTGGTGGCAGCCCCATGATTATGGAACAGCCTCCCCAGGAAGGTGTGCCTTTCCCCCTCATTTCCAATCATCAGGAGACAGCTGAAGACAGTGTTATTTAGACCTGCATTTTATTAACTGACAGTCTTGAGATTTTAAACTGCTATCTTTTAGTTGTTTTATGATCATTGTTATACTGTAAGCCATCTTGAGTTCCACAAGGTAGGCAGGTGGCTAATAAATGTTTTAAATAAATAAAATAGGAACTCAGTGGTCTTGTTTTTTTAATTTGCCTAATCTACATAGATTTGAGAATGCTACCTAACAGAAGCATTTCTGTTTCTCATAAGATTAGTTGTTCAGGCTGTTCAATTACTGGTGGGTAATTTTTTTTAGATTAGCTTATTGTAGCATGGAAGTTCTTGGCCTCAATACCAGAGATACTACTTTAGTTCACCTTTAAGTTCTTGGAACAGGGCGCTTTGTGTTCTATATTTTGCCTTGTTAAATTTGTTCTGATTATTTAGTGTCTAGAGACATGATGATGTGATTTGTTCACAGTGAAATTGCTCTATAATATAGTGCAACTTTAAAAGCAAAACAGGAACCAAGGGCCTTCCTTTTTCTATGGAAATGGCTGTTTGTGCTTACATAAGTATTCTGAAAATTTAGGTGCATGCTAATAATCCAGTCCCACAGTTTTCTGAGTTCACACACATTCCTTCATTTTACTTTAAAACAGCTGGTATGCATTAACTCCCAATTGATTTGAATGAAAAAGCCCCTGAGAGCAGGAGACCAGTATGCATATCAGAACATAACACAAATATATGAGTCTCAGTGTACTTGTTATGTACCTTAACTAGGATGGCTACTGATAAAACTCAAGGAAAAAGAGCACTCCCCCTGCCAACCCTGGGAACACACCCAACCCTAATTATATTATCACCAGCCAAATTATAATTTATAATTATAATTTAATTAATTTAATTATAATTTAATTAATAATTTAATTTAAAGCCCATTTTATTTTTTAATAAAATGGGTGCTAGGGCCGTCTCCCCGGGGCCTGCCGCACCGCGGGCCAACGCTCTGGGGTTGACGCACAGGCGTGGCTGGCAGGGCCGGTCCCCGGGGAAGCCTTCGCGGGGCAAAGGCTTCCCGGGGCCTCGTGTGGGGCAGTGGGAGGCTTCGGGAAGTGCGGGCGGCCGTCCCCATGAAGCCTTTGGGCCTCCCGACCAGGCACTTCCTGTGCCTTGAAGCCTCTTGGCCGCAGCCCCCCCCCCGAGGAGGCAGGTTCGGGGCCCTGCCTCGTTCCTGTCCCCGAAGCCTCTTTGCTGGCCGCTGTCAGCCGAGGAGGCGGCTTTGGGGCCGGCAAAGAGTGAGGTCCAGTGGCCCTCCCCTTATCGCTGCCTGCCGGCCGAGGCCCACAACATATCTGTCTTGTCTGCGGGCAGGCTGGTAATG
The DNA here is from genome assembly GCF_049243985.1 of Paroedura picta. Taxonomy (NCBI): domain Eukaryota; kingdom Metazoa; phylum Chordata; class Lepidosauria; order Squamata; family Gekkonidae; genus Paroedura; species Paroedura picta. The sequence continues at coordinate 56,586,415 of NC_135374.1, forward strand.
GAGGCGGTTGGCCAAAGGTGACCGACATGGGGGGGGGGTTGGGAGGCGCTTTACACCTTCCGATTCGTCAGTCCAGGGGAAGGAGCCAATCGGCACCTTTCGTCATCCCGGACAGGCCCCCCCCTCGGGGCCCATACTGCTTTATTTTATCTGCTCCGCAGGAGCGGTTAAAGAATGCATTTTTATTTGAGTGCTATAAATTATATTTTATTAATAAAAATAGCTATAAAGATCATCAAGAATTAAAACTAATGCATATGCATCATGCAATTTGCACAGTTACCATTAACTCTGAGCCACTCAGTAAAATGCTTGATGGAACACAGTGACCAATACATGCTACATCTGTTCTGTCCTTGTCATAATTACAAGGCATCTACAGGACAACAGATAGTAAGTAGTGTACATGCAATGCAGGAAGCATTCCCAGTATAACCTTAGCTGTCTTTCCTCTCTTCTAGCTAGTTTTAGAAGCCTTATTCTCATGTTACAATGAATGCACGTATTTCCTGCTTTATAAAAATCAATGCATATACATTTTATACATGATACTGTATACTAGTTTCTAGATAAATTTGAGGTTTGTATCATACATTCATACATGGGTTGACTGTAACATGAGAATTACTCAACACACAGAGACAGTAAAATAGCCAGAAGTGACATTACACTGTCAAGCCCAAGAGCTATTTGTCTTGCTTTTGTTTGTTTGTTTTCCCTGTTGCTGCTTGCCAGCAGGAGGTCCCTCAACATAACCAGAAACCCGGCAGCCCAGGTTCTAATAGTAAAACTATCCACCAGCAAATGGGACGGGGGTCTTCTTTCTTCTCTCTGCGCATATTAAGAAGCCTAGTATGTGAACTAGAAAAAGATTATTGGTCGCAGTGGAGAAAACAAAACTTGCAGTTCTGAGGGCAGGAGTAATCTAACTTTTTAAAGTTCTGTTTCAAAATTCTGAGTTTCATTTAATATTAATCTTCTCAAATGTGTAACCTGCTAAACGTAGATTAGGCCAACATGACTACCCACTTGAATTTGCTAAACCTAGATTACATAGATCTCTATGGAACTCCTTTCTGTATAAAAACTGTAAACAGTCCCACCAGAGCCAAAAAAGGGTTGTCAGGAGTGACAGAACAGTGGTGGGATGAGGGGGTGGGATTTAAGAAGAATGCTGGCATAACCAGCAGTATTACATCACTTTCAGGGGAAACCTAGACGTAATGTCACAGAGAAAGGCTTACAATCACCTTCCCTTCCTCTCCCCACAACAGACACCCTGAGAGGTAGTGAGACTGAGAGAGCTCTGACAGTACTGTTATGTTGGCATATAAGAATCAACTCTTCTTCTTCTTCTTCTTCTTCTTCTTCTTCTTCTTCTTCTTCTTCTTCTTCTTCTTCTTCTTCTTCTTCTTCTTCTTCTTCTTCGAGAACAGAACAATTAGGGCTGTGACATGCCCAAACTGGCTGCATGTGGAGAGGAGGGGAATCAAACCCAGCTCACCAGATTTGAGGCCACTGTCTTAACCACTACAGTGCCATGACAATCTTATATTAGAATTCCTAGGGCAAGTTATTGGATCCTGGTCACCTGTCAGTACATTTTCTGGCATTATAAGGTGGGATGTATGTATCTATGGGAGCATGGGATGAGATGGCACATTGAAAACCATGCTCAAATATTTACATATGGCCCCAAAACTATATTGTTGTAAGATTCAAATGCATAGCTATAGTAGTACAACAAAATTTGAGTCCAGTGGCACCTTTAAGACAAACAAGGATTTATTTAAGGCCTGAGGTTTCGTGTGCATGAGGAAGTGTGTATGTACACGAAAGCTCGGGCATTGAATAAATCTTTGTTACTCTTAAAGGTAGGGAAGAAATGGAGATAGTGACAGATTTTATTTTCCTGGGCTCCAAGATCACTGCAGATGGGGACTGCAGCAAAGAAATTAAAAGACGCTTGCTCCTGGGGAGGAAAGCTATGGCAAATCTAGACAGCATCCTAAAAAGCAGAGACATCACCCTGCCAACAAAAGTGCGTTTAGTCAAGGCTATGGTCTTCCCAGTTGCAATGTATGGCTGCGAAAGTTGGATCATAAGGAAGGCCGAGCGTCAAAGAATTGAGGCTTTTGAACTCTGGTGCTGGAGAAGACTCTTGCGAGTCCCTTGGACTGCAAGGCGAACAAACCGGTCAGTCCTAGAGGAGATCAACCCTGACTGCTCTTTAGAAGGCCAGATCCTGAAGATGAAACTCAAATGCTTTGGCCACCTCATGAGAAGGAAGGACTCCCTGGAGAAGAGCCTAATGCTGGGAGCGATCGAGGGCAAAAGAAGAAGGGGACGACAGAGAATGAGGTGGTTGGATGGAGTCACTGAAGCAGTAGGTGCAAACTTAAATGGACTTCGGGGAATGGTAGAGGACAGGAAGGCCTGGAGGATCATTGTCCATGGGGTCGCGATGGCTCGGACACGACTTCGCACATAACAACAACAACTCTTAAAGGTGCCATTGGACTCAATTTTTGCCATATTGTTGTAAGTAAATGAATGTTAGTCTAATTTCCCTCATAGTTGAGAGAATGAAACTGCTTGTTGCTTGATATACTACACAAATAGTAATGGTATTTAAAATTAACTCAAGAGAATGATGAGCAGAAATAGCAGCTTTTTTGTTCTTCAGGGGTCATTTGAAATATCACATACAGCTCATTTTGTGGAATTACTTTATAATCTTATAATCCATCCTATAGGGGGAAAATATTGTCCCATTTTAAGAGGGGTAAAACTAGTATGGCATGCTGCACCACTCCCCACACAGTGAATCCAAGCATGTTTCTCCACAAATAGAGGAGTCCAAAATGAGGTAACAGGAATAGAAATAGATTTGCTTTTATATGAGGAATGCTGAGTGCTCAGCTGGACAGCAGATGAATTAACTTAAGTCTTTTATTTTCATTTTAAGCAGCTAGTTGTTTTACTGGGAAAAAACTAATCATTTCAGAAGCACCCATTTAGAAGTATTATTCATAGTTATCAGCAAAATGTTATTTCTGATTTTGGTCTAAATTCTGTTGCTGTTCACTAAATATAAACATATTAGCAGAATAACCTGATTAAATGGTAATGGTTCCATGTCATGCAAGGAGCTCTGGGTTATTTTGGTTTGCTTAATTTATAAGTCATGGTCATTTACTTGGGATTTCCATCTAGGAGGGGAATGTAGAATATAAAAACCTGTAGAACAGGGTTTGCAAATAGTTCTGGATGCCATTTATCATGATATCCTTCTGAACTGATCTTCTGGGTTGGGACTGGGAGGCACCATTTTGGGGTGGTTTTAGCCCTACCTGGAGGTACATTTCAGAAGATGATGCTGGGGACCTGCTGCTCAGCCTGATGTCCTTTGGGGTCCTATGAAATCCTGTGGGATCCCAAAAGGTTCTATCTTTTCATGAAATCACTGAGTTATTTGGACATTGGGGCTTGGTTGTCAACAATATGCAGTTGAAACTGCTCTCCTCTCTCTCTCATATTTCTAGCGGATCTCAGAGAGGCTGTAGAAGCCTCAAACCAGTATCTGAAGGCTGTTTTGGGAGGTATGAGGGTTAAGAAACTGGAGCTTAATCCTGACATGACATGATTTAAATATTTTAATAACTTAAAAAATTCAAACAGTGAAAGAGGGAAATGCTTTGGGGGGGGGGGGGGCTTAGTAGCCAAAATGTGGAGTACGTGGGGACAAGTTAATGAACTTGAGTGGAAAAGTCAGCTGTTCTTCGAGAATCCAGCTGAACTTCCTTAGGGCTCCCCCATGGGTGAGTTGAAACAGAGGTAGCATATCCAAGGCCCCTATTTATGCCCTGCTCCATATTGCTGATGGCATGGCTGCTGTGAGATACCTAATGCCCTATGATTTATCTTGTTTCTTGTTGCCCAAGTGGGTGACTGGTCAAAAGACTGCTCATGAGTGTGGCAGACTCAGGTTCCAGCCCAGCCTTGCTTCCTGTTTTACTTCTGCTTGGCCTATTGCTAGATGAATGGTGAACATTGCCTTCTGGCTAGTGCCCCCTTACTGGGAATTATACCCATGCACTCCATTTGCCAAAATGCAATATTTGTGTGATTTTTATTGCTAACCCACTGTTTGCATTCTATTCATTTGGCAAATGAATATGCATCATAATATCCATCATAATATCATAATATCCATCATAATTATCAATGATATGAGCTATGGGAGTATGAGAATGCTTTGGCTGGGGCAGCAATGTTTCCTCCCCCCTGTGTCTGCCTAGTACACGGGAACTCAGCTACCAGTGTGGGCTCAAACCCCTGTATGGAAAGCTCTCTGAAATATATTCATGGCACCATAGTCCTTGTAACTGCTGTCTTTTCCCTGCCTTCTGGTGACTTGTATGTGGAATGTCAAGGGACTGGGGCCAGTGAGAAACAGCTGGCTTTGTCCTATGAAAGAAACAAAATCCATATGAAGAAGAAGAAGAAGAGTTGGTTCTTATATGCTGCTTTTCCCTACCCGAAGGAGGCTCAAAGCGGCTTACAGTCACCTTCCCATTCCTCTCCCCACAACAGACACCCTGTGGGGTAGATGAGGCTGAGAGAGTGCTGATATTACTGCCCGGTCAGAACAGTTTCAGTGCCGTGGCGAGCCCAAGGTCACCCAGCTGGCTGCATGTGGGGGAGCGCAGATTCGAACCTAGCATGCCAGATTAGAAGTCCGCACTCCTAACCACTACACCAAACTGGCTCTCAGTTTGCCATTGATTAGAACCAAACAAATTGACATAAACATTGTACCAGCTTTTGAGCTCACCAGAACTCTTCATCAGTTTAGGCCAGTCTTTCTCAATATTTTTACCATTGACAAACCCCTGAAGCATTCTTCAGGCTTCGAGGAACCCCAGAAGGAGTGCAATGGTGAAGAATATGGTTGGTAAGCATAGCAGTGTACATGTCTACCTGGGGCCCCTCCGCTCCCCTTTCTACCCCCTCCAGGCCCATCATTGCCCATGGGGGGCAGGTCAACTGACCATAAATGGTCAATATCACCCAAAAATGTTTAATAGATTTTTAAAATATTTTAAAAATTAACTCCCACTCACTTGCAAAGCCTTCCAGGGCTGTCAAGAATCCCCACGGTTTCATGCAACCCATGATGAGAAAGCATGGATTATAATTATAAAAATTAAGAATGGGGGGGGGGGATGAAGGTCTGGAAAAGAGCCAATTTTCCAGGTCAAGATCTTAAGACCCTTCTTCCTCATCAGCTTTTGGTGTTAGATTTTGACAGACCTACAGACTCTAATTTATTGGGTATAGATGATAAATTACAGCAATGGCATTGTGGAAGAAAAAATTGAGAGTTCTTTCATTTGAAAAACACAGGCCAAATGTCCCTGGGGACCAGTCATGGGACCATGAGTGACGTACCATTCTGTGATTAGTGAACTCCAGTACAATCACTTCACTATAGGTTGCCTTAGAATGTTTATTTTGATCATTTATATCATAATTTATCTTCATCATCATCATCATTATTGCTGTCAAGTTACAGTAGACATATGGAGACCCAATAGGGTTTTCAAGGCAACAGATTATCAGAGGGGGGTTGCCATTACCTGCCTTGTATACTCTTGTATTCCTTGGTGGTTTTCCATCCAAATCCAAATAATCTTAGGTCTGATGAGTTCAGACTATTAACTGTATGTTCACAAGAGAATAATGCCCCCTTTGTATATATAACATCATTTTCCTAATCTAATACTTTCTGCCATGTATTATGATCATTGCATTATACTCCAGGTATCAATAATTACATCCAATATATAATTACATCCAAAACATAATATCTCCCAGTTTTTAAAAACCTGTATCTGTGTTTCAAGCACACCCCTTCTCTTACAGCTGATATTAATGAAAGGTAGCAATGGCTGACTAATCACCACATTTGTTCCATACATATATATCTCATTAATAACCCGATTACCAGGTTGATTAAAAATTTCTTCTTTCATGCTTCTCTAGCCATAAATAAGATCAGGACATCTTTAACACTATTTCACTCCCTTATATATTTGGGAAACAGCCTTGTGGGAGGAGACTGTCCAGGGCCCTGTCTGTCCAGGTCCACCCTGATTGGCCCTCCTTCTCCAGCTCCCATCCCTCCCTTCTTGCCTGCAGAAGCCTTGTGGCTGCAGCCTGCATTGTCACCCACGAGGAGAGAGGCAGCGACAGGGCTTTGCAGTCCACAGGTACGCTCCTGTTGGGAGGGAGCAGGGAGGGAGGTTGCATCCTCCCTGCGGGCCGCAAAGCCCAGTTGCCGAGATTGCCTGTTTACTGAATCAAAGGAAGTCTGGGAACAACATACTTTTTCACATTATATTTTCTGTTCAACGTACTTCCCTATTGATCCTTATCCATGGTTCCTCTTAATATTTGGGAAACTGCCCAGGGGGTGGACAGTGTCCGGACTCGAACCCAGGCCAATCAGGGCCACTCTTATTGGTCCAGCCCCTATGAACGCTGCCTTGCCTAAGCATCCGCTTGCCTCTCCGGCAGCCTGGCCACAGACAAGCCTGGCTGCCAGAGACAGCGCATCTCCAGTGCCCTGCTGCTCCACCCAGCTGGTGGTGGCAGAGAGCAGGTGGCCGCAGCAGCAAAGGCAAGGCAGCGCCGGCCGCCAGTATCAGAAGCTGCCCAGAGGTGGGGGCAGCAGCACCAGTGGCTGCTGTAAGAAGGAGGTGCCAGCCCCAAAGAGCTGGTGCACGTAGCCACTAGGATGAGCCAGTGATGCCCACGATTATCAGGTCCCGGCCCGAGGTGGGAGCAACACCCACAATGAACTGTTGTCCCCACCCAACAGCGAGGACGCAACAGTGCCTGCAAGCAGGCTGTACTGGTGCCTTCACATCCACAGCAGTGGCCCTAGGACCTGATGCCAGCCCTGGAGAGTCTCTGCTGTCTGCGGCTACGAGCTGTAGCTGGCCCCAAGCCATCTGCCACCGCCCCACCCTGCCCCTGCCCCTGCCACCTGCAACCCTCCACCGCCAACAAAATTCTCCACACCGCTTCCAGACTGCTCGAGGTGCGCCCACCCAGGAGTCCCAGCCCCGAGCATGGTATGAGGTTACAGGGGGCAGCCGGAGCCTGCTCCATGCTTCACCTTGTCACCTCTGCCTCCCTCCACCTCTCCCCCCCACTCCCATGCCCCGCTAGCACCCACTGCCTTCCAGTGTGCAGCTGGCTTATTCACTATTCACTAGTTGTCATATAAAACAATAATGTATAATAGGAATGATTAAAACATCCAATAGTGTACATGCCTTTTACAACAAATATATCTAAAATTTGTAACAATTTATGGTATTTTATGAAGTCTGCATGCACACAAAAGCTTATACCCAGAATTAAACTTTGTTGGTCTTAAAGGGGCAACTGGGCTCCAACTTTGCTCAACAGATTATTATGGCTGTTTCTGGAAAAATGAAAATTCATGTTATTTTTCTTCTGACAGATAGGAAAGCACTCCTTGTATTTTCATAAAATGGTATTTCAACTTTCTAACAAAAGAATTCATTTATACTAAAATAGTTTCTAAGGATTCATTTTGAATGCAAAGAGCCTTAACTGGTTTTTCTTTTGTTTGTAAAGCCCCTCCCTCCTTGTCATGACTCAAAGGAATCTATGCAGGTGTTCAAACAGCACTGTCAAATAGCAGAAGAATACTATGAAGTCAAAAAGGAAATTGCTCTTCTTGAAGAAAGGAAGTGAGTGTTATTTCTCCTAAAGAACCAACAGTAATTTGTCATGTGCTCAAAAATAATACTAATTCAGGAGGTATTAAAATTCAGTTCTGACCTTTCAAAAAGATGGCTTTGTTGTTCTTTCAAGTGTGTACTTTCCAGTTTCCCATTTCCCCTGCCTCCGTACATTGTAAATTTACTGTCTTAATATCAAGAAAACTTTAAAAGTCTTATAAGTAAATTGTTTTCTTGTTAAAAACTTATATTTTGTTCTACCGTGGAAAGCATTTGGCCAAGAACCTATGTTGCGAATTATTTGAAATGTTGAAAACATTATTCTGGCATAAACAGAATTCTTCACAGTACTAATAGCTATAAAGAAATCTATAAAATGTTTGCTGATGGGTTTGATGGATTCAATAAAAATGCTGTAGTAAATTATATCAGTGTATTCCAGAAGAGTTTACAGAGTCAAACAAAATATGATAATCTCTGTGAAATGCAGTGAAAGATTAGCAAGCTGTCATAGATATAAAGAATCCATAAAATGTCTATGACAGCGGTCTGCAACCTTTTCCAGGTTGCGGACTGCTGCCAAGGGGTGGGGGAAGAGGGCGACCTGGGGCCCCACGCATGCGTGACAGCTCTGTGCATGCACACATGTGCGGCCCCGTCAGGCACAAACGCACATACGCGCTTCCCTCTCCCCCCCCCCTCCCGCAGCAAGAACCTTGCTGTAATTAATGTAATGTAATGAAAACATAGTAAAGCAATAAAGGAAGGTTGTAAGAATTAGAAAACAATGTAAGAAAAGTATATACATCATAAAAATCTTGGATGGATTGGTTAGGGAATCACTTGTAGGGCCACCCTGACTTCAAATGAGGTGCAGTTATCATCCCATCCAAGGCAGCCCACATAGTTGCGGTTGTGGCAAGGTGGTGGCCCTAGCAGCTGCTGCTAGCAGGCTGTTGTGGGGGGGGGGGCTTTCCAGAGCTCTTTTGGCTTCCCAATCTGTCCTTGAGACCTAGGATACTGGTAGTCAATAAATTCACTGGTTGTACTAAACAAGACAAGAGACACAGTATAATATACCTCATTTGGCTGTTGTGAAGAACTATATGACGAACTATGTCTGCTAGGTGGGATAAAAATGATTTAAAACTGCACCACTGGCAAACTGCACATTAAACAGCCACTGTTACTGAGTACTATAATAATGAGTCCAGGACTGTCATTCTGTAGCAATTTCTGCTATTTCAGATATCTTGGTAGCAGTTGCTTGTGTACAGCTGGCTTAAAGTATAGCATTCTGTGTTTTAATCAGTGTTCACACAGGCAGAACTATAGATATATAGCTTTATTTTCTTACATATGTTGACACTTGTTTAAGTTGATTACGAAATGCAACTTCACCTGTGTAGTTTTTTTAGACCTTGTATTGGTCACCACACTATTAATCTATCATAAAATTGATGAGCACTTGGCTTCCATCTTGCTTGCTCAACTCTCCCTACCTATGGAGAGTGGTGTAGGGGAGAGTCGGTTTGTTGTAGTGGTTAAAGAGTGGTGGTCTCTGATCCGGAGAACTCCGTCTGATTCCTCACTCTCCCACATGATAGTGAAAAGTAGGGTATAAAACACTACTTCTATTCTCCAACATCAGTCTCCTTGCAATCCTCCTGTAAACTGCAGTTGTAAAGGGTATCCAGTAAGAGTGAGCAAAAAATTAGAACCACAGATGTCCTCATAGGGGAACATTGCCATTTGGAGCAATATGGTAAATGTAAAACCCCTGCTGTTTTAGCAACTGGAAATTAACTAATCAAAGCCCAAGCTGAATCACCCCTTTCTTTAACACATTTAATATACTGAATGCAACTATTAATAAAGACAATCTGTAATCTCTGGTATTTTTAATGACTGTAATACTTTTCACTACTGCACGAAATGAGAGAAGCAGGAAGAGAAGCAATCACGGATCAATAGATAATCTAAGTGACAGGGAATTAACAAACATCCCTGGTAAAGAAGTTCATTCAAGGCCCGACTAGACACCATGGCAGCCACTGGTCCACCCATGGCCACCCATGCCATTTTAGAGGAGAATTTAGCTGCTTAAGAATTGGTAGAAGGAGCCCACAATATGACAGCACCATGAATCTTGTCCCCTTCCCATGCACATTGTGAAGTGCCAAAACACCCCCCCCCCCGCCATAAGCTAGATGTGGAGGAACAAGATTACATAGTGTTGCAGCAATATTTCAGTGGTAGGTTCGTCTCTAAAATGGAGTTGGCAGCTATGGATTGGACCTGTGCCTATTGTAACATCTAGTTTGGCTCTAAGATAGTATTTCCTTTCCCAGTTCTTGCTATCTTTCAGTAGCCTGGGGAGGGCTTTGTCAGTTTTATATTAGTAGCAATTTATCCTATTTGCTTTCTAGTTCCTCCTTTTTAATAGGAATTACAATGTATTGTCAAAATATATGTATCTGGGCAGACTAAAACAAGAGTTGTTTTTCATATGTACAGTCTTGGAATATGTGTGTTTAGGCCACGTGTGTAAGGCCACAAACAGGCTATACAAAAATCACACATTTCAATCAGTCTGAAATGCTGTTTACAGACTTGTATACTCACAATTTGCCTTGACCGCAGTGTTGGAAAAGGAGAAGGGGCTTAACTTTCCAACTGCTACTGGGTTCACTAGTCAAAACCTTGTTTTAAAAAACAAAACACGCATCCAATTTAAAATATGCCTTTTCTCAGAGTGTGTTTATTATTCTTACAATCTGAGATTAGCATATGTGGAAGACTGGAAACAAAACTTAACTGTAATGAGTTTGATATTTATTTTATTTTTGTTTATTTACATTTATATACCACCCTTCCCTGAGGTTCAGGGCATGTCTGTCATTTGTACTTTTAGTTTCCCCTCCCCTATCTTATATTCCTTTTTCTATTTTTCTCCTTTTTTCTTTTATTTGAATTAAAATTATTAATAAAAAAGTATTTAAAAAGAAACTTGATGACTGCAGGCCTATGTGGCATAAGGACAGTGGACAGGTTTCTGGATAGGGAGATTTAAAATACTGGTGCTTTGTGACAGACTGTATTTTTGATCTCCAGGTATCACTGCAAATTCCTGCCTACAGGGGACATATACAGATTCTCAATTCTCAGTGGCATCAGTCAATGAAAGATTGTGGAACCTTGAGGGGTGGTAGGAGAATTAGGTGAAAGGAAATTCTGTCATTACTTCAGATAGGATGCGGGGAAGCCATAGGGAGAACTCCCAAGAGAATAGTTAGTACTTAGGCTTCACCAGGTAAAGAAAAGGATCTCAGACATCCATTGTTTAGATACAGATGGTTCAGCGGCCTATCTAGAGGCAGGAATAGACCTAGCGGAAATAGTGCATTAGTGATTTACATCAGATACTTATGCTGAGAGCCCAAGAAATAAGCTGTCAACATTACACACACAGGAATAGCCTGTCATTGCTGTGTATGTGTGAAGTATAACTTTCTAGAACAGAGCTTCTGCTATTCCTTACATAAATAGCTGATCACTTGTTACGTTACTTAAACATCCCTCAAACCACTAAGCGTAAGCCATTCTAAAGAAGAGTAATGAACTTATTTTTTGTGTCTACACATGGCATTTCTCTGAAACCTCACACAGTTTTTCTTTTGTTACCAGAAAGGAGCTGATCGCTAGGTTGGATCAAGCTGAGGACGAGAGTATGGATGCTGCTCAGCTAGCAAAGGAGTATTCAGACCTTACGGAAGAAAACCGGACACTGAAGCTGGCCCAGACACAATGTGTTGAACAGCTAGAGAAGCTCAGAATACAGTATCAGAAGAGACAGGGATCTTCATAACTTTGAATGGATCTGCCTGGAACAATAAAAAATCTAGGGTCTTTCCAATGTTGGGCAAATGATTTACCTTCCCCCTCAAAGGTTCCTACAATGTGTTGGAACACTTGCAGAATATGCAGATATCTAAATTTGATATAATGCTTGTCAGCCACTAGTTTAATATAATGGATATTTTATCTGTTTGAGATATTATTTTAAGTAAAATAATTGGGGGCTTATCTATTCCCATTATTTGTTCTAATGGATCCGATTTATTTTACAAAGATTTTCCCCTAATTTAAGAAGGTACATGCACATACACAAAACTGATATCAGTAGTCTCTATGATGGAAAGTGGACCACACTAAGGTATGTAGCAGAAGTACTGTACATGGAACTCTGGATCACTGCCCTGTTATTTTCTAAATCTGAACATAATGTGGTAGAAAATCTAGATCCTTTATCTGGCAATGTATACCACAGGATGGCAATACACTGACTGATACACACTGACAATGAATGCATTTGCAACTATAATGCAGTAAGAAAATGGAAAAGGCAAACATTTCCTTGTATCCAACACCAATCTTAAATTTAATCATAGAAGTAAACCCCATTGATTTTAATGGTGCATGTGTTGAAAATGAGTTTGATGAGAATCTGGAATACCAATCCCAAGGAAAATGAACCCCTACTGATATTAGTAGGACTTACATGATGTGGTTGCTGGTATCATGCAAATACTAGTTTTTACATGCAATCTCATTTGTGGCCTTTCAGTATGGTCAGTATAGTGGATCATCTGTGCTGACTTTATTGAAGAAGCTGCATGTATGACTGTGTAGTTAAAGAGCACTGCATTCTGCTATGGTAAAAAAATAGCAGCCACATGCAAACAGTGTTTCGAGAAACAGTTCATGCTGTCAAGAGAATGCATATAAGACGTTGATTTTATTATTTATCATTTAGAACACTTGTATGCCACCTCTTCAGTTTCTGGCAGGAGTCTGCTTGCAAGTAAAACGACGATAAAATAGGAAAAACATCAACTATTAATCTGTATATGAAAAATGAAACAATGAAAACAAGCCAGGAACAAAGAAGCAGCACAACAGTATTAATAGCATTAATAACACATGCCTCTGACCATAAGCAACTGTAAAACAGTGGAAAAAATAAAAAGATAAATGGCTGGTTAGGAAGAAATGTTTCCTAAAGGATAAGAAGAAATTGTTTAGATAGCACCTTAAAGACTGTATGGTAAGCTCCAGGCGAGGACATTACAAGGATGAGATGCCACCACTCAAAAAACCCTGTCTCTAGTTGCCACCAGCCTCATTTCTGAAGGTGAAGAAACCGAGCCCAGAGTTTGGGATGCAGATCTTAACTGACAGGCGGGATTATATCCATATCATGTTCTGAAGATGCCCCCCTCTCTCCCCCCTCCATCCCTCCCTCCAATCTTAAACATAGCTGCACCTAATAACTTCAATGGATTTAGAAAAGATTAATTTAATTTAGGATTGCTCTGTTACATAATGCAAAAATGTGAGGTTTGTGCAATGGGTACAAATTGATACTTCATTGGGCTTGGGCAGTGAAGTATCTCTGTGTGGGATGCATGGACATATTTAAAATAATCAGTGCAATCCTAAATATTTACTTCAGCTTAAGCCCATTAGACTAAGCTAAATCATGTTTGCTTGGGTAGGATTGCACTGTAAATTGCCCAAAGCAGTGTTCATTATGAACATTTGCTGGGGTGATTTGTATACATCACAATGACCTGAAATTATAAATCAAAAGACATGCCATTGTTCATTTCTTTTGGTTTTCATATATATTCATGGAGAGAATTTGTGTCTTATTTTCTTTTTCAATTTTCCCAATGTCCTTTTCTTTTATAGTATCTTATACTATCCTAGTCCATTTATAAATGCAAAAAACTGGTGTCAATTTTAATTTTATTATTAACTAGTTTCAAAGCCCCTTTATAAAAAGGGGTTTTGAAAGGGGAGAAGGCGTCAGACCGGCAGGGAGGGAATCCCCAGCAGGCGCGCTGCGCGCGGCTCACAGTTGCTCAGCCTGGGAATCGGAGGGACCAATCGGCAGGTGCTTCGCACCTGCCGATTGGTCCCTCCGATTGTCTGTCGTGAGGAAGGGTCCAACCCGGACCCTTCCTCATCACGGACAAAGCCCACCTCTAGGGGGCTTAACGAATTATATAGTCCGTGGCGCCCGTGGCGCCACGGGCTGTTTAAAGATTTTATTATTTTAGCTGGGACAAGAATTAGCAAAACCTCCCACTTCACACTGAGAAATTCAGCCGAATGAGGATAGCCACAAAATTCAGTTACAGCCTTACCCGAGTGATACATGCTACATCTCAATCAATTTTGAAGTATCACTGTGTATTACTCTAACTCTTCCCAAATTAGGGCCTTGAATTTATGTCTTTGTTATTCAGACAGTTTTGAGCACATTTGTTTTTCAGTGAAGCCTACTGATATCAATGGGGCTTATTTCCAAGCAAATATAGTTCATATCAGGTTGCCAATATTACTTGCTATCTTCCTGTCATGCAATAAATGGGTAAAGTAAATGGTAAATTATTACAGTTTCATGACTAGTGGTGGAATGAATTTGTAATATTGATTCTGGTTAATGTGACTAAGTTTATGCTATCAAACTATAGACCTATATCCATAGCATATTAATTTTCTAGGTGAAATGGATGGGCAAAGTATGAAATTAAGACTAAATAATCTGCATTGATTTTCCCCCCTTAGACTGATAACTGTGTCTCCCTGAATCGGTAGGAAACTATTTGTTATACTTCCATTTATATTCATATGTATTTTTTTCATTAAAACATAATTTTAAAAAGAATTTGTTCCTGACTACGTAGACTGTTGCTGTTTTTATTGATAGGTTCTAACTCAGAGTTAAATTAATGCTACTAGGATTGCAACTTCACTGTAGAATGGTGACAACTGGTTTTGTAGAATGTGGTTCCCATTCAACTAAACAGCTGTATTTAAAACCCATTGGGATAAGAAGAAATTATGCATCAATATATCTAATTCTCAGCATGACAAATCTATGGATACTTAACTGCTGAAGACTGAACCCATGAATGGGCACATTTCTCCAAATTAAGAGAAGCCACAAGTTTGTACAAAAATCTGAAAACTAAAACAAAGATACAATGGAGAAGGTAGTTAAAACCTTTTAAAGCAGCAGCACCAGCAGCTTTAAGAAACAAATAGCTTCAGTGGTCCTTGCTAAGCATCCATTAGAGCATTGCCAGCCTTTAGCCCTTTATTTCTGTCAGAAAATTCAGGGGGAGGGGTTAGACCCTTTGTAAGGCTGCTCTGACCTCTAAGAGAGGACCCATTGCATCTAGACTAAGGTGACCATATTTCTAGAATCTGGCGGGACTATCACGCTTTTAACCCAGATGTCCTGGGTCCCGCCTCGGTCTTCAGTCGTCCCGCGCCCGGCCCGGACTCAATATGATGTTTCTTAGACGCTGGCTGGCCAGCTACCCTTGGAGTCTTAGGATGCTGGTGAACCCAGTTGGAGGGAGGGAGGGCCACCGCCCTCCAGTGCTGCCCCCCCAGTGCCGCCCCACAAGAGGAGCCGCTGGTCAGCCATAGATGTCAGTGCAGTCAAACAATGCCCTTGGGGTCACTCCCACTGAGAGAGGGGCGGGGCAGTCCAGCCTAGCCTTCACCTTGGCGGGGTTGGGAGAGGCACGTGATGCAAACCATCCATTTAAAATGAAAACTCCTCCCCTGTTCTCTTTCTCCGTGCTGCAAGAAGTCAAGTGCACTTTGCTCTCTTTTGCCCTTCCCTGGATGCCGTACCCAGTGCCTCTCGAGGGGGCTGTTGGGATGGGCAGCTAAGTTGGAAGATGCGCGGAAAGTCCACTGGGAGGAGTCGTCAGCGCTTTGGGGCCAGTAGGAGGAAAGTGACTAGAAAGTTGGGTGGGGAGGGAGATGTTGCTCCTTGCCCAGGGGGATGAATAAGGCGGGGTAGACATCCCAGTCGGAGGGAGGGCCACGGCCCCCCCAGCCGCCGCCATCCTGCTTTACCGCTGTCAACATCTGGTCACCTTAATTTAGGCCCAGCAGCAAACCTGAGGCAACTTGATTAGTATCAAGCTGCATGACTCACCAAGGCCTGGCAACTTCCTAGTGTTCAACAGCAGTCATCCCACCAAAAGCAACATGGTGTACAGGTTAAAGTTTCAGAATAGTATTTTGGGAAACTCCCAGCCTAAGCCACCCCACAAGGTTGTTTTGTAGATAAAATGGAGGAAAAGAGGATTATATAAGGATTTGGGGTGTTGACAGGAAAAGAGAAAATGAAAATTGAGCGAAGGGGTACCAGTGAAAGTGTGGTGACCCCTGTAATTCATTGTGAGGGCAACTCTACCCACTGGCCACTGCAGCACAATGATTCATCATCTCCTACATAGAGGCTGCAAGGGAGGGAAAGCTGAAGATGGGAGGGAGGATAAATATATGTTGGAATTAGAGGAGTAAGCAGGGGAAGGGAAGAAGCTGTGGGGGCTGCCTAGGAAGGAAAAGTGGCCAGGGAGTGTTTAATAAGATGCCACCTACAAGTCATTGCCATTTACTTCTTTCTTTGTGTTTGCAAGTTTTAAAGACTATGTAGTTTGAATTCATTTATACTTCCTAAAATGTTCATATGAAGGATTGGGGAAAGAAAGAGAGGAAAAAGAAAGGGAGAGGCCATAAAAGACATCAAGAAATTAAATTTTGTATTTATTTATACCCTGCTTTGTCCTCTTTAATGCTACAGGAGGAACTCAACAATTTCCTTTGTAATGCTGAACTACTAATCAAAATAAAATTAGAGGTTGTAAAAGACCATTTTCAGAGGCACTAAGAAGAGAGAAGTAGTTTTATGTGTAGTGGCTTATAAATACACTAGATATGCAGTGAGCTCATACCAGCCATGAGATGTGCAGCTGAACAAACAAAATGACTATTTCAGTTTGATCATAAGCACTTGGAATGTTTCATCTATTGCCACAGATTCCTATTTTAAGCGTACTCATTAATGTGGGTCTAAAGCAAGCAAAGTTTGAAAGAATGTTGAAAGTCATGTTGGTAATAAAGTGAAGCTATCTCCCTGTCTTTCTAGGTAAAAACCCCAAAGGACTTCCCACTACTACCCTTTTCCTCAGAGGCACCTGAGAAAGAATACAATGAGTTAGACATTTTACCAGTGCACTTGTTTACATCATAGAGCTATGATAATGCATTCAGAACTCCTCAATGCTGCCTTCTTGTATGTAACTGTGGAAACTGCTGTTTTGATCTTCTAAAAATTCGTTTTACTTGTTCCATCATTTGGCCATACAACTACTATGAGGAGAATGAGGTCTTATGTAGTTTATATGTAACTAGAGGCAAAGCCTGTAGCATTCAGTAATACAACAGGTGCTAGATTGGAGGATGGAGGGGTGGAAGACCTCTGTGGATGCCCCCCCCCTCTAGGACCTGGAAAGGCTGCAGGCTGCAGGGAACTCACTGGCAGGGGCAGCTCTCACGAGCAGGGATCTGTAGCCTCCAAGTATCGTAGGGAAGTGGAAGGAGGGGTGGTCAGGGGTGGGGGATGGAAGGTGATGGGCTGACTATTAGACAGACAGGCAAGCCAGTTGGAGGAAGAGGCACTCAGGGGCGGGACAGCCACCCTGAGTAGATGTTAAACGCTGAGTGGCACTTAAGCCATGAGACCAGCTCCTCCTCCAGGGCTTTACCAGAAATATATTATGTGGAACAGAGTCCCTCCCAACTGCAACTATTTACACTTAAAAATAAAATGAAGTACAGTTTAAATTTTAAATTCATACTCTGAAAGCGTGTTTTGAAACTGTTTATACTTGGCACAATATAGAAAGACACTGAGATCAAGGATATTGCGAAGTCATGTCCGACCCATCGCGACCCCATGGACAATGATCCTCCAGGCCTTCCTGCCCTCTACCATTCCCCGGAGTCCATTTAAGTTTGCACCGACTGCTTCAGTGATTCCATCCAGCCACCTCATTCTCTATCTTCCCCTTCTTCTTTTGCCTTCAATCACTCCCAGCATTAGGCTCTTCTCCAGGGAGTCCTTCCTTCTCATGAGGTGGCCAGAGTATTTGATTTTCATCTTCAGGATCTGGCCTTCTAAAGTCAGGGCTGATCTCCTCTAGGACTGACTGGTTTGTTCTCCTTGCAGTCCAAAGGCAGATCAAGGATAACAAGAACCAAATATATTTAAATTTAAAACATTCTTATACCACCTTTCCATCCAATCAGAGTCCCCCATGGCAGCAAATATAAAAATATGAACATATTTGAACAATTTAAAACAACATATAAAATTCTAAAAGTTCAATAAAATTATACTATCTGTGCCTGAGGAGAGCCCTGGGAAAAAAGACCAGGCATTTTGGAGGCAATGACACAGCTTAACTGGCAAATATAAAACGTCTAGATAAAGGCTTTGCTTTGGACCCCAGTTATCCTTACCATTGTTCCCTCTAATATTTTGGAAACGCCCCTATAGGTGAAGTGCTGTCCGGGTAACGTCCAGTGTCCGCCCTGAGCTACCGCCTGCATCGGCTGGGCGCAGCTCTGTTAATGCGTTAGTCACCATCTACACAGGTTGACTGACCAATGTAAGTAACACTTATGGGATAACCAAGTAGCTTTATAAATACTGTGGCATACAAACTGAATGGATCTGCATAACTGTATTAATTATGATATAATCACTTCAAAACAACAATAATAAAAGTGAAGCATTGACAAATTGGCATAGAAGAAAATTTTCAACTAGTCAACATACAGATTATTGTCCAGAGTTTCAAAAATGGTAAGTAGTCATCTCCGGTCCCGGAAATACCTTCACTCTGAATGGCTGCTCTTCAGCTTACATTATTATTTTTTTAATTCACTGAGATATTATAACTAATAACCTGTATTAAAATATGCTTTCTAAGACTGGAACTTGCATGCTATATTTTCAAATGTTTAAGAATTTACTACAAAATTTAGTACTTATTAAGCCCTACTTTCTGCCCAAAGTGCTGCTTCACTTTTGAGCTTGAAGCCATTTTCTTCTACTGGTTGAATCTATGGTCTTGTTCTCTCATTTCAGATGAGAGCTGGGGTTGGGAAATGTCTGGAGATTTATGGGACAGAATCTGGGGAGTGTCAGGGTTTGAGAAGGGAAGAATCTCAATGGTATACAGTCAACACTCCAAAGCAGCCATTTTCTCCAGAAAAAAATGATATACGTTATCTGGAGATTAGTTGTAATTCCCAATCTCCCGATTAGCTGGCTCTGTAGAAAAATTTGGATTGTTCTCTGTCTCTATGCATTTGATATAAAACATCACATCCTTGTCTGTGTAACACAGACTCAGGTTCTTTCTACTCTTGAACATTTGCATTCTTTGCATCCTGAAAGTTTTTCTGCATAACTAAGTTAATTATTCATCTTTGACTTTCTTCCAATTATGGCTGGAGTTCATGTCAGTATAGCGCTGGAGCTCCCCCCACTGGAAGTTTATTTTTTAAAGAACTTAATTTATATGAATAATGAAAATACGTCGGAACCACCAATTTGAGTGAGTCATACAAACTCTATTAAATGGTATGGTATCCCATGAACATATAACAGACTGTGGAGATAACCATACTACTCTCTAATTGTCTTGAATGGAAAACAGACAGAAGCCACCCCCATAGTTTACTACAGAGCTAGGTAACCTGAAGTGAGCCAGAAGACATCTAGATCAGTGGTCCCCAACCTTTTTATCACCGGGGACCACTCAATGCCTTTTACTGAGGCCCGGTGGGGGGGGGGGTAGTTTACTCCTCTACTCTCAACCACTGCCCTAACTCTCTCTGATCGCTATGGTAATGTTTAAACATCCCTTCAAAATAAGATACAGACACGCCACAACAATGAAGTGTGTTGTAAAGGGCTGGGGGGGGGGGGAGAAGGCATCCTTCGGGGCCCACCCCCAATTAGTCGATGGACCACATGTGGTCCAAGGCCCACAGGTTGGGGATCGCTAATCTAGATCACTAGTTCTCACCTTGGGATCCTGACCCTATTTGGGATTGCCTGGCTCCTTCCACAGGGTTGCTAGGTTGGTGGCCACCACGGTGGCGGCGGTGGCCCACAGCAGTAGCAAGCTGCAGAAAGTGGATGCTTGTAGTGTGCTTGGCGCCGCAACAGCCAGCTCTTTGCCACCAAAGGAACCAGCGTGTCTGCGGCTCAGCGCAAGGCAGAGGGGCCAGGGCCCAGCACATGGTGTGTTTAATGTAGCGCAGTTGGCCCCGCCCCCATACATGCCGGGTGCATGCCACTTGCAGTGCGCCCAGCATCGCAACAGCTGGATGCCTGCACCACAACCTCCTCACCTGCCCTCCATCATACTAAAAGGTGGCTCTGGTGAGTCTTTGCCACCACTTGTAGCTGTGGCCACCCACAGCTGTGTAAGAATCCTAAAGGAGTCTGCAGGCAATCCCAACCGCAGTGGCGGAGCCATGGCACTGGTTGCCTTCATGCCACCTCCAGACTGTTGTGTGCCTGTGCACGCACTGCCACCACAGTTTAGGTTGTGGCATGAAACTGCTGATCTAGAAAGATGCTGGAGGGAAACTCACACAGAATCCAACATAGAGAGCCTATTCCTAGACATGCCAGTAACCCACTGACTACTGAGGAATCTGAAGCACTTTCCCACATGCAAGTCTGAGGAAATCCTCAAACCTGATTTCTTCTTTTTAACTGGGCAGGCATCTTCCTTCTCTTCCAGTTCCAGAACATATACCACTCCTAGGAACCAGTATTCCACTCTGGGAGTTGTCATTCCAGTGCAGCTGATCTGAAACCAGGGTCCTACATTCCCCTGCAAAGGGGAGGCGTTTGCCACTCAAAACATTATATTCCTCCAAAGGACTATCACGCCGCTCTCAGTTCTGTCTAACCCCTGAGCACGAATTCCAGTCACAGGCACCATCATTGTAGCCCGCTATTGACCCTACTCCCAGGGACAATCATTGTACTCTGCGGGCTGCCATTCCACACCCAGGGCAGATTTCTTTCAGGACCCCCTTCTGCATTTTCATTGTCACTTTTCTATCCTGTGTTATGTATATCCAAAGGGTCTTCAGCACCTCCATGGCTCCGAGTGGGCCGTCCGCCACTCCTCTTAGCACAGTCCGGGCGTCGGACGTGCTCTTGTGCAAGTAAAAGGAACCGTCAAGAACTCGGGCCGAACAGCCAGCAGGCCAGCTCGCCAAGGAACAATACGCGCACGCGTGCCTGAGCAGCACCTACGGGAGGGGGAGGGGATGGGGGCGGCCGTGTATGTCAGCTGGGACCGTCGCCCAATCAGGAACGAGCAAGTGGAAAAGGCTGTAATGTTGTCACCTGACCGTGGTCGTCCGGCGGAGCGCCCGAGGAACCCCCGGCGGAGCTGGCCCTGAGCGACGGGGGGGCCCCGACGGCTGTCGCCGGCTGGAAGGCGAGCTGGGTGAGCCCGTGGCGTCTCCCTGAGAGGACTGAGTGGTTTCTGCATGGGGGCGAGAGGAAAACAGACAGGGCGCGCAGGCGCGTAGCTTCCCGGAGGCGCCTCGGCGTCGAGCTGCTCCCTTCTCGTCGTGGGGAGGGGGCGGCGGCGGCGGCACCCGCAGGGATCTCGGAGGCCGCCTCGGGAGCTGCGCGTGCGTGTTCGGCATGCCTCGGTTCCTTCCGATGGAGTTGGTAGCGCTGAGAGCGAGGAGCGGGTGAGCGGCGGAGGTCGCGCCTGCTGGGGAAAGAGGGGTAGAGTAGATGCTCGGCCCGCTGCACGCTTCGGTAGCCTCGCCGGCCTGCTGCTGCTGCTGCTGCTGCTACTATTGCTGCTGCTGCTGTTGTTGCTGCTGGGGGGGGGGCGGAATTCCCTGGCTGGACGAGGACGGGGGCAAGCGGTCCTTCTGGGCAGAGACCCTCTCTAGCTGCCGGGTTCTGGGCTTTGCGCTGCCACCTCAGTGGGAACGGGCAGGAGGACCCATCGCCCGCAGGGAACCACCGAGGAGGGGGAGAGTTAGTGTGCTCCATATGGAACTGGCAGGGCCAACTAGGAAGCCTACATTCACGCCCCATTGTCCTGTAACCACATCAGATTGCACAGACACATAGGCGCTCTTGGTGGCAATAGGACCTCTTAACACCGAATCGAACTTGATTTTGAGGGAGCCAAGCTTATTTCTTACACTAGTAGCTTAAGCCCGTTGTAGGCAGAAATACAACGGGCGCTAGAATGGTGTGAGGGTGGAGTGTAATGCGTTGACATCTTGGGCTTGAAGGGCGGGAGGAGAAAGATGCAGTGGCCAGAATACTGGAGGGACCCCTGGCATAAAACCCCCACTGGCATAAAGCCCCCAAATTCGGTGAAAGTCCACAACATATAAAGCTCCTCTGTGCAGGCGAGGCTTTGCAGAGCCCAGAGAGCTCTGTTTGTCCCACCGTCTCTCCTCTGTCCCTCTGCAAGGTCTGCTTCTCCCTGTCGGCTGAAACAGTTGTCAGATGTGCCTCAGGAAAGAAGACAGCCAAGGCACAGGAAGTTGGGTGACACAGAATTTCCTCTCTGGATAAGAATATCCCATCCAGGTGGAGGCAAGATGTTCAGGGGGGAGGGGGGTGTCTTCCCATCTCCCAAAAGTAGGAGCAGGGAGGGAAAAGAGTGGGTTAAGGTGCCCTCTTCATCTCCTGGCCAAGTATGGCGAGGCCAAGATTAGGCATGGTGTTTGCTTCATTTCCATACTGGAGAGAGATAAAGAAATAAAGGACTGCAGAAGCCTTCCAGGTGTGAGCAGAACTAACCGGTGGGGGGGGGGGGGGGGAGGGCAGATTTCATTCGCAACCCAGGAGGGAAAATATCAAAATGTCACCCCAGCCAGTCAAAGTCTGTGTTTTTTCTTTGTCCGAGGCAGTAGCCGAAGCAAAACACACACGCACACACTGGGGGGGGGGGGACTGTAGTCATTTTTTTTGTAGTCAAAGTGAGAGAGAGAGAGAGACTGAGACAACCAAGAAGAGTCGCATTGCATTTTGCAAATCCTTTGCACAATGGAATGTGGCAGTGATCTTAAAGAGGAGCAAAACTTTTAATGCAGTTAGAGAACCTCCGCTTTGATTAGATAGGGGTGTTAGCTTTTTTCTTGTTTTTCTTGGGCAGAGAAAGAACTGAGCCGTGCTCTTAAAGTTGACACAACATTCCAATATTGGAGGGGTGTTTTGTCATTAAAAATGTGGGGAGACTTTGTTTTTGGAGGGGGGGGGGAAGCAGAGTTGCTGGATGACCCTTTCACACTCCCTGCCTCCTCCTTTTCAGGGCTCTGTCCCTCCAAAGATTTTCGGGAAGCGGAAGGGGGGAAGCAGAAAAGCAACCCAGTAGAAAGATAGCAAAAGCAAAGAAGGGTTTTGTTTTTGGGGGGGGGTGCTTGTATCAGAGGATGGCAAGATGCGAGGCTGGAGTGGTCTATGGAAAGAAGGGAAGGGAAGAAGGAGGGAGAAGGATGGGAGCGATGAAGGCAGGTGAAGGAAGAGAGGAAGGAGGGAAGAAGGAAGCTAAGGGAGGCCAAAAAGCCCATTGCACGCAAAAATGCAATGGGCGCTAGCAGCCCCCAGGAGTGAGAGTGGGTATGGGGGGGGACTACCTTTGCGGCTGGCGAGGGGCTGGCGAGTCCTGGTGTTTCGGCTGGAGTCCTGGTCTTTTGGCTGGAGTCCTGGTCTTTTGCTTGCATATGGAGGGCAAGCTATATGAAATGCTAGATTCAAGTGGGTAGCCTTGTTGGTTTGAAGCAGGTTTTTATGCAGAACAAAATTAGAGTCCAGTGGCACCTTTAGGACCAACAAAGTTTTATTCAAGCCACAAGCTTTTAAAGGGGACCCCTGGAGTCACACTTTGTTCTGTATCAAAAGCAACCGATCTCTATTCAGGCCATCCCTAAATGAGAGCAGAAAACAGAAATAAAGGCAAATTTGAATCCCCAATGGAGATTGAGAGGGGAGGTTGGGGTTTTCTAGAGTGTGGACGCGCCTGTGCCCTCGGGGAGAAGGGTTGAACGCTGGGGGCTCTTTTGCTTGCTTTTCATGAAACCTCTCTCTCTCTCTCCCTGTTTCTTTTCTCTGGGGAAAAATGTGGAGTTAATTATCATATCTACATGTCAGCTTCAGGAAGGGGATAGCTCATAAGAGCCTTTTTGGAAAAGGGGGTGGCGGAAAGGAGCTGAGGAAATAAAAGTGCGGGACCACGCTGCGCTGCTCGGCTGGCTGCTGCGGCTCCCATTCATTGTGCAAGGGCATTGCAGCGCTCGGTGGCTTGGCTGGCTGCTCAGCTAAACTCCTTTGGGCGGAAAGGGCAGCTGGGATTGGTTGAATTCCAGATCACGCTGGGCAAAAAGGCTTGATTTCCACCTTTGATTTCCACCAACAATATTAGCGAGGACTCTGTGACCAGCTGGAGGGAATTGCAGACTTTCTTCCCTTCTCCTTTTTCACCTCGGGAGGGGGGAGGAAAACCCACCTCGGTCCCTGATTTAAAGGGTCCACGGCAAATTAGCAACAAAACAAAAGTCTGCGGAGCAGCCAGGCCCTTGCTCCTCCTCTCTCTCTCGGAGCACGAAGATCCCAGCTCGGCCAGCAGCCGGCAGGCATCCCCGCTCCATCGCCTGTATTTTCCTCCGCTCCAAGGCGCCGCTTGGAAAGCCCCCCCATCTTGGAAAAAGCTTCTTTAAGTTTAAACCCGTTACTGTGTGTGTTCTCTCCTCTGCAGCCAACAGAAACAGCATCCAGCCCTCCTCCAAGTGACAACCTTTCAAATACTCCGCCGGCGGCAGAAGGCTTCCCGTCCCCCCCCCACCCACCCAGCCGAGGCTCTCTGGAGTCTTCTGCCGGCGGGCGGAGCGGCCTGGCGGGCGGGCCCGGCGGGCGGACGCTGCGAGGCCGCTCCGGCCGCCGGAAGAAGGCTTCCGGTCCCCCTCCCCCACCCACCCACCCACCCACCCACCCGAGGCTCTCTGGAGCCTTCTGCCGGCGGGCGGAGCGGCCTGGCGGGCAGGCCCGGCGGGCGGACGCTGCGAGGCCGCTCCGGCCTCCGGCAGAAGGCTTCCGGTCCCCCTCCCCCACCCACCCACCCGAGGCTCTCTGGAGCCTTCTGCCGGCGGGCGGAGCAGCCTCGCAGCGTCGTAGACGCTGCGAGGCTGCTCCGGCCGGCGGCAGAAGGCTTCCCGTCCCCCCCCCCACCCAGCCGAGGCTCTCTGGAGTCTTCTGCCGGCGGGCGGAGCGGCCTGGCGGGCGGGCCCGGCGGGCGGACGCTGCGAGGCCGCTCCGGCCTCCGGCAGAAGGCTTCCGGTCCCCCTCCCCCACCCACCCACCCGAGGCTCTCTGGAGCCTTCTGCCGGCGGGCGGAGCAGCCTCGCAGCGTCGTAGACGCTGCGAGGCCGCTCCGGCCGGCGGCAGAAGGCTTCCCGTCCCCCCCCCACCCACCCACCCGAGGCTCTCTGGAGCCTTCTGCCGGCGGGTGGAACGGCCCGGCGGGTGGGCCCGGCGGGCGGACGCTGCGAGGCCGCTCCGGCCGCTGGCAGAAGGCTTCCCGTCCACCCACCCACCCACCCACCCGAGGCTCTCTGGAGCCTTCTGCCGGCGGGCGGAGCGGCCTCGCAGCATCGTAGACGCTGCGAGGCCGCTCCGGCCGGCGGCAGAAGACTTCCCGTCCCCCCCCCACCCACCCACCCGAGGCTCTCTGGAGCCTTCTGCCGGCGGGCGGAGCGGCCTGGCGGGCGGGCCCAGCGGGCGGACGCTGCAAGGCCGCTCCGGCCGCCGGCAGAAGGCTTCCCGTCCACCCACCCACCCACCCACCCGAGGCTCTCTGGAGCCTTCTGCCGGCGGGCGGAACGGCCCGGCGGGTGGGCCCGGCGGGCGGACGCTGCGAGGCCGCTCCGGCCGCCGGCAGAAGGCTTCCGGTCCCCCTCCCCCACCCACCCACCCACCCACCCGAGGCTCTCTGGAGCCTTCTGCCGGCGGGCGGAGCGGCCTCGCAGTGTCTACGACGCTGCGAGGCCGCTCCGGCTGCCGGCAGAAGGCTTCCCGTCCCACCCACCCGAGGCTCTCTGGAGCCTTCTGCCGGCGGGCGGAGCGGCCGAGAGAAGGCTTCCCGGCCCACCCCCCAGCCGAGGCTCTCACCAGCCGCCCCGCCATTTTCCGAGCGAGTGAAGCAGGCAATGCTTCCCATTGTCTGCTCCCCATTGTCTGCTTGGGGCGGGATTGAATCCTTTATTCAGTCCGTGGCGCCCGTGGCGCCACGGGCTGTGTACAGATTAGTATTCTGCTCTGTCTCGAGTGACTCAGGGCAGATTATTTTTAAAACACAGCATAAAATATCATTTAAGCCCAAGTTTACATTAAAATCCAGGATATAACCTGTACTAATGTTGCCCTTAAAATCCTAGAACAGAACCCAGAAATCGCATGATCAGAATATGATTGGGAAGCAATGCTGTGTACATGCCTTCCAGGCCCCCTCCCCTTCACCCCTCCAGGCCCATCACTGACCGTTTTGGGAGGGGGGTTGACATGACTATATATGATCATATCACCTGATCAATATTTAACAAATTTTAAAAATATATTCAAAATTAATTAACTCCCACCCATTCAGGAAAACCTTCAGGGGCTGGAACCCCAGGGTTTCATGAAACGCTGGTTGAGAGAGCCTGGATTAGATGTTGGTTCTTATTGGACCTCAACCATATGCCTAGTGGAATAAATCTACCTTGCAAACTCTGTGGAGCTTTTGTAGGTCTTGCAGTGTCTGCTCTCCTTTATGGCTGTAATACAAAATCCTCATAATAGAACAGCTAGATTGAAGTCCAGTAGTACCTAAGAAACCAACAAATTGATGGAGTATAAGCTTTTGAGGTTCAAAGCACCCTTTGTCTGATGCACTAAGCTTTGACTCTCTAAAACATATCTTATACATTTTCTAAGATAAAGGTTCTAAGATGCTACTAGATTCATAATAAGACTTTTCTATACTTGCTTCTGGGTTAAATGCAGTCGTATGGTGATATATACCATGACTTAAACAGCAACACAAGGTAATTCTGGTCATAGTCTCCTGATGGGGGGGCATGATGTTGAGTTGCTCTACAGCAGGCTTTCTCAGCCAGGTTTTCATGAAACCCCATGGTTTCTTGTCAGCCCTAGAAGCGTTTCCTGAATGGGTAGGAGTTAATTTTTAAAATATTTTTTATAATTTGTTAAACATTTATTGGGTGATATGACCATATATGGTCATGTTGACCCACCAACTCCTCTCCCAAAATGGCCAGTGTTGGGCCTGGAGGGGGTGAGGAGGGACCCTGGGTGGGTATGTACACAGCTATGCTTCCCAGACATATTATACATGATGATCGCACCACTTCTAGGATATCTCAAAGCCTGAAGAATGATTCAGGGGTTTCTCAATTGTAAAAAGGGTTGACAAGGGTTCCTCTACAGCAGTGGTCCCCAACCCCTGGTCTGGGGATCGGGACCGGTCCGGGGATCAGTTGGAGGCTGCGGCTCCTTCTCATCCTCCTCCTCAGGGGCTGCCCTGCCACTCTGCTGCCGGCTCACCTTTGGTGCTCTCCAGCGGCCGCCATGGCTGGGGCTCCCCCTCGGTGTGGCACTGCGCAGCTGCTGCTAGCAATACCCCCCAGCAGGCGGCAGGAAGTCAGGGGTGCCAGCGGGAAAGCGAGCGGAGCAAGGGCTCAGGCAGCGGGAGCGTCCCTCGGCAAAAGACTACCCCTTCCCTGGGCCTCAGTAAAATTGTCAAGCTTTGACCGGTTCCCAGTGATAAAAAGGTTGGGGACCACTGCTCTACAGTAATGGGATGGAAGTTGAATATAAACCAAGTTGTGAAAAATGTTTGTACTTAAACAAAATAAACCTGGCAAGATACAGTGGGGCCAGCTGATATACCTGGCAAGTGGAGGCATTTGATCAAAAGACCAATATTGTGTGGGAGAAATCTGAATTTGACCTTTTTGTTGTACTTTGTGAAGATGCAGTGTAACTTAATTTGCTTCATTTATATAGCCTGCCTTTCTTGCTGATTGTGTAATGTGAAAACATTTAAACCAGTCAGCATAAGACTTCCAATAAACAATGCAACAGGACTATTGTTATTATTTAGTTATTTAGTTATTTATTTTGCTGTATGGTCAAGGATTCAAGGATTATCTGGGAGCCATGCAAGGGACATTTGGAGGTGGCTTGCTATTCCTTGCCTATACGTCATGATCTCTAGTGTACCTTGGAGGAACTACCACCCAAGTCCTTCGATATCTCCCATCCAAATACTAGTCAGGATAGGCCCTGTTTAACTTCTGAGATTTGGCAGGCTTATCTGGGCTATATAAGGGGGCTAGGGTTACTGAATTAGAAAAGAGTTCAAATAAAAACCCTGTCTAAATGTGACATCCCATAATGAAGAAAGTAATTACAAAGGTAGATAACAATGCTATAAAAGCAAGGTGAGATGCACAATAAACTGCAATCGACAAACAATCCTTTTTCCTTATAAAAGCATCTTCCTGAGCTTTCTGATCTACCGTTTTTTAAATGCTGTCATGAACAGTTCTGTTTGGACTGGACTGGATACTAATATTTTAGTATCAAAATAGCAATATTTTAAATATTTTAAAAAGGCGATATGATTTTGCCACCTTTGATACAATAAACTGTTTTTGGAGGATTGGAGGACTCAACCACTGATGAAATCAATGAAAATGGAATTTATCTAGAAGCCATCATGGTTGTTCCTTCTGGTATATAAAAAAATTGTAAACGAAATTGAATTGAAATTCATTGTATACATTATTACAAACATATTGCCTTGGAAAGGTTCCCTGTTTTATTCTGTTGACTAGTAAAAAAGCCCATTGTATGAAGAAGACAATGGGAGCTAGCAGGTGGGGACCAGAGCGAGCGGCAGGCGAGGGACAGAGCGAGGGACAGGCTACCTGAAAGAGGAGGCGGGCGGCGGCTCCTCGGCGTCTCGTAGTTTTTGCCGGGGAGTCCCAGGTGTGGTGCGCTGGGCTGTGGCGGCTCCTCTGCATTTTTTTGTTCTTCTGCGGCTTTCCCGGCGGCTCCATTGTGTTCTGGGGCCGTGAGGGCAGGGAGCACCCAGCAGCTGTGCTGTGGGCGGCTGCCGGGGCTCCCAGGGCGCCGGCTTGAAGCGGCGAAAGGCTCCTCCAGGGTTTTTTTTTTTCTGCTGCCTCTCGGCTTGGAGCTGCGAAAGGCTCCTACAGGGTTAATGCTTTTCTGCTGGCTCTCGTGGGCGTGGCGGCTTGGAGCTGCGAAAGGCTCCTACAGGGTTAATGCTTTTCTGCTGGCTCTCGTGGGCGTGGCGGCTTGGAGCTGCGAAAGGCTCCTACAGGGTTAATGCTTTTCTGCTGGCTCTCGTGGGCGTGGTGGCTTGGAGCTGCGAAAGGCTCCTACAGGGTTTTTCTTTCTGCTGGCTCTCGGCTTGGAGCTGGGAAAGGCTCCTACAGGGTTTTTCTTTCTGCTGGCTCTCGGCTTGGAGCTGGGAAAGGCTCCTACAGGGTTTTTTTTACTGCTGGCTCTCGGCTTGGAGCTGGGAAAGGCTCCTACAGGGTGTTTTTTCTGCTGGCTCTCGGCTTGGAGCTGGGAAAGGCTCCTACAGGGTTTTTTTTTCTGCTGGCTCTCGGCTTGGAGCTGCGAAAGGCTCCTACAGGGTTTTTTTTCTGCTGGCTCTCGGCTTGGAGCTGGGAAAGGCTCCTACAGGGTTTTTTTTCTGCTGGCTCTCGGCTTGGAGCTGCGAAAGGCTCCTACAGGGTTTTTTTTTCTGCTGGCTCTCGGCTTGGAGCTGCGAAAGGCTCCTACAGGGTTTTTTTTTCTGCTGGCTCTCGGCTTGGAGCAGCGAAAGGCTCCTACAGGGTTAATGCTTTTCTGCTGGCTCTCGTGGGCGTGGCGGCTTGGAGCTGCGAAAGGCTCCTACAGGGTTTTTCTTTCTGCTGGCTCTCGGCTTGGAGCTGGGAAAGGCTCCTACAGGGTTTTTTTTCTGCTGGCTCTCGGCTTGGAGCTGGGAAAGGCTCCTACAGGGTTTTTTTTCTGCTGGCTCTCGGCTTGGAGCTGCGAAAGGCTCCTACAGGGTTTTTTTTCTGCTGGCTCTCGGCTTGGAGCTGGGAAAGGCTCCTACAGGGTTTTTTTTCTGCTGGCTCTCGGCTTGGAGCTGCGAAAGGCTCCTACAGGGTTTTTTTTTCTGCTGCCTCTCGGCTTGGAGCTGCGAAAGGCTCCTACAGGGTTTTTTTTTCTGCTGGCTCTCGTGGGCGTGCCGGCTTGGAGCTGCTCTCGTGGGCGTGCCGGCTTGGAGCTGCGGCTGCGGCGGCCATTTTCGGCGGCGGCCAGCTGGCGGCAGCGGAGGCGGCTGCTGGCTGTCGGGGGCGGCGGCCATTTTGAGAGGTCCGTCAGAAGAACGGACGGGAGTCCCCGGCAGCCGCGTCAGTCCGCCAGGCAGGGAGCACCCGCCAGCCGCGCTATGCGTGGCTGGCGGGTGCTCCCTTGCCAGTGAAGCAGGGAATGGGGAGCCGCGCTTCGCGCGGCTCCCCATTGCCTGCTTGGGCCGGGATGGACACTTGGAGGGGCCAATCAGGAGCCGCTTCGCGGCTCCTGATTTGACCCCTCCGAGTTTTTATCCCGGACCGGTCCCGCCCTAACTCCTCCCCACCACCCCTTACTCCTTTATACAGTCCGTGGCGCCCATGGCGCCACGGGCTGTGTACAGATATCTCAGAAGCTAAGCAGGGTCAGTCTTGGCTAGCATTTTGATGGGAAACCTCCAAGGAAAACTAGGTTCAAACCATGCCTGAATATCTCTTGCCTGACTGCCAGGCAATCCTACTATCGTAGCATCTCCTGATTCATGCCATACAATAAATTATATAGCAAGTATGCTGCAACGTTGTATACCAATTGGCATTTCTAAGTTGACTTTAAGGGCAAACCCACATAGAGAGCATGATAGTTGTCTAGCCTTCAGGTTATGGTGGTATGGATCCACAGGCCAGTTAGGGTGGAACAGCCTCTTTCAATCTTTTGACCATGGAGGAACACCTGAAATAATCTTTTAAGCTTCAAGGAGCCCTGGAAGGGGTGTCAGCTGGCCATACACCCCTGTCATGCCCCCAGGAGTGACATCACTGAAAGTGCCATCACTATCCATATTAATAGGCAGGCTCAAGAGAGGACTGATGGGGGAGAGAGAGGAGGTGGTTAAAAGCAGGAGTAGTCATGCAGGTGGCACCCCCTCCCAGGTGTAGAAACCATGAGGGAACTCACACTTGGGAGAGGGCACAATGAAAGTGGCTGAGTCCATTAAGGCAGGGGAGGAAAGACCATGGACCCCTGGTTGGGAATCCCTGGGGTTGAGAGCTGTCTTCTAGCTTTATTATACCAGCAACATATCTTGAACAAAATGACAATTTTCAGTATATTCCCCAAGGGACTTGAAAATTTGCCAGAATGAGGTAAACGTAAACAGGGTTCTATTTCTACTAATCCTTTCTAAATATTTCTTAGTGTTGTGACAGATCTCTAATAGCTATAGTAGCTGAAAAATATATCTGATACATTTTGTGCTGAATATCATATTTTTACATTTTATTTGGATACTAGCTTCAAAGCCCTTTCCTAAGAACCGGCCTTGAAAGGGTTCCCTCCCCTGGCCAGGCTGCTTAAGGTGGCTTTGGGCGGCAGCTTGCAACCAGATCGTGGGGATTGGGCAGCTCATTAGGAGGGCTGGGACAGAGCTCCTTAGCAGTCAGCTAGTCAGCTCCTTAGCAGTCCTTAATAAGTAGTCAGCAGGCCCAGTCTAGCAGGCCAAGAGGCCCTCGTTAGGAGGCCCTCCACCATGACCCTTTGCCCAGGGCCTTTCCCCTTACCTGCTGCTGGCTCCAGGCACTGAGTCGTCTGAGAGCAAAGAGGCCAGGGATGGAGGGCGGGAGGGGCAGGGCCAGAACTGCACCCTGATTGGCCCTATTCTAACTTGGACAGCCGGACACGACCCACCCCCAAGGCTGTTTCATAAATATATAGAAGAACAACAATGGATAAGGATGTGCCTCTATGGGTGCATAATGAGACCTCCAAATGTATATAAGCTATAATTAGCTCTTCTTGTATCACAACAAGTTGTAGTAGACTTAAAAACAAATACAAAATATCCCTTTTAAATTCAGGAAAATGGTCAAAAGAACAGTCAACAGTCAAGTTTCAGCTATTGAGACCTGCCTAAATCTGGCGCTTGGAGGCAGATGAAAATTTATTTTATTTTATTATTTATTTATTATTTAATTTATATCCCGTCACTCCAAGTGGCTCATGGTGGCTAACAATATAAAACCTCATAGAACCTTAAAATTGTAATAACAGCCCCTTCAGCAGTGCAGAAACTACCCCCTGAACCCCACTCTCAGACTATATTCCTGCATCACCCGGGGCCAATGACAAGGGAGGTCCAGTGTACTGTAAAGGTAAAGGTATCCCCTGTGCAAGCACCGAGTCATGTCTCACCCTTGGGGTGACGCCCTCTAGCGTTTTCATGGCAGACTCAATACGGGGTGGTTTGCCAGTGCCTTCCCCAGTCATTACCGTTTACCCCCCAACAAGCTGGGTACTCATTTTACTGACCTCAGAAGGATGGAAGGCTGAGTCAACTCCCAGCCTCATGGGCAGAGCTTTCAGACTGCATGTCTGCTGCCTTACCACTCTGCGCCACAAGAGGCTCTATTGTGTACCGTATTGTACTGTAATTTCTCTGTTATGAAGACTTCGCAGTATAGTTGTGATGGTATTGCTGTTTTGTTTTGATGTTCAACTGTGTTTATTGCTGTTTTATTCTTATCTGAATTCATTTGTGAAATTTACAGAAAGGTGATGTAAAAATTCTGTACGTAAATAAATGTGTTCAGTGTTCTTTGCACTTGGTCAGTACTTGGTGTTTTTCAAGAAAGTGCTTACAGCATATCTTAACGCTCAGCCGTAAGCAAGAATTTTGGAAATGAGATCATCATTTTAACATGAACTTAAGCAGTGGTATACAGCTATATGCATCTATAGCTAGTGTATGGTTCAAGGCAAGAGGTTTTGCTCTTCTCCATGTCATAACAATGAACTTTGGTGATTGTTCAAGCATTGTTAAGGATCAGTGAACAAGCTGGGGAAGGCGACTGGGATCCCCTCCCCTGTGTTTTGATGATTTAGAACTGCCTCCAACGCTTAGTATTACATTTGTTGGCAAGATCCGAAAGTGCAATGACAGGAGTAGTGACAAGTTTCTGCTGACTATAAAGATCAGCTAAAATTTAAGGATCCCTGAGTTTGACTCAAAGCTACAATTTTGTGTATACTTAGTGGGAATAAATCTTGTTGAACAGTCAGACTTTCTTCTAAGTGAGTATGCCCAAATTGGGATGAATCTCTGCCCACCCGATACAATGAATTGGAATTTGCCAGTATAGGTTGAGGTTAAACAGTAAATTAACATACAGCATAATTAAGATGTTTAACAGTTTCATGGACCAAACAGGAATAATTAAATGAATACTTTCCTTTTCAGTAAAATGCTGTATCATGCCTTGTCAGTACGACCTAATGAATCAGCAGCTCTTAACTATTGCAAGCACTCATGTGAAACATATCTTTTCCTCCATAAAAGGAGAGGTGGTTGGGGTGGGGTTAGTTATACAACCATCATTTAAAGCTACTGTTGATTATTTATCTCAACTTCTAAGTGCAAGTTTTCTTCAACAGCAATAATCAAGGTACTAGGAATAAACATTGTAAAGGGAGACTATATTTAGTAGGTTAGTAAAATGTTTTTCTTCAGTTGAACAGTAACATGGTGGAGGTTTGCAGCCTTACGGTAATGTCATGTCCCTAGTTAAAATGGATTTAGGAGTGTGTAGCTTTCTTTAGGATGGTACTGTTGGTTTTATAAAATTAACTACTGCTTTTCACATGTTCTTTGTAATGTTTGTGGCTTGTAAGTGGTCTGAAATGTAAAAGTTGCAAAATCAGAAGTGTATAGCCCTTGAGCATGATGGTTGTTATTATATGTGACTACTGTTTGAGGGATTTTATTATGGCTTTATTATTATGGTGCCCTCAGTTGAACTCTAGTTGTTCTTTTTGGATTTTTATTTGGCTCTTGAATTAGCATGGATCAGAATCTTGGTTTTCTTATTTCTGATTCTGTTTCTCCACTATCAGGCATTAGAACAAATATACTTAAACATGTATGCTTTCCACTTGTTTCTTCAGTAGGCTTGTTTGTTAAAGGTTCAGGTTACATTTGTACAAATCACTCAAGCAAAAACGGTTGCACAACTTATCCTGTATTTTCTAGCAGCATAAATGACTGAAAATTCAATGGGTTTTGTGAACCATCAGTTTACTCCTGCCTGGTATACGAAGCATATTTTGATGGGGATGGGTGATAGGAAAGCACTGGATATCTTCCATCATTATTCTTAAAACTGAAACTAGGAATGCCACCTGGCCATTTATTTAGATGGTTATTTTGGGACTTTGTTACCGGAAGAATAGGCAGGGCTGTTTCTGAGATTTGCTCCTTCAAATATTTATACAATTGTGGTGAATAGTTATTTTTCTCCTCGTCATTAAAAGAAGTTTGCTTTATTGTTCCAGTATGTATCACTGTAAAAAACAAAAAGGTGTACAGGTCCCCTCTGTATTGCACCTAAATTCATGCATTCTATGTGAGTTTAAGAAGAAATATTGACACTGCAAGATGCTGTCTGAAATCAGGAATTCTCAGCCACTGAAATTGATTTGTGATACATCCCTCAACATCTTCTGCTAATTTGAAGAGACTGTAAAATAGGTTACAAAACATCTCTCAGTGACTGGATGTAACATGTGCCTTGATTAAATATTATCTTCTGTAAATATTGTGGTGCAGATGCTTTGTAGTGTGTATTTAATTTAGTTTCTGTTTGCATTTCCTATCAGGTCTGAATAACGGAACATGCTCCCCTCTGAGACTTTCACTAACATTTGTGATACAGCATGTCTTTAAGTGAAAGGAATTCTGTGGTTTTTGCGTATGAGTCTTCAGTACACAGTATCAATGTTCTGCTCAGTCTCGATGAGCAGAGAAAGCAAGATCTTTTTTGTGATGTTACCCTCTTAGTGGAAGATCAGCGATTTCGGGCTCATCGCTCTGTGCTTGCAGCATGTAGCAGCTATTTCCATTCAAAAATAGTGGGTCAGTCGGAACTTGATCTTATCATTATTTTACCAGAAGAGGTAAGTGGCACCCTGAAGTATTTCATATAGGAATACTTGAAATCCATATTCCGTTTTACTGCAGCTTATCTTTGGGTCGTTAATAGGAAGAAACAATGTAGAAATTTTTTTTTTTTCATACAATACAGAAATTTCAGCATATGAAAAAATAGTAATGATCATTTCAGGTGTGCATTCAGGAGTAAAAACCAAATAAAACATCTGTGACCCCAAACTTACTACCTAATTTGTGCTCTAAAATAACCAGTGTTACTCATTCTGAAAATGAAAGTAAATCTGTTATGCACTCTGTGCTCTTCCTCTACTTTCTGGTAAACTGATGTTCATTTTAGTTAGTTACTTTGAAAGGAAGAAAGTTTTAATATGTATACAAATCCTGCAACAAAAGGCAGGAAATGTATAGCTTGCTTGAGTCTCTAGTAGACTCTGCAGCAGAATATACTGTGCTGTGCAGGTGTGTTTGTTTTTTTATTATTATTTTATTTTCTTATTCAAACAGCCTGTGAACCAAGCTGGTCATGTTTTCTTTTATGTATTTATTTATTGGTTTGGCATACTTTTTTAAAGCTGAGGTCCCCAAACTAGCTCACAGCAATTGTAAAAGCACTATAGGTGTAATTCAAAACAAATAGCACACACACCTCAGTATTGGAAAAGCACTGTCCAACTGGATCTGGAGCAGATATGTTATGGAATCTTTGCCTGTCTCCACCTCCCTTTTTTGCCACCCTTCATTACAAGAAATATACCCAATATAAATAAAAGGTTGCCTGACTGATTGAAACAGTGGAGAAGAGCTGCTTAGAGGGGACTGAAAATAGTCAATTTATAGCCAAAGGATCCAAATTGCAAGAATAGGACCACATTACAAAGGTTCAATGGCAGTGAAACACAACTTCTGTCTCACTTTCCTCAGTGTTACATTCATACCATAAATGTGTTAACTTCTTAATTTGTTTAACTCATGGGCTGTGTGCCTTAAGAAAAGTAACACACAAGTTAATATCTCCATCTATATATGTATCGTACGATATGAATAAATGGTGCCAGCATGTGAATGGATCATTGTTTGAGCCATCAACCCCAATATTCTTATGTGAGTGAGGAGCTGTTATTAAAGGGGGCTGGGCAAGCTGTCTACTGAGATGTTTAATGGTCATGGCTCTTTGTATATTTTCAAAAGACAAGGGTGGCAATTGTGACATTCTGATGTAAGTGTACTCTGAGCATGAGAGAGACAGGCAGAGGGTGCTAGGTGCTCTGTGTGAGTAGAGAATGGACATCACATGGTCTTATCCACTGACTAAATTCCTTGCAAGAGCTCCTCCTTTCTGTCCCCATTTTTGGTGTGTAGACAAGAAAGAAATTTTCAAGCTGGCAATGGCAAAAACTTTATTCAAACAATAGTATTTTACTTCATCAGTGAACTTATTGTTTAATTGGTCTTTTTTCAAGGATACTAACAAACTCTTCAACATACAACAAGGTATATTGTATACCAGTGGTCCCCAACCCGCGGTCCGCCTTCCTTCCCCCCCCGAAGCGAGAAGCTCACCAGGCCGCGAGCAAATCGGCTGCCAAAGCGGCCGATTAGCTCACAGCCCGGCAAGCTTCTCACTTCTGGAGGGGAGGGAAGAGAAGCTTGCCGTGCTGCAAACTAATCTTTAGCGGCCGATTTGCTCGCGGCCCGGAAGGGCCCGGAGGGGAAGCTGCGGCCGCCGGCATGGCAGCGGCACAAACGCACATTGCGCACTGCCGGGCGCAAACACGTGCGTGGCAGTCCGCACATGCGCGTTTGCACTGGGGCCCCCGGGCCGCCTTCTCCGCTCACCACTCCGCAGCGGTCCGTGGCAAGCAGAAGCTTGCGGACCGCTGTTGTATACTTTATATTTTATATTTTAAGCCATATAACTTGGGTCTATTAATATCAAAGATCCATGAAGGTAAATCTTATAAATGACCTTTGGCACCTTTGGAATTCTGACACCATGGTGCACACATATAGAATAATAGAATCATAGAGATAGCTGCCACAAGAGGTGAACTCAACTCCAAAAAGTTGGGGTGTGAGATTATGCATAACTCTAATAGTAACTCTTCAGCATTTCAGGCAGAAGCCTTGCTTAACAAGGCCTTTTTGTATGAACTTACTGTTACAAATATCTTCTTGCTTACATGCAACTTAACTTCAGTCACACAAAGGAGATCTTGTGTTGTGGGGGCAGCTGCTGCCAAAGCAGTTTTTTCAAAAAGTTTTCACAAACAGTCAGAAACCCTGCCCACTTTCTGACAACACTTGGCAAGAACCAGGAAAGGTATTGGCAGGTACCATGGTGCCCACAAGTTCACAGCCCACATCCCAAACAAGCCAAAATAGTAAAGGGTTGACATAATGCAGTCATAACTACTAATTACTGTTAAGGAACAGTGTATTTATATATTTCTATAGTCACCTTTT
The DNA here is from genome assembly GCF_049243985.1 of Paroedura picta. NCBI lineage: Eukaryota > Metazoa > Chordata > Lepidosauria > Squamata > Gekkonidae > Paroedura > Paroedura picta. The sequence continues at coordinate 56,623,919 of NC_135374.1, forward strand.
TAAGTTTTGCAATCTTGGGGTAGAAAGTTAACTTATTTTCTTTGTCTCATCCCTCTTTCTTATATAGGTTACACTCAAAGGCTTTGATCCTTTGCTTCGATTTGCATATACTTCTAAACTTATTTTAGATAATGATAATGTAGCTGAAGTTTGCAAGTGTGCAGAATTCTTGGGAATACATGACATTGAGGAATCATGCTTTCAATTTCTAAAATTCAAATTTCTGGACCATAAACTAGGCCGACGTGAATACCAGAGAAAAAAGTGTTGTAAATCACGCTGTCAGAAAGAGGAGCATAAAGTAGATGTTGCTGATGATGCTAGCCATCTGGAAATAGATGATGCAAATGAAATTTTGCCAAACGAATGCATTCATCAGTTGAAGAACTACAGAAGTGAAACAAATTCAGACGTACCTCTTCTACAGAGCAGCACCAGTCAAACATTTGAATCTGAACCAGAAAGGGACCAGGGACTTGAATTTACATCCCTTTGCCCCAAATATAGGAAGTTCCAAAAAGCTGTGGAGAGTGATAAAGCCCCTGCTTTGGAGTCCAACTCCAATATTAAAGAAGTTCAGGTAACATCTGCTGCATCTGTTCTTCAGATTGAATCATATTCTAGTGGTGCTACACAGAAATCTTTTGAATGTGCAGCTGTGCCTCCAGACACAAAATGTGAAGATGCTCCAGTAGAAATGGAGGAAGATGGGAAAGAGGAGTTCTTGAAACAGACCGCTTCTGTGTTCCAGAGTACTGAATGTTCTGTGGAGAAGTCAGTAGCCTTTTCGCCCCATAATTCTTCTGTTGCTACTCAAGGGCTTTATTCCACTGCTTTCTTGAACACATGCAATCAGTATCGTGACTTGACATTGAATGGTATGCAGAGCAATACAGAGGTCACCCAAAAGGTCACTGAAAAAAGCAGCAGTGTTACAGGACCAGGAAACTGCAAACCAATCAGTGGAAGTCCTGATGAGAGCCTGCCTTTAAAGTCTCAGTTGTGTGAAAGAGAAAATGTGAATGATACTTCACCTAGCAATCGCAGCAGTGTGGAAAGGGAGGTGGCAGAGCATTTAGCAAAGGGGTTTTGGAGTGACATTTACAGTACAGATACAACATGTCAAATCAGCTTATCTCCTGCATCAGATCAGGTCTATTCAGAAAAAAAGGCAGAGTGTCCTTGGTTAGGTATCAGGATCAGTGACAGTCCTGAGCACTGTTCTCAAAGAACTTTTACAACTTTGAGCTCTGTTAACTGCCCTTTCATAAACAACCTCAGTACTGGAAACAACACAGAAATTAGTAGTGGTGATTGTGTACAGGAACAGCAGCAAGAACAGTGTCCTTATTCCTGTGTGATAAGTTTGGAAGAAGATTCTGAAACTGATACTGAAGGTGATAGTGAATCCTGTTCTGCAAGAGAACAGGAATGTGAGGTAAGAATGTATACAGTATCCTGTTCTGTTTTTGCATATTCTACATCAAATATGATTTTCATCTAAGAATGTTAAATACATTTATTTTCTAAAACAAGCAATACATGAATAATAGGCAACTGGAATACTAGCCAGTTTGCAATGCTAAGCACTCTTGCTTAGTTCGCTTGAAATCAATTGGGCTGCCACTGAATATTTCCCCACCACCTTACAAGGAAGCCTGTTCTACTGTGGAACTGCTCTGACTGGCAAGAACAACATCTAGATGTTTAGCCGAAAGTTCTTTTGAATTAATTTCAATCCATTGGTTCTGACCCTCCGAGACAACAGAAAACAATTTTGTTCTATCCTCTTATGTGGCAGCCCTTCAAGTACTTGAAGATGGCTTTTGTGTCACCTCTTAGTAGTCTTCTCTCCAGGCTAAACAGACCAAGTTCTCTCAACCTTTCCTTATACATACGTCTTGGTCTCCAAACCCCTCACCATTTTCATTGCACTTCTGTAGACATGCTCCAGTTTGTCAACGGGATCCAGAGGTTTTGAAATAAATTTATGGTTTGATTTTGATTTATGTTTTAGGTAAAGCTGCCATTTGATGCACAGAAGATCATTTCGCTTTCTAGAAATGACTTTCAGTCATGTCTGAAAACGCACAAATTGACACCTGAACAGCTGGATTGTATCCACGATATTAGAAGGCGAAGTAAAAATAGAATTGCAGCGCAGCGCTGTCGCAAGCGGAAACTAGACTGCATACAAAACCTTGAATCAGAAATAGAGAAATTGGTATGTATGGGATGTTTGCTTGAGAACTAAAATGTAATCTTTCTGCAAGCTTAAATTCTTTTATATTATGTTATACATTCCCTGAGGTAGCTGTTGACAACTTCTCAAAGTGCTCAGATGTCCTTGCCCATTTCCTCACAGTTAGAAAAAAATTGTTTTAAGGGTATTGGTCACTTGGCCTGTGCATTCTTGAAAGGGATGCAATTCTCATACATTTCACATGAATCTCCCTTACTCTAAATCAGACCACTGGTCAAGTCAAGGTAAGCATCTCCAGGATCTTAGGTATGTCTTCCATATCACTTACTAGTTGAATTTTTAAACTAGAGATGCTGGAGATTGAACCTAGAACCTCCTGCATGTTAAACAGATGCTGTGCCACTTATCCGGCATTTTACAAGGCAGATCTAAATTTACCAGGGCTGACTGCTTTATTGTTGGGAAAGAAAGAACCATAATAGTAAACTACCTGAACCTGAGTTCTTCTGTCATGCTAGCAAGCCCAGCCAAATTGGATTAATAGCAGAAGTGAATTTGTTTGTTTTAACGGTAGCTTAGTTTCTTATTAGGATTTTCCCTTTTTTCTTGCTCTGTAATTGTTATAGTTTGCTGCGGCCTAGAAAAGTAGTCTTTCTTTTGAAGTGGCTAACCTTGGCCAGCAAAAATGATTTTCAGTCCCATTTGGAAAATGCTGATCTTTAAACCTCATGGGGAGCAGTATAAATAATTGGTTACGTGCTAAGTGGGTGGAAAGTGGGCAGGGCTGGTGCAGATGAGGGCCCAATCAGAAGGTGCAAAGCCCTCAGCAGGATAGGCCAGAGTTACAGCCAGGCACAACAACATGAGTACAGAGGGAGGCCTTCCCCCGGGTGTGCTTCTGGGCCCAGCGGGAAGGCCGCACTGCTGCTGGGGGGAGGGAGGCTTTCCCCCGAGCCCAGAAGCACACCTGGGGCCTCAAAAAGGCCCCAGGTGTGTTTCTGGGCCTGGCGGGAAGGCTGTGCTGCCACTGGGGGGAAGGGGGGGGCCCCGGGGGAAGGCTGCGCCGCTGCCAGGGCTGGGCGGGGACAAGTAGCCTTCTCAAACCCTTATCTTTCTCTTTCTTTTGTGCCTTCACTCCTCTCCATCTGTTGCTACCTTCCTCCCTCTGTTCTCCATTCACTCTTTAACTCGGCCACCTCTGGCCCACCTCCTTACCCTATACCTGCCTTCCACCCCCTCTGTATTCTTCCCTTGTTTTCTCCCTTCTTGCAGATCTGTCTTCACACAATTCTCCTCCCTTCCACCCTTTCTAGTGCCCGTTGTATTTACAAGTACGACAGGCTTTAAATCTAGTCTTAAATAATGTTTTCCAGCCGTTGGTCATTGGAAGAGAGTTTTGTTCCCTCCCCGTTCTTATGTTTTTTAATATTCTATTTTATTTAACTTAACCTAGGTTGTGGCAGTCCCTATGGTTTGTGTTATTATTCTTCTATTTGTTATAAAGCTGCTCCTCTAAGGGTGGTTTGTGTTTGGGATCTGCTTCTAGCACAAATGTATTCATATTCTGTATTATTCTCATCTTTTTAGTTACTTAGCTTTACCTCAGTCACTCAGTTATAAGGATCTCTGAGCTATTTTAGCTGTTGTATTTGTAATTTTATTATATTTTCTGTTCTATTCCCTTGTAAGGGATTATATCAATATTAATCTGGAGGTTTATTAGAGGTACATTTTAATTTCACTACAGCCTAGAGATACAGGTTCAACTGGCAGCCATTTCAGGCTGACAGCAGAGAAGTGCCACCATTAGCAAAACAGATGCATGGATCCTGAATGCAGACTTGCAGCATATACAAACAAGCAGGGAAATCAATAAAAACCCTGACCTGGATAACCCAGACTATCCCAGTCTCCGTAGCTAAGAAGGATCAGCCCTGGCAAGTACACGGATGGGAAATCACCAAGGAATTCAGAATGTGAAGGCAAACAATGGCAAATGAATTATGAACAGCTCTTGTCTTGAAAGCCATATGGACTCGCCATCAGAGGGCTGTGACATGATAGCACTGTCCACCATTACCAGAAGGATTTCTCAGTGTAGGTCACGAGAGGGACAGTCTCAGTCACTACTGGCAGCCTGCTCCAAAAGGTTGGAGCACACACTGGAAGTGTCCTGCATTGATGTATTATACACCAAACCTCTATGTGGGAGGAGAAAAAGAAACTGCTGTGAATACTGGAGGATTCATAGCCAAGTATGGTTCTTTGAGAATATGGTCCAGGTTGTAAAGAGCTTTAAATGTCAAAAACAGCTCTTAAATTAAGCCTGGAAGTATCTTGATCTGGTTCAGGATACACAACACATCTTTTGACAAAACATCTAGTCATACTTGGAAATGCAGTTTTCATATGTGTTGTTATGAGGAGGTGTAATATGTATCTTTTAAAGCAGTGGTCCCCAACCTGCGGGCACCGGGCCGCGGCTCCCTCTCCCCGCCCCCCACAGTAAAAAACTTCCCAGGCTGCAAGCTTGCGGCCCGGGAAGCTTCTTACTGCAGGAGGGCGGGGAAAGGGAATCAGGGCCGGGCCGTGCATCGCGCATGCGCGGCCCGTGCGGGCGCGGCCTGATGCATGGCCTGATGCGCGGCGTGGCCCGATGTGTGGCCGTGGCCCGATGCACGGACGTGGTCCAATGCGCGGGCGTGGCTTGCGCGGCCGCGGCCCGATGCCCTGCTGGTCCCCAGCCTCAGAAAGGTTGGGGACCACTGTTTTAAAGCTTTTAATATATTGCTTTACACACTGTCACAACCGGAGACATTTCTTATGATTTCCATATGTTATAGGCTTTCCCTTTAATATTTTTATAATGGAGATGTTTTTCCATTAAATTCTGATATGTTGAGAGCCCACATATAATACATGATCTGAGCCCTGTGTACTTGAGAGACCGCCTCTCTGCTTACGCCTACCCAAAAGCTGTTTGCTCCTCGAATGCCAACAAACCGGTGATCCCTGGCCCCAAAGAGGCACGCCTGGCCTCAACCAGAACCAGGGCTTTCTTCGTCCTGGCCCCCACTTGGTGGAATGAGCTCAGGGCCCCGCAGGAACTAAAACAGTTCCTTAGGGCCTGCAAAACAAAGCTTTTCCTCCAAGCCTTTAGCTGAGGCAACTACCAGTTATGTCCAACAGAGATAACATGGGCCCTGACTCAGCCATAAATTAAATAAAACAACAGAGCTTAGTAGCCAATAGTTCACACAGTTGTGACCATTAAAGTATTACCAAGTCCAAAATGTTATAAACAACTGTTGATGTATTCTATATTTTTATATTCAAAGAGTTATAAGTTGAGCAATTATTATGTTCTACTATGGACTATGAGCTATAAACTTGTATTGCAAACTGAACCATAAGGGAGGGTGGTATAGAAATGTAAATAAATAAAATAAATAAATAATGGGGAGGCATATGTTATCATTCCCAATCCCAAACTATGCAGTTAGCTTTATGAGCAGAGATTGTCGATTTGGCTGCTACTGTGACAGGAAGAGAGAGAGCAGTGAGTAAGTAATAAGGGAGAAGAATTTGTTCAGATTCAACAGGACCTTTCAGTACTTTGCAAGTGGCTGTTCAAGTTGTCTGCAATTAATATAATGCCCACAGGCACTTTTCTTGGCACCCACCAAGAGTTTTTAGAAAGTGGGCAGGGCCAGGTGGGTCTTTTGCCCCAGCAGGGACTCAGAAAAGCCACTGGAGATTTGATTAGCTGTACAATTTTTTTAATGTTGCTTTGACAGCAGCTGCCACTCGAGCATAAGGATTATTCACTGTGTGATTGAAGGTAAGCTGTGGTAGACATTTTTGTAGCTGCATCCATGATCCAGTGTCAGAATTTGTAAGGGGCCTGCAGGCTCAAAGGTTGGGTGGGGACTCCTGATATAGTGGATTTGAGATATGTATTTCACCCTTCTTCATCTTTTCCTCATTGCATCTCTATGTTTTGTGGATGTAATAAGAAATACAAGTCAGTATCCAGTGGTAAACCAAGACATGGCTTTGATTTCCTGATCTATCAGTGTTGTTACTTAGGAAGAATGTGTATATTTTAAGCCAAGATGGTTCATTGTGTTTTTGTCCATTCCCCATGCTTTAATTTCATACTGCACTGATTTACAAAATTAGGAGGTAACTGTAAAATTTTACATGAATGCATATAGACTTAGTTCAAGTGCTCATTGATGAAGGAAGGGATGGTGGATCTTGCATGATGCAATACACTATATTGCTTTGTAGTTGTTATCCTCTCTCACTTTTTCTAAAGCAAATATACCATGAAATAAAGCTCAGTTATAAAAGACAAAAAAACTACACTACATTTCAGAGTACAACAGAACTTACAGCTTACAACTGTTTTATTTTCTGACAGCAAAGTGAAAAAGAAAGCTTGCTAAAGGAGAAAGATCACATTTTGTCAACGCTCAGTGAGACAAAACAGAACCTGACAGGCCTTTGTCAACAAATGTGCAAAGAAGCAGCGCTAAGTCATGAGCAAATACAGATACTTGCAAAATATTCCACCTCCGACTGTCCACTTTCGTTTTTGATCCCAGAGAAGGAGCAGCCTGCATGTTGTGATGTGATGTCTGCAGTACCGTTATGTATAGAACTATCTAAAGATCTTTGTGTTGAATCTCCTGATGGGCAGAGTTCGAGCTATCAGCATGTAAAAAGCTCACGTGATAAAGGATATGCTGAAGCACAGGAATTGTGTCCAGTTCCTATAAGGATATCTGAGAAAACATTATGTTTGGAGCAGTGTGTGCAGAGTAGTGGTGGTATCACAGATTTTTGTCAACAAATGACTGACAAATGCACTACAGAGTAATCCTTCTGTCAAATATTGCCTTGCAGGATTTGAAACATAAATTGTTAGGTAGGAAGGATGCACATCCTCTGTGGTGCAGAGCATTAACTGGTACGCAACCATCCAGAATCAAACCTAAATAGATTTTGGAGCTTGCCTCTTCTGACATGGAAAGGAGATGCTGTCTTTCTTTGAAACAAAAATTGCTTCCTGTAATTTGGGTACTTCAGTATCATGAGAAGCAAAATAACTGGAACAAATTTTCACATGGTAAATGTTCATACAATTTGTCAAGAATTTGTATCTTTCAGAATGTTATGTCAGTGCTCCAGAAACCCACCCAGTTTTCAATACCTTGTGGTCCTCCTCTGCTCTCCAGATATTTCAGGGTCTACCTGATTTAACATACCACAGTAGTCTGTGCTTCCTGCTTAAACTTTCATAGGTTGGGATTATATTGGAAAATAAAATGATCAAGTATTCTGGAAGAATTTCAGCTTTCACTATTACTAGTGGGACCAGTTCAGATGCATTTGGAAATTATTCTTTTAAATGGCTACTTTTATTAGTGAAATTATTTGTAGCCTTTCATACTCAGTTTTCAGTGGCTTATGCTTCAGTTATCAGCAATGAACCAACTGAATTATTCAATAATTTAACAATTGAAGTAAAAAAAAGTTTTTTACTGTAGGCTGTTCTGCACTGTAATAGTATAACTGCTTTAGGTAACAGAAACTTTACCTACTGAACCTCAAGCATTTTTGCTGGTTTACAAAATGTAAAAGCCAATGGGATTCTTCATCTCCTACCTCAGAACAGACATTTTTATATCTGTGTTTGGAATATGATCATCTTTGAGTAATACCTATTAGCTTTGCAGGGTTCTAGAACAGTTAAGTCTACTCTCTTTTCTGACAAGTTAAAGCATTGATTAGATTATGATTTAGCCTTTCTAGAAGAGCTAGCTTGCATTGATACTGAAATGTAAACACCTGGTGAACATTTGGCCAAATACTTCATCTGAACAGCACTTCTAATAACCAGCATGTATTACAAAAACCTACTCTACCTCATAAACTGATTTCAAGGTCATTCTGAGCTGCAAAGATTCAACACATGCTTGTCACAAATTAGCATTATGATTTACACAATTTACAGACTTTTGACTTCATTGTGGAAGTTCCTATACAAGTTTTCATGGTTTCTTTTGTGTGTGTGTGTTTATTTCTCTACTATAAGTTGGGAAAAGATTTCAATAAGCATCTAAGTTAGCAATTTTTGGGGTGTGGCGTGCCTTTTATAAGGCATGCATATAATGGGGGTGGGGGGTGGGGAAGGATTTGCTAACTTTCTGATCAGTCCTGTACTTTTATGACAAATCAGTTAGCGGTGCCAAAACTGTTAGGCTGCATAATGTAAAATCTGAGAAAAGATGCAATTTAAGTTCAGGCCCTGTATTTCTAGGAGACTCTAGTTTTCTAATCTTCTGCAGTCTGACTAGTTGAGGTTAAAAGGTGTATGTGGGTTAGGTTTCCTTAAACTCAGAATAAGGAAAATTACTGTTTTCTAAATGAGAAGTGGGACTAACTGTATTACTGGAGTCTGTTAATAATGAATTCAGTATCTGTGAATCAGAACATTGGTTCAATTCAGCCTTTTAAAAAAGTGTGCTATTATATATCTCGCTTTCTAATACTGAATTAGAAAAAGAGAAAAATCTGAGATTTAAAGCCTAACCAACTACTTTTGAATAGCTTGCCCTTTGAATAGCTTGAATGTTTCAGGTTGCATGCAAACATTGAAAGATCATCAACTTGCAAATATTCAGAATGGATATCAATAGTAACTTTTTATACACACAATCTCAGGTAAACACTTTTTAAAGGAACATTCAGTTTTGAACTTGTAAAATTCTCACATCAAGGCATGTTCACAATTGTGTGAAATACGTTGGGCAGAATGTTAGGCATTCTAAAAAAGCTCTGCATTATAATTGATTTTGTATCTTTCCTAATCCAGTGTTTTATAATGCAATAAACCCACTATACTTCCTAAGGTCTTCACTTTTTGTAAGATTTTGGCATTGTAGAATTGATGCTTACTGATTAATTTAGTACTACTAAAGCTGAACTCTGGAGATAACATTATTTATAAGTTTCTATAATATATTAAAGCAGTACATATTACTGAATTGAATAAAACTCTTAAAAGCTCTGTTTCAACTGTTGCATGCATTGCTTATTACCTTGAAAAATAAGTGTCATTGCTGGAGACTGCAGGGATTTCCTTATCTGCTAATAACATTTAGCTGAACAGGGAGGGGGAAGAGCACTTCAGAGCTGTTCATAGCAATAGAAAAATATCACACAATCTAAGGTTTTGATACTCAATTGAAAACTGCCATGGACTGTTGTCTATAGACGCAGACTGGCAATTTTCTCTGGAAAACAAAGGGGAAATTGGTTCAGATTTATATCTGTATTATATATCTGCAGCAGATCGAATTTAATATTTTTGCTACATAGCAGTGGCTTAAAGTTATCCTCAATAATATTATTTTAACTTTATACCCAGATAAATAATGTTTTTGTAGGCTATATTCCTCTTCAGTTTGGTATATCAGTGTCATTCAGGGCATTGGTGGTGGGTAATAAACCATTTTTCTATATTTGATTTGCATTCAAAAATTAATGAGAAAGTGTTAAGAAGCAGCTCAAAAGCCAGACTAGATTCCTTTAACATTCATTTTAAAAATTGCTATATAATTTGGATTACACTTAGACATTCCTAACTGTTTCTGACCCCCTACTTGCTATAGCTCATATCTCGATACAGAAATTAGATTACAGGGCCAGTAAGGGGCAACTTTGCTTAACCTCTCTATTGGAGAGGTATTGGATCTGATAATTATGAATGCTTAAGTATTTACTGTTGAGTATAGTATGTTAGCCCATTCCCTGAATGTCTTCCAAAAGCTTCTGAATATTTTATTGAGAAGCGCTGCATCAAATGCTTTTTCAGTGTCTAAAAAATGTGTTTAGCTCTTCACATAGGCCCATTATGCACGGCTGCCAAAATGGCCATTTCGGGTCACATGGAAAACGCGGAAGGGGAAGATGCGAAGCACACCGGTTATGCATGGGACGGGGCACAACGGCGGCAAAACCCAGAGTAACCGATTATGCACGCAGTGATCCCAGTGCCACTTCTGGTTGCGCCCCGGTCACCCGGAAGCTGCGCTTTCTTCCGCGTTTCGCTAACACAGCTTTTTCGGCATAATGCACCGAAGCTGCGGCTGGTTGCAGCCGGCTCCGTGCGTTATCGGTGATTTTAGTCGCCACCATTCCACCCCGAATGTGTGTTATTCCCCCCGTGCATAATGGGTCATAATGAAAACATGTTTCCTGATGGTTATGATGGGAGGCATGATAGACTTCACCCAATTTACCAAAATTAAGGATTTTGTAATAATTTAGAAGAGTTAGTTCTTACATGCTGCTTCTCTCTCAGGAGTCTCAAAGTGGCTTACAATCACCCTGTCCTCTCCCCACAACAGACATCCTATGAGGTAGATGAGGCTGAGAGAGCCCTGATAATTACTGCTTGATCAGAACAGCTTTATCTGTGGCGAGCCCAAGGTCACCCAGCTTGCTGCATATGGGGGAGCAGAGAATCACTAGAAGTCCACGCTCTTAGAAGTCCACGTTCCTAACCACTATACCAAGCTGGCTTCTTCAACGAATTGCTCTACAAGAACCTAGGATCCTATCTAGTTTTGGAATAACTCTCAGGTTTGATTCCTTCCATGTTTAAGCAAGGACCAGCCCATTAATATTTGCATTATGGCTGTGCATAGAGCATTTACCACCACCACAAAAGATTGTTGATAAAAGTTCTGGTGTCAAGGGGTCTTCTGTTTTAAAATGTTCTGGATGGCAATAATTACATTTTGTTTAGTAATTTCTTGATCTTGTAACCAGAAAGTTTGTGACTGTCTAACAATAAGTCACTCATTTTAGGTAGAGGTTTCTTGAGGTGTATTGGAGAGGTATTGGATCTGATAAATATGAATGCTTAAGTATTTACTGTTGAGTATAGTATGTTAGCCCATTCCCTGAATGTCTTCCAAAAGCTTTTAGGTAGAGGTTTCTTGAGGTGTACAGATTCAAATAAAATTCACCATTTCCCCACATAATTTTATTCATTCATGTTACAATATGATTATTCTTATTTTTAATTGCAAAAAACATAGAATTCCCTTTTTTCATTTAATGTTTAAGAGAAACTTTGGCTTTATTCATAGTCTTTCAGTATCTAAATCTTCTAAAGCTTTTTTCAATTTTTAACATTTAACATTTCAGAGCTATGATCCATTTTTTGTTTTTATTCAAGGAAATTTGTTCTGAAGAATTCTCCCATGTTTTCTCTCTTTGCAGGATATGCAGTAGAATTAATTGCTAGGTGTCTTATGAATGATTTACCATATTGTTTTCCATATTGCAACTGCAGATTTAGAATGATTGTTTAAAGGGAAATTCCTGCAGATTCATGTATGATGAGATTTTATTTTATCTTTCAAGAATAGATCATCATGATGTCCAGGATTTAATTTGATTAAAATAACTTCATTATCTTAGGTGCATGATCCACAAAAGTAGGTGGAATTTCTGTCTTTTCCACAAGGCCTAATAATTGTTTTATACTAAAAAAGGATCACTGTGAGGTATGAATAGAAGGTATAATCTTGTAACACATGATTCATTAAATGTCAGTATCAACTAGACTAAATTGTTTAAACAAGTCCCTTATTAAATGTAGGAAAGTCTTACTGAGATTCTTGCATTTATCAGAACTGTCTAAAGATTTACACATAACAGCATTAAAGTTTCTGCCAATTAATAAGTTTCTTTGGCAAATTATAAGGGCTTGGGAGAACTTCTTACACAATTTGAACTGTCTTGCAATAGAAGAATAAATAATACCCCCACCCCTGAATAGGACATGTGGGAGTAAATTGCTATTCCTTTGTTTTAGTTGGGTCAGATGCCAAATAAATATTATCTAACTTAAGGCACTGTAACAAGTGGATTTGCTTATTGTTTATATTGATTTCATGCGACTTTTGAGTTCAAATAAAAAGCTTTACCTTTTTTACCCCAACAAGGTAGTCTGATCCAGTTATGCATGAAAAACAGCTATCAACATAGCCTATCAAGATACCCTCATTTTCTCTAATTCCATATAATATTAATGAAACCTCCTAACTTTATTATCTAGCTTTCACTCAGTCTTCCAACTCCAAGAGTTATTCCAATGAGAAAGAGCTTCATTACTTTTAGAATCTGAAGTTTCAATTCAATTTTAACTGGTTTAAAGTTAATTGTTGATCCTTAACCTCACAGAGATTCTTAAGTATCTAATTTTCCCATTCATTTTTAAACTTTAAAATACTCAAATTTAAAATTTTTACATTCACTAACCAATAATTGTGACACTGTGGTCTGATTGGCTAAGAATTATGAATCATATTCAGGTAAAATATAATGTTTGAATTTGTTTTGTGTTTTTTGAAATAAAGTTTTAAAAACTTTTTAAAAACAGATTTAATATTTTTATTCCAGCATAATCTTACATGGAATACTAGGATCTATTGTAGGCACCCCACTTGATTCCTGCCAGCAGTAAAGGCTCAGACAAAATTCATCCGAAAGAAATAGTTGTTAATTCTACTGTAGCAGAGGTCCCTCAGCTATCATACTAGGAAAAAAAAACAGTACATAGTTTACAGTTATTTTAAATACATTCATAATGGACTTACCTCATTAGGCTTTTAAGCATCTCTGCCCTGCTTATCACATACCAGTTGTTTATTGTTTGTACATCCTTGACCACTCAGCACACATTCCTTCCTAATCAGTACAAGATGCCCTGCCATATTTCTGTCCTCTTTGCTAGTTCAGCCTCACTTGTTTGGTCTTCAGTGATTCTTTTATCCTTCTCAGTCCCCTGTCCCCCTCATTTGAACCTCTTTTAGAGGTTCACTCTAATATTTATACTTGATGGTGCACATAAATGTATAGAGTTCACGATACAACAAAAACACAATTCTATCCCTACAAGAAATAATAAAGCACGAGATATTCCACATTTCAATAAATCTCTGAGCCACTGCAACACATTTGGCAACCAACTTCACCAGTCCCGAGTGGCATTCTCATCAACCAGATGGAATACTTTGACAGCTTTCTTAATATCTTCACATCTTCTTCAGTTATATTACCACTATGATCTATATGAAAACATTTTTCTTCCAGTAATGTACAATTACCTCCTTGTGTGGTTAACATATCTATTGCACTTCTGTTCTACAATACAACCTGGGGCAGAGAATAACTCCTATATAGCTTGTAATGACATCTGCTGTGGCATTAAACCATAAGTCTAATTCTCTGAATATATTTACAACAGCCTTTTCCAGTTCATTGACCCCAGCCAAGGTAGGAATGTTCTTGTGGAAGTATGGAATCCCATGGGACATTTTATCAGGGTTTTTTCAGCAACCTGAATAAAGGTTTAGAAGCCAGTCACTTGCCTCTAGAGAAAGTCCCCCAAAGACTCATCTAGACCTTGCATAACACCATGGATCTTTATTTTATTTTATTACATTTTCATACCGCCATCCCTTGCAGCTCAGGGTGGTTCACAGGGATCATGAAACTAAAAGACATACAACATGGATTTAGTAATTGCATCAAATCAAACAACAATAGCATCAATAACATTGAGCATTTAATATTTGATTTCATATTTCAACTGTAACCCTACAGACTGGTCAGATTGGGCATTTGTGTGTGTGTGTGTGTGTGTGTGTGTGTGTGTTCTGGAGGGCCCAATGGCTGCTGTCGGTTTCATTGGCCTCAGCCAAATGCTTGGTAGAAGAGCTGCATTTTGCTGGCCCTGCAGAACTATGTTAACTCCATCAGGCCCAGAGCTCTTCTGGGAGCTCATTCCACCAAGTGGGAGCCAGGACAGAGAATGAACTGGCTATGGTTGAGGCCAGGTGCGCTTCCTTGGGGCCAGGGATCACTAGTTAGTTGGAATTGGCTGAGTGTAATGCTCTTTGTGGGGCATAGGCATAGAGGTGATTCCTCAGGTACACTGGACCCAGACTGCATATGCCTTAAATATAATTACCTAGATCTTAAGCTTGATCTGGTATTCAGCTGATAACCAGTGCAGCTGTTGAAGCACCGGCTGGATGTGGGCCCTCCAAGGTGTTTCTGCAAGAGCCCTGGCTGGTGCATTCTGGACCAGTTGTAGCTTCTAGGGCAGGGATAAGGGTAGGCCCGCATAGAGCGAGTAGCATAAATCCAATCTAGAGGTGACCACTGTGGCTAGGTGTTCCAGGCCTAGATACGGTGTAAGTACTTTGGCTTGGCACAAGTGGAAAAATAACAAAAGAGGGAACAAAGTAACCTAACCTGTATACACCAGCTAGGAACCTGAAAGGCTGAGCAGCTGCAGAACATATATTAAATATTAAAATGCAAAGATTTATTTCAATACACTAGCTTCAAAGCCCGTTCTTAAGAACGGGCCTTGAAAGGGTTCCCTCCCCTGGCCCCTGGCCAGGCAGCTTAAGGTAGCTTTGGGCCGCAGCTCGTAGCCAGATCAAGTGGGACGGGCGGGGGCTGGCCAGCTCATTAGCAGGGCCGGGACAGAGCTCCTTACCAGGTAGTCAGCAGGCCAGGAGCCCCTCGTTAGCAGGTCCTACTTATCAGGCCGGATGCCCTCGTTAGCAGGCCCACATTAGCAGGCCAGCCTAGCAGGCTGGGAGGCCCTCGAAGGCCAAGAGACCCCCGTTAGCAGGCCCTCCACCATGACCCTATGCTCAGGGCCCTCTCCCCTTACCTGCTGCTGGCTCCAGGCACTGAGGTGCATCTGAGAGCAAAGAGGCTAGAGTTGAGGGAGGGAGGGAGCTGCAGGGGCAGGGCCAATCAGGGTGCAGCCAGGTTTGCTGGCTGCTCCCTGATTGGCCCTATTCCAATTTGGACAGCCGGACACGTTCCACCCCCCCATTTCACAAATATATAGAGGAACCATGGATAAGGATGTGCACATATGAAACTTTAAAACATCAACATATACCATGCATTATTGCACAAATACAAAACATTTTAGCACATGGATGCATGACAAAAAAACAAAACAAAACAAAACAAATGCACTTCAACCCCTTTTGCGGTCTTCTTCAGTGGTCTAATATTTAAATACACTCATGTGATGTAATAATGGGGAATAGGTATAGGTAAAGGTATCTCCTGTGCAAGCACCGAGTCATGTCTGACTCTTGGAGTGATGCCCTCTAGCGTTTTCTTGGCAGATTCAATACGGGGTGGTTTGCCATTCCCTTCCCCAGTCATTACTGTTTTACCCCCAGCAAGCTGGGTCCTCATTTTACCGACCCCAGAATGATGAAAGGCTGAGTCGACCTTGAGCCAGCTGCTGGGATCGAACTCCCAGCCTCATGATCAGAGCTTTGGACAGCATGTCAGCTGCCTTACCACCCTGCGCCACAAGAGGCTCATTATATGGGGAATGGGGAATATAAGGTGGTAAAAATATGAAGAGGCTCCCACACTTATAAAATGTGTCCAAATACATTTTAATTGGAGTCCTCCAATTAAAATATTTATTCTTCAACCCTTATTGAAGCCCTCTCTCAGCCTGAGTGCATTCTCATGTATCTGATAGAATGTAGTCAACTTCAGATAACTCTGCTTGAGCCATCTCGTCACTACTTCCAGACATTTGGCGAAGGATTCTGGGGGTGAATCTGGGTGGCCATCCATCAGGAGGAAGAGTTGGGTGTCGTCTGCATATTGATGACACCCAAGTCCGAACTTCCATACCTGCTGGGAAAGAGGGCGCATAAATATATGTTAAATAAAATTGGAGACAGGGCCACTCTCTCCAGTCCATAGGCTTGGCATTCCCTCAATTTCCCGCAGTACACCCTTCCTCAAAATATCTATATATCATTGTCCTTCACTAGTATTATACTCCCATCCTGGATCTGTTTCCAACATGCCAGTGGTGATGGCTACTTGTCCCCTTGGCTTCCATCTCCTGGGTCTAATTCTCAGAATGTTGTGAGACTGCCAGCTGCCTCTTCCTCTGAGGATGAGGAGAAAGAGGAATCAGAAGTTGCACCACTGGAATGCCTG
The DNA here is from genome assembly GCF_049243985.1 of Paroedura picta. Lineage (NCBI taxonomy): Eukaryota > Metazoa > Chordata > Lepidosauria > Squamata > Gekkonidae > Paroedura > Paroedura picta. The sequence goes on from NC_135374.1 coordinate 56,640,213, forward strand.
TTTGAGCAGCTGGATTTAGAGCTTGAGCCAGCAAAAGAAGCCTCAGGGGATGAGGGTTGTTCTTTCTGGAAGGAGTCACACAAAAGTGTGAGGCTGTTAGCACAACATTGCTCAGCCTTGGCTTTCAACACAAAGCTGGTGCAGGACCAAGGACTCAGTGAGTGAGAGCACTTGGGTTTCAACTAATCAGTTTGATTAAAGTGAGAAAGAGCCAATCTATGGGAACAACTTTCATAACCACTACTCTGTCCTCCAAGCATCTTGGTGAAACAGAGTATTGTCTGAGCCTCAATACTACTATTGTGTTTACTTGCAGAGAGAGATCTTTTCTGCTACCTGCCTTACCCGTGGACCTTGAACCCTGGTCCTCCCTGTTTCCTTGGACAGAACACTTAGCTTCCAGACCTATTGTGAACTGGTTGGCTAATCCTGCTTTGTTTATTACCTTATTACCTTATAATTGCCTTTGGGTCTCCCAGAAACTCCCAGGCAGAGTAAAAGTGTCAGGCACTGGTTTGAATGTGACTGCTGATTTATTATCATTGACTGGGTGAGTTCCAAAGATTGTTGACAAATCCCAGGCATAGCTTTGAATGTGATACATAGGCATGTTTCTAATTCTTGCTGTACTTGTTGTCATTCCTGGAACATTAGCAGTAGCTAGAGTAGTCAGATCGCTCCACCTGGGGGAATAAATCAGATTAATCAATCTGAATGCTCAGATTACTTCATCCAGATTCTGGGAGAAAGGAGAGGTTGTAGCCTGGATATTTAATAAATAAGTAATATAAAAGGGATGAGCCTCTTGTAGTGCAGAGTGGTAAGGCAGCAGAAATGCAGTCTGAAAGCTCTGCCCATGAGCCTGGAAGTTCAATCCCAGCAGCTGGCTCAAGGTTGACTCAGCCTTCCATCCTTCTGAGGTCGGTAAAGCTTGCTGGGGGGTAAACGGTAATGACTGGGGAAGGCACTGGCAAACCACCCCATATTGAGTCTGCCATGAAAACGCTAGAGGGCGTCACCCCAAGGGACAGACACGACCCAGTGCTTGCACAGGGGATACCTTTAATATAAAAGGGAGTATAAACTACCTGATCTTCTGAGTCCATGAATCAGCATGACCCCCAGCCACCATTTGCTTGAGAATGGGAATCATCTGGAGGGGAGTAATAATATTTGGCTTTACCATAATAATTACTTTTTATTGTAAATAACCATACGATTGTCAGAAAAGAACTCACTAAAAGGAGAATTGGTTTGCATAGTAAATGAACAATTCTAAAGCTCTTACAACATCATGATATAGTTCTGCTGACTCCATTTAAAATGATGGATGTTCTGGCAACAGGAGAGAGCTGTGTCGACTGAGTGATGAATGGTGGAAACCCAGTATGGAAGCCCTTGGTCCATCAGGGGGCTCCCCTCAGCAGTGCCTGCGGAGCAGAGAGGAGTGTGTGAGAGATCTATGCATGGGATCCCCTGTGAATACAAGAGGAGGCTGCAGGAGAGGAGGTCCAACTCCCTTTTGGAAGGAGATATACAAGAGAACTTCTTTAGAACATCTGCCTTGGAGGTTATCGGGTGAGATGAGAGATCGTGTGCAGGTATCTGTTTGGCATTACCCGCCAGCACCATCCGGTGGTGACTGTGAAGAACTACACCTTGGGATTTCTAAGAACTATATTCCCACAAGAACAGGTCTCCACCATGTGTTAGAACCCCCTGTATCATCTGGAGCTGGGGGGGGGGGAGGTTAGGAGGGTCCTTCCAGGGGATTATTAGTGACTGACCTGGGGGCTGCCCACAGAAAGACCCTAAAGATAGGGGGATCTGGGGAGCTCTGGGCTAGTGAAGGGAACATTTTTAGGTGCTAGTTAGGCCTGGAGGTGGGGTGTGTGTGTGTGTGACATTCTTAGAGGGTTCTAACTAGGGTTAGACTAACTAGGGTTAGACTAACTATAGAATCTGATTGTCTGATGATGATGTTATCCATTCAGTCGTGTCTGACTCTGGATGATTCTATAGGAAAGTCTTCGCCATGCGCCCCTGTCTCTGACTGCTTCTTTTAGTTGGTTCATGGTCATCCCTGTATCGGCTTTGATCATGTCGAGCCAGCAGATTGTCTGTTTGTCTAGAGCAGTGGTCCCCAACCTTTTTATCACCAGGGACCACTCAACGCCGGGGACCATTCACCGGGGACCACTCAACGCCTTTTACTGAGGCCCAGTGGGGGGGGGGTAGTTTATTCCTCTACTCTCAACCACTGCCCTAACGCTCTCTGATCGCTATGGTAATGTTTAAACATCCCTTCAAAATAAGATACAGACACGCCACAACAATGAATATAAGGAACATTTTAGTTTCATGGAAATTTTAACTCATGACAATGACAAATCAATGGGAACCCTGAGCTTGTTTCTCTGCAACAAGATAGTCCCATCTGGGAGTGATGGGAGACAATGACACCCGAAGTGTATTGTAAAGGGCTGGGGGGGGGGGGATGAAGTAAAGGGCCAGGGGGGGGGGAGAAGGTGTCCTTCGGGGCCCATCTCCAATTAGTCGAAGGACCACATGTGGTCCGCAGCCCACAGGTTGGGGATAGCTAGTCTAGAGAACACCTAAGCATTTTTGTTCTGTTCTGGTTTGGGTTTCTTTTACAGCTTTGGGATTTGGACGTGGATAGGGCCAAAACAAGTGAGAATAATTGAGGCTCAGTTGAAGAGGCAGGGGGAGGGGGGGACTACGCTGTTCAATCTGTAGCAGGAGATTTTGAGGGAACAAGCTGGGATTCTTTACACTGTTTCCCTTCCTGTGTTTCCTCATAATTGCTCATTTTGTCAATTGTAGAAAACATACAGTTTGAAGAAAGCACAAAGTAAACATATAATATCTTCCATTTGGGTAGGTGCAAATATCTATTTAACTCTCTGAATTGAACATAAGGAAGCCCTGCTGTTTTTACAGAAGTGAGGAATTGATTTCTACCCAGGTATTGTTAGGAACAGGCCATGAGGATGCAGCTACAATATGAACAAATTCCATGCTGTTAACAGGCAAGTATCATCTGGGAATCCAGCAAATTTATTTTTATTTATTTGTTTGTTTGTTTGATTTCTATACCACCTTCCATATGGCTCAGGGCAGTCTACATACAACATCATAAGGGGATACATGGAACGAGACAACATACAATATAGCCAATATACAACAATAACAATCCGTGGTTCTAAACAAAACAACTTCAGTGTTCCCAACAATAACAACATAACAGGCTAACCCCCCTAGAGAAGTCAGGCTGCTTCAGGCCATGGAGGGGATGTCTGAGGGGGGACCTGTGGTCGGTCTCAGGCAAATGCCTGGTGGAGTTTTGAATGCAGTTTTGAATGTAGTTTTGAATGTAGTTTTGTAATAATTCAAAATGTAGTTTTGAATGTGTGCTCATATGAAATTAAAAGATCCCACAAAAGGAGAAGTTGAATTACCTGCAACTAAATTCCAAAGAGGTTTTTAATCGTCATGAAGCAAACATTTCCAATTCTTCCATCTAGTACAAAATGGTTAAGAATAGTTAAGAATAGTTACGAATGTATCTTTAACTTCATTCTTAACTAAGTGACAAGCCATGCTTGTTTAAAGTGAGGCGGGTAGCCTCTTTCCTTTCCAACACACCCCTTAATGCCTGATATTTGACATTTTAAAACTGGACTGTATGTGAGCATTTCATATGGTTTCAATAGGGGGACCAGTCATCAGAAGGACAGCCCATGGCAATAGAGATCTCAAAAACTGCACTGTAATGAAGAGTTATTTATTTAAAATATAAGTCTGATCAGTGAGTATGTAAAGCCCTTGTCCTCTTCTCAGTTGAGACATCCCAATTTAGAATCATAGAATCATAGGCCCATTCCGCACAAGGATCAATGTGGCAAATTGCTTACAGAAAGAAATAATGGAATTTAAAATAGTGGAATTCGGCGTAACGCATACCTGCCTTTGTAGTGGAATCCAGTTGCATTTCAATCGTTTCCCACAGGTTTCCGGTCTCGCCAAAAATCGCTAGAAAGGAAGCGATTTTTTCTGTGCTTTGTCCCGCCCCTGGCCGTCAATCAAATGAGCAGCCAATTGGCGGTTGTTACCATGCTCCGGAAAAGCCCCTTTCCCTTTAAGAACAGGTTTTTTTAAAAAAAGAAAAACACGCATTGCAACAAATATGCCTTGATTCCTTGATTCCTTGCTTCCTCCTAATGTAGAGACCCATCTAGCTGGCAGCTGGCATGTGAGCTGCCGTTTCATCGTTGCCATGCTCCCCCGAGTGAAAAAAAAATCCCCCCCCCCATGCACGGGCGCGATTTTTGGCCGAAAATAAAGGGAACTTGCAAACGGGGCTGTGTTTGCTTGGTGACTTGAGGGGAGCTTTAAAGCAGCTCTGTGGAGGGACTGCAGCTGGAGACACCTCACTGGGTGAATGAAGGCCCGCTGGCTTGTTGCTCTCCGCTCACTCCGAGAAACAAAAATGGCGATCGGTTCGCCGGAAGTTCAGAGGAGAGAGCCAGGGGGAGGGACTTTGCTGAAACCGCAACACAGAGAACTTTTTTGAAACTGTTGCAGATTGTTTGCAAGAGTGTAGCACTTTACAGAGGGTGAATCCACTTTTTGGGATTTCCCTGGAAGTGCTACAACGAAGCGCTTTTCGCGGGTCTGTTTCAGGATTGTGGCAGATTGTGTGCGACGTCGTGCATAACTGCAAATTAGTAGCGTTTACAATTTGCCACACACCTGCTACATTTAACTTGTGCGGAATGGGCCATAGATTTGGAAGGGACCTCCTGGGTCATCTAGAATCATAGAATCATAGAATCATAGAGTTGGAAGGGGCTAATACAGGCCACCTAGTCCAACCCCCTGCTCAACGCAGGATCAGCCCAAAGCATCCTAAAGCATCCAAGAAAAGTGTGTATCCAACCTTTGCTTGAAGACTGCCAGTGAGGGGGAGCTCACCACCTCCTTAGGCAGCCTATTCCACTGCTGAACTACTCTGACTGTGAAATTTCCCCCCCTGATATCTATTCTAACCCCCTGCACTATGCAGGACACTCACAACCCTATTGCTCATCCACTGTAAACTGCCATCCCATTGAACCTTCACAGAATCAGCCTCTCTGTCAGATGGCTATCCAACCTCTGTTTAAAAATTTCCAAAGATGGAGAACCCACCAACTCCTGAGGAAGCCTGTTCCACTGAGAAACCGCTCTGTCAGGAACTTCTTCCGAATGTTTAGATGGAATTACTTTTGAATTAATTTCATCCCATTGGTTCTGATCCATCCCTCTGGGGCAAGAGGGAACTCAGCTCCCTCCTCTCTACATGGCAGACTTTTAAATACTTGAAGATGGTTATCAGATCCCCTCTCAGTCGTCTCCTTTCCAGGCTAAACAGACAAGTTCCCCCAACCTTTCCTCACTTGATCCTCATTTTCCTTTTGGTTGCTTTAAGGGGCACCCCCTTGAAAACTTAATGTGCCATGGCGATCCACGGGATAAGTTTCAGAGAATACATCTGGCATGCAAAGTCTAGCGCACATCCCATCATGGACAAAGGATTCATAACACATTCATATGCTCCTCCTATACCAGCTCCAAGGCATATATACTATTTCACGAGGTATTCCATCAAAGCAAAATGAACCATTTTCAGTGAATTGCATCACTGATACATCAAAGCAGCCTATCATCTGATCAAGTCAAGATGGCTATCAAGAAGTCAATTTTACTATTGTTTCACACCCAGTTCTCTGTTGGATATGGTAAAACTTACCCATCTCAGAATGTCAGGTGTTGTTTTCTAACCTTCCCACCAGATTAGGACAACAGTTGCCAGATATGATTAACCCCTCCCCCCCCCCCGTTTCCTTGTCTCTTCCCCCTCATTCTCAGGTTTATGAGTATGCATGTGTTTATTAGGAGGGAGAAGGTGGTTTTATTCTGGGTTTTTATTGGGTAGATGTAATCATGAGTTTGAGTGTTAGTAAATAAATATTTCATTTAGTATGAATGGGATGGTCTCTTGTTACTTTTTCACTTGGGAATAGTGTGCAAAAATAAAACACTGTATACATGGGCAAAAGGGACAAGCTGGCTAGAGACAAGCTAATCTCCCCTTGGCTAGAGACAAGCTACTCCCCCTTTCTTGGTCCAGTTTGGGTATTATTGTAAGTAATACAAATTTTAATCTAAAGTTTCATTTCCACAGAGTTTGGGGTTTGTTTAATCTTAAATTTCATTTCTACAGAGTTTAGGATTTGTTTAATCTAAAGTTTCATTTCCACAGAGTTTGGGGTTTGTTTAATCTTAAATTTCATTTCTACAGAGTTTAGGATTTGTTTAATCTAAAGTTTCATTTCCACAGAGTTTGGGGTTTGTTTTTTTGGTACCTTTCCTTTAAATGATTTGCCTTTACACAGTGGACAGTTTCATGATTTGAAATTGATCTGAGACACTTTCATTTCAAAGCAATAGATGGCAGCAAATTATTGCAGACTGCCTGCTGTGCTAGCAGAGTGTCTATAGTGCTGTTAACTAAATCCAAAGAAAAGTGGAGGATTCACAAAAAGATAATACATTTATGAAATTAGCAATTAAGTAGATTTAATGTAAAAGTATGGCCATAATCACATTTAATAATGTAATAGCCATATCTAAGTAGTCTTGGCATATTATTTGTCAGCCCACTAAATTAGATTTAATGCCTTGAAATATAGCTTTCTCTCTTGAGCAAAGCAGGATACAACTGAAAGTCTTCAGATGACTCATGATGGTGCCATTTTAAAGTATTTTCCTGTTAAAACAATTTAGAATGATTCAGATCATCTGTAATATAGGTGCAACTTACTGGAAGCATGCTCTGAGACCCGCTCCTCTTCCACCCAGCAAACATCTGAAACTGGCAAGTTGAAGGTGGAGACCTGATCCCTTATTAGGCCTTCCTGGCCATGGGCTGCCTCCTTTTGTTGTTGTTGTTATGTGCGAAGTCGTGTCCGACCCATCGCGACCCCATGGACAATGATCCTCCAGGCCTGCCTCCTGATTGGGGCTAAACTACCAGGATGGGCCATTCCTGGCTGAGGGCCATCTCCTATTGGCAGAATATTTCCAAGGAGGCCAATCAAATAGGGAGTAAATTGTATGCATGCAATTTGAATTGATTTGCCCTCATTGGCAGAGTTTCTCTCAGAGCTCTCTCGGCCTCTCCTGCCTAACAGGATGTCTGTTGTGGGAAGAGGAAGTGAAGGCGGAGTCCTTTTATGACCAACAAAGATTTATTCAAGGTGTGAGCCTTTATGAGGTGGGGTCAATTCTCCTCAAACTCACTCTCGCCACAAACCTACCCCACTAGGTTTTTTTCTCCAAGGAGGGCCACACCTCAACCACACCTTTGGGAGGGAACATGGAGAGCTCCTAAGGGATAAGGAAAAGACCCAGCTCCAAAAGTACTTTCTGCTGATGCCAACATAGGACACAACCCATGTCAATGTACCTGCACTGTTGATTCTCCTCTGAACCTTTTAGCTTTATAAAGAAGTCTCACCCGATTCTTCTCTATGCTACAGTTTGGGTTACCAACCTCAAAGCAAGGCCTTGAGATTTCCTGGAAATACCACTGATCTCTCGACTACAGAGTTCACAGGAAATGGCAGTGTTATAAAACAGATTTTAAGGTAACACATTCCAGCTGAGCTCCCACTCCTCCCCACACTCTGCCCTCCCCAGGACCACCCCCAGTTTCCAGGAATTTCCCAAGTTGGACTTGGCAGCCCTAACTATAGTCCCGGGCCTATTCTGCATCTCTTGATTTTCCTGCTTTTATTCTTGCCGATCTCCGCCCGATTTGGGCTCGGGCATTATGAGTGATCTGCAACAAACATTATTTCCGAAATGAAACAGCTTTAACATACTTGAGTCATCTGCATCACATTAGTTTAAATTGATTCCTGACGTTCTGACGTACTTCCCACCAGAGTGCGCCTGGATATGTTTTTTTTATTACCGTATTTGTACACTTTTCCATTTCTGTGCTGTCTCAAACAATCTAAGCTCTCAAAACAGAGCAGAACAGCGTATTTACCCGTGAAACAATTATTCCCCCTTTCTTTCGACTCCGCGAGTCGACCAATCAGCAGGAGATAAACACGTTCAGTCAGCATTGGAAAGGGGGGGGGGTTGTTGACCAATCAGCAAGAGAGAACCACGCAGGGTCAGTATTGGAAACGCGGGGGTTGGTTGACCAATCAGCAAAAGACAGTTCCGTAACGTCACCATCGGGGAGGAGCGGGGGGGAGGAATGCCGGTTAATCCGAGTGCCGAGGACATCTACACGTGGATACTTTGGTGCATCCGGCGCGGATTGGCGGATATTCCGGAAAATAAGCGCTCCCTGATATTCCGAGGCAAAGGTACGGTGAATGCGGGTCGAGGCATGACGGTTGCAGATGGAAAATTTCCGTCGATGGAAATCAAACTGGAAATCGATTTCAGTGCAGACGGGAGGGACTGAATCGACCTGGGAGTGGAATAAAAGCTCCGTCCGTGCAGTTTACACCCCTGTCTCAAATGGCTTTTGTTCTTGCAGGCTCCATAATCCCCAGAATAGTGTTTTTGAGTGGTCAGTGGGTTCCTTTCCTCTCTTTTCACTAGCAAAACACCTGGTTGTATACAAACATGGACTATTTTCATAAACTGAAATAACTTTTGACTTTGTCTCTCCTCATTTAGAGTTTTTGTGAAAAATGTACATTAATTAATTTGGGAAAAGAGAATTAAGTGTATAGTGTTCCATCTGGCATTCAGCAAATAATGATCTTGCAATGCTAATCTGTGTTTTTTGAAAGATTAACTATGAGTGACGTTAATTTTGATTACATTAAACTAATCCAATAAAACTGAGTAAGAAGCTTTAGTTTAATTATATATGCTTCATTAATTTCTAATGAAATGTGAGACAGGCTAAACAATTCCTCAGATACATGTATTACTGTTGTGTGTGTTCTAATTTTGGGAGCCACGTATTTGAAGATCATTGTTTACATAGAATCATAGAGTTGGAAGGGGCCATATAGGCCATCTAGTCCAACCCCCTGTTAAATGCAGGATCAACCTAAAGCATTCATGATAAGTTTCTGTCCAGCTGCTGCTTAAAGATTGCCAGTGAGGGGGAGATCATCACCTCCTTAGGCAGCCTATTCCACTGCTGAACTACTGTGAAGTTCACCCCCCCCCCCCATATCTAGTCAGTACCATTTTACACATAGTTTAAAGCCATTACTGCGGGTCCTATCCTCTGCTGCTAACAAGGACTGCTCCCTGCCTTCTTCTAAATGGCAACCTTTCAAATACTGAAAGACAGCAATCATGTCCCCGCTTAACCTTGTCTTCTCCAGGCTGAACTTTCCCAAGTCCCTCAGCATTTCCTCATAGGGCTTGGTCCCCAGGCCTTATATCATCCTCATCGCTTTCCTCTGAACTCTCTCAATTTGGTCCACATCCTTTTTGAAGTGAGGCCTCCAGAACTACTCCAGAACTACTCCAGGTGCAGTTTGAACAATGCAGTATACAGTGGGACTTTGACATTTTGCTCTTTTGATGTGATGCCTCTTGTTGATACAACCCAGGACTGCATTTGCCTTTTTTACCACCACATCATACTGTCTGCTCATATTTAGCATTCATGAGATCTTGTTGACTGTCACTGAGTCAAAGAAGGAGGAAGAAGAAGAAGAGTTGGTTCTTATATGCCGCTTTTCTCTACCCAAAGGAGGCCCAAAGTAGCTTACCTTTCCACACCCCACAACAGACACCCTGTGAAGTGGGTGAGGCTGAGAAAGCCCTGATATTACTGCTCGGTCAGAACAGTTTTATCAGTGCCGTGGCGAGCCCAAGGTCACCCAGCTGGCTGCATGTGGGGGAGTGCAGAATTGAACACGGCTTACCAGATTAGAAATCTGCACTCTTAACCACTGCACCAAACTGGCTCTCTGAAAACCTGGGCTGATTCCGTTGTGGATCCTGCTGAATTCAGATCGATTTGAACTCAGGTCTTCCTCTATCCCCCTGCCCCCATTGAAACAGAAAGTATTCTGCAATCGATTGTGGAAGCTCATAACAAGGGGGGGGGGAGCCATAAAGGGGGGGGGAGAAATAGACAGGAGTCTATTTTTGTTCTTGAATGGGGAGGAAGGAGGATTGGAGACAGCAGAGAAGGGGGAAAAAACCAAGTGGCAAATCTCTGCTTAGAGAAGTTAGAGCTTCTGGAGTACAGTCACTTTAAGGGAAGCCTCGCAACCAGGAAACAGGAAATCTTTAAGCTGACACCCTGGCCAGTCAGGGAAAACTTCTTTGCTGCAGTGTTGGAAGCATGAGGCAGAGTTATTCCTCAAAAAGCAGGGATCTGCACATTTACTCATGCCGGTTTTTGAAATATTGAGACTTATATCCTCTCCAGGATATCATGGGGGAAAGGTAGAGTTACCACGAATTAATCATGCTTGTTGCAGAAGGAAAATTTAAAATGATTAAAATCAAAATGCAAATTAAATTCAGTGTAGACGGTGTCAAGAACCAAGTGGTTGAGACCCAGCAGATTCGCACAACAGACATCATGACAGATGGGAGGTATTCATTCAAACTGGGACTGGGTAAAAAGCCCTGTGCAGACTACATCCAGGTTGGTCTGGCAGGACCTGCTGGAGACAAATCTGTGCTGACTTTTCTGGATCTCCAAGCTGTTCTTCAGATTTTTGCAGATCACCTTCTTTAATATCTATTCCATTATATTCCTTGCTACAGAGGCCAGACTCACTGGCATGTAGTTTCCCAGGTCATCTTTACTCTTTTTTAAAACATGGGAATAATATTGACTCTCTTCCAGTCTTCTGGCACATCTCCAGTCCTCCAAGAGGTCTTGAGGATAATGGACAAAGGTTCTGCAAGCTCTGCAGAAAGTTCTTTGAGCACTCTCAGGTGCACATCTAAACTCATCCAGTGCAGCCAGGTGCCTCTCGACAGCCTCTCTGTCCATGTCAACCCAGCTGCTATACCTTGCCTACTACCATCCCAAGATGTAGCTATACTCCATGGAAAAAAACAGAGAAAAAATAGGAACTCAGCCTTCAACAATTTCACACCCAGGAGCTAACTAAGGACTGGGGAGAGTCCCTCCCCCCAATAGATTACCCATGGACATGTGGGAGTAAGAACCAGTTGCCTTCCATGTACATGTATTTACCCAACATGATTAGCTGAAGTATATTATAATTAGCCACAGCAAAATATTACTGTCCTGCAAGGATCCCTCATGTGTTCGTGTCCGCTTACACTTACAAATTATTATTATTGTTGTTGTTTATATATAAAGTATGTACTGATATGGATGTTGTGGATTGAATTTTTAGAGGTTTACCATGCAGCATGGAAGACAACAAATGTAGATGATCCAGCCTTAGGATGAGAACTAGACTAGAACAGTGCTTCTTGAAGTTTGTTTTCTTAAGTATATGTGTTTGCCTGTACTTGGCGCCCATAGTTTTGTATCATGTACTCTGCCTTGTAGGAAGATGCTTGAAGGGGAGTAAAATTCTGTTGTTGCTCCTGTAGAAGTAGTCCAACAAAGATATACTCCAAACATGTTTTCACTATATATGCTTGTATTGTTGAAAAGAAAGCTACTTTTCATTTTTCCCGTTAAGTGTAGGAAATATCCAACTTTCCATTCAGCATGTGAGAGCTTTGAGGAAACTTTAGTTCATCAGTATTTCCCCTTCTTATTTTCATTGTAGCCTTGGGGGCCAATGATGGTCTGTGGATCACAGTGTAAAAACCATTTTGTTGGAAGACCTTCAGTTTCCATCCAAGATCTGCTTCAGGTGCCTACAAATCTAACCTCCAATGCTTACAATACAGTTGGTTGCATTTAAGTCTCAGCAAGTTCAATGTATACTTAGCATGACTAACTTTATTCAATCAAGGCTCCTTTGTGATCAACTGATTCTAGAAGTTTTAAAATGTGCATTGCAAACAATCCTTATAGTTCTCCTCTCTTTCATTCATACCTTCCCTTTCCCATTCTAACTCCCTCACCCCAACTGATTTACAAGAAATACATCATTTCCTGTCTAAATCTTGGCTGCTTTTCAGCTGAGAGCAAATTTTTATTATTGGCCATAAAACACTGTAAATAAATATTTGTAACTGAAACACTGACAGAACTAAACACAGACAGCACATCACATCTGATACTTATCAAATGTTTTTTGCCTTTGACAAAACACCTTAGCTGATCCTACTTACATGCCTCAAATAAATGCCGGCTTTTTAAATGTCTGTACAATGCTGGCATGAATTCATATGATAGGATGTACTACAGTTGCACGTGACACAGCAGTTTTGTTAGGGGTAGGTGGACTTGCTATTGGGCAATTCTATTATTAGGAATATATAAAGAGTGGGGTCTGTGGAAGGTATTTTGACTTCATAGTGTCTTTCCTACCTGCTGCAGTTGCCTTCTTGGCATCACACACTGTCTAGATTGGTTGACTGGGGGGCAGGACGGGGAGGGGAAGGTTGACTGGGGAGAGGGGGGATATAGGATGAGTTGATTTTTTTCACTGCCAGTTTGTTATCTTGTACTGTTAATGTTTTTAATGTTTTTATTTAATGTGAGGTTTTATTCTGTAACCCGCTGTGAGACATTTTACAAGAGCGGCAGGGAATAAATCTAAATAACAATAACAACAACAATAATAACAATAATAATAACAATAATAATAGATTAACAGACAGAGGGCATAGAATCTAATGAAAATATTAGGGGAATGAATTCCCCAACAAACAATATGGGTATAAATACTGAGCCCTAAAGGATACTTAAAAATAGGGGCGAATAACTGGAGATGGAGAAGGTAATAAGGGAGGTAACTAGATACATTTGTAATACTGGGAGACTTCAACTACCATCACATTGTCTGTGAAACTGTGCTCCTGTCATGCTGTGGAAATGAGCCTATACATCTTAAATGATTTTGGACTGGAAGCTGAGAGCTCTCTAACAGGACTGTGACTAGCCCAAGATCACCCAACTAGCTGCATGCGGAGGAGTAGGAAATGAAACCTGGCTCTCTAGATTATAGGCCACCACTTTTAACCACTACACCAAGTGGAAGTTACGTCCCAGTGAAGTAAACAGAAGTAGAACAGAATCTGGCAGTACAGGCTGTTGATAATTAGGCATTCAAAAGAGACAGACAGACAGACAGACAGAGGTAGAGAGAGAGAATGTAGGTTAAGTTTACTAAAAGTATCAAGACAAACAATTTGAGTTCTCAGATTCCCTGCTTTGGGGTGAGCAGTGTACTGACCAAGTTTGCAGATGACACAAAATTATTGAATATGGTGAAAACCAAGGCCAACTGTGAAGATCTCTGGAGGATTTCCACAAATTTGGTGAGTGGGCAGCAATTTGGCATATGAAGTTCAATGTAGTTAAGTGCAAGATGATCCAAGTGGAACAAAAATCCCAATCTGAGATATATGATAATGGGGACCAAACTTGCAGAGACTAAGTGGGGTCATGGCGAATAGAACAATGCAAATGTCAACACAGGGTGTCTGAGAAGTGAAAGAGGCAAACTCTAAGCTAGCGATTATTAGAACAGCCAGTATTATGATGCCCTTGTATGATGCCCTCTGGTGTGACTTCATTTGGAGTAATATGTACAGTTGTAGTCACTGTATTTCAAACAAAAGAGCTGGAAAATGTACAGAAGTGGGCAACTAAGACAGTTAAAGTGTTGGAAAGAGATTACTACAGAGGGCATAACAGAAGTTTATAAAATTATGCATGGGGTAGAAAGATAACAGAAAGAATCTTTTCTCCTTATTGGAGCAACACTGGAATTTGAAGGCACACAGTGCAGTTGATGTGAGTACATTCAGGACAGACAAAAGCAAATACTACTTTACCCAGCAAAATTTGGAATTTTCTGCCATATAGTGATGGATATAGGCACAGAAAACTTTAAAAGATTAGACTGATTAATGGAAGATAAGTTAATCGGTGGCCCCTAGCCATGGTGGCTACGATACGAAATGTGCTTTCTAGGGATTAAGCCCCACTGACTAGACCTCTATAGGATTCTGAGTAGGCTTGCTTAGAATTGCTCTCTATGTCAGACGTTGAAAGAACTCACAACTAGCTTCTTAATAATAAGAAAGCTTTATTGAGAAGCACTACAAACATCAAGACTGGCGAAGTCAAATCTGACTTGAGGGCAGATTTGCTTCTTCTTATCAATACAATTCTCCCGCCCAAAACTTGAAAGTTCCCAAGGGAGGGGAGAAGGAGAGAAAAGACACATGCAATTAAAAACAGTGATACATTCTCATGGCCTTGACTGTTCTCCACGGTTGATAGCGAAACCAGGCCCAGCCGAGAGGCCCCAACAAGTGATAAGAGTTACAACAACATATATTTCACTTTCTACTAGTTAGCATGATTACAGGACCTGGAGCAACCAGGCGCCAAGCAATATAACTGTCATGGAAGAACTCAGGCTAATTTATGGCAGGGATTCTAACAATCCTGACACTCTAAAGAGACACTCCACAGACAGGGGAAGTAAAGTGCCAGGAGGTAATATACCCTATTTTAGTCCTCCAGACTCTGGACTAGATGGACTATTGGTCTGATCTAGGAGTCTTGTCTTATGTTGTTATGTCCTTATCACACCTGAATATATGTGGGTCAGCTTGGTGTAGGCTGGTCATGGAGGCAAAAGGCCAGTTAACAGCCATAACGGCTCCATCCACACATGGGAATTTGGAGCTGCTCCAAGTGACTCCCTGCAGCCCCGTGTGCTGCCTTACAGCTGGCCCTTCTGGTCCACATCGGCAACTTGCGGCCAAGTGATGAAGGCGTGGCTGTGACTCTCTCAGCCTCACCTACCTCACAGGGTGTCTGTTGTGGGGAGAGGAAGGGTAGGCGGTTCTAAGCCACTTTGAGACTCCTTCAGCTAGTAAAAAAGCAGGATACAAAAACCCACCTCTTCTTTTTCTCTATCTGGGTGGGAAATCTCCAGAGACACCTATATGTAAATCCACTTTAAAATAAGTTGATCAGATTGCCCCACTTTTGGAGGGACATCTGGGGGTCCCTGGCAAATTGTACTTATGTTGAAATTAAAAAATATATATATTATAATACTATTTTTTGCATTCTATGCGTTCTATGAAACTTTTTGTTGCTCCATATAGACCAAATTTTTAATGAAGAACCCCCCCGGTCAATGGTGTCCTGCTTTACCAGTGTTAAAATTTGGTCACCTTACTTTAAAACTTCTATGATGGAAGAAATATTGCAAAGTGCAATATATAGCTAAAAAAAAGTTCAAATATTGTGAAGTAATACCTTTGACATAAACTGAAATCGAATGAAGTGTAAAGCGTTTTGAGTTTTGCTATTTTTATTTGCTTTTAAACCACAGACTTTAAATTGGTGCTTTGAAAACAGAATAAGAAAAGGATCAATTTGTGTGTTTCAGTCCTTTGGGATATTGACCACTTGGGTGTAAATAAGTACTCTGGCTGAACAAGAGTATGGATTTTCAGTGTATTTACTATAACCAAGCATTTAGGATATATTCCCTGTCAATTATATAAGAGTATGAATATGAATGCTGTCAGTCAAAAACCAGGAAGAAGCTGAGAAAGAGAAATTCTGAGGCATGATTTATAGAAAATGACATGGCTAGTCTAGCGAGTTCCTTAAAAATCCTATGATTTTTCAAATTCCTTTAGGATTTGGTTTCAAGGCAAAACTGTTTTGATCAAATGCCCTGAAATTCACCATTCTGTGGCTTAAGAAAGATTTCTACCTGTAATGGATGGCTGAGATGTAGAGCATTGCTTAGGTTCATGTAAGGGGCTTGCACTAACTCAGGCTTTCTGAACTTCTTGTCTTCAAACGCCAAACAAACCTGCTCTATCACAAGCTGTTTGTTGGACTTCCTTTTATTTCAAAAGTCTTATGGGTGCTACATTAAAGCCCCCTTGGATTCAGGAGTGGACTGGCCAAATAACTTACATGAAAAATTCCAAGTGAGCTATTTGTCCGGACATATAGACTGGACTTCAGGAAAACAAATTTTAATGGAAAGCAAATTTTAATGTGAAAAAAAAACATAACACAACAGGGGAGACGTGAATGGTGCCCAAGGATCATGGTTGGGGCAGTCCACAAACACCTAGTTGCTTTAAATGTAACTCTTCTGGGCCAGATGAATTGCATCCAAGAGTACTAAAAGAACTTGCAGATGTAATCTCTGAACCTCTTTCAATTATTTTTTACACTTCTTGGAGGACAGGTGAGGTGCCAGATGATTGGAGGTGAGCAAACATTGTTCCCATCTTCAAGAAAGGGAAAAAAGCGGATCCGGGTAACTATCGACCTGTCAGCTTGACATCTGTAGCTGGCAAAATTTTGGAACAAATCATCAAAAAAGTCAGTCCTTGAGCAGCTGGAACAGAAAGCTGTAATTTGTAAGACTCAAGAACAAATCATGTCAGACCAACCTTATCTCTTTATTTGATAAAGTGACTACTTTACTGGATCAGGGGAATGCTGTGGACATAGTATATATGGATTTCAGTAAAGCGTTTGATAAGGTTCCACATGATATTCTTGTTGACAAGTTGGTAAAATGCGGTATGGATCCTTATTCTGATAGATGGATTGATAACTGGTTGACAGATCGTAATCGAAGGGTACTTGTTATTGGTTCGGCATCCTCTTGGAGAAGAGTGATAAGTGGAGTTCTGCAGGGATCTGTCCTGGAGCAGAGATCCCCAGGACTTAAGACAGAATCAGAATACAGGATGATCTTGATAGGCTCGAGAAGTGGGCTAAACTGAATAAAATGAAGTTCAATAGGGATAAATGTAAAGTTCTGCATTTAAGTAGGAAAAATCAAATACACCAATTTAGGATGGGGGAGACTTGTCTTGGCAGTTCCAAATGTGAAAAGGATATAGGAGTCTTAGTAGACCACACATTGAACCCAGGTTCTGTGTATAATTGTATAAAGTCAGGTAGTTCATTTTCTAATTGCAACCTAGTTTCTGACTGAGATTTTATTAAGGCTGTATCCTCTTTACAATTAAAATATGTTGGGGAAGGGGCAGATTAAAATTGGCTGGATAGTTTAAGCAGGAAGGCTAGCATCTTCTTGGTGTTAATTCCCTAGCCTCAACCATAGGCCTGGCAGAACAGCTCCATTTTGAGGGTCTCTGAAATTGTTTTAAGTTCCAGAGGGTCCTGATCTCATTTGGTATGGTATTCTACCCGGCTGGGGCCAGGGCCAAAAAAGCCATGACCCTGTTCAAGGCCAGTTTTATCTCTTTAAGATTCAAAATGCCAGCAATTTATCCATCTTCTGTATAATGCCAAAACTAATATTGTAGCATGATCAGCATACAAAATAGCTTAAATGCATGTTTTTAACAAAGATCTAGAAATCAGGAACAGAGCAACCCTTAAATAAATTACATGGTGCAGAAACAATGTTTCTGAAAAGTTGCGCAAATCTATTGGGGGTAAGAATGCCAAATGGACAAATGGTTCCTCAGATCCTGGAATCATAGAATAATAGAGTTGGAAGGGACTTCCTGGATGGTCTAGCCCAATCCCCTGCACTAAGCAGGACACTCACAACCCTATTGCTCATCCACTGTAACCTGCCACCCCCTTGAACCTTCACAGAATCAGCCTCTCCATCAGATGGCTATCCAACCTCTGTTTAAAAATTTCCAAAGATGGAGAACCGACCACCTCCTGAGGAACCCTGTTCCACTGAGAAACTGCTCTAACTGTCAGGAACTTCTTTCAGATGTTTAGACAGAATTTCTTTTGAATTAATTTAATCCCATTGGTTCTGGTCCATCCCTCTGGGGCAAGAGAGAACAACTCTGCTCCATCTTTGACATGGCAACCTTTTAAATACTTGATGGTTATCAGATCCCCTCTCAATCGACTCCTCTCCATGCCAAACAGATCAAGCTCCCCCAAACTTTCCTCAAACATCTTGGTCTCCAAACCCATCACCATCTTTGTTGCCCTCCTCTGGACATGATCCACTTTGTCTACATCCATCTTCAACTGGGGTGCCCTAAACTGAACACAGTACTCCAAGTGAGGCTGAGCTGGAGCAGAGTAAAGTGGTACCATCACCTCTCGTGATCTGGACATGATACTCCGTTTGATATAGCCCAATTTTTTTTAGCCACCAAGTCACACTGCTGACTTATGTTCAATGTATAGTCTACTAAGACTCCTAGATCCTTTTCGCACATGCTACTGCCAAGACAAGTCTCCCCCACCCTATATTGGTGTATATGGTTTTCCTACCTAAATACAGAACTTTATATTTGTCCCTAATGAAGCCCACTTCTTGAGCCAATCAAGATCATCCTGTATTCTGATTCTGTCTTTGGTTGTGTTTGCTACTCTTCTCCCTTTAGTATTGTCTGCAAATTTAATAAGAACCCCCTCTAATCCCTCATCCAAATCATTTATAAATATGTTGAACAACACAGGCCCCAGGACAGATCTCTGGGGCACTCCACTTGTCACTCTTCTTCAAGAGGATGCTGAACCAATAACAAGTACCCTTTGGGTACGATCTGTCAATCTTCAGGTACTCTATAAAAATACAAATAAAATAAGAATAAATGCCATATATACTTGAGTATAAGCCAAGGTTTTCAGAGCATTTTTTACACTTAAAAAGCCCCCCTCTGGCTTTTACTCGAGTATATATGGTAATATATAAAAGCTTTGCCCATAAGGCTGGGAGTTCAATCCCAGCAGCCGGCTCAAGGTTGACTCAGCCTTCCATCCTTCTGAGGTCGGTAAAATGAGTACCCAGCTTGCTGGGGGGTAAACGGTAATGACTGGGGAAGGCACTGGCAAACCACCCCGTATTGAGTCTGCCATGAAAACGCTAGAGGGCGTCACCCCAAGGGTCAGACATGACTCGGTGCTTGCACAGGGGATACCTTTACCTTTATATGGTAATTGAAATAAATTCTTTCAAACTGCTTGCTGAGGCTGTGGGAAGCCAGCCAATCATTGCAATGCATTTTGTATCTTCAAAATGTATTGCAATGCTGAGTAAGTTAGCCTACAGGAAGGCATGTTTTGGGGAAAAAAACATTTCCTGGCCAAGCATAGAAGGTTTTTCCTTTTTGAAAATCTTCTGTGTTTGGCCAGGAAAGTATACAAGGCTAGGGGTCTTCTTACCTGCCTTCTGTTGCTGGCCTCCTGGCCTGTGCTGCTCTGTCTCATAGAGTAGACTTTCACAGTCTGACTCCCAGAGAGTGTGCTGCTGGCTGGCGGGCTGCTGTGCTGAACATTGGAGGCTCATCGCTGGAGAAGACATCGATGGTTCTGATCTTTTTTACCTCTTGCCTTCACTTTTCTTCTTCCTCTTCTTAATCACTTCTTCCCAACTATTCTTTTAGTTTCTGTGGTTGGGGTGGGATGGGTTTTGGGGGTGCTTTGAAATTCAGTTTCTTTCTTCTAGTGTTTCTTTCTTCTTTTATCTGAGGGGCACCATTGTTTGCCTTTTCTTCTTGGAGTTGTGTTCAGTTTTACAGTTCTTTATTTCAGTGTTTTGTTCTGTGGGGGAACTGTTGTAGTCAGAGTTGTCCATTCTCCCAGTTTGGTAGCTGTTGTACTTGTAGTAGGTTGCCAACTTTGAGTACTGTTGTTCTGCTCTGGCTTGCTGGCCTGGGGGGCACTGTTTAGCTCTCTTGCCAGAGCTGTTCTCACAGAGCAGTTCTGTCAGAGCTCTCTCAGTGTGTCTGGCATGAGGAGAGGAAAGGAAGGTGATTGTAAGCTGCTTTGAGACTCCTTTTGTTAGTAAATAGCGGAGTACAAAATCCAGCAGCTATTCATCCTCTTGACTTTTCTGTATTTGTTGTGGGGGAGGCTGGATGGGAGAGCCTGTGATGATGGAGCATGGATTAAGTGCTTAGGCCACCCTGAGCTCCTCCACTGGAGGACAGGAGGGTGAGTTCATGTGATAATCCTGCTAAGGATTATCCTCTTTTGCACTTACAGAGCTAGTTTACTGTTTTTCTTTAAAATAAATATTCAAAAACATTTAACCTACTGATGCTTCAATTAATGTAATTTTATTGGTATCTATTTTTATTTTTGAAATTTACCAGTAGCTGCTGCGTTTCCCATCCTTGGCTTATACTCAAATCAATAAGTTTTCTCAGTTTTTTGTGGTAAATATATATAAATACACACACACACACACACACACATAATGGACTCCGGGGAATGGTAGAGGACAGGAAGGCCTGGAGGATCATTGTCCATGGGGTCACGATGGGTCAGACACGACTTTGCAACTAACAACAACAACATATATATATATATATATATATATATATATATACACATACACACACATACACACACATACACACACATACACACACATACACACACATATATACATACACACACATATATACATATACATATACATATACATATATACATATACACATATACACATATACACATATATACATACATACATACATACATACATACATACATACATACATACATACATACATACATATATATATATATATATATATATATATACACACACAGTGATATATATATACAGTGATGCTGAGCATGTGAAAAATGTATAAAGGCATACAGAACCACATGTTATACAGATGCAAGACATAGTTGGAAACACAACTCCTAAAATTTGTAAAAAACACTCCTGAACTTTCACAAGTTTCACTTTACCTGACCTGTATAATAATCTCAAGCAGTTTCTACAGCAACAAAATTTCAGGCAGTACACTGATCTGGCTTGGTTTTTTATCTCATATGGGAAATAGTAGTTTGAAGCTCTCATTTAACCAATTTACTACACACCAAAAGCCAGAATTCTATACAATGTAAAGCCAAGTTCATCATAAGCTTAATTATACACATTAGGCAAATTATAGTTCAAAATGTCCCATGATCACTGTTCTTGCCATACGGTTCAGCATAATTTTGCAGTTATAGAATGCCTGGTGGAACTAGAAATAGGTCAAACCCTTCAGAAAAAACAGTTTGTATCAATCTCATTCCAAAGTAATTAAAAGCATTGCCTCTTGGAACACAAAAACTAGACACATGTATCATTAGAACGCGTGAGAATGCAACCAATAGAGACATGATGAACATATCTGTTTTACTAATTTAGAAAAATACTGTTTGTATACAATTTAAACCCATGGCAGCATGACATATGATTGAATTTTAAACCACCTTATTCAACTGTCCCCTAGTCTTTCCTACCATGTACAGGAGCTGACCTCATATATCAACCTCCTAGCACCCTTTGTAGAAGTGATTTTATCCAGTCCAGTTAATGTGATACTATAGATGTGGACCTTGGATGTTTCAATACAATTCATGAACTATTGAAATCTGACAGGAGAAAAATAATTCCAGGTAATAGGATTAAGAAGGGCAAAACAATGTAATGCCCAGGTAGTTCACAGACTCATAAACAGATACTATAATCCTGCTCAGAGTAATAATACTGTTACATACCCCCCTGGTCCCCATCAAGATCAGTTATGTCCACAACCCAAAGTTCCTCTGGCTTACATAGACCAGAGGACTGGTGCAGGGAACTCTGCAAAATTGGCCTCAACATGTCAGAATTTATGGAAAATGTATCTCTTTTCATACTAAAGGAAAACTTCTTCACCAAAGCATTGGTAAAAGGTAGCTCTGAAGGGGGGAACAGCCTGACATTCTGCACACTCCAAAAATAAAACTGAACCAGACTGGATGTAAATACCCACAGGATTGCTTGCACTTCCCTTCCCCCCACCAGACAGCCTACTTGGATCTGCCACCATCTTCCAGTTTCCCTCTTCCTGGTAGCCTCTCCCTAGGGAAAGTCTGTCTGAGTTATGCACAGCAGAGTGGAGATTAGAACTTGGAGCTCCCTATTTTGAACTCTAGAATGCAACACTGGCTTTTGGCTCTGCCCCCTTCCCCCCTGCTTTTTACTGAGAAAACCCAAAGCTTAAACTGGTGAAAGTTTTGTGATTGCCTAATAGTTCCGAATGAAAGAACTGCCCCCCCCCCAGGATTCTCGGTCCTACACCAATTTCGGACCCATAAGAGGGGAGGGGGGTGGCAATTCTGGCCCGGGAGACTCTCACCTGCCGGAAATCAGTGGAGTGGAGTGTGTCAGTATTGGGTGGGGCTCGGTCGAAAGTGCGGCCATCTGGCTGGTATACCGTCCACCCAACGCGCCACCAGATGCCCTGCCCCGCCTGCTGGAGGCGGCGGCCGCCTGGGCGTTGCAGTTCCCTAGGCTCTTAATCCTGGGTGACTTCAATGTCCATGCGGACTCGCCCACTTCAGGACTTGGTGGGGACCTGGTGTCATCCATGGCGACACTAGGGCTCTCGCAATTTGTTGCCGGTCCCACTCATCACACTGGCCACACGCTTGACTTGATTTTCGGTGCCGGGATAGAGGTGGTTCTGGAGCCAGCTTTGGCCGTGCCATAGTCAGACCACTATGCCCTGCAGGCCCGGCTTGGGATGCCACCCCCTCTTTTGCCCGCCCGCAGAGACTCATGGATCCAATTGGTTTCCGGAATGCTCTGTGGGACCCGATGCCTCCTGGCAACTCACTGGCGGCGTTAGTAGAGGACTGGCAGTCCCGTCTGACAGCCGCTATAGATGAGATTGCCCCTAAGCATCCTCTCTGCCCTTGACTCAAACGGGCCCCCTGGTACACGGGGGTGCTCCGGGAAAAGAAGAGGGAGGTGAGACGACTAGAGCGAGTGTGGCGGAAGACTCGTGACGAAGCTGCAAGAACATCTTATCGCACGCTTATGAGGGCGTATCAGATGGCGGTGAAAGTGGCGAAGCGAGAGTTCTTCGCCACGGAAATTGCGTCCGCAAGCTCTCGCCCGTCCCAATTATTTAGGGTAGTTAGATCCCTCACCGCCCTTCAGGGGCGCCAAAATATTAGTCAATTGGCACTTGGCTGAGAGGCATTAGCGAGCTTTTTTGCAGATAAAGTCTTGTCGCTTCGCCGTGACCTTCCTGTCACAATTAATACAGTAAACGAACTGGAGACCTGTTGGCTGTCTTTGGCAGCGAGGTTTGATGGCTTCAGACGGCTCTCTTCTTCCGAAGTGGACAAGTTGCTGGGGTCAGTCAGGGTGACCACCTGCCCCCTTGATCCCTGTCCCTCTTGGCTTCTCAAGGGGAGCGGAGAGGGGATAGGAGGCCAACTCAGGGATATTATCAACCTTTCCCTGAGTTCCGGGGAATTCCCCGAGCGGCTGAAGGAGGCGGTGGTTCGCCCTCTCCTGAAAAAACCAACGCTGGACCCGCAGGACCCTGCCAACTACCGCCCGGTGTCGCACCTAGCGTTCCTGGGCAAGGTGGTGGAAAGGGCTGCGGCGGACCAGCTCCTAGCTTTCTTGGATGAAACTTCGGCACTCGATCCATATCAGTCTGGCTTCCGCCCTGGCCACGGGGTGGAGACAGTGTTGGTCGCCCTGCTGGATGATCTCCATCGCCAGCTGGATAGAGGCGGGTCAGCCGTGCTGGTCCTTCTGGATCTGTCGGCTGATTTCGACATCGTGGACCATGAGATATTGGTCCATCGCCTCGCCGGTACGGGGATACGGGGTACAGCCTTGCGCTGGATACGCTCCTTCCTCCAGAACCGGACCCAGAGGGTTGCAGTGGGGGATGAGCTCTCGCGCCCTTATGGACTCCCTTGTGGGGTCCCACAGGGCGCGGTTCTCTCCCCCACACTATTTAACCTCTTCATGCGCCCTCTGGCCCAGCTGGTACGGCGTTTTGGGTTGGGCTGCCATCAGTACGCTGACGACACCCAGCTCTATCTCCTCATGGACGGCCACCCAGATTCCCCCCTGGAACCATTCGCCAGATGTTTGGAAGCGGTGACACAATGGTTTGAGCAGAGTCGCCTGAAACTCAACCCTTCCAAGACGGAGGTCCTGTGGCTGGGAAGTAGGGGGCGGGAACAGGAAGCGCATTTACCCACCCTGGCAGGGGCGCATCTTACCATCGCGTCCCAGGCCAGAAACTTGGGTGTGACCATTGATGCCTCCCTGACTATGGAGGCGCAGGTCAGGAAAGTAGCCGGCCAGGCATTTTTCCATCTTCACCAAGCTCGGCTACTAGCGCCCTACCTGCCCCCCGAACACCTGGCCACTGTGATCCATGCAACAGTCATCTCCAGATTAGATTTCTGTAACTCGCTCTACGCGGGCCTATCCCTGTCACTGATCCGGAAACTCCAGCTAGTACAAAATGCAGCAGCTAGGGTCCTCACCGGCAGGTGCAAAGCGCCTTTTTAAAAACTGAGTTACTTTGATACAACCAATTTAATTCACCAATAAATATGACAATCTTAATCTTTAACTATCGTTTTTATTTTTTAAATAGTACATATAATTTTTTTAGCTGTTCTATGCCTTTAGGGCAAAAATTTGTGTGAACCCATAATGATCCAGATGAATAGCATGAGAAAGCCCCTCTGGTATGGTAACTGCAACAAAACTGGCTTGACAGCATTTACTCCAACATGTAGCACTCCAGCATGCCCAAGAAAGAACATTTACAGTCAGTTTGGGTAAAGGCTACTTTCCCAGCATGGAAAAAATTGAATGTGATGTAATAGTACCCCTGATCACCCCCCCCCCCGCGCCCAAAGTCTTTTGCATAGCCATAACTGTCTGCAGCATGCATCAACATAACATTCCTATTCTGGATAGAATAGATAAAAAATGTCTGGAAATTGTTTCTCTCTAGAACAATGGTTTACACTGCTTTGGCAGCAATATCACAGTATCGGCTAAAAATTTTAGACAGCAGCAATCCATACTTTTCTGTCACCCTGCTGAACACAATGCATGCAAGACCTTTCCCCTTGACATGCAGAAATATCCAAATATTCCTCTTGATATCCACTGATTTTCTGTTAACAAAGAGAGAGGTTTGTGTCCCATTAGATTGGTCAAAGTGTCCCTTGGCACTTTGTTGACAGCTTAGCATTCCTCAACATAAACTAATAAAGCTTCTATTTGGTAGTTTACTGTGGTGTGAACTTTGCAATGTGAGCAGAGGTGAACCTCAGCATGTCCCCCACCCTGCCCAGTACTGATTACAACCCATTGTATCCAGGAGTGATTTATCAGTGTAGCACATATACTATGAGCCCCACACTTCCAGGGGCCCTGTGCAATGCCTCCCTACCCATGGATCAGGGCTGTAGCTATTCTCCTCCCCCCTTTTCCCTCTTTAAGAACTCTTGGAGTCATAGAATCATAGAATAATAGTTGGAAAGGATCTCATGGGTCATCTAGTCCAACCCCCTGCACTATGCAGGACACTCACATCCCAATTGCTCATCTATAGTGACACTCCTTTCCATGGTGGGGGGTCCCCCTGCTCCCTAGCTGCTCCTGCCGAAATTGTACTCTACTAGGACCCCATGAATCCTTTAAATTGGCTCTGGTGCTATAGGCCCTGCAAATCCTTAATCCACTCCTGGCTGTATCTATAACAGTATGGAACACCAAGTGAGACTATGACAGGGCTATTTATATAGTTTATGACATTTGGATGGAAGAAATAAATCATTGTAACAGTGAATTAGAACATTCTTGTTTGTATTTTCTGTTTGTTGCAAGTTTAACAGGCCTTCTCAGTTTCCCCCATCCCCCACCCCAAATCAAATCATCTACATGTCAGCTGGTGACTTTTGCATGTCAAGTTTGAATGTCTTTAGATTTTTTGATGTTTTATATAAAATCAACTCGTGAAGGAAACGGCTTTCTTTCTAAGCACGGTGATATTTCTGCATGGCTCAGCTTGTTTTTCATCTTGAGCCGATCTGGCGAGTCTCATTGAAGGATGTTTGTCAAAAGACGGTTTCTTGATCCTGCACTGTCTTCCTCAGGGGAGGGAATAGCATCTGCTGCAAATCTTTGGCTTAGACAAATAACCTTGTGCAAGCATTTAGCAAAACATAACAGAACGAAAAATATTCTGATATTTGCTTGAAATAATTTAAAAAATATTCTTAGGATTGGATTCTATGAACAAGTTTGGTGTGCACTGTATATTCTCTCCTGCAGAGCATCTCTCTTATGCTAAATGCCTGTTTGAGCAAGATCAACAGTTTCCCTACAGGCCCTTGCCCAAAAGGAAGTGGTTGTGAAAAGGGAAGATGCGTTGCCACAGGAACTTCCCAGCATGCACGCCAAAGGTCATGCTGGAACAAGCACAAGCTTTTTGGCATGGCTGGAGCTCTCTATATTGCAGTCACTCAGTTAAAATGGGAGCCAAGAATGTTCCTGGTTGTAATCTTGCACAGTTATAATTTGGATGCTATTATGTGATATCTATACAATGAACATATTGAGTAGTAGCTATATCTTTCTCACTTCCCTTTCAATTAGTCCCTTTGAAAAGGTGATGCTGCAAGTAACAGGGCCCATCAGGACAAAAAGCTGTGTGGATAAAACGAGGGGCTAAAATGAGGATGAGAAACTGGCTGAAATTTCCCCTTGCTTAGCCCAAGCTTATCAGAGTTTGGAAGCTAAGCAGAGCTTGGCCATGGCCGGATAGGAGACCACTAAGGAAGCCTAGGGTTGATATATTGCTTGGAAGGCTCTTTAGATTGAGTCACCACTGTCAGTTAGGGGTCCTATCCAACCTTGCAAAGTGTGTTCCTACCAGTTAAAGCAGTACCAAAATGGAGCTTCTGACCCTTTCAGAATCTAGTCTGATAAACACACTGGATCTGGAATAGCGCAGTCTTAATGTTTTTTAAAACCATATAAATGCTCATAGAAAGATGTAATTATTCAGTGAAGGCAGAAAGGGAAAGAGCACATCATTGGTAAAAAGAAATCTGACTATTTAACATGCAATTTTTACTTTTCTACAATCCCTTCCTAGAGTTTATACATTTGCTGCTGCTAGAAAAGAAGAATGGGAAGCAAGCATCTGTGTATCGTAGGCAGGTCAGGAGTCTCTAATCTTCTATTTTATACATACGAGATTAAAGATCTACTTTGAGTTTTGATTAAGAATGCAAAATTAAGGGATTAAATCCGACTGAACCAAATTAAAGAGGTTTAAATCCAGTCTCAGAATTCATCAAAGTACCAAATTTTAAGCTGTCATTACAACACAGGATTAATGCAAAGCTTCCCTGGACCTTGATTTGATGTTACTGTTTCCTTACACTGAGAGCTATTGCTGCATAGGAAACTTCATCTCATAGAGTCCGCAGTGTAAATAGCCAACATATATTTTGGTGGCCTGTCATATAAACAGCCGTAGCAACATATTGTGTATTGTTTCTAAGTGCATTAGCTCTCACTTCTTTTACAGTACAATTCCATACAGAAATATTCCAGACTAAGCACATTGAATACAATGGGTTTAAACTAGATCTGCATGGGAGTGCACTGTAAGGTAAGAGCACAGTTACTTTCCAACTAGTTCTCATATGGTTAAGCAATGTATTACTCTTCTAAACTTTTTATCCTCCAAAAATTTGCTTGATTTTTCATTATGGTAATATTTCATGTCTGTTTTATTTTGGTGTATTCTATTTCTTTTAAAGGGACAGTTTCGGAAATAATAGGATTTTTCAGCTAACTACAATTTTCAGTATTTATAAATATTGCATTAGACTAGAGAACTTTCATTTGAAGACAATTCCCTGCACACTATGTTGTGTTAAATAACCCTGAGCTAAACATTGCATTTTAAAGCCTGGAACTATAAGGAAATCAGTACAATCAACAGTGATGCTACTTGTCCATTGATGCTCATTTTCCTACTGCATGAATACAATGAAATGCAGGCTCATAATTTTGTTAGAAGTATCAGATTAATAGGAGAAACATGCCAGGTGAACTCTGAAATAACCTGAAATTAAGTTATATGTCAGCATTCTACCCAGTTAAACAAAGTTACATAGTTTAAAGCCTATGATCAGTATCTGGAGCCTGATTTTTCTACTTTATTGTATGCTAGTTTTTTATTATTGTAAATAATTAAACTAAATCATTATTGGATGGGATGCCATAAATAACAGCAACTGTAAAAAGATACTAATGGTAATCTGTGGCCGTGCCTTCACCATTTGGCCGTGAGTTGCTGACGTGGACGGACAGGGCCGGCTGGAAGGCTGTGTGTGGTCGGAGGTTTGCGCGTGAGGCACTCGGAGCAGCTCCGTTCATCCTGCATGTGGGCAGAGCCGCCTCTTTATAGAAGCAGCTCAGCCGTTTAACTGACCTCTTGCCTCCGACCCAGTCCAGCTGGAGGCTAGATGTTAGGTAGATTTACTGTCATTTGTTGGAATGTTCTTGTTAGGCTTGTAACAACATACATTGCGTATGTTATTCGATATTGCTTGTAAGTCTTCATTATTTATCTTGTTTTACTTCTTGTTTGTTTGCAGAATATTTGTCACAGCTGGCGGTTTAGGCCCGGGGAGAATCTTTTGGAGTAGTCTGCATCTGCGAACCAGACTCAGCTACTGGAGGGGAGCCTCCGTAAGAGGTTGAGGTGATGCTGAGCTGTTGTACCTCCCTGACTGGGGAGGGAAGCTCACATCACCGGGCAGCTGGGGGATCCAATCAGAGGCTCACGCCCATTGGAAACCCAATTTGCAGGGGCTGTTTTCCCCGCACTTATCCCAGCGGCTCTTGCGGTGTTGAGCACTCAGCAACCATGGGTTTGTCACTGGGATCTGGTTTCCTCATAGTTGGCTGACTTTGAGGTAGCCCAGAATCTCCCCAGGCTGCGCCATCGCTCCAGCTGGAAAATAAAGCTGTGGCCAAAATCATCACCAAAATCTATTGCTTTGTCTGCGTGTCTTCCTTGCTGACCCTTTTTGCCCTCCTGCTAAGCAAGCATATATTGATTCTTTTTGTGCAGAAGGAGTGAAAATGCTACAAGATTAATTTTATTTTTATTTTATTTATTTTCAAATTTGTACACCGCCACTTTCCATTTGAACTCACAGTGGTTCACAATAAAAACAGTAAAAACTAGTTATCCCCTAAAACCACTTAAAAGCCTTAACAACATTAGCCATAAACAGCAAAATGGAAATACTGATAAACACATTGTTCTCACACCCGCCCTTGTCCAACTAGCGGTTAAGAGCTCTTTTGCTCATTGGGATCGAGGGTCCCGATTTCATCACATCCAAGGGATCCCCTGATGGTAATTCCGGGGGCACTCACCATGGCCTCAACCATATGCCTGGTGGAAGAGCTCCATCTTACAGGCCCTGCGGAAAGCTGACAATGCCCTAAGATCAACTGAAATTGACTGAAAAATCATATATCTAATAGTCTAGTATGCCTCCATGCCAACCAAAAAATCAGGAGTGAGGTCCATAGGCCTCAGATATTTCTGAAAACCTGGGGAAATCTGGCCAAAACCCAGTTTCTTAAAATGACAGGGCTAATCTCACCCCCAAAATCTAACAGCAACATATCTAACAGCTTTAGGATGCTTTGGGCTGATCCTGCGTTGAGCAGGGGGTTGGACTAGATGGCCTGTATGGCCCCTTCCAACTCTATGATTCTATGATTCTATGATATACATGTGCAGACATTGGGGTGGGCAGGTTAAAGCAGCTATGATGGCCTCATCCATTTCCCTCTCTCAGAGGCAAGAATTTTTCCTCCATTATTCTATCCCTCCTTTGACTGAAGAGAGCCTCTTGTGGCGCAGAGTGGTAAGGCAGCCATCTGAAAGCTTTGCCCATGAGGCTGGGAGTTCAATCCCAGCAGCCGGCTCAAGGTTGACTCAGCCTTCCATCCTTCCGAGGTCGGTAAAATGAGTATCCAGCTTGCTGGGGGGTAAACGGTAATGACTGGGGAAGGCACTGGCAAACCACCCCGTATTGAGTCTGCCATGAAAACGCTAGAGGGCGTCACCCCAAGGGTCACACATGACTCGGTGCTTGCACAGGGGATACCTTTACCTTTACCTTTACCTTTGACTGAGCCTCCCTAGTAACATACTTTCTTCTTGGCTGAAGAACTGTGGCTGTCCCACCCTGTCACAGTATATTTTGACTGTTGGCTCAACCTAGGAATCTGTGGAAAAGATCACGAGTAGGTTTGGGCGCTTTGGCCTGTGCCTGTATGCGGGTGCCAATTGGTGCACCAGCCTCCTGCTTCAGGCTGGAACAGATGCTTCGGCAGCCGAAAAGGCCAACCCTAATCAGGAGCCTGCTTTAACCTGGGAATTAAAATGGCACAGGAGGTGTTCTAAAATTGAAAAATAACAAATTATTTTATTTCACATGGGAGAAAGGTAAGATGTAATCAGGGGTTGAAAATTCTGAGGTAAAGCCAGTAGAAGCACAGACTTTAGTTCTTAAGTGTTATACATTGTGGTTTGATAGTTAAAGTGGTGGGCTCTAATCTGGTGAACTGGGTTTGATTCTCCACTTCTTCACATGCAGCCAGCCAGGTGACCTTGGGCCAGTCTCAGTTCTCGTAGAGCTGTTCTCACAGAGGAGTTCTTTCAGAACTCTCTCAGCCCCACCTACTCTATGGTGTGTCTGTTATAGGGAGAAGAAGAGAAATGTGTTTATAAGCCACTTTGGGATTCCTTCAAGTAGTAGAAAGTGGGGCATAAAGAACAACTTTCTTATATTGAGAGGCTTTTGTTCTAGTGTTTTCCTCAAATACTTCATTACATTTCCTTTGAGTAATCTCTAACTCTTTTGGTTTCCAGAAGGCTAGTACACTCTTTACAGTACCCAAACCCTTGGGACATCAGCACTCGTCTTTGATATTTTAACTAACTTTTAATGTTTATAAAGGCAGTTTCTAACTGCACCAGGCCAGGGATCTCTGCACACTTTAGAGCTAATTTCCTGTTTAGACAGGGTCAGGAATTTTCTTCTCTCTTTAGAAGATCTATCCCCTTTTCTTGGCCTGAATAGGAATTTCCATCTATTTCCCAAATTTCTTTGCCAACTTTCCTCCAATTCTCTGTTTGTGTTAAACTTCTATCTGTTAATTGTTATTCATGTGTTCGTCTGTCAGCTTCTAGGCAATATTCTTGATAGGCACTAGTTTGGCTGCGACTCATAGAGATTTGATGGAATTGTGTTGTCAGAAATGGAAATATACAGTTTACTCAGACAAAACAAGGATAAACCTGGGCCTATTCTGCATCTCTTGATTTTCCCGCTTTTATTCTTGCCGATCTCCACCCGATTCGGGCTCGGGCATTATGAGTGATCTGCAGCAAACATTATTTCTGAAACGAAACAGCTTTAACATACTTGCGTCATCTGCATCACGTTAGTTTAAATCGATTCCTGACGTTCTGACGTACTTCCCACCAGAGTGTGCCTGGATATGTTTTTTTTATTACCGTATTTGTACACTTTTCCATTTCTGTGCTGTCTCAAACAATCTAAGCTCTCAAAACAGAGCAGAACAGTGTATTTACTCGTGAAACAATTATTCCCCCTTTCTTTCGATTTCGCGAGTCGACCAATCAGCAGGAGATAAACACGTTCAGTCAGCATTGGAAAACGGGGGGGGGGGGGTTTGTCAACCAATCAGCAAGAGAGAACCACGCAGTGTCAGCATTGGAAACGCGGGGGTTGGTTGACCATTAAGCAAAAGACAGTTCCATAACGTCACCATCGGGGAGGAGCGGGGGGGAGGAATGCCGGTTAATCCGAGTGCCAAGGACATCTACG
The DNA here is from genome assembly GCF_049243985.1 of Paroedura picta. Lineage (NCBI taxonomy): Eukaryota > Metazoa > Chordata > Lepidosauria > Squamata > Gekkonidae > Paroedura > Paroedura picta. Next base: position 56,672,113 of record NC_135374.1, read on the forward strand.
TGTGGATCCTTTGGTGCATCTGGCGCGGATTGGTGGATATTCCGGAAAATAAGCGCTCCCTGATATTCCGAGGCAAAGGTACGGTGAATGCAGGTCGAGGCATGATGGTTGCAGATGGAAAATTTCCATTGATGGAAATCAAACTGGAAATCGATTTCAGTGCAGACGGGAGGGACTGAATCAACCTGGGAGTGGAATAAAAGCTCCGTGCAATTTATACCCTGATCAATCCTGGCTGCCATATGACGCTGTTTTTTTTTTTTTACTGTTTTTCCTTGTGCCTTGAAATAAATTAGCCAGCTTTGTATAGTGGTTAACTGTGGCGGCCTCTAATCTAGAAACTGAATTTGATTCCTCACTATTCCACATACAGCCAGCTGGGTGACTTTGGGCTAGTCACAGTCCTGTGAGAGCTGTCCTCACACAGCAGTTCTGTCTCCCTCAGCCCCACCTACCTCACAGGGTACCTGTAATGGGGAGAGGAAGAAAAGGTGCTTTGAGACTCCTTTGGGTATTGAAATGCAGGATATTAAATCCAACTCTTCTTCTTCTAAAGAGAAGGCAGAATTAGATTCTGGTGACACATGTTCTGGGAGGGAAGTTCCTGCCTCCCTCAAAAGTCCTTGAAGCAGCACTTCCTCTGCTGCTGAAAAGATTATGCGGGGAAAAGACAATGTTGTTGGTGTAGGGAGGAAGGTGATAAAGGAATGGAGTTCATCATCCACTTCCTTCACCCTGCAGTGAATATATCCTCCTCTGCAAATTATTTGCATATCTCGATGTTAACAATCTGCACCTTAGTATGTCTAGCTATATGAAGATGTATTTTCCATTTCCACTGCTAATCTTAGTTAAAGCTGTTTTGAAAGTTGTTGAATTTATAAAAGTATTAATCATTTATCATTTTCAAGATAGCATCATCTGCACACCTGTCAGTTAAATCCTACGAGATCTGCATGTTGATGTGGTGCTTCAATCACCATGTCTTTCTGAAGTTAATGAAGCTGAGTACTCAACATTCCACACATAATGCTCTGTCGCATTGACCACCCAGTGAGTGCTACAGTCAATCCCTTTCCAAAAGAATTTTTTGTTTCTGTATATAGATCAAAGCAGAGTGTGCCAGAAATTCAGGCAGAGATTTTGAGGGCTTTTATTGTATTCTTTGAATAATCTTAGAACACCGGGGTTCCATTGTATTCAGGTATCTTTCTGTACTGTCCTTCCAATATTGGAATAGATTTTGTATGGTCAAGAGCAGAACTACCCTGTTACTCTACCCCTCACCTGTGTTTAACCCAATTTTTTCCTTCACTGATTGTTTATATATTTTAGTACATAATTTGGACATCTTTTAAAATGGCCTGATGTCATCCATTAGATATTATTTATTTATTTATTTATTTATTTATTTATTTATCATACTTTTATACCGCCCTCCCTGGAGGCTCAGGGCGGTTTACATTATAACAGAGAACCATACATATTGCTTTTAAGGCCAAGGAAATGTGTTGACATGTTGTATGTTAGTATTTGGTTTTGGTATGCAGCTTTGATTTATACTTTTTCATAGGCATCTTGATTCTTCTTTGTATAAAGACCAGAAATGACACCATTTGATTTTTTTAAATATTCCCTACCATAAAGTAATTACAAAGGATACTGCTTTTCTCTAGTAAGCAAAATCCCTGTGATTACAGAAAATGGCTATCAAAATCCTTCTGATCACCAATGGCCTTGTCATCCAGCAGGATGCCCACACTCTCAAGGGCATCCAGGTGCATATCCCAGTTCAACATCCATTGGAGGACAAGTAGGAGGGGGGATGGTGCTGTGGGGGGTAGGAGTTAGGGCAGGCTCTGTCCGGGATAAAAACTCGGAAGAGCGAATCAGGAGCCGCAAAGGAGCTCCTGATTTGCTCCTCCGAGTGCCACTCCAGGGCCAAAGCGCGCCTCCCTATTGGATACTTGGCCCGTCTCCCGGACGCCGCGCCTCCAACTCTGCAGTCCTCCTGAACAGCCATCCTCGCCGGATGGCTGCCAGGAAGGATGCTCGCCGCGCACCCCAGACCCCGGACGCCCCTCCCTGCCCTCCACTCCCCATCCCTGATGTCCTGTGATGCCTGTCGCGGCCTGCATACTTCCCCCACCCAAACCCAACCCCACCCCACATGCGCCTCGGCACTTCCCCCAACGTCCCCGAGCATCCACGCTGCAGCCGCCCCGAGCCCCGAACTCCTCGCCCCCCTTACCCAGTTGCCCTCCTCTAAGACACTTTGCTGCCGCTGGGGCCCGCGCAGACGGCACGGCCGAAGATGGCCCGCCGCCCATGCTCCAAGATGGCGGCCGAGACCCCAACGACGAGCCCGTGCTCACGGAAAACGCCGAACACAGGCCGCCACCCGCTCACACAGATCTCTCCCGAGACACCGCAGACACCACTGAGTCACAACAGCAAGCCATGGCCGAGCCGCAGCCCGCGCCGCTACAGGCCTGCTCCCTCAGGTATGACTCGCCCTGCCCTGTACGCTCTCCTCCCTTCCTACACCTCCCCTCTCCTCTTCCTCCCTCTGCCCCCGGAATCCCTCGCTTACTCCGGCCTACTCCCCCAGGGACACTTCCAGGGACCCCTGCCAGCACCCCATGGGAAGCCGCGATGCCTGCTAGCGCCCATTGTATTCCCACTACAATGGGCCTTATTCCTAGTATATCAATATATTACTTTGTCAAAGTGGGAAATTTGAACATGAATGTATAAAGAATTTAAATAATAATAATAATTATTATTATATCTAACTCACTTTTAAAATATGAGCTATTTAATGGATTTTGCTATATCAGTCATAGTTAATGATGTGGTATATAACATGAGATATGCATAGTAATGATGAAAATAATCTTTACAAAGCTATATTGGCAAAATAGATCTTTTATAGCAATTGAAGCAAGGATCACTATAAAGATTATAAGGAGATGGATGTTGGGGAGAACCATTTTCTTTTGCTTGTTTGTTTAATATATTATGTTGTACAAAGTAAATTTTGAATAATTATATGAATGGTTATGAATAGCCCCCTTTTCTTTTCTTTAATATATCTATTATAGTCTTATTTCTTTTTTCAAAACTAAAATGAAAAAAAACCCTCAAAATGAAAGTGTTAGGATGGGCTACTTGCAGGAATATGGCAAACACAGTATGTGACTGGCAGCAGCTGGCTGTCTTCGGGGTTGCCTGGGACTCTGATAGAGTGCCCATGCCCCATTTGCCAGTGCTTTTGGAGCCTCTGTCATCCATAGGAAGTGACAAACACAATGCAGAGGGAAAGAGTTAGTTCCTCAATTGCTGTGCCATTGTTTCAAATTGAATTGGAGCCCCAAGATGTTACGGCTTAAAGTAAAAAAAAAATTGGTCTCCATATCATCATATGCAGTTCTGCACTAAGACCAAGCTAATCCAGCCCAGTTATTGTTCCTTCAACCATTGTCATGAACAGGAGCACACAATCAAATAAAACAAACCAGGCTAGTGGTTTGTTCACTGTGCTATAGCTGGCATCAAATTTTGGCCACCTATATAGTAACTTAGTTTTCTGCATCTCTTAATATGGAAGCAATGTTCTTGTTTGGGGAATATAGCCAGCTTTAAGTAAAGGGAGAATTACGTTTGATCTTAGATCGGAAAATACAGGACAATCTAACAGTACATGATCAACAGAGTCCATTAAATCTGAGCTACAAGTTCATAATATATCAGATAATTGTGGCTCTAGCTGAACTAGTGGCAGCTGTCATTGCTCAGATAGATATTCCAGGGAAGATTAACCTGCAACATTACTCCCAGATACCTAAGCTGCTCAACTTGATTGATATTATGACCAGCAAATGACTATTTGTACTTTCTGTTATCTCATTTCTTATACCACCAGAAAGGCAGCCCTCCAATTACTGATTCTCCTTTCTCCTCAAGTACCTCAAGTTGTGATTCTCTCCCTAACCTTGTTCAATATCTTCATGTGCCTTCTTGGCCAGCTGGTCTGTGGATTTGGGCTTGGGTGTCATCAATACACAGATGACACCCAACTCTACTTCCTAATGAACACCAAAGGATGGGATTTCTGCCCACCAAGCCTGCTGTGGTGGCTGGATGCTGTTGAAAAGTAGTGAGAAGCTAGGCCTGGGGAAGTAATACAGGTTGCATGGTAATGAGTTTCTTGGTGGTTGCTACCAGGGGTGGTCTCAAGATATCCACCTTTAAAGGCCAAAACAACACCACAAAGAGCCTTCCTTCTATTAGCAAAAGCTAAGTCTTGAAGGCTGGCACTACTGTTTTGGTTGCCTAGCAATGGCTACTAAAGACTTTCAATTCTTAAAGCAATATTATTATTATTATTATTATTATTATTATTATTATTATTATTATTATTTAGATTTATTTTACCGCCACACCCCGTAGGCTCGTGGCGGGTCACAATAGTCCTATCCCCATTAAAATACCCATTAAAAGACTTTAAAAACAATCCCAACATGGCGGAAGCTCTCATTATTCCCACCCCTGCTATCAGAGCAGCAGGGAGGGTGGGGAGGAGATCTAACTTACTAGGTCCGGGGGGGGGGGGGAATGCTGGCACTCATTTGCTGACCCCGGCCTCAACCAAAAACCTGGCGGAAGAGCTCCATCTTGCAGGCCCTGCGGAAAGCTGGTAAATCCTGCAGGGCCCACAGCTCACCCGGGAGCTCATTCCACCAGGTAGGGGCCAGGACTGAAAAGGCCCTGGCCCTGGTTGAGGCCAGGCATGCTACTCTAGGGCCAGGAACGATCAGGAGATTCTCCCCCAATGAGCGTAAAGCCCTGCGGGGGATATAGGGAGGTAGGCGGTCCCTCAGGTATGTGGGTCCCAACCCGCGTATAGCCTTAAAGGTCAAAACCAGAACCTTGAACCTGATCCGGGCAGCAATTGGCAACCAATGCAGCTGCCTCAGCACAGGCTGGATATGGGCCCTCCAAGGTGTACCAGTGAGGTCCTGAGCAGCTGCGTTTTGCACTAGCTGGAGTTTCCGGATCAGAGACAAGGGTAGGCTGGCGTAGAGCGAGTTACAGAAATCTATTCTGGAGGTGACTGTTGCATGGATCACTGTAGCCAAGTGGTCAGGGGACAGGTAGGGCGCTAGTAGTCGGGCCTGGCTACTCTCTTGACTTGAACCTCCATAGTCAGTGAGGTATCGATGGTCACACCCAAATTCCTGGCCTGGGGTGCGATAGTAAGTTGCACTCCTGCTAGGGTGGGTAAGCGCACTGCCTGGTCCTGCCCTCTGCCTCCCAGCCACAGGACCTCCGTCTTGGAGGGGTTGAGTTTCAGGCAACTCTGCTCCAACCATTCAGTCACTGCTTCCAAACATCTGGTGAATGGTTCCGGGGGGGGGGAGTCTGGGCGGCTGTCCATGAGGAGATAAAGCTGGGTCTCATCAGCGTACTGGTGGCAACCCAGCCCAAAACTCCGCACCAGTTGGGCCAGAGGGCGCATAAAGATGTTGAATAATGTGGGGGAGAGGACTGCGCCCTGCAGTACCCCACAGGGGAGTCTGTAGGGACGCAAGAACTCTTCCCCCACCGCAACCCTCTGGGTCCAGGTCTGGAGAAAGGAGCATATCCAGCGCAAGGCTGTGCTCTGTATCCCCGTGCCGGTGAGGCGATGGATCAGAAGGTCGTGATCCACGATGTCAAAGGCCGCTGATAGGTCCAAAAGGACCAACACGGCCGACCCACCTCTGTCCAGCTGGCTACGGAGATCATCCAAAAGGGCGATCAACACCGTCTCCACCCTGTGGCCAGGACGGAAGCCTGACTGATATGGATTGAGTGCCGAAGTTTCCTCCAAGAATGTCAAGAGCTGGTCAGCCGCAGCCCTCTCTACCAACTTGCCCAGGAACGCCAGATGCAATACTGGGCGGTAGTTGGCAGGGTCCTGCGGGTCGAGCGTTGATTTTTTTAGGAGAGGGCGAACCACTGCCCCCTTTAGCCACTCAGCAAACTCCCCAGAACTTAGGGAGGAGTTGATGATGTCTCTGAGCTGGCCTCCTATCCCCTGGCCGCTTCCTTTGAGGAGCCAGGAAGGGCAGGGATCAAGGGGGCAAGTGGTCGCCCTGACCGAGCTCAGCAACTTGTCCACTTCAGGAAGAGAGAGCCGCCTGAAGCCATCAAACCTCACTACCAAAGGCGGCCAACAGGTCTCCAGTTCATTTACTGTAATAATTGTGGTGGGAAAGTCGCGATGGAGTGACAAGACTTTATCCGCAAAATGGCTCACAAATGCTTCGCAGCCGAGTGCCAATTGTCTAGTATTTTGGCGCCCCTCAAGGGCAGCGAGTGATCTAACTACCCTGAATAATTGGGCCGGGCGAGAGCTTGCGGACACGATTTCCGTGGCAAAAAAACTCTCATTTAGCCACTTTCACCGCCATCTCATACACCCTCATAAGCGTGTGATAAGATGTTCTTGTAACCTCATCACGAGTCTTCTGCATCTATAATTTTGGAGTTTAACCTTCTTTAAAAATTCAGACTTTTGAGGAAATATCCACTTCTTTGGCCATGTTAAAAATTAGGTATATTGTTTGTTTGTTCATTTCCAGTTAACAATGTGGGGATCATTTCCTCCCTAACTTGAATTTGTTATACTGAATAACATGTTTTTTTGATTTGGTAGATTATTAAATCAGCTAAGAAACATAAAGTGCCTAAAATCAATCTGACCAAACTCAATCTGACATTATCTTTAAAGCATATTCCTGCAGCTGTTACAGATGCACCACTGTTCTCTTGTGAATATGCTTTGGATTCTTTTTTTGTTTGCTTGTTTTGTCTTCTTTGGAAAATATGAGGGGAGGTCAAGAGGAGACCATAGTGAAGATTCACCTAAACAAGCCACAATAATACCAATCTGCTATCTTCATATCACATGCTCTGTTGAAAGTTCACATTGAATTGCTATTAGTCTCTCCAATGATGCAGCAGAGACATTGAGAAGCTCCTTAATACAAATTGCTTGTATTTAGTGATTAATAAAGTGATTAGTCATTATTGGTCTCTCACTGCATTCAAAGAGCTCAGCATGGCATATATGGGATTATCCCATTGTACAACTACCATCTGAAATAGATTATAATGAAATAGATTCAAACTAGGCCAAGGTGAGTTTTCTCAAGGTCTTTAACATTTAACTTACAATATCATCTTGTAGGATCTCTTTTAAGGTCTCACTATAAAATTAATGTATCTTTCATGTTGAAAAATTGTCATGAAGTAAATTAATTATGGACCTAAATTATTGGTCTTAACAATGTACAGGTCAAATAAAACATTATCTGAATTTTGTTCTTCTTGAGTAAAATTACAGAAAAAGGTTGATGACTCTGCCATGAAAAAAAAAACTAAGAATATTTGATTTTGTATAGTTATACATAAAATGGAAACAGAGTAGTTCTCCACATGAACATGACGTTGCAATTCTTTTTGTCATTTTTAACTTTACCTTCATCGGCAAATGCCAAAAGTTCTATCATTTTTATTTTGTGTTTAAAAAAATTTGCTTAATCTGTGTAAAGAACCAGATTTGCAAGATAACACTGCATGATCACTGTACATCATTTTACAATTCTGTTTTCCTCATGGATCAAAACCATCTCCAGCTGGATATACTTGATCTGTAGGAATTTGTGAACCCCAGTGGATATACTGGTAGTTTTTAGCCTATGAAAGTCTCCCACAATGGTGACATAGCTGGTATATCACCAGAAAGCAGGATTTTATCAGCAGAATAGCCTTTTCCTCTGCTCATGCCATTTTAAAAAGTTTCTCTGAGTGAAAGTTCAGTGAGTAGTAAAAAGAAACAGAAGATTCAAGCATGAAGAGGGGTGTGATGGTCAGCAGTAAAACAAAAAAAGATTCCCATTTAGAATAAGTGGGTATTTTATATATGTGAATGATTCTTCAGGAGCATTTGTTGCTGGTCTATTTATAAATAGGTATTGTGAGGTACCTTCTCCCTAGGTCTATGAAGCTTGCTCGGTGACTTTGAGTTTGTCACTTTTTCTTAGCCTAATGCATCACATTGTTGTGAGGAGAAAATGGGAAATGGAGAGACATGCAAACCACCTCAAGCTACTTTGAGAAAGAGCAGGATTAAAAATGCACTCTATAGTTGCCTAGTGAAATAGTATTACTGGGGGCATTTCTGCACATTAGTAAAAATAGCATCATGCCTGCGGAATGGCAAAGTGCGAAATTATATCGTGCCCCCCTGGCCCTTCTCACTTTTTTGCTGTCTTGCCTTTGTCTCCTTTCTTTTTGTGCATCTTACCCTCCTCACCTGCTGGAAGAGGTGGCAGAGAGCAACATGGCTTGTACATGTCATGTGTCTGCCTGTTGGGGTGAAGAAGAAGTAGGGATGGATTTGTTTCATGAATTTGTTCCCTTCGTGGTTTATTGAATCTGTCATGAGTCAGACGCAGTCTTCAGACTCCTTGGTGGAGGAACTAGATGGCAACCCAAGGACATAGGCAAAGGCTCAACTGAGATAGTTGGAGGAACCAGCTGCTGAACCAGAAGCACCATCAGAAGCCTCTCCTTCCAGCAGTCAGCCATGCTTGGCACAAGCTGCTGGTGATCAGCCTGACAGGTATCCTGATAGTCTGTCTGAAAAACCTGTGGCCCATTGTGATTTTTTGAGGATTATGGGGGACTGTATTTTATGAGGTTTTAATGATTATACTGTATTTTATGAGATATTTTATTGTGAACCACCACAAGCCAGTTTGCTGACAATGGCAGTATAAAAAATTAATTATAAATAAATAAATAAATTGGTACCAAAGGAAAGGAAGAGAACTGTCAGCGTATAGAAAGAATGTCTGCATGTGGTCTCACTGGCAATTAGCAAAACAGGGAGAGTATTCACAGGATGAGAGCTAGTATCTCTGGTATCAGGCTTATTAGGGGAGTTGAGAACTTGGGCTGACATGAACACAAATGAGAGCCACACCCACCTTGTCTGATTCCTGCCTGAAATTCTGCCAGACTTCTTAGACAGTTTGACCTCAGACTGGACTACAGACTACCCTTTTCAGAGCTCATCTGCCCTCTTGACTGAACCTCTGCCTTTCTGACCTGGCCTGGCTGACTAATCTTCATACTTTCTGTCTCACTTCTAGCATGCTGGACGGCTGCTGAAACCTGACACCTCTGGTTATCTGATAGCCAGAACAGAATCCAGTCTACTGTACTTGTTGCTATAAGCTGCTTTGGACAAATCAGAATGGGAGATAGGAATATTTTTAATAATGAATAATTGTGTTATGAGGTAATGGAAAGGTAACTTGTAAGTAGCCTGAGTATACGCAGGGCTGTTTCACATAGTTGGGAGAATCAGGAGCGGAAAGGGTTGATGCACACAAGGACAGCATCCAACCCCTGTGCTACTGTTGCTGCCCCATCTTGCCTCTTTCCTCTTGGTTTCATTGGTACAAAAAAACAGACAGGATGAGAATCTTGCTTCCCTGGAGCTTGACAGTTCCCCTCTCCCTCTTAACTACTGAGCCTTGGTTCAGCAGTTATATGAAAAGTCCTTTAGAAGGGCTGAAGGGGTCAGGGAAGAAAAACAGAACTGAAGTCCCACCATTTTGAAGGCAAAGTTTATCTTTACTCCTTTTCCTGGATTGGCTTTAGGCAGTTTCCATTTTCATTTTGACCCAGAACCAAGGATGTGTATTTTGTGCTTAGACTTAAAGGGGAAAGTCCCAGGATCCACAGAGGGTACTAAGAAAAAACATGACATCATGTGAAAGCATTAAACAAAGGCCATCAGGGAGGGAATGTAGAGCAAAACCTTTGTTCAATAAAGGCCTTGTTCACTATCTTTCTACAACATCTTACCTATTTATAGATCAATGCCATCATATTTCTCCACACCCGTTGACTCTTTTCTGAGATGCTGCTTTATGTTGGCTTGGTTAAATCTACTACCAACAGCCTGGTTTAGAAGCAGATATAATCACATTCCTTCTCATGAATGATTCTGCTCTTGCCCAGCTAACTCAGTTGAGACTACAACCGTCCTCCTTAATTGTCCTAAACATTCATCCGTTCACATGAAATATCTTACCCCACTGCTGAAAATAAAACCTTTACACTCTGATGAGTTATTTGAGGAGTTAAAGCTCCTCAAATTTCAGCAGCTGTAGCTCTCTTTCTGTGTAAAGCTTTATATCGTTACAATATGGATTAACTATATGCATTGTATTGGTGCTGAATCATCTTTCTTAATTTTGTTTTTATGATGCCATTAAAGATATTTTAAGTTTGACCTATGTTCATCATCATTATTATTAGTAGTATTATTAGTATGTATGATTAATTATACATACTAATAATTAATTAATTAGATTTCTAGAATGCCCTACATTGTTCAGAAGGTACCAAGAGTGTGCACCATTCCCCATTCAATTATCCTTGATTTAAGAAACTATCTGAATAACAAACCTAAATCTTCCCAATGTGAGATAGGCTTCCTGTAAAACTTTTTGATTGGGACAATTGAAGGAAGAATACATGACTCTGGCTATATTTAAGTGGGTGTGTGGTGACCATATCATAAAGACCATATCATAAAAGAGTTGGTAACGTGGGATATACTATGCAAATAAGCTGCTTCTACCATAATGCCAAGAGCTTCTTGTGGCGCAGGGTGGTAAGGCAGCCGACATGCTGTCTGAACCTCTGACCATGAGGCTGGGAGTTTGATCTCAGCAGCCAGCTCAAGGTTGACTCAGACTTCCCTCCTTCCGAGGTCGGTAAAATGAGTACCCAGCTTGCTGGGGGGTAGAACAGTAATGACTGGGGAAGGAAATGGCAAAACCACCCTGTATTGAGTCTGCCAAGAAAACGCTCAAGGGCATCTCCCCAAGGGTCAGACATGACTTAGTGCTTGCACAGGGGATACCTTTACCTTACCATAATGCCAAAACCCCATTTACATATTTTCACTTCTTAGGTGTGAAGCCCACCATCAGTGATCATTCTAGGTTCATAACGAGTTCCAGATAGTCAGAGAATGTGCTAGGCTAAATGTATCTCAAAAATGATCATGGTGACATACCCAATGAGAGAAAAAAAGAATAATTCAATATTGAAAAATCCCTGGTTTTATTCATATAGAAAGCACATACAGCAATGAAAGGGGAAAGAGAAGAGCGATGCCAAAGTGGTGAGCATACAAATCATTTAAAAAGTAAAAGTAAGAGTTTCCAGATGATTATTAGTACACCAGTCTTATGAGAATGTTGAATCTGCAGTACCTTCCCTAGATTAAAGAAGGGAAAACCACATTGAATTTCTGAACAGCATTAATGTTTCTCAGAAATTATTCCATATGAAGGATGAGTAGGCCTCAAAGTTTTTTTAAAAGTACTCTTTGTCTTTTACTGTGGATATTGCCCATGTAGGCAGCTGTGTTCGATCAAGCCATAGTTTCTTTCCTCAGTGTCCGCCTCTGATGACAGGTAAGGATACTTGTGAATGATGACCGCCCTTTAGTTCTTGACCTTTTCTTTAATTTCTTCTGGTGTTTGAGGGAAATTCCAAGTTCCTCCATTATGGCATTGAAAGAAAGACACTGGTAGAAAACAAGAAAAAAGGCTTAAGAATTTTTGCATATGAAAAAAAATACTACTTTGTATTTTGTTTAATTTATACCCAATTTTTACACCATATGATAAACTTAGACTTCTTGCATAACTTCTAAATGTGTTGGCAGCTGTACAACTGCACGGTAGCAGATATCACAGACCTCTTCCTGAAAAAGTAAATGGTTAATTAAAGCATGGAATCAAGTGAAGACTAATTGACTTTACAGCTCTTCAGAAAATAAAACTTATAAGAAAGCTGAATGAGCTGGCCTTCTATGATACAGTATATAGAAAAACATAATTGTTTGCTATAGTGTTGTAGAATGATATTACCATAGAACTGTGATAGTAATTTCCTTAGCAATATTTAGAAATATACTTAAGCCACTTTGATAAGGGGAAAGAATCCTTGTACAACAGTGTAAGATTTTGAGAAAATAAATTATATGAAGAAGTCCACCATCCTTTCTGAGCAACTGAAAAATGACGAGTTGGATCTTAGTTGTTTTCCTGAATAAGAAATGAAAGTGCAATCCCATTTGACCACCAAAACAGGTTATGATAGGGATCATTGGCTCTATATGTGCAAAAGCCATGTGGGCTGTAGGCTGTCATACTTAGTGAGATACAGTGATAATGTTGGCTGGATCCAATCCACTAAACTACTAACATAAAGGCTGAACAAATGTTGGGAACTTGATTAAATGTGGGAAGTTTAGATGAGAAGTGTGTCCTTGCATAGATACAAATTAGGTTGGAATTTCAGAATCAAAATTAGCAGTACCATCTGAAGTAAAATTGACAGCCATCTAAGCCAATTGACTTAAATAAACTTAGAAGAGTGTAAGACTATGGATCAGCATGAACTGCATTTTTGTGGTTTGGTTCCTGGCGAGATTATTAATCAATATGAACCAAGAGGCTGGTTCACAAACCAAACTGGTTTGTATGGTTCAAGAATCATTTAAAGTTTAAACGCCTGCTTTCTGCTCCCCAAGGAAAGCTCTGAGCCATTTAAACCATTGCTTTCTGCTCCCTGTGAAAGCAGTGGTTTAAAAGTAGGGGTTTGAAGGGCTTTTTACAGTCAACAGAAATCTGGAGGTGAAATTTCACACCCTGCTTTCTGCTGGCTACATTTTTCCTGGCCAGCAGAAAGCAGGGGGTTGAAGTGCCTCCAAGCCATTTCACCCCCACATTTCTCCTGACTGTGAAAAGGTGCAGGCAACAGAAAGTTGGAGATAAAATAACATGAAATAATTTAAACCCCTACTTTCTGCTCCCCACAACTTTTAACGGAGAGCAGAAAAGCAACCCAAACAGCTGAGTGGCATGAACCTCCTGCCTCTTAGCTGATTTTTGTGAAGAACAGAAAGCAGGGGTTTAGATGGTTAGAAGTACCACAAGCATTTTCTTTTTATCCTTAATGATTTTGTATTCTGGTCTAGGATGTGTAAACTAAAGAAATAAAAAATAAATACTGCTTCATGAACCATGAACTGCCCCAAACTTGTGATAAATGTTAGTTCATGAGCTGGTTCATGTCCATCCCTATGTAAATGTAAATAAGATTGATTCTTGTTTTATGGTTTAATGTTAGATTTATATGCTATACATATGCAGCTTTTAAAGTAAATACTAAATATTTCTAGCTTTTCAATTTACAAATAAATGCTGTCCAAAAAATGAATGTATATCAGTCAATAGCAAATATGTCCTGATCTTTTGATCAGGTTTTGAGTCATGGCTAGATTAATCATGGCTAGATTAATGGACGAGACTTGTCTTGGCAGTAGTTATCTATCAATTTCCTTTTCCTCCCAGCAACCCCAAGAAAAGTTGTTTGAGGTTAGAAAAGCATCATGGAAAAAAATACAATCAAACATTAGAAGAGAATGAAGTGGAACTAGGCAAAATTGTTTTTCTTTACTCTTCTACTGGAGAAGGTTTTATTACCCCAAGGATTACCTGATTTTCTCTCCTCATTGTCCATGGTGATTTTCCCACAAGAATCCCACAGTCCTCAGAAGTTTTAGGGGATGTTTTTTGGGGAAAGAGAGATGGGAAAGCATCCACTGTCCTCAGTGCCTTTCATTCATGTCCTGGGGTGCCAACCACTGTCTTCTGCCTACTAAATGCCACATTTTCAATGTATGCTCAACAGGAAATGAAATACCAAAAAGCACTTATGGAAGCTTTTTTCTTTTTCTCATTTGAGTGTGCGCATGTGTTCCTTCCCACTCACTATGATCCAGCAAAAACAATTTTGTTGATGGTTCCATGTAAAATGTCAGGTTATTAGTTGCTTTTGAGAGAATGTTTTTCCATCATGACCCCAGCCTATAAAACCAGCTGCTTGATGAACTTGACAAGAACCCGGGATATGGAACTTTTCAAAAAGGCTTCAAATACTTTTTTGATTACTCAAGACTTTAAAGTCTAATGAGATCTGACTTTGACTTGGTGCTAGCCTTAATTTACAGTTATGGTATTGTAGAATAGTTGATTTTAAAATGTAATCATAAACATTTTTATTTGTAACTCATCCTGAGAACCCCTGCTGAGAAGCAAGTCATAACTTTTCTCAATAAATACGACTAAATAAATGTCACAGAAAATAAGAGATCAGGAAACAGGTTTTGAATTTTTTAGATGAGATCACTTCAGTATCAGAATTTTTAAAACGTTAAGATAAATCTCTGAGTACTGTGTTTTGGCCAGATAACCAAAGCAAGACATCTTAAGAAATCAAATTAATTGCAATATATATTTGAGAGTACCCAAATTATTGACACCCAATTTTATAGTGAAAATTAAGTTTCCATTTTTCACCCAAGAGAAAAATTTCTATAAATTATTCTATTGTAGCCAAATGAATAAATGTAAAAAAATAAAAAAGGTGTCAGTGGCCATAATTTCTCAAGGCAGTTTAGATATACAGTAAAACTTGTACTAAACAAGGGAGGATTCTGTTCTCTCTTTCCATCTGTTGCACTGTTTTTATAGTTTTCCCATGTTTAAAAAACTGCAATATGGTGTGATGTGAATATTATACACAATAGCTGATTCTATGAATACATATAACATTTTGCACTGTAATCCACAGAATATATTCTGTATATCAGAAAATACTATTGCCTATATATTAACTCTGTAGCATATGCAACCATCTAAGAAAAAAGAAAAGCAGACATAGACAGTATGTCTTGGAAAAATGCACTAATTACCATTGCTTTCTTTTGTGTGGGGGAGAGGGGAACTTCAAGCAGACTTTCTCAGCTTTTTTACTGTTGGGTAACCCCTGAAACATACTTCAGGCTTCAAGAAACCCTGGAAGTGGCATGATCATGGAGAATATGGTTGGGAAGCATAGCTGTGTACATGCCTACCTGGGGGCCCCTCCCTTTCCCATCCCCTCGAGGCCCATCACTGGCCATTTGTGGGGGGCAAAATGATACAGCCATATATAGCCAAGTCACCCAATACACCTGAGAGCCATCATGGTGTAGTGGTTAGGGGTGGTGGCTTCTAATCTGGTGAGCCAGCTTTGATTCTCCACTCCTTCACATGCTTCCAGTTGTGTGGCCTTTGGCTTGCCACAGCACTGATAAAGCTGTTCTGACTGAGCTGCAATATCAGGGCTTTCTCAGCCTTACCTGTTCCAGAGAGAGAAAGGGAAGGTGATTGTAAGCTGCTTTGAGACTCCTTCAAGCAGTGAAAAGTGTGATATAAAAACCAACTCTTCTTCTTCTTCTTCTAAATGTTTAACAAAATATTAACTCTCACCTATTTGGAAAACCCTTTCAGGGTTGAGAAAGCCTGGCTTAGAGGATAAATTTCAAGAATGTAGTTCCGTGTAGAAAAAAAGTATTCACAATTTATAAGAATAAAATTAGAAATGTAGGTATATTAGGCAAGATGCTGTATGACAGAAGATTAGAGAACATTACGGAGGGAAGGAAAGATAAAAATGGGGAGGGGGACATACTGAGCAGTTACAGACCATTAGTCAAATGGACTGAAGTTTCAGCCCATGATGTAGATGTTCATAAGAAATATGTATTCACTGTGATCCAAAGAACATGAGCTGTATGTGGAAACTGTCTGCAAAACGCTATGCAATTTTCCTATATTATAAAAATAGTGCCAATTGCAAAAGATATCTTGGAATGCCTTATAGAACACTGGAAACTGTAAGAAGGCTTTACAAAAATCAGATGGTTTCTTCCTCCCAAGAAATGCCACATTGGTATCACAAATGACATGTGCCACCTGGATTTGGGCCATGGTTAAGAATAGTTAATATAAGAACAATATAGGCACCCATATATGGAAATGCAATACATAACTGTTCATAGCATAAATCAGAAACAAAGTCTAATTGAAAGTTGTCACTTTCTTATCCAGTGTCGAAGTAAAGACTAGATGAGGAGGAAAGTGCTGTATTATTATATAAATCAAAGGGAAGACTAGCTCAGGTGGTGTGGCTGCAACCCCTATCAATCTGAGTAAGTCAAAAGCCTTCCTCCAGCATGCCTCCTTCCAATTTAAGTGGCTCTTCTGTTACTGAAATAGCCATTTAAATTGGAAGGAGATTCCTTGGAGGATGATTGGATCCACACCACATCAGAATATGAGGAAGCCCAATGCAAGTGTGTTTCATTTAGATGACTGGGTTGTTGGGTTTTTGTTTTGTTTTTTAAGCCTAAGATTGCACTTCTGGTCACTAATATTTTAAATATAAGTCAATGGGACTTACTCCCAAAGCATAGGCAGTGAAAACTGTGTCAGACCAAATTAGCAGTAGAACAAGGTGTCTAACGGGTTCTGAAGCCTTTGTCAATACAGTCAATAGATGGGATTTTAGCTTTTTAGAGAAGGGTTTCATATGTGGAACTCCAGCTGTCCATTCATTCTGTTCTGCCATCTAGCCCAGCATTGCATGACGTTGAGTACAGCTGGAAGGCACATATTGCAACCTCACATGAAGATGCAGCTTTGCTGAATCATTGGGATGGGTCTGTTGGGAGCAAGATGGATCCTGCCTGATGAAAAGCAATGCAGGTGAAGAGCAGTATTATGGCTACCAACTCTGGTTAGTGATATATCTGGAGACCTGTGGCCAGTGCCAATGGAGGATGGTGTTTGAGAGAGTGATATTAGGCCACAGGAAAAGCTGTTCCACCAAGGGAACTGATCTTTCTGATCTGGAGATCGTCTGTCATTTCAGGAGAACTCCAGGTTTCATCTAGAGGTTGGCAATCCTAGGCAGGATACAAATATAACCCATTTTAATCTGAAACTACATTAATTTTTAATGCTACATTACAGCATTAAAAACAAAAATATTTCCACAACTGACAGATGCCTGCACATTTATTTATTAATTATTTATTTATTTATTTATTTATTTATTTATTTATTTATTTATTTATTTATTTATTTATTTATCAATCATGTGATGTGTGTGGTTTAGCCATGAAATCCAAGGACTATCTGGTAGCCAGGCAAGTGACATTCGGAGGTCGGTATGCCATTTCCTACTTCTGTGTCATGACCCCTAGAGTTCATTGGAGGAACTGCCACCCAGATCCTTGGAGACATCCTATCCAAATCCTAGCCAGGGTCAAGTCTGCTTAGTTTCTGAGGTCTGATGGATCAGGCTTGCCTGGACTATCCTTGCCTCCACATATTTGATGAAGCTGGAGCAGAACAGAAGACTGGGTTGTAACTTCTATAACTGCATTTTGTTAATAGATTTACTCAGTTCCTGCGCTAGAATGATGTAGAACAGGATTAATCCCTAATTCAGAGAGCCTAGCTCAATTATCTCCAGATACATACATTCTACATTTTATTTGGAAGCATCATCTAATGAATGTCAATTAGATAGAAACATTTTCCAAATCTTGACTTAATGAATACAGTGCTGTCAGCTAGAACAGTAACGTCTGTCTCCATTGGGTGCTTGCAGGAAGATAACAGGGTCCTGAAGGTTTTGCTTTGAAAGAAGGAAATGTAGCAATGTATAGCTCAGGCTAAAAATCAAAACTGAAAACCTTCCATTTCAGACCTTAGTATTCTGGAAAAGCAAGATTTTAATTAGTTCTGCTTGGATATGGAAGAAAATGTGGATTGCACTGGAGGCTTTGCACCTGTCTGATATTCCCAGTCCAAGTCAGGCCTGTAAGAATCAACCTCTCCCCCTCCCGCCACCCTTCTATATATCCCTTCCTGGATTGGAGTGACAGTGTATCATCACTAAAAGATATCTGGATATTTCTTCTTCTATAAAACACATATATTCAGGCATTTTACAGGAGTTAATTATACGGCAAAATGATCTCTCTCTCTCTTTTTTTGGGGAGAGGAGGAATTTCAGTTCTTTTGAATCAACCAACAATTTCAATTTTTCTAGCTAGGGGAATATGATCAAAGAAATATTCTTTAGGAACTTGTTACATGGACATACTCAATGGGATTCTGATTTATTTTAAACCAGAAACCACCAACCCCTATTGGCTTTTGAAAGGCCTCTGAGGTTTTCAAAGCTTTTAGATGAGGTGTAGGAACAGCCATACAACAAAAATGAGCCCACATTTTCCTTGGGGATGTGGGTCTTTGGATCCCATTGTGATTTTTTTTCCCTGTTGAAAAGCTTTACTGTTAGCTGGACACACCTTTGCTTTACGGTAATTATACAGTGTGAATAGAGGGTTGTGTTCGAATCCCTCGCTCTTCACGAATTAATTTGCCACAGTCTAATTCCGTAGATAAAGTAGTTCCAGAAGTGGAGTTGGATGGATGAGTTTGCTTGCACTGCAGTCCATAAAAGAAACAAAAGGCCTTGTCGCATGCAGAAAGGAAAATGAAGATAAAGGTGATTAATGTAACAAAAAAATAAAATGAGAATGATACCAAACATACAGAACATAATTACGAAACAATGGAAACTGTAATGCAACTCTAAGCTGAATTCTGAAGAATATGCATAGGTAGACTTTGAATCAGGACTGCAACATTAATTTGTATGGAGGTTTCCCTATCTGCATTATTTTAAAATTTTTGATAGAATGCTGAGAAAATAGAAATTAATGTGAAATATCCTTCTTTTTTCAAAATAGCTGACTAGAACATGATTCTCAAAGAGCGTACACTAAATTCCCTCTTTAATAAAACGCATTCCAAGAATTCCCTCTTTAATAAAACTTATTCCTCTTTAATAAAACGTATTCCAAGAAAGCCCATGACAGTTTACTCAAAGCCAGTTTGGTGTAGTGGTTAGGAGTGCGGACTGGCATGCTGGGTTCGATTCTGCACTAATCTGGCAGCCAGGTTCAATTCTGCACTCCCCCACATGCAGCCAGCTGGGTGACCTTGGGCTTGCCACGGCACTGATAAAACTGTTCTGACTGAGCAGTGATATCAGGGCTCTCTCAGCCTCACCCACCTCACAGGGTGTCTGTTGTGGGGAGAGGAAAGGGAAGGCGACTGTAAGCCACTTTGAGCCTCCTTCGGGTAGGGAAAAGCGGCATATAAGAACCAACTCTTCTTCTTCTTCTTCTTCTAAATTCTCCCCTTCTCCATGTTGCTCCAACCCTTCTTTTTCAAATTACCTGATATGATTTTGTCGTCTGTGGAGTGGCACTGATGCCTTAGCAATCTGCCACTCTTCTGGTTTTGATTCCCAGACTGTTCAGACTACTTCACATGCAGAGTTTGCTGTAGTTTTCAGCTTGTGTCTCTCCCCCTGCCCCCACTTATGGATGTTTATCAATGCACTGATAAAAACGCTGTGCAAGATGGAATTTTGAGGTGATTCATGTGCTCTGATAAAATGAAAATTGTACCATCAAGATTCCTTTTTATGCAATGCTTTATTCCATGTGCAGTGGTAATTTGAAAGAGGAGGCATGCTGAAAATTGCCACTTACAACACGGACACCAATTCAGAAATTAATTGAATTTAGATAATTTTTCAAACTGGAAGGTAGGCAGAGCAGAATAAGGGAGAAGTGTGGCTCAATGATGCAGCATTAATATTGTGCATAAAAGGTTTGAATGTCTGTCCCCAGCATCTCCAGTTTAAAGCACTCTGAAGTAGACAATGAAAAAGTCTTCTAAGGGCTGCTGACAAACAGGGAAAATGAGGGCTCCTCAACATGGTGCCTGCTGCCACCCTTTCTGGTGCCCACTAGGTCTTTCTAGAAAGTGGGTGGCTCATCTGGGGTTTTTTTTTTGCATTGCAAGGCTTCTAATTGGCTCCTGGGATTTTGATTAGCTTTTAAAAAAAACTGTTGCTTTTTAAAACAAACTTTTCTACCACAGCACAAGGATCTTCCATGTGATCGAAAGTAAGCTGCGATGGCTATTTTATGGCTGTGCCCACCACACAATTTCAGAACTCTAAAGGTGCCCACAAGACTTCTGGAGTAGATAGCCCAAAACTTACTAGACCAATGGTCTGACTTAGCATAAGGCAACTTAAGTTATGTTTGTAGGGGACAACAGATCACGGAACAAAAACTGAAGAATATCTTTTCATCTGCACAGTGTATATATTCTTCGTTATTTACAAATCAATACTATACCAGTTTTCTCATCTCAGATGCATAAAGACCAAGTTATGAACAGTACACAATTATGTTCTTATTGGTCATACTGAAAAGAATGGGTCTTAAACATACTTTATCAGTTTCAGCAGCTTCCTGTTGCTAAGTAGCAGTGTGAATACACATGCTAAGATTCCAGGGGAGAAAAATTACTCCTGGAGGAGGGGAATGGGGCTGCTCTGGCAGGTCTTCTGATGGGAGCGCAGGAGGCTCCAGGCAGCCCTATCCTAATAGCTACTCCTTTCCCAACACCCCAACTGTGGTGTATTTTGTAGCATTTAAGCAGCCAGGAGAAGCAACAGAATCCCCTTGTGCCGTTGATGGAAATTTAGATGCCATTGCTTTGTTGCCTGTACAAGATCAGGTTCCTGTTTCCAACAAGACTGTTTATGCACTGGGAACTTCACTGCCCCAGCTCCCATGCAGGAGAAAAAACTGGGGGCAGATGAGGAGCACAGGACCAAATGGTCCCCCATGTGGGTGCAGGAAGAGGTGGGGCTACCTGCCACGACTAAAACTCCAGCCTGTAGCCTGGCATGAAACCTCCAGTGCATGAATGGTCCAAGTGATTTTCAATCCACATCCAGCACTCCGTATTTCAATCTTATTCCTTTCTAAGACAGTTTAGACTAAAAAACAAACTAGCAACTGTGTGATCCTCTCCGCCCCCTACTGAACCAAAAAAGCCTGTACAGTTCTATTTCATAGCCAAATCTGGACACAGTACTTGTATCTCCTCATTAACAAATACGTATAAAGCAATGCCAAAAGACCCAGTGGAAGAGCTTGACTCTGACCGTTTATGCACTGGAGGTTTCATGCTGGACTGCAGGCTGGAGTTTTAGTCGTGGCAGGTTGACCCACCTCTTCCTGTACCCACACGGGGGAGCATTTGGCCTAGTGCACCTCATCTGCCCCCGATTTTTGCTCCTGCATGAGAGCTGGGGCAGTGAAGTTCCTAGTGCATAAACGGTCTCTCACAGGCATGGTTTATTTTATTCTTGAAATCTCCAAGAAAGCTTTTCACACTAGAGCACCATCACCTGAATTCTGCCATTACAGGTTGCAACCTGATGTGCCTGAATGTACAAAGCATAAGCATAGCATTCTGCCATTAAATCAGTCAGTTCAACAAAATGATGTGTAGCTGATCCACAATAAATACCAGAACATAGCATGTTATTGACATGGCTGCCAGTAACTACCTTGGCTCGCCAGGTAAGTTCTGTAGAATTTTCAGCTCAGTTAAGTGCCCCAGAGAGTAAGGATCCCACACCAATCCCCCACAAATGCCTGCCTTTTCCCACTAAGTTTGTACTGTACTGAACCCAAAGCAGACTTACCTGTTCAATGTCACTGTTTTTTCTTGACTTGTAAATAAATTCCCCAATTGCAACAAAGACAGAAAGAACCAGTCCTGCTGCAAGCACTATGAAGATGCCCCCAATGTTCTCCACACCAAGGGCACTCGCCTCTTTGCTGTCCTCTTCAGGGCAGCCGTTGCCTCGCCACCACTTTTCTTTCATCATGTGCAGCTTCCCTTCCTCTTGCAACTGAAGAATGGCAATGGTAATTTTGTCTCGGTAAGGAGAGCCTGAATAAGAAAGGAAGGAAAACAAGGGCACTGATTATGTCCTCTACATCACACAAAATATCCTATCCCAAGGCTACTACCAATATTTTCAAAATTTATACAGAATAAAGAAAAGTAAAGTAAAAAATCTCTTCTTTCTATGTTGTTTTATTGTAGGATCCAACCAGAACGGTTTCTAGATGTCTCCTAGTCAAATATAACAGAGATAAGACTACAGAGTGTGAAATGATGAAATGGAAACAGCAAGTTCATTGTTTTTGATTCAGCTGGGTGAATGGATATTTTAACTTGCCAGTTTGTTTAAAATGCATGTATAACATTGAGATTATTGATTTTACTACACACAAATGTATTTTTTTTTCAAATCTTTCTTTCAGCATCTATTAATCACATAGGAAACCACTCATAACAACTATACCTCCAGCTGTATTTCTGATGCTTATACTGTCTGAGGAACAACCATCTGTTCTAGTTCAATCCTTTGTTGTTTTGGTAGCATAGAAGCTTTATCACTAGTTTGAAACCTTCACACTACATCAATCATTATACTAGAAAACATTTTTGTGTGTGTGTGTATTTCCTTCCTGGGGTTGGAGAATGTTTTCTTGTAAGCAGTAGAAGGATTATTTAATGAAAGAAAACGTTATATGTAAAACAGGTAAAACAGGTTTTAAAACATAATTTTACAATCTTAATATTAAAAATAAGAATGTCACCCTTACTCTGGCAGTGGAGTGAGATTATGTGCAAACATAAATTGCTGAATGTGTTTGTATATGTAGCCCTGCACATGTGAAAGATGGCATCTCCCCTGGTCATCAATATAACTTTCTTCTCCATCAACCCAGAATTTTGCTGCTGTAATGGATGTCTGGCAGTGCCACTTGTCAAAAGAGGCCTTTCCCCTGGAGTAACTAGTATCTCATTCTTCTCCCTATCTCTGCATGGCTCCTGGCTTCTGCATAGCCTGTCACAGACTTGGATAAGAACAAGCTGCTTGCTAGCATGATAGAGGAAAGTTTTACTTCTTTAGCTTGGTTGACAGATGCTCTCAAACCACTTCTTAAAACTGTACACCAGTTCTACCTGTCACAGTCTGTCAATAACTGCTTAATGTTTGTCTCTTACCAATAGGAGTCCCCACACCATAACCTTTGGAATCAATGAGTCCACCAATCTGGGTAAGATTGCAGTTTCTTTGGGTGACATATTCTATACTGGTAGATTCCATCAGGAGGGCATAGTCAGTGGTGAGTACCCGCTGGATTCCCTCATCATTGTTCTTCACCAATGCTGTCTGCTGCCTGCTGCTCATAAATGCCCACATTTTCTCATATGTTGAAATTTTGGATTTCTAAGGAGAAAAATCAAAAGCATCAGACATTGTTTATACATTTGAATTATATCCCTGAATACTTCTGGTAGAGGCAGCACGAAATATTAAACATAGGAGAGATTAGGATCCTTTCCCACTTTCAACTGCATTCAGCTTCACATAGGCACTGTGTGTCCCATTTCTGTCAGGAAGCATATTGAGCACTTGAATTCTTTGTGCCTTTTGCCACACACAGGATACAATGCAGGCAACATAGTGAAGGCATATAAGCACTGTTATACTTTAGGACTCATAGACCAGAAGAGCTATTTCTACTCTGCTTGGGAGTTATCTAATGCATAGTCTTTCAAAATAGTTATATGTTGTTGATTTCAAACAAAAAAAGTGGAGACACTTAAAAAATGAATGGTCATGGTTATATCAAATTGTATGAAGTATATGCAGTGTATGGAGAACTGGAGAAAAAGAGGTGTGGATATTACATAATTATAAAATGAAGTATACTATTTTGAGATTGGTACGATCATAATCAAAATATAGTAGAAACTAAATCATAGATGTTAATTGTAAATATAATTTTGGGAATTTTTTTTCATAGGCAAGAACAATACAATATATCATGTATTGTTATGCAAATGGATTTTGGGACTTCTGGGAATTGATTAAATATGCTTACTACTTAGAACAATTTTTTAGATTTTAAAAAAAATTTATATTTATATATTTATATTTAAAAATTTATATTTTAAAAGATGAGAAAGTTTGGACATATCAATTTGTTATTGAATAAACAACAGGATATATGGTAACAATATATGGAATATAAAATGTGGTTAAGCTTTTTTAGAGTACTTGATGGATGTTTCTTGCCCAGGCTCAAATCACCATTCAGTATAGACCCCACTGAGTGACCAGAGGTCAGTCATTTTCTCACAAATGAATGTACCTTATAGGGATGCTGTAAAGCCAAAGGGAAAGTGTCTATATCAGCCTTTCTCCACTTTTGTACTGTTGAGAAACACCTGAAACATTCTTCAGGCTTTGAGAAACTCCAGAAGTGGCATGATCATCCAGAATATGGTTGGGAAGCATAGCAGTGTACATGCCCATCCAGGCCCCTTCCCGTTTCCAACCCCTCCAGTCTTATCATTGGCCATATTGGGAGACAGGGAGGATCAACATGATAACACATGGTTATATCACCTAATAAATGTTTAACACATAATATATATCTTTTCCCTCTTAATAAAACAGTAAGGGGTGTTAGGGTGGGCTCAGTCCATGATGAGGAAGGGCAACAATTGGTCCCATGGCCCTGGACTGACAAGCGGAGGGGCCAATCCGAAGGCATGAAGCGCCTTCGGGTTGGCCCCTCACCAGGACAGACCAAAATTCCAGTCAGCCAGGGGCAATCTGGAGAAATGGCTGCCAGTCTGCTCCTGACCACCAAAGGGAGAGGAAGTCAGTAAGGCTGCCAAGGGGGATGAGAACAGAGGCTTGGACAGGCTGTGACAGCCCTTTTTGTCCCAAGGCTGTCCTAACTGTCAAGTCCAACTGTAAATTGCCTCAGAACCCTGACAGAGCTGGCAGGAGGCTGCAGAGTGCTCCCCCTCCCCCCTTCAGGCCTGCTGCGAAGGAGCCTCTGACAGCCCCTGACTGAGGGGAGGGAGGCATTTTCCTTCAGAGAGCAACGCAGAGGAGCCTGAGGGCATTCCTTTTGAGGGGGGGACTTTCCCCTTCTGCCGAACAGTTGACTGACAGGGAGGCTACAGAAAAGCCCCTTTTCACTTAAAATACTGCTCTGGCTGGGGGTTAGACACAGCCAAGCCATGTGTCTTTCTTATTTGCAACTCTCTTCAGGTTTGAGGCCACTGCACAGTGTTATTCTGATGAAATTGTTTTTTTTTTGTCTCCTGTTTCATCTGCACAGCCCTTTGCAGTAGGCCTCAAGTCTTTAAATTCAACAACAACCTGTGTGGGAGGCCTTAAATGTTTCTTCTATACCACAACCCTCTCCAAAGTAGCCCTTTCTGCCTGGGGAGCTGATCTTTATTCTCTGCAGGTGAGCTGTAACTCTAGGAGCTCTCCAGGCTCCACCTGGAGGTTAGCTACCCCTGGGTTGGAGGTTTGGAGGTGGGACTTCAAAATCGTACAATGCCAGAGTCCAGCCTTCAAAGAAGCCATTTTTGCCTGCAGTTGGGAGGGAGTGGTGCAGGTGTGTCCCTCCTGGGCTATGGGCTATGGCCAGCCCTTACCAGCAACTGTTTGTATTCTGGGGCGCAGACAGGCAGACCAGTATCAGTCCTGTGAGTCTGGAAAGTGCAGGAAGATCTAAATAAATACTTACAGCCTGAAACTGTAAATAGTGAGAGGAAGGGAAGATAATTGGAAAATGCTTTGAGACACCTGAGGCCTGTTGGGTCACTGTGGCCCATTCCCAGTTCTCTCAGACCTCTCACAACCCCACATACCTCACAGGTTGACTATTGTGGAGAGACGAATGGAAAAGGTGTTTGTAAACCGCTTTGAGACTCCTTTGGATAGTAAGCAATAGGGTACAAAAATCCGTTCTTCTAAGGAGCAACCATGAAAGAAGCTGGTGGCCACGTAACATTTTATCAACAGTGAAAAAATAGAAAAGAAGGAACAGGGTGGACACCTGTGTACTGTGACTACCCCATGTGTATTAGGGCAGAGGGGCATTTTGGTGTCTGTTGTCTAATTCACACAAGAAGGGAAATGACGAACTGGGAGGAATTGGTTGCCATGTAATCTTCCCCTAAGAAGAGTCTCCAGTCTGATTTTCCCTTCACATATCTGAAGACATGGCTCTGGAAAGCTCATCTGTAACCACTATGCCACAATTCCCAACAGTCAGTCTTCTCCCACACTCAATGAATATTCCAAACCACAGGTTCTTGATACCCATATCTCCACACCCATGCCCTCATTTGCCACCACAACCTCCCACACAACACACACATTCAACCCCATGCCCTTACAGACTGGACAACTCCTCCCCTTCCTCTTCCCACTGCCAAGCTGTAGCGCCCGTTGTATTCTTGGATACAACGGGCTTTGCCCCTAGTATATATATAAATTAATTCACTCCCACCCATTTGGGAAACCATTCCAGAGCCATCAAGAAGCCCCAGGGTTTCAAGAAACCCTGGTTGAGGAAGCCTGGTCTATATGCTAAATAAAGACATTATGGCTCTCTAATGCTGCTCTTAAATACTTTTAGTGGTTAGATTATTTGAAGATGTGTTTCTAAACTTTCCTAAAAAATTTTTGCCATGTGTATCTTCTATATGATAGTACAAGCTCCCCAAATAAAAGCCAGGCTAGCCCAATATCATCAGATATCAGAAGTCAATCAGTATTTGAATGGGAAACCACCAAAGAATACCAGGATTATTACACAGGGCAGATAATAGTAAATTACCTTTGAATGTTTCTTGCCTTGAAAATCCCATCAGAGTTACTATAAATCAGCTATGACATGACAGCAAAATGAAACAAAATGAAACCTATGCATTCTCTTCTGGATTATAAAAAATGAGGGTCTTTTCTATCTTGATTCCAGTTATTTCCAGATTTTTGTAAACCGCAGTGACATTTATATAATATTCTCCAGATGTCTATATATGGCACAGATTATAATAGTCCACACTCCCCTTTAGTCTACGCTATTCCATCTGATGAACCCCTTCATGGACAGCTGTGGGAAGGCTGGAGGATTTTTCTTTCGACAAACTTGTGATTTTTATAGTTTCAGGGTTTTAATGGGGTTTTATGGGGTACTATTATGTGATCCACCTTGAGTCCAAGGAGGAAGATGGACTATAAAATGAATGAATGAATGAATGAATGAATGAATCAATCAATCAAACAAACAACAACTAGATTTCACCACTTTAGTCACTCTCCTAAATTGGTCTAGCTAATTCACTATGAAACATGATACTTTGGTACAATGTACATTCAAGCTGCAACTTAAAGCTTTTCAGTATATGAAATTTGGTTATGTCAGTTTTGTTATTCCGTTGGAAAACATAGTTTTGACTTAAATGTCAAGATAGTTTTTTTGTGTATGCATCACCAAAAAAATTTCTTTAATCATATTTTAGCATAAGGCAGCATATATTTCCACAATTGCGATCTAGAAAAAAAACTAAGCCAACAAGGTAATAAATTAGTTTAAACTATTTTAGTATTTTCAGTGGTTTTAGCATTCTGTTTTCTCCTTGTCAGAAATGACACAGGGCCATTTCTCCTAACAAACAACCCCAATTACTCTTTGGAATGCAGTAAGAAGGGGTGAACCTGTGGGGCTTTCACATCCTTTCCTTCCTCTGCTGTTGTCCACCCTTCAGACCAGAGGTGGACCAGATTCTCCAAATCTGTTGACCATCTTTTTTTTTTAACAGTGGGTGTTAAACTGAACAGTCTGAATAGATCTCCCCAAAGTTTCACAAGAACCCCTCTTTGCTAAAGTCCAGCAGCAACATGACAGAATATGAGCTGTATGCCTCACTATCTGATTAGGATCCTAAGGCAACCCAAATATTGGACACTACTGCTGAAATTGTTCTGTTAACAGTAATACAATCATCACTATCATTTTGGGGTGTAAATTCCACTTCTATCTTATGGTTAACTAGGAATAAAGCCCATTTTATTGGGAAATAAAATGGGCACTAGCGGGCAGTCCGTGGGGAAGCCTTCGCAGGGCGAAGGCTTCCTGGGGATCTGGGTCGCGACCTGGGCTGTTCTCCCGGTTGCGGGCTGTTCTGCTGTGGCCGGGAGAAGGCGGAGAGGCGGCCCCCCACCCTGGAGCATCTTGGCTCCTAGTGCCATCCGCAGGAGGGGGCTCGGGGCGTCGAGGAGAAGGCGGGGAGTGACCTGAGGCGAGAAGGTGGGGAGTGATCTGGCGATGGCTGCGCATGGTTGCAGCTTCTCCCAGCTGCAGGACTGGGCTCGGCGGATCCACTGTGCGGCAAGGCTGCCCCTGCGGCTGGGCGAAGGCAGGGACTCACCTCCGCAGGCTGGAGCGTGTGTGGGGCTTTCTCCAGGGGGGGTTGATTGGTTGCTGTTGTTGAGTGAGGCCGCTCCCTGGGCTTGAGACTCACCGGGGCTTGGGCGGGCGGCAGCAGCCAGGATCCGCAGCGGCCAGCGGGAGGGGAGGCGGCTCAGATATCCGGGCAATGGCCAGGGGTGGTGGTTTCGGCGGAGCGGCTCTGCGGCGGGCCCCAGTCCAGCGGTGCCATTTTGGGGTGGCCGTGGGAGTCGTGTGCGGGCCGCTGGCAGCGGAGCGGCTCAGCGGCGTGGTCGTTGGCATCGGCACCATCTTGTTCACGGTCGTCGTCAGTGGAATGGCAGCAGCGTCCTGGAGAATCGTCGGACAAAGGTTTGCTGTGGGTGCGGCAGCGTCGAATTCCGGGGCCGGGCGGGCCAGCGGTGGCATGCAAGTGGGGGTCTGGGGGTGGGAAGGGCGCGGGCTTCAGCGGGTAGGGATGGACGGAGTAGATGGTTGTGGGAAGGGCACGGTCCTGGGCAGGCGGGTACGGACGCTGGGGGAAGGGGTGGGAAGTGCTCGGGTGGCGGCTGGCGGGGTAGGACATAGTGGAGGGCAGTTTGTGGGGAAGGGCAGTCGCTGGGCGCAGGGAAAGAATTTCCCCTAGAGACCAGCGGCGTGGGGCAAGGCTCTTGGCCGGCAGCCATCTGGCAATGATTGCTGCTCGGGAGGAGTGTAGAGTTAGGGGCGGGCCGTTCGGGAGATGGGCCAAGTGGCCAACACTTGGCCCTGGATTGCCACTCTGAGGAGTGAATCAGGAGCCACTTCGTGGCTCCTAATTCGTTCCTCAGAGTTTTTATCCTGGACATAGCCCGCCCTAACTCCTCCCCAACAGCCCTTACTCTTTTATTTAATCCGCTCCGCAGGAGCGGATTAACGATGGTCTAAATTGTATTCCAGAGACATGAAAGTATTTAACTAGCAAGGCAAAACCAGAGAATTTCAAAATTAAAAGACACAACGAAAGATTCCCTCCCCTTTTTTTACAGTAGTAAATCCCTCTGAACAACACAGACAGAGCAAACACAGAGGATATTAGTTGCCTGAGCAATAGTTAGTTTATCTGTTCTTCAAGAAATAAGAATGATTAACATGACAGAAAGTATCAAGGAAGTTGATTTTTTTCAATAATTATCCTACTATGTATAAATATCAGATTTTAAAATAATTTAAATTGCTAATTTTGAGAAGCAACATGCTCATTTCTCCTCTCCATCTGCAACAGAGTTTCAATATGATCCAGAGGTCCTAACTGAGATCTGCCACTTAAAAATGTCAGACTGGCAACTAAAGAAATGGAAAATATTTGTTTACAATGATAGCAGAAGCATATTTCTTTCCAAATTCCCATTGCTTTGCCAATCTGTTACAGTTTCTTTGGATTGATTGCTTCCTAAAGGTTAACTTTGTCTCAGTGTATCATGCTTGCACCCCACAGGGGAATGATGATAACTATAATTACCTGCATCTGTTCAGGTTTGGCTTCCCTGAGATTACCAACTGCTGTTTATATTTGCCATATTCATTGTTTGTTGGTGTACTTGGACTCAGAGCTCCAAACCAATTATTCTAGCACAATCCCGATGAAGTAAATTACATTTAAGGAGATTATGGAGCAAATTAAATTTAAGGAGATTATGCCCAAGTAAGATGATTTAAAATTCTAAACTGGTGTGGTTTATTTTGAGTTAAATTAATTTTGTATATAAAATAGGCAATTAGAGAAATATTAAAGTGGGCTACATAATGACAAAAATCTAAAATGTTCCTGATATGAAGATTTTGTTACCCCCCCCCCCCCCCAATTGCTCAGACCAGTGAACAAGCCTGATTTGGAAGCCTTCACAAGGATCAGAGAAAATATTTCCATCAGATTTAGCCTACTGCTATTAAAAGACGGGATCATCCTGCAAGTCACTGTTCTGGCTAGGAATGGGTGGTGAACACACAAACTGAATCTCTGCCTGTCAATCCCATATTCCTGGATCTGGACCCACTATGTATACAAGTCCCAACAGTTACAACAGCAACCATGTTCTGTTCTGCAGTTGTGTTCTGCTGCCTAAAATCCCATTATTCAAATTGTCCATACACTTTCTAATGTATTTGAGCTCTCTCTGGCACAGAGTGGTAAGCAGCAGAAATGCTGTCTGAAGCTGTGTGTCCATGAGGTTGGGAGTTTGATCCCAGCAGCCGGCTCAAGGTTGACTCAGCCTTCCATCCTTCCGAGGTCGGTAAAATGAGTACCCAGCTTGCTGGGGGGGTAAAATGGTAATGACTGGGGAAGGCACTGGCAAGGCCACCCTGTATTGAGTCTGCCATGGAAACGCTGGAGGGTGTCACCCTAAGGGTCAGACATGACTCAGTGCTTGCACAGGGGATAACTTTACCTTTACCTTTTAGGGAAAAGGTCTCTTATGTACCCAAATTACTTTTTGCTTTGTTTTATTTAAACTACTTTCATTTTCAGAAATACTGAACATTCTAAACTATTTTATAGTGCCAAAATTACTCCAAACTGGCTCAAACGTTGGTACCTGGAAGTTATAAAACATTTGTTTACCTGGAAGTTATAAAACATTTGTTCTCTATCAACTTGTCATTTTGACCAGTGTTCTGTGGTTGTCTTTTTCTATGATCAGTTTTAGCTGCTAAGGGTAATAAAAATAAATAAATACAATCTACCATGGTTTTGAGCAAATGGAGATTTGGTTACACAATCTTTTTCATGTATATCTGGCATGTATATCTCAAGGAATTCAAGGGCTGTCATTTTTTTCTTCATCCAAATTTACTATTTACAAAGCACATCTCCTGTTGATATAAAACCTGGTACCTGTCATCTTACCTTGAAGAAGGTCATTGTTGATCCATCTCTAACAGCTCCATATTCTATCTTGGTTTGCTTTGCCAAATCATCTGCTGAATCGATAGGAGACTCCATCCTCTCAACAGTCAAGAAGGCAGCCAAATTAGCAGTGTAGGATGAGATTATGATTAAGGTGAAAAACCACCATATCCCTCCAACTATTCTGGTGGAAAGAGCTTTTGGCATCAATTCTGATCCTGTTACAACACCATCAAATCATTTGTGTTAGGGTGAAAGAAATTTCAGACTCTTTCTAAAGGATGTCACTTTTAGGAACATGATAAATTTATGAAGAACAGAGTAAAGAAATGATATGATGTAATAATTCCAGACACATACAGATAACAGTAAACATGGAAACAACACTTTGAAAAAGATTAATGCTATGACAGTTGACAAATCTATGGATGTTCTTGGATCTGAACTCCCAATTTTCCACACATTTTTTCCTAGTCATTGAAGACTTTCAATTGCTTTAACCAATTATACAATGTCTTTAGCTTTATAGTTTAAATATTGGAACAGTTAAAACCTTAATCCACAATAGCCATAGAATGCAATACTAATAACTATATTGATGATTGAGATGAATTACAGAATATGCTGTGAATATGACAATTACAATGTGGTGGTCTTATAAAATGACACAACAATAACAAAGTAACACAAGGTGCTGGAAGCTGAGGAGGACAGTACATGAATAATGCATACATATTTTATTAGTTCAAAGAGAAATTCTTCCCTCACAATAAAACACTGAGTGCAACCCATACATTTATTGTTTCAAAATATGGCTTGTATCCTATGATCCTTTCCCAATGACAGAAGGCCTTTTCCATCAGAAGGGGCAGGATAGTTTTATGTATTTCCACCTTCAACTTCACCCCAAATGCTATTTATGAGGGTTCCCTATCACAGCCTTTAAACACACCAGAGAGAAAAGACAGACTCAGTGCTGCTGGAAAGAGGGTTCACTTCCCACCCCAAAGCATTGTGGTGCATTTGTGCACCGACTGGGCTTTCCCCCTTTTTTATCTCAGTTTTTTGTAAACGTGTTTTGATTAGAAGCTTTGGAAAGATCACAGAAAAGACTTGCTGTCTGCCATGTGGTTGGGAAGTTAAGCTTTTCCCAATCTCACCAATTTGAAAGCCTGTCACCACAGCAGCCACAGCAGCAGGAAACCTTTGTGGGTTTTAAAATCAGTGACCAAATATTATTCTGTTGTTATAATGCTATGGTTACCTGAATTCCCAGATTTTATTTTTTTAAGTAAGTGTCTAGCCACTTTAGGAGGTATAAATATGTACAATTAAAGGAGCTAATTATCTGTACAATTAAAGGAGCTAATTAAAACCTGAAAAAACCTCATTGTTGTTGAAGAGATAGCCACTTCCTAGGGGCTGGGGCAGGGAACTCTGCCATGTGGAAGCCCTGTTTCTGCATTGCATTGGCAGACCCAACAGGAACACTAGACTAGTCTGTCCTTGTGTGGAAAATACCTTCATGGGATTAATGTCATGTGTAGGTTGAACATGGCTGCTCTGTTAGTCTAGTTCACAACTAATTAACTGAGAAGAATATCAGTGAGGTGAACTCTCATTTAATCAGTCTTGCTCACTCCTGTCCTTGTTAGTTGGCTGCCACTTCTATCTGGCACAAATTAACAAAGCACCCTGATTAATTTGATAATTTTCACCAGAAAGAGGTAGATTAAGAAAGAGCAGCAGCAAGGGAGGGAGGAAAGGATTTTGCCAAGACTTATATTGTCTCCTGTACAGGTCAATTGTGAAGGCATATGCCCAACATTATTCTTGTATTTCATTCTTGTCTTCTCTCAGAATCTGCCCTAATTCAGTTGCAAATTTAGCAGGAATCAAGGACACGCAGAAGCGTTTATTGGCATAAAGTATAGATCAGCATATGGTTAAATCCTGGCTGAGCTGGACACTAAGCAAGTGCAGCATTATAATTAGCAAAGGTTTTTGGCACTGAAGTGTTGGGCCTTCTGAGACATCTATGTGATATGCTATAATGGTATGCTAAAATGATAAGCAGTTTAACTTTAATCTATATAAACATGTCCATTTTTCTCTTAAAAGTCAGTGCCAGCTGTGACCCAAAGCCAAAACATCTTGCTGTGGAAATAGCCTAGGGAAATCAATGGGAATTGCTTACTTAAAACAGCTTGGATCTAAGGACATCCAAATGCTTCACTGTTCTAATTTAGTCCAGTCTAGTTTATGCACATTTATGGAACTACATAATCTGTTTAATGTGAAACGCTTGTAAGGCACAACAAACAATATCTTCATAGAATTACTGGGAATCTTTGGTATACGTTAAACTCTAGATTTGGGTCTATATGATTAGGTCAGGTGTGCACTTACTTAAAAATGAACAGATTGATCTACCAAGAGGGATCAGCCTACAGAAGAAGCCTTCCTTATGGGGGACTAATGCTGATGAACATCTTGCTGTACAGTGCTCACCTGGGTCTCATTGATCTGGCTATATGCAACTGGAAGAGGATGCTCTTATCCATCCAGAATTCTTAAATGTGCATGGCTCCAGCTGGATATGGAACTCTGTCTCCTATTTAATTCCAGAACCATTTTTCTGAAAATCTATCTATATCTACATTTTAATGTTTCTTCTGGTGCACTATTCAGGAAGAAAGTTTATTTAAAGATTGTATTAAATGATTTCTTTCATTCAGTTTTAACTTGCTGCTGATCTAGCCATCTAAGAAGCAATTGCAAAAGAATGCTGACTCAGATCTTTATGAAAACATTATTTACTAAAAGCTCAGCAAAGGAATATAAATTATGTAGAGACTTTTGCAATGCCTTATTTTAATTAAAATAGTAAAAATGGCCAGATACATTTTAAGAGACCCATATAACTTGGCAGACTAATCTCACAGATCAGTTTCCATAGTAGGCACTCCCCAACAGAAAACTGGAAGGTCTGATACCATTTTATTCTTGTAACTGATTTCCAGCTTCCCTTGGGTTTTCTAGTATGTCAAAAGTTGTCCATGTGAAACAGCCAAAGTATACTTCAAGCTGTTTCTCTGAAAAACTGCTGATTCTGTAAGCAGTTAGAAAATAATAACAGTAACTATCTCAGGAAAATAAAAAGCTATTGGCTCATACGACAGTGGTGGTTCATCAAATTCTGATTCCCAGCAATGCAAAACTATTGTTTGACTTCAGACTTACAATTTTCAGTGAAATGAAGATTCTTGTGAAAAAAATGGGCTTTTTGCTTATGTGGCACTCTTTCCCCTAATCCATAACTACTGTGTACTTGACAATCTTGTATGTGCAGTCCATTCCAGTTTCTGAGGGGGAA
Organism: Paroedura picta; assembly: GCF_049243985.1. Classification (NCBI taxonomy): domain Eukaryota; kingdom Metazoa; phylum Chordata; class Lepidosauria; order Squamata; family Gekkonidae; genus Paroedura; species Paroedura picta. Next base: position 56,706,631 of record NC_135374.1, read on the forward strand.
GGGCTATACATGCATGACTTTGTGTATGTACAGCTGTTTGCTCATCCCGCTGAAGTGAATGATTTTTGTAAGCAAGGAGCTCTGTAGATACAACAGAGTTCACAAACATGTAGAAAACATATTCTGAATGTTAGGCCCTATGAAATAGCATTTTACATGTTTCTGAATATTCAGAATATGTCTAATAGCCTGAGCATTAGGCTATGCCTTTCCCCCCTCAGGAATAAGCCCCACTGAGTTTAGTTTGATTTATGGTCCTGTAAATGTGCATCGGATTGCATTCTTAGGTTTACTTAGGTTATCTTACCATAGACGACAACAAGCATCAGAGCAATTTGTCATTAAATGGGGGCGTATGGCCATTATGCAACAGTTTTCCATACATTTCCAATTAATCTGCTCAGTGTGTAATGTTTCAAAAGAAGCTGTATTTGGATTGAGGGTTTAAAATAAGGAGGGTGGAGAAATAAGGCCTAAGCAATGCTTTTAGCAAGAACCAGAGAAATACTTGCTGAAGTCTCTCTAGTGCTTTTATATGGCAGACATGACAGCCAATCCTGATCCAGACTTTGCTCACGCTCTGTAGAAAAGAGAAAGTCTGATCATCACAGTTTAAAAATTTAATAAACCAGTGGCTTCCAATCAAGCACAACAAGCAGCTTCTGTTAACAAGAAAGAGCATAACAATAGATGCAGAGGTTAGCAACCATTCATCTCTTGTTCAAACTCTACATGTTAATGGGGGTGCACTTACAGTCACACGTACCACAAGTTTGTACATGAGAACATTCGCGTCAACTTACAAATTAGTTTTGTTTTTGTTTTCAGTTTTAAAGCTTCTTCAAAGACAAGCAGAGTCTGGTTGGGGCTGACTGTCATGTACCCAAGGTAGTGGTAACTAGTAGGCACGGCATCCCACAGTTTGCTGTGGATGGTGGTAAACTCCAGTGAAGGCAGGTCACTCAAAAAACACAAACATTTTGGGCACTTTCACACACAAAGCAGGCACAGCTTAGACGCACACCTGCCTGATACTGTAAAACCTTTGAATATGCTTTATGGGCTGTCTAAGGCAGAGGACCAGGCTGTCTATCCACATTCTGTAGAACCCATTCTCATATGAAGGATACCTCATGCATACAGATGTGCATCAGTATATTTCTCTATGCTCACCTCCCCAAAAGAGATGCCTGATGTTCCACAGTTTTAACTCAATTAATGGTGAAAATCCTACCAATACTAGCAGGTTTGTGCAAGCTCTTGGTAAGATTTTTGGTTAACCGAGCTCCCAAGTGTTACACGTGGTGTGAAATGAGAAATTGTACTTTAGTTGATGTAGGAATTTGTTTGCATTTGTATGACTTTATTCAGATTGCTGTATATTTCTAGGACTTAAGAGTGTGTTGTCATTTTTGAGGGGGTTCACACTTATGAAACATATGTTCTGAACACGCACCTCACATAGAGGCCAAGTCTTATAACAGGGAGCCTCAGAATAAACACACCATATATACACATTGTCAGTATATGCACCAGGCTGAGTCTCCACTTCCAGTGCCCCTCATTTCCTTGCACTGTAAAATGAGCATCTCTGTGGCTTCCAGATTCAACGGCAGTTAGAACGCTGTGGGCTTCAAAGGCTGGATGCATTTACAAGAGGCAAAAACCTTTAAAAACCTGAAGAAAAGCCATGAATTAAAAGTGGGTTGTTTAAGCAATAACTTTTAACAAATGCTCAGGAAATAATAATTCTAACAAAATGTCTTTTGGGCTATCCATTTAAAAGATGCTTTATCACTTAGTGTTTTATAATGGTACAGAGTAAACTTGAAAAGACTTTATGGTGATAACCTAAGTTCTATGTAAACAACATCAAAGCCTTTTGATTTTGCTTCTTGAAGCATCAATATGATATAAAACTTCATATGAATGTTACATGTTTTTTCTCCCTTAGTCCTTTTGTAGATTTTGGGTCACAAAAAGTGCCAGTTTCACTTCTTCCACTATTTTCATTGAGAATATACATAGCTCCATGTCTCCTTTCTATATCAGGTTTTACAGTATATGCTCTAGCTACATATGGTGGAGTTTACCAGCACAGAAGCCTTTGAGCAGACTGTGGGATGTGTGCAGTAAAGATGTGTAACCGGAGTACCTTGCTGCATGAGAGCTCCAACTCCAAACCAGAAACTATTAAGTAAAGTAAAATTGTTTTCCACCACATCTGAGTCAGGGTTGCACGGGTGGGGGTTATACCATTCATAGGGTGTAAACCTGTGGTAGTTAACAGAAACAGTTTGTAAAAATCAGATTAAAAACAAAAATCAAACAGCACCAGCAATCCTGCTGAACAATGCACAAAATGCAAAGATTCATGAGAAAAAGAAAAAGAGATTAAGGCCATATTCATAAATATACAGCTGCAGGATGAAAGCTCCGAAGCAGACTGCAGGTTTTAGAACTCCTGCAACAGGCCTTGTACTATTAATTAGGTAAAACTACAGCATACCTCTAAGATCTTGGTCCCCTCCTATAAGCACCAACCCTGAAAAATATGGCTGAAGAAGGGGACATTGACTGTGGGACTGTTTTTAGCTGTTTTAGACTGTATAGTTTTCTTGTTGTTAACTGCGATGAGATGGCTGGTCCAGGAGTGGCAGTCTATAAATCTGATTAATAAATAAATAGGGAAAACTCTTTTCCATACGATTGCTCTTCAGTAGGCACATTAAAATAGAAATGGAAAAACATGTCACTTGAAATGCAACCATTCTAGAGTCATCTCTTAGACCGTTTATGGGAACTTCACTGCCCCATCTCCTGCTCAGGAGCACAAATCGGGGGCGGATGAGGTACACCAGGTCAAATGCTCCCCCATGTGGGTGCAGGAAGAGGTGGGGTAACCTGCCACAACTAAAACTCCAGCCTGCAGCCCGGCATGAAACCTCCAGTGCATAAACTGTCTTAGTGATCACCAAAGACTACCCCATCTATCAGTCTTCTTGGCACAGGTGCTCCAATGTGCAGACAGAGCTCCTCAGATGAGAAAGGCCTCATTTCAATGGATGTTGATTATCCACATATACATGCTGATCATTATCATGAAGAGGATTCTCTGTTTATGTAGGATATATTCATGTGTATCCAGTAAAGATCAATATAACCATGGAGTAAGAATTAAGGGCAATTCACATCCACTCAGCAGGAGCAGAATTAGTTATCTATAACATGTTGGTTTGCTGCCAAGGGATAAATATGAATAGGTGACCTTTATTTTTTAACTCTGAGGAAGGTGTGGTGGATATATGCCAGAGATGTACAATTGGAATGATTGTCCGGTTCCTGCTGAGTTTGTGTTTGGAGATATTTCTCTTTATATTATCTATACTTGATAGCATATTATATTAATTAATCAAATCCAAATCCAGCAATTTCACCTAACTTAACTGATGGCCAAGTGCTTTCAGGATAGCAAATGTTGCTCATCGGTGAAATAGTACATGGGCAGTGCACAAACTTCACAAATTAATTCTGAAGGTGCTCCATTAGTCCTCACCATAATGCTTTCCCTCATCTGGTAGAATATAGGGTTGCCAGCCACCAGCAGGGGATGAGAGATAGGGGCTCCAGATCCAGGTTAGGAAATTCCTCAAGATTTGGGGATGAACAAAGACATCAGTGGGGTACAGTGCCATGGAGTTCACCCTCCAAAGCATCCATTTTTTCCAGGGAACTATAGTTTGAAGATAAGCTGTAATTCCAGGTGATTCCCAGGTCCCACCTTGAGGCTGGCATCCCTAGAACATTTCCACTTGAGGATGCCTGTTTCCATGTGCTGATCTTACTGAGTTATTTGAACTCTTATGATCCTTGTTCTGGGGGTCTGAGGAAGTGTGCATGCACACGAAAGCTCATGCCTTGAATAAATCTATTAAAGGTGCTATTGGACTAATATTTTGTGGAGTTATCATTTGGTTTTGGAAGTCTATAGATTCAGTAACAATGTGTTGTGAGCACAAAATATCAATGCTTCAGAGATATATTGAAGTTATAGGGATCTTTAAAAACAAAGTCTCCCCTTGCCTCGCCAGTGTATACTATGTCCTATTGTGATATTCAAAATACTTTGAAAAATTACATTACAGATTGTCCCTTGCCATGAAACTCTGTTACCCAACTTCTACAGCTGCAGGACTTAGTTTTAGGTGATGTTTATGAATATGGCTTTAATTGACAATGTCATGCTAGTACATTTTAATTGCTGTTTTAACAATATAATTAAGCTTTGAATTTATGCACTCTTGCAACAACTAAAGTGCTGTGCTAGCCTTGAAGCAATGAACACTGATAATAATGTAAGAACTAACTGTAACACTGTCGTTTAGGAAGCTGTTAGTTAAATAACATCATCATTCTTGGTACAACTTTGTGAAAAAATGAATGCACAAAACAGATTCAAGGGGGAAAAATGGCTTGCCTGCATTATATAAAATGTCAAAACCCAAACCTTTGAATTTAAAGTACAAGAAAACAATTCCACAGCCTGATGAATAAACTCTGCTTCCAGGTTCACATAAGACTAACTTACTGCAAAGGCAGTTTGACCTACCTGCTGTCCCTCGCTAACCATTGCCTTCTTTGCTGCTATTGTGAGCCTCCACTCACCAGGGCTCCCTCCACAACCATTTTCAATTAAATGGAGTGTGCACACTAAAAAGAACAGTAGCAGCACACAACACTGGATACAAGCAGGAAACAATGGCTTGGATCTAGCTTTGCACAAGTGGAAACTTAAAAAGACTATACACACTTCCTCTTGTGCAAGAACTTGTCCAATACTTCATGATTTCCTGCTTAGAAAACAGTTATACCACAAGATCTTGCTTGAGAAGAAATGCAAGTAGAGGTACAGTAAATTGGTCATAGCACAAGCAGCTACCATGGTCATTCCACTTGTGCAAGAGCTGTAGGACTAGTATAAAACTGTATGCTAGATTAAACCCAGTGGTAGTCCAAATAACCAGCAGTTTGGTGTTAAGGTTTATGGATAAAAAGCCGACAGATTCTTCCAACTGAATATGAAAACTAAGAAAATCCAGAATCTAACAAAACCCTAGATTCTTTGTAGAATGTTACTTTGTTGCCCCCCCCTCTGCCATTCTTTAATTTTAATGAAATCAATTCATTAGCAAATATATTTTGAGGTGAGATTTGTTCCTATCTAGGCCCACCATTTCCTTTTTCCAGCTCTTGTGCAATTCCCATACATGTGCACAAGAATAATGTTTGCCTTGCAGGGGGATATTGACCGCCTAATGAGGACACTGACAACCATAATTTGGCATAAAATATTTGACCACAGCCTTTATTCAACATTGAGCGTGGGAAGCATGGGAAGAGAAATTTGCCTTTTTGATGGGGAAAAAGAGGCTGAGCAATGTCAGGCCATCCGTTTAACTGACACCTAGCTCAGCCACACCCCCTGTTGCCATGCCAACACACACACTGGGAGTTCTCTCTCACCAGCCAGGTCCCTGTCGGCATTGCTCCCCCACAGCGGCAATGGCCCCCTTTAGATGAGTCTTGGGGGCTTTTTGGCAGGCTATGGCATGATTCAAATACAATATGAAAATATGGTCTGGTGCTATTCGAACAGGCCCTTATTATAATAACAAGCTTCTCATTGAGTGCACAGAACAGGTTGCTGTTACAGCTGAACCAGAAAACTATGACTTAAACTTTCCCTCCAGGCTGGTATTGAAAACTATGCACAAACCATGGCTTGCAAATCCAGCTTACTGGGCAAGCACAAAATATAAAGGTAAGTTATTTTTGTGCTGATGCAGAAGTCATTGATTGACTTAGAGGATGCAGGCAGAGATTCACACAAACACAGAACTGGTTCATGTAATACCATGACTTAGCATTGCGTTCAAACCATTCAACTGTCTTTCAACTTTAAGCAAAAATATTCTAATAGTATCTCCTGGATATATCAAGGATTTTACTCTTAAGAAATGTTTCTGCCCAGCAGATTGTAAGCCAACCTCTCAAAAAAAGCCCAACCCCAAATTGTAGCTGCCAATGAAATCAGAGTTAAAGATTTTGACCAGTCTTGATTGCTCCTGGCTATATCTGAACAAGGTAACTGACATTTAATCTCTTGATTATGTTTCACATTTAATATTTATGCAAAAGATAATGGGAAGCGCTATCAGAATTGTAAGCATGTGGTCACTACTATATTATAGAATACTTTATAACTCTGTTGCATTCCCAGAAAGCACTGGAGCTGATCTACAGGAGGAAGGTGATGCATTTGGTAAATCTCATTGATTGGACCTTGGTTCTGGAGTCAAACTCATTTTGACTAGAGCTAAAACTGAATTAATAAAACTGCCCAAATTAATCTGCTGTTTCCTTTAGATCACCTCTGCATTGTTCTTGGAAAGTTCACTACTTCAGTTTTTATTTCCTTTAAGGTACAAACCCATGGAAACAGTGTAGCTTACAAAATGCACAGCATTCACTGTTATATAATGAAGATAAACATTAACAAATTAAAAATAAAGAATAAGGGACAATAAACAAGCCTGAACGATTGCAAGCAATCAACACTCAACACCTAATCCAATTCACCTTCACCTCAGTGTGAGCCTGAGGCTTTTACCACATTATGAAGGAGCTGCTGTGAAAGAGACAAATCAAACTGGATTATATCCTAGATCCACAAAAGTCAATGGCTGTGATCAGGCACAAAGTCATGCATACATAATTCTTTTGGGAAGCATCAAGAATATGTCATAGTGAAACTATGTTGAGACTGTAGGCAACAGCATTACATTTTCTGCTCAGAGTTCAGGGCTCAAAGGCAGAGTTTAATTGAATTGAATGTTAGTGCAGGTTACTAGACTAGATTTATGGAGAAACTCTCCAGTCAGGATCCAGAAATGAAGCACGCTGTGTCACAAACTTTGATGGTCCATAGATAGATGGTCCAATAGATGGTCCAATAGATAGAAATATATTTTTGCAAATGTTAAAGGCAAGATGTCTAAAGACTTTCAGTTGAGTCACATTCATTAGGTTCTTTAGGAAATCACTGATATACTTTCTAAAACCTCATCAGTCCCACTGACGACACATTTAATTTTTAAAAATCACATCAGAGATATACTGCATTGTTTGCGAATAAAAAATGTTATTGCACAGATATCATATTTTAAAATCAGACATAAAGTTTTTAGGATTACTAATGGTAATTTATATTAATGCAAAATATTTTTTCCACAAAATTTCAGTAAATAAATTGCTAAAAGTGATTTATTTCTTTAAACAAAACAAACAAAAATCGTTCATGCTATGGAAACAGTAACTAAGGCTCATTTAAAAACTCCTGAATATTTTAACTCCCACAATTAAAAATAAATGACCTTTTCATTTATAGTGGCACTGCTACCAAACCAAAATGGAAAATGAGAATTACTTTGGAGAAATGATTACACTGTTCCATTTGGTTAAAACAGAATAAAAGCGTTAAATAAGTATACATCACTTGCCCTAAAATAAGTATACTGTGCCTTTAAGACTGCTTTGCCTCACAGAAATTAACTGGTGAAGTTTTTCATATCATTTCAGCTTCAAGTTAAGAAAAGCTACACCAAGCAAATTATTCACAGTCTGAAAGCACTTAAGCTTTGGCAGAACAGAAAACTGACGAGCCTATAAGTCACCCATTACAGCTCAATGGATACATAAACCTTTGGAAATTAACATCTGCTTCAGAGCTACAGGTTAAGTGATGGCATTGAAGAGTCCAGACCTTACAGGGAAAAGAAGCAGTTGTAAGCTACTTATTTTAACTTCATCTTCCTCTTGGACACAAATGAAGACAGTTTCATTGCTGGTTCATTACACCGGAGGTGGGGGGGAATATGACTATGATGGCAATGTATACAATCATGATCTATGACAACCAGATCTATTATTCATAGTACAGAGAGCCTAGCTTGAGAATTTATGACTGCACACATTTCAGAATTGTTTAAGATCCTCGTGGAAACTGCAGCATTATTTTACCACCTGTCTGTCAATCTCTTTCTTTGTCACTCAAAAACTAAATAGAATAATTGTTTAAGAGATGTTGTTTAAATTGTTCTTTTGTTTTGGTTTATGAAACAGAAGCACACACTTTTACATGCTTAAAAAGTATAATTTGTTCTGACCCTTCTGACCTCCTCTCCCTGCGGTGGTCAGGGGCAGACTGGCAGCAATGTCTCCTGATTGCCCTGGAACTCTGGTCTGTCCTTGTGAGGGGCCAATCGGAAGGCACTTCGCGCCTTCCAATTGGCCCCTCCACTTGTCAGTCCAGGGCCATGTGGCCAATTGTTGCCCCCCCCATCCTGGACTGAGCCCACCCCAACACCCCTTACTGTTTTATGAGGAGGGAACAGATGATTCTATGAACCTGCAATTGGAATAAAAGCTCCGTGCAGATTCAGCCCTGGCTTCCCAGAGAGCTGGTCTTAGGTTTCTGTGGGTAAACTTGACCCCTAGCCATGCAAGCACTGCAAGATTCTTTGAATTGCAGGGCAAATGGTATATGCTGTATGTTCTGCAAGGATAAATATAATGGGCTGCTCTCCACCATACTTTCCCTTACCAAAAAGACTGCTCCTCTAACAAAAAAAATCCTGGCTACAGAGCTGACTATAATACAACTCACTGAATATCCAGCTTCTCACATAACATTAATGTTGTTATTGGGAAATGTTGTAATTCTTGTTGTTTTGAATTACGGAATCCACTGATATTGTTGTTTTTGATATTTCTGATGATGTGATGTTATGAATTGCCCTGTATTATCTTTACGTTTTGTGTAAACTGCCCTGAGCCTCGGGGAAAGGGTGGAATAGAAACAAACAAACAAACATGTAGACCCTGGTCATAGTCATGCCTTTAGGTTCTCAGCTGTACCATTCTGGCATTTAAGCAAAACTTGAGTTATAGCACTTATTGTAGTATGTGAGCAACTGAATAAAGACAAATTTGAATTAAACAAGGGCATCCGGTATTTGTACCCTGGCACAGAAGGGCTCATAATACAGGAAACTGACCTCAGTAAAGAGGACAATATGAAGTGGAGAGGTCCAGATAAGCATTTTTATTATATGTGTTCAAGGGCATTTAATATACATTTAATTAAATGTTGACAATACAAACAATCATTGTTATAGTGTTCCCATTACTTTGGATATTACTCATTACTAAGAAAATGTATCTTTAACCATAAAACACGCTAACAGTATTCTAGAGCATCTTTTCTTAGTATGGTGATTATCTCCTAAACTGAAGGAGCCACAGGTACTTGATACATGCTCTTACCTTTTATCTGTATTCAGTAGTCAGTCAGTCAGTCAGTCAGTCAGTCAGTAGCCTTTTATTAGCATAAATATCTGTATTCATAATAATAATTCTCTGTATATCATAATATTATAGCACAGGATTGTAATCAGAATATAATTTCAGTTTTATTTCTGGAACAAGAATAACTTGCATGACCAGTATAAAACATTAAGCAAAGAAATAATTAATCTGGTGTGTTGATAGATATGACCTTTGAACTCACCTTGCAATTACAAAAAGCACACAACTGACTCCAAGGCAGGCTAGGAGGACATACATCCAAATATCAGGAGAAAGAGGGTTTAGAAAGGAGAAAACACCAGGGTTTGTGCCATTGGGCTTCCGGTACAAAATACTGATTCCCAGCGTCATGAAGGGCTTTGAAAAATCAATTACTTTCTCTCTTACATAGGTAATTGTGAGAGGAGCAACTGCCAGGTCAGCTTTCTGGAAACACAAGGTGGAAATAAATATTTTCATTAACTATCATTTATATACAGTTTATGCTTCCAATTTCTCAAGAACAGCGACATGGTTTCAGGGACAGTCTTTTTATTTCTATATTGGCTTCCAGTTTGCTTCCAGGATCAACCCAAGCTAATGGCATTAACCTTTAAAGTCCTGTATGCTTCAGGGTCCTGAGCTATGCTTCAGGTGTATCTATCATCTGAGTTATGTCACAACCTAGTCTTGCTTGTGGCCCTAGTCTTGCTTGTGGGTATAAGTGACCATGGCATTACTAGTGGCCACTTTCCCATGTCTTTGCCCCATGCCCCCCGTGTCATAAATAGGAAGGATGTGTAATAACAGAATTTTGGTTGAGAGGCATGGCCTGGCCTGGCAACCACAGTTCTGTAACTAAGCATCCTTCCAATTTATGTTTTAATTGTTGTTTTATAGTTGTACAGTTTACAAGTTGTTTTTTAATATTGCTTGCCATCTGCCCATTATGCACGGCCGCCGAAACGGCGATTTCGGGTCACATGGAAAACGCAGAGGGGGAAGACGCGACGCACACCGGTTATGTATGGGGCGGGGCGTGACGGCGGCAAAACCCAGAGTAACCGATTATGCACGCGGCGATCCCGGAGCCACTTCTGGTTGTGCCCCGGTCACCCGGAAGCTGCGCTTTCTTCCGCAGCTTTTTTGGTGGCATGCACCAAAGCTGCAGCCGGTTGCAGCCAGCACCATGCGTTATCGGTGATTTTAGTCGCCGCCATTCCACCCCGAAAGTGCGCTAAAACCCCCGTGCATAATGGGTCATCGTGAGGGCCCAAGAAAAAGTCTTAAATAATTAAATACACTGAAACCTAAGATTATGGGTTGGATTCTATGAACTGTTAACAGACAGATCACAGAGCAGAAATCTGCCTTTGTTTGCTTTCATCTGTTCCCTTGGGATCAGAATGAGCACTACGGACTTACCCATGCTGCTTTTTGGCTGTGTGGGGGGTGGGAGAGGAGAGCGGCAGAGGCGGCTGTAGCTGCGGGATCTTGAGCGTCTGTTTAGGACATTTGCCTGTTCCCTCCCTGCCTCTTTCGCCGGAGCACAGGCAAGCTACCCACCCTCCCTTTGTTAACTGGGTTCTTGTTTCATTTGTCACAGCAGTATGTGCACAAGAGCATGAGTCTAGTTGCATGAGAGCCGGTGGGCGATCAGCATCCCTGCGGGGAATGGGGCCCCCTAATGGGGGTGGTGGTAATGAGCCACATGCGGACCCAGTGGGGTAGGCTTGTGAGCTCGTTCATGACCAGATGGCCCTGGAGGTAACCAAGGAGGTTTGTGCCCTTTGGCCCTCCACATGGGCTGTCTCCCTCGTTTGCAGGAGGAGGAGACCCGTAACCCAGCGGGGTTTTGATGGGCTCCTTTTGGGGTGAAGCATGTTGTGCAGTCAGCAGACTGCTAGTTTAGACTCATACCCTTGTTGCCCCAACCCTATGTGTTGTGGTATTGTGGTTGAGTGTTAATAAAAGCTGTGGAAATGTTTTGCCAACGAACTGTGTTGTGTCATCCTTCTCCAAACTAGCCACCTACCAGCCAATAGGCAATCTGCGAGGAATCAGCAGAAATTTTCCTGTTCCTTTATGCAAATGCAACATCATGTTGTGTAAGAGTGGGGAATCTTTTTTTCTAGTAATGAAGTGTGAAATCTTTGGATACTTAAATCTGGGGACTGGAACTGTAAATGGGCAAGACAGACCTTTTTACAAACCTGCAAAGGGCCCAAATTTTGCAGAAAAGGATTGCGAAATCTAAACAAAATACAGTAGGGGCTTTAAAATATCTAAAAATGATAAAGTCTGCAGGTTTAATAATGAGATTCATTCAGTAGCTATTGCTAGACAATGGCAACATTTCCGGCTGTGTTTCAGTGAATTAGGCAGGCTCTTTCCAGGCCTATTTTGGACTTTGAGGGAGAACTCACTAGGGCCAGGCCTAACTGGAATTGCCAGCTCAAGTTTGGGAAATTTCTGAATATTTTGTAGTGTAGCCTGAGGAGGGCAATGTTTGGGGAGAGCAGGGGATTCAGCTGGATATAATGCCACAGAGTCCGCCCTCTGGCAATTTCAGGCCTGGCAGCAGTGTCTGGGACCGATTATGCACAGAGAGGAAAGGCTGAGATGGCAGCAGCATGGCAGCATAATCCCCACTTACATATGGCATTGCTGCCAGTCCAGCTCCCTACCAGTCCTGGCCTGCATTAGGGCCTCCAATGGCCTGCAGTGGGAAGTAGATAGGATTGCCAACTCCAGTTTAGGAAATTCCTGGAAATTTGGGGCTGTGGCCTGGGGAGGGTGAGATTTAAGAAGTGGAAGGGCATCAGGAGGATTTAATGCCACAGACCTCACCCTCCAAAGCAGCCATTTCCTTCAGAGTAACTATGGTTGCTGTGCCCTAATGAGGGGTGGAGATCACCCAGAATTACAGCTGCTCATTTGATGACCAAAGTAAGTTCCCATGGAGAAAATGGCTGTTGTGGAAAGTGAATTCTATGGCATTATATACTGCTGAAGTTTCTTTCCTCTTCAAACCTTGCTGTGCCAAGTCTTCACTCCTCTCCTGAAATCTTCAGGAATTTCCCAACTGGGAGCTGGCAACCCTAAGGGAACTTAGCTAGGAGTTCTGTAGCTAGGAGATTTATGTAGATCCCAAGATATCCCCAAGTCCCATCTGGAAGTTGTCAACCCTAGAAGGAAAGAAGGAAGCTGGAAAAGGGGAGAGGGTATGGGAGCTTTTAGGAAACTGATACAGTAAATAATGGGGGAGGGAGAAATGAGATGCCTCGTGCATGTCCTTGCAGGTTCCCATTTGTTTTTTCTAATTCTCCCTAGTTCCCTAAACTGTCTTCTCCTAGCATAGTTTTTCAAGTGAGATATTTAAATGTACATTTCAAGCATGAGGTGGTGTCTTTAACTTCTCCTTAGAAGAGAAGATATAGATGTAATGTCTCTAAATACATATTCATCTATCACAGGTAGTCTACTTGGCTAAGACCAGAAATTGGGCTTTCCCTTTGGCTCTATGGGAATATATTCTAGCTATCTTATTATAAGGTGAATTTTAGTCCTTTGTATTTTTTTTAAATGTAAATAGTTTTTCTGCTTAAAAATTCTATTTTCACTGACTAGGCATATTGGAAGAATTATGTCTAAACAACCAACCAAAGCAAACAAATAATTGCATTAAATTATTGCAGTAGAATAAAAATAGTTTAATCTTACATGATCTATGAGTTCTTTGACCATCCCATTCCATTCTCCTTTATCATTCTGTGCTCCATATTTACCATCAGAAACTAACTTCACTTCATAAATGAATCCTAAAATATTTGACAGCTCCTTCAACAAATCCAGACAGTACCCTTCAAATCTGTCATTTCCATAAAGGGGTTTATCAGATTTCTTGTACATGACATAGGGATCTTCCTATATGAAAAGAAAGCAGATATTTAGGATTATGACTTTTGTATTTCATCTTAATAAATCACAAGGAAAGACAAATTGTCTGCTAAAATTGTACTGATGCTTAGTTTGAAAAGTACAGTTGGACTCACGTCTCTATAAGGAGACTGGAGATTATAAAATCACAAAACTTTCAGGTATCTTTAACAGAGTGCATGCACTCGAAAGCTCACATTTTGAATAAATCTTTTAAAGGTGCTATTGGGCTCATATTTAGGATGTAACTCAACTGCATTGGTGGCAGGGAGAGGCTCTCGCAGAGAGCAGCGGAGCCTAATATCACACAAAACTCAACTGCATTGGTGGCAGGGAGAGGCTCTCGCAGAGAGCAGCGGAGCCTAATATCACATATTACTCAACTGCATTGGTGGCAGGGAGAGGCTCTCACAGAGAGCAGCGGAGCCTAAAATCACATATAACTCAACTGCATTGGTGGCAGGGAGAGGCTCTCGCAGAGAGCAGCGGAGCCTAATATCACACAAAACTCAACTGCATTGGTGGCAGGGAGAGGCTCTCGCAGAGAGCAGCGGAGCCTAATATCACACAAAACTCAACTGCATTGGTGGCAGGGAGAGGCTCTCGCAGAGAGCAGCGGAGCCTAATATCACACAAAACTCAACTGCATTGGTGGCAGGGAGAGGCTCTCGCAGAGAGCAGCGGAGCCTAATATCACATATAACTCAACTGCATTGGTGGCAGGGAGAGGCTCTCGCAGAGAGCAGCGGAGCCTAATATCACATATAACTCAACTGCATTGGTGGCAGGGAGAGGCGCTCGCAGAGAGCAGCGGAGCCTAATATCACATATAACTCAACTGCATTGGTGGCAGGGAGAGGCTCTCGCAGAGAGCAGCGGAGCCTAATATCACATATAACTCAACTGCATTGGTGGCAGGGAGAGGCGCTCGCAGAGAGCAGCGGAGCCTAATATCACATATAACTCAACTGCATTGGTGGCAGGGAGAGGCTCTCGCAGAGAGCAGCGGAGCCTAATATCACATATTACTCAACTGCATTGGTGGCAGGGAGAGGCTCTCGCAGAGAGCAGCGGAGCCTAATATCACACAAAACTCAACTGCATTGGTGGCAGGGAGAGGCTCTCGCAGAGAGCAGCGGAGCCTAATATCACATATTACTCAATTGCATTGGTGGCAGGGAGAGGCTCTCGCAGAGAGCAGCGGAGCCTAAAATCACATATAACTCAACTGCATTGGTGGCAGGGAGAGGCTCTCGCAGAGAGCAGCGGAGCCTAATATCACATATAACTCAACTGCATTGGTGGCAGGGAGAGGCTCTGGCAGAGAGCAGCGGAGCCTAATATCACATATTACTCAACTGCATTGGTGGCAGGGAGAGGCTCTGGCAGAGAGCAGCGGAGCCTAAAATCACATATAACTCAACTGCATTGGTGGCAGGGAGAGGCTCTCGCAGAGAGCAGCGGAGCCTAATATCACATATAACTCAACTGCATTGGTGGCAGGGAGAGGCTCTGGCAGAGAGCAGCGGAGCCTAATATCACATATAACTCAACTGCATTGGTGGCAGGGAGAGGCTCTGGCAGAGAGCAGCGGAGCCTAAAATCACATATAACTCAACTGCATTGGTGGCAGGGAGAGGCTCTCGCAGAGAGCAGCGGAGCCTAATATCACATATAACTCAACTGCATTGGTGGCAGGGAGAGGCTCTCGCAGAGAGCAGCGGAGCCTAATATCACATATTACTCAACTGCATTGGTGGCAGGGAGAGGCTCTCGCAGAGAGCAGCGGAGCCTAAAATCACATATAACTCAACTGCATTGGTGGCAGGGAGAGGCTCTGGCAGAGAGCAGCGGAGCCTAATATCACACAAAACTCAACTGCATTGGTGGCAGGGAGAGGCTCTGGCAGAGAGCAGCGGAGCCTAATATCACACAAAACTCAACTGCATTGGTGGCAGGGAGAGGCTCTGGCAGAGAGCAGCGGAGCCTAATATCACACAAAACTCAACTGCATTGGTGGCAGGGAGAGGCTCTCGCAGAGAGCAGCGGACCCTAATATCACACAAAACTCAACTGCATTGGTGGCAGGGAGAGGCTCTGGCAGAGAGCAGCGGAGCCTAATATCACACAAAACTCAACTGCATTGGTGGCAGGGAGAGGCGCTCGCAGAGAGCAGCGGAGCCTAATATCACATATAACTCAACTGCATTGGTGGCAGGGAGAGGCTCTCGCAGAGAGCAGCGGACCCTAATATCACATATAACTCAACTGCATTGGTGGCAGGGAGAGGCTCTCGCAGAGAGCAGCGGACCCTAATATCACACAAAACTCAACTGCATTGGTGGCAGGGAGAGGCTCTCGCAGAGAGCAGCGGAGCCTAATATCACATATTACTCAACTGCATTGGTGGCAGGGAGAGGCTCTCGCAGAGAGCAGCGGAGCCTAAAATCACATATAACTCAACTGCATTGGTGGCAGGGAGAGGCTCTGGCAGAGAGCAGCGGAGCCTAATATCACACAAAACTCAACTGCATTGGTGGCAGGGAGAGGCTCTGGCAGAGAGCAGCGGAGCCTAATATCACACAAAACTCAACTGCATTGGTGGCAGGGAGAGGCTCTCGCAGAGAGCAGCGGACCCTAATATCACACAAAACTCAACTGCATTGGTGGCAGGGAGAGGCTCTGGCAGAGAGCAGCGGAGCCTAATATCACACAAAACTCAACTGCATTGGTGGCAGGGAGAGGCGCTCGCAGAGAGCAGCGGAGCCTAATATCACATATAACTCAACTGCATTGGTGGCAGGGAGAGGCTCTCGCAGAGAGCAGCGGACCCTAATATCACATATAACTCAACTGCATTGGTGGCAGGGAGAGGCTCTCGCAGAGAGCAGCGGACCCTAATATCACACAAAACTCAACTGCATTGGTGGCAGGGAGAGGCTCTCGCAGAGAGCAGCGGAGCCTAATATCACATATTACTCAACTGCATAAGAGCCTCTTGTGGCGCAGAGTGGTAAGGCAGCCGTCTGAAAGCTTTGCCCATAAGGCTGGGAGTTCAATCCCAGCAGCCGGCTCAAGGTTGACTCAGCCTTCCATCCTTCCGAGGTCGGTAAAATGAGTACCCAGCTTGCTGGGGGGTAAATGGTCATGACTGGGGAAGGCACTGGCAAACCACCCCGTATTGAGTCTGCCATGAAAACGCTAGAGGGCGTCACCCCAAGGGTCAGACATGACTCGGTGCTTGCACAGGGGATACCTTTACCTTTACTCAACTGCATTGGTGGCAGGGAGAGGCTCTCGCAGAGAGCAGCGGACCCTAATATCACACAAAACTCAACTGCATTGGTGGCAGGGAGAGGCTCTCGCAGAGAGCAGCGGACCCTAATATCACACAAAACTCAACTGCATTGGTGGCAGGGAGAGGCTCTCGCAGAGAGCAGCGGACCCTAATATCACATATAACTCAACTGCATTGGTGGCAGGGAGAGGCTCTCGCAGAGAGCAGCGGACCCTAATATCACACAAAACTCAACTGCATTGGTGGCAGGGAGAGGCTCTCGCAGAGAGCAGCGGAGCCTAATATCACATATTACTCAACTGCATTGGTGGCAGGGAGAGGCTCTCGCAGAGAGCAGCGGACCCTAATATCACACAAAACTCAACTGCATTGGTGGCAGGGAGAGGCTCTCGCAGAGAGCAGCGGAGCCTAATATCACATATTACTCAACTGCATTGGTGGCAGGGAGAGGCTCTCGCAGAGAGCAGCGGAGCCTAATATCACATATTACTCAACTGCATTGGTGGCAGGGAGAGGCTCTCGCAGAGAGCAGCGGAGCCTAATATCACATATTACTCAACTGCATTGGTGGCAGGGAGAGGCTCTCGCAGAGAGCAGCGGAGCCTAATATCACATATTACTCAACTGCATTGGTGGCAGGGAGAGGCTCTCGCAGAGAGCAGCGGAGCCTAATATCACATATTACTCAACTGCATTGGTGGCAGGGAGAGGCTCTCGCAGAGAGCAGCGGAGCCTAATATCACATATTACTCAACTGCATTGGTGGCAGGGAGAGGCTCTCGCAGAGAGCAGCGGAGCCTAATATCACATATTACTCAACTGCATTGGTGGCAGGGAGAGGCTCTCGCAGAGAGCAGCGGAGCCTAATATCACATATTACTCAACTGCATTGGTGGCAGGGAGAGGCTCTCGCAGAGAGCAGCGGAGCCTAATATCACATATTACTCAACTGCATTGGTGGCAGGGAGAGGCTCTCGCAGAGAGCAGCGGAGCCTAATATCACATATTACTCAACTGCATTGGTGGCAGGGAGAGGCTCTCGCAGAGAGCAGCGGAGCCTAATATCACATATTACTCAACTGCATTGGTGGCAGGGAGAGGCTCTCGCAGAGAGCAGCGGAGCCTAATATCACATATAACTCAACTGCATTGGTGGCAGGGAGAGGCTCTCGCAGAGAGCAGCGGAGCCTAATATCACATATTACTCAACTGCATTGGTGGCAGGGAGAGGCTCTCGCAGAGAGCAGCGGAGCCTAATATCACATATTACTCAACTGCATTGGTGGCAGGGAGAGGCTCTCGCAGAGAGCAGCGGAGCCTAATATCACATATTACTCAACTGCATTGGTGGCAGGGAGAGGCTCTCGCAGAGAGCAGCGGAGCCTAATATCACATATTACTCAACTGCATTGGTGGCAGGGAGAGGCTCTCGCAGAGAGCAGCGGAGCCTAATATCACATATTACTCAACTGCATTGGTGGCAGGGAGAGGCTCTCGCAGAGAGCAGCGGAGCCTAATATCACATATAACTCAACTGCATTGGTGGCAGGGAGAGGCTCTCGCAGAGAGCAGCGGAGCCTAATATCACATATTACTCAACTGCATTGGTGGCAGGGAGAGGCTCTCGCAGAGAGCAGCGGAGCCTAATATCACATATAACTCAACTGCATTGGTGGCAGGGAGAGGCTCTCGCAGAGAGCAGCGGACCCTAATATCACACAAAACTCAACTGCATTGGTGGCAGGGAGAGGCTCTCGCAGAGAGCAGCGGACCCTAATATCACACAAAACTCAACTGCATTGGTGGCAGGGAGAGGCTCTCGCAGAGAGCAGCGGACCCTAATATCACATATTACTCAACTGCATTGGTGGCAGGGAGAGGCTCTCGCAGAGAGCAGCGGAGCCTAATATCACATATTACTCAACTGCATTGGTGGCAGGGAGAGGCTCTCGCAGAGAGCAGCGGAGCCTAATATCACATATTACTCAACTGCATTGGTGGCAGGGAGAGGCTCTCGCAGAGAGCAGCGGACCCTAATATCACATATAACTCAACTGCATTGGTGGCAGGGAGAGGCTCTCGCAGAGAGCAGCGGACCCTAATATCACACAAAACTCAACTGCATTGGTGGCAGGGAGAGGCTCTCGCAGAGAGCAGCGGACCCTAATATCACACAAAACTCAACTGCATTGGTGGCAGGGAGAGGCTCTCGCAGAGAGCAGCGGAGCCTAATATCACATATAACTCAACTGCATTGGTGGCAGGGAGAGGCTCTCGCAGAGAGCAGCGGACCCTAATATCACACAAAACTCAACTGCATTGGTGGCAGGGAGAGGCTCTCGCAGAGAGCAGCGGAGCCTAATATCACATATTACTCAACTGCATTGGTGGCAGGGAGAGGCTCTCGCAGAGAGCAGCGGAGCCTAATATCACATATTACTCAACTGCATTGGTGGCAGGGAGAGGCTCTCGCAGAGAGCAGCGGAGCCTAATATCACATATTACTCAACTGCATTGGTGGCAGGGAGAGGCTCTCGCAGAGAGCAGCGGACCCTAATATCACACAAAACTCAACTGCATTGGTGGCATCGAGAGGCTCTCGCAGAGAGCAGCGGACCCTAATATCACATATTACTCAACTGCATTGGTGGCAGGGAGAGGCTCTCGCAGAGAGCAGCGGACCCTAATATCACACAAAACTCAACTGCATTGGTGGCAGGGAGAGGCTCTCGCAGAGAGCAGCGGAGCCTAATATCACATATAACTCAACTGCATTGGTGGCAGGGAGAGGCTCTCGCAGAGAGCAGCGGACCCTAATATCACACAAAACTCAACTGCATTGGTGGCAGGGAGAGGCTCTCGCAGAGAGCAGCGGAGCCTAATATCACATATAACTCAACTGCATTGGTGGCAGGGAGAGGCTCTCACAGAGAGCAGCGGAGCCTAATATCACACAAAACCAAACCACATTTGGTGGAAGTGTCTAGGAATGTCACTTATGATGACATGTGACTTCTGGGGCATGGCAAAGAGGTGTGGACTGCTGATATCACTTCTGGGTTTTCTTGAAGCCTGGAAAAAGTTTCAGGGGTTGAGAAAGGCTGACTTAGTTGATGCGGATATCTCCAAAACGTCTTGTGAAGACAAAAGCTAGATGGAGCTAGCCTAGCTCTTCTTCTTTCTTTTCACCAAAATACTGCTTTCACATATTTCACATTTGTTGTAGTTTCTGAAGAAGTATTAATGAAAAAAATCTGAACTAGCTGCTTGCCACATTACGACTGCAGACTGATATTGAAGAATATCAAAGCTGACTAAATAAAGCATATTAAAGCAGACTACTGTATGAAGAACGTTTCTTCAAGACACCTCTATATAATCTGTATAGCCAGCAATACACAGATTGAGTTTTTTTTCTATATTTCATCAGAGTTCCTCTGTATAAGCAGTGAAATTGACTAAAAATATCTGGAATAAGGTATATGTATAGTCCTGCTCAAAAGCTCAAAAAGGAATGACCTGACGTGGAATGGCTCAAAAACTCAAAAATGAATAGTTTGCTAAAGCACCGTGGATGAATCTAAACATAGTACAATTGGGGAGGGTGCAGGGCCGCTGCTGAATTGCAATTGTGTAAAGACTCCTCTAGTGTAAACTGAGACCTCCCTAAAGATAGTCTGTTGCAGTCTTTAATCCTGTGATTTGTCAGTACTTTTCCTGATCAGAGGAACAGTGAGCCAAACTAGATGCTACAGCATCCCTGGGTCAAGCCCAGAGACATCACTGCCATTTTAAAGCACAACACAGCTCATTTAGATATGCCACTCATCCTCATTGGACCTGCAGTACACTGGGACAAGGCACTCTTGTTCCTCACTCATGCCTTTCCAGTGCTGAAATGGTGTCCATTTTAGCACTTGAAAAAGCATCTGAGGAGGGGAACAAAATGGCTTCATCCATTGTGCTGCAGGTCTTCATTGGCATCTTGGACTGGATGGGTCATTGACCAGATACAATATGGCTTATTTTTAAAATTCTTACATCTGTGATAGGCTTTAAAATGACAATGCTGTCCATCGGTGGGAGCCAGAGATGCCATCACATCTAGGAGGTTTGGCCCTGAGAATCTATGCATACTTCTCGATATGCAAGCAATGCAAACAAATGCACCTCTATACAAGCTTCACATAAAAGATATCTTCAGCAGATCATGGAGGGGTCCCTTCATATATGACCCATTCTTTATATATGCTAAATTAGCAAATAAGCAAAGCCTCCTCTCAGTCCACTTTACTAGGCGGCACACTTCTTAGTCTGCACTATGAATATAGTTAGGCCATCAAGTGTGTTTTTAAATATAACTTACAATTCCCTCTCCCTCATATTGATGATTAACCACTTTTCATACTTCCTGTTGTCGGTATTGCAGAATTCCAGTTTGCGGATTTAACAGTGCAGAACTAAGAAAAATTACATGGCTTTAAGACTAGAGAGGATTTACAATTCTATTTAGGACTGCTTGGTAAGTGAAACAACATAACTGAAGCAATCCATGATGGATAATAACAAAATTTAACAGAACTTACCAAAATAGTGGTGACTATGAGTGTTCGGTTCGCCAGCGAATCAGTAATATTGGTAGATCTGTCTTTATTGCTGTCTGTCATATTAAGGCCACTGTTTGAGTTCCAAACCCCAATCTACACAAAACAAATTAGATAATTGGCTGCCACTTTTCTTAATGATGTTAAGGTAATAATGCTTCATATAAATGAATGTGTATTACAGTTGTGTACAAGAAATTCGCATTTGTTGAGACTGCACATCACAGGAACAGACACCACCAGTATGACATATTGAAGGGGTCTAGGATTTAACATATAGAATCTGTGGTAATATATGCTATAACATATCCTAGAATGTTTGATCAGTTTTATTTGGCCTACATTTCTTTGCTACTCCTTAAGCTATTTGAATATATGTGAAATATATCTTTTAGGTAGTGCTTATGTTAGCACATGCCAGTTATAAACCTGTATTATTTAATGACAATTTCCAGTTTATATTCCAGAGAGACTGCATTCAAAGCCTGTCAGATAAAACTGTTGGTCAGATTTCCAAATGTGATATATACACCATCTTCTTTCAGAGGGTGAAGACTTTTTTGTTTGTTTTGTTTTTTATCCCCTCTGTGATCCTTCGTCCTGCCCATGTTTTAATTGTTGTTGCTCTTATGTCTTTGCATGATGGTTTTAATTGTTTTGATGATGTGGGAGTTGCTTGTTTGAATGGTTTTTAAGATGTGGTTTAAATTTGTTGCCTGCCTTGATGGCCATTATAAGTGCAGAAAGGTAGAATATAAAATTTGTTAAAAGTATAAAAATAAAATCTATCTGAAGTAGCTCTTTCAGATTTTAAACTCTGAAGACCTTTGTTTTGAAGTGATACAATGTGATATGAAAAGTTTCACATCTCTATGGTATTCAGCTGATGGAGCAAGCAAGACATTTTGACTACCAACCTATGAGCAAATAACAATTTAAGCCATAAACAACAAATTACACTACCAATGGTTGCAGCTAATAGGGTTGGGGTTAGAGGGAGACGGAGTTGTGAGCTATTGCTAGGCAGGCTAGATGCCATTTGACAAGATAGACTACTGGTTTTACTCAACATGCAGCTCTTACATCTAACAACTTTTTGGATAAAGCATACTGCTTAGAGAAAAATGTTTAGACTTTAATGATACCTTTCTGGGATAAACCTGAATTATGGTACTTCATTTATTTTAGAATCCATATTGTTGAACTGATCGTCTTTTGACAGTTAATAAATGGAGGCATATAGTAAGAAACTTAAAATATATCAATGATATTCCAGGCACACTGAACAATAAGCAGTGAATAGTTTGTTCAAAGATTAAATTAGCTGTTCACTTTGTGTCTATTATTTAGTTCTGAGAATCTATGACTGGAAATTCCAGGGGCTTATGTGCGTGTATGCTGTCACAGACCTATAGACTATTGTGTTTCCTAATGCACTTAAATTGTGCTTGACATTGTTGGCAACGAGATTGTAAGGTTTTCTCACACAAATGGCACTGCACAATCACAATTTATGGAACATATATACACTGTACATTAGCCTTAGAGGAAAAACCTTACAGCAATGAGAAAGTTTAGAAGGGCATTGAAAAAAATGAGATTAAGAGATCATATCTATGGTGAAGACAGAAGATTTATTGCAGTTTAGTGACATGCTCAAAGCATACAACTTATTTTCTGAATGTATTAGAATGGATTAAATTATATGTAACTTGAATTACCCAGAAAGAGAAATCAAGAATCTCTGAACTTGTTTTGATAATGATCTAGCTATTTATCATTGATACAGATACATAAGAATTAGGCATAGTGATGAAAGAATACTAGTATAGTAAGCTTTAAACTAATCATAGTGTGGCTATATTTAGACATAACATTAAGTCAACATCAGGCACAAACCCAGTTTGTTCCAGCATATGCAGATACCTTGCTCCTACCCTCTGTTTCCAGGGCAGAATATGATGAAGGAAGCCTGGTCTAAATCCACCTCCATTTACTTGTTACTATAGTGTCAATATAGGCACAAACAACTGGAATCAGGCCTCCCACCCCAAACTAAAATTCAAACTCTGGATTGAACCATCTATCATCCGTTTCTCAGGAGACACTAACTCTGGTTAACCAGAGTTAGCCAGACTAACCATATTCATGACTAATTGGAATATGTTTTAAGGCCAAATAATTTATCCATGCAAATATGCGTGGGGAATAGGTAGGAAGCAAGCATATGCCCAAGCCCAGCAACAAAGTCAGATGTGTACACAATGTTAGTTTGATGTCAGCTTTGTATGTAATATAAGATGTAAAAACAAATAAAAACTACTTTTTCTGGAATCACAATAGTTCTGCACAGAACATGATATATGAATTTAAAAATTTGACTGCATTTGGGAGCATCAATGTGCAAAAATTATCTGATGGAGATTAGAGTTTGTGAGCTCTGTTGCAGACCTATTGCTTTCACCAATAACCTTCTCACAGAATATCCATAGGGTACCTAAATGGAAACAAACATCACTTAAAGAAAGGGAATTTACACTTACATGGAAGTAAGCATCATGTAATACTGGGAATCTAATATTCTATCATATGTTGAGGACTGGGATGTGGTGTTTATACCCAAAGAGGACAAATATCACCACAACTATTGTATTATGTAGTTGTTAGTGTATAAAATATGTCTGTATTTTGGTGCCCTTTGACATCAGATACAGTTTATAGGTGATCAGCATTTTCTTTAAAAGTGACAAAACTGAGGCTGATATCTTCAAAATATACACAAACTAAAACACATGAAAATCAAAACACGCTTGTATCTCTGTAGATTTTCACAGATGCAAGCGAGATGATTTTTACCTTTCCAGTGACTGCCCAAATAACCCTCTGAAATGGAGCAGTGAGGGACCCCAAGAATAGCTTGGGGGAACTGGAGGTTTCTCATTGGAGAGGGGATCAGTGAATATAGTTTCACTTGCACCTGTGAAAATCTACATAGGATCCAAGGCACTGATTCTACCAAGCAAAACGCTATTGTTTAACTCTGCATCTTGTTATATATGCACAAATCACACTGGGTTTGGAATATAACTGATAGCAGGATTATATCTAAAGTTAACTCTTCCACAGGAACGGCTAAATGAAAATTGGGCAAGAGCAAATGACTTTTATAACCTAGAACTGTAGTGAGTGGGTTAGATAAAATGCAAAGGTTAATCAAAGATCTATTCTTCTCAACAAAACACATTCTAACACAGATTATTGTCACTAAACTGCAATTTGAGTTCCATTTATCAAAACCTCAAGGAAGAGTTGTTTTGAGACTCAGCCTGAAGGTTTCTTTCATCATCTGTCTATATACAAACCTTCTTCCATACTTTATATAAATGATTAGTAACTTCACCAGCAGCCTTAATATAGAAAAAGGACAGAAAAGAACACAAAACAATTCTTCATTAAAAATGAAAGAACAATATATTCTGATGTACACAGTTGTAGCATTTTCATTTTAACAACATAAAGATTTACTGAGCCAGTTATTGCAGGATTGAGACATTATTGTGTTTAATAATCAGTAGTACTGACCTTTCATCTATCTAAATAAGAAATTTTCTTAGGTTAGAATGAATTCAGTGCCTCATCTCTTCTCACTGCTGGTCCCTTTCTTTCAGTAAACCATTGACTGCTTGTGGAAAACATTATGGATTCCCTGCATTGGGTCTCAGCATCTTTCTTTCCTTTCCTGAAGTACAGAAAGAGGCCAGTTCCACAATGTAACAACAGGCTTATTATAGGATAAATTGGCTGGGATCATAACACTTGAGAGAGCTTTAGTAGCTGCGTGGCTCATGTTGTACCCAGTTTCTCTGGGTAGTTTTCAACTGCTCTTCAAGTGAAATGAAATCTTGGCTTTTTCAGGCATGTTATTATGAAAGATAGACTATTTATTTTGATATGACAAACAGCAGATTGAAAGAGCTATACAGTTTACAGGATTTGCAGGCTTGCGCTCATTAAAAAAAATCACATCCCTATGCCAGACTATTTAGCTTGTGTTGTGCCTAATTTGAAACCTTACCTAAACCAAAATGAAGGATATATGCAGTAGATCTTTCCACATATAGATGTTATACCCATGAACATAAGGACTCCTGTAAGACTTTCCATTCTCCATCAGTGTGCATACACATTATTACATGTGAACAGCATACCAGGGCAGCATATCCAATTCTTCCCCCTCCAGGGTATAACCTGCACGGAGCTTTTATTGCACTTCCAGGTCAATTCAGTCCCTGCCTTCTACACGGAATGCGATTTCCGTTTTGAATTGGGGCGATTTAAATATTCCCTCTGCAACAGACATGATTGATCCGGAGTGACCCTACCTTTTCTTTGTGATTTCCTGGAGTGCTTTTAACCCTGGATAAATTAAAACTCGCATTCCTAAAACGTGCAGCTGTTTGCGTTTCCCCGAACTAAAAGCTGCCGAGCCTCCAATTGGTAAGGGAGTCCGTTCAAATGCTTCGGGTTACGAAACTTTCTTTCCAAGAGGTATTGTTTCTCTTTGTTTCTCTCTGGAATTTGTTTCCCTCTGGATTTGCCTCTTCTCTGAGAAGCTGCTGGCTAGCTGGCTTTCGTTTTGCTTTTTTAATGAACGTTATTGCAAACCCAGGGAGGGGAGGGGAGGGGGTGGCGTTTACCTTCCAGTGCCTACAATTTAGACAAGCCTCCTATTTCAAAAGGACGGCTGCAAGCTTTCCCTCTGAGATGGATCAAATTCCCTGTAAGTCACAGAGTGGGGGGCTGGTATTGGAATAATGGGAAAGAAAACACAAGGAGCCGGCTCCCGGCTCCCGGCTCCCCTCCCCCCTGCGGAGCCTAGTCACAGAGCCTCCAGCTGATTCTCCACCGGCAGTCAAATGGAGGAGAAATTCTCCACCCTCCCCGAATCAAGTGCAGAGTACTTTCTGTTTCAAATCGGGGAAAAATAATCAGGAAGACCCGAGCTCAAATCGATCCGAATTCAACAGGAATAAATAAAGTAAGTGCAGATTCAGCCCAGGTCTACTCCTTTGTTTAGTTAAGTTACTTTAGCTTCACAAATGTTCATGCGGACATACCATGCAGGGTATGCCTACAGGGATCCCTCTGTATATAGGTAATGCACCCTCATACCCAAAAAACTCATATCCATACATTGAGAAATACATTTTTTGCAGTGTGTAAACGTGGATAATTAGCAGAGGAGTAAAACAATATTAATATTAATAAACATTATCATGTTAACATAAAATGTCTTTTTGGGCTTCAGTTACTATGTGCAGCCTTCTCACCACTCAGGAAGGCAAAAACAGCCCTGTTTCTGTTTCCTGGAAGTAGGAAATAATCTGGGAAAGAGGAGGGAGCAGGTGATCCAGCAGCCTTCTCCTGATCATACAAGGATCAGAGCAACTTGTTTTTAAGCCGACCATTAACACAAAATATCTTTTTGGGCTCCAGGGACTATATGTTCAGTGTCTCAGAATTCCACCCAGACAGAAATAAAGCCCCCCCAAAATACAAATTCCCCCCCAAAAGGGGGGGATGCAACACAGCAGTGTTGATTTTTATTTAAAAAATGCATCTGTGTTGTGCTATTACTGCATAGCAATGTGGAAGTACCTTTAAAAAAATAATAATTTCAGTGCTGGTGGGAGGGAGTTTCACTCCATGAGAGAACAGCTGTGCTGTGATTGGTGGCTTGCTGTGATTGACAAGCCAAGGAGCAGAGGGAGAAGTTCAGCTTGTTTTCCCTTGCAGCCTCCTCGAGAGGCAAAAAGCCATGATGAAGCAGAGGGCAAACGCGGGAGGAGTCTCCCCCTGGGGAGGGCTGCAAATGCAAGATTTACCATCTGCATTTGCAAGCAGGAGGCCACTCGCATTTTGCCCCTCTGGGTGGAAATGGTCGTTATCTGAGTAGTGCCACCAATAAAAGGTAGCATAGAAATCAGATATCCATGTCTCTAATCAAATGAGATCAGACTTTCACATATGAGGGTGGTTGTTAATAGGCATAGATAACTGAGGTCACAAAGTGGGTGGATGGCTATAATGTTGCCAGATTACTGTGAATAGAAGATCATTGGATAGAAGTGATAATCAATGTTTGGTTCTACCCCCTAAATATAGTTGATCTAAACTAAAATTGTTCATTTAGAGCAAATAGGCAGACTTTTCTTTGAATCCAGAGTGGGCAGGGGACTCAAGAAGCCAGGCAGTACCATCCCCCATTGGAGAGACTCCCTGGCCCTATCACCACCTCTGCAGGATGCCTTTTGAACGTTCAACACGTCATGAGAAGGACCAATCTCTCTTTCTCTGTGTGTGTGTGTGTGTGTGTAACACACACACACACACACACTCATTTCAATGGTCTTGAACTGTAGAAATTCTAGGTTGATCTTGCCCAGTATGTACCTTTATTTCACTGAGCTTTTCTAAGACTAATCTTTACATTGCTGGCTATACTGTGTGACTCACAGCAGGAGCACAGAGGTCCCAAACTGGTTACCTTTTCTGTTCCTTCCTCCTTGAGGCTAATAATGTCTAAATCAAAATCTTTTCTTAAGCCATCTGTTTTGTTGAAGGTGATGCGCCCGGTCAAACCATCCCATCTGGCCTAGAGAGAAAAAGAGGATTCACTTTAGTTTAATGCTTAGGCTCAGCTCCACATGATTGGCGTTTTCAAGCACTCAGAATAAAAATCTCTCATTTGAAAATCAAAACTTTGCCTGTATGTAATAATGAAATATTATTTGGTAAGTCTTCATTAGTATCTCCAGGGCTGCATTATGACTTTCATGGGTCCCAAGCACTTTAGTCTTCATGGACCCCTCCCGCCCTTATAATAGCAATATTAAAAAATTATTTTGATATAACTTTAAATATGTCAACTTTTTCCTGTTTTAGGCAAAGTGTAATAGGTTTTCATGAGCCCTAAAATTTCATTTTTCATTTTTTTCTTATGTGAGAAAAAAATAATTAAAACATTTTCTTTGACCTTAAAAGAAATTAAAACATTTCCATGGGCCCCTAACAGTATCACAGACCCTCAGCACTGTGCCTACTGTGTCTAATGGCTAAATTGACCCTGAATAGCTCCATGGATGCTAGCAACAGTATTCAAACCAAAAATAAAAGAAAGAGTTTATTTAGATTGTCATAATTCCTTCAAGGAACTCAGAGTGCCCAGCCCTTCCCTTCTTCCTTTTTCCCCTCATAAGAGCCTTATGAGATAAACTGAGAAGAATAACTGAGTATGACTTTACCACATTGGCTCAACCAGATGTACCCTCAACCCCAAGTCAAACCTGACAAAATGAAAAAGTAAACTCGGACAGATACCAAACTAAATCATTGCCAATTCCAGTTCCCCCTATCAGATGTCATCGTTTTTCATATCTGTCTTCATTGTGGCATTATCAATATATATATTGTGATAATAATGTTATTAAGGTAAAGGTATCCCCTGTGCAAGCACCAGGTCATGTCTGACCCTTGGGGCGACGCCCTCTAGCGTTATCATGGGAGACTCAATACGGGGTGGTTTGCCAGTGCCTTCCCCAGTCATTACCGTTTACCCTCCAGCAAGCTGGGTACTCATTTTACCGACCTCGGAAGGATGGAAGGCTGAGTCAACCTTGAGCCGGCTGCTGGGATTGAACTCCCAGCCTCATGGTCAGAGCTTCAGACTGCATGTCTGCTGCCTTATCACTCTGCTCCACAAGAAGCTCTTAATAATGTTATTATATTATATACTGTCTTAAAACCAGAATACTGATGGAATTTTGCAAATACTGTTAGTGAACCCAACACTCTCAACTTACTGGTGTTTTAAGATGTAAATGCTCACATGCCCAATATCTATATGACAGGAGTGAAGAAGTTTCTGTCCTTTCCAAAGGCATTCATTGAATTCTCTTACTATTTTCCAAACTCATTGAATCTTCAACTCCTCTTGACTTTCTTTTTCCACACATGCACTATTCAAGCCATACTATCTAGAAATTTACAATGTTAGGCTGGTTTGGGACATTTGTATATTGAAAAACAGCCACATGTTACATGCTTCTAAAGCCTGGAGTAGTTTTAAAAACAGTTTGTAAATTGTAATGTGGGATGGATAACCTTTTATCTGCATCCTTCTGTCTGCCAAAATATACACAAAAAGAAGAAAAAAGAAAGAAAACAGGACATTCAAATCCTGATCAAGATTCCTTCCCTTAATTTGGAAATGTAGCTTCATTGGGGAATAAAACTTTAGCAGGCCGAGATAGAAAGTAGAAAGGTGGGAGTGAGACCAGGGCTGATTCTGCATTTACTTTGTTTTTTCTGTTGTGAATCTTGCTGAATTCACATCAATTTGCACTTGGGTCATCCTCTATCCCTCCCTCCAATTGAAACAGAAAGTGTTCTGCACTTGATTGGGAAAGCTCAGAGTGTGGAGGAGAGCCAAACGCAGCACAAGTCTCTTTCTTTTCTTGAAGTGGGGAGGAGAGGATTGGAGACAGCAGAGGAGGGGGAATAAATCTCTGCTATGAAAAGTTAGGGCTTCTGGAATGCAGTCACTTTTAGACAAGCCTTGCTACCAGAAACCAGGAAGTCTTTGAACTGACACCCTGGCCAATCAGGGAAGACTGCTTTGCCACAGTGTTAGAGGCACAAGGCAGGAAGTTAATTCACAAAAGCAGAGATCTGCACATTTACTGATGGTGATTTTTGAATTATCGAGGTTTATATCCACTTATGGATATCATGGGGGAAAGGTAAGGTCATTCTGGATCAGCCATGCATGTTGCAGAGGGAAAATTTAAAGTGCCCAAAATCAAAGTGGAATTCAAATTTAGTGTAGATGGCAGGGATTTATTCGTGCTGGCAGTGGGTAAAAAGCCCCATGCAGACTACATCCTGGACTAGGCTTTTTGTGTATGGAAGTTCCTGTGCTGAAATCTAACAAACATTGTCTTTGTAATTCCCCCCCCCCCCCCGGTTATAGTACTAATTCAGGCAACCATTCAGCAGACACAAGCTGGCTCAAAACATTACAAGGTTTATTTACAAAGAGACAACTCCAATACCAAGAACTTCAGCGAACATACCAACTGCAAACTGAAACAAGAGTACCACCCAATAGATCCAAACTAAATCACATGTATATTAGGGTGAATCAGACTGTTCTATTATGAATATACAATATACCATAGACTTGGACTGAGATAAAAATGATTAACATGGGAATGAGGGAGGGAGAGTTTTGAAAAAAACAGTGTATTTGGTGGGAAGCTGTAAATAGGGGATTTGACACACCCCAAGCCCTCCCCCCCAAAATTAAATAAATAAACAGGTCATAGTAAGTTCTGGCAAGGATTTCATTTGCTTGCTCAATTGTAACTGAATGCTGATCCTAGGCAATGCTGTTAATGTAGAACCCACCCAGAAATAAACAGTGGATGAACTCTCATTACCTTTCCTTACAGCAGGTTATTCCTTCTGCAAATAATGAATGCTTCCTAGATACTTAAGAAACGCCCAGTTTTGAGTATAATGATATTTTCCCTTGCCTGTCCTTGAATATTTTCTACTTTGTGCATCTTTGAATATTGCCACACTTTTTCTATATGTTCAAGGTATACGGTAAGATGTGCCATCCAAATTAAAACTAATGATTCTTCTTTTAATCAAGAAATAGAACAGTTTAGCATTGTCTGTTTTAACATTTCAAACATTCAGGAAGTAAAGGCAGGATGAAGTATTTATTCAGTTATTTAGAAAAATTTTATACCACCTCTCCATAGACCTGCTGATTATGCCTTACAAAATAAATTGGTATAATAAATCCTAAAAATAAGCCATAAAACACATCACGTTGAGTGTTCCAGAGCTCACCAACAAAAACTTAAACCTCATATTAACACAAACCATCAAAGAGGACAAAAATAAAATCACTCTGGTATGAGCTGAACTGATACCAGCATTTAATCATCTATGTACACCTGTTCAAAAGAATATTGCATATAGTCATGTATTTGACTATCTGCTACTCATTTTGAGGAAATGGAATAACTGTTCTGAATAAAATATTCCCTATTAGCTGTCCTTCCAGATTTTTCAGACTGATAAGATCAACATTGTCTCAGAAATTCAGTTTTCTTTAGAAAAATAATCTAGGAACGACAGCAGTTAAATCACTGTGTTCTCTCATTAAAATGAATTAACATTTTCCTACCATGCTTCCCTTTTAATGCTCTATAAAGTGCTTTGTTTCCTAGGGTGAAAATTGACTCTGCAATTGCTTTGGAAGAGCTCAGTTGATTCCCTTTTCTTTTTATGAAGGCTCACTTTAAACAGCTGCATGATATGCAGAAATTCAACAGGTTTTTCTTGGCATTGGGGGAGGGGGTTCTGCATATTGTGCAATATGGTTTTCTGCATATTGTGCAACTTTTTAAATACAGACAAGTCCTGAAATAAAATAGTAACAAGCCTATGTATGAATGATGTACACTCCTGATTCTGCAGTGGAAAAACTAGACACCAGTCCAGCCCTGTAACAAAGAGCCAATGTATATATTACCCAGTAGATTTATGATAGATTTCTTGATATTTTTGGAGAGGATTTAGTGAAATGAAAAGCAAGCTGCATATTTGAGATCCCCCAACTCCACCCCCGTCAGTTCTAGTTGCTATTTGACCTAAGGGGGAACTGTATTTCCCATCCCCATGTAGCACACAGCAGCAGGGGAGGGATATTTTGACTTGGAAAATAACATATGGAAGAACATTTACATGCATCCTAGCTGTTGTCTGAATAAACTAGCAGCCCTCTTTCTGCCCCACAGTTTAAAATGACCATACAAAAGCAAAGAAACCCAGCTACAAATTTCTCATGTTTATCTACAGCAAGGCCATGATTCTGCTTATTCTCAGGTACCACCTTTGGGTTTCTCAGCATCACAGTATTCTTTTTGCAAAAATAAAGCAACAATAAAGGAAAATGTGTGCATGTTTTCTAGACATCTATTTAACCCATACATTAGAAGGGCCAGAGTTTTCTATTCCTCACAGGAAACCATCTTTTTTGTTAAGTACAAAAAACAAACAAAAAAAAACACTAAGGAAATTGAGGTTTTTAAAAATCAGTCTTTTATAGACCATAAAAGAAATTAGCTGTGAAACTATCAGTAATTGGATCAGATCTCTCTCTCTTTCTTTCCCCCAAGTAAAGAGAATCAAGCAGTATTTCACAAATATGAATTGTTTAGCAGCTTCACACATATTAGAACTGGTCAAATGATAATACTCTGTTGCTTTTGAACATAATATTAAGATTCTTTCAAAACCACTTAAACTGAGTCTCATAACCCACAGGTTCGGCTTCTTTATCTCTGAAAGACACATTTCAATCATATTGGCTTGTAGCTGTTAAGAGTAAAATTCAAAGTTTGGGCTTTTCTATTTCATCTGTCTAAATTAGCCTATAATCAAGCTGAAACCTCAGTCAAGCAACAATGCAGGTTGTCAAGTTCTGTGTGGTTGCCATTAAAATTTGTAGTTCTTTAGTAAGATAATTTTCAAGTTTATTTCTTGTTCACATATATTGATATGTTCTAATTGCACTATGTTTTATGATTATATTAATACTAGCTTCAAAGCCAATTCATAAAAAATGGGCTTTGAAAGGGGAGAAGGAGCAAGGGGAAGGGAAGGAGAAGGGGGAAGCCCCCCCAACCTACCTTATCATCACTTGAGAGCAGTCCCTTGGCGAGTGGGGCAGCGGAAAGGCCCCTGGCTGCCGGGTGCGGCAGCGGAGAGCTGCCCCTGAGTCTAAGGAGGCCTCTTGCCACGTCTGCGATGCGGTGAAAGGCCTTCCCAGACCCAGGGGCAGCGGAGAGACCCTTCTCGACCGGGCATGGGTGATTGACCCTATTCCACCTTGGACAGCTGGACTCGCTCCACCCCAGGAGCAGTTTCATAAATATAAAGAGGATCCAATGGATAAAGATGATTTCATTTTTTTTACTATGTGCAATCTGGTCTGAATGACTGTAATAATAAATTTTACTTACTTTACACTTAAGCTGAAAGGAAATGATGCAATATGGATGGAAATTAATCAAACATATTTTAAAGTTTTTCATTATCAGTAAGTAATTAAGTAGGGAAGGGAGCCAAATGTGAATTAAGACACATGCCTTGTATAAAGGCCAATATAAGATGTGGAACAAATTTCTAGATGTAGAAATATAATTATGTAAACTTTTTCAACAATGCCAATTTGGAATTGCAGCTCTAAAGATGGGCCCATAATATTACTATATATGATATAGAGAGAGAGGGGTGCTTTATAAATCTGATGATGATGATGATGATGATGATGAATCTTTGCCCCAAACATCAGTAGTGTCACTCTAAGGCAGGGGTAGTCAAACTGCGGCCCACCAGATATCCATGGACTACAATTCCCATGAACCCCTGCCAGCGAATGGGATTTGTAGTCCATGGACATCTGGAGGGCCGCAGTTTGACTACCCCTGCTCTAAAATATTGTGATGTTCTTCACATTGTAAGGTAAAAAAACAAAGAACAGATCATCTTCTATCACACACTTATATACAATTGTACAGTTCAGCTATAGGTCTAGAATTTGTTCATCTGAGGGCTTCTTTATTAGAAATATAGACTCAAAATCTGTTCCACTGTATATTTCTGGTAAGGCCTTGGAGGAGGAGTGTGTCTCATGGCAAGTACCACTGAGCACTGAGCCCCACCCCTGAGTGCCTCCTCCTCCAACAGGCTTGCCTGACTGTCCAGCGGCCAGCCAATCACCTTCCGTCCCCTACCCAACCACCCTCTCCTCTTTCCACTTCCATCTTAAGGATACAGATCACTACCGCATGAGAGCTGTTCCTGCCAGTGAGTTCCCTAACAGTTGCCTGCAGCCTTTCAAGGTCCTGAATGCAATGGGCTTGCCCCCTAGTATAACATAAACTGATTTTCTGAACTTTTTAATGCTGAAAAAAAGAAATATTTGTGTTCCAAAAATTGGGCATGAGTGTTTTGGTCAGAATCACTGTCTGATGATTCTGATTGAGAATTATGACTATTTCTGTTCTCCCACTTTAGTTTCCTGAAAGTCTAAATATCCGTTATTAGTAAAGGCTTGTAGAAAGTGGAACCTATTCCCCTACACTTGCCCTCAAAAAAAATTCTCTCAGAGCTTAAACCAAAAATGGATTGTGAGTTTTATTTCTTTTTGGCAGACCTTTCTGAATTTATTTCAGTTCTTTCCTGTAATGCTGGCTGATACACCTGTACCAGAAAATTTTAGTAAGTGAAACCAAACATTCTGATAGCAAATACATGAACATTAAAACTGACATTGAGCTGTGTGTGGCAGAAATTGCATAAAATATGAAAGAAGGCACCATTTTTGGTGGCAGCAAATGGCCCACCCTTACCTCTTTTATCAGGTTCATAAATCTGGGTCCAAAACGCCATGGCTTATGCCTGTGACACTGCAGGGAGCTAACAGTCATTTGGGAGGCACGCTGAGAAGCCACTGCTACCATGAAAACAGCATCATACATCAGAGCTGCTTCTGTCTGTATGTGAGGAAAACACATAAAGTTTGTTTTAGCAGACATCTTCAAGTGTCTACATCCTTGTTTTTTATTTTCATTTTTTTCCTTTAAAAATACTTGGATCTCTGTTCAAGGTTCATGGTACCATGCTAGACTGACTGTATGATGAAGTCTTTTCTACAGCAGCAAATTCTGAGATTTTGTGTGCAATTTAAAATGACTCTGTATAGAGTCAACAACTGCTTTGTAAAGAAGTAAAGTATTATTTGATAGAACTTCACAAGTATTCAGAAGTGAATTGATGTGACATTAACACAAACTGCTTGTGTTAACTGCCATGCAGGATAGTTTAAGCTTTACTTGTATATGTCTTAATTGTCCTATACTTTATGACCATATTGCAATGGTCTCTTACGATTTTGTTTGTATAAATTAGTCTGAACGACTGTAACAATAAACTTTGACTTAACTTGCCATGCTAAGCCATTTTAGATTTAAAAGCTATAAATATTTTGAGAGACTGGGAGAGTTAATTTTCTGTTTCATTTACTTATCTAAATTATTATAGTAGGTGTCCCTTTTTTTTTTTGAGCCTGTGGGCACCTTTGGAATTCTGATAAAGCATGGTGGGTGCAGCTACAAAATGGCTGTCACAGACCTTTACCACATGGAAGATGCAAAACCATGCTGCCACCTGGTTTTCAGTCCAGAACTATTCACCTTGAGTCTTCCCATGATCACACCGGGTAGCATGTGGCCTGCTTCCACCTGTCCGCTCTGGATTTTTACTACTGCACAAGATAGCTGATGGATAGGAAGTAGAAACTTCCCACCATTTGTTTCAATCATCAATCATTGTGATGTGGTGAAAACTTCCCAATCACTTTCTAGTGCCATTTGACCACCTCTCCTCCAAGTTGGAACTAATTTTTTTAAATTGTTGTCAATGGTGTTTCAATGGTACTTTTAAACATATTTATTAATGATCTAGACTAGATGAGGGGGTGGAAGGACTATTCATCAAGTTTACAGACGACACCAAATTAGGAGGACTGGCAAATATTCCAGAAGATAGAGACAGAGTTCAACTGCTCTGACTGTGAATTATACCAGAAGATGCATTTCGCAGGAATGTAGAAGGATCAGTGTTCTAATCAAGGGTGGCCCATGTAACTATTTCAATGGATTTGAAAAAGCAACATTTCAGTAAGTCTTCCTGTAAATGCAAACCATTAGTCCATTCTGAGAGAACCAAAAATTCTTACAGACCCAAATTCTACTAGTGGCTACCTTAAGTCTGGAATGTATGTTGTCTGTGTTGTGAACAAGATGTTGGAGTAGGACTGTTTGTATTGAAAAGCAGTTTGTGTTCAGAGAATGGTTGGTCAAAAGATGTGAATGCTTTCTACATAGCATACCCTGTTTCATTTCTGCATGGTAGTGGCAGATCTATAAAACAGCATATCAGTCACATGTGCCTAAGATAACAGTCTCTGAACTTTCTTTGAATGCATATTTTGCTAAAACAGAAGGTGCTGTGTGCAGCAAAAGCTTGTCTTATTATATCCTGGAGCTTGATCTAACTATGAATCATGGAAATTTGTTAAATATAGACCTGGAACCAATGTATCCATCACTTTTCTTCAACACTAAACCTAGAGTTTGCTTTCCTGAAACTAATACAAATTAAGTCAGCAATGTGCATTTTTACTTACAGTCATCATGCCATCTAGGAGACCAGTCTCTGGCTTGGGTGGTGCCTGCAGCCGTTCCATGGACCACTTCTCAATAACTGATGCCACTTGGGGATTGTCAATGTTGAGTAGACGAAATCCAGTCATGTTGACTCCACTATATCTGTAGGGTTCCAGGTCAAGTGCAAACAAATCCTGTGTCACCAAGATTTTTGTTTTTAAGAAAGAGATAAATTATATTAATGATTAAAAAAACAACTTATACCTCAGTTTTGGTAATTGCCATGATTGCTAATGAATCTCAAAGTTGTATAATTATTTTAGTCACCAGATCCCACTAGAAACTACAATTAACTGTGAAATCTAAATGTATGTACTGAGCAGCATTTATTAGAGTTGTCATATCTGATCCGTTGGAACAAGATCACTGGCCCAAAAAAGGTGATATTGGCCTTGACCAGGGCCAGGGCCTTTTTGAGGCTGGCACCATCTTGGTGGAATGTGCTCCCAAAGGAGATCCGAGTCTTGTGGGACCTTAACCAGGGCCCTGCAAGATGGAACTATTCCACCAAGTTTATAGTCAATACCCAAAATAACAACTACCAATAAATGCTTGTCCCACTACTGGGGAGGTGAAAAGAGTAGCGCCTGATGGGAAAAAAAACCCTGTTTGTAAATACTAGATTAATAATGTTCATAAGATGTCTTGTATATGATGTTTTTATGAATGTTGTTACCTGTCCTGAGCAACACTGGAAGGGTGGACTAAAATGAAATTTTATTGTTGATAATTATTACTGTACTAAGGGCCAAGGAATACAATGGGCGCTAGATTCAGGAATACAATGGGCGCTAGATTAGGGGGGTGAAGTTGAAGAACTCTGGGGATGGCTTCCCCCTTCCCCCAGGACCTGGAAAGGCTGCAGGCAGTTGTTAGGGAACTCACCACCAGGAGCAGCTCTCATGTGGCAGGGATCTGCAGCCTCCAAGCCTCAGAGTGAAGTGGAAGGAGGAGGGGGTGGTCAGGGGTATGGGACAGTGGGCGATTGGCTGGCTGCTGGACACAGGAAAGCCAGTTGGAGGAGGAGGCACTCATGGGCTGGACAGCTACCCTGAGTGGGCATTAAGCCCTGAGTGCCAATTAAGCCATGAGCCATACTCCTCCTCCAAGGCCTTACCAGAAACATTGTGGAACAGATATTAGACACTAACAATGTTAGTGTACGAGCAAATTCCATTGAATTTTTTAGAGTTGATTTATGTCAACCTGGTAATAATGTTATGGTTATGACCCCCTCCACCTCTCCCAGCATGGAGAATTGGCTGGCCAATGCTAAGAATATTTTTCATTCCTAGGAAACAAAACTCCCAGCAATGTAATAAGCAGTACAGTTTTACTGCTTATGAGCACCATATTTCTCTTGCCTTGCTAGCTTTGGTAACTTGCTGTCACTTATTCTGATATATCTGTCAAGCTGGTGAAGAACCACTTTACTGCATATTAGATACATGACATTTGCAAAGCAGAATATAATGGCTTATTTAAATATCTTTGTGTGACACATTTCAAAACCACATGTCATTAACTGAGACTATGAGGGACAGTTGTCACAATTTGGAAGATTAATCTCAAGGAAAAAATTCTTGCTAGTATTAATGACCTGCTTGGGTATCACTGTCACTTTTTTTTAAAACCACAATATTCACAATTCTGTAGTTTCTTGTTTAAAATAAAAGAAATCAAACAAAACATCATCAATCTAACATTGCTAATCTTTCACAAAGAAAGAAAGTTTACCTCAGTTAAAACATATTTAATTAATTTGTATTGGCTTTAATCAAAGCAGTTTATATTAAAAGATACATAACTTTTCCTGTGATCATACTTATGAAGGATGAAAAATTACTTTCAGTTTTTGAGTCACATAAGCCATACAAGAAATCTCAAACCCTTCACCTCTGTAAATCAGTTTATTTAAAATAAAATTACACCCATAGTGTTCTTTGAGAATTAAGCAGTATATACAATTATGACAGCTTTGCTTGTCAATCTTTTGTATTCAACAGTCATATAAAATGCAACTCTATACATGGCTGATCGACATTTGTCTTGTAGGATTGGACCTTACTTTTGAAGTACCACTGCCTTCAGATTAGAATATGGCTAATAATATTATCATCCTGGGGGTAATGAAAATGTTATGCAGTTTTGAAATATGGGTTCAGGGCTATATACTTTCTCTACTTTGTAAAGTGTTCAAAGGTGAGTGAGATGGGAAAAGCCTTGGTGCTCGTGACAGATTTACCAGGCCAACTCTATTACAAGACACTGGCTCCTGCAGTAATAGCAATACTTAGCAGTTAAGGAGCACTTTTCATTGGTAATGGTGGTGTACAGAGCACAGATGTTTTCAACAGTTTCTGCTGTAATGGAAACAAATTTATCAGAATGTCTTACCAAGGTAGTAAAAAAGTAGTGATAGTATTCAGTCATCATTCCCATGGAGAGAATCTGTAGAAAAAGAAAAGACGGTGGAGAAGATAAGCTAATATGAAACACAACAAAAGTGATGGATATTTGACCTGAGAAATCACTGGCATATATATTTGGTATTCCAGTGGTCCCTGGTCCGTTTGCAATGGTGATCCACAAGTCCAAATTTGCTTTCTGCAGTGACTCATACAGAGCTGTCCCAATTTTGTTTGTTTGTTTTGTTTCAGTGCCCTAGGCAAAGTATGGTCTATTATGCACACACATCTTACTGCAGAGAGGGAGAGGGAAGTTAAGAAGGAAGAAGGAAAAAGATGCGAAGAAGAAGAAAAACTGGGGGTTTTGTATCTCACTTTTTATAACCTGAAGGCATCCCAAAGTGGCTTACAATCATCTACCCTTCCTCTGTGAGGTAGATGATGCTGAGAGATCTCTGAGAGAATTGTGAATGGCCCAAGGTCCCCCAGGTGTCTGAATGTGTAGCAGTGGGGAATCAAACCAGATTAGAGGTCACTGCTCTTAACCATTGCCTCAAACTGGCTCTCAAAGGGTCTGAATTGCCATTAGGTAGAGCTAACCCACTTTCAGAATTTCCACAACCCACTTCTGGATCCTAACCCACCGATTAGGAAATACTGCGTTATATAATATATAACTACACAGCTTATAATTTTTGTAGGCCTTAATGTCTATAATGTATAATGACAATGTGTAAAACAAAATCGGTACATAGAGAAAAGGCACAGGCATAAGCACACTGGCTCCACCCCCTGCTGACACACAGTGCATTTACTTATTTTGAGATTTGTTGGCCACTGCTCCCAGCAAGACGGCTTGCAGTGGTTTACATATAGTAGAAAACACAGCATTCTAAGCATGATTTGTGAGCATGCAGCTTATGCAAATAGGAACTGTGGACGCTGATTTTTATCATTCTCAATCACAGACACAGTGCTTGTCTGTATACATTTCCTAGGCTAGGTGCTCATAAGCAGGCAATACCAGCATGCTTGTGCCTGCTCTCCTTCTATGTACAATTGTTTCCATGCTGATGCTGTTGTGTGTGGGCGGCTTCTGTGGAATGGGACTATCTAGACAAATTTATGTGGAATAGGGGAATAACCATCAGGATTTACACATTCAGACTGGCGACTACATGATTTTAATACCAGTATATTACAAATAAAAAGGTGTGTACTTCCTCTTTTTTGAGACAAAATATTAAAGTCTGAAAATGTATTAGAGACATCGTCTAGTTTTGGTGTAACCAGTAACAAGAAAACAAGCACCTCTCTTCCTAGAGTAAGGTGACCAGATTGTCCAACTTTTGGAGGGACATCTGGAGGTACCTGGCAAATTGTACTTATGTTGAAATTAAATATATATATATATATATATATATATATATATATATATATATATATATATATATATATATATATATATATATATATATATATATATATATATAATAATACTATATTTGTGTTCTATGTGTTCAATGAAACTTTTTGTTGCTCCATATAGACCAAATGTTTAATCAAGACCCCCCCCCCCCACCGCCGGTCAATGGTGTCCTGCTTTAGCAATGTTAAAATCTGGTCACCTTATCCTAGAGAGAAGTGACATCACTTTTAAGTTTTCTCTTGCAGACCGTTTATGCACTG
Organism: Paroedura picta; assembly: GCF_049243985.1. Classification (NCBI taxonomy): domain Eukaryota; kingdom Metazoa; phylum Chordata; class Lepidosauria; order Squamata; family Gekkonidae; genus Paroedura; species Paroedura picta. Next base: position 56,747,345 of record NC_135374.1, read on the forward strand.
GAGGTTTCATGCTGGGTTACAGGCTGGAGTTTTAGTCATGGCAGGTGGCCCCACCTCATCCTGCACTCACACAGGGGAGCATTTGGCCCAGTGCATCTCATCTGCCCTCTATTTGTGCTCCTGCACGAGAACTGGGGCAGTAAAGTGCCCAGTGCATAAACGGTCGCAGTGACACCATCACTGTCACTACCAGCTTGCAGCTGGTGTTGCAAGGGTCAGACTGGGAAACGCCCAATTTTGGAGGAGCAGCCTGAGGGTGGAGCTTGTGGAAGGGAGGGAGTTTCATGGGGTATGATGCCATACAGCCCATCTTCCAAACTGGCCATTTTTTACTCTAGCCACTACCTGTAAGTTGGCAACCCTACTTGCAGTCCTGAATAAACTCTAAGAAAGAGGGATGAGTCCATAGTAACCCAGTGAAATTGCATGGCTCAAATGAAGATTGAATCAGGGCTCTTCATTCTGAGTCTAAAACTCTAATTACTAAACTATACTGGCTCACAGGGCACATGCACTAATAAGCCAATCTTTTAGTGAACTGATCATATACTTTAAGATTATGTATTTGAATGAAACTTAGCATAAAATGTATCTACATAACAGTAACCCATAATCATGTTTGATTAAGCATACCAGTTTAGGACTTGGTACCGATTTACAATTTCCTTGCCTCAGCAGGGAAATCAGTAAGCTTCATCAGAGTAATAATGTTCCAATTGTGAAACTGAGTAAATTCCAAAGCCCAGAATAGCGGATAACAGCTGCTGTCATATTAATGTGCTGTGTGTACACTTTAAATGCAGATTGCTATCCTGGGGTGGTCTCCTGTGCCCAAGCTTTTACTGTAAATGTATGGCAATAAATCAGACAGAGCAGCAAAACAAAATTGTTCTTAAAACAGTGAATGCCCAGGGAGATTTATTGCCTGAGGGAACCACAAAGAGGCTAAAAGAATGAGCTGACATAGCTTTAGAAGGCTTCATATGGTTCATATTCTTGTAAACTATGGCAAAAATTTCAGTTATAAACATGCCAACTTGTAAAAGGGGGAAGGTTTTGAAGGGGGGCAGATTAGGTCTTCATTTTCACAGGCCAACTGACAGTTTGGTGCTAATCTTTTATATTAATCCCAGTGGCAAAAGCAATTGAGAGTGCCAAATATTGGCTACTATCATACTCTGTATCAGCCTTCCTGTTCTTTCCCCTTGTAAATCAAACCCTAACTCCAGTCCTTTCTTACCCTTGCAGAAGACAAATGTGTTCACCTGCACTACTTCTATTGAATTTATCTATCCATGTAATAATGAGTAAGGGAAGAGGCATGCCTTCCCTAAAGCCTAAATGCATATTACACAAAGTCTCCAGATTGACTTCCTGTCAGATTAGATGTGGTCAGTACAGCTCTGTATTTAGAGCTCATATTGATTTTTAAAACTGAATTCTCAGGCACTGAGATGGGATCCCTCTCACACATCAGCATATTACTCCAATGGGGCAACTAGCAGCTCCTCAGGTCATTTGAGGCTGGGGAAATGGCATTATGGAGAGTCTTAAGCCTCCTCTCACTGTATACTCTGGTCCCAATCCAAATAATCCCTGAACACACCTGAGAATTAAGAGTCAAAAAGCAATGGAAGCTTCAGACACAGAACTCCTGCCTAATTTGATGAGATGAGCTAGACTTCTCTTTTCTTAAGAGTTTCCTTTCATGCTAGTAACCTGTATTTAAGATTAAATCTGTATGTGCGTGTGTGGGGGAGGGGGATACTGAGCCATTGTTTTTTGTTACTGCTGAGTTAATGCCTTGGTAGAAGCTGAATTCCAGTACTTAGACCATAAATTACAACTATAGTGCTCTTATACAAAATATACAGTAGAACCGATGTGGGCACTGATGCCTTCTGCTTCAGACAGAGCTTTAGATAACTGTTTAGAAAATTAGGAATGTGCTTACAGGAGGGTGAAGCTGATTCCTGAGTTCCATATTTGCATTTCCAACCACAAATACTGAAGATACTCTCTGCTCCAAGATATTCTTTGGAGATACACACACACACACACCCTATGCCTCTATGCTTTGTGCAGGATATAGGATAGCTAATATTATTATTTAGTATTATTATTTATTAGATTTATTTCCCGCCATTCACGGCAAGCCGTCTTGTAGTGAGTTACATAACAAACCCCCACATCCTTATCCATGGTTCCTCTATATATTTGTGAAACAGCCTGGAGGGTGGGACATGTCTGGCTGTCCAAGTTGGAATAGGTTCAATCAGGCCCTGCCCCTGCAGCTCCCGGCCTCCCTCCCTGGACTCTAGCCTCTTTGCTTTCAGACGCGCCTCAGTACCTGGGGCCAGCAGCAGGTAAGGGGAGAGGGCCCTGGGCAAAGGGTCCTGGTGGAGGGCTTGCTAATGAGGGCTTCTTGGCCTGCTAAGCAGAGCCTGCTAATGAGGGCCTCCCAGCCTGCTGACTGCCTGCTAAGGAGTTCTGTCCCGGGCTTGCTAATGAGCTGGCCAGCCCCCGCCTGCCCCACTTGATCCGGCTGTGAGCTGCGGCCCAAAGTCTCCTTAAGCTGCCTGGCCAGGGGAGGGAGCCCTTTCAATGCCCGTTCTTAGGAACAGGCTTTGAAGCTAGTAAAAACAATAATACCCCATTGAAAATCCCATTAATGTTAAATCAAGCTTGGCCATAAACACTATTGGCCCTCCCCACAACCAGGACAACTGCCTTCAGCACGCCAGAGGGACTGCACATGCCAACAACCACCAGCATGATGTTCAATGCTTAAGGTGGCAGTATCTTCCAGAGCCTCAACTATAGACCTGGTGAAAGAGCTACATCTCACAGGCTCTGCGGAACCCTGAAAGTTCCCGCAGGGCCCATAGCTCTTCTGGGAGCTCATTCCATCTGGTGAAGACCAGGTGAGCTTCCCGGGGTCCAGGAATGACCAATAAGTAGGCATAGGGCAACAGGTTATCCTTCAAATATGTGGGTCCCAGCCCACAAAGGGCCTTGAAGGTCAAAACCAGAACCTTGAACCTGATTTGGGCTGCAACCAGCAACCAATGCAGCTGTCTCAGCACTGGCTGGATATGGGCCCTCCAAGGTGTTCCTGTGAGGATGCAAGCAGCTGCATTTTGCACCAGCTACAATTTCTGGGTCAGAGAGAAGGGTAGGCCCATTGCATGGGCCACCATGGCTAGGTGTTCTGAAGACACGTAGGGTGTTAGTAGTATCACCTGACGCAGGTGGTAAAATGCCTTCATGACCTGTGCCCCCATGGTCAGCAAGGTGTCCAGAGTCACCCCCAATTTCCTGGCCTGCATCACGGTGATCAGTTGCATCCTAGCCAGAACAGGGAGCCGTGCTTCCTGTCTTGCCTTCTTCCTTCCCAGCCATAGGACCTCCATATCAGAGGGGTTGAGTTTCAGACAACTCTGCTAGATCCACAGCTTCAAAATATCTGGCAAATGGCTCGGGAGGGGGAGAGTCTGGGCAGCTGTCCATGAGGAGATAGAGATCTTTCCACTTTAAAGGTCTCAGGTTGCTAGTAAAAGTTCTGACTCACAAATCCAAACAGAGGTACCAAACACCTAGTTGAACCAGTTGGAAGATCGACAAAGATCCTCCCCTCATATACATGGAAGCTCCACTTTCAGCGAGTCAGACCACTGAAGGGATGAAAGGGAGGCAAAGATGTCTGACTGGTAGCATGGGTAGAAAGGACTGTAAGTTTTTCCTGATAAAGAAAATTCAGGCAGACATACACACATATGACACTCTAGCCTCTTGGTTGCTCACAATTGGGAAGGCAGGAAGAAGGGAAGCCAAAGGGCTGAGGGCCATGACAAGCCTGTTGTCTCCCTTCCTAGGTTGACTGCATTTTCCACATCTCCCTTTCTAGACACTCTTATTCCTTCTACTACTATCTTTGTCTTCTGACATCATTTTGGTCCTAGTCAGATATACACCAGCACATTTTCCATATAGATTCCTATTGGTTGGTTCGAAAGAAGGGATAGTGCAGACTGTGATAATCATTATATTTATCCTTTTACAATTATAGAATTGGAAAGGGTCTTATAGGCCATTTAGTCCAATCCTTGCATAAATACAAATATTTTCTTCTTTTAGTTTTCTTGAACTCCTGGAGAAAGTATTTTCTCTAGTCCTCAAACAGCATGTATTTTGTATCCAAGTGTTCACAATAATCATTGTTTAGTGCCATGTTTCATTCTTATGCACTTCCCACTGTGTGCTGGTCACATAGCTCCCCTGATTTCTGTTCCACTGTTTTATTGAAATCCTCATCAGGAATCCAGGGCTGGAAGCACCAGCTGTTTAGTCAGACATCACCACTTCTGTACCACCAGACTGCATCCAGAATTATTTGCAAGGCTAGTAAGGTGGAAGCTTAGGGAGGCAGTCAGGTTTACAATATCCCAAATCACATGCATCTGAGGGCCAGAAAGATCACTCATCTCCTCAGCAGCCTTTGCCCCCTCCAGCAGGCTTTCCTCCAAATCCGCAACAGCTGCTAGCAGCATAAAGAATAACACTTTGAGGATGGGAAATTAATTGAAGAATTTGATGTCTGCCTCCAAGTAAGTCTTAAACTCAGATCAAAGATACAGGCTTAGCATGCTCAGAATTTGTTTTCATCAATAATAATGTATGTCCACAGAACTTTTTAGTTTGAAGAAATACCCAGGATGAGTGAGGTGAACAAGATCTGTTAAATAGTTTGGTGATATATGTTAGTTTAGTCCAAAATCTCTATTTTGCAGAGATAACAAACTCCATCTAGTACTAGATAGATTGTGTTGTCTAGAGCTTTATTTAAGAGCTTGTAATTATATCTCCATTGCAGACAGAATTCAAGTAAAATCCCTCTCTGCTTCTCTGGCAAAACTGCCAATATCCCATAATATTTTGTCATGTGACATTCAGATTTCCAAGCTATAATTATATTGCAAATGTGGCTGCCTCCCTGAATGTTGCCCAAAGGTAAATCACAAGCAGCTGTTGTTTGAATTACATTCCTCACACTTTCTGTTTTTCTGTATTGTTTGGATATGACACAGAATTCATCCTACGGATACGATATGTCAGAGGAAATTAATACAGCCATCTAAATGTTGGCATATATAAAGGATCCTCCTCAGGTGAAAAAGGATGGATAATCTGAGAAGAAAAAGCAGTGACATAACTAGGTTTGAGATGGTACTTTACAAAATGTATTGTAATGAATTTATTCTGTTGTGTACTTACTTGAGTGATGCGGGAAATTAAAAGATGGATTATAATATTATGATCACAGCCCAATCCTATATGCAACTTCACTGGTTTATTAGAGTACAGGCTGACTAAATCAGGTCACATAGGGACACTGAAACATCCCAGGAGGCAGCTGTGACAGGCAGTTCTTGAGGTGCTGTAGGGCTTGCTCAGCTCAGATCCAGCCAGTGGTGATGTCCATGCTTCCTCTCTTGCCATGGCTGGGTGGCTAGGGGCCTCAGGCTGCCCTGTGGCACGGCCTAATGCTATTGAGGCTTGGCTAACTCTTTCCTATGAGCAGCTCTCCTGGGCAGCGATCCATCACAAAATTTTCTGTTCAGTGAAAGGGCCAAATCCTCTTTTACCAGGAGAGTAGGTTTGTACCACAGTCTCAAAACTAGCACCACTGACACAGAATGACCCAGGAACAACAGCTGGAATTAATGCTACTGTTCTCTGTCTGTCGACAACCATGATCACTAACTTTAGTGACATAAAACAGGAATTTAACCCAGGAAATTAATTTTAAAAATCTTTAAAACTAAACACAAACTAAAATCTCAAATTTCAGTTCCAAGAGATTTCAGTTCCTCAACTCAAATTTCTGTTCCACAACTTCAAGTTTGTACTATCTGAGAAAAGCTGCTGAGACAAAGGAGTAGTAATAACAACCACAAATTAATCTGGAGACTGACTAAGAAAAGATAGCTCTTCTCGGAAGGGGAATTCTAAAAAACTCAATACCTCCAATCCACTAGTTTATTAAACTTAAATTCACTCTGGCATTTGTTAATGTGCTGTGTAAACAAAGTCCAAGAAGTTTGAAAATCCTAAAGGAGATCTTATTTTTTATTAAGTTTTATACATTTTGAAACCCAATTCAAGAGATTATCATTTTAAATTTCTTTTACTAACCATTTTATTATATTATCAAATGTCTTTTGGGGAACAACTCTTCCCCCACCTCAGAATCTCTAATCTGGCCAGAAATTTAAAAAGAAGGTAAACCAAGCTTAAAATGTCATGGGAGAGAGAAAGCTTGATCCAGAACTTCCCTTCCCTTAATCCTATAGAATTCATTAAAAATGGAGGAAAGCAGAAGTGCATTTGTTGCATTGGGCTGAATTTGATTATCACAGAATACTTACAGTCTACAATGGATGAAGCTCTTCTCCAAGAATAGTACTTCTGGCTCTTTCAGCATTGGTTAATACAAATGCAAACTGACAAGAAACTTGCAGGCTAGCTATTCCATTCTCCCCACCTTTGCTTCATCCCTTTTCTTCCTATCTCTCACATTCTTTTACCCTTCTGCTACCCCTTTTCTTACCTGCCTCCATATCTGTCACTTCCACTGTCTTTCTGCCCCTACTCTATCACTTTCTCTTTTATTTTCTGCCTCTCAACCTCATCACTCTTTTTCATTCTGCCCCCATCACTCTCTTTCTGCCCCTAATCACTCTTCTGACCTCCTGCCTGCTTCCTCCCACCCTGCACAGCAGCAGTGCCCAAAGCCATTCACATGCCACCCCCACAGCAGCAGTGGTGGTGATAGTGGCTCTCCAGGAATCATAATGGATCCCCCGACTATAGATTAAGAGTGAAGCAACCTCAGCAGGGTATAATGCCATAGACTCCAGTCTCCAAAACACCCTGCAAAACAGCCATTTGCTTCAGGGGAACTGATGTCGGACATCTGGACAGCATTTGTAATTCCAGGTGATTTCCCCAGACATTGGCAATGGTATTCCTCTGGAAGAAATGGCTGCTTTGGAAGGTGCAGTCTATTGTATTATACCTGTCTGGTGTTCTTCCCTGACTCAAACACCACCCTCTGCAGGGTCCACCCATCAGGAATTTATTGACCTAGAGTTGGAAACTCTGTTTCCTTCCCACCCAATATCCAACCTAACTTTATCTGCCACTCTGGCTTCAGTTTTCCCTACTCAGCTGCACCCCTGCACATTTGGCCTACGAAAACTGTATTCTTTCTCCAAGGTGGGGACCAAACCAGCTTACATTATAATCTCCTTTTTATCTACACAACAACCTTGTAATTATGGTTAGGCTTAAAATATGTGACTGGTCCAAAATCACTGCGGTTTTTGCAAATCTGGGTCCTTTTTCATGTTTGTAGGAAAAAAATCCATCTATGGAGAATGCAAATATATGTATGTATGTATGTATGTATATATATATAGCATTGGGGGGGGCGGTTGGGGATATCACACCTGAAAACATCTCTATTTCCTGATATTCCCGAAGTCTAATACTGGTATGGTATGCCTATCTGAGGGGGCTCTTGTCTCCTTATGCCCACTGCAGGGCACTTCGCTCTGTGGGTGCTAATCTACTGGAGGTCCTGGCCCTAAAGAAGCATGCCTGTCCTCAACCTAGACCAGGACCTTTTCGGTCTTGGCCCCGACCTTGTAGAGCCCTTAAACTTCACCAGGGGTGGAGGGAGGGGGCCAGGAGAGCCTTCCCCGGTCCTGCGGACCATGCCCGCTGCCTCCATGGGGCAGGAGAGCCCTTAAGCTTTGTCAGCGGAGGAGGGCTGGGGCTGGGAAAGGCTTCCCTCGCCCGATGCACCACGCCCACCATCTCCACGGGGCCGGAGACGCCTTAGCCTATGCCAGGGGGGCCACAATGGGGCCGTGGAAGCCTTCCCCAGCCCCGTGGACTGCGCCCGCCACTGCAGCCCCCTTTCAAAGCCCGCTCTTACAGGAAAGCCAAATTTTCTTGACTTTATCATATTCTATGAGGACCATAGGGGCTCAAATGGGGGCTGTTTTTTGAGGTGGAGGCACCAGAAGCCATGCTACAAATTTGGTGCCTCCACTCTTCTCCTCCATCCCCTTACAAAATGATTGGACCAGGGGATCCAATTCTAAGGGCCCCCAAAGAAAGCGCTCCCATCTGCCAGTGCTTTCAATGGAGGAAAAGTTATTTAAATTTGAAAGGTAACATGGTTCCTTTAAAATGTAAATAACTTTTGTAGGCTGCAACACCATAAGTAAACTTCAAAGGCATTTAAAGGGCTTACAGTCCCTTTAAATGCCTTCTCCAAATGAAGAGAGCCCTTTAAATGTACTTCATCTGCAGCTATCCAGCCATCCCAAAATTCTTAATATTTTCAGGATTTTTTGGGCCTAGCCATTCTAGTAGCCAAAAAATATCAAAATAAGTATCCAGTTGAATTAATACCCCTCAAATACAAATAAGGTATTCAGCAGGGTGAGGGCAGGGGGTAATCAACTCGGATTAGCTGAATGCACACCACTACTTTCTTGCCTGTTTATAGCTGCAGTCACTGGATTTAAGTATTCAAAGATTTAATGACTTGGCTATTAGAATATAGGGTTTTTTAATGTACAGTTAGCTATGCAAGGAATCTCCAGGTGCAAAAAGCTTGGTTGTATGCATCCTTATTATAGGGATTATAGGGATTACCCTGTCATGTAATGAACTATGAACTGATAAATCTTCCTCAGATATTCATAGTATTACAGATTTGTAAGTTTATGATTCTAAGGGCAGGTGGGGGGGGGATGGAGAGGAGGCAGGGTGGAGAAACACACATGCTACAACCAAGCTGAAATGAAGCAGCCCACAGGTTTATTGATTACAACTGCGAGAGCATTGTTGTGGCATAGGACAAAGATCCAGGCAGTGGAGCTACATGCTGGGGGTAACCTGGAATTGCAAGAACATTAGTCTCAAGTGGGCACATACCTCTGGTGTTTCTCTTGCAACCAAGCGAAAGCCTGCAAGCTGAGCATTATATTACTTGGCTCCATCCCCAAGACCCCTTAGGGGTGTTCCCACCCAGAGAAGGTGGGCGTAAAGGCACAGCCCCCCCCAAATGTATTATTGCCTAATAAAACCACCCAATGCTGTGACAAATAATGACTAATAAAAAGTACAACCATTCTAGAAACCAGAAAACAGAGGAGGAAAGGATGGCCAAAGCTGAACTGAGAAGGGCCAGTAATCATGTGTCTTTAAAAGGGGGATGGGCAGACACAAGCAAGAAAAGCCTTTCCCCAGGCTGCCCCCCACCCAGGCCATCATGGCAGCAAATTGCTGGCTACTGCCAGGTCCTTCCAGTCAGCCACAGCTGCACTCATGCAGCATAATGCCACATGGGTGTGAAATCTGTTTGCCATTCTTGCTTCCTGAAACCACAAAACAGCACAAGGTAAGTGTGGTTTGCTTAATTTACATTACAAGTATATCCAAACAATCTGATATATAGTTTCACAGGAAATCTTTTGTTCATGGAAAGGTTCCTGTTGGTAGCAGAGGATAGGACCCACAGTAATACGTTTAGAGTATGATATTAGCTAGACATCAGGAAAAACAATTTCACAGCCAGAGTAGTTCAGCAGTGGAATCAACTGCCTAAGGAGATAATGAGCTCCCTGTCACTGGCAGCAGCTGGACAGATGTTTTTCCTGGATGCTTTAGGCTGATCCTGAATTGAGCATGAGGTTGGACTAGATGGCCTGTATGTCCGCTTCCAACTCTATTATTCTGGTATATAATCATGTTCCCACTGCACAGCAAAACTTTCAGCAGAAACACTTATAGCTTTCAGGTGGTAAAAAAGGTAAAGGTAAAGGTATCCCCTGTGCAAGCACCGAGTCATGTCTGACCCTTGGGGTGACGCCCTCCAGCGTTTTCATGGCAGACTCAATACGGGGTGGTTTGCCAGTGCCTTCCCCAGTCATGACCGTTTACCCCCCAGCAAGCTGGGTACTCATTTTACCGACCTCGGAAGGATGGAAGGCTGAGTCAACCTTGAGCCGGCTGCTGGGATTGAACTCCCAGCCTTATGGGCAAAGCTTTCAGACGGCTGCCTTACCACTCTGCGCCACAAGAGGCTCTTATTCAGGTGGTACTGGATTCATATCACCTCAATCACATTGTATTGCACTGAAAAAGTCCCATGTTGAACACATTCATAAAAGATGGACACCAAGCTTGTCATGTATGTGAACTCAATAGTGCTAATCTTGATCGTTATTCAAGTAAATGAACCAATCAGAGTCTTGCTTGAAAGACTCATGGACCAACGAGTAGCCTGCAATAAGAACCAATCAAGTTGTTTGGCAAGCTAGCCAAACTGTATATAAGTCTGTGTTGTGCCTATGTTCACCGTTTGGTATTTCTTGTTTGAGTTTGGAGTTAATAAAGAACTGATTGTTTTCAAAGAGCTGTATCTATGTCTACTGAATCTACAGATTTAATAAAGCTCAAGGATCTAGCAAATTAATTATTAGTCATCTTTTGGATAAATACATGAACAAGACTTCAGTCAACTTCTCCCAAACCGGGGCTGTCAGCTAAGGGAACAGTCACAATGGGATTGCAGCAAGAAAGTGGTCAAGCCAGTTCTGATTTCCTGTTGTTTTGGTCCATGTCAAACTCTATGTTCACATTTGCCACTGAAGTAGCCTGGATTTGGTCACACCACAAAAGCTTAGTATTTTGTAGTGGTGGTTCAGAAATCCAAATCACCTGAATTTCACCTATCGTGTTATTTTACCAAGGAATATCAATGGTATTCAGTTGATGCAGGGATGTGGAATGCTATAGTATAGCCCAATTTTGTCAGATCACAGAAGATAAACAGGGTTGAAACATGAAGGGGGTCACCATAAATTGGCCTCAATTTGACAGCACTTTAGGTGCACACATTCTGTTGGTGTATAAATAGGCACAATATATGTACCAGTGCACTTTTAAACATCATGTCCACTACATGAAGTGCTACCATGGGAAAGGCTCTGAGCAGCCTCCATATGGTTGCTGTAACCTTTAAACAAGCTCTTCAGAGATACTCAGAGGTATTTTTCTTGCCTCTGAGATGCCAAGAGAGAATCACAGTGTTGAGCATAACTGCTCAACAGTGTGATAATGAGCCAAAATCTAATCCACCTGAATGCAGATTTATTGCTTCCCAGAATCTGAAAACCAGATGGCATGATAACTTTGATAGAAATAAATGGGCATATCCCTCCTTCTTACCTGTTTAAGGATTTCTGCTGCTGTTTCGTGTGAGCAATCAAAGATCACATAGAATTCTTTGGCCTTCTTCATCTCCTTGAGTAAGGGCCGAGCATCTTTATTCCCAGCAGGCAGCTGCCGGATTTTGATTTTGATGTTGTACCTAGAAGGGGCTTTGATGAGCTCTTGCAGGCGAATTAGACCTAGAAAATAACATCCAATCATTCAAATGCTGCTCTATGCAACAAATTTTTACTTTCATTTAATGCCATCATTTAGTTTCCCCATTCCACAATGTAGTTCAAATTTACTCCCCCGCAAACATAAATGTTAATATGTTAGCATATCATTTACCCTTGCTGACATTGCTTATAAAGTTATTTTTCTTTTATGGGCACATTCACCTGAAAAGAGAAAATAATTTTTTTAAAAACCCTGCTGCATGTCTTTGAAAATTTACCAGTCTGAAATTTTACTCCAGACATTTTACTTCAGAAATTTTACTCCATGTCCTGAAATTTTACTCCAGTAAAATTTAGTGAAGAATGATGTGAAAAGTCCATTTGCAATGCTACAAAGAAGAAGAACAGCTGGTTTTTATATGCCACTTTTGTCTACCAGGAGTCTCAAAGCAGCTTATAATTGTCTTCCCCTCTTCTCCCCACAATAAATACCCCATGAGGTAGGTGAGGCTGAGGGTGCGCTGATGTTACTGCTTGGTCCAAACAGCTCTAACAGGAGTATGACAAGCCCAAGGTCACCCAGCTGGCTGCATGTGGAGAAGCAGGGAATCAAACCCAGCTCACCAGATTAGAAGCTGCCGCTCTTAACCACTACACCAAGTTGGCTCTCTTTCTGAATATCCAGAAACAGTATACTGTTATGATGCATGCCATTTAATATGATAGAAGATATCTAATATAGGGTTTATCTACCTAGCAGGCATATAATTCAGGGTTTATCTTCCTTTTCATTGTATCTAGTACCCACGTATTAACCAAAGAGAGAATGAACTGGCTGCAAGCATTTAAATTCATTAGGCAGTTTATTATCTATTTAGTTCAAGAACTACATGTAACCATTCTGCCTTAAAGAAAGGTGTTCAAGAATTCTTTGAAGTCTGAATTACATTTTCTATCCAATTATGTATAAAGCTAATTTCCACATTCAAGAAATACATACATACCCTTATTGAGGTCTTGAATGGGATCAAAGTAAAATGAGAATTCAAAGAATTCCCAACAACATCTACTGGTCCCCCCCCCCCAGACACTCCTTCCATGTCCTGAAGCAGCCTGACCTCATTGGGGGGTTGTCGTTCTATTTGAGTTATTGTTCTATTTGAAGCCTCTGTTAGTTTATTGTTGATATGTTATTTATGACTGCGTTATGCGTTTAGACTGTTTTATGTATTACTCCTGGAATTTTTCTTGTGAACGGCCCTGAGCCATATGGGAGGGTGGTATAAAAATAAAATCAATAAGAAAGATACAGTTACAAGATGTATTGTTTTTTTAATCCACTCCTCATAAACGGCAATCATGAAACTGAACATCACCAAATCACTGTGAGAGGACATATTTACTTCCTTATAAATCTATGTAGTATCTCTGGCATAGCAACTGCACTAATATAATCCAAACGGGAACATAAAGCAGCAATGAGTATTGCCCTGCTTCCTCTGTGAAGTAGTGCTATGTTGCAAGAAGTTGGGTTTTGATCAAAGACTCATATTGCACTGGGAGGACTGACTCTTTTCCTTGGTAAACTGATTCTCTACTTTCATTTTTTAATGCATCCGCTTAACCAATACTATATATATCCTATTATCCGAATTTTAGTCGAAATTACAAAAGCACCATACAAAACACATGTTTGCTGCTAAAAGAGGGCCTCCAGATACCACATGCAGCTTCACAGGCTTTCTGCCTTTATAATGTACTTGATGACTAAAAAGAGTAAATATATGCAAGTTGGCAGCAAACCCTCAGCTTGGCAGTGAAGTAAGCTGTTGCCAGAGGTGCTTCTTAAGTTACTGTGACAAACAAAGGGCATTAGCAGAGAAAAATGGTGCTTTGGGCACAATAATTTCATGTGTAATTCCCACTTACTGATAAGAACTCATCAGATAGAAATTATTACCTGGTCATATAATATTCTACAGTAACAGATCAACAATGCAGCCAGAGGTGAACCTGAGAGGGTCAAATGTAATTGACTAGGGAAACTTCTAATACAGGATGGACATTCAGAAGACATACCCCCCAGTATTCTTGTGACTTAACATTTTTACAAAAAAATACTCCACAGAATAGATATATTGAAAAGATGCACTGTCAGCCTCTCTCCACTCAAATATAGAAATGATGATATATAACAACTATGTTCTTTGCAGCAACTTCTTTTCCTTTTCCTTCCCTCTCTAGGGGAGAGGGATTATTTGCTAGCTTTTGGAACAGACTTCCAGAAGAACAACTATACATGTAATAATTTTGAACATATACTATCTGGGTTCCTAAATCAGTTTTGAATTAGGGAAATTTATGTTCTGGTTTGGGTAGTGAAGTTCTTTTTATGGACACTGTTAATGGTTTGTTGGTTTTATTATTATTACTAGCTTCAAAGCCTGTTCCTAAGAATGGGCTTTGAAAGGGCCCCCTCCCCTGGCCAGGCAGCTTAATGTGGGCTGCAGCTCGCAGCCAGATCAAGTGGGGCAGGTGGGGGCTGGGCAACTCGTTATCAGGGCTGGGAAAGCAGGCAGCAGGCCGGGAGGCCATCGTCAGCAGGCCCAGCCTAGCAGGCCAAGAGGTCCTCGTTAGCAAGCCCTCCACCACGACCCTTTGCCCAGGGCCTCTCCTCTTACTTGCTGCTAGCTCCAGGCACTGAGGCGTCTGAGAGCAAAGAGGCTAGAGTCCAGGGATGGAGGGCAGGAGCTGCAGGAGCAGGGCCAATCAGGGCAAAGCTGGCTGCACCCTGATTGGCCCTATTCTAACTTGGACAGCCGAACACGTCCCACCCCCCAGGCTGTTTCATAAATATATAGAGGAACAACAATGGATAAGGATTGTTGTTGTTGTTGTTATATTTACATTTATGTTGTGCTCAGATTGGTTTTAGTAGGTTTGTGGGTGACTGTTTTATTATTTTATGGTGATTTTGTCTTACTTTGTACTTTATTCCTAACTTTGGAGGGAGGGAGGGAGGGAGGGAGAGAGAGAGAGAGAGCAGTGTGCAGCGTGCAGCTGGTTTCTTTTTTCATTTTTAAGAATGTAGTATTGCAAACTGCTACAATGCCGCATTGTTAAAAATGAAAAAATGTCCTAGGCGGCCTGCCACAGAGCCACCTGGGGCATTTTTTGTCTCTTCTGAGAGGTGCTGCGCCAGGATGACCCGACTCGTCCCCAAGCCACATGGGCCTGCCCCAACCTAGGCCCTGTTTCTGCTTGGAGCAACAAAGGGAACAGAAATATATAGAATCCTAGAATGATAAGAGTTGGAAGGGGCCATACAGGCCATCTAGTCCAACCCCCTGCTCAACGCAGGATCAGCCCTAACCATCCTAAAGCATCCAAGAAAAGTGTGTATCCAGCCTTTGCTTGAAGACTGCCAGTGAGGGGGAGCTCACCACCTCCTTAGGCAGCCTAACATATATGTGTTCCCTTGCTGTAGAGCAATGGAGGGTCACAGTCAAGCCATGCCTGGGACTGCCCTGACTCCCCACCGATGTAAAGTGGAACTGGGAATTTGCCCCACCACCAGACAAGCGGTAAGGCAGGGCCTATACCTGGTGTAGAAATGGTTCAAATCAAGCTGCATTTTCCCAGTCTGTGCCCATTCCTACATGCAATGCTTTTTTTAAAACTTACTATTTTTTATAGTCCTGTGAGTTTTTATTATATTATATAATATACTGAGAAAAAACCATGTGAGAACTGGCGCTATTTCCACTCAAGGAACCTACAGGAAGTTCATTCATTAATTATTCTGTCTTATCTACTCTTCCAATTTGATTAATCTTACATCTGATTATGCATTCATACTCAATGCTGGGCTGCTGCTGTTTAATTGCAGTGGGGCAAATAGCCCTGCCATTCACCCCATGTACAGAGGCCGCCCCACTGCAACGGCCCCGCACACGCAACACAGGGCCAGAAGTGCTGGGAGCACTTTGTGGGGGTGCCAGCGGTGCCAGCGGTGAGGGGGGAGTGGGGGCATGGCACTCCCACTGTATGATGGCATGGAGCAACATACTGCTCTCCCACCATGGTGTTGGGATGCTCTTGTTAGCTCCCAGGAGCCACGGAGCTGGCAGGGGTGCCATGTGTAACTCTAAATTTCTATCCTGTGCAAACCATTTCTTAACAAGTAGGCAACACTTTTAAGAATTTAAAACATTCTTCAGATAATAAATTGTTAAGTGGGAGACATTTTTTTAATGCCTGTCCTAAAATATGTCCTGCTGCACTGAATGAGTTTTAAAAAGCTATCGCAAACCATAAGGCACAGAAATTAGGAAGACTATGGAGTGTAGTGAACTCAGAAGTGTTTTCCTCCTTTTCTCACACTGGAATACAAAAATCTCAATTCAGACAGCAATTGAAAACTAATTGTGCATAGGGTTATATACAGAACCATTTTTAATTTTTATGGCACTATAGGCTATTTAAAATTCTGGGATAAAAAAGTGAACAGAAAAATCTACTACTGCAAATACAGTATGCACAGGAATCACTGAAACTGATTCAGCATGGGAAGGAAGCCCTGCATTACTGCTCATCCAGGAGCAGGGGAAATTCTCCTATTCATGTGCTGTTGCCACCAGGCTGGGGACATGTACAAATCAGATCCCCGTTTTTGCACACCTATGTCAGGGTGGGGCCATGTGTCCATGGAAAATCAGGATGTTCCATATTCAGGCCATTCCATCCTCCTTGCCCCACTACTGTCACAGCCAACTTGGTGTAGTGGTTAGGAGAGCGGACTTCTAATCTGGCGGATTCGATTCTGCACTCCCCTACATGCAGCCAGATGGGTGACACAGCACTGATAAAGCTGTTCTGACCGAGCAGTAATAGCAGGGCTCTCTCAGCCTTACCTAATTCACAGGGTGTCTGTTGTGGGGAGAGGAAAGGGAAGGCAATTGTAAGCTGCTTTGAGACACCTTTGGGAAGAGAAAAGCGGCATATAAGAACCAACTCCTCGACTTCTTCTTCACTTTGCCAGAGGTTTCTGTTATTTTCAGGCATTAGAAGTAATATATCAGTTGCCACTCTGTGGCATTTCATTAATGCTAGGAAATGAAAGCCACCACTGAGTTAATGCAAGTTACCACAATAGGCAAGAATGTGGCTCAGTAGTGGAGCATTTGCTTGGCATGCAGAAGGCCACCATCTCTGGAATATACAGTTAAAAGGGTCAGGAACAGGTTATGTGAAAGACCTCTGCCTAGAGAGGTGTTCTTAAGTCTTTGTAGACAATACTGACATCAACAGCCCATTGGTCTGATTAAAACTGTTTCATCTAACCAGTGTTATAAGGATAATTGAACTAGGAAGGTTACTATATGTGAACTTACAGTACTACCCATAAGAGCCATTAACCAAAAGTTTGAAAACGACTGATGATGCATACCTGTGCTGTCTTCATATACGACTGTTACTATCTTCCAGTTATAATATAGCACCAAGTCCAAAACTGCTTTGCTGATGGCTGTGTAGTCTGGGTAGAGGTTGATATAAAATGAATCTTTGTTATCCACTGTAGGATGTTTCCATCGGGTCTGTATATGTGGAACTTCAAGTGCATTGCAAATTGATTGTACTGCACTGACTGATGAGCTGTGGGATGGTCCAAATAGTGCAGCCACCCCAAGAGCAAGCTGATCACATGCTACAAGAGATGGAATAAAAAGAACCATGATGTCCAGTAAGCATTTTTATTTCTACTTTTCCCTAACAAATAATGCTACGCAAAATTGCTAAACTTGTGAAAAAATAAGTATACACTTGAGAAAAGATGATACACATATCCAAACACCACCAGAACATCAGTGTTTTTAAACAATATAGATGAAGGGGAAACCTGTCACAAAATCCAATGCAATGCTTTCAGTTCATTACCCTTGCACAGAACTGGACTTAAATCACTCTCCCATAATGGTGAGACATTTGTGAGCTCAGAGCTATTCTATCAATGTAGTCTTCAATTGAAGGTGTCATGAAGTACCGTTAATGTGGCCATAAATATATAACATTTAGTTGCAGTTGGCCCTGTGAGGATTTCCAAGCTAACTGATAAATTGCTATCCAAAGGTGCTATCATTTGTTAATTTTAATCCAAACGCTCATAAATGATAAATGGTTCTATCATACACAATGACACAGTGTATTACAAGGTGCACTAAGATATCTGATGAAAGCAAACACTGAACTAGAGATGTGCAGACTATAACTAGACAGACACTTGAGTCATGTACACATTCAGCCATTTGAATTAAAAATTACATTACTTGATGGGTTATATTACCATGGCAAGTTAGTAAAGAAAAATGAGTTATCACAGATACTTTGTATTACTACCTCAGGTCAGCAACAGGAACTCCGGGTTGGGAAATTCCTGGAGATTTATAAGTGGAGCCTGGGAAGGGCTGGGTTTGAGGAGAAGGAATTTATTCCACCTCCAAAGGTGACATTTTCTCAGTTGTTAGATCTCTGGGTACCACTGGGAGATTGGCAACTCTAGTTGTGAAATATATTTGTTTATATGATCACTCCATCTTTCTATGTTTACTATATGCATTATATATTATTTAACATTTTACTAATTAATCACTGCTATCAGTTCACTTGACACTTTACATTATAACAGAAGCAGAAACGAAATCCTTGTGATGAGATTATACTGTAAATTTTTAGCAATGAGTAGGAAAATGGTAATAACGCATGTGACATACAGATTTGTAATCTTAACTAAGGTGGCCAGACGTTCCACCTGTGGCGGGACAGTCCCGCATTTTGGGCATTTTCTCCGTGTCCTGCAGCATTTTCTAACTGTCCCAAGTCGTTCTCCAATTTTTTGGAAAAAAAAATATTTCTTTTTATTTATTTATTTTTCTCAGGAGGCCCCCACGCAGGTACCCGGGCTCAGGAGGCCCCGCACAGGCACCTGGGCTCCGGGGCGGGGCTTCCTGGCCACCACCACTCTGAGGCCAGTCAGGGAGGGAGGCGGAGGGGAGGGGGAGAGGAGAGGGGGGCCCTCCTGCCACTGCTGCCTGCCGCTACCGCCTCCGCCGTCATCATCACCATTGCCGCTGCCCTTCTGAGGCCAGTTGGGGAGGGAGGAGGGAGGGAGAGCCCGCCTGCTGCTGCTGTTGCCGTTGCCGCCGCCACCGCCACCACCTCTGCCCCACTGCCACCCTTCTGAGGCCAGTCGGGGAGGGAGGGGGAGGGGGCCCACCTGCTGCCACTGCTGCTGCAGTGGCGGCAGCACCTCCCACCTTGCAGCCCCGGATTTTTGGTCACTTCAATCTTAACATTAATTTTCAGAAAGGTTTTGTTTAAAGATATTTATGAACTAGGCCAGTGTTGTCAGTGTTAGACATAATCCATTCATCTTTCTCTGGAGCAACAACGCATGTCAATGTACTGTCTAATTTTTCTTAAGCATATCTAGTCATTATAAGTTATTTTGTGAAACCACATGTGATGTGGGTAGTATAAACTGCTAAAAAATTCTCAGGATTTGTTTTGCACATTTCTTAACTAAATTATGACATTTAATTTCTGAGTTTCTGAGAATGCAACAATTTTATAAACTACGAAATGTCGAAGTGCTGCTACTCATATAATTATGACTTCGAATTCCCTTTCTCTAAAAATACAAGAAAAATAAATTTTAGCATTCTGATTGTTTTGCAATTAACGTGTATGTTATTGTTTAGGAAAGTGGCCTTAAAATGCTTCTTTTTTCAAGGGCAAGCTGTTGAAGGCTGTGCTGATTGCAATGGGGCTTCCACACATGTAATTTTGAACTGCCTCGATCTGCACTGCAATTTAAAAAAAGTCAATACTCCTCTATGGACAAAAGGATTTAATTAAAATACTTTGGAAGAACGCACTTCATGTTGTGGGCAAAGTAAATGCACTGCTAATAACCAGTCTATCTTATTAAGATATTGATAGTATTTCTCTGGTGTACATTAATAAATGCAGCCATTTTATAAAGCTTACACATTAAACCTTGCAATATCAAAAGTCCCATACTAAGGAGAGGATGCTTGCTTAAGCAGGGGAGAGAGAAAACATCTGACTTTCACTTTCAGTTAATATTACACAGCTGAATATTAGCAAAAGATCGTATCAACTTTGCTCCACAGATATTTTAAAACTGCAGGCAATTACAGCCATTTTAGATCTTATCAAAAACAAAGGCTTGGATCGTTTGAGATCATTACAGTCTAAAAGCAAGGCACGTGATTGAAGAAATATGCTTTCTTGTCCCAAAATTTAATTGTATTGTACAGAGGAGAAAAGAAACTTTGCATACAACTGACACAACTAAAAAGCCTTATTAAAATAGCAAGATAATTACCTCGTCTTGAGGCTTCAAAACTATCAAAAAGGTTAATTCTCTGGATGTCATAAGTTAATGTGGTATTAGGCATCAGTGTTCTATTTCTGTTAATATTGGTGACTGCAAACTTGAAAGCTAATTCTTCAACATTAACAGGCTCATTTTCCACAGTTTCGAATATCCCTCCTGCAAAAGAAAAGAGATAAAAAGAAAATCATGACTACATATATATGTAATGTCTTGACATTAGCAGAAGACAAAACAAAGAATATATGTGGGAAGAAGGAGTTTTATTTTGTATATACCAGTCTGGTACTTTGATATTGATTTACTGATTTGGCTTCAGGAAATCTTTGGGTCACTAAGTCAGTTGAAAAAGATGCTGTGGTCAACACAACCGAGGAAATTGTGAGACGAAATGGAGCTGAAATTTGATTATACTCCAAAGTAAAAACTGCACCAGAAGCTTTCTTAAATGGTGGCTCAGAATTACTACAGGATGTAATATTTATTGTATTCATATAACATTTATAACAAATATTTCACTTGATCAGATGAATTTCACATTTGGAGAATATATCAGAGGTTCTGCCCACAAAGCAAAGAGCCCTGTGAGGGGCAAAAGGCAACAAGCAGTCCCTCAGATAGGTGGGATCCAAGCTGCAAATGGCCTTGAAGGTAAGAACTAAAACCTTGAACCTGATCCACAAGTTAACTGGCAACCAATGCAGTTGCATCAGCATAGGCTGGACATGGAACCTCCAAGATAACCCTGTGAGGACCCTAGCAGCTACATTTTGCACCAACTGCAATTTCTATGTCAGAGACAAGGGAAGGCCAACGTAGAGTGAGTTCCAGAAGTCTAATCTGGCAGTGACAGTTACATGGATCACCATGGCCAGGTGGTCCAAGGAGAGGGCACTAGCCTGACATGGGTGGAAAAATACTGCTTGTGCTACTTTTGTGACCTGAGCCTCCATAGACAAGGAGGCATCGAAGATCACGCCCAAATTCCTGGCCACAGGCACAGAAGTAAGCTGCACCCCATCCAGGCAGGAGAGATAAGCTTCCTGCTCCTGTCCCCTTCCATCCAGTCAGATGACCTCCATCTTGGAGGGGTTGAGTTTCAGGCGACTATTCTTGAGCTATGCAGATACAGCTTCCAAACAATTGGCAAATGTTTACAGGGGGGAATCCATCCATCCATCAGGAGATAGAGCTGAGTGTCATCTGCATACTGATGATAACTCCAAACTTTGTAGCAGCTGTGCCAGAGGGCACATATAGATGTTTAAAAGCATGGATGAGAGTATCGCCCCCTGCAGCACCTCACAAGGGAGTGCAAAGGGGTCTGACAACTCTTCACCCACTGCAACCCTCTGTTGCAGTGTCTGGTTATGGAGAACGGATGCCAGCCTTTGCAAGGCTGTCCCCCCAATCCCTGTTCTGACTCCTAATTCACAGGAGGGAAGGTCTTGCCAGAGTAACAAAACTTTGTCTGCAAAATAGCTTGTTAATGCCTCACAGCTCAGTTCTAATTTACTAATATTTTGATGCCCGTGCATGGGGGTGGTAAGAGATCGAACTACCCTTAATAATTGGACCGGGCAACAGCATATGGATGTGATTTCAGCAGCAAAAAAAATCATGTTTCACCACCTTCACCACCACCTCATAAACCCTCTTAAGCATGCAATAGGATATTCTTGCCACTTCATCACACGTTTTCCATCACATTTGCTCTAGCTGTCTCACTTCCCTCTTCCACTCACAAAGTTCCTGGGAATACCAGGGAGCTTGCTTGCGGCGAGAGCAGAGATGGCACCTAGGATAGTGGCCAGCATACGAGATTGCTAGTCTGCAACTAAGTCCAACAACAAGTCGCTGGAGGGCATTGGGTCCCATAGAGCTTCAGGAATCCATTGTATTCCATAAGTCTCCGCAGGTGGGCTAAAATGCCCCTTTTGCCGCATCTGTTTTATTATTCTACTTGAAAGAAAGCCCATTTTATCTTGAAATAAAATGGGCGCTAGAGAAGATAGTTTTCACGGGAAGGCTTCTGAGGCTGAAGGCCTCCGGTGGGCTGATAGCGGGGCCTTCTGGCCGCCTCCCAGCGGCGACTGCACTGGGGCCAGGCAGCAGGCAGAGGGTGGCGAGTGGTGGAGAGAACGCCGGCAGGGCATTGTGGGTTCGTGGAGGCGCGAGGCGGCGATGGTGTGTCGGGTTGCAGCAGATGGGGTGGCGGCATACCTGTTGTCGGGAGGTGGCAGGGGCGATGGTAGCAGTCGTCCGTTGGCTGAGGGTGGTCGTGGCTCTGTGCGGGCGTGTCGGCTGGTGGGGGCGGTGTGGCGGGCAGCGGGAGCGACCAGCGTGGCCTCAGTGTGGGAAGCAGACAGAGTGCCTGTTGTCCGTGGAGGCAGCAGGGCGGTGGGGGCATGTTTTGGCGAGGCAATGGTTCGCTGCTGGCAAAGGAGCAGGGCGGCCGCGTCTTTGACGCGGCCACCCTGCTCCTTTGCCGGCAGCGAACCATATGGGGACGGAGCGCGGGCAGGGATTCTGGGCCGGGCCAAGTAGCCAATAGGGAGGTGCGCCACTTGGCCCCTGAGTGGCAATCGGAGATGGCCAATCGGGAGCGGCTTCGCAGCTGCTGATTGGCCCTCTCCGAGTTTTTATCCCGGATGGGTCCCGCCCTAACTCCTCCCCACAAGGGCTTACTATTTTATTTAGTCTGCGGCGCCCTGCGGGGCACCGTGGGACGTTTAAAGATGATGTTGTGTATTACTGTGTATTGGGGTTTTAGGGATTTTATTGTATGGTTTTATTGGCGCTTTTATGCTGTAACTCGCCTCGAGCCTCTGGGGAGAGGCGAGTAACAAGTCTAATTAATAATAATAATAATAATTTAATGATGTAAATTCCAGCTACATCAGTATACCGACACACCCAAGCCTCACCTCCAAATTTCTTCCAGTGGCTCAATAGCACACATATCACATGATGAGAAAGAAATAAGAATTTCATGTATATTAATAAAATTACAAAAAGAATAATAGGTCAATATAGTTACTGAAAGGTTTGAACTTCTTTTCAGAAGGACCTTCCCATGTCCTTCACACCGTGCTTCGGGGCTGTGTTAGTCTGTTGCAATCAAAATAACAGAGTCCTGACATCATGGTTTATAGGTGCTACTGGAAATATCCTGGATTACTGAGCCATTTTTTTTCTTATACTATATTGCTGAATTCATAGCTAAACTGCAAGCTATTGTATCTAAATTTATAAATTCCTTTACAGATACAATTATGTATGTAAAAAGGGTCAAATTGGTTTTCAGATGCAATCACCTGTTTCCTGAACATATTGATCTGCTTGTCCCAGAAAATGGGGCTTTCTATCTTTGGTTAAATTGTAAAGAAACTGCTTTTAATATACGCTGAATATATTAAAAATGTTATTTTGAGATTTCCCAATGGTTAATACTGGAATTTAGAAATGCACCTCAGAGAATGGGAATGGGAATAACAGTATTGAGTGGTCTAGGGGTAGAGTCTATATTTCAACCTTTGTTTTCTATGATCAGCTAGTAAAAATATGGTGAGGACCGAGAATATCAGGTTCATATAGGGCATTAGTAGTTATTGAATATATATTATGGTGTGATAAATAGCCTACAAATTTTGTAATTAGTTAAGAGATTCTGTACCAAAGTTGAAGTGCATTTCTATTATTCCTTGAGGAAATTTATCTCATGTTGTGAATTTCTCAGTTACTCCAGTATAAATTTGTTTGATAAAATCTCTTAAATCTAATATCCCAGATTTTCTGCAATTGTGAAATTTGATAAATGCATTATAAACAACATATTTTTAAAACTTCTAATGGAAGTTGTCTGTTTTCAATATGTAATTTACCCATTTTAGTACTAGCCACTAGAGAACATTTCGTATTTCCCAGTTGCTTATTTCCCCATGTGAAATTTACAACTTGAATCTTGCCATATATTTCCTAGTCAACAGTATCTGCTAATGCTCTGCAAGGGCCCTTTTGATTTTTATGTGTCATCAGTATAGATTAGCATGGTCATTTTCTGACAATCAGAAAATGGATATTTCCAGTAAAATTACAGCCGATTTTACATGCTAACTCAGCAGTAGCAATGCTAATGGGTCTTAAGTCAGCCAGATAAAACAGTATAAATATTTGCTCACTCTGAGGTTTACCATGTAACGTGTTAGTAAATGTATAGTTGGCCACATCTTAAATATGTCTTTATAATTTACTCCCTTTATAATTTACTTTCTCCTTTGCCATTCTTTATTCCTTAATCCTTTAACAAATAGTGAATGGCATTATCCATCAGTCTACTGTCCCTTTGATTAACTTCTATTTAGTTTTCCCCAACAGTATTTCATTTGGATTATATCACCAACTGCTGAGTTACATACTGAGAAGAAGGGACAAATTAATGTCAGTTATCTCTGCTTTTTAGTGTTCGTCATAGTTTTCTTTCATCAGGAGTCTTGTAATCTCTGGCAGATTTATATCTACATGTTTCCTGCAGCCATCAGAAACATTTGACAGCTCTATTGTCAGGCAGAACACAAACCAAATAATCTAATTTGTTAGCTTTCCCTGAAGCTGAGTTTACAGATGCTTTCCTTTGGCTGCTAAATCCTGTTTTCACTGTAAATACAACTTTCCAGCTACAGAGTATGTGTGGCACAATTCTGAAGGATGCTGTCCTGTATAAACTTGTCCTGTATAAAATTAATGGACTCTGTTCAGGAATATAAATTGTCTTGTGATCTGTTAGAAAGTCATTGTCAATCTGCTTGCAAAGGCCAAACTTCAAAAATTTTTAATACAGAAGAAAAATGAAAAAGAGGCAACATGTACAAAAATCCATTTTCCAAAGATAGGATAGCTTTTATAAAGTGAGACAACCAATTGCTTGAAATGAGATGTTCTATAGGAAGAGAAAATCATAACAAAATGGCTCTAACTCACTGGTAAAGACCCAAGACCATGATTACAAATGAAAGATTAGCTCCTCGAATTTCTTATTCCTGGAATTCCTAAAAAGTATATTGGTGACATCTCTTTCCAAATTTTCTGATGGCCTCTCCTAGTGGTTCTGTGGTTACATAATAAGAAAGCTAAAATGGAACGCTATGAGGTTGAGTAGCACTATCTCCTGGAATTGGTTGGTCAAGTACATAGTGCCCCTTACTCCCAGCCTAGCATCTCCAGAAGAATACCACAGCTGAAGGTACTGAAAACCACCAAGAGGTCCAAGCAAATCAACAGGGATACATTTCCCTCTTACTCTCCTGACTAAAGTCTTCAGTCAAGGCAACCACCTCCATCCCAAAGCCAGGTTTGAATCCAAATTGAACCAGGTACGGAAGATCATGAGATTATTTGGAGATTTCTGGAAATGTATGGGGGGAGGGGATTGCTTGAAGATGACAACGTTTGGGAAGGGGAAGGAAGCTGCCATTTCCTCCAGACAGGCTGCTACTGTGGAATTTGTAACTCTGGGAAAACTCCAGGCACCATTGGGAAACTACTACTAAGTCAACCTACTTAGTACTCTAACAGAACAGAATTTGATCTTTGTGACTAATTACCTGTATCTTCTCCCACACAGCTTAAAAGTGCCATTCATTTCAATAGGCATGTGCACAGGATACCAGTGTATGTGCAGCATACACATAAACACCTAGAACTGGCAGACTCTTTGTATCTGATAAGTAGAATTGCCAACTCCAGGTTGGAAACTTCCTGGAGAGTTGGGGTTTGAGCCAGGGGAGGACCATAGAAGTGTATGATGCCATACTGTCTAGCTTCCAAAGTTGCCATGTTCTGGAGGGGAATTGATCTTTGTAGTCTAGGCATCAATGGTAACTCTGGAAGATTTTCAGGCCCAGCTGGGAGGTTGGCAAATCCTGATGGAAACTATAAATTATTTATATGAAAAGTTAATTAAATTTAGTATTACTGGTATATTGCTGTACTCATATCAGTGCTTGGAATTAAATCCCAATAATATAATATTTTAGCAGGCTGGAACAGGGACTGAACGTAGCTTATCATAAAGTTTTGCAAGTAAGAACCAGTTGTTCATTTGAACTCTGTCCAGGATTGGGAATGAACCCTGGTCTCACTAAGTCACATGGCCCCTGCCCAGCTTCTGGAGTCACCCCTGATTTCCAGGATTCATCTGCTGGCAGCAAGAGTCAGGGAGGTAAATCAGTAATGAACACTGAGATAATTAGTATAGGAACAGATGATAGTTCATATGTTTCAACAATTGAGAGTCTCCCAAGCTTTTCACGGCATAGCTCATAGTTTCACTGAGCTATGCAATAGGCTTGTATGATTCGGCCGCTTTGGTGGCTGTTGCCTCTGGGCGCAGCCGGCTCCGCGCCGCGGAGGGGGAGGGCGGTGCCGGCAGCGGAATTCCATGCCTGCGTGGTTGTGTCCGCTGTCACGGCGCTGCCAGCACCGCCCTCCCCCCCTGCGGCGCGGCGCTGGCTGCGCCCGGAGGGAATGGCCACTTTGGCAGCCAAATTGCACAAGCCTACTATGCAAGCCCCTTCACCACGACAAGGCAGCGATCCTTATCTGTCTCTTGAGAAACCTATATGCAGGTCAAAAAGCAACAGTGAGAACCGGGCAGGGAAATTGAGAAAGGAGTTCAGCAATTGGTTCAAAATCGAGAAAGGAGTCCATGCATCCATCTATCCATCCATCCATCCATACATACATACATACATCTTTAAATAGGACAGGGTCCTATTAAATAAAAGAGTAAGGCCACCTGGGGAGGAGTTAGGGCGGGCCCTGTCCAGGATAAAAACTCAGAGGGCCCAATCAGGAGCCGCAAAGCGGCTCCTGATTGGGCCCTCCGAGTGTCCATCCAGGGCCAAGCAGCCAATGGGGAGGCGCACAAAGTGCCTTCCTATTGGCCCCTCACCAGGACAGACCAAAATTCCATTCACCCAGCCCAGTCTGGCTGCCAGTCTGCTCCTGACCACCGCAGGGAGAGGAGGTCAGCAGGGCTGCCAAGGGGGATGAGAACAGAGGCTGCGCCAGCCCTTTTCGCCCCAAGGCTGTCCTAACTGTCATGTCCAACTGCAAATTGCCTCAGAACCCTGACAGAGCTGGCAGGAGGCTGCAGAGTGCTCCCCCCCCTTCAGTCCTGCTGCAAAGGAGCCTCTGACAGGCCCTGACTGAGGGGAGGGAGGCCTTTCCAAGAGCAACGCAGGGGAGCCTGAGGGCCTTCCTTTTGAGGGGGGGGGGAAACTGTCCCCTTCTGCCAAACAGTTGCTTGACAGGGAGGCCATAGAAAGGCCCCTTCTCACTTAAAATACTGCTCTGGGCGGGGGTTAGACACAGCCAAGCCATGTGTCTTTCTTCTTTTCAACTCTGCAGATTTGAGGCCACTGCACAGCGTTATTCTGCTGAGGAAGCTGGCTCTTTTGTCTCCTGTTTCATCTGCACAACAACCCTGTGCAGTAGGCCTCAAGTCTTTCAATTAAACAACAACCTGTGTGGGAAGCCTTAAATGTTTCTTCTCTACCACAACCCTGTCCAAAGTAGCCCTTTCTGTCTGGGGAGCTGATCTTTAAACTCTGCAGGTGAGCTGTAATTCCAGGAGCTCTCCAGGACACACCTGTAGGTTGGCTACCCCTGGGTTGGAAATATTCCTGGAGGTTTGGAGGTGGGACTTCAAAATCGTACAATGCCTCAGAGTCCAGGCGTCAAATGAGCCATTTTTGGCTGCAGTTGGTAGGGAGTGGTGCAGGAGTGTCCCTCCTGGCCTATGGGTTATGGCCGGCCCTTATCAGCAACTGTTTGTATTCTGGGGCGCAGACAGGCAGACCAGTATCAGTCCTGTGAGTCTGGAAAGTGCAGGAAGATCTAAATAAATATTTACAGCCTGAAACTAAATAGAGAACAAGTAAATGTCTGGAGACACATCGTCACTGAAATAGTAACTGGCAAATAACCTTGGCCTGGCAAATAAAAAAAAACAGTATTAAAACCTTACTAAGGTCAAGACTGCTGTGCACAGACAGTCTTCCTCTTAGGGTTGCCAGCTTCCCTGTGAGGCTCGCTACCCCACCTCCCTCACGGAGAGTCTGCTATGGGGAGAGAAGGGGAAGACGATTGGAAAATGCTTTGAGACACCTGAGGCCTGCTGGGTCACTGCGGCCCATTCCCAGTTCTCTCATATCTCTCACAACCCCACATACAGGTTGACTATTGTGGAGAGACGAATGGAAAAGGTGTCTGTGAACTGCTTTGAGACTCCTTTGGGTAGTAAGCAATAGGGTACAAAAATCCGTTCTTCTAAGGAGCAACCATGAAAGAAGCATGTGGGCACATAACATTTTACCAACAGTGAAAATATGGGAGACAGAAGGAACAGGGTGGACACCTGTGTACTGTGACTACCCTATGTGTATTAGGGCAGAGGGGCATTTCGGTGAATGTGGCCTAATTCACACAAGAAGGGAAATGACGCAGAACTGGGGGGAATTGGTTGCCATGTAATCTTCCCCTAAGAAGAGTCTCCAGTCTGATTTTCCCTTCACAAATCTGAAGACATGGCTCTGGAAAGCTCATCTGTAACCACTATGCCACAATTCCCAAAGGTCAGTCCTCTCCCACACTCAACGAACATTCCAAACCACAGGTTCTTGACACCCATATCTCCACACCCATGGCCTCATTTGCCACCATGCCACCACAACCTCCCACACAACACACAAATTCAACCCCATGCCCTTACAGACTGGACAACTCCTCCCCTTCCTCTTCCCACTGCCAAGCTCTAGCGCCCGTTGTATTCTTGGAGACAACGGGCTTTGCCCCTAGTACATACATAAAGCCAATATGCATGCTTAAGCTGTTTACAGTGCTTTACACTATGCACATACATATCTACTCATCAAGTTTTCAGATGACACCAAATTGGGAGGACTGGTAAATACTCCGGAAGATAGAGACAGAGTTCAATGAGATCTGAACACAATGGGAAAATGGGCAAATGAGAACAAGATGCAATTTAATAAAGATAAGTGTAAAGTTCTGCATCTGGGTCAGAAAAAGGAAAAGCATGCCTACTGGATGGGGGATACGCTTCTAGGTAACACTGTGTGTGAACGAGACCTTGGGGTACTTGTGGATTGTAAACCAAACATGAGCAGGCAGTGTGATGCAGCGGTAAAAAAGACGAACGCCATTTGGGGCTGTATCAACAGGGGCATCACATCAACAGGGGCATCACAAGATGTCATAGTCCCATTGTATACGGCACTGGTCAGACCACACCTGGAGTACTGTGTGCAGTTCTGGAGGCCTCACTTCAAGAAGGACGTAGATAAAATTGAAAGGGTACAGAAGAGGGCGACGAAAATGATCTGGGGCCAAGGGACCAAGCCCTATGATGATAGGTTGAGGGACTTGGGAATGTTCAGCCTGGAGAAAAGGAAGTTGAGAGGGGACATGATAGCCCTCTTTAAGTATTTGAAAGTATGTAACTTGGAGGAGGGCAGGATGCTGTTTCCGTTGGCTGCAGAGGAGAGGACACGCAGTAATGGGTGTTAACCGGTGGTCCCCAACCACCGGGCCGTGGCCCGGTACCGGACCGCAAAGGCTCTGGCACCAGGCTGCGGCTCCCTGCCTCTGCAGGGCCACACCGGGTCATGCATGCATGTTTGCGCCATGCGCGGCCGCAAACGCGCATGTGCGACACGGCCGTGCATGCACGGCATGCACGGCCAGGCAATTGCCCTCCCTGCCGCCGCCGGTCCGCAACCTTAAAAAGGTTGCAGACCGCTGGTTTAAACTACAAGTACAACGATATAGGCTAGATATCAGGGGGGGGGGGAATTTCACAGTCAGAGTAGTTCAGCAGTGGAATAGGCTGCCTAAAGAGGTGGTGAGCTCCCCCTCACTGGCAGTCTTCAAGCAAAGGTTGGACACACACTTTTCTTGGATGCTTAGGGCTGATCCTGCGTTGAGCAGGCTGTTGGCCTGTATGGCCCCTTCCAACTCTATGATTCTATGATTTTATTCTATGATCTATAGTCGGAAACAATAGGGGCTATTCTGTTTCCTGTAAGGCCGTAGAATGTAAATTCTTTGCACACTTTAATAAAAATGTTTTAAGCACTCAGGTAGACAAGTTAATGCAGTGCAACTTTGTCATATTAATTAAGCCCAGTGATAATTCAACAAGGGTGAATTCGTACAGAAGCTCTGATTATATATACTGAAACAAATAATCCAACATGTGATGCCTGTTATATATGACTAGAGGCTGAGATGTGGTTATTATAAACATTATTTGAAAAATAAAGCTGTGCTACACAGCTCTACTCCACAAGAATTAAACATTATGTGTTCCTGGAAGATTTATGAGAAGAGATCAATTTTAGGGGAATATTTTTTATTGTATTGTGTTGCTGTTGTTCAGTTTGCTGTTACACAAAGCTATCTCATTTGGCAATACAGGGGGAGGGGGTGATTAGGCATGTTGCATATTGAGACATCGGAGCAGGACAGAGGGGGAAAAAACTCCTTAGGACATGCCTTAATAAAGAAATACAATTCTGAGTCAGCTAAGCATCTATCAATTATTTTTCTGAACAATGAATGTATTAATTATCACAATGTATAAAACTACATATTGGAGCTGTTAAGCATGTTACACAATAGCAAATCCAGATCTGCCATTGTGTTAGAATTTCCCAGATCCCTGAATGTATATTCAATGTTTGCCCAGGAGTGATTTAAGGATTCACAGGGGCCGGTAACAACAGAGCCAATTTAAGGATTGGTGGGTCCCTAGCAACGTACAATTGTGGAGGGAGCAGCCAGACTGATGGTAGAGGGCCCTCCCAGTGGAAAAGGATGCCATTCGGAAATTGTTTCCATGCTGGATGCTTCGTGCCGGGCTGGTATCATGCCCGCCTCTTTGAATTCAGCACCAGGGGGTGTTCTGGAGCCAGAGGATCTCCCAGAGGCATCAGGACACCCACCTGTCACAGATCAGGAGCTGCTTGACCTACCTGGTGATGATCAGCCTGGGCCCAGCCAGGCTGTTACCCAGTCATATTACATCAAATCCCTTGATAAAGCAGACACCAGTCCTCACCAGAGGAGAAGCAACAATAGGCTCAGGTCAAACCTTCTGCAAGCCTTGAATGGCAGCAGAGGAGGAGGCGATCTACCCTGATGGCTGTCAGAAGATCAGCAGGCTTGGCTGCTTGCTGTCAGGGTAGATGAGGTCCAGGTGCAGCTCCTTCCCCTGACAAAGATTAGCTCCAACTGCAAGCTCTCTGGCTGAGGGCTGCCCCATCTAGTTTCCAGCTATTTCAGAAGGGCCTTGAGACTAGGCTCTTTGTGGGGTCAACACGTGCTTTACCCTGCCTGTCTCCTGAGATGCCTGTTGTGGTTCACCATGGTTAAGCTCTGTTCCTGTGACTCCCGGCTCTTCGGCCTCTGGCTTGCCTGACATTCCTGTTCCAACTCTTCAGCTCTTTTGACTTCACTCCCCATGCAGTGTTCCTGTGAACTCTGCCTCTCCGGTTTCCAGTTTTCAGAAAGTATCAAGGAGGTTGATGGATAAACTTGTGTATCGGGAATGTTTTAAGGCTCTAAATGCCACCATGGCAGGGATTAAAATATATTTTTCCCCTTCAAATCTATCCCAAAACACAAGTCTGTGAATATCGCACATCCTTTGTGAAGATTACAAAGCGACCAATGTTTTATAAAGTTGAAACACGACATAATAATAAAAGCTTAGCCATGCAATATTTAAAATCCCAGCAGAAATTGCCTGTGGAATTCAAACCTAGAGCAACACCCTATATTTCTGTTATGTTCAGTAAATGTCACTGGGAATGACACCTATTCAGTAACATCCAGGGTGCAGGATTTTAGCACAATTAAATATTTTAATATCTGCCCTATATATTCTGCTTAGCATATAGGCCTTTTTTGTACTCATAAGTGGGTTCATGACACCATTCTCCATTTGCCCAGAAGCATGGTTACAGGTGATGACCCGTCAGCTGTAATATAAACAGAAGAAAAAAATCTCAAGCTGGTGATGGTGAAAGTGATTTATTCCAATGAAAACAATGTTCAAAAAAGGTATAGGGTGATGAAATTATAGAAAATAGCTTAGTCTCTGGAAATATGAAGCTTTATGCAGTTCAATCCCAAAAATAGTCATATAATATCCAAATGTATAGGGGTCTACTAATGTTAATATCACAATGCATATTTACTCTTCAGCAGGAACTCTCTTTGCCATTCTCTACATATATGTAGGTGGTAGGGTAAAAAGATAAATAGATCTTATACTTATTAAGATATTAATATAGAGAGCTTCACTGTTCCCAACAGAATCATTTTCAATTAGACTTTTAAACTCTGAAATATTTCCCAAAGGGTCGATTGACATAATTCATGTTCCCAAACTTCTCATTAATAAAGCTAATTTTAAAGGGCAATTGACCCATTTTAATCTGTTTAGTACATAATATACATGCCTACAAAGAGAGATAGTTAAGTGTGTAGAAGAATTTTGCTGGGGAAGTTACCAATATAACAATATAATATTGACTGCATCTGATTTTTAGGCATTGAGGAATCACTTTGGAAAAGTGACAATAATTAACAAAGAAGTAGAATTGTCTAGATAAGTTTCAAGGCTACATCTTACACCATGTGCTGTTTATAAATGCTGTTCAATGAGGTAAAAGGATTTTTCATTCTTCACATTGCACTCTAGCTGTTTGGATGCCATTTCATAGACCAGGGGTAGTCAAACTGCGGCCCTCCAGATGTCCATGGACTACAATTCCCAGAAGCCCCTGCCAGCATTTGCTGGCAGGGGCTTCTGGGAATTGTAGTCCATGGACATCTGGAGGGCCGCAGTTTGACTACCCCTGTCATAGACAAATGCTGGATTATAACAAAAGAAAACAGTATTTTAGGCCCTGTTCAATCAACCCAACTGAGATAAGCAACACACAGCACATCTCAATCTAATGATTCTAAAATGATGGGTAAGTGTTGGGTCCTTGTGGAAAGGTTTCAGACAATGCTGGGATATTGTAAATGAACAGGTCATTTAATCAAAGCTGAAATTTTCAGCTAACTAGGAGGTCAAAAAGATGCTTTCATTTCACACTATTAGTAATACAAAAGATTTAGGGATTAATATTGTAAAATTGATGTAGTTAATTGAACAAAGCCAAGCTAAATTATGGTCTGATAACAACAACAAAATTGATGTCAAGTTCAGTGCAGTCAAGAATGAAGAAGGAAGGGTAGGGAGAATAAAGAGAAGAATAAAAGAAATTAAAGCTTCCCTTTTCTTCCTCTTCACTTCTCCAGTCCTTCTACAATGGAAGTACAACAAGGGAAAAAGCTGAAATGATGTAATATCTCATCTTTCCCACCTGATCTTCTAATGTTACTTGAGAGCTATGTTATGCACTCAGCAATCTTGAGATCCAAAGGACACATCTTTGTACAAACTTGAGAAAATCCACAGGTTATCAGAAGCATTTAAAATCTAATACACACACATTGGGTGGGTTAGCCCAAATAACAGAACCAATATCTGTACCTTTAGTATTTTGATGTTGTATTGAAGCTATAGGTAGATTATTCTCTGAAGCCTAGCAGCAGAAGAAATTATTACATCTTGATCAATACAATATAATTGCAAGTGCAGGAAGGGAATAACACTTCAATCGTATTCTTTCTTTTAAAAAAATCCAATCGTTCTTTAAAAACTGAACTATATGGAACATTTGTGATCTAAGCCAGGGGTCGTCAACCCCCGGTCCGTGGCCCAGTACCGGGCCACCGGTGGCCGTGCCTGCCTCTCCCCACCCCCACAGTGAGAAGCTCGCCAGGATGCAAACGCGCATGCACGGCAACTCTGCGTATGTACGTTAGCGCTCCTTGCTGGTGCAAATGTGCATGCGTGGCAACTATGTGCATGCACGTTTGCACACAGCTGCCGCACGTGCATGCGCCTGGGTCGCCGGCACTCCCCCACCCCTGGAGGCGGTCCTCAACCGCAAAAGGGTTGGGGACCGCTGATCTAAGCTAATCCTTGCTTTCTGAGGATGCGGTCAGATTTCTGCAGCTACAATTAAAATATGTTTACAAGTACCTTAGAGGTAAACTAATGGACATTTGAGCATTTTTCCTCAAAACATATTTATGACAAAGCTTCAGTGGTCTTTACACATAAATCCAGTGTGATAAGAGACAAACAGAAACTAAGGACTTACTAGAGAGTGAGGCTAAACAATTATATCTCTTCGTTTCAAAGTACATAGCAAATGCAGCAAAGCTAAAAAAACTTCTTTAATTCCATCTCAATACACACATTTTTAGAGGCATCTTCTGTACAATGCATTAAAAAAGATGTGGAAAGGGAATTAATGACATGACTGGCTGACAATTTCATTCAAACAGGAGCTATTGCATGCTCAATCAATGACTATCCCAGAAAGATGAAAACACTGCAGGAGCTCTAAGAAGCCTATTTGGATGAACAGAGAACTTCAAGAGGAACTAAGAAAGAAAAGGAAAATGTTCAGGAAATGGAGGGAAGGACAGAGCTCTAAAGAAGAGTACCTACAGGTTACTAGGCACTGTAGATCAATCATCAGAAAGGCCAAAGCTGAGAGTGAACTAAGATTGGCCAGGGAAGCCCATTGTAACAAGAAAAGATTTTTCAGTTATGTGAGGAGCGAACGTAAAGTAAAGGAGGCAATAGGCCCACTGTTGGGTGCGGATGGACAAACTCTAACAGAAGATGCAGAGAAAGCAGAAAGGCTTAGTGCCTATTTTACATCTGTTTTTTCCCACAGGTCAAAGTGTTTAGGCACATCTAGAGATGGCCATAGCCAAAGGACAGTGTCTGGGTGGCAGGTTAACATGGATAGAGAGGTTATCGAGAGGCATTTAGCTGCACTGGATGAGTTCAAATCCCTTGGTCCAGATGAAATACACCCGAGAGTACTCAAAGAACTTTCCAGGGAAATTGCACAGCCCTTGTCCATCATCTTCGGAACCTCTTTAAGGACTGGAGATGTCCCGGAGGACTGGAAGAGAGCAAACGTTATTCCGATCTTCAAAAAAGGGAGGAAGGATGACCCGGGAAACTACAGACCAGTGAGTCTGACCTCTGTTGTGGGGAAGAAGAAGAAGAAGAAGAAGAAGAAGAAGAAGAAGAAGAAGAAGAAGAAGAAGAAGAAGAGTTGGTTCTTATATGCCGCTTTTCCCTACCCGAAGGAGGCTCAGAGCGGCTTACAGTTGCCTTCCCATTCCTCTCCCCACAACAGACACCCTGTGGGGTGGGTGAGGCTGAGAGAGCCCTGATATCACTGCCCGGTCAGAACAGTTTTATCAGTGCTGTGGCGAGCCCAAGGTCACCCAGCTGGCTGCATGTGGGGGAGCACAGAATCGAACCTGGCATGCCAGATTAGAAGTCTGCACTCCTAACCACTACACCAAACTGGATAATGGAGCAGATATTAAAGGGAGCGATCTGCAAACATCTGGAGGACAATTTGGTGATCCAAGGAAGTCAGCATGGATTTGTCTCCAACAGGTCCTGCCAGACCAACCTGGTTTCCTTTTTTGACCAAGTAACAGGTTTGCTGGATTGGGGAAATTCAGTTGATGTCATTTACTTGGATTTTAGTAAAGCTTTTGACAAGGTTCCCCATGATGTTCTGATGGATAAATTGAAGGACTGCAATTTGGATTTACAGATAGTCAGGTGGATAGGGAATTGGTTAGAGAACCGCACTCAAAGAGTTGTTGTCAATGGTGTTTCATCAGACTGGAGAGAGGTGAGTAGCGGGATACCTCAGGGCTCGGTGCTTGGCCCGGTATTTTTTAACATATTTATTAATGATCTAGATGAGGGGGTGGAGGGACTACTCATCAGGTTTGCAGATGACACCAAATTGGGAGGACTGGCAAATACTCCGGAAGATAGAGACAGAGTTCAACGAGATCTGAACACAATGGAAAAATGGGCAAATGAGAACAAGATGCAATTTAATAAAGATAAGTGTAAAGTTCTGCATCTGGGTCAGAAAAATGAAAAGCATGCCTACTGGATGGGGGATACGCTTCTAGGTAACACTGTGTGTGAACGAGACCTTGGGGTACTTGTGGATTGTAAACTAAACATGAGCAGGCAGTGTGATGCAGCGGTAAAAAAGGCAAATGCCATTTTGGGCTGTATCAACAGAGGCATCACATCAAAATTACAAGATGTCATAGTCCCATTGTATACGGCACTGGTCAGACCACACCTGGAGTACTGTGTGCAGTTCTGGAGGCCTCACTTCAAGAAGGACGTAGATAAAATTGAAAGGGTACAGAGGAGAGCGACGAGGATGATCTGGGGCCAAGGGACCAAGCCCTATGAAGATAGGTTGAGGGACTTGGGAATGTTCAGCCTGGAGAAAAGGAGGTTGAGAGGGGACACAATAGCCCTCTTTAAGTATTTGAAAGGTCACTTGGAGTAGGGCAGGATGCTGTTTCTGTTGGCTGCAGAGGAGAGGACACACAGTAATGGGTTTAAACTTCAAGTACAACGATATAGGCTTTGTTGTTGTTATGTGCGAAGTCGTGTCCGACCCATCGCGACCCCATGGACAATGATCCTCCAGGCCTCCCTGTCCTCTACCATTCCCCGGAGTCCATTTAAGTTTGCACCTACTGCTTCAGTGACTCCATCCAGCCACCTCATTCTCTGTCGTCCCCTTCTTCTTTTGCCCTCGATCGCTCCCAGCATTAGGCTCTTCTCCAGGGAGTCCTTCCTTCTCATGAGGTGGCCAAAATATTTGAGTTTCATCTTCAGGATCTGGCCTTCTAAAGAGCAGTCAGGGCTGATCTCCTCTAGGACTGACCGGTTTGTTCGCCTTGCAGTCCAAGGGACTCGCAAGAGTCTTCTCCAGCACCAGAGTTCAAAAGCCTCAATTCTTTGACGCTCGGCCTTCCTTATGGTCCAACTTTCGCAGCCATACATTGCAACTGGGAAGACCATAGCCTTGACTAAACGCTCTTTTGTTGGCAGGGTGATGTCTCTGCTTTTTAGGATGCTGTCTAGATTTGCCATAGCTTTCCTCCCCAGGAGCAAGCGTCTTTTAATTTCTTTGCTGCAGTCCCCATCTGCAGTGATCTTGGAGCCCAGGAAAATAAAATCTGTCACTATCTCCATTTCTTCCCCTTCTATTTGCCAGGAATTGAGAGGGCCGGATGCCATGATCTTTGTTTTCTTGATGTTGAGTTTCAAGCCAACTTTTGCACTCTCCTCCTTCACCCGCATCAACAGGCTCTTTAGTTCCTCTTCACTTTCTGCCATTAGAGTGGTATCATCTGCATATCTGAGGTTGTTGATATTTCTCCCTGCAATCTTGATCCCAATTTTTGACTCCTCTAATCCCGCATTTCTCATGATGTGCTCTGCATACAAGTTAAATAGGCAAGGCGACAGTATACAGCCTTGCCGAACTCCTTTCTCAATTTTGAACCAGTCAGTGATTCCATGTTCAGTTCTCACTGTTGCTTCTTGACCTGCATATAAATTTCTCAAGAGACAAATAAGATGCTCTGGTATTCCCATCTCTTTAAGAACTTGCCACAATTTGTTGTGCTCCACACAATCAAAGGCTTTAGCATAGTCAATGAAGCAGAAGTAGACGTTCTTCTGGTACTCCCTAGCTTTCTCCATGATCCAGCGTATGTTGGCAATTTGATCTCTAGTTCCTCTGCCTCTTCGAAATCCTGCCTGTACTTCTGGAAGTTCTCGGTCCACATATTGCTGGAGCCTAGCTTGTAGGATTTTGAGCATAACTTTGCTAGCATGAGAAATTAGTGCAATGGTGCGGTAGTTTGAACATTCTTTGGCATTGCCCTTCTTTGGGATTGGAATGTAAACTGACCTTTTCCAATCCTATATAGGCTAGATATCAGGCTAGATATCAGGAAAAAGTTTTTCACAGTCAGAGTAGTTCAGCAGTGGAATAGGCTGCCTAAGGAGGTGGTGAGCTCCCCCTCACTGGCAGTCTTCAAGCAAAGGTTGGATACACACTTTTCTTGGATGCTTTAGGATGCTTAGGGCTGATCCTGCGTTGAGCAGGGGGTTGGACTAGATGGCCTGTATGGCCCCTTCCAACTCTATGATTCTATTCTATGATTCTATGACATATGACTTCAAGCTGTTCATCTTATGAAAGCAAAATCTAAATTTTATCATGTTTGTTTATATTTATTGTGGTTGTTATGGCCAGTTAATAAGTTCTGCAGCCCTCTTGGAAACCCATCTTTCATCTTTCAGTGTAGATATAGTCCAACATTGTATGAGGTTCCAATCATCTTTCCAAAGAAGCTGTTGCTGTGTTTTACAACGGTTGATTATCTACACTCAGTCTTCATTCACTTATGAAAGCATGTCTAGAAGAGATTCCTGTCTCTTTTAAGCCACCTTAAACAGCACTCTGAAGTAGCCCCATACAAATAGTCCAAATATATAACTATCCAAGGATACTGATGGATGCCCAAAGGTCATATTTTCCGTTGTATCTGTACATCTGACTAATATAACTGAATGACACTATTTATTAAAACATTTAAACCTGGCCTTTCCTCTTGATTCAAGGTGGCTTACAATAAATTCCAAATGTCTCCTTCCTTCTCCCCCTTACAAGATGCTTGCCATTAAAACCCTCTTGAAAGCCCAGTATACATGCAGGCCTTGCAGTGGCTCCTGAAGATCTCCAGGGGGGGACTCACTATCCCAGTGCTGCTGTTCAGTTGGTCAAAGGCAGCAATATTCTGCAAAATATGACATATAAAAGCACAATGCGTGCAAACTGTGGTAAACAAACCAGCCACAAACTCCAGTGTAAAATCCGAGGGCCATTCTGCATGACTTAAATGTAGCCAAAGTCTTACTTTTTGTAAACGCTATTAATACAACGTTCCACATAACGTCGTAAACAAACCGCAAAACTCCTGCCGAACTCCAGCAACAATCGGAATTTTATAGCGCTTAAGGGGAAATCCAGAAAAATGGATTCCTGAAAAAACTGCTACACTTCTGAACACAAGCCGCAATACAGCGAAAGACATGTGCATTCTCAAAATAGCGGTAGAAAGAATGTCCCTCCCTTGCTCTTGCCTCCGAGCTTCCGGAGACGCAATTGCCATTCCCCCCCCCTTAAACCGGGGAAAGCAACAAATAAGCGAGGCTTCTCCAGCTTAAGTCCCTGCACAGAAGTGCTTAACAGTAAAACAAAACTCCTTTCTGAAATTGTCTTTAGAGTTTCCGAGCACAATACAGCCCCCTGTTCGACACTGCCTGTAATTTCAGCCACAAATTAAGCCCAGGGGGATGTTTTCTTTTACTTTAAGAGCGTGGAAACGATTAAGCGCCAGCTCCTACGCCAGCAAATAAGGTCTTTCTGAGATAATGATTGAACAAGCATTAGTTGTGACTGGTGTTTTGGGGTTTAAAAAAACAATTTTTAAAGGGAAAGGAGCTTTTTGGAAGCACAAACACAACAGTTCATTGGCTGTTCTGTTTGATTGACAGCCAGGGGAGGGAAGAAGTGCGGAAAAATATCGCTTCCTTTGTTGCGATTCCAGCAAGACCGGAAGCCTGTGGGGAATGAATAGACCGCTAATTGGAATTCAGTATTCCACTAGAATTGAAGGTATGCAGAATGACGAAATTGCACTATTAAATATAGCTTTTCTGCGTACTGCAAACATTTAGCAACATTGGTCATTGTGCGGAATGGCCCCCAATTTGGTGCCAGCTAATGGTCCCCAGGTATCACAACAATGGGGTTTATCAGGGCATCTAAATGCAGCCATTGTAACTAAGTGTGTTGACCCAAACTCTTCATTGGCAAGAGTCCTGCTGCTTCAGACCAACACAGCTACCCACTTGAATATATTAGGCTGAAATAGGCTGACTATTCTATTCTATTAAGAATTTCTGCCAGCACATTCTTACATGATACCTTTAATGATTGCACAGTTTGGAAACAAGTTTTGAATATAGATGCCAGGTTCTGCAGATGAATTTTTCCTGTGCATTCCAGGAACACATATTTGATCATGTTAGGTTAGCTAGAAATTACTGTGATTGATTTAGCCCTGTAGGATACAGCCAAATGCTCCAAACCTTGATTGCTGAGCAAAGATCACTTCTGTAAAGGAACAAGCTAAGAGATAGCTTAAAAGATACAAAGTGCATTAAGATCATCTGATAAAGGAAGTAATCATGAATTGTGTCTGAACACATTCAGTCCAACGTTGCAATCCAAGCGGAACTGTTCCCTGATTCCTTTGCATAAGGGACTATTTGCACTTGACTGCATCTGTCAGGATATGACAAGCAGGCAGAACAACTCATGAGGAAAAAAGTGACAGTATGAGTGAAATTGTTATAAGTAAAAATACTTTCTGAGCTTTTAACTGAAATAGTTGGTCATGATTTTCAGTCCAGGAACAAGGTCAAGCTGCGGATGGGGTTAATACAAACCTTTTTCCATTGCTGATGTAACCCTGAGTCCACTAGTGGACAATAATGAGTTGGGGTATTCCTTATCATCATCAGTAAACCTTAAAAACCCAAACTGCTCACCCACTATATGATTGGCCCTCCCAGGGTGCATGCCACCAATAGAGAGAGAGCACTTTGCAAATGAGGGTTAGTCATCTCAAATTGCATACTGACAACGCAATCCCTATTTAATTGGACCTCCCTGGGGTATACTGCTAATTTGGAGAGAGCAGTCTGCCAACTGAGGTCAATAAGTTCAAATTACACTCTGCCAATGAGGGCCAATCAGCTCAAATTGCATGCATACAATTTACTCCCTACCTGATTCACCCCTTGGAACTATTGACCCCAACAGGAGATGGCCCTAGGCCAGGAATGGCCTGCCCTCATAGTTTAGCCCCAATCAGGAGGGAGCCCATGGCCAGGAAGGGCTCATAAGGCATTAGCTCTCCAACTTCCTGCAGGTTTCAGATGTTTGCAAACATCGAGGTGCCTCAGTCACCAGCCAAAAACACCCGACACGAATTGGAAACGCCTATACTGGAAGATGGAGTCACTGAAGCAGCCGGTGCAAACTTAAATGGACTCTGGAGAATGGTAGATGACAGAAAGGCCTGGAGCATCATTGTCCATGGGTTGGACAATAATCTTCGCGATGGGTCGGACACGACTTCGCACCTAACAACAACAACATACTGGAAGAAGTGATTTGGGCTCTGAAACAGCTCCCAAATAATAAGGCTCCTGGCATAGATAACATTCCAGTGGAACTACTCAGATCTCTTCCACCAGCAGCAATCACAGCATTACGCCTAAAACTCTGGGAAACTGGCACATGATCAACAGACTGGAAAAGGTCAA
This sequence comes from Paroedura picta, assembly GCF_049243985.1. Lineage (NCBI taxonomy): Eukaryota > Metazoa > Chordata > Lepidosauria > Squamata > Gekkonidae > Paroedura > Paroedura picta. The sequence goes on from NC_135374.1 coordinate 56,788,710, forward strand.
TTTTTATCCCATTATTAAAGAAAGGTGATGCTCAAACTATTGAACTATAGCCCTGATCTCCCACGCAAGTAAAATCTTATTGAAGATCATCCAGAACTATCTAAAATCAACCCCTGATGCTCAGCTACCAGATGTCCAGGCTGGTTTTTGACATGGTTGCAACACCTGAGACCACATTGCAAATTTGTGCTGGAATCTTGAAAAAAAAAAATGAATATCAAAAGACCATCTATGTTTCATTGATTATTCTAAAGCATTTCACTATGTTTATCACAAGAAGCTATGGGATGCCTTACATGAATTAGGAGTGTCATCCCACTTAACCCACCTCTTCAGTTCATTGTACACCAACCAGGAGGCCACAGTACGAACCATATATGAAAACACTAATTGGTTTAAGGTCAGCCAAGGCCACCCTTTCTTTTTAACCTTTATGAAGAGGTAATTATGCAGAAGCTTAATCTGGACAAATCTATGATCAGAGTCAAAATTGGAGGTCGTAACATCAATAATCTTCGCTATGCAGATGATACAACACTCGGAGCATGATCTGAAGAACCTGATAAAGAGACTAAAAGAAGATAGTGAAAAGATGGGGTTATACCTAAATATCAAAAAGACCAAGTTCATGACAACTACTGGTAGTAGCATCAAAGTCACGATTAACAATAAGAACATTGAATGTATTGATGATTTAATCTTTCTTGGCTCTATGATCACTCAAAGCGGTGGATGCATCCGTGAAATCAGACGGCGATTAACACTGGGCTAGAACGCAATGTTAGGCATGAACCGAATATGGAAGAGTAAGGATTATCAGCCTTAATACAAAATGCTGGCTAGTCTTCCCCATAACAACCTATGGATGCAAAAGCTGAACCCTGAAGAAGGAAGACAGGAAGATTATAGATCCTTTCAAATTATGGTGTTGGAGACGAATACCACGGACAGCCAAAGTTGCCAACAAGATGGTTTTAGAGAGGAGCAAACCAACTATGTCATTAGAAGGCAAGATATTACAGCTAAAGCTCACTTACTTTGGACACATCATGCAATCAGACTCGTTAGAAAAATCATTAATGCTCGGCATGGTCAGCGGCAAATGGAAATGTGGTCGCCAAAAGATCCGCTGGCTTGACACAATCAAAGCTGACACAGGGATGACCATGAACCAACTGAAAGAAGCGGCCATTGACAGAGACGAATGGAGAAAACTTTCCTGTAGAATTGCCGAGGGTCGGACACGACTGAATGGATAACATCATCATCATAGGCCTGCCACTTGTGAACTGCTATAGATATTTCAGCCTTTATCCTTTTCTCAACTGAAACTAGTGACAAACAAATAAATAAAACAGCCAACACAGGAAACACTCATTCCACTCTAGACCCATATCATTAAAAGACTCCAATACAAGTGCTCTTTGAAACCTACATTCAATTATGAATGCACATAAGCAAAATTCACTCTAATAACCCACATTAAAAGTTCAAGGAAGAAAGGACCTTCCCTTCCTGGGAACTAATTAGCCAGTTAAGTCAAGCCAGCCAGCCATAACATTAGCTTTGCGTAGCGTCTGCATTTTCACAAAGGACATTGCATGACTTCTACAAGAAATTTCTCACCCCAGCTGGTAAGTAAATGGATATTTTATCTTTCCCTGTTAATTAACAGGGATCCTGGAAAAGAGCAGTTGCCCCATCCAAAACTAATCTGGATGACTCACGTGGTTTGCTCTGCAACAGCTACAGGGGGAGGTAATTAACTCCAGAATCACCAAATACTCTGACAGGTGGTTCGTGAGCTGAAGTGAAGTGATATGTGTCATCACTGCTTGGTCCCCAGTCCTGCGGTCCCAGATAATGTTCTGTTATGGGGAGTGGTCTCTGCGTTTCTAAAATAGTCACAGTGTGTCAGACAAAGCTATAATAGCTTGGCCTTAGGGGGGGAAGAGGTAGCTCTGCTTATATTAGCAACTTTTGTTCCTTAGCTACATGAATATTCATCTGTTACAATACAGAAGTGCTTAGTCATCAAGAACCAAGGGCCATTTTACATCCAACCAAACCTTTAAATCAGAGATTCCCAACCAGAAGTCCCACATACCCCCAGCTCTATAAGGAGTTTGTGGCCTTCTAACTTGGCTACAAGCTAGGGAACTGGCTGCTCTGCCCGGAGGGCTTTGTGGGTAGGCCATGGGTGTTAAAATCAAATGGGGTGGGATTGGTTGTGGCATGGTTTGGGGGGTCAGGGCTGTTTTCTGCCCTTCTATCCAGCCTGCATAGTAGTAGTAAAGGAAGGAGGGAGCAAAAGAAGGGTGAAGGGTGAAGGGTGTGGGTGATGATGATGGGGTAAGGGGTGACAACTTTCTGAAACTATTAGTCAGCTATTCATCATGTATTAGAAACTGATTATGGGTTTGCACTTTTTTTGTTCAATAGGCCCCATGCTGGTGTGCTTCTAAAGTAAAATATTACAATTAGCCACGTCTTTTGGAATGCAGTTTTTGATGTTGCACAGAGGAAACATACGGATAATATGCTAAGAATAAGGTAAAATCTGCCAGAAAATCTGGAAAACTCAACAATGGCCACAGGATTGGAAAAGGTCAGTTTACATTCCAAACCCAAAGAAGGGCAATGCCAAAGAATGTTCAAACTACCGCACCATTGCACTAATTTCTCATGCTAGCAAAGTTATGTTCAAGATAACTCCAGCAATATGTGGACTGAGAACTTCCAGAAATACAGACAGGATTTCGAAGAGGCAGAGGAACTAGAGATCAAATTGCTAACATACGCTGGATCATGGAGAAAGCTAGGGAGTTCTACTTCTGCTTCATTGACTATGCTAAAGGCTTTGATTGTGTGGACCACAACAAATTGTGACAAGTTCTTAAAGAGATGGGAATACCAGAGCATCTTATTTGTCTCTTGAGAAACTTATATGCAGGTCAAGTGAAAACTGTGAAAACAACAGTGAGAACTGAACACTGAATCACTGATTGGTTCAAAATTGAGAAAGGAGTTCGGCAAGGCTGTATACTGTCGCCTTGCCTATTTAACTTGTATGCGGAGTAACTGAAGCAGTAGGTGCAAACTTAAATGGACTCCGGGGAATGGTAGAGGACAGGAAGGGGTGGAGGATCATTGTCCATGGGGTTGCGATGGGTCGGACACGACTTCGCACCTAACGACAACAAGGTAAAATCGACCTTTCCTAACTAGGCCAGTAGGAAGAGAGGGGAAATGAATTTGCCATCACAAATATAAACTTGTAAGATGAAGTGGTACCATGCAGGGAGACAAACTGGAGCCCTGTCAGCGGCTTCTGGGAGCTGGCTTGATAGCTATAGGGCGGTCTCAGGAAATGGAGTGAAGTGTGGAGAACCTAGGTCATTGGCCCAGATCACCCTTCCAACCTCTAAGGAGAAGATATTCAACATTATGGCCCACTATGCACGGTGGCAGCCACACCAGGCTGCCGCTGTTCCATTGCGGCTGGGCAAAATGCCCCGCCATCCCCCGATTATGCACGGGGGAAGAGCTCCCCTGCAGCATGCCAGCTGCCCCGGCGCAATGGCCCCACACATTCAATGTGGGGCCAGAAGCTTTGGGAGAGCTTCACTGCAGTGGCAGCAGGGGGGATCGGGAGCATGAGGCCCCTACTACATGAGGGTGGGGAGCAGCATGCTGCTCTCCCATCATGGTGGGGGTGGGGGATGCCTCTGTCAGCTCTGCAGAACTGCAGAGCTGGCAGGGGCGAGAGGCGTCAGGGAGAGGCACCATAGGTCAGGGGAGGAGCTGGGCCCAAAGGCCCAAAGGCCCGGCTCCTCCGATTATGCACAGGGCTAGCCTGACCTAGCCCTCACCTGCACCCTCAGCAGAACATGGAAGAATCTGCATTTCCTTAACATGGGTCTTTTGAGGGCCTGGGCTTGGCAGCACCTGGGATGGTGATGTCGAGCATAATCAAGTATTTTTCCTGAAGCCCTGTCACCACTAGTGTTGGGTGCTTTAATGTCCAATGCGGCTGTTCGCACCCAAGCAGCCAGCATTACGTGGCAGGGGAGAAGGGAGGTGCAGAGCTCACCTACATGTGTGTACTTGCCAGCACACTGGTGCCCACACCTCCCCTCCCCCCCACGGTTTGGGGGCGAACGGCTGCTTTGGATGCTGAAGTGCCCAACCGTAATCATTGCCAGATTGGGCATTTCACCGTGTGCATAATGGGTTCTTGGTTCCGGTGTTCGTGGACTCGTTCCCATTGCATCATTTTTTGTTTTGGGGCAGTTTAGCTAAAAAATTCATTAAAAGGTTTTCCAGTTGGGCCTATTCACACTAGGCAAACAACCTCCCATCACCCTACTGTAGTCTCTATACCTCTGAAACACTCCTCCTTCTATAGAAGTGCCTGTGTACCTATAGAAATAGAAACCAGGATCTACTCCAATGCATCAATAATTGTGAAATATAATATATTTTATGCAGAAAAATCAATATGAGGGAACAAAATGATGTGCAAATATTCATGGGTTCAGTTTGTGCAAGTGAAAAAGGCTATCAAAATGGATAGGGATGGACAGGGATGGAAAATTATCCAATTAGCAATTCTCATCTGTTATACATAGCATTCATGAATGAAGCACAGGTAGAAGATATTTGCAGGATTACAGCGTTCTGTGTGACATGCTTTTGATGATTTAGATTGGATCCTGTTGAGAACGGCTTTATTTAAGGTACTTATGGTCCTAGGATCAAATTACGTTCAACAGTTGATTGAAGCTTATGCTTCTTCTTACAGCTTAACATTTAGCCAGAGATTATCCTTGTAGTACCTTCTATTTGAGTTATACCAGATCTGACCTTCAGCTATTATTTCTGTGATAAGATTCAACCTCATTATTCATTTTATCTATAACTTATCAGTCAGTCTTATTATCAGTTACCTGACTATTTTAAATTACACGCTAACTAAAATTTAGTGGATAATGCTAGTTAATATAATTTTAACATCTAACGTATTTTACCAAGAATTTAGAAAACAACTTTTATTTTTCTACTTAATGGGTATCATATATCCAACACTCTCAGCACTTTAGTACCTTGGTCAGAAATCCTGAAACAACTGGAGAGATATTTAATTGGTATGCAAAAGGAATAAGGCTTAGGGTATATGTAATTTAACTTTATAGTGTATGCATTGCCTTATAATTAATCCTAGTCTTATTTTTCTATAATGTAAGTTCCATTTGCCCTGTTTTAAACAACAAATTGAGCAAGAAAAACCCGCACAGATTCCCTCTTTGCGGCTGTATTTCTCCACACACACACCCGATTTCCCTCCCAAAGAAAATAGCTCTTTTATGGGCAGATGAGACTGATCCAGACAATAGACAACCAACATTGGTGCCTTGAGGGGCACCTGACTGGCCTGAAGCAATATATAAACCAAGGCACTTGTACTGCTTTTGGTGTGGCTCCCTCTTCCCAAAATCCCAGAATCCTCACTAATGTAGCAGAGAGTTCAAGGGTGCATAGTTAAGTCATGTATACCACTATTGGATGTAAAGAAGCAAAACATGTAGAATTGCCTATACTATAAATGTATTTTCTTCTATTTATTCTTCCTTGCAGTTTAGAAAATGTATTTTCTGCAGCAGTTATTTTTAAAGTAATTACAAATTCAGAATCCCTCATATCCCCAACCATTAATTATTAACCATCCCACCTCCTTATTTTCCCATTGCACCTTCCCACGGGTACCCAACTTTCCTTCTCTTTTCCATTTGTGGTAAACATGTTATATTCTGAAATATAAGGTAAAAATTTTAAGTTAAAGTCAAAATTATAGAGAAAGACTCTGGCAGATGACATATGGTTAGGATGGCTTATAAACTAACGTCTCGGTTGATTCAGCCTGTTTTATTTTGAAAAGGCTGCTTGATCAACCGCTTTCCATACCCCTTTTTCAATGTGCGGAAAAGGCATTTTCACAGAGGTTAGCCATGTTAGCTAGCTGTAGCCAAGGAATCTCATGGCTATGGTCTGGGTCATGACTGGGTTTGGCCAGTAAATTCATTAGCCTTCAAGGTGCCAGGTGACTCTTTTTCTATTGCACAATGCCAAGAGTACCGAAAGTCCAGTCATCATCTTTCTCACAAGTAAGCATGCCAGTTTCCAGCTGATCTCCCCCCCCCCCCCCCCAGAATTACAGCTGATCTCCAGACTACAGAGGTAATGGAGAAAATGGATGCTTTGGAAGGCAGATTCTATGGCATTGCACTCCACTAAGGTCCCTGTCTTCCATAAACTCCACTCCTAAATCTCCAGGAGTTTCTTAACCTGTAGTCTCTACCACCCTATGCTCCCACCCCCCTAAATGCTCTCCCCTGGCAACCCTATCTACTCAGAAGATAATACACAATAGATGCTTGTACTAGATGTAGTTTGTTGCTATAGTACTAAGGGAATATTGATTCCTATAAATATGATTGTTTCCTGATCACAGATAAGATTTTGCCAAAATTAATGCAACCTTTGACTGAACGAAATACACTTGCCTTTGTACTACACCAACAACATCATAATTAAACTATACAAAATCTGTACACAGACAAATCTGTTCAATCAAGTGCTTCCTAATATGCTGTCTATCAAGCCAACAGCCATCTTTTGCATGGTGACTTGGAGCCATGCACTGCTGCTTGCAAACCATTTATCTCAACTCCCACAGACACCTGACATCAGTCCCACAGCTGCTAGTACTATGCAGTCCTTATTATGGAACAGATTATTATGGATTACAGCAGCTGGCTGTTATAGCACTACAGCAGTGATTTCAAGGTAACTATTACACTTCAGTGATCCTGAAATATTAGCTTGTATGACTGTCGGTATGGTATGCTTAAAGGGGGAAAACAATAACTTAAGAATATTACTTGTTCTTTAAGAAATTAAGTTACTGCAAAAATTCCCAGTGACCTGTATATGACCAGTGATGAAGGCAACTGGGTAAATAGTGAGCAGTCTTTCCACTTGGAATGTTAAACTTGGCATGAGAGGAGACCCGGCCTCCAGCCATGATCATCACTGGTCAGGCCTCACAGAGGCTACTCAATTTGCCAATATCCATGATCGTTTTAACAGACACCACCACCCCCAGTTTCTGAAATTAAAAGAACTGTTTAAGTTGTGCATTTCTAGTGCTAAAAATTCATAGATATTAAGACAACACATATACACTTAGGCTTGGTAAAACCATTAGGAAAGTTTCTGTTGGGATGAGGTAGTCCCTAGTTTTCATTTATTTCTTTGAATTGTCACTAGGAAATATAATAGCCTCACCTAGCACAAAATAGTTGTTATAGCCCTATATATGTCTGTCTTGTTATCTCCTCCTCATGATCCCAGACAGTAAATTACTCATAATCTGCACACCTGAACCATGCAGATAGGGAAGCATATGGGAGGGTGTGACAGCTGAGTTCCTTAATAGGGTTGCTAACGTTAAAGTGAAGCCTGAAGATATCCTGGAATTACAACTGATCCTTCAGGCAACAGAGATCAGACCCCCTGAAGAAAATGGCTGCTTTATATATAAGAACAGAATAAGTTTGAACTCATCAACACTAAAATCTCTAGTTAAAGTTTCTTTAATCACGACAAAAAAGAACAGTGTTGAAGATATAAAGACTTGTTAACTAGTGTGTGCAAAATAAAAAAGTTGGGATCAACTTAAAAAAGAAGGGGAAGACATTGGCTGGTTTGAATATCTTCAAATAACCGCTAAACTCAGATCAAATTTGAGTGATCTGCCCACACCTATAGCAACAATGACTGAATTTGAGATGATAGTTTATCAAGATGAGCCACAAATACAAGGGCAAATCTATACATTTCTACAGAAGTATGAGACTGACAGAACAGATTAAAAAGTGCATGGTTTGTTGTTGTTGTTATGTGCGAAGTCGTGTCCGACCCATCGCGACCCCATGGACAATGATCCTCCAGGCCTTCCTGTCCTCTACCATTCCCCGGAGTCCATTTAAGTTTGCACCTACTGCTTCACTGACTCCATCCAGCCACCTCATTCTCTGTCGTCCCCTTCTTCTTTTGCCCTCGATCGCTCCCAGCATTAGGCTCTTCTCCAGGGAGTCCTTCCTTCTCATGAGGTGGCCAAAGTATTTGAGTTTCATCTTCAGGATCTGGCCTTCTAAAGAGCAGTCAGGGTTGATCTCCTCTAGGACTGACCGGTTTGTTCGCCTTGCAGTCCAAGTGACTCGCAAGAGTCTTCTCCAGCACCAGAGTTCAAAAGCCTCAATTCTTTGACGCTCGGCCTTCCTTATGGTCCAACTTTCGCAGCCATACATTGCAACTGGGAAGACCATAGCCTTGACTAAACACACTTTTGTTGGCAGGGTGATGTCTCTGCTTTTTAGGATGCTGTCTAGATTTGCCATAGCTTTCCTCCCCAGGAGCAAGCGTCTTTTAATTTCTTTGCTGCAGTCCCCATCTGCAGTGATCTTGGAGCCCAGGAAAATAAAATTTATTTATTTATTTATTTATTTATCATACTTCTATACCGCCCTCCCCGGAGGCTCAGGGCGGTTTACATTCTAACAAGGAACCTTACATAAAACAGTCTGTAAAACATATACATCAATAACCAACAATTGCAACCAAACACAACACAGTATAACAGTAAACAGTTGTGATACAAACAGGTCCAGGGCTTGTTGATGGGATTCTGAGGGGGGTGGTTTATTGATTGAATTCTGAGGGGGGGTGGGGGGGGGAGCAGGGGCCCTTGGTCGCTGTTGATTACGTCTGGTCTCGGCCAAATGCCTGATGGAGGAGCTCCTTCTTGCAGGCCCTGCGGAACTGTTTAAGCTCCGTCAGGGCCCTGATCTCTTCTGGGAGCTCGTTCCACCAGGTAGGGGCCAGAACAGAGAATGCTCTGGCCCTGGTCGAGACCAGACGGACTTCTTTAGGGCCAGGGATCCTTAGCTGATTTGAGGCAGTAGAGCGTAGAGCTCTTTTGGGGGCATAGGCGGGGAGGCGGTCCCTCAGGTACACTGGGCCCTGACCGCGTATGGCCTTGAAGGTAATTACCAGAACCTTTAGTCTGATCCGGAATTCAACTGGTAGCCATTGCAGCTGATGAAGAATAGGCCGGATATGGGACCTCCACGGTGTTGCCGTGAGGATCCTGGCTGCTGCATTTTTAACTAGTTGTAGTTTCCGGGTCAGGGCTAAGGGCAGGCCTGCGTAGAGCGAGTTACAAAAGTCTAGTCTAGAGGTGACCGTCGCATGGATCACTGTGGCTAGGTGTTCTGGGGCCAGGTAGGGCGCTAGTAGTTTGGCTTGGCGGAGATGGTAGAATGCCAGCCGCGCTACCTTTGTGATCTGGGCCTCCATTGTGAGGGAGGCGTCCAGAATCACGCCTAGGTTCCTGGCGGCATGAGCCGTGGAGAGCTGCACGCCATCCAGGGTAGGCAGGCGCGCTTCCTCTGTCACTATCTCCATTTCTTCCCCATCTATTTGCCAGGAATTGAGAGGGCCGGATGCCATGATCTTTGTTTTCTTGATGTTGAGTTTTAAGCCAACTTTTGCACTCTCCTCCTTCACCCGCATCAACAGGCTCTTTAGTTCCTCTTCACTTTCTGCCATTAGAGTGGTATCATCTGCATATCTGAGGTTGTTGATATTTCTCCCTGCAATCTTGATCCAAATTTGTGACTCCTCTAAACCCGCATTTCTCATGATGTGCTCTGCATACAAGTTAAATAGGCAAGGCGACAGTATACAGCCTTGCCGAACTCCTTTCTCAATTTTGAACCAGTCAGTGATTCCATGTTCAGTTCTCACTGTTGCTTCTTGACCTGCATATAAATTTCTCAAGAGACAAATATGATGCTCTGGTATTCCCATCTCTTTAAGAACTTGCCACAATTTGTTGTGCTCCACACAATTAAAGGCTTTAGCATAGTCAATGAAGCAGAAGTAGACGTTCTTCTGGTACTCCCTAGCTTTCTCCATGATCCAGCGTATGTTGGCAATTTGATCTCTAGTTCCTCTGCCTCTTCGAAATCCTGCCTGTACTTCTGGAAGTTCTCGGTCCACATATTGCTGGAGCCTAGCTTGTAGGATTTTGAGCATAACTTTGCTAGCATGAGAAATTAGTGCAATGGTGCGGTAGTTTGAACATTCTTTGGCATTGCCCTTCTTTGGGATTGGAATGTAAACTGACCTTTTCCAATCCTGTGGCCGTTGTTGAGTTTTCCAAATTTGCTGGCATATTGAGTGTAGCACTTTTACTGCATCGTCCTTTAAGATTTTGAATAGTTCAACTGGAATGCTGTCACCACCACTAGCTTTATTGTTGCTCAGACTTCCTAAGGCCCATTTGACTTCACATTCCAGGATGTCTGGCTCCAGGTCAGTAACTACCCCACTGTGGTCATCAGGGATGTTAAGCTCGCTCTTGTATAGTTGTTCTGTATAATTTTGCCACCTTTGTTTAATCTCTTCTGCTTCTGTGAGGTCCCTACCATTTTGGTCCCTTATCATACCCAACTTTGTATGAAACGTTCTCTTCATATCTCCAATTTTCTTGAAAAGATCTCTGGTCCTCACCATTCTATTGTTTTCTTCTATTTGTTTGCACTGTTCATTTAAGAAGGCATTCTTATCTCTTCTAGCTTTTCTCTGGAATTCTGCATTCAGTTGGGTGTATCTTTCTCTTTCTCCCTTGCCTTTCACTTCCCTTCTCTCCTTAGCTATTTGTAAAGCTTCCTCAGACAGCCATTTTGATTTCTTGCATTTCTTTTTCATTGGGATGGTTTTAGTTGCTACCTCTTGTACAATGTTGCGAACCTCCGTCCATAGTTCTTCAGGCACTCTGTCTATCAGAACTAATTCCTTAAATCTATTTGTCACCTCTACTGTGTATTCGTCGGGGATATGATTTAATTCATACCTGAGTGGCCTAGTGCTTTTCCCTACTTTCTTCAATTTAAGCCTAAATTTTGCAACAAGAAGCTCATGATCTGAACCACAATCAGCTCCTGGTCTTGTTTTTATTGACTGGATAGAACTTTTCCATCTTTGGCTGCAGAGCACATAGTCAATCTGATTTCTGTGTTGACCGTCTGGTGATGTCCATGTGTAGAGTCGTCTCTTGGGTTGTTGGAAAAGAGTGTTTGCTATGACCATTGTTTTCTCTTGACAGAATTCTACCAGCCTGTGCCCTGCTTCATTTTGTACTCCAAGGCCAAACTTGCCTGTTATCCCGGTTATCTTTTGGCTTCCTACTTTAGCATTCCAATCCCCCATGATGATAAGCACATCATTTTTTGCCGTTGCTTCTAGAAGGTGTTGTAGGGCTTCATAGAACTGATCAACTTCATCCTCTTCAGCAGCAGTGGTTGGGGCATAGACCTGGATCACTGTGATGTTGAATGGTTTGCCTTGGATTCGAACTGAGATCATTCTGTCATTTTGGGGATTGTATCCCAAGACTGCTTTTCCTACTCTCTTATTGATTATGAAGGCTACTCCATTTCTTCTGCGAGATTCTTGTCCACAGTAGTATACCTGATGGTCATCTGAATTAAATTCACCCATTCCTGTCCATTTTAGTTCACTGATTCCTAAAATGTCTATGTTCAGTCTTGTCATTTCTTGTTTGACAACGTCCAGCTTGCCTTGATTCATGGATCTGACGTTCCACGTTCCTATGGAATAAAATTCTTTACAGCATCGGACTGTCTTTTCGCCACCAGTTACTTCCACAACTGAGCGTCCTTTCAGCTTTGGCCCAGTCGCTTCATTCATTCTGGCGCTACTCGTACTAGCCGTCTGCTCATCCCCAGTAGCATATTGGACACCTTCCGACCTGAGGGGCTCATCTTCCGGTGTCATATCGTTATGCCTATTGGAACTGTCCATAGAGTTTTCATGGCAAAGATACTGGAGTGGTTTGCCATTTCCTTCTCCAGTGGATCACCTTTTGTCAGAGCTCTCAGCTATGACCTGTCCGTCTTGGGTGACCCTGCACGGTATAGCTCATAGCTTCACTGAACTACGCAAGCCCCCTTGCCACAACAAGGCAGCGATCCTTGAAGGGGGAAGTGCATGGTTAAGTAGATGCAAAATCTGAATCATAATGTAACATTAGGTGAATAGGAACAACTATAGAGTAGCAATGTCAAACTTACAAAGTGTCAAATTTTTAAAGAAAATTGATATAAATGTTTTACAGATGATATATAACCCAAAAGGGAATTAGTTGAATGTCGAGCCTAAATATGATGGTAAATGTTGGAAATGTAATGAAACAATTGGTTCTTTTTTCATATGTTGTTGAGATGTGGAAAAATTAAAGAATTTTGGGTTAATGTACATAAGCTGCTAGAAGTAATGATGTGTTGTAAGTTTCCAATGAATCCTGATTATATGATACTGAGTATACTTCCAGATGAAATACCAATAAGGGCAAGATAATCCTTTTTTTCATGCTACTGCCGCAAGACTATTAGTTGTGAAGTGTTGGAAAGCACAGACATACCTACCATGTTCAATTGATTAGACAAAATTGGAGAGCTGTATAAAATGGCTAAATTTACCAACTTGGTAAATCAAAGGCTGGTTGAAGAATTTCAAGAACATTGGCATTTTATCTGGACACAGAAACTCTGGTGTATTGGTTAGATCCCTTTGCTGACTAATGTCCTTGGCCCTTTGTTTGATTATGGATTTAGCCTGATCTTGATGTAAATTTGTTAACCATTGATCCATAAAGCCAGGTTGTGATAGTTTACGCTTGACAGTTTTTAATCAGACCGACTGAAAGTTTTCTTAAGAACAAAGCAGCCAATCACTTGGGTCATAGGTTACCTTCAGCCAACAGAGGATCAATAACATGCAGATATTATCCTCCACACTTTGCATATCTGTTTCCAATCTCATTCAAGCATTTGAAACACAGTTGGGGAGCTGGAGGATGATCCTTAAAAATTTTGACTGAACTCTTTCCAGTAACATAATACTAGAGGTTGGTGCTACTAACAAGGAATCATATAACAACTGAAAAAGTATCTTGGCTCTGTAAAGCTCTAGGGCAGCTGGCACAAAGTGTTTACCCTCGGTATGATAACATTTGACATTATTGTTCACCGATCTTTGGGCTTGCTCAGCAGCATATTGAAAATGAGCATTCCTAGCACACAAAGATTGTAGTACAACTCCCAGGTACTTAACCTACTGACTACTTCTATTTTATAGTTGTCTCGTTTCCAAATTTTTGGTTTTGGCTGCTCACCAAAAACCATATGCTTCATCTTTTGATAGTTCACTTGGAGTTGTTCTTCTTTACAGCTAAGCCTCTTTAACATTCTCTTGAGTCCTACTGCAGTTCTGGAGGGTAAAACTACGTTGTCAGGATAGAAAACAATAGGGATAGAATGATGGGCTAAACTAGGAGGATGAAATTCCTTGTCATGGAATGATTTAATTACATAGTTTATACAAATATTAAACAGGGTAGGAGCTAAGATGCAGCCTTGTCTAACTCCTGTAGTGGCATTAATGGGACTGGTAAGATGGCCTTGGTTACTAGGTTTGACCCTTATTGTTGTGCCCTGATATAACAAAAGGCAAGAAGCAGTTGATCAATAGAAGAGTTCTCTAATTTCTTCCAGAGGCGGGATCTAGAAATAGAATCAAAGGCTGCTTTAAAGTCAACAAATACAGTGTACAGAGCAGAAGATTTTGCAGAGGTGTATTTTTCCGCTAGGTGTTAAATGGTCAAGCAGTGGTCGATGATGGAGGCATCTGCTCTAAAACCATCTTGTTCAGTCCCTATTTGCCTTTCTTGCTCCAGCCAATTCGAGAACTTCTCTAGTAGATGTTTAGCATATAATTTGCTGGGAATACTCAGTAGGCTGATGGGGCAATAGTTTTCTGGGTCACATCGATTGCCAGATTTATTCAAAGATACAACAACTGGTGTCTGCAAACCACTGGGGACATGACCTGAGGAGTTAATAAATGTAAAAAGAGTTGACAATACAGGGATCCACCATTCCTAATTGTTCTTTAGAACAGTGGTCCCCAACATTTCTGAGGTTGGGGACTGGCAGGGCATCGGCCCGCGCCCCGCAGCCCGCGCGGGCCACGCCCCCGCATCGGACCGCGCCCGCGGGCCATGCCCCCGCATCGGGCCGCGCCCGCGGGCCATGCCCCCGCATCGGGCCGCGCCCGCGGGCCATGCCCGCACATCGGGCCGCGCCCGCGAGCTGCGCCCACACGGGCGCGGCCCGGCCCCGATTCCTTCTCCCCACCTTCCCGCAGTAAGAAGTTCCCGGGCCGCAAGCTTGCAGCCTGGGAAGTTTTTTACTGCGGGGGGGGGGCGGGGAGAGGGAGCCGCGGCCCGGCGCCATCGCCTTCGCGGCCCAGCACCGGGCCGCGGCCCGCAGGTTGGGGACCACTGCTTTAGAAGTTCAGGGGGGATCCCATCCAGCCAGTTTGTTGTAGTGGTTAGGAGTGCGGACTTCTAATCTGGCATGCCAGGTTTGATTCTGCACTCCCCCACATGCAGCCAGCTGGGCTCGCCACGGCACTGATAAAGCTGCTCTAACCGAACAGTAAAAAATAGGGCTCTCTCTGCCTCACCTATCTCACAGGGTGTCATTTGTGGGGAGAGGAAAGGGAAGGCGACTGTAAGCTGCTTTGTGACTCCTTTGGATAGAGAAAAGCGGCATATAAGAACCAACTCTTCTTCATCTTTACCTCCCTTTAGCTGATTAATAAGTGATTTTACTTCATTTTGAGTGACTCAGGGCCACTCTGGAAGCCCCTCCAGTGTACTTTGTGGGTTTGCTTCCAAGGAATCATTATAGAGGTTTTGAAAGTGAGTGACTCCCTTTTGTGGGGGGATGCATAATTCAGTGGGCATTCCCAAGGTCTGCTTCCAAAAGAGAGTGGTGTTTGTATCCCTCACAGATTCAGTTAAGGATGCCAGAGCTCAAAACTGTATTTTTTCCCCCTTTACTAGCTAATAGATTTTCATACTTTTTTTTTGAGATTCAAAATTTGTGAAGGCTCGTTATTCAGAAACCGAGCTCCATTTTCTATATGCTGTCAGGTCTTTCTTCAATGTGATATAATCCTTATCAAACCTGTTGATGAGTATAATATATAAGGAAAGAAGGTTGTGGCTGGAACTAGGCAGAAGAAACCTTTTGCGAAGTTCCATTAAATTGTCAGAAACTGACATTTTTTTGACCGATTCATCTAGTTGTGGAGACCATCTTACCTGACATCCAGGATGTTCCAATAGAGCAATCTGGGGGAAGTACTCAGGTTCATAGTGGCAGTGCTGGTCAGGAAGGGAGAAATGAAGGAGAAGAGGGAGATGATCACCTTCTAAATATGGAAGAACTTGAAAGTTACTGACTGACCTGCTGAAATTCGCATCAGTCAGCATATAGTCAATAGTCAATAGTGCTAGCTCTTGTTCCTGCCAAGTATGTAAATTCTCCAGGATAGTCCCCACTTGTTGACCCATTTAATACAAATAAATTGAATGTATGGGTCATCGAGGCAAATTTAACTCCCCTATGGAAAACCCTGAACCAGCCAACTATATTCCAAGATATTAACTTAAGTCAGTTGGCTGGTCTGTGGGAGCTGGGCCTATCTTGGAGTCAGAAGATTGTGGAGTCCAATTAGAGGTGATGCCTGACTACTTTCTCCTTCAGAGGTAAATCATGGGTTTATTTGGCCTTGCACTCCTGTTTCATGCAGTTCTTGCAGTTCTTGTGCTAAGTACTTTGGACTGGGCTTAGATTGTACTCACCTCTCATGTGTAGGGCAGGAGGATCTAATTCTGCTTCCTCTAGGAGGAAGACTTCTTGGGATTTAATTACTGATAGTTCCTGGCTTAATTCTGCCCCTAAGGGAAAGGAAGGATTGGACTGTAAATACTCCAGCAGTAGTGTCTGTTGACGTTTGTCTGTTGGGGATATTGGTTGCCCCCAGCTTGACATTTGTCTGTTGGGGATATTGGTTGCCCCTGTTTACTTCCATTTCTGAGCAATAAGATGTTTCCAGTGGGGACACTGAGTCAAAAGAAAGGTGACTTCTTGCACCAGACGAATCCTGTTTCTTGTTACTTTGTGACTCTCCTTTCTCACTTCGTACTATTACTTGGTTGATGACCAACTCCATCCAGTTTTTACCTCTTAACATCACTTGGCTCTTTTTCAAGTTTTTCCCATTGTAGATCAGTTCATGCTCTTTCTATGAGCTTGAGGATCTGGTTGTAAGCTTGCTTCTTTATTTTGTATTTTAGTAAACATGGCCATAAGCCCAGAACTAACTTGTAATTTCTTTCCCTTTCTCATTGATGCCCTTTTGGCTGAAGCCATACTCCTCAATAGCTGTTGACTGGACTTTACTTTGCATAGGAGGGAACAGACAGATTTTAAAAACTCTAGTTTAAAAAATCTGGTGCTTGTCAAAAAGTTCTGTGGATAAGCAGAGTTACAGTCTTGTTCTACCTGAATGTAATAATCAGCCTTTTATAAGAGTTCTTACGTGATAGCGAATATAGGTTGTCAATATCAACCTCCATTAATTTACATTGGAGAATTTGTCTAAGGGAATTAAGCACAGCTCTTTTACTATTCCACATATTGTAATTTACTCTAAGGTTTCCCACCAGTAGAACCCACTGATTTTTTTTGGAGTCTGCTAGTGTTTTTCATATTTTTAAAATGAGATTGCAGGTTACTGGCTTGATGAATGGATGGAATGGTTTTCTGATTAGTATTTGCTCTAAGGAGGTTATTTCGGGTTTTTGTTTTGTCTTTTGAGGAACTCGCTTTCTCAACACTGCTCTTCCATCCCTTTAAGTGGAATTCTTTAAGGTTGTTTACAGCTTCCTTCAGTTCAGCCAGATATAGGTTTTTTGGTCAATTTTTGTGTACAAAATTACTACCGTCTCAGAATTGATTGTTTAATATGGAGCTCAAAGCTACTTGCCTGCTTCTTACCCATTGACTGCAGGCCTGTATCTTCCTCAGTTAGTGAAGGTAACTCCAAAGGACTTGTAAATCACTTGTTCTCTAGAATGTGGGAGTCTACCCCCAGGATGGAATATCTGTTATGAAGTGAAACATTTTCAGATGTAAGCTCCAAATTTGTTTTAAAAAAATAGTCCAGCTTTAGTTGTTTCTCAGCACTACAGCCAAGCTGATCAGCAGGTGAACGTAGCCTCTTTTCGCTCCCAGTATAGGAGTTCTTGTTTTAGCTGGGAGTTTCTTATCATCTTTATTTTCTTGTGTTATGCTTCTTGTTTGAATAAAGAGCATACATTGAAACTCCTCTAAATGCAAAACAGAGAGCACTAGAGATAGAAGGCAAACAAGAATAAGCGAAAGAGCCAAGCCATTCTCATCACTATATTTTATCTCCTTTTCTCTATACCATTCACCTCTGAGTAGTTTCTATAAATATATCCATAAATTCTGTCTTATTAATTGGCTGAATAAGCATTCCTGGGGAGAAATTCTTAATCTTCTGCAGATTATTTTGAGAATGATGATCCATAGTCTTAGTGAGAGTGGGAAAGCATAAAAGAGGTTTAAATTTAAAAGGTATAAATAGCTTGTCCAAGTGCCGTGTGTGCATTTTATCCCAGTAGTTGAAATGCAATTTTGTTTAGATTAACTAGAACTTGTTGGTCCTTTTCCTAACCCCCATAGATTTGTGATTAATTGCTTTGATTTTAGGTGAAGGCTTTTCATTTTAGGTGAAGACATTCCATTTAGCAGATTTTACCTAAGTCTTATTTTTTTTTTCCTCCAGAAAAGATCTGCCTCAGTATTCACTTTTCTGGGCAAATTCAGATTCCCAGCACCCTGAAGTCAGAACTATATTTACATTATGCTTTCAGCTTTTCCAGGGAAGGGTAGCAAATTAATATGAGAAACCGATACAACTGCAACATGTTAATAAATAATAAACAGCATGTTTATCAGCAGTTTCTGAGGCAGAAACTGTATTGAGGGCAAGAAAGTAATGACAGGAGACTGTCTTGCTGGTGTCATAATGTAAGATTACTGCAATACAGTTTATGTGGGGATGCCTTTGAAACGTGTTCAGAAGGTACAGAAGCTAGAAGAATGCCTGTCCACACTTTATTCTATAAAAGAGGGTGAAGAGTTCTTAGAAATAACTCATGGAGCACTTTTTGGTAGGCAATTGGGAGAGATGGGAAAGGTATCTCACCAATTAGAGGAGAACCCTATACAAGAGGATAGCAGATGGAAGAATGTTACCCAGACGTGTCAAAAAAATGAGATGTTCTGCCTCTCTGATAATCAGAAATCGTTTCCAGGATCTGCCCATAGATTAGGGACTCTAGACCACAGGAACAAAGGCTATTCCCCCAGCTCCCCCGAAGCTCAGAAGATACTTCACAGGCCACTGTGGATGAGAGGACTAGCTCTTCTACTCGTTAACATATTAGGACTAAGAGATGCATGCTGGTAATTGTGAACTGCTTATTGAGAGGAGTAGGAGCCAAAGTGTGTTGACTGGTCTTGTTGTCTCAAGAGGTATGCTGTCTAACTAGCACAATGTCATGGAAATGGTGGAAAGACTTGTAAAGCACAAGGACAGATATCCCTTCCTTCTCATTATTGTGGGAACAAATCATACTGCCCACTGCATTGTGGAGTATATGAAGCTAGACTACATGACCTGGGGGGGGGGAGTGAAGAACTTGGGAGCCCAGGTTGAGTTTTCATCAGTTCTTTCTGTTAATGGTTGAGGCTTAGGAAGGGAAAGAAAAATAATTCAATTAAATGACTGGCTACCTCATTGGTCTAGCCTATATTGTTGTACTTGTAGTTTAAACCCATTACTACGTGTCCTTTCCTCTGCAGCCAATTCTAACAGCATCCTGCCCTTCTCCAAATGACAACCTTTCAAATACTTAAAGAGGGCTATCATGTCCCCTCTCAACCTCCTTTTCTCCAGGCTGAACATTCCCAAGTACCTCAACCTATCTTCATCGGGCTTGGTCTGGGAACTGACTCTCTCACATGTAGCCTTTACAAGAAAATTGCAGAAGAATTATACAACAGTGACACTGGCACAATTTGGATTCCATCTCCATATATCAATATGTCACATTGAAATAATTCAATGTATTCTTTAAAAACATACACCTGGCTATTGCTGAATAGCTGCCATCCAGTCATTATCACTAAATTATGTCTTTCAGGTGCTGGAGAGGCTCTCCTGATATAACATGACAGTAACCAACAGCAGCCTGCCACAATCAATAAGGCTTAAACAAAATCAATTAAATTTGTATAAGCAGAATTTTAAATTCAAATAACCTTCACCTTTTAAAAGGTTAGGCAGTTTATGTAAATCTACTTGACATAAGCATTTTGAAAGCATAGCTGTGTTGTTCTGAAAAATGTGCAGACAGACAATATGCTCCTCAAGTATTAAAAATAAACAATTTTTCCACATATGTGAGGAATGCAACAGACTCAAATTTTAGAAAGTCTGGGTTTGCAAATTTCAATCAAACATACTGAAAATTAGATTAATGAGTAGGTAAACAATACTAGACATAAATCTGCAAACAGAAACTAGTTTCTTCATAGTGAAGGCAGTTGCCAGGGCTCAGTGGCAGAGAGGAATGCCAGTCCGCTGGTGGGACCCGCGGGTCCCCTGGAACTGTAGCACCTCCAGACTAAAGAGAAAATGCCTGCTTTGGAGGGTGGACTCCATAGCATTATATCCCACTGAATTCCCTCCCTGCCCCTAATGCTGCCCATTCCTGGCTCTACCTCTAATGTCTCTAGGTTTTTCCCAACCCAGAGCTGGCAACCCTAGTCACAAAGCACATGTTTTGCATGCAAAAGGACCCATTTACAATTCTTGGTTTCTTTAGTGTAAAGCAGTGGTCCTCAACCCCCAGTCCGGAGACTGGTACTGGTCCGTGGATCAGTCGGTACCGGGCTGCGGCTCCTCCTTGTCCTCCTCCCTGGCTGCTGCCTCGGGGGCTACCCTGCCACTCTGCTGATGGCTCACTTTTGGTGTTCTCCAGTGGCCGCCATGCTGGGGCTCTCCCTCGGCATGGCACTGCGCGGCTGCTGCTGGCAGCACCTCCCAGGGGCAGCAGGAAGTCAGGGGCACTGGCAGGAAAGCAAGTGGAGCAGGGGCTCAGGCGGCGGCCGCAACATCCCTCCAAAAAAGACTACCCCCCCCCCTCCGGGCCTCAGTAAAATTGTCAAGCATTGACGGGTCCCCGGTGAGAAAAAGGTTGGGGATCACTGGTTTAAAGGATTAGATGTCAGGAAACAAGTAGCAGACCCACTTCCAATGACAAAGCGTTCCAGCTCCAGTGATGAAGTGTTTGGAAAAAGAAAATAAACAGATGAGTTTAGTGGATGTGCGAGTTTAGCAGCAGGGTAAAGAAGCCAAGTTCCTACAGGGGTAAGCATACCTAAAAAGAGAGTTCTAATATATTTTAAAAGGCTTTTAAAAAGCAATTATGAAGGTAGGAGGTCAGCAGGAGGTTGTGGGCTATCCAGTGTATTGCACTGAGTGCAGCATGCCACTGGGTAGAAGTCAAGGGTGTGGGCTTGGTGCAAGGAGCTCCTAGTTCTTAAGGAACAAGTTTGCATCCTCAGCTGGAGAAGCAGAGACAATCAGTTAGGCACACAGGTAACTTGGGGACTTGTTAGATGTGTCTCACTCCAAAAATGGCAGTCCCACCACTGTCAGGGAGCACGAGAGACAAGGGGAAACAAGGCTCCATGCTAAAGAAAGGGGGAAAGTTCCCATAGAAGGGACCCCATCAATAGTTGGTTAACAGATATCCTTTCTCACCAAGGAACCATTCTTGACATGGAGGGGGGGAAGGGGCTCTTGGCAGTTGATGATTGATCCTTAGGCATGTAGATTAAGCTGCCCATCCGTCACGCTTCTAACGGGACTGCCCCACCTTCAGGCCACTTGCCCCGCATCACGCCATGTTCCACGGATGTCCCGCGACAGCGCTCTGCCCATCGTGAGGCGAGGTCGCGTGGGGCAAGGCGAGGTGGTGCAGGACGAGGCAAAGCAGGCATCTGTAGGGAGGCGGAGGCTGTGGCGGCGGAGCCACGCAGCGGGCCAGCAGGGATGGGGCAGGCAGTCAGGCGGCTGCCTCCACCCCGCCCCCATTTCCAGGGCTAGTGGGGATGTTGCAGCGGTCAGGCGGCTGCCTCCGTCCCTTTCCCCATTTTGTTGTGGCCGGCCGGCTGGCTGGTCAGAAAGGAGGCAAAGGCAAGCTGGGCGGCAAGCAAATGAGGCAGGTGCTGCTAGAGCCGAAACGGGCTGCTCCCTGTTCCTGCCGAGCCTGAGTTCCTCTCTCACGGCCGACTGGATAGACAAAGCAGGTGGGCAAGCCGGGATGGAGGGGCCAGGAAAAGAGCTGCCGCCAAACACCGCCCAACCCCCCGCCTCAGGTGCCATTGCCCTGCTACCACCCCCACCCCACCGCCGCCCCCACCCCGTCGCCGCCATCAAGCAGGATCTGCCCCCCCCCTTGGTGTCCCGCTTCAGCTTCCTCAAGATCTGGTCACCTTGATGTAGACAGAGGAGTACAAATCCACATGGTGACCTGCCTACCTGGTTCAAAGGTAGTAGACATTATGTGTGGTCTAGATAGGCTGGTAGACAGTGCTGGGAAGGAGCCAGTGGCAGTGGTATATGTTAGCACCAAAGATTTGGGGAAGTGAACTCATGTGGTCCTGTAGGAGAAATTTCAGCTGCTAGGTAGGAGACTCCAGGCCAGGACCTCCAAGCTAGTCTTCTCAGAAATGCAGGGGCAGCTGGGCAGGCACAAATTAGGAGTTTCAATTTATATCTTTCAGCGCTAGTTCTTTTTGTGTCCCGTGCAATGTGTAAATTAGGTATGCCAGGGCCTTGCATGTGCTCCCTGGGGGTCACGTGTGGGAGAAGAAAGAGCTGTTGGCACTATGATATAACTTTCAAGTGAAGACAGCACTGGGGGTGAAGCAGGAGATATTCCATCCTCACCAGGCATGTGATAATCCTGCTGTACATTGCTGAATCAAAGCTGTTGAAACAATGTGATACCTGTGCACTGTCATTAACTATTACTGCTGCAAAAAATCAATAGGGTACATCTGTGCTGATTTCCAACATACTTACAGCTCTGGCCTAGTTTAATCCAATCTCATTTACACACAATTCCTTCCTTCCATATCAGCAGAGAATATTGGTTTGCTCAGAAAAAGAGATTGGGAAATCAGAAGTGCCACAAACTGGTTTTCAGCCATGAAGCTGCCTATGATACTGTGCCTGCGCTCTACATCCTTTAATGTTATTTACTGTGTGAGACTAAAGATTATCTCTGTCATATGACTCAGAAATAAGAGCCTTTTTTTAAAAAAAACATTGTTTATTAAATTTATTGAAAAAAGAAAAGCTTGATGAAGTATAACAGATACTATAAACCACCCTTGTGGGAGTTTGAGCCTTGACAAAATGGAAGAAAACAAATTAAGAATGTTTTAATGGGAAAATCTGAAGGAAAATATATGCCTAATATACAGATGATAAAACTAATAAATAGCAACACAGAAAGAGTAAAGAACTTTATAGGTTGCCTAAGGAGTCAGATATTGTTGCAAAAATTAAATCACAATGGCTAAGATGGATTGGACACATATTCAGAATGCTTGCTTTAAAAAAAGCCATGAGAAATTTAAAAGGATCATCAGAAGACCTCCAGATGACCTAGACATGTGGGTATTGTAGAAAGTAACTGAAAAGTTGCTAGTCTATTTACAGGCTAAGATAGAAAAGAATGCATCAAAAAGGAAAGAATGGTAAAAAAAACAACAAAACAAAACAAAAAACAGATACTGAAACAAGCCTTCATGATTTGCAGGATTATCACCATTTCAAACCAGATGTGCTGGCTCCAGATTGAAGACCTGATCAAATTCAAGGTTTCGGTCATTACCTTCAAATCCCTTTATGTTCTGGGATGCACATATATATGGAGCTGCCTCTTCTCATATGTCCTGCAAAAGAACTTAAGATCTAGGGAGCAAAATCTGCTCAAAAGTATTAACCTGGCCTCAACCAGGACTTTTCAGCCCTGGTCCTAGCCTGATGGAACACGCTCCCTGGAGAAATCAGGGCACTGTAGGGGACACTGGACAGCTCTGCAGGCAGAACTTTTCCACCAGGCCTACAGTTGAGGCCTAAAATAGTGTCAAAATCTTGGCCTCCCAATTCAAAACACCAGCCAAATTTCAGAATCTGAAAGACGGAGGTCCTGTAGCTGGGTAGGAATGGACCATGTGAGGAAGCAGGTCTGCCCACCCTGCATGGTGTGCAGTTCTCAGCAATTCACTCCACCAGTAACCTGGGCATGATCCTGGATGCTTCCCTTACAATGGAAGCCCAGGTCACAAAGTTAGCACAGCTGTCATTTTACCACCTCCGTCAAGCCAAGCTACGATTTTTTAGTTATTTATTTATTTAGGTTTCTATACCACCCATTTCTTTGCAGCTCTGGACGGTTTACGCTGAACATTATATAACTTACACGGAACGTTATACAGACTGTAACATCAAAACAACTTTCAATAAAGCATCAAAAAGATTACAAAACCACATTTATAATATAAATAATAATTAACTAACATTGGGAGGTTAACTCTTTCAGTCATGAGGGGGCGTCAGGGATCAGCAGGTGTTCTGAGTCAGTCAGCCTTAATCAAATGCCTGGTGGAAGAGCTCCCTCTTGCAGGCCCTGCGGAACTGCGGAAGTTTGGGCAGGGCTCTGATCTCCTCAGGGAGCTCGTTCCACCAGGTGGGGGCCAGGACCGAGAAGGCTCTGGCCCTTGTTGAGGTCCAACACGCTGCTCTGGGGCCAGGGATCCGCAGCCAGTTGGAGGTGGCGGAGCGTAAGACTCTTTTGGGGGTACAGGGAGGGAGGCAGTCTCTCAAATACACTGGGCCCAAACTGCGTATGGCCTTAAAGGTGATGACCAGAACCTTAAGCTTAATCCAGAATTCAACTGGGAGCCAGCCAAGTTGTTGGAGTGCCGGCCAGATGTGGGAGCTCCATGATGTTTTAGTGAGAATCCTGACCACAGCATTCTGCACCAGTTGTAGTTTCTGGATCAAGGATGAGGGTAGGCCTGTGTAGAGCGAGTTGCAGAAGTCCAGCCTAGAGGTGACTGTCGCATGGATCACTGTGGCTAGGTGTTCCGGGGCCAGGTAGAGCGCTAGTAGCTTGACTTGGCGGAGGTGGTAGAATGCCTGCCATGCTACCTTTGTGACCTGGCTTCCATTGTAAGGGAAGCATCCAGGATCACACCAAGTGATGCGGAGTGTACTGGTGAAAGATTCACACTGTCCAGGCTGGGCAGACGCGCCTCCTCCCATGGTCCCTTCCTACCCAACAATAGGACCTCCATCTTTGTAGGGTTGAGCTTCAGGCGACACTGTTTGATCCATTTTGTCACTGCTTCCAGACATCTGGCTAAGGGTTCTGAGGGGGAATCAGAGCGGTCATCCATCAGGAGGAAGAGCTGGGTGTCATCCGCATATTGGTGGCAGCCGATCCCAAACCTCAATACCAGCTGAGCCAGAGGGCGCATAAAGATGTTAAATAAGATAGGAGAGAGGACTTTTCCTTGTGGGACTCCACATGTGAGTTGGTGTTGGTTAGATATTCTCTCTCATATCACTACCCTCTGTGGGGGGCCCCGGAGGAAGGAATTCTGCCATTTGAGGGCCGTTCCCCCTATTCCAGTGTCAGCTAGGAGCTCATGATCTACTGTGTCAAATGTTGCTGATAGGTCTAATAGTATGAGCAGCGCTGACCTGCCCTGGTCTAGCTGGCATCGGAGATCGTCCATCAGGGCAACTAGCGCTGTCTCCACCCCATGTCCAGGCTGGAAGCCCGACTGAAATGGGTCAAGGGCTGAAGTTTCCTCCAGAAATGCTGATATTTGGTCCGCAGCAGTCCTTTCAACCAACTTCCCCAGAAACGCTAAGTGCGAAACGGGGCGATAGTTGTCAGGCTCCTGCGCAGACAGAGATGGTTTCTTGAGTAACGGGCGTAACACTGCCTCTTTTATTCCCTCTGGGAAATTTTCCTGTTGAAATGGAGAGGTTAATTATTTTCCAGAGGGGGGCTCCTATTCTTCTGTCTGTTGTTTTTAGGAGTCATGATGGGTATGGGTCTAGTGGGCAAGTGGTTGGCCTTGGCCCCAGAACACCTAGCCACAGTGATCCATGCAATGGTCAACTCTAGCCTGGACTTCTGCAAATTGCTCTATGCAGGTCTACTCTTGTCCTTGATCTGGAAACTACAACTGGTGCAAAGGCCAGGATTCTCACCTTGGAGATACCACATCTAGCCTATACTTCAACAGCTCATCTGGCTCCCAACTGAATTCCGGATTAGGGTTAAGGTTTTGGTACTTACCTTCCAGGCCATATGCAGTCTGGGCCCAGTGTACATGAGAGACAGTCTCCCTGCCTATAACCCCAAAAGAGGCTTACAATCCACTACCTCCAACTGGCTGGTGATCCCTGGCCTCAAAGAAGCATGCTGCACTTCAACAAGGGCCAGAGCCTTCTCTGTCCTGTCCCCCATGTGGTAGAATGACCTCCCTGAAGAGATCAGGGCCCTGTCCGAACTCCCACAATTTTGCAGGGCCTGCAAAAGGGAACTCCTGCATCAGGCATTTGCTTGAGGCTGACCGATCCAACAACATCTGCTGGTCCCCCCCTCAGGTACCCCCTTCCATGACTGAATAATCTGACCTACTCCCTAATAGGCTCATGGCGGGTAACAACAGTCTTAAAACACCCATTAAAACTTCCATTAAAAGACTCAGAAACTCCCAACATGATGGAAAATAACCCACTCCCACCCCTGCTGCCAAGGCGATAGACAAATGGAGCAGGAGCAATGTACACTTCAAATCCCAGGGGGGACAATAGATCTACCTCGCCGTTAAAATGTTTTGTTTTGAAAATGTTGTTACCTGCCCGGAGCCCCCAGGTAAGGGCAGGTATAAATAAATCATCATCACCATCATCATCATCAACAGTTTTTCCTGGGGTAAAGGTAAAGGTATCCCCTGTGCAAGCACCGGGTCATGTCTGACCCTTGGGGTGACGCCCTCCAGCGTTTTCATGGCAGACTCAATACGGGGTGGTTTGCCAGTGCCTTCCCCAGTCATTACCGTTTACCCCCCAGCAAGCTGGGTACTCATTTTACCGACCTCGGAAGGATGGAAAGCTGAGTCAACCTTGAGCTGGCTGCTGGGATCCAACTCCCAGCCTCATGGGCAGAGCTTTCAGACTGCATGTCTGCTGTCTTTCCACTCTGTGCCACAATATGTGTTCCTGTGGTACACATAGATTATTCCTAATCAGTGAAGCTCTAGATATAGGGACATATATATACCATCCTTTCTCAAGTGTTTTACCAATGAGAAATCCCTGAAACATTCATCAGGCTTCAAGAAACCCCAGAACTGGCATGATCATGCAGAATATGGTTGGGAAGCATAGCTGCGTACACTTCAAGGCTCCTTCCCTCCTCCTCCACTCCAAGCCCATCACTGGCTATTTTGAGCAGGGGCGTGGTCACAATATATCTGGTCATATACCCAAGCCATGTTTAACAAAAAATATATACAAAATTAATTAACTCCCGCCCATTTGAGAAATTCTTCCAGGGTCATCAAGAAACCCCAGGGTTTCATGATACCCTAGTTGAGAAATCCTGATATATAGTATAGAGTATTGTATTATGCATGAACATTTAAATGTTGTTGTTAGGTGCGAAGTCGTGTCCGACCCATCGCGACCCCATGGACAATGATCCTCCAGGCCTTCCTGTCCCCTACCATTCCCTGGAATCCATTTAAGTTTGCACCAACTGCTTCAGTGAACTTGAACACAAGAAATTCAGGTTCAAACAGAACTAGCATTCCTTCCCACTGCTCCTGGGGATGGCAGGAGAAAAATAATGAAAGAAAAATCACTGTCAGGAGATGATGTCACTTAAAGGATAATTCCAGAAGGGAAATCCAAATCTATAGTTTTTACCATAGCTTTTCTAGTGATTCCTAGAAAGACATAGCATCCCTTCCAGAGAAGTGATGTCCTGCTGTCTCCATTTTCCTACTCCAAAATTCCTGCCAGATGCCAAGCTGTATTTGGCAAACCTAAGTTTAAATCTACATGAAGCTCATTGGTTGGTAACTACTGTTGATTCCACCTGCCACAAAGATATAAATCCAGTGAATTTTCTTTGCCCACCACCTTTCTTTGCCCACCACCAGGCTTCCCACTGAATCCTCCTTTCCCATCCATCTATTTACATGTCTCCCAATTGCTTGTGTCCTCCCACCACATATGCTGACAGCTGCCTGCACACCCATTCCCCTGACAGTTCTGGTGGCACATGTGGTCTGCAGTGCTACCACTATGGGTCCCAGGAGCACTACTCCTGCCATATACCACATTCCCACTACATGATGGGAAGTACATGTAGTTGGGAGAACTTGAGGGCAAGTAAGTACATGGCTGGCAGAAGGACATCTGGGTGGGAGATCAGTGATAACAGATCCCAGCAGAAGTCCTAGCCCCTAGCAGCAGCCCCATCTTGATACCAGCCCTGATATAAATCAATAAATGTAATTCTATGTGGAATGAATCTGGTCTGAATCCATGTTAATTTATACTGGGGTACCTCTGCACAGGATTGCACTGAGCAGCATTGTTCTTGCTTGCCTGGAAGAAGATATAGATATAGATGTGATATATTCATTATTATTATCATTTATCATGTGTGTAGGGTGAAGCCAGGAGATCTGAGAATTGTCTGGCAGCCAGGCAAGGGATGTTCAGATGTGATTTGTCATTTCCTGCCTCCATGTTATGACCATTATGACCCTTAGTGTTACTTTGTGGAACTCCAATCAAATCCTTGGAGGTCTCCCATCCAAATACTATCCAGGGTCTGGCTTGCTTAGGCTTGCTAAGCTTCCAAATTCTAATGAGATCGGACTTGCCTGGGCTATCCAGGTCAGGGCTGTATAAATGAGAGATTTACCCCTTGGTCTCTGTGGTGTTCTCTGGATGGTAACTTATGCAAGACTCTTTATCAACAGGCAACAATATGTTATGAATGTTATTAACCAGAGGACTCCAATAGTAGAAAGCCTTTTTATTTTCTCCTCCGCCTGAATAACCATAAGTTTCCCTTAGTCTCTGGTTATGACTTCCCACCAGCCTTTTAAAGGAACCTAATTCTGTAGTCTGAAAACCATTCTTAGGCTTGGTATTGATTCTTCTTTCTTATCCTCCCACCCGTCTTTTGCAGAAACAATTAAAGCACTCCTAAATGACAATGAACTTCTTATGAACAATTAATCAGCCGTATTTTTCCTAAACAGCTCAGTTGTGACAATGAGCTCTCTTGTGCACTCCAATGAGAATGCTCATATTATGTATGCACACAAATCACAAGCCCGTTGAAAATGTCATGTTTTCAATAAATCACTCCAGCACCTGGCAGATCATTCCCTGAACACTGAGTCACTTTTCAGTTTCGACTTCAAAAGTTATTCATCCATCAAATAATTAATAGCAATGGAATCCAATGTGACAAATAACAGGAATCAAAGTTCAAGCTGTTAGAAAGCGAAAACTTAACAGAGATCGCATCTCTGTTATGCCTCTGTGCTTTACTGTCTG
Source organism: Paroedura picta (assembly GCF_049243985.1). NCBI lineage: Eukaryota > Metazoa > Chordata > Lepidosauria > Squamata > Gekkonidae > Paroedura > Paroedura picta. The sequence goes on from NC_135374.1 coordinate 56,817,549, forward strand.
CATTCCTTATTGAACCCACTTTCTCTTCAAGAAATCACTTCTCTAACTACTAAATATCTTTGGCTTCATTTCAAAATTTCAGTGCTCACAAAAGTTGTTCATTGCCTTGGGTATGCCCTTATCCCTTAATTATGAATTGCCAGATTTTGTTTTGTTGTTTTAAAATAAATCCTTTCTGTACCCAGAAGCTAAAGAGGGGATGTATTGCTTGCAATGAATATAATTTTGTAAGTGGCCTCTAACCCAAATTTCCATTTTATTTGGTTCTGATAAGGACGATTATCTCCCTCTTATCCTGAAATCCTCAACATTATTTTTTTCTCTATTTGTTCTGAAATGTTTTGGTATTCTCTTGACCTTCCAAATGATTTTCCAGGAAAGGAACCAGAAGACAATGCCTCCAAAAATAGTGCAAGTTGCAAGTTCTACCCTCCAGCTAAGTCACTCCCTCCCTACATTTTCCCAGCCATGTTCACCTGCTGGGTCCATGAAAGCCCTTCCTTGCAGCCTTGCTAGCTAACTAGAATTCTATCATTAGAGGGAGTTTATTTGTAGCCAGATGTTTGAGTCCAAGGAACTAGGGAATTCTGTTCTGTATGTCCATGTGCATGATCCTAGAAGCATTATGGCTCTGTTCTGATAAGATGCTGAAGTCTGGACTAGATAGTGACAAAAGGCTAGCCCAAGACTATGAAGTGAATACAAGGCAATGGTGGAACTACAGCCCAAAGCATCAGATCATTTGACCTCCATATCCGAGTTTGCAACATCCTTTTCCAGCCTGCAGCCCGGCATGAAACCTCCAGTGCATAAACGGTCTAAGAGTGGCAGCCTTTAATCTGGGGAACTGGGCGACCTTGGGCCAGTCACAGTTCAGGGCTCTCTCAGCCTCACCTACCTCACATGGTATCTATTGTGGGAGAGGACAGGTAGGCAATGTAAGCCACTTGGAAACTCCTTCAGGTAGAGAAAAGTACAGTATAAAAACTTTTCTTAGGTTTTTCCTCCTTTTTCCTCCTTTTAGGCTTTGGCCTCAAATCTCCTGGAATTTTAAAAGCTAGAGTTGGAAACCCTGCACCACAAATTGAGTAGATAGTAGAGGTCACTGACACCAATCCTACAAATTATTTTCCCTTCCAAACATTGTCATGTGGATTATGATGACAGCATGCCATTCATGTGCATTTAGTTTGTTCAGGATTTCCAAAATGGTGGGTCTCATTGCGTTGTATGCTGAACAAGGAGCTGAAATAAGAGAAACAGATGCTCTCTCCTGAAGTGAGCTTTTGAGGATTACCAGATAATGCACCTAGAATGACTTTAGTTTATTGAGGGTTATGCCCCCCCTCTCTACCAATCTTAGTAAGCTTATACACAACATGTGGCTGAATATCATTCTACACATTAAAAGGCATTTTGTTAGCATCATCTAAAAAGATACAGAAGCATTTAGTTTCTCCAGTAGCTAAGAATACCCCCAGACTATGTAACATCCCTTTATTAATACTTCTAATGCTGATGTGAAATTAAAGTGCTCCACTAAACTAAGAAATGTACTGCTCATTTTTAGCTCAGTGTCTGTAGAAGGGGAACAACTTTTCTCTTGGTATTCTTGTATTCCTCCCTGCTGGCTGTCATAGCAGTCTAAATTTAATGTGAAATGGACATACCCCAGATCTCCCCACCCCCACCAATAAAACAACCTATGGACTTCAAGCACAAACAATCACCTGACATAGCTGGCAACAATGGTAAAAAAAAATTCTGTGGTAGTTGATGAGGTGAGCAGCAGTCTCCAGGATATACACAAATCATTAACAAGAGAGGAACTTTCTGTATTTCCAGCTATTGTCAAACTGTGAAATGAGACTTTATCAGGTGGTTAGGATGGGCAGAATCACAGGACTACTTTAAAATTTCTCACTACTGTTGTAATGCATACCGTCTCTTCAGGTATGTGCCCTCTGCCAGTTGAAACTAAAGATAATATTTAGGGTCTGTCTGCACGCCATAAATTGAGTGTCATACACCACCACCACCACCCCCCGCAGACACCAAACTACAATATCCACCATTTTAATGTGCAAGTTGGTGAATCCCCAAAAGTGGATTCATCAACTTAAAAAGCGCTTTCCCCCAGTGGACAACCAGCAGACTACACACTAAAGAAATGAATGGAGGCGAAGAAGTGCTATCTCTGCCTCCAACGTCCCACCCTTGCACCTATCTCCCCCCCCCCTTCCAGGGACGGGAATGAGATTAATTTTTTTAAGATTCAAGACTTGTGTTTCCATCAGGGGTGGCATTCAAAAGCACTATGCATCTATGATTAAATATGCACTTAAACGGATATTTTAAAAATTGGCGAGCTTATACACATGTGGCAGGACCTTTAAAAAAAGGAGAAAGGGGATTGGCTGCCTGGCTTGATTGACAGGTGGAAGAGAGTTGCGTATAAACCACGTTGTTCTCTTCCACCATTTCCAAAAGCACTTGTGAAGGGTGAGAAGTGCAAAAAGGCATCAGACTACAAGAAGACAGCAAGAAGGTGAGGAATGGCCGGAGGCATGGCAATATTTAGTACTACACCATTCACCTAGTATAATGCTATTTTTAGCGATGTGCGGAAATGCCCTCAGTGCCTTTAAAGGCAGTCAAGTCTAAAATACTGTATAGAATTGCATTCTGTACATTGCTGTCATAGAGAGTTAAGCAATGAAAAAAACGAGCAAAACTTGTTTTCTTTTTTGTGAACACCAGAGAGGGGGAATTAAGATGCCATTTAGATGTAAGATCGGTTATTGAGGAATTACAACTGGTGTTTCATAGAGTCTGTTTTGTTTTATGAAGCATTAACCATGTAGATAAGTCCCATTCAAAGATATGAAACACAATCATGCTAGGATACAGTCCAATCACAGCAATTTAATTTGATAATTATGTTCTATCACATGGATCAAAACTAACATAATCTCACCATTGTAGATATACAATGTACTTAAAGGAACCCATTTAAAGGCTAAACATTCATTTCATGGAGCAATGAATTGAAATATTACATGGTGAGAAATTGAGCTTGGAAATATTTCAGAATGAAATATTTTCAAGCTCAATTTCTCGCCATGTAATATCACTTACACTTACTTTTCAAACTACTATGCTAAAAAAATTATTTTCTAGTTCTAGTGTGATTCTGCTTTAGCTTTAAATTCCAACGCCCCTTGCCCCAGATTAACCATGTACTTTCCCTGATTACACAACAAAACAATTTATTGTATTTTATGTATGCTGGTTTTATTTGATGCCTGAGCACTGATAAAGGCAATGATGCCAAAATGTGTCTGGTCAGTGGAAGCATTAGTATGCATGTACACATTGATTTTATTGAGGCTATGTTATAAGCTTTGGATTTTTAACCGAAATAAATATTAATACTATCTTTTCTGAAAAACTGTGTTCTACCCTGGCAAACCACCCCGTATTGAGTCTGCCATGAAAACGCTAGAGGGCGTCACCCCAAGGGTCAGACATGACTCGGTGCTTGCACAGGGGATACCTTTACCTTTTACCCTACATAGGCTTAAGTTCATTTTCCTTTTTAGGTTCCTAACTTCCAGGAATGTGCCAGGGGCTTGTGTAGGCAAATATTTATATATGAGAGCATAATCTTACATAGCAAATAAATTACTGGTGAGAGAGAGAGAGAGAGAGAATTTGTAGTCTAACAACATAAACTGAATCCAAAAGTGAGGCCTACCAGGAAATACTATTCAGTATAACAATTAATATATAATTTGGGGACATTTCCATAAAGCAGGAAAAAGCATAATGATTTTTCACCACTGTATACGTTTTCCGAAGTACAGCAAGGGATACATCCATATGTATCATTCCTCTGTTTCTCATTACGTACTATTCTAATGCTAATTTTTTCTTAAGTATTCACAGAGGGAATTATCCTTAGTCCATCAGTGATGTGCTGTATACGATACGATAGATCCTTTGCTCCAACATGCCTGATGAGTCATAAAAAGTTGAACATTGCATGTCTCTGAAAATACCTTGCATCTTTCTAAATGCACTGAGGGCAGCAGATAAGCCACTTAGAACACAAAGCATGATCCTTGTTTACAGATATTGCCTAATTATTGAAGTTTGTCAAATATATCTTTATCATTATAAGAATGCATTTGTTAACAAAACACTTGCAAATGAAAATGAGCAACTGACAAGAAAACATAGTTGTGTGCACCTGTAACTGTTGTTTATTGCCGTCTTCTATGCAGACATACATTGGGACTGTGCCTGTACAAGCCAACCATAGACATTTTCTTAGTAGCTCAAAAACTCCATAACAGGGTCACTCCACACCTTTTGGAGCCACTACATGCACAGGATTCCCACTCAATGCAACATATGCTCTGACAGTGGATACCCACTTTCCTCATTTCCCACTAAGCCACCCCAAGTTCCCTACCATGGCACAATAGGCTCTGTGAGAGCTCACATTTAGGCAGAAGGGATGGAATATATGCCTGCATAGAATATGCTGATGAACAGTTGCAGGTAAGTTCTGCAACTCTGTTTTCATCTTCTGTCTTCCTGTGAAACCTCATATTGGGACCATTAGTGAGCTACTCACCAAAGGAGGTGGGGTGAGTTTCTCACTGGAACAGAGCTTCTAGAATAGCCTTGCCCATGTCTGCTTCATTTCTCACCTGAAGGTCTAAAGTATAGTGCTTCTATCTATAGTCCTCTATCGACCAGGTTGCCACCTTGCAGATTTTCCAGAAGGGGAAGCCATCAGTGGCCTGTGCCCATCATCTTTTTTATCAACTGGGATGGGAATTGATACACTAACAATGGCTTGGAGTGTTGTCTTTGACCGCTATGGAAGGGAGTAGTGAAGCCATGCTGACTTTGAAAGAAATATTGCCTAGTATTCAGGGCCAAGGAGAACATGCTCAACTATCTAGCTGTCTACCAGTTCTTTTTCATAGCAAAGAGGAAATCATCAATGAGAAGAGAGTTGATTCACTCAAAGGGGAGATTTTCAATTTTAGAGTGAATTTCTGGAGGGGAAATGGTATTAAGTAGCCATGAGTGTCTCCTGAGAACTATGGCAGAGGCCATAGAACTATGGCAGAGGCTTATACATCTGGAGACTTCACCTGAAAGTCCTAGAGAAGATAAATATGAACATCTGGATTATGCCTCCATGGTGACCAAAGTGGCCCTTTTTGGAGGGAATAGAGTTGTCCTGACAAATGGACCCACTGGAACCGACAGGACCGATGGGGGCCCAGAGCATGGTTTAGTAGTCAGAGCCTGGGGAGGTGGGACTGAAACTACTAACCCTAAATTCAGAATTATTCCAGATGGAACTAAGGGGGACGAAGTCTTCTTTTACAACACAGCTTTCAATCTAGAGACTGTATCTGACTAAGCCTTAGGTATAAATCACTGACAAATCGGACATTCTTCATCGTTATGGGCCTCTCCTAAGCATAGCACAAGGAGCTCATGCTTGCTGCTGTGCATCATTTTGGCTCCAAACTTGGAACATTTGACCAGTGCTTTGGACACCATGATGAAGGACCACAAACCAACATTGGGGAGCATCTGGTCCACAGTATGGCTTGCCTTCCATGAAAAGGACTCACAAAACCACTCTTTAGAAAAGTAGGCTAAGTGGGGAAAGTAGCCTATTTTTCAAAACAACAACTAACCATGGAGTGTGCTAGAAAGTTTCCTATCCCTGCAGTTCCAAAAATAGAAGGGGGTGCCCACTGTTGGAGCATGTGACATGTTGAGTGGGAATCACACACATGCACTGGTTCCATTGCAGAGCACCCCTATTTTTGAGTTTTAAACTAAGAAGAAAATTTCTGCAGCCAGCCTGCACAGGTGCAGTCCTGATGTAAGGCTGCACAAGATGATGGAAGATGTACTTTAATTACATACAGGAAGGCAAACTTCTGCCAGCCTAGGTCAAAGAAGCTAATTAAATATAACCTCTAATAGCCCCCCCCCCCCTTTAAAAAGCACTCTAAATCTGGCAACAGACCTATTCAAAGCAATGGCACTAGATATCAGCTGTAATTGATGTTGCTACTAGTTATAGATGATTTTAATATGCATTATTTTAATTATATTATTGCTCTATTGATGCTGTACACTGCCTTGAGTTGGCCTACCAGGAGAGCGGCATATAAATGGAATATAATAAAAATAAATAAATCTCTGCAGTTAGCAGAAGCCAGTTCCAGGTAGTGGTTCTTCTTATATATCAATTAATGGGCTTCAAGCATGCTATCTATGAGGCTGCTTTGGAACAGCTATTGATTGAGCTATTGCATGCTCAATCAATGACTATCCCAGAAAGAAGAAAACACTGCAGGAGCTCTAAGAAGCCTATTTGAATGAATAGAGAACTTCAAGAGGAACTAAGAAAGAAAAGGAAAATGTTCAGGAAATGGAGGGAAGGACAGAGCTCTAAAGAAGAGTACCTACAGGTTACTAGGCACTGTAGATCAATCATCAGAAAGGCCAAAGCTGAAAGTGAGCTATTCAGTTATGTGAGGAGCAAAGTAAAGGAGGCAATAGGCCCGCTGTTGGTTGCAGATGGACAAACTCTAATGGAAGATGCAGAGAAAGCAGAAAGGCTTAGCGCCTATTTTACATCTGTTTTTTCCCACAGGTCAAAGGGTTTAGGCACATCTAGAGATAGCAGTAGCCAAAGGATAGTGTCTGGGTGGCAGGTTGACATGGATAGAGAAGTTATCGAGAGGCATTTAGCTGCACTGGATGAGTACAAATCCCCTGGGCCGGATGAAATGCACCCGAGAGTGCTCAAATAACTTTCCAGAGAACTAGCAGAACCCTTGTCCATCATCTTTGGGACCTCTTTAAGGACTAGAGATGTCCCGGAGGACTGGAAGAGAGCAAATGTTATTCCGATCTTCAAAAAAGGGAGGAAGGATGACCCGGGAAATTACAGACCAGTGAGTCTGACCTCTGTTGTGGGGAAGATAATGGAGCAGATATTAAAGGGAGCGATCTGCAAACATCTGGAGGACAATTTGGTGATCTAAGGAAGTCAGCATGGATTTGTCTCCAACAGGTCCTGTCAGACCAACCTGGTTTCCTTTTTTGACCAAGTAACAGGTTTGCTGGATCGTGGAAATTCGGTTGATGTCATTTACTTGGATTTTAGTAAAGCTTTTGATAAGGTTCCCCATGATGTTCTGATGGATAAATTGAAGGACTGCAATCTGGATTTTCAGTTAGGTGGATAGGGAATTGGTTAGAGAACCGCACTCAAAGAGTTGTTGTCAATAGTATTTCATCAGACTGGAGGAAGGTGAGTAGTGGGGTACCTCAGGGCTCGGGGCTCGGCCCGGTACTTTTTAACATATTTATTAATGATCTAGATGAGGGGGTGGAGGGACTACTCATCAAGTTTGCAGATGACACCAAATTGGGAGGACTGGCAAATACTTCGGAAGATAGAGACGGAGTTCAACGAGATCTGAACACAATGGAAAAATGGGCAAATGAGAACAAGATGCAATTTAATAAAGATAAGTGTAAAGTTCTGCATCTGGGTCAGAAAAATGAAAAGCATGCCTACTGGATGGGGGATACGCTTCTAGGTAACACTGTGTGTGAACGAGACCTTGGGGTACTTGGGTATTGTAAACTAAATATGAGCAGGCAGTGTGATGCAGCAGTAAAAAGGGTGAATGCCATTTTGGGCTGTATCAAAAGGGGCATCACATCAAAATCACAAGATGTCATAGTCCCATTGTATACAGCACTGGTCAGACCACACCTGGAGTACTGTGTGCAGTTCTGGAGGCCTCACTTCAAGAAGGACGTAGATAAAATTGAAAGTGTACAGAGGAGAGCGACGAAGATGATCTGGGGTCAAGGGACCAAGACCTATGAAGATAGGTTAAGGGACATGGGAATGTTCAGCCTGGAGAAAAGGAGGTTGAGAGGGGACATGATAGCCCTCTTTAAGTATTTGAAAGTATGTCACTTGGAGGAGGGCAGGGTTGTTGGCTGCAGAGGGCAGGGTTGTTGGCTGCAGAGGAGAGGACACGCAGTAATGGGTTTAAACTACAAGTATAACAATATAGGCTAGATATCAAGAAAAATTTTTCACAGTCAGAGTAGTTCAGCAGTGGAATAGGCTGCCTAAGGAGTTGGTGAGCTCCCCCTCACTGGCAGTCTTTAAGCAAAGGTTGGATACACACTTTTCTTGGATGCTTAGGGCTGATCCTGCGTAGAGCAGGGGGTTGGACTAGATGGCCTGAATGACCCCTTCCAACTCTATGATTCTATGATTCTATGAACAGTCATTGGAAACTTCCACTATTTTGATCAATAGTGCCAGGGTCCATCACAAACATATTCTACTTGGCTCCAGCTTTGTTTTTGAAAGTTCTTCAAACAGTCTAGAACCAGGGACATGAAAGACTGAAACCTACAAGCCTGCCTGCTTATCTTCTTCAAAGGCCCATTTCGCATGCCCCCAGCTTTCTGAAATGAGGTTGGTGGAGACCACGGAGATGATCTTTTCTAACATTACACATCATTCATGGAAGTCCTGGTGGCTTGTAGGTGCCAGGCAAAGTCTTTGTGGGCCTTTGTATTTTATAACCTCCCATCCTTTTATACTTTCCTGTTATTGGCCTTTCAATGACACTCAGCTATGTTGCCCCCCAGTTTCATACTATTTTTATAAATTTTAATTGATTATTTTAACATGCTGTTTTATAAATAACTTGTAATCCAGTTCCCATGTTAGGAGCAAAAAATAGTGACATCAAAATAAAGGCAAAATCACACCATCACACTAGATACATCACATTACTTGGGTCAGGTTTTCTAAGTATGGCATGGAGAATCTTAGAGGGCACAGCAGGTCCCTACTCCCAGTACTAAGAGTTGAATGCCAGAGGGCTGCTCCTATCAAGCAAAATAAGTTTCTTAATTTTGTTTCCATATTATTAGTCCAATTTTTCCTAGATGAAATATAAAATTGAATGATTTCAATCCACTGTGCTTGGATTGAGCAGTCACTTAGACAAGTGGAAAGCCAGGCATGAAGCTCCTGTATAAAATCTGAACAGCTTATCAACTATATATCTGACTTTCATCATTTTATTGGAAGAGAAAATGCATTAAAATTCATGGGGCACATGGAATTTAAAAATACTCAAAAATTATGACTGATAGTTCCTCAGTGCATGTTTGCTGCATGTTTATAGATACAGTATTTCTACTTGTTGAGTATGTCCATTGTAAAGACACATGACTGCCCAGTGGTAAAGTCAGGCTTGGCAATTATATGGGCCACAGTAGTCATTATGAGAACATATTTTCAAGCCTAGGTTGATAATAAAATAAATGAAATGAAACAAAAAAAAATATGTAGACTACTACCACTCAATGACATTGTCTTTTTAAAGAAATTACCATCATCAGAAAAAAAGAACTGGAACTTAATTTTACTGAGAACACTGTCTGCAATGGACCCTTCATTTCCTGCTGTCTGTCATAAGTAATTTCAAATGGTTTGTTTTACTTTGTACCTTTGAAATGCAGATTAATTCAGCTTCCGAATAATTTGGCATGAGTACAATACAAAATACATCATGCTTGTCTAAAACAGGAGCATAAAGATAATCACACTGCTAAGAGGAATGAATGTAGCAGACAAGCAATGAAGATGTATGTTCTATGGGTGACTTGTAAAGAGTATTTAAAATTCTCACAATGGATTCTGGTTTTTGTTTTTTGTTTTTTAAAGGAGTGAACACTGCCCAGATGCTTTTTGTCTAAAGAGAAAGTCACACTTTTTTGTATCAGCTTTACCACATAAAAGAATACAAATTTCCTATGATCTTCATATCTCTCATTGACTCAGGTGGGTAGCCATTTTGGTCTGAATCAACATATCAAAATTCAAGTTCAGTGGCACCTTTAAAACTAACAAGGTTTAATCAAGATATAGGCTTTCATGTGCATGAATGCTTCTTCAGATACATTTAAATGGAAGTACATACATATAGGTAAAAGGTGAGCAGCAGATTAGCATACAACATTATGAAGATGTTTAACAGATGCAAGGACTAAACACGTATAACAAGCTTAAGTGCACTATTTGTTTGGATTTAATTCAGGGGAGAAAACATACTATAACAAATAAATGTATCAAAATGGGAGATTTGTGTACAAATATATCCTTCCTAATTGTTATGATCCATCCATCATCTCTCAAGCATGGAGGTAACAAACAGCATCCTTTTCTTTAAGGTAGGGTAGTTGGTTGTGCAGTGTTATCTCCTCTCTCACCAGACGAGAGAAATACATTCCAATCTACCATTCCAAATTACATTACACAAATTATATTACACCCCCCCCCCGCGCCATGACCTCCTTCCCCCCTCCCTCCCAGGTGTGAAGCTGCGGGTGTGCTTCTAGGCCTGGGGGGGAAGGCCTATTTCCCCCCCTCTACCCCCCAAGCATGGCCTCCTTCTCTACTCACACTGTCATGCTGCTTCCTCGGAAGCCACAGACAGGCTCAGGTGAGGGCCCAAATGGAAGGCGCTTCTGATTGGGCCATCACTCGACTGGATAGAACTCTTGTCTGTCCCGGTGAGGGCCCAATTGGAAGGCCCTCACCCGGAAAGGCCCCACCCACTCTCCGCCCATTTAGGCCTTAGCCTTTTATTTAACAGTGACCCGCTGTTAAAGATTCTACTGTTCATTGCATTACATTACAATCACCATTCCCATCTACTACTACAATTAAGAAATACAGTAAAAAGTAAAATAAAGATTTCTGGTCCTTCTTGGAGGGAATACAGATGTAAAGACCTTTGTTTCCATTCTGTAAAGCTTGGCAAGATCAGGGCCATTATAATGGTGAAATGTCAAATGACAAAGGGGCAAAAAAATGTCATGGAGATCACTGATCTACACCAGTATGTAACGGATAAATTGTGTACGCATAGCAGCACCCATTCCATGCATAACAAGAAAGGAAGACAGGATTTAACCCTTTATATTATCATTAAAATCAAGCTTTTTTTGTGCTTCTAGCATTTCAAAAAAGAAAGACAGCTGTTAAAATGGCATATAACATATGAAATATATTGTTCAGTTTTAAAATTTTAGCATATTTTTGGCAGAAATGACATTTTCATCCATCTGTAGTGCAGAGAATCATTATGGAAACTCGCTGGTGGTTGTTGAAGGAAATTTGCACCATCCACATGCTGTAGCATAAGGAGAGGGACTTTATTGCTGGTGAGCATGAGCATGATACAGCCATCAATTTCAGTTGTCAAGGAGGATAAATGGTAGCACTTGGGAGTTAAAAAGGAAGCCTAATTTCATCCACACTGTATTAAAGTGATGTAGAATAACAATTTCACAATGGCAGTTTTTACTTTGCATAAATTTAGGTTTATTTTTGTGCAAGATCACAAAATATATGTATTATGTATAGTCATCATCATTATGAAGCCAACACTGTGCCTCAGCAGTGTGGCTTTTATGCAGGTATGAGCTATGCATATGTAGATATTCTCCAGCTATCTGATTCCATTATGAATAGAGTAAGGACTGCAAAGCAGAAGATTTATTCTTTACACAGCATGAATGGCTCCTTAAGATTCCATACTTCAAGAATACAAGCTAAACTACACAGTGTGAAATCCTGTACCTGGTTCACACATTCACAACCAATACCTGGTACACAAATCACACTGTGATGGTAGAATAGATTTCATCATATGAGACTGCTGATGGTAAATGTCTGCATAAACAAGTTTGTGAAAATACCCAATAAGCACCGAAAGACAAAAGGTTCCACCACCTTTCTTCATTTGCTTTGCTGTGGTTTTCTGTTTGCAGGGGTACTTTTAAACGTAGTGGAACATTCCAAAATGCGACCATATAGGATCCAACATGTGTAATCTGAAGTAGCAAAATTAATTGTAACAACTCATCTCCACCTAATTCACCTGCATGTGTGAACCAGGCCTGGGTAAAAAAAAACAACTGAAATAGAATTATGGACTATACTATTTAGACTGCAAATATAGGGTTGCCAGCACGAGGCTGACAACTAACAGGATACTGCCATATTTGGGAGGGTGTCCTTCACCAGCAATGTAATGATGTCACTGGTGATGCAACGAGGTCACATTGATGGTGTTCTATGGTTTGACCATACAGTTTTGACTAAATGTTAGAGCATTGCTGGCATTGCTGGCAAAATGATGTCACATACCCTCCCCACTTTATTCCCTAATGCCTACCCAGGTGGCAGCAGGAAGGTCCAGCTGAAGGTCCCCTGCCCAAAGCAGGAACCTGGCAGCTCCATACATGAATGTAATATTTTCAATTTTTTACTTTCAGTTCTTGGGGAGATGTCGTATAGTTAAATTCAGGAAATGCTGACAAAAGTGTTTGCTCATGACAAATTAACAGAGATGAATTGAACCAGTTTCCCATCACATTGAGCAAGTTCAAAGAGAGCTCCATGGATTATCTGGTTGATCTTTTGTCTCTACCCTCTGACTACATCCTTGGAGGAACAAAGCAAACCAAGATAAGGCAGTGAGGGTAGGTAGCTGAGGAGAGTAGAGTTATCTATTGTATCAAATGCCACCAATAAATCTAATAATATCAGCAGCGCATACCCATGCTGTCATGTTGAACCTGGAGGTCATCTATGAGGGCTACAAGAGCTGTCTCAGTCCCAAATTCAGGCCTGAAACCAGACTGGAATGAACTAAGTGCATCTAGGAAATCCCTGTTCAGTGGCCTCTCTCAATTACCTTTCCCAGGGATCCAAGAAACAAGTTGTCACTTTCACAGCGGCCAGGATCTTGGCAACCTCTAACAATGAGAATGGGCAGAAGAGCTCCCCAAAAGAGCCAGATAATGGCAATTGAGCTTCCAGTACGCTATTTGCTTTAAAATTTATTGAGGGATCCTGGTAGAACTCTGAGACCCTGTCTGAAAAAAGTTCACAAATGAATCACAGCTAAAGGCCAAATCTATATTTTGCCTCTGCTGTACAACATGTTTCAGAGTCATGGAAGCTAAGCATAATTCTTCACCTTCCCTTGCCACCTATCATTTTGCTGCTTCTGTGATTTCTGGTTTGCCACAATTAAATGGAAATGGATATATCTAAACTTTTAAATCTTAGAGACCACATTTTTAAGAGCACACTGCAACCTGCTAATTAACATGCATTTAAGACAAGTGGGGCACTTTTACCATGTATTAATTTTTAGGAATATCACCATATTCTTATGTCCCCCACTCATACTTCTAATATAGCAGAACTTGTGTGGATCCAACAGCAGCAGCTTCACAATTTGTAAGACTTTTATGAGGTTTATCTATTCCTGAAGTTTATTATGGCTGCCACACTGCTGAGAAAAGGGTTCCACTTGGGGTATATTATATAGTTTGGCACTTTATTCCCACGTGGCCTAGTTGTTGTCAGTCATTCAGTCATTTTTGACTCCTTGAGATTCCAGGGCACAGCTGTCACCACAATCCCCGATCCTGCACTGCCTTCCTCAGCTGTGCAATGTTCTGGTCAGTGTCCACTTCAATCTTGTCCAGCCACCGTGCTCTTTGTTGGCCTGGTTTCCTTTCTTCTTTCTCCTAGCATTATTGCTTTCTCCATTGAGTTGGATATGGCCAAAGTAAGTAAGCTGGAGTTTTGTGATTTTGTCTAGCAATGACTTTATGCACTATAGTATTTCCTTGTTTGTGACTTTTGCTCTCCATGGAACCCACAGAAGCCTTCTTTAACACCAGTATTCAAATGAATTGATTCATCTCTTGTCCGATTTTTTCATCATCCAACTTTCACAGGCATAAATGGCTATTGGAAATATGATAGACCTGACTAACCAACATTTGGCAGTCAGGCTTATGTCGTTGCTTTTCCGTGTTCAGTTCAAGTTCATCATTGTTGAGCAATCCAGAGCAATTCAACATTTTATTTCCATACTGCAATCGCCACTCACATCAATTTGTGATCCAAGAAAAATGATTTCTTGCATGCTTTCAATCTCTTTACCATCGATTGTTATTATGACATGTCTGGGTTTTTTGCAGTTGTCATTATTTTTGTCTTTTTAGTGTTTAAGAAGAGCCTAAATTTCTTACTTACTTCATTGACCTTTGTAATCAGCTGTTCTAGGCACTCCTTAGGGCCGTTCTGCATTCGTCCAAAATAGCACAATGGTTACTAATTGAAATCGCTACAGTTTTGCCGTTATGCACAACGTCGTTGACAATCTGCAACACTCCTGAAACCGATCCGCAAAAAGCGCTTCATTGTAGCGCTTTCAGGGAAATCCCAAAAAGTGGATTCACCCTCTGGAAAGCGCTACACTCCTGCAACCAATCTGCAACACTAGCGGGAAAGTTCTGTGCGTTACCATTGTTGCGGTTTCTGCAAAGTCCCTCCCCCTGGCTCTCTCCTCTGATCTTCCGGCGAAGCGATCGCCATTTTTTTTTTCTCCAAGCGAGCGGAGATCAACGCACCGGCAAGCCTTCGTTTACCCAGTGAGGCTTCCCCGGCTGCAGTCCCTCTGTTTAAAGTCACCAAGCACAAGCATCGCAGAGGTTTGCTGGTTTATTTTCACTTTATTTTTCACACTGTTTTCGGCTGAAAATCGCGCCCGTGAGGGGGGGCGGATTTTTTTTTCACTCGGGGGAGCGTGGCAACAATGAAATGGCAGCTCAAACATCACCTGCTAGCTGGATGGGTCTCTCCGTTGCAACGAATCAACGCATATTCGTTGCAACGGGTGTGTGTGTTTTTTTTTAAAACCTTCCTTAAAGGGAAAGGGGCTGTTTGGGAGCATGATAACGGCCGCCCATTGGCTGCTTGGTGGCCAGGGGCGGGACACAGCTCAGCAATAGCGCTTCCTTTCTAGCGATTTTTGCCGAGACCGGAACCCTGTGGGAAACGATAGAAACGCAACTGGATTCCACTACAAAGGCAGGTATGCGTTACGCCAAATTCCACTATTTAAAATGGCGATTTTTCGTTCAGCAAACAATTTGCTACATGGATCCCGGTGCGGAATGGCCCTTAGTTTCTGACAGGAGAGTGGTGTCATCAGCATACTGAAGATTATAATGGGCTAGTTAGTGTGTTCCAATTATAATACTTTTAAATTCAGCTTCAGCTGGAAGCAGCAGTTAACATTACTGTGCCCTTACAATCTTATGTTTGTTCTCCTTCCAATGCATCCTAGTCTTAGGGCTCTGGCTTCCAAAACCAGGCTTGAGGCTACTTTCTTGACTATTTGCTTCTTTCTCAAGGTACCTCAATTTTTGCTTTGGGTTTTCTGAGTTTGTCTCCTATTTTCCATCCCATTTCCCCCCTTGTGTCTTTCCTGTTTCTGTTCCTTTCATTATTTGTTTTCCTCCTCTGCTTCCTCAATTATCATCCAATCTTCCTAATTAAAAAAATGATGTGCTTATCATCATGGGGGATTGGAATGCTAAAGTAGGAAGCCAAAAGATTACCGGGATAACAGGCAAATTTGGCCTTGGAGTACAAAATGAAGCAGGGCACAGGCTGGTAGAATTTTGACAAGAGAATACAATGGTCATAGCAAACACTCTTTTCCAACAACCCAAGAGACGACTCTACACATGGATAACACCAGACAGTCAACACAGAAATCAGATTGACTATTTGGAGAAATAGATTTAAGGAATTAGATATGATAGACAGAGTGCCTGAAGAACTATGGACGGAGGTTCGCAACATTGTACAAGAGGTAGCAACTAAAACCATCCCAAAGAAAAAGAAATCCAAAAAAGCAAAATGGCTGTCTGAGGAAGCTTTACAAATAGCTGAGGAGAGAAGGGAAGTGAAAGGCAAGGGAGAAAGAGAAAGATACACCCAACTGAATGCTGAATTCCAGAGAATAGCTAGAAGAGATAAGAATGCCTTCTTAAATTAACAGCGCAAACAAATAGAAGAAAACAATAGAATCTGGAGGACCAGAGATCTCTTCAAAAAAATTGGAGATATGAAGAGAACGTTTCATACAAAGATGGGCATGATAAAGGACCAAAATGGTGGGGACCTAACAGAAGCAGAAGAGATTTTTAAAAGGTGGCAAAATTATACAGAAAAACTATACAAGAGCGAGCTAAACATCCCTGATAACCACAAGGGGGTAGTCACTGACCTGGAGCCAGACATCTTGGAATGTGAAGTCAAATGGGCCTTAGGAAGTCTGAGCAACAATAAAGCTAGTGGATGTGACAGCATTCCAGTTGAACTATTCAAAATCTTAAAAGACGATGCAGTAAAAATGCTACACTCAATATGCCAGCAAATTTGGAAAATTCAACAGTGGCCACAGGATTGGAAAAGGTCAGTTTACATTCCAATCCCAAAGAAGAGCAATGCCAAAGAATGTTCAAACTACTGCACCATTGCACTTATTTCCCATGCTAGCAAAGTTATGCTCAAAATCCTACAAAATCCTCCAGCAATATGTGGACCGAGAACTTCCAGAAGTACAGGCAGGATTTCGAAGAGGCAGAAGAACTAGAGATCAAATTGCCAACATACGCTGGATCATGGAGAAAGCTAGGGAGTTCCAGAAGAACATCTACTTCTGCTTCATTGACTATGCTAAAGCCTTTGATTGTGTAGAACACAACAAATTGTGGCAAGTTCTTAAAGAGATGGGAATACCAGAGCATCTTATTTGTCTCTTGAGAAACTTATATGCAGGTCAAGTGAAAACTGTGAAAACTGAACATGGAATCACTGATTGGTTCAAAATTGAGAAAGGAGTTCTGCAAGGCTGTTTACTGTCGCCTTGCCTGTTTAACTTGTATGCGGAGCACATCATGAGAAAGGCGGGATTAGATGAGTCACAAATTGGGATTAAGATTGCAGGGAGAAATACCAATAACCTCAGGTATGCAGATGATACCACTCTAATGACAGAAAGCAAAGAGGACCTAAAGAGCCTTTTGATGTGGGTGAAGAGTGCAAAAGTTGGCTTGAAACTCAACATCAAGAAAACAAAGATCATGGCATCTGGCCCTCTCATTTCCTGGCAAATAGATGGGGAAGAAATGGAAGTAGTGACAGATTTTATTTTCCTGGGCTCCAAGATCACTGCAGATGGGGACTGCAGCAAAGAAATTAAAAGACGCTTACTCCTGGGGAGGAAAGCAATGGCAAATCTAGACAGCATCCTAAAAAGCAGAGACATCACCCTGCCAATGAAAGTGCATCTAGTCAAGGCTTCCCAGTTGCAATGTATGGCTGTGAAAGTTGGACCATAAGGAAGGCTAAGCGTCAAAGAATTGAGGCTTTTGAACTCTGGTGCTGGAGAAGACTCTTGTGAGTCCCTTGGACTGCAAGGCGAACAAACTGGTCAGCCCTAGAGGAGATCATTAGAAGGCCTGATCCTGAAGATGAAACTCAAATACTTTGACCACTTCTGAGAAGGAAGGACTCCCTGGAGAAGACCCTAATGCTGGGAGCGATTGAGGGCAAAAGAAGAAGGGGATGACAGAGAATGAGGTGGCTGGATGGAGTCACTGAAGCAGTCGGTGCAAGCTTAAATAGACTCCAGGGAATGGTAGAGGACAGGAAGGTCTGGAGGATCATTGTCCATGGGGTCGCGATGGGTTGGACATGACTTTGCACCTAACAACAACAACAACAACCTCCTGATCACTTTTAATTTCACTGATCTCCATATCCTCTTGGCTGTCTTCTCCCTCTTCTTCTGATTCTCACCATGAACATCTTCATCTATCTTCATTTATTGCAGATCCATGCAGCCCACTGTCCTACCCGAAACCTCAGATTGCACTGCTATAGTTTTATCATTTCTGCATCCATCACATCTGGAGAACAACTATGACATTGAGCACCTTTGCCTATTTTCCCCCAGCATACACACCAGGAAGCCATGGAGACACATAGCTATTCTTTCACTGGACCATGATACTGCCACAACAGCCAGTGCCTAGACCAAAAAGGCAGAACTCATCATGGGCCCCATTTTATGCCCTTGCCTTGAGGCCACTGAAGGGAGTAATCTGTGACTGCTATATCACACACTGGGTTTGAGAATGAAGGACCTCGGAAGTGATATTGGGGCAGAAATGACTTCATGGGGCTCCACTAGGATTTCCAACCTCCAGGTGGTGGGTGGATATCTCTTGGGATTACAACTTTTCCCCAGGTGACGGAAATCAGTTTACTTGGAGAAAACAGCTGCTTTGGAAGGTACCCCATTGAAACCCCTCCCCCTACCCAAGCCCCTCTCAGGCACCACCCTCTAAATATTTCCCAACCCGGAACTGTGAACCCTAGGCTTCACCTTTCCCAGCAGTTGTTACCTTGACATGATCTCTGCTGAGTTGAGTCTCTGCAAGCATTTAGGAATGGTCTGCTTTCACCCTAGGGGTTTTGCATGTACAAAATTAAAGAATATTACAGGCCATAAGTTAACAGCAATGAGACTTGGCTGCTCTTATCAGAATGTAGGATGTATCACGTTGAACCATGCCTGTGGTCCATCAAAACCATGATCCTGTTTCACACATTGGCCTGCCAGTTGTTCTGAAGAGCCAACAAACAGGGCAGAGAGGTCTCCTCTTGGTGTTGCCTCCTGGTGCAAATATGCTTGGGTCCATAGAGAAGCACTATCTTGATGACACAAGAAATCTATAATTTCTTCCTCTTTAATTACCGGGACTCAAGTCTGGATCACTTTGCTTGCTCTACTGAGCTTCTGGGGGTCTATCTGTGGAGCTGGCTCTCCTCTGTTTATTAAGTGATACTATCCTATGCTTTTCTTTCACCTCACCCCTTCCCAGTATCCTTTACCTTGTTAGTGGCCCTGTCTGTCAATCTATAACCTCCCTCCAATTCATTGTGCTATCCATGTGGGCTGGTGCTCTGTACCTCCCTGTGAAATTGTGGTTTCTTCCTTTTTCTACTGCCTGGGTAGTCATGCCACACAATTGCTGTAAGTTCCACGAAATAAGGGTGGGCTCCCACCTGATCTTCAGATGGTGATTCAGCCCAGGGAAGTATTATGTCAACTAACAGAGGCATACAACTACATTGCCAGTATATTCAGTTATAGGAGTACTGGAGTACCAAGGGTGGGATGGGGGTACAGTTTGCCCCAGGCACAGCTTGAGTAAAGTCTTTGATGTATCATGCTGCATCCAGATCAACAGCTTTCCTTCTGTTTTTAAAATGAAGATCTGGTTGCAGCCACTAGGAATGCAGAGAAATCTCAACATAACAGCAAATATTCTCAGGGCTTTTCCACACAAAGGAAATATAGTGAAATGCTTACCTGTTGCAAACACCATATTTTTGGTGTTTTGCATGACGTCATCCTCATCCAGCGACCCAGCAACAAACCAGCAGCTACATCTTCCATTTTAAACCACTAGTGGGGGAATTGCATAAACTGGATTCCCCAAAATATTTAGCGCAAATGGGAGGAGAGCAACTGCAAGCCACACACCAAGGACATGTGGGGAGCCATAGTAGTGCTAGCTCTGGGGGAATTTTTAATTAAAAATGCCTGGAGCAACGAATAGGTGTACAATCATCCAGGCAGAGCAAAAAAAAAAATCCATTTCCCCACACTTGCATACAAATCATATTTCTCCCCCCCCCTCTCTCCAAAAAAATTCAGGAAACAGATAATTTTTAAAAAGCTTAAAGGCTTGTTATTCCAAGAGGGATGACTATAAAAACAGCCCCATGCGTCTATGAATAGACACATACACATTTAAATGGAGAACTTATATTTTTAAAAAACTGGCTTCAATCACAGTCCTGTTAAAAGATGGAGAGAGGTGATTGGCTGCCTTTCTTGATTGACAGGCAAAAGAGAGGAGTGTGGATAGTCCATTCCCCTCTTCCACCATTACAAACAGGTATGCAGAGTGGCAAGATGCGCGAGACAGCAGCAGAGGAACCAGGAGGTGAGGAATTTCCAGATGCACAATTTTTTTAGCTTTACGTCTTTGAGCTGGCGTAATGCTGTTTTTTTTAATGTGTGGAATTGCCCTAAAATTGGCCAAACCAGTGTCCCCCAACCTTTTTCAGGCTGGGGACTGGGGGGGAGAGAGAGGCCCGGGGACCGGGGGGGAGAGGGAGGTGAGATTGCCGGTGAGCCGGCGCCTGCAAACCAGCAGGCACGCCTCCCTCCCCCCCTCACGGCACAGTGCTTGCAGCACTGTGAGCGATCAGCTGCCTCCCGGCGCAGCGGGTGCTGCTCTGTGTGGGCAGAGGTGTGGGTGTGGGTGCCGGTGTGCTAGCGCCTGCAAACACACAGGCGTGGCAGGTCCACGCCTGTGTGTTTGTGGCCACCTGCACCTCCCCCCTGCAGCACGGCACTCGCTGCACCGGGAGGCAGCCGATCGCTCCTGGTGCAGCAAGCGTTCACCATGGGGGGAGGGAGGCAGGCCTGCTGGTGTGCCAGTGCCGGTGCCTTCGTCCCCCCACCGCAGCCTGGTACCAAGGCCTTCACAGCCCGGTACCGGGCTACGGCCTGGTGGTTGGGGAACACCGGGCTAAACATCCCTTGCTCCAACCACAACCAAGCCAGCAAACTGACATCTGATACAGTAATTGACAGCCTGCAGATCATGTTCTGCAAGTTTAGCTTTTCTGTCTTCCTTTCCTTGCACCCAGTTTACCGAGATCTTGCAAAACAGTAGTTAGGGTATTGTAGCAAGAAAAAGGAACCTTTCACTCTGTTAATTTTTCTCCCTCTTTTCTACACATTTCTCATTCATTTCAATCTCCATCTAATTTTGGTGCCCCCCCCCCCCCTATTTTCAATTCTTGGTCTCAAGACCTTCTCATTCCTATCCTGCTTGGTGAAAGAATGTATTTAAAAATATAGTAGCAAACCTTTGTTCAAATTATGAAAAGAAGGCACTGGGCTTGCTGGAATCTGACGGTTACACTAGATCTGCTGGGCTTCCAACCTCCCCCTTCTTAGACTATGATTCTGTGCTTGACATCAGCTGGCATTTCCACAATGGCACTGTACTGGGCCAGTTTCACTACTACAGTGACTATGGTTGCAATCCTATTCACACCTATTCACACTGATTCAGGAATAAGGCCCATTGATTGATTTTCAAGATATTATGTATCTATGACAACATAAATTCTCAGTGAAAAATCACTCACTGAAACTCTAATTGAGGTGTGTTTTTCTGAAAAGAAAAATTCTTGTGCTCTGTGCTAATGATTTGAAAATGATACCATGTGAGTTACTCCTCCTCCCTTCTTCTAATCTAAGCTATTACACAAAATGACTGCATACATTTTATCTTAGCGTGCTTTTGTGCATAAATTACACTCTCAATGCAGGTTCAGCTTTATTGAAGAATGCCTATGTTTTTCAAGGAAGGAAGGGCTGTATTTTGTCAACAGCAACAAAACAAGCATTATAGATTTCTTGTAGGATTATAACAGACTTGTGGCATAATATTTCAGTGTACAATATCGTGAAAAGAGTTGTTAGCTGCCATCAGAGAATTTCATGCAGTTAATGCCAAGTATACAGAAAGAAACTAGAATGGACATATCTGTAAGTAAAGATTATGGAATACATTATCTTATGTGACTTTCTTATATTTATTTACCCTTCTATGTATGCAGAGATATAAATTGAGCATTATGTATTGTTGTAGTCCAAAACCAGGTTTAGCACCAGCCTTTCAGTATGAGGGACAGCAAAGATTTTGTTGTGTTTTTAAAAGATATTACAACAGACAGAGACATATTTCTTAGCACAACTATTATGGAATATTTTTTGCTTGTAGTCTGTTTTTCAATGCTAAATCTTCATGAGGTAAATTCTCTCATATTTGAGAATATCAAAATGCCATAATGGCATATGAAAATATGAAAATGCCATTATAGCAAATGAAGGTCCAATGGTACCTTCAAGACTAACAGCATTTATTTCTATTTGAGATGCTGTGACTCCCAACTCATTTCCTCAGATATAGGCTACCAATGCCATCCAGCATGGGATTACATCCTTCTAAAGAAAAGATTCAAGTTCAGTAGCATCTTAAAGACTAAAAAGATTCCTAAGGCATAAATTTCTGAAACTCAAAGCGCCTTGAATCTTGAAAACGTATACCTCGGAAATCTTGTTGATCTTTAAGGTGTTACTGGACTCGAATCCTGGTCTTCTACTATAGACCAACATGGCAGCCCATCTGAGACCCTTCTAAGCAGTGGTCCCCAACCCCCGGTCCGGAGACCGGTCCAAGTCCGTGGATCAGTCAGTACCGGGCTGCGGCTCCTCCTTGTTCTCCTCCACAACTGCTGCCTCAGGGACTGCCCTGCCACTCTGCCGCCAGCTCACCTTTGGTGCTCTCCAGCGGTCGCCATGGCTGGGGCTCCCCCTCAGCATGGCACTGCGCAGCTGCTGCTGGCAGCACCCCACAGCGGGGAGCAGGAAGTCAGGGGCACCAGTGGGAAAGCAAGTGGAGCAGGGGCTCAGGCAGCGGCGGCAACATCCCTTGGCAAAAGACTACCTTCCCCCCGGGCCTCAGTAAAATTGTCAAGCGTTGACCGGTCCCCGGTAATAAAAAGGTTGAGGACCACTGCTTCTAAGGATTGCACTCTACATTGTATTACAGTTTAACTTTTATAGAAAACCCAATTTCAAACTAGACAATATACATTATATAGTATGAATTCCATTGTATTTAGATTCAGATAATGCAATAATTTGATACAATTATTATTATATTGGTTACTGTTATAACTCATTTGATCAAATATTTCTAAATATTTTAGGTGATAGAGTGTCCATTATTGATTTGCTTGACAAACACCATCCAAAGGATTTGCTCGAATGGAGGCATCTTACATAACAGTAGAGTAGTTCTGCACTTTTCTCTCATTCTCTCCTTTAGTAATGGCACCGAATGGCACTCTGCTCATTCTGGATGATCGATTCTACCATCCAAGCAGAAACACAGTAAGTAGATACTAAATGAATTTAAGATGCTTTTGAGGACCTCTCTGCTATGGAGTGTTGCCTGATAGAACTCAATACCGTCAGGTATGAATTATGCATTGATAGTTCACTCCCACATTATTATACCTTTCATTCTGCTGTGTCTGCACAGATAAGATGGATTCACACATTATGTAGTGTATCATTTATTATGGGGTGATGCTGGAAACATTCTTTTGTTGGCTTGCTAAGAGCACAAAAAAAAAAGGATGTGAATATGGTTACATTTGGTACCTTTTATAACATGGTCCTCTAGTTTCTAATCGGATATGAGGCTGTCAAAAAGCCTTTTTGCTTTTACCAAAATATTCACTATTTATGAAGCACTTCCAGAGTAAGTGTTAGGGACCTAATATTAAGGATTTGTGTGAATTTGGTCCAGCAACAGGAAATGAACATTTATATAATTTTGATGGACCCCTTTCTTTAGTAGCTTTTTAGGAAATCATATCTAGGGCTTCCAACTCTGGGTTGGCAAAAACCTGGGGATTTTGGGCGTGGATCCTAGGGGGGGGGCTTAGAGAGGGGCAGGACCTCAGTGTGCACTGTTGCACTGTTAATCGCTCTAGAATACAAAGCAGCCATTTCCCCAAGAAGAATGGATCTTTGTCACCTGGAGATCCTTCCTCATTCTGTGAGATCTCCAAGCTCCACATGGAGAGTGGCAACCCTATATATCACACATTACATCTTGCAAGTAAACATCTTGCAAGAGTAGACATTTAAACTATGTAACAAATGAATCAAAACAGAAATGTTGAATAAGAGGAATGTGCCGGTAATAAAGGTCTTGTTTTTCAGAAAAGAAAATGTGCTTTATAATAATGATCCTAATATCTGCAGAACATTTGTTCTGCTTTGATCTCTTCATCACTTTACCTTCTCTTTCTTTCCCCTTTCCATCCATATCAAGAATTTGCTTGCAGGCACTGTTTATGGGAACTTGTGATGTAATTTTTTTTTTCAATGAGTACAGTGAGATTGATGATATTTAATAGGTCCAGTTCCACAAAAAGGAACAGGAATACAGGATATGATCTCTAATTTACTTGTTCTCAGTGCTTACTGGAACACAAAACAAATATGAAAATAAATGGTAAACAAAAGTGTAAATCCTAAAACCTATAAGAAATATAATCATATACATAAGTAAAACCAGAAATGTTTTGACTATAATTACTTGCTGCAGAAAGGTTCAAAGGTAGCTTACAATAATTAAAATTACAGTCTTCAATACACTGTAAAATGCATCAACAAATTAAAGAGGACAAGCAGTCCAAAATCTTTATGGCAACAGTATAATACAGCAATAAAACACTATAAACTATATGAAAAAGAATCCTAAAAATCTTGTTGGTAACTGTAATGCTAGAAAACATGGTGAGGAGGTATAGTCTAGGCCAGTGGTCCCCAACCCCCAGTCCGGGGACCGGTACCAGTCCGTGGATCAGTTGGTACCGGGCCACGGCTCCTCCTCGTCATCCTCCCCAGCTGCTGCCATGGGCTGCCCTGCTACTCTGCCGCCGGCTCACCTTTGGTGTTTTCCAGCGGCCGCCGTGGCTGGGGCTCCCCCTCGGCATGGCACTGCACAGCTGCTGCTGGCAGCACCCCCCTCCAGCGGGCGGCGGGAAGTCAGCCAGTGGACCAGGGGCTCATGTGGCTGTGGTGTCCCACTGCAAAAGACTACCCCCCCCCCGGGCCTCAGTAAAATTGTCAAGCATTGACCAGTCCCCAGTGCTAAAAAGGTTGGGACACTGGTCTAGGCTATAAGCCAATCATATCAGATCTCTGAAGCAGCACACCCCAAGGAAGGCTTTACAGAGGAAGGGAATGGCAAACTATATCTGCTTCTCACTTGCCTTGAAAACCATTCATAGAGGTTGCCTTAAGTAAGTTGCTTGCGACATGATGGCACATCTGTACTGGAGGTATTCTGCATGGAGCTAAATAAAACAGTTTAGACCGCTTTATTATATACAACCAGTTTAGACCGCTTTATTATATTTCAATCATTGTTCTGCATTGAATATAGTGTGTTGAAAAACTATGTTGCAATGCTCTCTGCATGAAACAATTCATAGCCCTGCCCCCTGTAGTTTTGCCAACTCCTCTTTGTTCTCTAATGGAGTCACTAATCTTGCATAACTAAGGAGCTTCTCTGCATGACTAATAGATCGTCTCAGCAGGCAGGAGAGAAATTAATTGGCGAAAAGCATCTTTCAGAAACAATGCTTAAAAGACACTTAAAGCACCGAAGAGGCAGTTCACCATGCAGAGCAAAATCAGTTTTGCAGAGTAAATTCACTCTTCTGTGCAGAGATCAGAAAAACAACTATGTATTTAGTGAGTTTTCATTAGCTTATCCATCATGCAGAAGAGGCCCTGGTCTAATGCTATTAAAAAGTTACTGTTAAATGCTCTAGTTAAAATATAGATTTACCCTAGGTAGCAAATTACTGTCTGGGAAGGAAGTTCCAGAACTGGAACTCTATAACAGAGAAGGCCTTCTGTTCAGCAGCCTTACCTCAGAAAGCAAGGGTACCCAGATTAGGATCTCTTAGGAAGTTCAGTTCATTGGCAAGTTGACATTTAATTCACGGATTTATATTTCTTTGGAGCCTATGTCAAGTCTTCATTTGCTTGAGGCAGTACTTTATTTCACTCAACATCTCATCAGTCACAATATATCTCATTCTTTTCTGTTTACGCCACAAGATAATCTGAATATAGTATTATTTCCATATTTCTGGACAGTAGATAGAAGGGTCAATCAGTTATGGATCTTAGGTTAATAATTCAGTGCGTGAAGTCTGGATCAGATAACTCTGATTTGCTGTTCCAGGGCACTGGCCATCTAGACTATTCTCCAAGAAGAACAATGTAGAAATTAGGGTTTCCAACTCCAGGTTGGGTAATTCCTGGAGATTGTGGGTGTGGACCCTGGTGAAGGTAGGGGTTGGAAAGGCAAAAGACTTTAGCAGGCATAGTGCCACATACTCCACCCTCCAAAGCAGCCATTTTCTCCAGGGGAACTGATCTCTATAGCCCGGAGTGAATTGGGATTCTTGGATATTTCCTAAAATCTGACAAACCAACTCATGGGCCCCACACTTGTAAATACATAGGAAATATGATCAAAGGCTAAAATATATGCAGCAAAAGAAATGCAGATGTTCACTGGCAGTCTGCCATGTACTTTGGAGTGTTCCATTATTCCAAACTCACGAAAGCTGTAAGCAGTAAAGTTCTGGCCTGTTGCTAGCTTGAAAGCAGAAGTAATGCTCACATGCACCTCTGTCTTCCTTTCTTTATATTAAACATCTAAATTGGCTCTTAGTTGTCTGAAGTGCAAAGAACATTCTTCAAATGTACAGTATTCCAGTAAATCCAGCCTAATGCAATGTACCATGACTAGACATACACTAATCAGTGTACTTTTGTCCTACATTATTGATTTTTAAAGTAAGTGCCAAATATCTCAGAAGTGTCTGAATTCAGGATTTTTTAAACATTCATACAACATTTATTTACATGGAAAGCTATAATTTAATTAGACTCTATAAGTATCTGCACACAGGGATTTACATATCTATTGCAGTCAAACTGAACCTGACAGAGTCCTCTGGTTCATCTTGTGGAAGCCACCACCATTTTAAAACCTAGTGCAAGGTCATTAGGCCATCTTAAATCACCTGATCAGTCTCTAAAATGATGGTGGCCTACACAGTCAGACCAATGTGGGAAGCAGGTAGCTGAGTGATGCTGAGAAGTCTCAGAAAATATCTGAGCCAGCTTCTATTCCAATAAGCTACCACTTTCTATTGAGCTCTACATGTCAAAATATCTGTCCCATTTGTCTTGGCTGCTGGAGGACTGAACCCTCTTCAAGGCAAATTCTAACTAAAATCAATGGATTTCCTAGTAGTCTTTAGTAACTCATGCAATTCTGGTGCCTTTCACTCAATCCCTCTGCACGTGCTGTAACTAAGAACAATACACATGAATGGGATGGGAAACCGTTCTGCTCTGTCCTAGTAAAGTACTTCAGTAGGAAATACACATCAAACCTACTTAGATACATTTGTATTAGAGTGGGGCTCCAAGCAACGTAATAAAGGATTCCTGTGAATTCAACCAAAACAGAGCTGTCCTAAGCATGCTGGCTAGAGTGCCTGCACCGACTACACTGAGCCACTTATCAGCTGGGCATCTCTGGGTTCATTTCCCACAAATGAATTGAGAGAAATAGGGGAAGAACTGCAAGAGAATCCAAAAGTGATAGCACTTTTGGGTGGTGTTCTAGGAATTCTCAAAATCTCTAATGTAAAAATTGCTGCTTCTGGATCCTCATGCAATTCCTTCATCCTACTTTCCAGCCACGTCAATGGGAAAATCAGCCTCAAGCAGGCCATCTGGCCAGCCAATCAATTGGCAAGGCATATCATGAGCACTGGCCAGGGCAATGGGTTGGGGGAGACAAGTCCCCACATGTTCAGTAGCTGGGGGCTGTCAAGTTAGTGGACCACTCCTACTACCACAGTCCCTCTCCATGTCTATCTAGATAAAATTGTTGCAGAACTATTTTAGTAATCTTCCACTAAAACCTATATTTTCTATATGTTTAATGATTTTGAAACAAAACATATTCGCTCACTCTCATCTTTCTAAACCACACACAGAGAGAGAGAGAGAGAGAGAGAGAGAGAGAGAGAGAGAGAGAGAGAGAGAGAGAGAGAGATCCACACAAGCCTGTTCTTTAATAATTATATAGTGGTTGCTATCTGGAACAGGTTTTGGTGTGGGGGGGGGGGGTTATTACTTAAGGGCAGAGATGAAATTAATGACTAAAAATCTCCACTAAAAATCTCTTCTAAGAGGGTAACTACTTTTTCATAAAGGTTCCACTCTCCTGATCATGACAAATGAATACTTCCAAATTAGTTTTTCCGTAGACTTTCCTTTGTATTCAGTTAAACTTTTGGAGTCAATTCAGACTTTAAAAATACTCTGATAATGTCTGGGTTTCTCTTTTGCCCCCATAACTAATGAATGAGATAATGAAGACCCACAGAGATAAGGTTCAGAATCAGTTTTGTGCACTTGTAGAAAGAAAAGAAAAAATAACCATGGTTGACAACATAATTGGATCTACTCAAATTATACAAAGAAAAACATTTATAACCAAGTAATTTTATTAAAACATACAAACTGGCTTATGCTCGCAAATAGAAATATTACTACGGTTCTTGAAAACATTGCTTGGATTTGAAAATCCCAGTTTCGGATGTAGTTATTACTTGTTGGGGTTAAATTGTTCCCCTGGCCATATTAACAAAATCCAATACAATTATTACCATTTATTTGGACACCTATTTTTCATCCATTGGCAGTAAAAATTCTTGCAGAACAAACTAATTAGGAACACCAGCAAAGAAAACAAGCAAAATGAAATGGCTCAGAAATATACAAAATGATAAAAGTTAAAAGGGCATATTTGTAAATCCCTATTGATAAATTACTTTGGGGGTAAGCCTGACAACCTGATTTAATAAGTAACAGATGCAAGATATTTTCTCCAGGCTTTGGAATACAAAGCAATATCCATTAAGAGCCGATTGGGATGATGAGTCACTTTCTGAAAGGAATAGCAGGTTGTTTCTACAATAGTACTAGTTACATAACCATTCAGCAACATAGGAATATTTAGCCTTCCCTGTACTGTTGAGAGTTGCTTTTCGCTGCTTTCCAGAGCAGTACTGATGTGTGGCGTCCTCTTTGCTGATGCACCTCCTCTGGCAACAGAGAATCCACACAGACAGTTACATTCCACATTTCCTCATTTCTGTTTCCACTCTTCTGATGCTCACCTTTAAACACTTCTTTAAAATGCATACATGCTCCACATCTCTTCTGCCACAGCCCCCCCCCCTCACCACACTCCCCTATTGACTCATGGGCCAGTTGGGGCCACTGTGCAAGTCCCCAATGACAGGCAATTCGTTCCTTGCCCAGCCCATGCCTAACCTGGAGAAAATGACCACTTTGTAGCTTGCCTTCTCTGAAAGTTCCTTCTCCTTGGCTTTTACCCTGGGTATGATTACTTAGAGATAAGTCCTATTAAATGCAATGGACTTGATCTGAAGCAAGCTTGCATATATACTCCCTTGGGCTGCATGCTGGCACACACTCTTCTCTTTGACCAACTATATTGGATAGGGGTCTTGCTCTCTCTTTCACCGTGACTACTGTGCTATGCGAGACTGTGCAATGGGAAAGTGGAGAACCGCTGACCATGCCACGAAGAGGAGGATGACAGCTAGGTTTTGCTTCTGGGAAGCTTTTGCTTTCAATGACTAACCTGCACAGAGCTGTTATTCACTTTGGGCTATATTCCTTTGTACTCTTCCCAAGGAGTTCCACTCAAAGAAGGGTTGAATCTCCTGTTCCATATCTGGCAAAGAAGATGATGGAGTCTTTAGCCATCCATTGGTGGGGCATCAAACAGCCCTGCCTCCCATTGAAAAAGCTCCTTTCTCTCTGTTATAGCAAACCTTAATGGGAGTCTGATGGGCAGAGGGCCAGCTCCACTCATGCTCCTGGATCCTCTTTCTCTGCCCTCATTGCTCTAGCAAACAGCCTGCTTCTTTTGTCAGTTCCCTCCCTGCTGCGGTTTATTCAGGAGCCCTCAGGGTCGTAAACCAAATGCCAATCAAACTCCACTCCAGAAAAGAGAAATGTCATGGGTCCTAGGCAAGTCATTGAAATAAATGCCTGATGTGTAAAAATGCACTATTTCACCATTATTCATGTTATTTTTTAAGATGTTGCCAGCTACAGTGTCCAAACAAAACGGCACCAAGGCAGTCAGTGCTTTTTAAAAATGGATCAGATCTTACAGTAAGGAGGAAACCAAACCTCATATGAGTATCACAGGGAAATATAAGTACAAAGGAGGTTTGAGAGACATCAGGAAACTGGTATAGAAAACAGGGACAGCAAGGGGATATGAAATTAAGCTGTGAAGAGACTAGGGATGCCAGTCTCCAGGTGGGACTTGATGATTCCCCAGAATTACAGCTCATCTCCAGGCCACAGAGGTAAGTTCCCCAGGAAAAAATAGATCCTTTCTGGCCTACATGAGGCAGAGCCACCATGTGCAAACCAACTGCAAACCAACTGCAAACCAACACAGCTACTCTCTGAAGCTATCTCTGTAGAAAGGCTATCTGGAAGCCTCTTTAAGGCAGGAACAATTTCTTGCTGGCACTGTGGACAAGCAATGCCAGAGTGCCAGGGCAAAAGGTTTTAATGGAAGGAAGGAAGTCAGGACGTGAATGGGAGCCTGTATCAGATCATGGTTATTCTCATCATACTGAGCCACACCATCCTGAGCAACAAGCATAAGTTAGGGTAGTTTAAAACAAACAGCAACATAGAGCAGAGTATAACATTTAGTTGGCTGGTAGAAGGCCATTTGTGGCGTGAAGAATATGCAACACCAATTTTTTGGCTTCTAAGCAGCCAGTGTCGCTCCTTCCTGCCCAACTTTCCCCCGCCAACGGGCGTCTCAGGTAAGTCCCACCGCCTTTTTGTTGCACCTTTATTTTTATTGTCACAGATAAAATAGTGGATAGAATGAAGTTGTTCATCTTTCAGCCCTAAGGATTTCTGCTGTCTACAAGTTTCTTTTAATTGACTCATATTTCATGAATGTAGTCTTTGTCTTAACACCAGTGTTTGCTGTGTTAATGAAAATGTGATATCCTTTTTGTTAATAATATGCAACGAATAGTACAAAGTATATTTTTAGCTCATAATATAGTTTTCTTGACACTTGTGTTCAGTGCTAATAGTTTTCCCCTGTTCTAAATTTACAAAAGACAATCAAGTCTTTACAAAAGACAATCAAGTATTTTGCTTGATTAGACTAAAATTCTTTCTAAGCTTTTATCACCAACAGTGACCAACCAGATGTTCCTGCAAATCTCCAAGCAGAGCATGATGTAGTAGCCACATGCTATTTTTTTCCTTTTGGGACCAATAATCAGAGTTATAATGCATCTTTACATGGGGTTGCCAACTTCCAGGTGGGCTCTGGGAACCCCTAGAATTACAGCTCATTTCCAGATCAGTTTCCTTGGAGAAAATAGATGATTTTGAGGATGGACTCTATGGCACTGTACCCCACTGAAGTCCCTGTCCTCCCCAGTCTCCAGCCCCAAATCTCAAGGAGTTTCCCAACCTGGAGGTGACAACTCTACCCTCTCCATGGACCAGGCAACCCTACCTGCACATGTAGGATGTGCCTGTGGCTAAAATGGCAATATCTATTGGTAGAAAAAGAAAAGGAGTACATGATAAAGTTAATATAAGGAAAAAACATTATAATATCTATTGGTAGAAATATCCTCTAATCATTTGTCACATCTTTTTAAAAATAGTCAGCACTACTATCCAGTACAACAAATTGTGACAAGGTATATACTGTCTTATATACCACCAGTACTTATTATCAACTAATTTCATTGAATAACCCTGAATTCTGATAAACAGAAACCAGTTTCTCCTCACGGATCAAAATTTTGTAAACTTCTCACTTGTCCAACCTCATGAGCTTTTTAGTCTAGCTGTTCACTTACAGGGTCTTATCCAGTTCACCAGTAAATGGGTTAAGAATGGGGGCTGGACATGCAGCACCGCCTACTATCAGCTGCCATCTTAGACATATGCTTCAGCTATAGCTATGTATTAAGGACAGTCCATTCCCTAGTGTTGCTCACTGGTAAATCAATGTTTTTGTTTTGTTCTTCTTTTAGGAATGCTTTATTCACACTTTGATTAATGAGTTTCCTGATCTGCCAGTTTTCAAGGTTTATTTTTCTTCTTCCAGTTGTTTAGGAGTAAAATCCGAAGTGGGATATGGATGTATCTTCTCTTTCATGCAGATGCATGCAAATACATTGCAC
Source organism: Paroedura picta (assembly GCF_049243985.1). NCBI lineage: Eukaryota > Metazoa > Chordata > Lepidosauria > Squamata > Gekkonidae > Paroedura > Paroedura picta. The sequence continues at coordinate 56,849,644 of NC_135374.1, forward strand.
ATTAGTACTAACTTGGCATACATTGGCCAGCTTATCATTTCAGGTGCTCCAAGTATTTTTAACCATTAATAGCCTGTTTTCCATACAAGCAAGTGTTCTAGTGTATCTTTAACAAAAATAACAAAGATGCTCCTGCTTTTACATTGGTTGACTGCAGGAAAGCAAAAGGCAGCCAGAACAGAGCCTTTAGCAACTGGGGGAGGGAGCTCAAAGGAGTGAGAACTTGGAGTTACAACAATTACTGGAATATTTTATTCTGCACCATGGCTACAGAGTAAAGGCTCTGTACTTGGAGAATGCCTATCAATGCACAGCAAGGAAATTGGCCATTGGCAGTGGAACTGCAAGGCCCTTTTATCTGACAGGGCTTGTAATGAATTGTAGGCTGCAGGCATTCTTTAGGGGAAAAGGAATCGCAAATTTGGATTTGTAAGCTGCCTTGAGCCACAAAGGAAAAGCAGGGTAAATATTTATGTATACAAGATAAACAAAGTACAGTGTATGCTATCGGTAGTATTCCAAGAGAAAGCCATCTGCATGCACTCTCTCCACCCTAACCTTCTCCCTTCTAATGCCACCAGGGCCCCACTTTTACCATCAAGCAGCAGTGACAGCTATGTACTTCATTCAATCCCCGCATATTCCCACACATGCATACACTATGGGTACCAGGTACATTCTGGCCACCAGCAGGGATGGAAGGATAGGGTTGCCAGATCCAGGCTGGGAAGCTCCTGGAGATTTGTATATGGATCCTGGGGAGGACAGGGACTTCAGTCAGGTACAATGCCATAGAGTCCACCTTCCAAAACAGGAGAACTAATCTCTGTAGTCTGGAAATGAGCTGTAATTCAGGGGGATCCCAAAGTCCCACCTGGAGGCTGACTTCCCTACCACACACATGGTATTCCATCTTCCAATGATGGGTGAACCGTAGGCTTTTCTATGGAGTTGTGTAACATAATTTGCTGTTTTATTTTCAAAACAACATAAACCATAATATCCCAAGTCTTACTTTTCAAGGTTTGAATTTAGTGCTCTCTCTGCTGCACTCACAGACAGCAACCAAATAAAGCGGCCATTCCGCACAACGGGCAATTTCACTAAGTCTGAATGCTATTGAAAAGTGCTTGAAGAAAAAGCGGCAGGTCTCGATAACGCACACAGCTGGTTCAATCGAAAAAAAGGCTCTCTCACTAGCGCTGTTCTCGTAAAGCACAAGTTTCTGGTCTCATCGAAATCTAAGCAAAGGAGGCGATATTTTTCCACGCTTCCTCCCTCTATCCGAATCTTTCATACTCTGAAATGTCTCACTGTGTAAAGAGATTTTACAATGCAAACTAGACTTGTCATGTCTCCCTCTATAGTGCTCCTGACAAACTTTCACTGTGCCCGCTGGAACCTGAAATGTTGGTGGAAGGAAATGGGGGGAGGACTGGGGGGCAAACCAGCTTTGTGTCAGTGCATTGATGTCACTTCTAGCAAAACTGAGAAGTTATATCATTGACAATCTAGAATTTTCAAACTCCATTGTTTTACCATAAGGAGACCAGGCGTCCCAGATATCGCGGGACCATCCCGGGTTTCCAGGACTGGTCCCACGTCCCGCTGTGTTCCACGATTGGGTCAGTCTTCCAGGCGCTGTGGGACTCCTGCTCTGATCTGACGTTCGCATGAGATCTCCTTCCTTGGAGAGTTTTCTGCAGAGGGACCATGCAAAGCACCTGAAGGCGGGCAGAGCAAGAGCAAGAGCCAAAAGCGCGGACCCAAGAAGTTGGCGCCTGGCCCTCGGCTCTTCAATGGTTAACTGGACCATGAGTTCTTGATTCCTAGAGTGGGAGGAAGCAGGCAAACTGGAAGTTCTGACCCTCCCTGGGGAAAGCAATAAAGAAAACACAAAGTGGCCTAATTGGTTTCCTGGCTGGGTTGGAGGTGAGTTGGCAGCGGGGGCAGATTTCAGGGATGCTGTGGAGGAATCTGGGCCTGAAATCTGGGGACCTCCCCTTTCAATATTGAGAAGAATTAGTGGATGCAAGCAAAGGATTGAAACCTGTCCCCTTACTTGTTTTATTTTGCCCTGCACAGGCAACACCGCTGCGACCCTGGCTGTAAGGAGCTGTCGAGTTATTCAAAGGGCTTAGAAAGGAACTCATTAGGAGGGGAAACAACAATGGCAACAAAAGAAAGAGCTCCTGCTCAGCCTAGAAGTATCACAAAAGAATTTTGTTCCGCTTCCCACCTTCCCTTCCAGCAGCTTGATTCACTTGGCAGGTGCAAAAACTTGATCCCGGAGAAGGAGAGGTACCGGGAAGGCACGCCCCGTGTCTCTCCAAGACCGGCACCATCCTAGCTGAGCTCTTTGCGGGCTGCAACCCCTTCCCCAACCTCCCCTTTGCCCTTCTCCACACAGCTCTCGGAGCCCCCGGGGAAAGCGGGAGGTCACTAGTAGAAGGTCCCAGGTTCCTAATTGGGGCAGTGTTTGTCAATACTGAGGGAGCCCTAATGCACTCTAATTGTGGGAGGGAGGGGGGGAGTTGAGCTGCCATTCTTGCCATGCCGGCAATATTGGCAATTTTATTATTGTTTTATGGGGTTTTAATGGGGAATTGCGATATTGTTACCCGCCACGAGCCGCAAGGGAGTGGCGGGCTATAAATCTAATAATAATAATAATAATAATAATAATTGCTGCAGCCACAAGCTCTGATAGAGATCTTAATCTCCCCCACTGTGTCCCTTTCACATAACAGCAAGCTGTTTTTCCTTCCCTAGGCAGCAGACAGGCACATACCCCTCCTTTGGGAGAGGGAGAGATTTTAAAAGAGGCAGTTATTATTTATTACAGTTTCCAAAGAAATGCCAAGGAGATCAGGAAATATTCATGGAATGAAAACAGTAGAAGCGTTTTATACATAAGACTGTATTTTCAAAATTAAAATGTGCTTTGCTTTAGGTGTGTCAACTTTTGGATAACCCATGCAACAATTTCAAGGGGACCTAGTTTTTAGAATCACCTTGTCCCTGTACCTGTCCATTGAAAATTCAGACCAAATGAGAATTAGGCATCCATCTAGAAATATAGACCAAAATTTTAATCAAGACCCCCCCCCCCAGTCTCCAAGCTGTGCAGGCCTGAGTGGCTATTACAGAACTCCAGGCCGTTCCTGGAAGTTGGCAACCCCCCGTCAGTGGTGTCCCTCTTTACCAATCTTAAAATCTGGCCACCTTATTTTACCATAAAGTATCTGAAAAAAATGATATATCAGCACATAAGTGTGACCAGGCCCTTTTCTGCACGTAGGGGCTATTGTCTGCAGTCTGGAAAATTTATGCAGTGTCTCCATTCTTAGACCTCAATATCATTTAACCATTGTTAAAATAAATATGCATAAGATTTTACTGATCCTCGCAAGTACGTATACTTATAAATCTAATAAAAGTTTCTTTGACAGCCTAATTTCTTACATAGTCATGTGGGAATGAGGCCCACTAGGTTCAATGTGGCTCACTTTCAAGCAATTATGTATTGGTTTGCCGCCAATGTCTTATTCATATTCTGCTTTGTACATTCTAATTGACAACTGCTGTCTTTCATTCTTTTTTCCTCCCTTGAGGCAACCACCTCTGGAAAATTATGGCCTTTTGTTACCAGTTCCTATTATAACAAGCAAAGCTGAACAAAGTCGAAATCTTATCTACTAAATTAGCCTTGAGTCCCTGAAGAATCCTTTTCTTAGGGCTTGAGCTCATCTGTGGTTTTGCACTTTGTGTTCATGGAGCTTTGCAGTTCCTTGTTGCTTTGACCCTGCTGCCCAAATGTTGTTCTCTCTTTACTCTCAGATGACCTTATCAGACACTATATGCAGTTGTTTCGATTTCTTCCCACTATTTTCTTTATTTTCTTTATGCTTCTATACAGTATCTTCAATGGGAGCAAATATAATACATAAATCTATGATGTCTGTATACAGTTTTAATCATTTTGTTTATACTTCCACTCACAGTTGATTGTTTTAAGGATGCTAAAATACGTAAATGATATCACTGCTCTGCCCTGAATAACTTAATGTACCTTTAAATTTTCAATTAAAATATAATCTGTAGCTAATTAAATACTTTATTTTGCAAACAGTGAAACATAACTGCTCATGTGATATTTTTTTAATCCACTGAAACCAGGAGAAGTATTTCTATTGATGGGATCCATATTTTTCTGCCTTAAAAAAGAAGTGGAAGATTAAGATATCTAAAAGACAGCACACTGGCTTTCAAGCCACTTCTTTTCCTTGTGCACTTGTCTTTAGACTTATATTTCTATATTCTTCATATATTTGCAGCTGAGTACTTTGCTCCAGGGCCATCTTCTATGTCAATATAAAGATAGCACATTTTAGAAAGAGATAGAAGACATGCAAGAAATGGAGTGTGCCTGATTAAAAACATTTATCAATCACTTGTTTGGAATGACAGGCCTCAGGGAATATATTAATAATTTAGCCACTACCATATTTGTGCCTGTAAATCTTTTGTAACTGATAACATTGCAGGTTTTTGTTGAACGCTTGTGTTTATGAAGCACAGACACCTAACAGTAAGGCAGCATACTTAATAGCTGCTAACTGGATGAACTGTATCTAGTCTTCTATCTTGGGAGATATGACAGAAACCTGGAGGCCCAAATAAGAAGCTGGCTGGGTCACCAAAGGGCTTTGCCCATGGGAAAGAAATGCCAGAATATTCAACTTCTTACCAAAGGCATCTAATGAAGCAGAAGGACTTGGCTTTGATGAAGAAGGCTAAGGAGGAAATAAGCTCTTTTAAAATAACAACAGAGTTTGCAGTTCTACATATAAACTGGACAAATTTTAAGACCTATAACTTTGGTGCTAGGATTCAGGGAAGCAGTGGTATGCATACTAGGGGTATGCATTTGTATCAACTCAAACAAAAATATACGTGAAAAACACCTTATTGGTATTTTGGGAGTATATATTGGCATCCCAATGGTACCCAGAATTTTCAGGAGAACCTTAAAAATATCCTAGCAAACCTGGAACAGCTGAAGTACCAGAGAATGTTGTTACCGCAGCTCAGCTGTTTTTTTTTTTTTTTTTTACTTACTTCTACAATCTCTATAAATGGGGACTGCAGGAGACAGACCGCAGAACAGCCAAGGGAGGCACTCTCCCCATCAGGTCTGCTGGAGATCTTTGTTGGCTTTTTGACTGAACTGCCAAAGAGAGCCCCAGCTGATCCTTGTTGACCCAGCTGATCCTTGCTCACAAAGTAAGATCAGCTGCTTTGTGAGCTCTTTGTGACAGTTCAGTTTTTTTTTTAACTGCCCCCCCAAAGCCCTCAACTGTTTGTTTGATTGTTTTTTGCAGCTTTGCTGCTACTTTATATATATAGATTTCAGTTTGGGTCAACTGAACTTGAAAAAAAGGATTTCCACAAAATCACAGATCTGAATACTTTACCAGTATTGGGATCTGGATTTTGGAGGAATCTCGAATTTTTTTCAATTTTTTTCCAATATACTTGATGGACCGCCTCCCCGCCTATGCCCCCCAAAGAGCTCTGCGCTCTACTGCCACCAATCAGCTAAGGATCCCTGGCCCTAAAGAAGTCCGTCTGGTTTCGACCAGGGCCAGAACATTCTCTGTTCTGGCCCCTACCTGGTGGAATGAGCTCCCAGAGGAGATCAGGGCCCTGACGGAGCTTAAACAGTTCTGCAGGGCCTGCAAAAAGGAGCTCCTCCACCAGGCATTTGGCCGGGACCAAAGTAATCAACAGCGACCAAAGGGCCCCTGCTCCCCCCCTCAGAACTCCATCAATAAGCCACCCCCCCCTCAGAATTCCATCAATAAGCCCTGGACCTGTTGTACCACTATATTGTTATACTGTTATATTGTGCTGTTATTTGGTTACAATTATTAGTTATCAGTTATACATGTTTTTACAGACTGTTTTATGTATTGTTCTTTGTTATGATGTAAACCGTCCTGAGCCTCCGGGGAGGGCGGTATATAAGTATGATAAATAAATAAATAAATAAATAAATAAATAAATAAATAAATAAATAAATAAATATATCCAAATCAACAAATGTCAAGAAAAAAACCCTGTACATCCTTAGTGTGTATGTCTTACATCAATATATCTACCATTTCTTGTAATCACAGCAAGCCACTAATCACAGCACAGAAGTTCTCTCATGGACTGAAACCTTCTCCCCCCCCCAGCTCTGAAATTAATTTTTAAGGCACTTTCATGTTGCTATGCATTAATGCCACAACACAGGTGCATTTTTAATTTTTTAAAAATCAACACTGCTGCATTGCTATGGAGAAATGCCAGAACAATACAGCATCCCCCCTTTTTTTTGGAATTTGTGTTCTTTTGCAGTTTATTTCTGTTTGGGTGGATTTCTGAGACACTGAACATGGTCTCTGGAGCCCAAAAATACATTTTGTGCTAATGATTGGCTTAAAAACAAGGTGTACAGCCCCCTGTATGACCCACCCTCCCCCCTTTCCCAGTTCATTTTCCACCTCCATAAAATGCAAATGGGGCTGTTTTTGCCTGCCTGAGTTGTGGGAAGGCTGGACAGGTAACTAAATCCCTAAAAGACATTTTGTGTAAATGGTTGACTTTAAAACAAGGTGCTCAGACCCCTGTATGATCAGGAGAAGGCAGCCCAAACACCGCCCCCTTTCCCAGCTCATTCCTCACCTCCAGAAAACAGAAAAGGGGCTGTATTTTGCCTGCCTGATCCAAAAAAGACTGTGGGCAGTTTAAAGATTTTATTTTACTTTTGACAATGGCTACTGGACATCCTTGGGATGCAGGCGATGTCATGTGGAGGAGGTTCTAAAAGCTGACAACATTCAAAGGCTGTCCAGGAACATATTCCTTGTGCAGAAATGGTCATCTAATTCTCAAAGTGAACCTGTGGATACTTAAACCCAGAGATTAAGCCCATGGGCAGAAAAGACCGATCTTCCTAAAAAAAAAAAAAACTGGTTTCAGCCTCCAGTTTAAATAAAAGCTGAAATCTAAAAAAAAAAAAAAACTTCCAAACTACTGATATAAAAAAGTTTGTGTACCTTTAAGAAGTAAATTCCACGTCCATATGAAATAATGAAGCCAGAGAAAATAACATCTGATCTCCAAGACCAAATTCCTGTCACACTTTCCCTCCCTACTCTTGCTGTCTCCGGGGTGCGGAGAATCGGGGGAACTATTATGATCATAAATGTTTAAGATCCAAAAACATACTTGGAAAACATGCCAAAATAGTAAAGATAATCCTGAAAATCTGAGATAAGGAAAAGCATGCTCTTTTCAATTCTGGAATTAAAAATAAATCTGAATAATTTTTATGAGCACACTCAGGCTAAATTTGGGGATATATCCTGTGGCATACCCTTCAAATTTCCATTTGACAATAAGAGTATTGCAGTACTGGAAGTGAAAGTCTCTTGTGGTCATTTTAGGTTATTGTTACTCATAACACTAATAGTCTACAGCATGGGAAGCCTAGGATATAATACTTACCTGTGATGTCATTTATATCTGAAATAGAAAATTAGGATAATAATAGCAACAACACAGCTCTGCTTCCATCTATACAAGTGCCATCTAAAGTAGGACTCCTAGACTTTATGGGGCTTCTGAAGATCTCCTGGAATAACAACTTCAGACTTTTTATGGTGGGCTGTATGGCATTATACCCCATTGAGATCTCCCTACTACCCAGACCCCACCTGGAGGTTGGTAGCCACCTTCATTTCCATGACCTTCTCCCATAATGAAGCATAATGAACTCCTCTATTGTTCCCTGTCAGGTAAGTCAAAACTTCAGGAAGTGGCTTTATCCCTCTTTCTTATCTCTCTGGGGCTGATCCTGCACTGGAGAGCCAGTTTGGTGTAGTGGTTAGGAATGCGGACTTCTAATCTGGCATGCTGGGTTTGATTCCGTGCTCCCCCTCATGCAGCCAGCTGGGTGACCTTGGGCTCACCACAGCACTAATAAAGCTGTTCTGACCGAGCAGTGATATCAGGGCTCTCAGCCTCACCCACCTCACAGGGTGTCTGTTGTGGGGAAAGGAAAGGGAAGGCGATTTTAAGACACTTTGACTCCTTTGGGTAGAGAAAAGTGGCATATAAGAACCAACTCTTCTTCTTCTTCTTCTTCCTTTGTTTTTTCCATTGTGGATCCTGCTGAATTCAGATCGATTTGTACTTGGGTCTTCCTCTATTCCCCCCCCCCCCCACATTGAAACAGAAAGTGTTCTGCACTTTATTGGGGAAGCTCAGAATGGGAGGTGGGGGAACCAAACACAGCAAGAGCCTCTTTCTTTTCTTGAATGAGGGAGGGGGAGATGGGAGACAGCAGAGGAGGGGGGGGGGGGAACAAGAGGCAAATCTCTGCTGAGAGTAGGGCTTCTGGAGTATAGTCACTTTAAGACAAGCCTTGAAACTGGGATCCTGGAAGTCTTTGAACTGATGCCCTGGCCAATGAGGGAAGACTTCTTTGCTGCGAGGCACAGATAAGGGAGTTAATTAAAAAAAAATCTGCATACTTCTTGATGCCAAGTTTTCAAATATTGAGGGTTATATCCACTTCTAGATATCACAGGGGAAAGATAGGGTCACTCCGTATCAATCATGCATGTTGCATTTCCAAAATTTCCAAAATCAATTTCCAAAATCAGAATGGAAATTGAATTCAGTATAGATGGGAGGGATTCATTTGAACTGGGACTGGGTAAAAAGCCCCGTGCAGACTACACCTGGATCTCTGCAGCTGACCACTCAGTAAAGACATACTCTGATCTGGCATCACTCTCTGAGTTGGCTGAATGGGTTCCACTGTTAAAACACTCTCTTTGGCCTGCTAGAGTGATGGCAACTCTTTCCAACTTCCCCACTGTTTAGCAGGTGCAGCTCTCTGGACTGCTGCTTCCTGGGGGTTGCTGATATTGCGGCAGAAAGTTTCTATCATGGTGAGCCACTTACATATATAATATGGAATCTCTCCACATCTACATATCACATTTAGGAGCTATGTGTGGAAACAGTATTTCACTCTACTCCTGGGTAGCCAGATCTATATATGACCAACTCTTTTAAATTCTCCTTGAATTGGGCAAGATAGAAATCAAAATAAATTAGCATGTGACCAATACTTCCAGTGTTAAAATTCAAGCATCATTATAATTAGCTTTACTATACCCAATCTGAACAAAAAATGTATGTCTTTGGATAGCTGTTATAGCACCTTATACGTTTCCTATTAAAATACAAGCTGACCTTTCAAGAAATTTAGCAAGCAGTTTTAAAATGAGACAAACATTAGGTCTGATTTACCAGGCACTTACTCTGGAATGGTCACAGTAATTTCAAAATGAGTACTCCAGCATAAATGAGTAATGCTGAAGTTTCTTAATGTAATATTTCCTCCTTACAATATCCCATCAGATCACTTCAGTATTCTCTATTTGAAATAAAGCCCTTCTGTTGACCTTTGTCTACTCGCAAACGTCCTTTGATAATCTCATACCATTAATAAAGCCTCAGTTTAAAATGTTAAACATCTTTCAAGGGACTAGAAATTTTACAGATGACTCCCACATCCTTTAACAAGGCTATTGGACAGAAAGGAGAAACCTTGCCAAGAAGGTTTTGCATTAAAAGGAGGCAATCTCAATGTATATTTATTATACAGTTTTTATGTATGAATTTGCTGTACTTCTGAAACATTATAGACGTAAATGTGTGTCATGCCCTACATGTTTTGATGTGACTAGGGATGAACACAAACCAGGAAAATGTGATTCATTTTGGTTCACAGCGTGCCCAATTCATGAGCCACGAAATGTTAGGTATCAAACAAAGCAGTTTAATTTGTGAGGTTCATGATTCAGTAGAACAGCCCCCAACATGACAGAGGTACCAAAACTGCAGGAAATCTCCAGATGAGTATCCTCTACATGCCCTCCATAACTAGTGAGGATTGGATTTATGAGGTCTGACCTGGCCCTCCAAAGAAGGTGCTCCAGGAAAGTGGTTTTGGGGAAAATGTCAGGCTAAGGTTCAAGTGTCTAGGATGAACCCCCTGCAAGCTACACACGCCAAACACATAGGGAATCTCACTCTGCTGCCTGCACCACTACAACTACAATGCTGAGGGTAAATTATATTTCTGGGATCCCAGTTATGGACCTCCCAAAATGGTCACCCCAATTGTTTCTTTGGAAAAGACAGTGTCAGTTACAAGAGTATAAAACAACTCAGGAGAGCTAGCAGAGGATGACCAGGGGTCTTGGAGCCTCTTTCTCCTGATCTATTCCTGAACTTCACAGAGGCAAAATAATTATTAGTACCACTCAGAAGCCAGCATTTGCTACTACTATTTAGAGAGAAGGGCTCTGAAAGGAATGATTCAAAGGACAGGAAGAGTATCCTCTCCTTTCACATCCCAACTCCCTGTTAGGGCTCCTGCCTCAAGTACAGTCCTCTTTGTCCCCTGCCAGTCTAGCACCACCTTCTCCAATCCTGGAGCCCCATTTCCAGCCCACAGTTTGGAAACACTTCCATATTCTTCCTATTGACTCCTGTGTGGCAGAGGGCCAAAGGCACCCATGTCTGGAGGGGTATAAACCCCCAACACCTGTCCTCATCCATTCACCACAGCACCTGCAAACAATGTACTGGACTATGCTGCTGCCGGATGAAAGAGTAGCAGCCAGTGGGAGGAAACAGGCATCCACTTCCTCTCAGCAGGAGAAACAAAGGAGGAGCAAAAGTTCCCTCCAAGAAAGACTCCCCATGTTCAGGTGCTATGGATGGGACATCAAGGCAGACTCCCCTCCAAGAGGTCCTTTCCCCAGAGATACCAACTGTGCCATTTAAAAGGGCACTCATCTTATCAATATGAGGAGAGATCAGAATCCCAAGTCCACTTAACACTCAAACCCTGCCAACGGAAAGATGTTCACAATCAGGAGTGTTGGGAGTGTAGAAATGTAGATACTCCGTTAAGGCATCCAGTAGCTATGCCCTTTGTTCAGTATGAGCAGAGAGATGGGGTGCTGAGTCCGCCTAAAACCCAAACCCCACCAGGGAAGAGATGTTCACAACAGGAATAAATGAATGTGCTCTTTTTAAAACAAGTTTGCTGCCTGACCGCCAACATTCAACAGAGGAGAGGATGTGAAGCTGATACTTTCTGCAATCCATGGTGCAAGTGAACTCCAAAGGAGTTCCTTCGCCATGCGAAGTATTTAAGTACCTTCGCCATGCTGAGAGTTCCCTCTGAATGCATTTAAAGGGACTGAGAGCCCGTTAAATATACCTTAACTGCAGCTATCTGGTGGTCCTAAAAATCCCAAATATAACCAAAAACTAGCAAAAATCTGGATGAATTAATATCCAAAAATTAGTGACAGTCTGACACTCACAGGGTATGTAGAAACACATACCTGCTCTGGGGCTTCTTGGACTCTGCCCCCTCATTCTCTCATACAGACACACTCACAGCCACCCACACATAGATTCCTTCCCCTCCACTTCCTCCTTCTTCTCCACTACCTCTCTCATGATTTCCGGATTCATGGATTCACAGATGTCACGTACATGAGGACTTCCATTTCATCGAGCACACCAAAATTGTTTTTGTTTCCACATCAAAATTATCAATAAGGTCTTTTTTCTGCTCTGATTAGCCAAATATGCAATTCCACTGCTCACAAAAGCAATCTTTATGATTTGACAACATTTCCTCATGTATGACTAAACTACCATCTTCCTCTAGTGGTATTTGCAAGATTCAGTTACAGAGTATAGCACTTAATCCATGCTTGCCACCTCTATGATGCATTAGCAGGGCATCAGCAAGCATGAGACTAGAGACAGGTTGTTTGTTTATCGGCATACTGAAGTTGGTTTGGAAATGAGATCCCTGTTGTACATACATCTGTATGCATATCCTCCTTTTGACTCTGGTAAGCAGAGTCTGGTTTTGTGTCATTTTTTGTATACTTTCAAAAAACCCTGCTAAATCTGCTTGACTGAGCAAGGGGATGAAAGAAATGTATTTATACACCATATGAAGAGATATCTCTCTCCAATCAATTTCTCTGAAAAACGATTGCTCATCACCAGTCAAGGTAAACTGCAGCGATAGCCTATAACCCCAACGGTTCCCTCTGAGTCAGTAATAGTGTTGGCATTTTGAGACACACAATGACTTTTGTGTGCTGCCTACAATTACCATTTGTGTGCTACAGAGAGATTCAGCTGTGAGTTTCCTGGCTGGCTTAAACCACAGCTGAATGCTGAGGTTTGGTGGATAAACATTTGCTCCAGGGAAGCAATAAAACAAAAGATCCCAACTCCAGTGGGAAACTCCATTTGCTGTGATTTATACTAGTACTGCCATGGATAAACACTAAAGCCATCATGATAGCCTGTTATAAAGTTCCTGTCATCTGTAGAAACCTGTTTTCTTCCCTTCTACTGAAGCCCACTGTGTTACCTATTGCTGAGAAATAAAACTCTAGAAGAGACTGTAAGAGTCTGACAGCAGTATTGCTTTGTTGCAGTGGCTGCATTTTGTGTCCCTGTGAATTACTTCCATTTTAAATTGAGGAGTCACAACTGTGCTTTTCCAGTATTCAAGCCTTTCCTTCCCTTATGCTGGAAGTAACTGTTGGCTCTGCAAATACCAGCAAATGATCAATTAATCAATCCACCATTGTCCATAGACAGTTCATGCACTCTGATGAAATGTGACTGCCGCAGCTGAATAAAATATTCAGGCCTGACTTGAAACATTGCAGAGTTCACAATAAAGCTCTCCTTGAAGGTTCATACAGCTCGGGGCATTTTGTTGGATTTGGGGTTTGCAACCTTAAGGATCAGAGTGGCAGAAGAATATTTTCTTATTCTTGCTGAAAAATACTTCAGCAAAAGGGTGAAAAACAAGAATTCAAGAACAATTCTGTAGATAGAACATTAATGTGCCAGATGCATAAGTGTATGTGAGCAGTTGTATTTTTATTTAAAAGATTTTTATCACGTCATTCCAGGTGAGCTTGCAATCATAACCACATTAAAAACAAAGTATAATAAAAAGGCAGAAAAGTTACAGAAGAGACATGGCTAACAACTGAATACCCCCAACAACTTTTAAGAAAGGGTCTGTTGAAACAACATTGCCCTACAACTTTCTAGAAGATTGGCAGAAACAGTAATCTACTGTTGCCAACTTCAGCTTGAGGAATTCCTGGAGATCTGGGGTCTAGGAAAGCAGCATTTGGGAAAGAGAGGAAGCTCATCAGTGATATGGAGTTGCCCTCTGTAGCTGCAATTTTCTCCAGGGAAACTGATCTCAGTCATCTAGAGTTCAGTGGTGATTCTGGGAGAACTCCAGGCCCTACCAGGATCTTAGCAACCCTAAATGGCATCTCACAAACTTCTTCCAGTTGCCCTTTCTGTGAAATAAGTAGTACAATCACACAGGAGTTGGCAGTAGAACTATGCACCATCTTTTCCCTCTTAATAAAGCAGTAAGGGGTGTTGGGGTGGGCTCAGTCCGTAATGAGGGAGGGCAACAATTGGTCCCATGGTTCTGGACTGACAAGCGGAGGGGCCAATTGGCCGATTGGCCCCTCACCAGGACAGACCAAAATTCCATCCAGCCAGGGGCAATCAGGAGAAATGGCTACCAGTCTGCTCCTGACCACAAAAGGGAGAGGAGGTCAGAAGGACTGCCGAGGGAGATGAGAACAGAGGCTTGGACAGGCTGTGCCAGCCTTTTTGCCCCAAGGCTGTCCTGACTGTCATGTCCAACTGTAAATTGCCTCAGAACCCTGACAGAGCTGGCAGGAGGCTGGTGACTGCACTCCCTCCCCCTCCCCCCCTTCAGGCCTGCTGCGAAGGAGCCTCTGACAGCCCCTGACTGAGGGGAGGGAGGCCTTTCCAAGAGCAACGCACGGGAGCCTGAGGGCCTTCCTTTTGAGGGTGTGGGGGGATTTCCCCTTCTGCCGAACAGTTGACTGACAGGGAGGCCACAGAAAAGCCCCTTTTCACTTAAAATACTGCTCTGGCCAGGGGTTAGACTCAGCCAAGCCATGTGTCTTTCTTCTTTGCAACTCTCTGCAGATTGGAGGCCACTGCACAGCATTATCCTGCAGATGAATCTTCTTTTTTTGTCTCCTGTTTCATCTGCACAACAACCCTGTGCAGTAGGCCTCAAGTCTTTCAATTCAACAACAACAACTTGTGTGGGAGGCCTTAAATGTTTCTTCTCTACGACAACCCTGTCCAAAGTAGCCCTTTCTGCCTGGGGAGCTGATCTTTATACTCTGCAGGTCAGCTGTAATTCCAGGAGCTCTCCAGGCTCCACCTGGAGGTTAGCTACCCCTGGGTTGGAAATATTCCTGGAGGTTTGGAGGTGGGACTTCAAAATCGTACAATGCCTCAGAGTCCAGCCTTCAAAGGAGCCATTTGTGCCTGCAGTTGGGAGGGAGTGGTGCAGGTGTGTCCCTCCTGGGCAATGGGCTATGGCCAGCAACTGTTTGTATTCTGGGGCGCAGACAGGCAGACCAGCATCAGTCCTATGAGTCTGGAAAGTGCAGGAAGATCTAAATAAATACTTACAGCCTGAAACTGTAAATAGTGAGAGGGAGAGGAAAGGAAGATGATTGGAAAATACTCTGAGACACCTTAGGCCTGCTGGGTCACTGCAGCCCATTCCCAGTTCTCTCAGACCTCTCTCAGCCTCACATACCTCACAGGTTGACTATTGTGGGGAGACGAATTGAAAAGGTGTTTGTAAACTGCTTTGAGACTCCTTTGGATAGTAAACAACAGGGTACAAAAATCCATTCTTCTAAAGAGCAATCATGAAAGAAGCATGTGGGCATGTAACATTTTATCAACAGTGAAAAAATGGAGAAGAAGGAACAGGGTGGACACCTGTGTACTGTGACTACCCCATGTGTATTAGGGCAGAGGGGCATTTCAGTGTCTGTGGCCTAATTCCCACAAGAAGGGAAATGACGCAGAACTGGGGGGAATTGGTTGTCATGTAATCTTCCCTTAAGAAGAGTCTCCAGTCTGATTTTCCCTTCACATATCTGAAGACATGGCTCTGGAAAGCTCACCTGTAACCACTATGCCACAATTCCCAAAGGTCAGTCTTCTCCCACACTCAACAAACATTCCAAACCACAGGTTCTTGACACCCATATCTCCACAACCATGCCCTCATTTGCCAATAAGCCACCACAACCTCCCACACAACACACACATTCAACCCCATGCTCTTACAGACTGGACAACTCCTCCCCTTCCTCTTCCCACTGCCAAGCTCTAGCGCCCGCTGTATTCTTGGAGACAACGGGCTTTGCCCCTAGTCTGTCTAGAATGCGCAAGAAGCAGGAAATGTTTTAAGGGGTGTCACAGCTAATCATGGGTGTTAAGGGACAAAAATAAGGGTTGGCCTTTTTGTCTGTTTGCTTTGTGTACCTGTGAATTGGATGATAAAAGAAACAGCAAATCAGAGCTTTTCTAGAAGAACCCTCTAATCTTGCAGATATTAGTTTGACTGGTTGCTTCAGGGAAACCATCTAACACTGAATCCAAAGTATTCTAATGCAATGGTCCC
Source organism: Paroedura picta (assembly GCF_049243985.1). Classification (NCBI taxonomy): domain Eukaryota; kingdom Metazoa; phylum Chordata; class Lepidosauria; order Squamata; family Gekkonidae; genus Paroedura; species Paroedura picta. The sequence goes on from NC_135374.1 coordinate 56,865,320, forward strand.
CAACCTTTTTATCACTGGGGACCGGTCAACACTTGACAATTTCCTTTTCTCCTCTTCTTTCAGCCAGCACTGAGATCACAAAAACGACAGTGCTAGAGGCTGCAGGATTTGCACAAGCCACAGACCAGGGAACTGCAATGACTTGTGGGAACAAGGCAAAATCAGCCTCTCCTTTGTCTTCCATCAGCTCAGAGACTAGTGCCAGCCTGACAGAGCCAAACAAGATGGGATATTTGGCCAGAGCTGAGAATTCCCTGATCCAAAAGCTTCCCTTGAGTAATGTTTGGCAGTGACACAATCAGCCTGTACACCTTTCATAGGGTTGTCAATTCTATCGCAGAAAATTCCTGGAGATTTGAAGGCAGTGCCTGGGGAAGGTGGAGTCTGGGGAGAAAAGAGAACTCAGCAGGGATGTGATGCCACAGAATCTGCTCTCCAAGCTATTGTTTCCTCCAGGGGATTTGGTTTATGTTGTCCTGGAGAACTCTGAGCCCCAGAAGGAAGCTGAAAGCCCTCCGTTCTTTTATCAGGAGACACTCAGCCTTCTGAGCTTTTTCACCAGTTTAGCACCCACCCACACATACCCACCCACCTTTCTGATAAGAATGACAATATGGAGAATTTGCTTGAGGACCAATTTGCTGTTGGTTAATTGTGAATAGTTATTATTTGTTGTATGGTAGGAAGACTCCATATTTGTTAGCTGCCTTGAGTATTCTTTCAAACAGAAGAGCAGGATATAAACACATTTGCTTAATTAAGTTAACAAACTTACAACAGGGCAAAGATACCCCACTCCTTGTAGCTATATTGGGTTAGGAAGATGATACAAAGGGGAAAGCAGAGATTCCACCCCCACCCCCCAATGGCATAGTTCTGATCCAAACTGCCCTCAAGTAGCATTTGGCAGAGAAAAGCTGCAGGCATCCATACACCTGTGTTCTCTAGGATCTCAGCCAATGCATTTCTTAAAAAAAAAAAAAAAGCTACATGAATACACGTAAGGATAAACATTGATCTCTGTATGTATTTTTGAAAATTAAAAGCCTAACAGTTGCCAAACTGGAGCTCTATATAAGGGATAATGATATGAACACCACAGTGCAACCAGAAGAAATTGACTGAATTGCTTTTGCAATACAAGAATACACTGGTACCACACCAACTGACATGCCATTTGCTTTAAAATAAAAGCAAAATTATGATTAACAATGTAATACATATTTCTGCAATCATTTAATTGAAAAGGAATCATACCATCTGAATTGGCTGGTAACTATACTGAACATTAATCCAGAATGACATTCAATCGCATTATATTTCACCTTATTTAATATATTCACTTTGTTGGATTAAAAGGGGTCAGTTAAGTACTCAAGAAACGGAGGCAGAGAAAAGTAGTGTATAATGCAGTCTTCTTTCATTATATGAATGGATATGTGCAGCAATTCTGTGTTGGAAGTATGACCAAAATTAACCCTTGTGCTATTCTAAGAAATGCAGGAGAAGAAGAACAAGAAATCTTTTGTTATTTAAGCAATTTGCAGACATGTTGTGATTTGCATAGGTCAGGCCCTGTTCTTAGAAACCTCACAATACTTGCAGGACATCTCATGAATTAATACTGCAAAAATTTGAGCAAATCTGATTATAGCTTTATAAAATTACCAGTTCAAAAAACAGAAAGAAGATGAAGGCAAGGCTACTTCCCCTAGTTACTCAAGCTTTTTGAGTCCATAATTTTATTAAGCTATAATTATATGGATGAATAATAACAAATTAGTTTGCGCTGTCTTCCATCAGAATAATATATTTTTAGCCAAACTGTAAATCAGCCATGGTACATCTATAGTTTCTTCATTCAATAATCATGAACTTGTTCTCATAAACTTGTTCTCATAAACCATCTTGGTGTAGTGGTTAGGAGTGCCAATTTATAATCTGACAAGCCGGGTTTGATTCTGTGCTCCCCCTCATGCAGCCAGCTGGGTAACCTTGGGCTCACCACAGCTATGATAAAGCTGTTCTGACCGAGCAGTAATAGCAGGGCTCTCTCAGCTTCACCTACCTCACAGGGTGTCTCTTGTGGGGAGACGAAAAGGAAGGCGATTGTAAGCCACTTTGAGACTCTTTCAGGTAGAGAAAAGCGACATATAAGAACCAACTCTTCTTCTCTCAAGTCACATAACTTTTGTGTAGCATTTTGAAGATATTTGATAGACACCATTGGGAAATGAGACTTTTCCATAGACTATTAGGAAAATATCCCCCAAACTGCTAACATTATCAGCAATGCCATGCTAAGGAGAATTCAATGGATTTAGGAGGATGTAACTCCACACAGATTGTCACTGTAAATATGTCAGTGGTCCCCAGCACTGGGGACCGTATCATCTATCTGTGTATCCTGTCCAGTTCCTTCCCCAAAACAAAGAGCCAATTCTCCACTATCCTAGTGGAACATGTAGCACATGCTATGGGCTTCTCAGTTCCTGGGACCATGTAGTGTTGTATGGTTAAGGAGCCTTCACACTGTGATTTTTAGGTGGTCTTCATACTTATGCGGCCTACAGACTGCAAGAACAAAAAAAGAATCTGTCAATAGTTCCCAAAGTTCCAACTATCCATGGGAAGAGTGCTCCACCGTTACAGCACAAGGAGCCATTTGAAAATGGTTGCCTCCATCATAGGACAATTTCCCTGAAACCCTCCAACATTTTATGACTGGTCTCTAACATAGCAGCCATTTTTGGTGATGTCCACAAAATTCCCAAAGTACCCACAGATACCCACAGATTCAGAATAAGGGCAAAATTCTTCTAGCTACAATTATGATATGAGCCTCTTGTGGTGCAGAGTGGTAAGGCAGCCGTCTGACAGCTTTGCCCATGAGGCTGGGAGTTCAATCCCAGCAGCCAGCTCAAGGTTGACTCAGCCTTCCATCCTTCCGAGGTCGGTAAAATGAGTACCCAGCTTGCTGGGGGGTAAACAGTAATGACTGGGGAAGGCACTGGCAAACCACCCCGTATTGAGTCTGCCATGAAAACGCTAGAGGGCGTCACCCCAAGGGTCAGACATGACTCGGTGCTTGCACAGGGGATACCTTTACCTTTACCTTACAATTATGATATTAAGGCAACTTTCAGATCAAGAATTCTGTTTTGTTTCCCAAACAGATGCCACAGTGTTTAACATACCCTGAAGACAGAAATGATAGAACTCTGCTTGAACAGTATGTCACACCAGGGCTCCTTGACCACTATGGACCTTACCTGGGAAGTGCCCCACCCAAGGTACCGCAGGGGACGCACACCTCCATTGGTCCAACCTTGGGCCACCCGGCTGTATGAAGTCCCCATCTTCTCTACGAAGGGTCAGGACTTCCATGGCCCAGCCACCTCTTAAGAGGTTCCAGCCTGGGGAGTCGGGCCACAAGCCATACTCCCCCCAAAAAACTCAGGCTCCCCCTATACCCTCCCACAAGCTGTGACAATAAAATCGATGCATAACCGTAACATTAGCCAACCGCAAAACTGATACAACTTTCCCCAGGGAGGGTGGGAGGGAAGACCTCCATCGAATGCTGCTCCGGGCGGCAAAGAACTTCTCCCTACTTTTCCAAGACGGGGATGAGTGTCCTTTTCTCACATGAATACTTGCAAAGTGACAGCTAAACCATGATTCCTTAGGACAGCACTACCCAATATATTTTTAACAGATATTCTATGCACATACAACTCAAAAATGGGGCAGACGACTCCCTTCAACTTTTGGCTTAGGAAAATGGCACCGGAAGAGATAGGAACCTCAGCTCCTCTCAAACTACAGTCCTGAGCAAAAACAGCCCCCCTCCTTAACTTTTAAAACAATGATTCCTGCAGCAGCTCATGACTGCAGGCAAAGCAAGTCAGGTGAGACTTGTTTTTTTTTTTAATGTATCATGTAGCTTGGTCATTATTGTGCTCCATTTCTTTTTGGCTTCCAGTATCATAAATATGCTTCAAACAGAAGAGGAAAGTAAGTATTAGAGGAAGAAGCAGAGGTCCTGAACCAACAATACTCTCTTGCATAGAAAGATGATCAGATTGTTCATTCTACTGATCCCTTTCACATTTTCTTTGTGCGCATCATGAAGAAAATCCCGCCTCTCCAGAACAAGTGGGTAGCTGTCTTTCTGTCACACAGGAGAAAGAAAATGTGGGTCCTAGCCTCTGTTTCCCACCTTTCTGTAATACTGACTGACCATGTGTTTAAACACTGCCTTTGCTTCCTTGCCCTGCTGTGGAGACTCAGTGTGGAAAGTCACCTATTCTTCTGCTTCTTGCTCTAAGCTTCTGGTTCAGATTTTAAGCAGTACCAGAACCAATAACCCTAAACTACCATTAGAGCAATGACTCACAGCTGTAATGAGCATTGACTAGGCAATAATTTGCTGCTGCAAGGTTGGAAGTGCTAAGGAAACATACGCCTGTTCTGCACTCACAGGATACTTCCAATTATCAGAGACGTCAAGTCAGTATTCCTTTACTTACTTATTACTTAAATTTCTAGGCTGCCCCTCTCCAAAAAAGGTATCCGGGCAGCTCACAAAAAAAGGATAAATTTCATACAATAAACATTACTATCAGAAAATTAATCTGTATAAAAACTATTCATTCAATCCATCAATTAAAACATCTCTGTGAGTCTGGTGTTATAACACGTTGGAATAGAGGCAGTTGCCCTCCCTAGATGGGGGAGAATTGCTCAGGCAGACACCTGAGTAAGGGATTAGTTGGGGGGGGGGCAACAGATGGTAAGAGTGAGGGCCATTCCGCACATCTAAAAATATAGCGTCGCACCACCGCAGTTGTGTGACGCTATAAAAAATTGTGCACCCTGCCATTTCTCATCTTCTTGAACTCTTGCTTTCCTCTGCCACGTTTTGGCGCTTCCTGGCACTCTGCATGGCTGCTTGCAATGGTGAAGGAGAGGGATGCACTATACATATGACTCTCCCCTGCCTGTCAATCATGCCAGGCAGCCAATCACCTTTCTCCCTATTTTAAAGGGATCACAATGCACAACATTTTTTTAAAGTAAATCTTCTCTGTTTCTATGCCTATGCATCTGATCATAGATGCATAGTGCTTATTTTAATGCCACCCCTTTTGGAATAATGAGCCTTGAAGCTTAAAAAAAGTTTTCTTTTCACCATTTTGCGGGGGGGGGGGGGTGGCATGCTTTGTGCATCAACTAGTAGGAGAAAATTTTGTTTTGTTCTACCTGGATGAATTAATGAGTATTCATTTCTCCAGGCATTTGCTACAAAAAAAACCAAACAAACAGGAGAAGGGAGAGGGAGGCGGAGATCACGCTATTTTGCCTTCACACATTTCCTTAGCATGTGGCCTGCTGGCCACTAGCGCTACATAGTTGGGGAATCCAGTTTTTGTGTATTCCCCAACTAGCACTTTAAAATGGAGGAAGTACCTGCAATTTGCTGCTGGGAGGCTGACAACGTCATTTGAAATGCCAAAAATATGGTATCTGCAAAAAGTAAGTATCTCACTATATTTTCCAGGTGTGGAATGACCCTGAGATCTTGGCCTGAACCAAATACCTGATGGAACAGTGCCACTTTACAGGCACTTTGGAAGTTCCATAAGGCCCATATCTCAGTCAGTAGCTCATTCTACCAGGACTGAGCCAGGGGCAAAAATGTAAAGGCCAGGTGCACTTCTCTGTGGCTGTGGACAACCAACATGTTGGAATTTCCAGAGCAAAGTGTTCTTTGGGGAGTGTATATGGAGAGATGATTCCTCAGGTATACAGGTCCCAGACTACGTAAAGTCTTAAAGGTCAAAATCGACACCTTAATCCCAATCCAGAATTCAACTGGCAACCAGTGCAACTGCTGGAGGTCATATATGAGCTCTCCATGGGGTCCTTGTAAGGACCTGGGCAGTAGCATTCTATACTAGCCCTCTTCGTTCCAGCTCCAACGAAGATTCATCATTAATGATGGGTGCCACAAAAATTCCTTCCTTCCCTATGGAAGATTTCTCAAAGTCAATAAGCCTTCAGATAGAAGGTCTTTAAACAGAAGAAGAGTTGATTCTCTGGGTTGACATAATTTTACAGTGGAGGTTTTTCCCAACGTCTCTTGCAGTAGCATCAGACAGCCACCAGATGGATTATATCTGATCTCCAAGCAGCAGAGATCAGTTCACCTGGAAAAAATGGCCACTTAGGAAAGTGGACTCTATGACATTACACTGCACTGAAGTCCCTCTGCTCCCCAAATCCACCCTCCTCCTAAGCCCAAAATCTCCAGAAATGTCCCTACACTGAACGTTGTTGTATTCTTCAGTTACATTTTTTCTCCCTTCCTCTAAAAAGCTCTGGTACATATACATAGCTCTCCTCTTCCCATCGGAGCCTAACAGGACCCCTAAAAGAGGATGACTGCTCTATGGCAGTCATTGGAGACTGGAGAATTTTTAATAATCTGGCATTCTATCCACCAAGCCACATTGCCTCTCAAGAGTTTGTTCTTCAATGGAACTGAAAGTGTAAGGTTATTGTCAGAACAGAACAATAGTAAATTTTCTTACATACTTACATCCTAATCAAACCTAATATCTTCTAAATCAATGCATTTCAAACAGCGCAATTGTATTTAAGATTATACTGCAACCACTTTTGCATTGCTTAACTCCTTTTCCACAGTCCACTTGACCCAATCTTTTCACCTGGATGCTTGGAGATTTTAGGGATTTTAACATCCATTTTCCTTCTTTACTTCCTTCCATCCCCACACACACCTTAAATGATTCTCAACTGCTCATATTCTGATGGCAACAAGAGAGACTGGTCTTCTTTATACTTGGAGGGTGGGTGAAAATGAGATCCCTTTATTTATGTTACCAAGTAATAGTTCTCTACCTCAGGAGTTTCCAGAGTATGCAGAAACCCCTTATCTAGCTATGCTCATAAGTGATAAGTGCTTGACCATGAACTTTATCTTACAAGAAATGATTTGCTTTAAAGCTTTACAGATCAAACTGTTGTTTATCAGTATCTTCAGAGAAAGAGAAATGCTAGGAACTTACCTTCCTGAATCTTTCTTATACTCATAACCTCAACATAAATTAGGTCAACCTAGCCTTCGAGGTCACATCTCCAAAGTAGCGCAGAAAAACTAATCAGTTCTTTGGACAGGATCCTTTTTCATTATTTTTAACTGCTGAACAATCTCTGGTCTAGTCAGTCAAATCAAGCCTTTCTGAGAAAAGAAGATTAAAGGCAGTTGCTTAAAATACTTGGACAGGAGGAAAGATTTAAGCTTTATTACTGCCCAGTGTGGACAAAATAGTACATAATGAAAAAGAAAAAAGCACTGGAGATGTTGTCCTCCACCAGAGGAAACAGAAATTGCTAACTGAAGACAGGCCATATGGAACGGCTTAGTGTTTACAGCACAGTTAGGAGATAAGAGTTGTCCTCAGAGCATACAAAATTAGAAGTTGTACACTGCATACAGGGGAAATTGGAAGGATGGATTACATTGTAGAGAAAGAAACAAACTGCTAAGCATACTAAGTATGGATGCCAACTCCAGGTTGGTAAATTTCCCTTCCAGGAGATTTAGGGGTAGAGGCTGGGGATGGTGAGATTGGGGAGGGGTGGAACCTCAGTGGGATGTCATACCATGGAGTCCACCCTCCATAACACCCATTATCTCCAAGAGAACTGATCTATCTTCTCTGGAGATCAGTTGTAACTCCATAAGATTTCCAGGTCCCACCTGGAGGTTGGCAATCCAACATATAAGATTATGTGCACATATTTTCATGTCTGTCATCATTATTCACCATCTTTTCAAAAAGGTCTAGCTTTACTGACCTTCTCGTAGACCAACATTTATGCTTATAGGTATGTATGTGCAGGCAACACTTTTGTACTTTCAGGGGAGCTAAACTTCACCTCAATGTATTTTTAAATGTCAGGGTTTTTTTCTACCAACATGGCAAGTCCTCTGAGTTTACAGAACTATCTGTTTTTAGTCAGTGTGTACCCTATCCACAAATGTTACTATCCACAGATTGGCCCACATTTGACTTTTTGACGGTTTAATACTGTGGTAAATTTGATAATTTTATGTGATAAATTTTAGTAGAACATGTTTTTACTATGTATGTATTAACCTTGTATTGTACTACGATGTTCACCACCCAGAGCTGTCTGGAAGGACAGTATACAAATGATGATGATAATGTTATTGCTCAGTCAGTAGAATAGAAAACTATGTACATGTAAGATTTCTGCATACCTTAAGAAAATAAAACATTGATTTAGAATCCACAGACTGTAGACCCACTGGAGTCACCAGAGGACATGAGCAAAGATATCCTTCTCAAAGGACATATCTGCAGTACAAATTTTTACTGGTTTAACAGAATCCTCTAAAAATCCTTGCAATCCGTACTTCGGATAAGAATAAAAATGAACTGAACCCTTTCCAGCAATGATTTTGTATTAATAGTCCATGCTGTAAGAAATTTTGATCGATTTTAATAATTTAACCTATCTACCCATTACCTTTTTATCCTACTCTTCCACCAAAGGCAGCACACATGGATATCTCTATTATAATCTCACAATACCCTTGTGAAGTAGGATAGGTGGAAAGAAAATGTTTGTGACACTGGGGTGATTTATGGAGCTTACAACTGACTACTCCTCCTTTCAGTGTTTCACATTGCAGCAAATAGTTAAACACTATTATGTTGGCCCACCATGATTGATCAGTTCTGTATTTAATTTTCTACGTAGTCTAAATTGCCCTTTGTACATATGAATGTGAGTGGAGTAACTGAACAGCTAGCTATGTCATTTGCATTCATTTAAATACTGTCACTTTTTCTGACAGAATTCCCATTTTAATGCAGTTTAGGGAAATGTATGTACTGCATGTAGCAATCTGTTATTTTCTAATTGCAGCACCTTTCTCTCATTATTCCTTTTGAATTTTCTTACAAGGACCAATTATTAATCATTTTGTTTCAATTGGATCCCAAGTAAGTGCCTTTTGCATAAATCTAACACATTCACCTAATTCTGAAAGCCATAGCACAGCAAGGCATAGGCCTCCAAGAGATTACATCTGCTAGGCTCTTTGATTCATTCTTTTTATGCTTGAGTAAAATTATAAACTCAAGCATACTTAAGCAGAAAGGGTGAATTACCTGAAGAAAGAACTCTCTTGTTCCAATATTCCACCAAGCTCGGTATGAAAATACAGTGCAGCACAGTATACCAAGCTGAGGGTTTGAAATAAGTAATATGCTAGTGTAAAAGAGGAGGAAAAGTGGCATTCCTACACAAAAGTGGTTGCAAAGCCCTACAACAAACATAACTGGGTACCAAACAACTACAGATATCCACAGTAGTAATTCCTGTGATCCTTGCCAGGGCAGAGTCTGCACTTACTTTGTTTATTCCATTGTCAATCCTGTTGAATTCAGATCGATTTGAACTCGGGTCTTCCTCTCCCCCCCCCCCATTGAAACAGGAAAGTGTTCTGCACGTGGTTAGGGTAATTCAGAGGGGGGGAAGCCAAGCCTCTTTCTTTCTTTTCTTGAAGGGGGGGGGGGAGAGGATCGAAGAAAGCAGAGAAGGGAGAAAAAATCCAAGACTGACAGAAGTTGAGAGAAATTAGGGGCTTCTCCTTTAAGGCAAACTTGTCACATGGCCACCTTGGCCAATCAGGCGTCTCTACCACGAAGGTTCAAAACAGCCTGCTTTCTCTAATCCAAATCTTGAAATATTGAGCATTAAAAGCACTCTAAGATATCGCACAATAAAGGTAGGGTCACTGTGGATCAATCCTTCTTGCTGCAGAAAGAAAATTTAAATTGCCCAACATCAAAACAGAAATCGCATTCTGTGTAGATGGCAGAGACTGAATCGACCTGGGATTGGAATAAAAGCTCTGTGCAGTTTACACCCAGGGCTAGCCCATTTTGTTGCTCCAAGATGTATGCTTCCTCCCCACATGATCTTCAGTGTTGGAGATCCTGGCATACAATGCATCCACTTATCATGGCCACATACAGACAGATATGCACTTCCTGTAAAATGTGAGGGAAATATGTCCTTCTCAGGATGCTTATTCAGTTGGACTATCCCTCATTATGCTATCATATTAGGAACTGCTGCAACTACCTCCGTGATCATTCTGTTCCTATGATTGCCCAATGTTATATATGATGATCCTCATTAAGAACAAGAGTGCAGAATGGCTTAAACTGCTGTGGGTTTTAAAAAAAAAGTATGAACCCATAGTTACAAACAATAGTAATAGTTACATGGGATGAGTTTGTACTTGTTCCCTTGGCTTCCAGAGGTTGCCTAGATTAAAACAGAGGACAATAATATTCTCATCCTCTATAGTGACGCATAGTGATATTGTAACAGGATGCTAGACTCTGAGAGTCCAATCAAATTAACCGGAAGGGATAACTATTACCTCGTAGTAATCAAATCTGGAACATTTAATTTTAAAGGCAACCTTGGTTTGGGAGTCTGAGAGTACAGACTACCACTGTAAGCTCTCCCCCCTTCCCCCAACCTTTTTCTGAAACAAAATCAGCCATGGGCTCTGATGAGAAGCATTTCTGTGGTTTCCCTGTACCGTGCAACATGAAGGAACAAAAAGAGAGACATAGTTCTCACCAGCCAGTTATAAGCCGTCATCCTGAACTCACAAATACCAGTGATTTCTTCCTGACAGTGACATGAAACTTGCAGTAAGCCTCAGTCAATGTATAGGTAGTTGCATACACATATGTTTGACCTTGGCTGTAATATGTAAGCTTTTATATAGAATTCCTATTAACATTTAGACAAATGACAATGTCATTCAACTGGAAGCTAATCAACACACTCAGAAAATGTATATTAGCCGTTTTGTCTAAGGCAGGAAAGTTGTGTTACAAGCTCAAGCATAATGTTAATACTCCATTCACAAGTATATATTCAGAATCATTAGATACAATGAACGAACAAAGTCCAAGAGTCGTTGTCTAGTCAGCACAGAAGTCAATGAATGACCTGATTTGATTGGCTGAACTGATATTTGTGTTTTGGAACAAGCAAAACCAATCAAGCAGTAATTGATATAACATATTGTGGATTCATGTATTTTCATGAAATGGTGATTAGCATGTGAATAGAAAAATGTATGATTTAACATTATTACATGGACTTCTGAATTAGAATGAATTATAAGGCAAATTCAATGTTTTCACTTCCAAAAACAATAGTGCAAGAGGGAGACATCCATTTTTACATACATAGACTGCAAACTGTAAAACTGCACACGTGTAGAAAGCTAAAGTCCTTGTGGACCTGGGGTCCCACACATCTACATTTTTTAAAATACCATGGGCAGATCCAATTGGTGCTTTCCCAGTACCTTACCTACTTAAACCCTACTGAGACGATTCCTTAGCTCCTGATGCAGGGCTAGGCAACCCCTGAGCTACATGCTGACCATGTGGCTTAGCACACAGGGATAGCACTCCCAATCAACCTAGCCACTGCCAGGAGTGGTGCTGGGACCAGCAGTGTGCAATAGGCATGCCCCTCATCACATCCCAGATCTCCGCAGCCACTAGCTGAGTCTAAGGTGTTCCCTTCCAATTCTGTTGACCATCTTCAAAAGCATACACTGCAGTTTGGTAGGTACTTGGGCCAAAAGGTTGCCTACCCCTTCCCCAGTACATCATTCAAGATCACTTTCTTCCAAGTGACTTAGTACTTTCATTCTGTACAAACTGAGCTATGCATTACTATTTTTCTTCTCAGAAGATAGTTTGGCTTTTGATTCATTCCACAGAAGTGTTATAGGTAGGGTGATGATGTATAGATGTTGCTCTTCCTTTGATCATAAAATAAAATTATGTGATGTTAGATCATTTATTGGGTTCATGAACTTTAAAATATCTTCCATAATATATTTAAGACAGTGGGCATAAACAGATAATATATTTATTACAAGGAAGTGCACTGCAAAGGAATGGTTTTTTTTTATGTACTTGAAAATAATAAAGTCAGTAAGCCAATGGTATTAACATGTTATATGGCCAAATAATTTATTCTTTATAAACAAAAGCTTCTATTCCATTGCAATTTTCCATTATTTCAGCAGTGTTCTGGGATACAGAACATATTTATTTATTTATTTATTTATTATTTATTTATTTATCATACTTCTATACCGCCCTCCCTGGAGGCTCAGGGCGGTTTACATTATAACAGAGAACCATACATAGAACAGTCTGTAGAACATGTACATCGATAAACAACAATTGCAACGAAACACAACACAGTATAACAGTAAACAATCGTAATACAAACAGGTCCAGGGATTGTTGATGGGATTCTGAGGGGGGTGGCTTATTGATTGAATTCTGAGGGGGGTGGGGGGGAGCAGGGGCCCTTGGTCGCTGTAGATCAATGGTCCCCAACCTGTGGGCCGCGGCCCGGTGCCAGGCCGCGAAGGCCATGGCGCTGGGCCGTGGCTCCCTCTCCCCGCCCCCCTTCAGTAAAAAACTTCCCGGGCCGCAAGCTGGCGGCCCAGGAAGCTTCTTACTGCGGGAGGGCGGGGAGAGGAAATCAGGGCCGGGCCGCGCATCGCACGTGCGCGGCCAGGCCGCGCATTCACGAATGCGCCATGCGCAATACACGGGCGCGACGGCCTGATGCGCGGGCGCGGGCCGTGGGTGCGACCCGGTGCGCGGCGGCCCGATGCATGGGCGCGGCCCGCAGGTACGGCCCAATGCCCTGCCGGTCCCCAGCCTCAGAAAGGTTGGGGACCACTGCTGTAGATTACGTCTGGTCTCGGCCAAATGCCTGGTGGAGGAGCTCCTTTTTGCAGGCCCCGCGGAACTGTTTAAGCTCCATCAGGGCCCTGATATCCTATGGGAGCTCGTTCCACCAGGTATGGGCCAGAACAGAGATTGCTCTGGCCCTGGTCGTGACCAGACGGACTTCTTTAGGGCCAGGAATCCTTAGCTGATTGGAGGCAGTAGAGCGTAGAGCTCTTTTGGCGGCATAGGCGGGGAGGCGGTTCCTCGGGTACACTGGGCCCTGACTGCGTATGGCCTTGAAGGTAATTACCAGAACCTTTAGTCTGATCCAGAATTCAACTGGTAACCATTGCAGCTGATGGAGAATAGACCGGATATGGGACCTCCACGGTGTTGCCGTGAGGATCCTGGCTGCTGCATTTTGAACTAGTTGTAGTTTCCGGGTCAGGGCTAAGGGCAGGCCTGCGTAGAGCGAGTTACAAAGTCCAGTCTAGAGGTGACCATCGCATGGATCACTGTGGTTAGGTGTTCCGGGGCCAGGTAGGGCGCTAGTAGTTTGGCTTGGCAGAGATGGTAGAATGCCAGCCACGCTACCTTTGTGATCTGGGCCACCATTGTGAGGGAGGCGTCCAGAATCACGCCTAGGTTCCTGGCGGAGTGAGCCGTAGAGAGCTGCACGCCATCCAGGGTAGGCAGGCGCGCTTCCTCGCATGGGCCCTTCCTACCTAGCCACAGGACCTCCGTCTTTGAAGGATTGAGCTTCAGACGACTCTGCTTGAGCCATCTCGTCACTGCTTCCAGGCAGCTGGCTAATGCTTCTGGGGGAGAGTCAGGGGACGGCCATCCATCAGGAGGAAGAGCTGGGTGTCATCGGCATATTGATGGCAATCCAGCCCAAACTTCCGTACCAGCTGTGCGAGAGGGCGCATGAAGATGTTGAATAGGATAGGAGAGAGGACCGCTCCTTGTGGGACTCCACAAGTAACTTAACTTCTTGGGCAAGTTCTCTTGTGGAACCTCACAAATTCATTTTCTATGGGCTTTGTGCAAAAGTACATTCTAGTAGATGGTACACGCATTGCTTTGAGACAGGACCACACTGTTCAGCCTTTCATTTCCCCTGAAGTATGATTCGTGTCAATGCATTTTACATTAATTTAATATGAACAATGCATTTTCTAAGAAAAATTTATACAGAAAACAGAAATGAAAAGCAATCTTTAGCAGAGCATATGTAAATGCATATAATATTCATACTGATGTCCATTCTTTTTGAAAATGTCTCTACTGTAATTAAATACATACATAGCTATGGAGGGGGGGTACATCATCTCATTGCCTTCTCTATGAAGTAAAAATAACAAGGAGGAACTGCTGCAAGATGAAGGGTTTATAAAATCACATGAATTTAGGGCTTTTAAAAATGTGAATATTATTAATAACTACATCCTGGTGAGGACTAATCTGCCAACACTGGATGTCTCTATTGGATTATGTAGCTTGGGATGCTCTTGGACCAAACACCGCTGATAAAGAAACAGCTTGGAGCTGTTGCTGGGATTGCCTTTTTTCGTTTACATTTGATTTGTCAGCAGCCTTCCCTCTAGACCCAAATGACCTCATCATGCTGGTTCAGGCTTCTACAGTTTTTGCATTAGATTACTGCAATATGCTTTATGTTGGGCCACCCTTTAAGGCACTTTAGAAGCCACAACTCATTCACAATGTAGTTGTACACCTTATAATCCATAGTCATTTTCTGCATCTTACACTAAGCAGCACTAGTTGCCTATTGGCTTCAAAGGTTCAATGCAAGGTTCTTTTATTTAAAGCTTTCAAAATCTGGGACCTACATATATGAAGAGTCACTTCCCTGTGAAACTACCAACCAATGTATTAATTATGTTCCTCATAGCAATTCCACTTCTCAGTTCTTACTCCAATGTGTATCTTGTTTTCCCTCAGTTCATTCTCAGTCTCCTAGAATGCTCCTTCCAAGTCAGTCAAGAAAGTGCCAAAACTGACAGCTTCCATTCTAGTGAGGTCTCACTCAAAGGGTGGATTCATAAGTTGAGATACATAGTTCCCATTTTTTTTCCAGTAGACACTGCATTTTTTCAGGCTACAGTTCTATATTTTAACTATGTACTGGTCTTTTGATCAGGTTTTATAAGCTGCCTTGGGCTAAACACACATGTCAGGATATAAAGATTTTTTCAAAAATTAAAATGTCAAAAAACAATTTGACTTCAGGGATAATGATATGGTGGCACCACGGAACAAATGGCAACACTTTGAAATTCTTGGAGCAACCAGACCTCTACCTTTATAATACATTACTTAAGAAGAATATAGATTCAGAATGATTCAGAATGTTCCATTTAACAGGAAGACTCCACTGCAGGCTGTCATTATAGTTTCAAAGTTATATCCATAAGCCTTGGAGAAACCCACATATGGAAGAGAAAGGGACAAGTAGGTCAAGACTTATTCCAGAAAACAATGCACAGAGATCAGTTCACTGGGATTCATAATTAGGAAGGAAAAGATAGAATCTCTATAGTTTACACTCTAAAACTTACACAAATCTGAACACCACTACTATTCCAACAGCAAAGCACTTTGCCTCCCCCTCTCTCCTATCAGAGAGAAAGTGGTGAGTTCCCTGATTTTTAAATGTAGAGTATTAGATTGTTTTAATATGTTTAAAATGTTTTAACTATTGTTTTATTCTATGAAATGTTGTAAGCCACCCTGAGCCTCTGGGGAAGGGTGGCACATAAATCTATAGATTGATAGATGATTGATAGATGATAAATGTTAATAACATGGTATCTTCCCCATTCACATGATATCCTTCCTATGATATCTTTAATGGAATTACATAAATTAATAGTGATCCAATCTTGATAGCAGGGCACTCTTATGCCAGCGTAGTTACTTGACAGTTCCATGTGATACTGAATATAAGAAATCCAATAGAATACAACCTTTCCTTTTCTTAACACCTTATTCTTAAAGTTCATTGCCATATTTCTAACGTATGTAAGATCAAGCAATCAACCTGATACCTATCAACTTTTGTTGATACATCACAAGAGAGAGTCTGGAACCCAAGCCTAAACTGCTACGAGCATTTCTGTGCCTGCATTTATCCACGGCTTTTACATCAATTGGCTATGCCAAACAAATTATTGTGGGGAGGTGGAGAAGGAAATATTCAGAGTTCTTGCCTGCCTTCTTCCCCAAAATCCTAAACAGGCCTTTCCAGCTAATGAGAAATACAAAGGTCACAGTTTATCCGTGTCATCACCTAGAAGGGATCAGGATTTTCCAAGGCACAAAACAGAATCCTTGGCTTCCCAAGAAGGAGCTAGAGGCTTTAGCTGCAGTACTGAACTTGATTGCAGTTAAGCAGAACCATCTTTTTGGACAGCTAGTTTACAGTTCTTCATCAGGCATCTTCTCCACTCAAACACCAGTGAATAAATTACATGTAACTAGTTAAATTTGTGATGTGTGTTCTAAACCATGTATACACTGTGCGGATTGATCATCATTAGGTATCTAAACTAAACTTTAGATGGAATCCACTGATTTTATGGGATTATTCATACAGATAAATGCAGACATATTCTCAGAATCGGGGTTAGGTTTCTCAGAAGCAGGATTGCACACAAAGTCTTTGCAGAACAAAATGCCTCCAAACCACTTTCAAATCAGTATATCATGCTCTGTTTCCGTAAATTATGGGAACTTGTAGAGCCTTACCCAATCTTATAAGTACTTGTCAGTTTTTGATAAATAAAGTATCAAAGATATGAATTCAAGGACTGTTTCTTTGTATATCAAATAAATTTATCCCTGCCACATATGTTTCCTTAACAGATGAAACATGCACACTGCTCCCATATTATAAAGCAGTATTTGAGAAGAGAGAGAAATTACACGCGCTATTAAATAGCCTGTCCTGTTAACATGGGAATACCCTTGCATTAAATTCAGTGCTAGAAGAATGTTTTAAGTCACTTTGGGTCCTCACTGGGGAGGTAAGTGAAATATAATGTGTAAATGGCGTAAATAAATAAACAGAAATAGTGGAGCAGATGGATGCATATCTATGGATAGATCTTATTTACACTGTAACAGAATCATCTTCAGAATTATGAAATGCATGTATATAAGACATAAATAAACAGAAATAGTGGAGCAGATTCATGGATGCATATCTATGGATAGATCTTATTTACACTGTAACAGAATCATCTTCAGAATTATGAAATGCATGTATATAAGACAGTGCCTGATATTCCTTGCTAAAAGGCAAGTTTCTGTAGACTGTCAGATCAACTTAGTTTATGGTTGAAACAGAACAACAACAACAATGTGGTCAGCAATTCTATTTCACATTTCATTTTATTTCCGACTTGACTTCACTCTTTATACTTGGTATTCATTGTCTTGCGTAACTGACACAAGAAGCCCACTCACTGAAGGAAAAAACATTTCCTGCAAACTTTGCTTGGTTTCCATGGAGCAAAGTTTTCCCCTCAGTTATCAGTCTCAAAGCCAACACACACGTACAGTGTTTGTGGCATATTTCTGCCAAGCGAGGGTTATACAGGGCCAGCTTGTGGTAAGCAATCAAACTGCCAACCAGTGGAACAAAAATACTATATAATCTTCATGTTGCATGTTTAGTTCCAGCTCTTTCATAATGAACAAAGAAATCTCATTACTTTCTGGCTTGTTTGTTTAGGTCATTTCTCTTGTTTCTTTGGTGTCACAGTTTTAGAAAGAATAATTGGTCTTCTCACATTTACACCATTTTCTGCCAACATGTATTTCATTATTTTAAATGCCACATATTTCATTCAAGGTTTTATTTTCTAGCCTAACCTTCTTACGTTAATCCTCCCCCCTCAATGAAATGAATGTCAATATGAGCACAGCCAAGATCTAAAAGGCCTCACTTTGACACCTTTGAGTGGTTTATAGCTTTTTACTAATTCTACAAGATTTTACTTATCTATAGTGCGGAGTAAAGTGGTGACATGGGGTACATATGCAGGAGCATATTCTTTCATTTCCTGCTATTTGAGATGAGACAACTAACTCTAAGGATTCCAACACACACATTGCCATTACTACAGGATACAACTATTAAAATCAATTTACCATGACATCAAATTATGTTCACTGGCTTGACACACAAACACGTTTTAAATACCAGAGTGGGAATACAGATCTCAGTCCTGTTTATGTTCCACCAGGTAGGCTGATCTCTAAATCTCTACTAAGATATTCTGGAGAGGGAAGCAGAGCAGCACAGAAACCCAAAGGAAACTTTTGAAGGAAGGAATGCCATTTGCCTTGAAAAGCTCCAAAGGCATGCAAACACACACACAAGCAGGCACACACAGAACTTCCCTGGCTTGATCTACCTGCCAACTTTCTCAATCCAAGAGGCTGGAGGGAAAGGGGCGATCCCGGAGACAATCCACAGATGAAAGGAGCACCTGGCAAGGGTCTCCCCGAGCCAGCGGTCACCGCGCTCCCCTCTGCTGCCTGCATGTCACCGCAGGGCTCGGACTGTGCCCAGCCCATTCATTTCACACTGCGGACCTGAATAGGCAATTCCGGAGGCAACGGGCGAGTCTTCCGAGGGATGCGTGTGCCGAGAAGTGGCATGCACGCAAATCGGCCAGGGCTCTTTTTCTCCTCTCGGCGCTCTCTCGGCGGGGGGACTGTCACCACCGATCACCGTCTCTGTGCGTGCTTCTCGCCCACCCACCCCCTCCCTTTAAAAAAAAATTATACTTTTCTTGCGTAAGACCCGTCAGCTCCATTCAGCAAAAAAAGCCCCCCCCCCTCACACACACACACCCCAGCCAGCCAGCCCTGCCCTGCCCCTCCGCCGCCGCCTGGCCCGCACATACCGATCCGTAGCACTTGCTGGGAAGTCCGCGGGATGCCTAGACAAAGGGCGAGGAGGAGGAGGAGGAGGCGGCGGCGGCAGAGGCAGAGTCCCCTCGTGCCGGCATCCATGGCAGAGTCCCCGGGCTCCGTCTCCCTCACTTCATGCTCCGGCCTCTCGGCCACGCTCCCTCGCCCTCAGTCATCAGCGGCTCGGGCTCGGGCTGGGGCTGGCCCCCCTCATGCTTTCTTGGGCTTCTTGCTCATGGTAAGCAAGGAGAGACCCCGCGGGGAGAGGGCTGGTGCTCACCACACGGGAGAGCTGGCGCTCGGGCTCCTCGGGGAGCCGCTGCGATCTCCCGGGACCTCCCCTCCTTCTAGCCCATCATTCGCCCGGCAGGAGAGAGGCTCGCGCCGGAGATCAGGGCAGCGAGTCGTTCGGTGGCAAAGTGGCCGCTCGAAGCGCCCGGCGCGGCCCCCTCATTCGCCCGAGCCCCGGGGAAGAGCGCGGGGCAGGGTGGGAGCCCGGGCGCCGCTCCCCGGCTCCTTCCCGCGCACCAGCGAAACTCCTCGCTGCCCCTCGCCTCCACACCCGACGGACGCGCTGCTCCCGGCTCCTCTCGCCGCCGTAGTGGCCAGGGCGGGCGCTGCTGTCGGGGGCAACTTGCAACGGGCCAGTCCGACGAAAGTGGACGCTAATCCCCGGTGACGTCATCCTCCCTCTGCCTCTCCTGGGAGATCCCTCGGTGTCTCTCCGCAGTCATCGGGATCTTTCCTGGGGCCTCTCGGAAGCCAGCCCAGCGTGGGGAGGTATGAGGTGGTGACGAGTGAATGCATCGGAGCGTGTGCAGAGTGCCTTCCTCTCACCGCTGAGCAACCCTGTAGGATCAGAATGCATTTCATTTTAGAAATCTCGGCTTTGATCGGTTCTTTGCCGTGGTTCTGGGAATCAGCAGCAGAACTCGGCCATAGAAGCAACAGGGAAACTTCCAAGGGCCACTCCCTTCCAGTGTATGGCAAGCAAGACACCTCTCTTGTTTTCAAGCCTGGTTCAGAAACTGGTGAATGTCGGGTAGAGATGATGGCCAGTTTGGCATAGGAAAGGTTTTGCCAAACTGCAGTTAGGGTGTGTGATGGCCAATGCTGCCATCTTCTTCACCACATCCATTGCACCAGCCCAGCTCATAAGCAAACTTCTGGATAGGACACCATGAATTGCAACGATGTGTATAAATCTAAGAATCTGAATGTAGCAATATTGGTCCAAAGCAAAATCCCTTCTAGCAGGACCACCCAAAATAACACATCTTGACATGTAAGGCTTCCAAGTTCTCCAGTATTGTTCATGAGGCTGTATGCTAAAAGAAGGGAGGAAAGGAGAGGTTTCTCCGTCTGTAGTCTTAAGGCTTTGCCCTGTCTCTTTCCTGTGTGAAATTCTGAGAAGGCATACAGATTTCAGTTACATGGTGCTTATGTCAACAGCATTAAATGGATCCAAGCACCGATTTAAATCTGCATACTGACTCAGCCCTTTTTGTTTTGGAAGATTTCTGGAGATAGCTTGGAAAGTGTTTTATGTTCTTTTATTGGCCCTAATAAAAGGTATTTCATGGATTTTGTTTTTGCCTAGTTACAGAGGACAGTCTCCATGGAGCCAAATGTCACAGGAATACTGATGGAGTCTCAAGTTTGGGCATTGATAACTGGCTTTTATGTATGCTTCTCTATGGAAAAAGCTGGTGTATTAGTGCTAGAAACTTAATCCTAACATTTAAATACAAGCCAAATACCAAACCCTCTTCTTCCTTTATGACAGTTGCAAGTGTCAGTACAATTGTAGTAGAGTGTATATATTCAATGATGCCATATTTTCTGCATGGGGAAAATAAGGAATTTTTCATTAAGCCCATCTTACCTTTCCCTTGGTCATAGTGATGAACAGCACTATAATAGTAAAGTTCCAAGTGCTGAAGAGTCAAAGTAACAGTGAGCGAAGGGATACATTTCCTCACTAAGAGAGAGAGAGAGAGCTTGAGCAACAGGCAGCTCCAAGTGCTCTGATTGCAACAGCTGAGAAGGAATTGATATAGTAGCTGTGTGCTGGAGGGAGTTTATTCTGATTCAGAGAGAGAGCGCATTCTGAAAGAATCTGCCTGTGTCTTAGCAGCAAAAGCAAAAATAAAATGTGTGTGTGTGGGGGGGGGGGGGAACCAAACAAGGAACAAGCGATAAGGCACTAAATGGTCATCCAGGGAGTCTTCAATCTTCAATACATTCTTTAATAAGCAGAATTCTTAATCAATCCTGATGCATTTTGCTGCATG
Source organism: Paroedura picta (assembly GCF_049243985.1). Lineage (NCBI taxonomy): Eukaryota > Metazoa > Chordata > Lepidosauria > Squamata > Gekkonidae > Paroedura > Paroedura picta. The sequence continues at coordinate 56,886,417 of NC_135374.1, forward strand.
GTTTTATCAAGGGACATCAAATTTCAAATTGTTTTCAACTGGAGATTTCAGTTTACGAGAACCATCTCTTATCAGAGAATCTGGTATATATGGTTTTTAAACTGAATACCATTACAGCCAGCCAAAGACTGTTGTAGCAAATCCTATAAACAGCTACTCCTAGCTTAGGTATTTACTAAGGTGACCAGATTGTCCCACTTTTGGAGGGATGTCTGGAGGTACCTGGCAAATTGTACTTATGTTGAAATTTTAAAAATATATATTACAATACTATCCAGGATTTCTAGCTGGCTAGAAGGGTCAAATGCTGTAGTGTTATGATTGAAATTAAGACTGGCAGTTAATACCCTGAGAGTGTACTGCTTTAAAACAGTTTACAGGTACTTAACAGAAAATTACCTGTGAATTCTTTGACGTTATGATCAAATGAAACAGTGGGGCTATAGCAGAACATTCATCAGCTTCTAGCATGTGCAGTCTTGTGCTCTGTGGCAGAATATGGTCAACTGATGATTAACAATTTTTTATTTTCTCTCTCCTGCCTTGATTTGTAATGGGGATGCATGAACAAGTATCAATTTAAAAGTCAGTCACCATACTCTCCAGTTCATTGACACAAGGCAATGTTCCTCAAGCAGAAAATTACAAAATTGGAATGGAAAATGCATTGGCCGTACCAGTAAGTTATTTTACTTCTAAAATCATGTAAATGCCTACAAACTGGAAGCAAAGTATAAGCACACAAATCAGTATAACAAAACCCAGGAAATACATTACTGAGTGCCAGCTCCTGAACACACATTTCTGTGATATAATTTTCAAAAGCAAACACTAGAGCTATTCAAATGGTACAAAAAGGCTTCTGTCAAGGCTTGAACTGTAAATGTATTGAACTATCTTTGGTCACCCAATTAGGAACAATCTGAACTGAATTACCATCAGCAGTGCAATCCTATGCAAAATTATGACTTACTAAACCCACTCTGCACTTTAAGCACATGTAGTCTTCCTTAGCACTGGCTTCAGGAAAGCTGCAATTAGATGAATATAAGCTAATTGTTGTGTAGGCTATTTCAAAGTCAGCCGAGTGAATAATCAAATGTAAGATTTGTTCAGAGATTTATACAGCAGATCACCACTTGTTTTCAGATCCCATCGGTGCATATGCCCATCCACAGTGAGGTAAGAGACCACATGTGATGTTCCAACATCTTCCTTCCACTTGCCATCTGTTTATCTGTCTTCCAGCATTTACCTTGCTCCTCAGAAGCACATGGAATGGGAGAAGGCATGGTTCATGACATTTCAATCAAGGGAGTGGAGAGAGACCAAAGAGAAACAAGTAAACAATTGTCATTTCTACCTTCCCCATAGTTAAGAATATCTGGAAGTGAGTTTATATCTTTCCTGTGGGGAAATGTGTGTGACATACCAGCATCATGAACTCACTGAACCTTTACAAAGGGATAAGATGCATGGCACAAAATAGTATGTTTCTCTCTTTGGCTGTGTCTGAACCTACACTTCCTGACATACAAACAATCTGTAAGACAGAGAAAGAAAAAACAAACAACTTTGCCAAAGCTGTTAAACATTCCTATATCTTGAAGTTCTATCTTTTACTTCTATTCATGACCTATGTCTTTGTGCCAACCCTGTGGCAAGCCACCAATTGCTTCCCTTCCTGTCACTGCTAGGAAATGGAAGTTAAAAGTCTCTAGCCAGCCATATTGATCCAGAAATAGTGCTATCTTAATATTGCAGTTTACTAACAATTGTATCATGTCCTTCTCATCACTCAAAATGTCAGAGTATTGGGTTGGATCCAATCATTTCCTTCTGCTAAGTGGAAGAAGTCTCTTTTCATCATAGGAAGAGTTTGTTGAAGAGAGCCATTGACTCCAATTTGGTGGGAGTTGTTGGCTCTAGTCCCATTGATTAATTTTGCTTTCCTTTTATTCCCTTAGAAGTTCATTGATAAACAAATCTTGAGCAGTGGTAGAATACTCTCATCCCTTATTTTTGGGATGCAAGGACAAATTAATTTTTATTATTGACAGAGTGATCTTAAAATCCTTAGCTAATGAGCCAGTTTCCAGGGTGCAAGAGGATGATTGATCAATTAGAGAATATAACGATCCATTATATTCTTTAAAAAATCTCCATTCAAGCAAAAAATGAAATGATGTGTCAATCTTATTAAGGCCCCAAAGGCAAATACTGTTGTAATAAGGCCTATTTTGATATCTCTCCTGCAGAACCATTTAAGGTATAATATTCCATCTTGCAAATAAGAAAGTTCTGCAGTATCCTGGGACAGTAAAATAGTACGTGGGAGGGAGTAAAAATTTTGTTAGAAAGAGACTAAAAGACAGGAGTAAGCAAACTTGGTGGGCTCTTAAGATCAAACAGCTATAATCAGTTACTTGAACAAAGAAAATGCTTTGGATTTGACCTGAACAGAAATATGATTAGCCAACATTCCAACTAATGTCAATTACTTATCCAGGGCTTTTATCCGTATCAATTTGTGGGTATCCTGTTTAAGAGTGGCTAGCCAGCCATCTTCAGCACAGAACAATTTTAGTATCAGTTTGAAGGCTTTTGTATTGCTTTTGCTTGCAGAGTTTGCTCACAATACAGCATTAGGACCATTATGCACGGAGTGGAAGGTCCGCATTCGGGGTGGAATGGTGGCAGCTAAAATCACCAATTATGCACACTGCAGGTGGCAACCGGGTGCAGAAAATGCCGCCGAAAAAGCTGTGTTTGCAAGATGCGAAAGGAAGTGGAGCTTCCCAGGACCAGGGCGCAACCAGAAGCGGCTCCGGAGTAACCGCGTGCATAATCGGATATTCTGGGTTTTGCCACCATTGCATTCTGTCCCTTGCGTAAGTGGTTTGCTTCGCTTCTTCCTCCTCCGCGTTCTCCATGCCGCTGTTTCAGTGGCCGTGCATAATGGGCCTTAGATATATAACAAAGAATATTCAATATTTTTCTTAAAAACTACACCAGAAGTTGATCTGTATCATATATCAACTAGGGGCAAAGCCCATTGTATCCAAGAATACAACGGGTGCTAGAGCTTGGCAGTGGGAAGAGGAAGGGGAGAAGTTGTCCAGTCTGTAAGGGCATGGGGTTGAATGTTGAGGCCTACTGCACAGGGTTGTTGTACAGATGAAACAGGAGACAAAAAAACCAGTTTCATCTGCAGAATAATGCTGTGCAATGGCCTCAAACCTGCAGAGAGTTACAAAGAAGAAAGACACATGGCTTGGCTGAGTCTAACCCCTGGCCAGAGCAGTATTTTAAGTGAAAAGGGGCTTTTCTGTGGCCTCCCTGTCAGCCAACTGTTTGGCAGAAGGGGATAGTCCCCCCCCTCAAAAGGAAGGCCCCCAGGTTCCCCTGTGTTGCTCTTGGAAAGGCCTCCCTCCCCTCAGTCAGGGCCTGTCAGAGGCTCCTTCGCAGCAGCCCTGAAGGGGGGGAGGGGAGGGGGAGCACTCTGCAGCCTCCGGCCAGCTCTGTCAGGGTTCTGAGGCAATTTACAGTTGGACATAACAGGACAGCCTTGGGACGAAAAGGGCTAGCCCAGCCTGTCCAACCCTCACCCCCCTTGGCAGCACTACTGACCTCCTCTCCCTTTGGTGGTCAGGGGCAGACTGACAGCCATTTCTCCAGATTGCCCCTGGCTGGATGGAATTTTGGTCTGTCCTGGTGAGGGGCCAATCGGAAGGCGCAATTGGCCCTTCTGCTTGTCAGTCCAGGGCCATGAGACCAATTGTTGCCCTTCTTCATCATGGACTGAGCCCACCCCAACACGCCTTACTGTTATATTAAGAGGGAAAAGATATTATGGAAGGGTGGTATAAAAATCTAAATAAATAAATAAGAGAGAGCTTTGATTCAAATAGCTGAGTCATAAGAAATAAGAGGGACCACTTTCAGTTTGAAGGCTTTCACACTTCTGAAAATATACTTTCACACACACACCCCTTATTATGGAACCTGTTTATAGCATTTGCACATGGTTGTGCTTTGTTGAACACTGTTCTAAGTTGGGTTGGGTCCCAAGATAAATCAGTTGAGAAAAAAAATAAGAGAATGCCTTTAAACTGCTCAATTTTGGACCCATTGATTAAACACTGGGTTTCATTTCCTGGTCTTGGTAAAAACAAAGATCTTAGATTTCAGATAATTAATCACCAGGCTTTCTTGGGAACAGTAACTGAGGAAAGAATGCAAGGCCCTTTGCAGATCAACTCCGGTTCAAGACAAAACGACATCATCATTTGCATAAAATATGACAGGGACACAAGTTTCATTCCGTTTTGGGGGTGGCAGCTGTCATCAAATACATCCTTGTCGTACCACCTTTTCCAAGTCAAATGCATTTATGAAGTGTCCATTATTTCAGAAAACTGAGCTGACTTAGAGCCAGTTTGGTGTAGTGGTTAGGAGTGCGGACTTCTAATCTGGCATGCCAGGTTCGATTCCCCACTCCCCCACATGCAACCAGCTGAGTGACCTTGGGCTCGCCACAGCACTGATAAAACTGTTCTGACCAAGCAGTGATATCAGGGCTCTCTCAGCCTTACCTACCCTACAGAGTGTCTGTGGTAGGGAGAGGAATGGGAAGGCGACTGTAAGCTGCTTTGAGCCTCCTTCAGGTAGGGAAAAGCGGCATATAAGAACCAACTCTTCTTTTTCTTCTTCTAAAATGAATTTCAATTGTGATAAATGTGCTGCATTTAGAAAGGAAAACTCAAATGCATCATTATAGGATGGGGGAGACCTGTCTTGACAGTAGTGTAGGGGTAGACCATACACTGAACATGAGAGAAGACAACTAAGATGCAATACCATAATCATCTTCAAGTGCTTGAAAGGATGTCATATAGAGCAGTGGTCCCCAACCACCGGGCTGTGGACTGGCACCAGGCCGCGGCTCCCTCTCCCCGCCCCCCCCCGCAGTAAGAAACTTCCCAGGCTGCAAGCTTGCGGCCTGGCAAGCTTCTTACTGTGGGAGGGGGAAGAGGGAAGCAGGGCCGTGCATGTGCAATGTGCATGTGTGGCTGGACTGTGCATACGCATATGTGCCATGTGCACATGCGCCATGCACACATGCACCATGTGTGCATGTGTCGTGTGCATGTGAGACATGCGCACACGCGCACATGCGCACACGCACCATGCGCACACGCACCATGCGCACACGCACCATGCGCACACGTGCGGACCACTGATATAGAGGATGGAGCCGAGTTGTTTTCTGTTGCCCCAGAGGGTTGGACCAGAACCAGTCGGTTGAAATTAATTCAAAAGAATTTTTGACTCAATATCCAGAAGAAGTTCATAACAGAGCAGTTCTGGATCAGGCTTCTTTGGGAGATGGTGGGTTCTCCCTCTTTGGAAGTTTTTAAGCAGAACTTAGATAGCCACCTGATAGAAATGAACTTAGGCAGATTGTGAGTAGTGACTGGCAGTGGGTGAGTGGCAGAAGAGATTGTCTTGGTGCTTGGCTCTTATGGCCCTTATTTGCATCCCCAGGGAAATGCCAATATGAAGTAGACAATTCACTATGGGATGTTCCAGCTCAGAAACTGAGCTATAATAAACAACAAAAAATAAAACAGAAGTCCAGTGGAAACGTAAGACTTACTACATTTATCCCAGTGTGAGCTTTTGTGAATCAGAGTTCACTTCTCAGAATGAAGAGAAAATAATTTTCCTTTTATTTATCAGGAAAGTTACAGAAATGAAAGAGGGAAAGGGAGGAGTTACAAATCGGTGTAATAAATCAGATACGATTCTCTACAGATGATAATGAAAAGGATTAGTTTGCTATAAATAATGGATCATAAGCGAGCTTCTAGCCTTCTTTTATGAGGTGAAGACTGATTGAATCTTACCCATTCCAGTCCCTTACACAGAGAATCGCACCTTATTTATGGCACAATGTTCAGTTCGGCATGTGGCCCACTTAGCCCATGGCTGTATCTTTATATGATTTCAGAATTGAAGTATAAAATGCACAGCTTGTTTTAAATGTAGAATTTTATCAAATCCTTGTTGACAAAATAAACTGTGTCACATATTTCATAACTCTGAAAGCAACAGGCAACATTAAGAAATTTGCAGGTGAGAGGCTTTACCTGCTAGAGATCAGCACCAACACTTCCAGATAGACTTCAAAGCCAGAATTAGTATACAGTGACAACAGATTTGTGCACCAGCTTTAAGGTTTTGCTTAATCTTAAAACCACATTCTCAATTGCCTGTCTTTGGTCAATGGCCTGACATACCCTGAAAAGTAGTGAACAGGGTCAGAAGAAATTCCAAGCATTTGCTGACTAGTGCTCCTTTTCTGTGTCAAACAAATTTCAGTGCCCAAAGCTTTACATGTGAAATGGTGTTCAGAGCAGGCTAGCTGCCACATTTGCTTACTCATACATTGTACTGCCAGTATTTAATTCAGTACATTAGTAAAATGTTTTGGAATAGCTTGAAAAGGTTCTAAGAGCCAAAGAAGCTCCTTGCATAGCTAAGTTGCAAGTTGCACGGACTGTCAGCTGATCCTCTTGAGAATATCCATGTATGTGATTGCGAGGCATATTTATTTATTTATTTATTTTATATATTTATTTGGATTTATATATACGCAGTGTGAACACAGAAACATAGAAAGAAAGAGTTGGAAGATACCTCAAGGGTGATCTAGGACAACCCTTTGCACAGTGCAGGAAATCCACACCTACCCCAGCCCCCATTCCTTCGGTGACACCTGCGGTATGCCCAGAAGGAGGCAATAAACTTGCAGGATCCCTGAGTTAATCTGTTCTGGAGAAAAATTCATTAAGACTGTCTATGAGAATAGTCCAGACAAGTGCATGTGGTAGTCAACTTGCAAATACTGTGATCTTTTATGGAGCACTAATATACAAAAAGAGCCTCTTGTGGTGCAGAGTGGTAAGGCAGCCGTCTGAAAGCTTTGCCCATGAGGCTGGGAGTTCAATCCCAGCAGCTGGCTCAAGGTTGACTCAGCCTTCCATCCTTCCGAGGTCGGTAAAATGAGTACCCAGTTTGCTGGGGGGTAAATGGTAATGACTGGGGAAGGCACTGGCAAACCACCCCGTATTGAGTCTGCCATGAAAACGCTGGAGGGCGTCACCCCAAGGGTCAGACATGACTCGGTGCTTGCACAGGGGATACCTTTACCTTTACCTTTTAATATACAAAAGCATGAAGTGACAGCTTTTAAGCCAAAGATTAATCAATGAAAATGTCTGTTAATTTACTGCTGTACTTGATCTTGAACATTAATTAATTAATTAATTAAAACCTTTTTATTCCATCTTTCCATCCAGTTAAGATCCCCCTGGCAGCAAACAGTGAAAACGTTTTTTTTTTAAATATTTTTTTAACATAAAACATAGGGCAGAGGGTCAGTGATGGAATGCCAAACATAGCAAAAAGATTTTCACCCACTGATGGAAGATAATGGTAGAGAGAGGTATCTCTCTGCAGAGGGCATCCGCAGTTTTGGTGTAACAATCAGTGATTGTTTTACTTTTTTGGCAGCTTTGGCTCTGTTTAACAGAACAAGAAATAAAAAAGAAAAGATTCCACTTTCTTTTAATAGTGAGTTAAAGTTTAATTTATTAAATTACAAGTTATCCCAAATTCCCATTGCTACTTAAAATGACACATTGGCTAGGATCTAATAACTGCACAATTAATTGTATTCCTGTTTCTATGCAGAAGCTTTGGACTTGTGCTGCTCAACAGTTCTACACTCACGCACAAACATTGCAAGATAAGACACTTCTGGGACTGAAGAGGCTTTCTGAGGTCCTTAATCAGTTGACAGCCCTATTTTTTTGAAATTTAAATCAGTCCCATGTTCAGAAGAGTGCATTTATGTCATGCTTATTAGCATCATTTTTGTATCTAAAGTAGGCCTAATTGGCCAAACTATATGTTATGATGGGACTATGTGATCAGACCCTCCCCCCCGAAAAGGTAGTTAGATGTGTGGGAGGAAAAGTGCATCAGGCTGCATCTCTAGGGAAGTAGATGGGTATCTGCATTGTGCTAGTATTTGTCTTTTCAATGCCTAAAGCAACTTGAGGGATGTGGTGTGCATTTTTACTTGCAAATCAGGAACAGGGTAGTTACTCAAGCTCTTTTTAGGTTCAAAGTATCAAGACTGGTACAATCTTAACAGCATCCATTTATTAGCAAGAAGATACAGACCTGGGAGCAGCTGGCTTCACAACAAGCGAGCTCATGCACAATTTTAACTGTGTGCAGTTCTTGAGGCCTTGCTTTAAAAAGGACATGGACAAAATTGAGAGGATTCAGAGGAGAGCGACGAAAATTACCTGGGGCCTGGGGACCAAGCCCTCTGTGGAAAGGCTGAGAGACTCGGGAGTGTTCAGCCTGGAGAAGAGGAGGCTGAGAGGGGGACAAGAGTGCTGTAATTAAGTATTTGAAAGGTTGTCACTTAGAGCAGGGGTAGCCAACTTATGGTCCTTCAGATGTTCATGGACTACAATTTCCATGAGGCCCTGCCAGCAAACGCTGGCAGGGGCTCATGGGAATTGTAATCTATGGACATCTGGAGGACCACAGGTTGACTACCCCTGACTTAGAGGACAGGGGAAAGTTCCTGTTAGCAGCAGAGGATAGGGCCCACGCTAATGGATTTAAACTTCGTGGAAAACAATATCGGCTAGATATCAGGAAAATAGTCAGGGTAGTTCAGCAATGGAATAAACTGCCTAAGGAGGTGGCAAGCTCCCCCTCACTGACAGTCTTCAAGTAGATACTTATCTTTAGGCTGATCCTGCATTGAACAGGTGGTTGGACTAGATGGCCTGTATGGCCCCTTCCAACTCTATGATTCTACAAACAGCTAACAGGCAGAGACTCTATTCCATTAGACTAAACCATCACTGGGGAGAAAGGGATTGTCCTGCCCATCGTAGCCCAGCCGTGCTCAGCCTGTCCCCTGCACTCTCTCTCACTCTCTCACTCACTCTGCCTCAAGGTTTGGAGGAGAGCTGTGATCTTCCAAGCCTCCCTGCTCTGGTTTTACTGATTTTTATGAAATGTCCACTTGTACAAAGACACATCTCCACCTGAGTGCACACAACTTTTAAGACTTTAAACTACACACAATGTTTACACCTTTCCATGTTACTAATTTTTACCCTCCCTATGGCCCATTATGCACGGCCGCCGAAACGGCGATTTCGGGTCACATGGAAAACGCGGAGGGGGAAGACGCGACGCATACCGGTTATACACGGGGCGGGGCGCGACGGCGGCAAAACCCAGAGTAACCGATTATGCACGCGCCGATCCGGGCGCCGCTTCTGGTTGCGCCCCGCTCACCCGGAAGCTGCGCTTTCTTCCGCGTTTCACTGACGCGGCTTTTTCGGCGGCATGCACCGAAGCTGCAGCCGGTTGCAGCCTGCTCCGTGCGTTATCCGTGATTTTAGTCGCCGCCATTCCACCCCGAATGTGCGCTAAAACCCCCGTGCATAATGGGTCTATGTGATACAAGCTTAGCAAGAAAGTTGTACCACTAGACTAATCTCACTAATACAAAATAAAAAAATTAAATGGATATGCAACAGAGATTTATCACTCATGAAGGGGGAAGAAATGGCAGAAGGTGTGTAGGAGAATGACCTCAAAGTAGGCATTGGAGTCACCTACAAGGGGCAGAGGGAGGGTGGGAAAGTTTTGAGGGAATCTTTATGCATCTTTGGCTTGAAAGGCCCATTATGCGGGACCGCTTGGTTGCTTATGGTTGCTATCTGCGGGACCGCTTGGTTGCTTCGCTCTGCGGGTATGAATTTACTGGTTGTCCCGGGCCCACGGGATGTTTGCCTGGCCTCGACCCCGGCCAGGGCCTTTTCAGTCCTGGCCCCAACCTGGTGGAATGAGCTCCCAGAAGAGCTAAGGGCCCTGCGGGATCTACCATCTTTCCGCAGGGCCTGTAAGACAGAGCTCTTCCGCCAGGCATATGGTTGAGGCCAGGGCAGCTCTCCCACTAATCCATCAGAGGATCCCCTCCAATATTGAGATTTCTAACATCGAGATCATTGTTAGATCTATTGTATAGGTGCCACTCTCTTCTGAATATTATTCTCTCCACCAGGCTGAACTTGGGGGGAACTCAGGTAACTAAGATCAGAATTGTGACCACCGCCGCTATATGTTATATGTAACTTTTGTTGATGTTAATTGGGGGTTTTATGGGGATTTTATTGTGTTTTAACTATTTATGTTGTAAACCGCCCTGAGACCTATTTGGAGAAGGCCGGTCTAAAAATTAAATAATAATAAAATAATAATAATGCACAGCTGCCGAAATGGCAATTTCAGGTCACGTGGAAAACGTGGAGGGGGAAGACGCGAAGCACACCGGTTATGCATGGGACGGGGCGCGACGGTGGCAAAACCCAGAGTAACCGATTATGCATGCGGTGATCCCGGCGCTGCTTCTGGTTGCGCCCCGGTCACCTGGAAGCTGCGCTTTCTTCCGCGTTTCGCTAACACGGCTTTTTCGGCGGCATGCACCAAAGCTGTGGCCGGTTGCAGCCGACACTGTGCGTTATCGATGATTTTAGTCGCCGCCATTCCACCTCGAATGTGCGTTATTCCCCCCGTGCATAATGGGTCAAAGTGAAGCAAGGGGAAAAACACCACAAAATCACTCTCAGAAAATGTGGGGAAACAGTGATGGGCAAGCAAACTGAGTACTGAAGGGAGGAAAATCAATGCAGAACAAAAAATAAACCCAAACAGACATGTGTGGTAAAAGCATAGGGAAAACAGAACAGAAAAGAAAATCCAAGGGACATGCACAGGAAAAGTGCCAGAAAACATCAGTGCATAACAACCTCAACAGAGATTTGTTCTCAGATTGCTTCATATGGACCGTTTACGCACGGGGAACTTCACTGCCCCACCTCCCGTGCAGGAGCACAAATCAGGGGCGGATGAAGTGCACAAGGCCAAATGCTCCCCTATGTGGGTTCATGAAGAGGTGGGGCAACCCGCCACGACTAAAACTCCAGCCTGCAGCCCGGCATGAAACCTCTAGTGCATAAACGGTCAAAGTGTTGCAACAAGTTCTACCAGAAGTAGGAAACAATCTTTTCTTAGATGCTTCCTGTCCCTGCGATACACACTTCTTGGTGTTTCAATTGTATGAGAATGTGATTCTGCAGACATAACTCCAGCTTTAGCACTTATAAGAGTTTTCATTGTGCAAATATCCATAGGCCCAGTTTTATGCAGGGCCAGTGATCTGGTCACCTTGTCTAATCTAGCAACCTCATTTGTAATTGTCGGAATTGTTATCGCTCAAACACAGAATTTTTCCTAGGTTTACTGTAAGACTTGAAGACTATTAAAACTTGTGCTAAATTTATGTTCTCAGGGTCTACGAACCCCTTCCATATTATTGTTATTATAGAATATCTCAAGGGCTTTTCGTCCTATGCAGTGAAGCAAGACAGCAGTTTTTATAAGCCTCAGACTCTGCTTCAGCCAGTTTGACTAAAAAGTACAGTTTTAATTTCTGTTCCAAACATCTCCAGTTCTTGCTAAATTCCCATGAAGGAATAATCTGATGGAAGTTTGAAATGTTCCATTATTAAACAGTGCAATCAGGAGTAACCCAAGAAGTAACAGAAGCATTTCTGACATCATATGATGTTCCCTTTTGCTTGCAAATCAAGAATAGTCAGGTTCCTGGGAAATTTCTAAGGGTAGTGCCCAACTGGCAGACATGCCATCAGGGGAATGGGGAAGGCTGGCCACATGTTCTACATCAGCAATGCCACTCTCCCTAGCCTCCTGGCTGCAGCGAAAGAGCAGGGAAGGATGTATGGGCATGCTCCTTGATAGCTGCACCACTCTCCACACATTGCTAGCTGCCAGAATCGCTGGAGAGGTTGCCCTGGCCCATTTCCTACTAGTTTTAGCATAAAATGTTTGCTACATTGCTTCCAAAAGTTTGTTTTTTATGGAGAGAACTAGGGGCCAAGCCCGTTGCATCAGGAATACAATGGGTGCTAGATTACGGGGGTGGAATGGAAGAACTCTGTGGACAGCCTCCCCCTCCCCACAGGATCTAGAAATGTTGCAGGCAGCGGTTAGATAACTCACCCGCAGGGGCAGCTCTCATGCAGCAGGGATCTGCAGCCTCCAAGCCTCAGAGGGAAATGGAAGGAGGAGGGAGTGGTCAGGGGTGGGGGACAGAAGGCAATTGGCTGGCTGCTGGACAGACAGGCAAATCGGTTAGAAAAGGAGGCACTCAGGGGCGGGACAGCTGCCTTGAGTGGGTATTAAGCATTGAGTGGCACTTAAGCTCTTAAGCACTTAAGACACGTTCTTTCTCCAAGGCCTTTCCAGAAATATATAGTGGAACAGATTTGGTTCTGAATGCAAGGAGTCTATATAGTGTGGTCAAATAAAGCCCACAAATGCTGTTAATGTGGCCTGCATACCTGTACCCTCAATATTTTCCTCATAGCTTTGATGATGCTGAAACATATTTCTGTTTCAGGAATGAAAACTGCGAGGCTTGAGAATTGTTGTCCCCATGAGACTTTCACCCAATGAGGCGAAAATGTCATGAACGTGACTGATGCCACAATGAGATGTCTTGAATTTCTTCAGGGGACTGCAGAAATACTGTGTAAAAGCTATTTTTACAGAGAAACTACTTACCTGCAGGCTTTTGGCTACCGTTGGAAAATCTTACCTAACCACATTCTGCCATGCAATGTAGATATTTGTAGCATTTAAATCACCAAACAGATACCTGATATCACACTTGACAAGCACTTTGAGAGTCGACATGCAAAGTCACATAACGCAAACATAGGTGTCTCCATTTAAATGTATTCACTGTAAGTCAATATTCTGTTTCTGAAAGGCTGGGTAAAACCTCTTTACATATTGTTTTAGACAACTTGTTCACCACAAAAAGGCTTCAACAAACAAATATACATGCTGATTAACTCGGGAAATGCATTCATGTACAGAAGTAGGTCTTCACATTCACAGCTTTGTTATTTATTTATTAATTAAATTATTTAATTAGGATTTTTATACCGCCCATTATACAGAAGAATACCACGAAGACACTTTTTTAAAGAAAAAAATACCCAGCAGATACATGCATGATGTTTTTGGCTGGAGTACATCATTTATCCACCCTAAGAAGAGTTACACCATCTATGGGCTTAGAACACAAAACTGAACACATATGAGTCTACTTGGAATTCCACAGTTAGCTTTTGAACTGTCAAGAACTCTGAGTTATTATAGTGTTGATGATTTTGTGCTCAAACAAGGTGATGCTGTCCAGTTTGGCAGCAGGAATTGGTACTATCAATCTTAGTGTTCACAGTATCCTCTACTAGTTGGGGGAGGGGGGGTATTGTTCCTGTAAGAGGAAGTAGTTTGGCCTAATCCTAAAACTTGTTGCACTGGCATAGCAAGCAAATAGCACCACTGGAATACTGGAAAATGTGGTGTGCATAATTCAAAAGCATATGAAGAATATTCTACAGGGGGCTTTGGAGAAGGAGTGTATTTAGGCTAGTTATTTTTATTTATTTTTATTAGTTTTATACACTGCCCCTCCCTTCTGGCAGTCTTAAAGTGGTTCACAGTATAACATTTGATCCATTCCAGTCTGGCTTTCGGCCTGGCCACAGGGTGGAGATGGTGCTGGTCCCCGTTATGGATGACCTCTGGCACAAGCTGGATAGAGGTGGGTCAGTGCTCCTTGTGCTGTTGGACATGTCAGCAGCATTTGATGCTGTCAACCATAATTTGTAAGCCCACCGCCTCACCAATGCTGGAATAAAACGGCAGGGACTGATCTCTTTTTTCCAGAACTGCAAACAGAGGGCAGCATCCGGAGAGAACCAGTTGCACAGTTACCAACTGTCTTGTGGAGTACTGCAAGGGATGGTTCCTTCTCTCACTCTGTTTAACATCTACATGTACCCTTTGGCCAAGCTGGTCCACAGCTTAGGCTACGTTGTCATCAGCATGCTGATAATACCTAGCTGTATCTCCTAATGGATGGACAGCCCAACTCCCCCTGGATACTTTTCCAGTTTCTTGGAAGTGGTGACAGTCTGGCTCAAGCAGAGTTGCCTGAAACTCACCCCTTCCAAGATGGAGGTCCTGTGGCTAGATAGGAAAGGACTGGATCAAGAAGCATGGCTTCCCTACCTGGATGGAGTACAGTTGGAGATCTCAACCTCAGCCAGGAATTTAGAATCATCAGAAAGGCCAAAGCTGAGAGTGAGCTAAGATTGGCCAGGGAAGCCCATTGTAACAAGAAAAGATTTTTTAGTTATGTGAGGAGCAAACGTAAAGTAAAGGAGGCAATAGGCCACTGTTGGGTGCAGATGGACACACTATAACAGAAGATGCAGAGAAAGCAGAAAGGCTCAGCGCCCATTTTACATCTGTTTTTTCCCACAGGTCAAAGGTTTTAGGCACATCTAGAGATGGCAGTAGCCAAGGGATAGTGTCTGGGTGGCAGGTTGACATGGACAGAGCGGTTGACAAGAGGCATTTAGCTGCACTGGATGAGTTCAAATCCCCTGGGCCGCATGAAATGCACCTGAGAGTGTTTAAAGAACTTTCTGGAGAACTTGCAGAACCCTTGTCCATCATCTTCAGGACCTCTTTAAGGACAGTTCTGGAGGCCTCTGGAGTTTTGGAGTGCAGTTCTGAAGGCCTCACTTCAAGAAGGACGTGGATAAAATTGAAAGGGTACAGAGGAGAGCAATGAGGATGATCTGGGGCCAAGGGACCAAGCCCTATGAAGATAGGTTGAGGGACTTAGGAATGTTCAGCCTGGAGAAAAGGAGGTTGAGAGTGGACATGATAGCCCTCTCTAAGTATTTAAAAGGTTGACACTTAGAGGAGGGCAGGATGCTGTTTCCATTGGCTGCAGAAGAAAGGATGCGCAGTAATGGGTTTAAACTACAACGATAGAGGCTAGATATCGGGGGGGGGGAGAATTCACAGAGTTGTTCAGCAGTGGAATAGGCTGCCTAAGGATGTGGTGAGCTCCCCCTCACTGGCAGTCTTCAAGCAAAGGTTGGATACACATTTTTCTTGGATGCTTTAGGATACTTTGGGCTGATCCTACATTGAGCAGGGGGTTGGACTAGATGGCCTGTATGGCCCCTTCACACTCTATGATTCTGTGATTCTGAGTGACTTTTGATGCTTCTCTGCCTTGGAGGCTCAGGTCATGAAGGCAGCCCAGTTCTTCCACCTTTGCCAAATGAGGCTACTAGTGCCCTACCAGGCCCAGGAACACCTAGCCACAGAAATCCATGCAATAATGATCAGCAATGAGATGTTAGCCCATTACCTTGCTGGGACTGGGATTTGGGGGACTGCCCTACAATGCCTGATCTCCTTCCTTCAGAACTGGACACAGAGGGTGACTGCAGGGGAGAAGTTGTCATGCTCCTACATACTTCTTTGTGTATTGCTATGGGGGCAATACTCTCCTCTGTGTCTTTTAACATCTATATGTGCCCTCTGGCACAGTTGACACAGTTGGCACAGGGGGCTGGTCTGTCATCAATATGTGGATGTCACACAGCTCTGTCTCCTGATGGATGGCTAACTGGACCCCCCCCGGAAACATTTGCCAGATGTTTGGAAGCAGTGTTTGGGTGGTTCAAACAGAGTTGCCTGAAACTCAGTACCTCCAAGACAGAGGTCCTGTGGCTTGGCAGAAGGGGGCAGGACCGGGGAGTGTGCCTCCCCTCCCTGGATGGAGTGCAGATTGAAATTATACCTACTTCCATGATCTTCGACACCTCCCTATCTATGGAGGTAGAGATCATTAGAGTAGCCCAGGAGGTATTTTTCCATCTATGCCAAGACAGGCTACTAGTATCCTACCTGTCCTTTGAGCATCTGGTTACAGTGAGCCAGGCAATGGTCACTTCCAGGCTAGACTTCTGTAACTTGCTCTACATGGGCCTTTCCTTATCCCTTACCTGGAAACTATAGTTGGCTGTGGAATAACTTGGGTCCTGCCTCGGGATGCCCTGAAAACCTAGGGCAGGAGGCACCCCCCCCCTCCCGAGGCCAGTAGGCAATGTGTGGAGGAGAAGGACAATTTTGGCCCATGGGGGACTGGTGAGTTGGGAAGGAGGAAAATCCAGTTCTGCTGCCAAGGAGAGGTGACAACACAAAAAAGGAAGGTTCACAATAGAATACCAACAGAAAAACAAGGAACCTATCCAAGGCAATATTCTTATACTAACAATATATATTCAG
Organism: Paroedura picta; assembly: GCF_049243985.1. Lineage (NCBI taxonomy): Eukaryota > Metazoa > Chordata > Lepidosauria > Squamata > Gekkonidae > Paroedura > Paroedura picta. The sequence goes on from NC_135374.1 coordinate 56,902,770, forward strand.
TTTCAATACAGGTCCCCAATACCTTTGAGCTGATGGCCTATTGATATTATTAAAACACTATTATAAGGAAATACTGTAGGATTTTTCCACACTGACTAACTTTCACTATTGTTACAACAATCTTATATTGGAGTACTCATCCACTGAAGAAAAGATACTGAAAATGGAAATTTTCTCGAAACCATTATGGTTGATTCTTTATGTATATAAGAATTGTATTAAAATAGAATAACAATATATATTGTTAGTACAAGATTATTGCCTTGGATAGGTTCCTTGTTTTTCTGTTTCCAAGGGGAAGTGGTCACAAATATAATAATAAATAAAAATAAAGAAATATATAAAATCACAGTAAAAATCATAGTTGAACTACCATTAAGACATTTCCTAATCACCATGCTCCCTCACTTCCTCCCCTTCCTCCCTCCATTCTGAAAGTCTGCCTTATTTTTTTCTAAAGGGGGTGACCGCATTTGAAAGCTGTTTCAAAGTTTTTAAAGTCTTACACAGTAGCTTTATAATGTTATAACCAAGGGCGTTATTTTAAAAATTACATTCAGGGCACTTTGGCGGGGAGGCAACCAAGGGTGCAGAATGGTGGGATTAAGGGGCACAACAAAAACAAAGGTGCAAGCAGGCACCATTTTGGAAAAAAATGCATTTTTTTTAAAGTAGAAGGGAGCAAAGCATGATGGGAGGCTGCTTCCATCAGACTCAGTACAGAAAGCATGTGGCAATTTTCAGCCTGGAAAATATGGGGATGAAAGCCCAAATTCAGAAACACTAGAATCGTCTCACAGCATCCAAAAGAAATCCAAAGTGAAGTTAAAACAAGGTACGTCCCCTAATGCAGAAACAGTCTATATCTTTCTCACTTTCTGTCTCTGTCTCTCACTCCTCTTTCTATACAGAGTTGTTTATCATCACAATAAAACTCATTTATTCTTTTGGTGCTTTGAACCACTTTGATGCTTTGAACCACTTTGCATATTTAAACTCTACCAACAACTCCCCACACAGAAGGGCTGTTAAAATAGCGTGGAAACCAAGCTGCTGCACAAGTACTTAGGACAAGGATTGTAGGTTTTATTTTAAATTGATGTAGCTCTATTTGCCTTGTGGGCACTTACATTCAGCTCACAGTGTAGAAAACATTTTATTTTCATTTAACTTTTCAGAAATTCCTTTTCTACAGTTCCTTGTAAAAACATCCATTAGTGATTCTTTGTTTACTAATTATTGATTTTTCCTTTCTTTTCTCCTGCCCTCTCCTTCATTTGCTACTTTAGCATCTTGTATCCTCCTCAACTCTGCCTGCAGTCCATTGTTTGGAATCAGTGGTACAATCCTTTTCTCTTTGTGTTTGTGTAAAGTGCCATCAAGTTGCGCTGATTTATGGTGACTCCAGCAAGAGTCTTTCAAGACAAATGAGAAGCAGAGGTGATTTGCCATTGATTTCCTCTGCAGAGTCTTCCTTAGTGGTCTCCCTTTCAAGTACTGACTCTGCTTAGCTTCCTGAGATATGACAAGATCAGGCAATTCTATGCCACCTTCCCTCCATCCTTTTCTCTTTACTCCATTTCCCCCTATTTTTTAAAAAGGCCAGCTCCTTCTTTCAGCCTAATACAACTTTTGTCTTCTCCATACATGTAGTCCAGAGCTTAAATGGATTCCAGGGAATGGTAGAGGACAGGAAGGCCTGGAGGATCATTGTCCATGGGGTTGCAATGGGTCGGACATGACTTCGCACCTAACAACAACAACAACAGGGTCAATGGACACCTCTGATTCCTGCTGCATATAATACTTTCCAGATGCCTTGAATCCAAGCCTTGCTGATGCTTTGCTTTATTTTACTCTTGTACCTTGTAATCCCTACTGCTATTTGCCTGTGTTCATCCACTCCAATATATCAGCCTTTTGTGCCTGTTACTTATTCTTTCCTGTTCTCTTTGGCTATGGACCTTGGGTTGTCTATATCTAAGCTCCCTTCTTTCTGCGCTGAAAGCTTTTCATGATTGCTGACTTAGCTCATCTTTGTTTTTGGCTTTGTTAGTTGCCTTCCTAGTGCTGGCTGCCAAGTGTCTTACAGCAACATACCTCATTCTTGCCCCCAAATCTTGGCCCTGATTGTGCTGCTACACATAATGAACACTGCCAATGCTTTGGCTCCTTAGTCATGGTAAAATCTAATTTATGGAGCACTGGAATTTGAGGAAAAAGAGCACATTCAAACATACTCCTCTGATTAATAAGTCAGAGGGCAATTCAGGACTGCGCCTGGAAAGGCGGATTTTAATGTAGAAATGGATGGAATACTTGACCCTTTAAAAATGCAAATCTGAACTATGTCACTAGTGTGGAATCAGTCCCACAATACTTCTTTTTATGGATATAGAGTGGCGGGTCCCATGGTATGGGTATGCAATATCCAGAAAAGTTAGCAGAGTGTTTAATAATCTAGTTTGCACAGCACAGCATTGCTGGCTATTGAGTGCATGTAGGCCAAAAACAACAAAGAAAGAAAGCAATTAAACTACTGTAGCAACTTTTTACGGAGAACCACGTCGTTTTTGTTCAATTAGGGTAGACACTTGACAGTGGGAATTCAGGCAGTGAGGTGTTAACTTCCAATTCAGGCCATACTGGAAGGAGAATTCTTCTAGGAGGGAAAAAGGATCACTGCCCAATTAGAAAGGGGAAATCAGGGGATGGTATTTCCTCAGATTCATGTATGTGAGAAAATGCTTCAGACTCCTCAGTAGGCAGTGGAATACTGGTACTTCCAGCTAAGGACAAAGTGGTAATATTGGAAAAGAATGCCCACTTTCTAGAAGTCAGGAGAGTTAAGGATAAAAATAGATGAAAAGATGTGTTTTTATATAAATACACTAATAAAACCTCTGTTTTATAAATGAATCTCAACCACTAAGAATAGGCCTATGAACATCTCAAAAGCCTGTAACTAAGGACTTTTAACTAAATAATATCTGTTTTCTATTTGAAAGTTTGATTTCTCATTCCTACTTCCCTATTCCTCTTTGTAAAATGAAATTATTTATTTGTTATTAAAAATGTCCCAGTGCCTTTCTGATCAGTTTATAAGAAAAGGGGCTCTGTATGTTCCCAAAAGTTCCAGGGCTGAGTAAAGCCAAAAAGATCTGTCAGCAACAGGGGCAGAGTCTGCACTTACTTTTTTTATTCCATTGTCAATCCTGTTGAATTCAGATCGCTTTGAACTCAGGTCTTCCTCCCCCCCCCCCATTGAAACAGGAAAGTCTTCTGCACGTGGTTAGGGTAGTTCAGAAGGGTGGGGGAGACAAACGTCTTTCTTTCTTTTCTTGAAGGGGGGGAGAGGAGCCAAGCAGGGAGCCTCTTTATTTTCTTGGAGGGGGGTGGTGGAGAGGATTGAAAAAGGCAGAGAAGGAAGGAAAAATCCAGGACCGACAGAAGTTGATAGAAATTACGGGCTTCTCCTTTACGGCAAGTTTGTCACATGACCAGGGGTGGCCTATCAGAGGTTATCTACCACGGAGCTTGGTTTCCCAATCCGGATATTGAGCATTAAAAGCACTCTAAGATATTGCACAATAAAGGTAGGGTCACTCCAGATCAATCCTTCTTGCTGCAGAAGGAAAATTTAAATTGCCCAAAATACAAACGGAAATCGCATTCTGTGTAGAGGGCAGGGACTGAAACGATCTGGGTTGGAATAAAAGCTCCGTGCAGTTTATACCAGGGTGGAACAGTGAGCTTCATTTGTAACTACGAAACCACACTACAAGGCTAGCTCTACATTTTTCTTTTGGAGGAGAAATTTACTTCAGAGTGGGGAAGCATGTAAAAGTAACCATCATAGTTACCATTCAGAAATGAAAATGAAAGCCCTAGAAATGTATGGACTGTTCCTGGCCCAGTGGGCCCACACATACTTCAGGCTAGCCTGGGCTGATTTGATCCTCAACTATGGACTAATTCAAATTCTGCCCACTCCGTTGTTTTGCTGCATGAATGCATTTGCTGCAGCTAGCTGATGACAATCTTGATCCAATAGAAACACTTCATTGTGTTTTCTATACAAACTAAGACAAGATAATATATTTCCGTCAGCATGGCCCATTTTTCAATCTTGGAAATACCTCTGGAAATCTGTATCAACATCATCAGTTGGCAAAAATAAGACAGCAGGTAGAATAACACTCCAGCCATTTTCTGCTACATGGATCAAACTTGAGGTCAAGGAAGGTCGGTCATATCTCTTCTAGTAATGTTGTCATTGATAAGTGCACTGCCAACCTCCCCCATAGATCACTTTGGGCTTCTTGTGATTCTTAATTATCCTGAAGTGCAGCTAATTGAAACAATCCATTTGATATAGGTCAACCTCCACAGCCACTGTGATACATAATGCAGTGTTTTTAGCAATAATGAAATGCCTTTGCAAAGTGAGAAATCAATCAACACTGTTATTTTTAACCCTTAGGACTGTTGTAGATGTTCTTCATAGCACCAAATAAGACTAAATTTCTGATCCTCAGACATTGTTTCACTGAGCTTTTTCTCATTTTAGGGATAGTAATCATAGAATCATAGAGCTATAAGGGGCCATGCAGACCGCCTAGTCCAACCCCCCCTGCTCAATCCAGGATCAGCCTAAAGTATCCATGATAAGTAGTTGTCCAGCCGTTGCTTAAAGATCACCAGTGAGGGGGAGCTCACCACCTCTTTCGGCAGTGGATTCCACTGCTGAACTACTCTGACTGTGAAAAAAAAATTCCTGATATCTAACCAATACTGTTATACGTGTTATACATGGTACTAACCCTTACTCTGTGGAATGGCCTGCCTGAGCGAATCAAGAAGGCTCCCCTACAGGTGGTTTCATTATGAACACATTGGATAATGCAGTTTTGATGTACTTTAGGAGATTATCCTGTTCTGCACAGAAAAATCCAGCTGCAATAACACATTGAAAATACATTATCCAGTGTGTGTAGAACGGGCCCAAGCCATGCAAAACAGAATTATTCAGGAAGGCATTATAAAGGAAACAGGGCTGCATCAAAATAGATTGGTCCAAGAAAATACATGGTGGTTTCACTGATATAATACCAAGACTTATGCTTTGTTTAGACAACAGTTTATTTCCAAATTTGTGCAGCTCCCAGTCCTATTACATTGCCAATTACATGCATTGGTCTTGATTAGACTTAGTAGACTATATATAATATAAACAGAATTAAATAAATGACTGTAAACTACATGCAAATTTAAGATTGACCCACTCTTGCTAGATGGCACCTGTGGAGGAGGGGGGAACTAGTCATATAAATAGAGCATTAAGATATTTATGATCAACATATTATGAATTTTGACATAAAATGCATTAATTCTCCTTCCTGTGCTCCAGCTTCACTCTCAATGGATCTAAACAATATTGTTGTTGTTAGGTGTGAAGACGCGTCCAAGCCATCGCGACCCCATGGACAATGATCCTCCAGGCCTTCCTGTCCTCTACCATTCCCCGAAGTCCATTTAACTTTGCACCGACTGATTCAGTGACTCCATCCAGCCACCTCATTCTCTGTCGTCCCACTTTCATTGCCAGGGTGATGTCTCTGCTTTTTAGAATGCTGTTGAGTTTCAAGCCAACTTTTGCACTCTCCTCCTTCACCCGCATCAAAAGGCTCTTTAGTTCCTCTTCGCTTTCTGACATTAGAGTGGTATCATCTGCATATCTGAGGTTGTTGATATTTCTCCCTGCAATCTTGATCCCAATTTGTGACTCATATAACCTCACATTTCTCATGATGTGCTCCGCATACAAATTAAATAGGCAAGGCGACAGTATACAGCCTTGCTGAACTCCTTTGTGAATTTTGAACCAATCATTGATTCCATACCCAGTTCTCACTGTAGCTTCTTGATCTGCGCATAGATTTCTCAAGAGACAGATAAGATGCTCCGGTATTCCCATTTTTCTGCTCCACACAATCAAAGGCTTCAGCATAGTCAATGAAGCAGAAGTAGATGTTCTTCTGGAACTCCCTAGCTTTCTCCATGATCCAGCGTATGTTAGCAATTTGATATCTAGTTCCTCTGCCTCTTCAAAATCCTGTCTGTACTTCTGGAAGTTCTCGGTCCACATATTGCTGGAGCCTAGCTTGTAGAATTTTGAACATAATTTTGCTAGCATGAGAAATGAGTGCAATGGTGCGGTAGTTTGAACATTCTTTGGCATTGCCCTTCTTTGGGATTGGAATGTAAACTGACCTTTTCCAATCCTGAGGCCATTGTTGAGTTTTCCAAATTTGCTGGCATATTGAGTGTAGCACTTTTACTGTATCGTCTTTTAAGATTTTGAATAGTTCAACTGGAATGCTGTCACATCCACTAGCTTTATTGTTGCTCAGACAGCCTAAGGCTCATTTGACTTCACATTCCAGGATGTCTGGCTCCAGGTCAGTGACTACCCCCTCATGGTTATCAGGGATGTTAAGCTCGCTCTTGTACAGTTCTTCTGTATAATTTTGCCCCCTTTTAAATCTCTTCTGCTTCTGTTAGGTCCCTACCATTTTGGTCCTTTATCATACTAGTCTTTGCATGAAATTTTCTCTTTATATCTCTAATTTTCTCTGGTCCTCCCTATTCTATTGTTTTCTTCTATTTGTTTGCACTGCTCATTTAAGAAGGCATTCTTATCTCTTCTAGCTATTCTCTGAAATTCAGCATTCAGTTGGGTGTACCTTTCTCTTTCTCCCTTGCCTTTCACTTCCCTTCTCTCCTCAGCTATTTGTAAAGTTTCCTCAGACAGCCATTGTGCTTTCTTGCATTTCTTTTTCTTTGGGATGGTTTTAGTTGCTACCTCTTGTACAATGTTGCGAACCTCCGTCCAAAGTTCTTCCGGCACTGTCTATCAGATTTAATTCCTTAAAGCTATTTGTCACCTCTACTGTATATTTGTCAGGGATATGATTTAGTTCATACCTGAGTGGCCTAGTGCTTTTCCCTACTTTCTTCAATTTGAGCCTAATTTTTGCAACGAGAAGCTGATGATCTCAACCACAATCGGCTCCTGGTCTTGTTTTTACTGACTGTAAAGAACTTCTCCATCTTTGGCTGCAGAGCACATAGTCAATCTGGTTTCTGTGTTGACCGTCTGGTGTTGTCCATGTGTAGAATCGTCTCTTGGGTTGTTGGAAAAGAGTGTTTGCTATGACCATTGTATTCTCTTGACAAAATTCTACCAGTCTGTGCCCTTCTCCATTTTGTACTCCACTGCCAAACCTGTTATTCTGGTAATCTTTTGCCTTCCTACTTTAGCATTCCAATCCCCCATGATGATAAGCACATCATTTTTTGGTGTTGCTTCTAGAAGGTGTTGTAGGGCTTCATAGAACTGGTCAACTTCATCCTCTTCAGCAGCAGTGGTTGGGGCTTATACCTGGATTACTGTGATATTTAATGGTTTGCCTTGAATTCGAACTGAAATCATTCTGTCATTTTGGGGATTGTATATTAAGATTGCTTTTCCTACTCTTTTATTGATTATGAAGGGTACTCCATTTCTTCTGAGAGATTCTTGCCCACAGTAGTATACCTGATGGTCATCTAATTCACCCATTCCTGTCCATTTTAGTTTACTGATTCCTAAAATGTCGATGTTCAGTCTTGTCATCTCTTGTTTGACCACATCCAGCTTGCCTTGATTCATGGATCTGATGTTCCAGATTCCTATGGAATAAAATTCTTTACAGCATTGGACTGTCTTTTCGCCACCAGTTCCCTCCACAACTGAGCATCCTTTTGGCTTTGGCCCAGTGGCTTCGTTCATTCTGGTGCTACTCATACTAGCCGTCTGCTCATCCCCAGTAGCATATTGGACACCTTCCGACCTGAGGGGCTCATCTTCCGGCGTCATATCGTTTTGCCTTTTGAACCTGTCCATAGAGTTTTCATGGCAAAGATACTGGAGTGGTTTGCCATTTCCTTCTCCAGTGGATCACCTTTTGTCAGAGCTCTCAGCTATGACCTGTCCATCTTGGGTAGCTTCACTGAGCTACGCAAGCCCTTCAACATGGCAAGGCAGCGATCCTTGAAGGGGATCTAAACAATAGCTGTCTGCAAATATTTCATTTGTGCCCGAAAATTCATCCAGTCCTATGTAAATATATATTATCAGCAGTAACATCCTGTAAAGGTTGGAAATTTTTTTCTAGTTTTCAGAAGCAGTTGGATAATCTCCACTAGCACCTGTGAGATGACCTCTCATGAGCCTAGTCCACAAATGAATTGCAGCAGTGTTCATCTTTGCATCCCCAAGCCTTCTATTTCAAACTCATTAACCTTGTTTTATCTATAACTACTACCTCCACTTCTTGCATGGTCCACTGGAAATTTTGCTGCTACCCTTTTTCTTCTCTAAAATTTGACAGGGAACACATATAACCATCTGTTGTCTCTATTTTTCTACTGTGTGGTCTTCTGTAGTGCTGAGTACCTATTTCTCACAGAATGATTCATATTCTCAGATTTTCTGAAATTCATCACATATTTATTGGCCTTGCCCTTTAGTCATCCTACCTACTCACATATACTTCCCTCATTATCTATCATACATATCACTCATTTCCAGACTTCTTCTTTCAAAATTGGCCCCAAGCAGCTGGCTACCTAAGGACAATATAAATACTTATTTCAAAGTCTTCCACCCCCAGTTCTGTATTCTTTACCATACCCCAAATATATCAGCTTTATGTGCCATTTTCCCAAACCTGAATAAAATCAGGTGTCCACAACCCACTAGGCTGTAATACAATAATTTAACTGTGTAATAGTGCAATCTTAAGAACACAACAGGCTCCAATGTATAAACAAGAGTAAGATTTCAATAGAACAATTTAGGATAGCACTATAAAAAGACTGGGCTGCTCCTGTGGCATCTCAGACTTTACATCCTGCCCCCCCTTGCCCACATCTATCCTGCCACCTCAGTAAGCAGGGGGCATTAATGATTCTCATCCCTTCCCCTTTCAGTATCATTCCACAGCAGGCCCCAGTGGAAGGAGCATCACTACCTTAGCAGCAGGAATGGCTGGGGAAATCCTGAACCACCTCACCAAGGTCATCTAGTCCAGGGGTACTCAACCTGTGCTCCTCTAGATGTCCATGGACTACAATTCCCATGAGCCCCTGCCGGCATTTGCTGGAGGACCACAGGTTGACTACCACTGATCTAGTCCAACCCTCTGTACAATGCAGGAACTTACAACTACTTTCCCACCCACAGTGACCCCAATTTCATGTCCAAGTGATTCCCTCCCCCATCAAAAATCTCCGGAATCCATCCTGGCCTGGAGGAAATTCACCTACCATCCCACAGTGGCAACCAGCAATCCCCTGGTATGCAAGGAAAGGCCACAAAAGACAAACACATTCCTTTCTGCCCACCCACTCACCATCTGCCTCATCCTCTGCCTCCTCCCGTGCCTGCCTTCAGTTTTGGCACCTAGGCACTGCCTCCTCAGCAGCAGGGAGAGCAGCCAGATCCTGTACCTGCTTCTCCCACCTGTTTCCAGTTTCACCAACTCAGCAGCTGGGGGGGGGGGGTGACAGAAGGCAGCATCTTCTGCTCTTTCTTCCTGGCTTACCTCCTCCTCACAAACTAAGATGACCAGATTGTCCCACAAATTGTACTTATGTTGAAATTAAGAAATATATATATTACAATACTATTTTTATGTTCTATGCATTCTATGAAATTTTTTGTTGCTCCATATAGACCAAAATTTTAATCAAGAACCCCCCCCCCCCCCGGTCAGTGGTGTTCCACTTTACCAATGTTAAAATCTGGTCACCTTATCACAAACACCCTATATCCAGAAAATACTTCTGCAGACAACTGAATTGTTTGGATTTTTTGTGCCCCCCCCCCCTTTTAACTTCAGGATTATTCTGAAAACATGAGACTCTCTTGTCCCAGCTTTGCAAAAATATTTATTTTGTGTCTACATGGCCTCCATCTGAGGATTTACATATCTGCATATGGGGCCATGCTAACTTTCAAATATATAGAAATATATTGTGCATTGATGGCTATAAGGAGAAAAACAAAAAAGTAATGTATATTACAAACTGAGTGATCTGCAAAACTTTAGAGATTTTCTCCTTCCAAGTATCTCCCAGCAAAATTTTATCAACTTTCATGGGGTTACACAAGTTAATTTTCCCTCCTCGAATTTTTCTCCTTTAATGGACTCTCATCTGCCCTTGATATTCTATGCTGCTGAAGGATAATCAGTCCTCATCAGGTAATTTTTGGCAATTTCCCCAATATGGTTAATTTACAAAGTCATGTTTTTTGCATATCAAGTAGGAAGATACCTCTGCCAAATCTGAGAGATTTGTTGATGTCATGACTGTCATGGAGGCCAGCCACATTACTCTGACATATGATGACTTCCACACAAAGAATAAATTATGGTTGTTTTACTGGGAAAATGTCAAATATAAGATAAGATAAGAATTAGGGGCTATATATGCATTAATACCAGGTGAATAATGTAGCACAATCTGGTACATGATAAGATGAGTAAACTGTGCCTACAGAGTACTAAAGTACTTAATGTTTTCAATATGCGAAATATTTTAGATACTTAATTTATCCTCACTACAGTCCTAAATTATAATGCTAGATAATGATTTGTCCTGGATGATCCAGGGAGCTTCAGGGTAAAGACTTTGACCAGTTAACTTTTAAGAATATGACTTATGATCTCTGTCCTTTCCCTCTAATATTAATGAGTAACATTCAGTTCTTCAATGTTACTCTGAATTGGAATTGTCCTTGGATATGACCTAGCATGACAGTTTGTTGACAAGAGCATATTAGGAGAATGTATGACCAAAATATATATATGTTCCTTATGATTTATTCAGATTTCACTCAACATTTTCCTATTTATCCCTATTGCTGACATTATTCTTGACATGGCCTTCTGAGGAGTCAAAGACTGTTTGCAGCATAGATCAAGGCGGATAGCTGTGTTAGTCTAGCTGTAGTAGTACAAAAGAGTAAGCATCCAGCGGGATGTTAAAGACTAACAAAATTTGTGGTAGGGTATGAGCTTTCGGCAGTCGCTGCTGACTTCTTCAGATTCCATGAAGAAGTGAACCGTGGCTCACAAAACCTCATATGCTACACATGTTTGGTTAGTCTTTAAGATGCTATTGGACTCATACTCTTTTTAACTGTTTGCAACATGACTTGTAATGCAAGAGGGCTGAAACATGCCTTGCATTTCAATATTTCAGGTTGTGCTGAAATACTGGTATTAGAGAACAATTGATTGGCAAACAGGTTTTGAGCCATACCTTTAATTACAGGTTTCCTTTTCATCCTATCAAGATAGTTTCAGAGGGTAGCCATGCTGGTCTGCCATAGAACAGCTAGATTTGAAACCAGTAGCACTTTACAGACCAACAAGATTTTCAGGGTATAAGCTTTTGAGACGTCAAAGCTCCCTTTAAGAGAGTTTTGTCTATATTGTCTCTCCTCCAGGCAGACCTATGGGAGCCCATTTTACAGTGCATGCATTTGGCAATTATGTTAATAGGATATTATGGGCAAAACTATGAAATCTATGACTGAATTCCAGATGGTTAATTTATGTTCAGAAAGCCATGGGGGGCGGTTTGTATCTGGTCCAACCCTATTCCCTGTGCCATATTCAAGAAAAACTTGCCCCTAACCTTCTATTAGTAGGGGGAGAGAGAGAAAAGCTCTCTATTGTACCTGTGGGGTGGGGAAGGGGTGATTTCTGAGAGAAATGGAATGAGTTAATTTCCTCTGGCCCATCACCATGGTCCTGATTCACTCTGGGGCTTTTTGGTGCATTGGACTTTAAATGACACATCACAGCCAGTATCATGAATCCCCAGCATCATGTGTAGTTTAGCCTTAAGTCTTCCAATCTGAATGGCATTAAACTGCCATTGGTTATTCATTGTTCACTCTGTTAATAAAGATTAAAAGTGAAACATTAAGTTACTTGTAAAATATTCATGAGACTACTGAAGCAACATTCTTTTACAAAAACCTCTTCCTCAGGGAACACATTCCTTTCCTTTGGAATAAAACAGAGTTTGGTAGATAGATACTTGGCGCAAGATGTCTTTTGAACAACATGTGAATTTACACTGCAGTACTTTGCAGCTTGGAGATGCCCTGCAACAATGCTTTCCTGGGCATGGTTGCGCTGTTGCAATAAAGCAGCTGTCTCTTCCTGGCTATCCCATTTGGGAAGAACTTGTAAAGCAACCCAGAACTCATTACTTTCTCCTGTTGCCAGAGAAACATTTCCCCCCTTTAGAAAGGTCACAAATGACATGCTGTATTTATACCAGCAATGAGAGATGGCTTTAGTTTGTCAACAAGTGAATTCCTACCACAGAGGAGGGAAATTCTAAACATTTTCACAGCCTTAGACAAGTACTTGTGATCACCTGAGAGGAACCATGGAAAATACAGGTTGTTTACTAGTTAGGCACGTAGCAGTTCAATCCCCCTGAGTTTATTTTCCTTGCATGCATTAGGATGTTTGTTTGTTTGCTTGAACTATTCTGTTTCCAAATCTATTATATTCTGTAGAAGAGGTGTAGCCTTTGTTATCTTAATAAAATGGTTAATATGAGAAACAAAGCATTACAAATGACAATCAAAGCAGGAATGCTGTTGACTGGGAACAAAGAGAAACTCACCATGATTCGTGCTTAGATTTACCATCTCCTATTCTGTTAGTGAAAGTACCAAGTGCTGTTGCCTCAAGAAGAGCCAACAGACTTGGCCTGCTAATTCCCAACTGTAAACTGCTTCCCTTCACAGAAGAAAGCAGACCTAGGGATCCAGGATTAAGCCAGGCTTGGGAAAGGCAAAGTTACAAGTAGGGCGGCCAACTCTGGGTTGGGAAATGTCTTTTTTGAGGTGAAGCCCTCAAAATGGGATTTGGGGAGGGGTATAATGACAAAAATCAAGGCAAGCTGGACGTAGTCAAACAAGAAATGACAAGACTGAACATCGACATTTTAGGAATCAGTGAACTAAAATGGACAGGAATGGGTGAATTTAATTCAGATGACCATCAGGTATACTACTGTGGACAAGAATCTCGCAGAAGAAATGGAGTAGCCTTCATAATCAATAAGAGAGTAGGAAAAGCAGTCTTGGGATACAATCCCCAAAATGACAGAATGATCTCAGTTCGAATCCAAGGCAAACCAAGGCAAACCCATTCAACATCACAGTGATCCAGGTCTATGCCCCAACCACTGCTGCTGAAGAGGATGAAGTTGATCAGTTCTATGAAGCCCTACAACACCTTCTAGAAGCAACGCCAAAAAAAGATGTGCTTATCATCATGGGGGATTGGAATGCTAAAGTAGGAAGCCAAAAGATAACCGGGATAACAGGCAAGTTTGGCCTTGGAGTACAAAATGAAGCAGGGCACAGGCTGGTAGAATTTTGTCAAGAGAATGCAATGGTCATAGCAAACACTCTTTTCCAACAACCCAAGAGACGACTCTACACATGGACATCACCAGATGGTCAACACAGAAATCAGATTGACTATGTGCTCTGCAGCCAAAGATGGAAAAGTTCTATCCAGTCAATAAAAACAAGACCAGGAGCTGATTGTGGTTCAGATCATGAGCTTCTTGTTGCAAAATTTAGGCTTAAATTGAAGAAAGTAGGGAAAAGCACTAGGCCACTCAGGTATGAACTAAATCATATCCCTGAAGAATACACAGTAGAGGTGACAAATAGATTTAAGGAATTAGATCTGATAGATAGAGTGCCTGAAGAACTATGGACGGAGGTTCGCAATATTGTACAAGAGGTAGCAACTAAAGCCATCCCAAAGAAAAAGAAATGCAAGAAATCAAAATGGCTGTCTGAGGAAGCTTTACAAATAGCTAAGGAGAGAAGGGAAGTGAAAGGCAAGGGAGAAAGAGAAAGATACACCCAATTGAATGCAGAATTCCAGAGAAAAGCTAGAAGAGATAAGAATGCCTTCTTAAATGAACAGTGCAAACAAATAGAAGAAAACAATAGAATGGGGAGGACCAGAGATCTTTTCAAGAAAATTGGTGATATGAAGAGAACGTTTCATGCAAAGTTGGGTATGATAAGGGACCAAAATGGTAGGGACCTCACAGAAGCAGAAGAGATTAAACAAAGGTGGCAAAATTATACAGAACAACTATACAAGAGCGAGCTTAACATCCCTGATGACCACAATGGGGTAGTTACTGACCTGGAGCCAGACATCCTGGAATGTGAAGTCAAATGGGCATTAGGAAGTCTGAGCAACAATAAAGCTAGTGGTGGTGACAGCATTCCAGTTGAACTATTCAAAATCTTAAAGGATGATGCAGTAAAAGTGCTACACTCAATATGCCAGCAAATTTGGAAAACTCAACAATGGCCACAGGATTGGAAAAGGTCAGTTTACATTCCAATCCCAAAGAAGGGCAATGCCAAAGAATGTTCAAACTACCGCACCATTGCACTAATTTCTCATGCTAGCAAAGTTATGCTCAAAATCCTACAAGCTAGGCTCCAGCAATATGTGGACCGAGAACTTCCAGAAGTACAGGCAGGATTTCGAAGAGGCAGAGGAACTAGAGATCAAATTGCCAATATACGCTGGATCATGGAGAAAGCTAGGGAGTACCAGAAGAACGTATACTTCTGCTTCATCGACTATGCTAAAGCCTTTGATTGTGTGGAGCACAACAAATTGTGGCAAGTTCTTAAAGAGATGGGAATACCAGAGCATCTTATTTGTCTCTTGAGAAATTTATATGCAGGTCAAGAAGCAACAGTGAGAACTGAACATGGAATCACTGACTGGTTCAAAATTGAGAAAGGAGTTCGGCAAGGCTGTATACTGTCGCCTTGCCTATTTAACTTGTATGCGGAGCACATCATGAGAAATGCGGGATTAGAGGAGTCACAAATTGGGATCAAGATTGCAGGGAGAAATATCAACAACCTCAGATATGCAGATGATACCACTCTAATGGCAGAAAGTGAAGAGGAACTAAAGAGCCTGTTGATGCGGGTGAAGGAGGAGAGTGCAAAAGTTGGCTTGAAACTCAACATCAAGAAAACAAAGATCATGGCATCCGGCCCTCTCAATTCCTGGCAAATAGATGGGGAAGAAATGGAGATAGTGACAGATTCTATTTTCCTGGGCTCCAAGATCACTGCAGATGGGGACTGCAGCAAAGAAATTAAAAGACGCTTGCTCCTGGGGAGGAAAGCTATGGCAAATCTAGACAGCATCCTAAAAAGCAGAGACATCACCTTGCCAACAAAAGTGCGTTTAGTCAAGGCTATGGTATTCCCAGTTACAATGTATGGCTGCGAAAGTTGGACCATAAGGAAGGCAGAGCGTCAAAGAATTGAGGCTTTTGAACTCTGGTGCTGGAGAAGACTCTTGCGAGTCCCTTGGACTGCAAGGCGAACAAACCGGTCAGTCCTAGAGGAGATCAGCCCTGACTGCTCTTTAGAAGGCCAGATCCTGAAGATGAAACTCAAATACTTTGGCCACCTCATGAGAAGGAAGGACTCCCTGGAGAAGAGCCTAATGCTGGGAGCGATCGAGGGCAAAAGAAGAAGGGGACGACAGAGAATGAGGTGGCTGGATGGAGTCACTGAAGCAGTAGGTGCAAGCTTAAATGGACTCCGGGGAATGGTAGAGGACAGGAAGGCCTGGAGGATCATTGTCCATGGGTCGCGATGGGTCGGACACGACTTCGCACATAACAACAACAACATAATGACAAAAGCCACCGTCCAAAGAAGCCGTTTTCTCCACAGGAACTGATCTCTGTCAATGTATTTTCAGGGGATCTCTAGTCCCCACTTAGAGGTTGGCAACCCTAGTGGCAAGCCACTCACTCCCTTCCAGTGATCACTGCCAAGTTTTTCATGCACTATTGAGGTTCATCTGGTTACCGTAGTGTTAGTTGCAACCTTAGCCTTTTTATGTCATTGCAGAAGAAAAAGCTTTGGTAGCATTTTGTAACAGATTTGGGGTACATTTAAAAGCACAAGGGGAGGGAGATAACTGAGAACTCCTGTGCAAACATCAGAGGCAGAGAATAGATACTGTTGTGGCATGTCTAATGTTTAGAAGTTCCTCAAGATACAGACATCTACATTGAATCACTACACCTCAGCTGGGGTTATGCAATATAGATAAACAAGGGTATGAGATCTGACCCAAATTTGGATTACTGCAACTGTTCCTTCCTTCCCCTTATTCCTGCTCGGTCCTCCCTACAGTTTGAGCCACCAGGAGGTCTAGAGTAAGAGCCATTCCGCACCAGGATCTATGTGACAAATTGGTTGCGGGATGAAAAAACGCCATTATGCATACCTTGTCGTTATGCATACCTTGCTTTGTAGTGGAATCTAGTTGCGTTTCTATCGTTTCCCACAGGTTTCCGGTCTCGGCAAAAATCACTAGCCAGGAAGTGATATTGCTGAGCTTGTCCCGTCCCTGGCCGTCAAGCAGCCAATGGGCGGCCATTATCATGATCCCAAAAAGCCCCTTTCCCTTTTAGGAAGTTTAAAAAAAAAACGTTGCAACGAATCTGCGTTGATTCGTTGCAACGGAGAGACCCATCTAGGTAGCGGGTGGTGTTTGAGCTGCCGTTTCATCATTGCCACGCTCCCCCCGAGTGAACCCCCCCCGGCACGGGCGCGATTTTCGGCCAAAAATACAGTAAAACATAAAGGGAAAATAAACCAGCAAACGGGGCTGTGTGTTGTTTCGTGCTTGGTGACTTAAAACAGCTCTGCAGCCAGGGAAGCCTCACTGGGTAAACGAAGGCTCGCCGGTGCATTGATCTCCGCTCGCTCGGAGAAAAAAAATGGCAATCGCTTCGCCGGAAGATCAGAGGAAAGAGCTAGGGGGAGGGACTTTGCAGAAACCGCAACAATGGTAATGCACAGAACCTTCCCGTTAGTGTTGCTGATTGGTTGCAAGAGTGTAGCGCTTTCCGGAGGGTGAATCCACTTTTTGGGATTTCCCTGAAAGCGCTACAACGAAGCTCTTTTTGCGGATCGGTTTCAGGAGTGTTGCAGATTGTCAACGACATTGTGCATAACGGCAAAACTGTAGTGATTTCAATTTGTAACCATTGTGCTATTTTGGACGAGTGCGGAATGGCCCTCAATGTTCTGCACCTTTATTAGAAGTTTAATATGTGAAAATGAGCAGCTGAAATTTGTCATGGAATGAAAGTAAATTCTGCATTCCAGAATTCCTAAGCCAAAAATGTGCATAAAAATCACTGAATCAGGTTTAAAACCTGATTCAACAGTGTCCTGCCCACAATCTAGCAATCACAGTAAAGATTTTTCCCAAACCATGCATCCAAAATTATAGCATTTTTCTTCCTCAGTGTGGATTCCTAATAACATCACCTAGTAAACAATATAGCCTCCAGTCTTTATTAAAGGGGCAAGACATTTTTGTCTGAGCCACATGGCTAGCAGGAAGTATGTACTGTTCAGAAAGGAGAGAGAGATGCCCTTGCAGTTAAGCAAGCAGCACAGCACAGCACAGCACTGTTCTTCCTGAGCAGGGCTATACTGGTATAAACGTGATGCATGTGGCAGACACAGGCAATTCACCTTCAAACCTGAATGACTAACAGTGATTACACACTAAGCATTGCTAGTAGTGGTGCCTCCTGCACCTCCCCATGGAACAGTCCCAGCAGAACAGTATTGCAATACTACAATAGAGAGGCGGCTCTTTGGCTATACAATGTGGAAACTCCCAGGGAGAGGGCTGAAGTAGCAACATTTCCTTCTGCATAGAATTATAGAGTTGGATGGGACCTCCAACGTCATCTAATCCAACCCACTGCACAATGCAGAAACCCACAGCTACCTGCCTACCCACAGTGACCCCAATTTCATGCCCAAGTGATCCTCCCCACACACACCACCAAAGATCTCTACACACACCACCAAAAATCACCATAATCCAGCCTAGTCTGGAGGAAATGCACCTACTATACCACAATAGCGATCAACGATTCCCTGTGTATGCAAGGATGTGCCACAAGAGATGCCCACTCACAATCTGCCTAAGTTCACAACATCAGCATTTCTGCATCAGGGAGATAAGGCTGTATCTCCTCAAGTGGCCATGACTGTGGCCTTGCCCTTCAGCTTCAATGGTGGTCCCAGGAGCATTGCCAGTTCTTATGTATTTTTGCTTCCAGCCAAAGAGAATCCCCAGACATGATTGCTTTTGGGGAAAAGGTGACCTAATTCAAAACTAGTATTTCCCTATAATCAGTTTTGTCTTGTTGGGTAACCAAGATGATTAAGGTGTTGGAGCACCTTTCCTATGAGTTTGAGGCTTTTCATTTTAGAAAAGAGACAACTAAAGGGGAACATGATGGAGGTTTTAAAAATCATGCACAAAGTAGAGAGATTTGTCAAAGAGAAATGTTTTTCCCTCTCCCAACATATTAAAACTTGAGAGAATCAAATGAAGCTGATGGGCAATAGATTTAGGTTAGATAAATTCTTTACATATAACATGATTAAAGTATGGAATTTGCTGCCAAATGATGTAGTGATGGCCACAGACATAGACGGGTGTTTTAACAGGATGAGAAAGATTTCTGGGGGATAGGTCTACCAGTAGTTACTAGCTATGGTGGCTAAAGGGGCCCTCCACACTCAGAGGCTATAAACCTCTGAATATCAGTGCTAGGAAGCAATCTCAGGGCCTTGTCCTCCATGCCCTGTTGTTGGCACTTATTACTCATTGCATAAGATGAGATATTGGACTAAATCTAGTGGTGCTTTTCTTATGGACCAGGACTTCCACTGCTAGAAATGATAAAAATTAGAAATAGAGTGAACTATTATCAGTATATTGATGATACCTGAATAATATACTGATCAGTTCTCTCTTCTGTCGATTGTCTACCAGGCTTCCATCTTAAAACATGACAAGAAATCAGACCAAAATGAATCTGGACACTCAGCATCAACTGGAATTGGTTATATACTACTCATCATAAACCCTCCTTGTGTCAGTGTGTGCTTACATGTGTGTTGTGTCTTGTAAAGAATGTACATTTATATGTGTCTTGTGCATGTGAACATGTAAAGAATGTTTCTCTGCATTGTGGCCCCATCCCAAGTTAAGAAATCCAGCCTGCCACATTACCAATGACTTGGGGAACACCACCAATGGCTGCCTCTGAGAAAATACAAAGTACAGAACTTCCCAACTATTCCAGCCCTTCTTCTGTGCATGCATGTTATGAATACAGGTCAGTGATCTAAGATGTGCAAGTAAGAGTTGAATCACAGTCTGCTCTCTTAAACAAGAAAAATACTTTGCTGCTACAGATTAAGCTAGAATCTATCAAGCCTACTTGTTACAGATTAGGGTTGCCAGGCTCCTCAAAGCTGCCAGCAGGGGATGGCGGCGTACTTACCAGGAGCAGGGAAGAACTCCAGAAATTAACATGAGATGCCTACATAATCCAGAAGTGATGCAGGCATGTTGGGGATGTCAGGGGGAGACTTTCAGGTTTTTGGACAAAACCTCTATGGTAGAATTAGCTTCTACCAGAGTTTTGCCCTTCAAACCCAACCATTGCCCCCAACATCTCTGATGTGCCTATGTCAGTTGTGGGCCATGTAGGCATGTCACATTAATTTCTGGTGTTCTTCCATGTTGAGAGCCTGAAAGCAGAGCATTCCTCCCATCTGTACTGAAGGGTCTGGCATCCCTATTACAGATCTCAGGAAGCCTCTCCCAGTCCAGATACATGGAATTTACTCCAACATGGTAACGTGAACCCCAAGTATCCACCCAGGGCTCTCAGTATCTCAGTACCCAGATCGTACTTTACAACAGCATTTGATCTTGACCCTCCTGGAAGACAGAGCAAATGGTTCTGGCTCTCTGCCAAAAATTATCGCTGCTCTCTCAGACCTCTTGGTGTGTTTTATTGCTCTCTACCCTCAGAACACAAGCAACTACAAGCATTCTAGAACCACTCTGGTACACTTCAAAGTACCTTATACCTCCAGGCACATCATCATCTACTTTACCACCAAAAAGGGCAAGAAGTAGAGATTCACCTGTAGGGTCTGAAGGGGTCTTTTAAATATCTTTTAAAGAGCATTTCCCACTACTTATTGCTGATTTTGTTTGGAATATTAACATAATTGGGTGAGGAGTTGCAGCTTTTGGGGAGAACCTTTTGAAGCTTCTTTTGTCATGTATTGGATTTGATATTCTTACAGTCAGTGACTTACAACAATGGTTCTTTTCAAAAGAAAGTCTAAGACTACAGTAAACGCTTAAGTTATAACAAGTACATGGAACAGAAGACATTAGTTATGGAAAGAACAATTTATCCTTGTTGGGCTGCTGTCATGAATTCTGATAATGTTATTGAAAGAAATGAATACAAAATATAACTTATGAATTGCTTAAACACAGATGAAAATGCTAATAAAAAGGGTCAAGAAAAATCATTCCATTTCATTACACAGGGATAGATGCAACAGATCATTCTGATGTTGGCAGCATTCTCACTATACTATCTACAGCTTTCTGCTTCTCTGAATTCTTGAAGGCTATGACTGCTTATAATAGATGCAGAAGTATTTGTGAAATGTCTGATTATTGCTGAACTTGATCATTGGAGTGTTAAAATGTATTTTGCTAAGTACAAATCCCCCTTGAAATTAGCAGAGAAGGCTTGTTGTTATAGAATTGCATTAATTCAATAACATACTAAATATAAAATGTTTGTGTTGTAGCTATCAAAACCATTTTATCCTAAAAGTGTCAACAACATAGCAACCATGTCTTTTAAATGGCTATTGTGTTACTTTTCTGAATATCCACTGTAGATAAATATGACTATTGAGTTAGGTGATCCAGATGAATGACAGAATTTCTGAAATATTCCAGAACATATACTAAAAATTTATCAATGTATTACCACAAAGTTGCATCTAAATGAAGGTCATTAGCTATATAGATAAGTAATATACAAAATATGCTTCTATTTAAATCAAACACATTCCCTTAATTGCTGGGATGAGTTTATTGCTCATGCTTAAGAGAAACAAAAGCAAATAGTAGTGACAAAAGAGAGGAGAACAGATTCCAGATATCTGAATTAAAATGTCACAATATACAACCAGAAATTTGAGGATATACTAAGTGGGACAAGTAATCTTGTTAGGAATTACCAAAATTAATATAACCTACACAATTTCAATCTGGCTATTTTTTTTCAATTTGTAAACTTTTGGGGACATTTAAAACAGGGATTGAATGGGATGGGGCATAGCCAGGTTAACAACATAGCACATGCTACCATCCCTGCACTTTCAGGGGCCCTGTGTGGTACTTTCCTCCCCCCTCCCAGCCATATGCCTCCCAGTGCTAAGAGAAGGAAAGAGAAAAGAAGCCAGCAGAGCTGCAGCTCTCTACAAGCTAATTTCTATAGTGGCTGATAGGAGACGATACAAAAAGACAGCCTGCCCTGCTTTACTACCTTCAGTTTCTGATTGGATGTGGTAGCCAGGGGTGGTAATTCTATCTTGTCTTCCTTGTTGCTGTTCATAGGAGATTTCAGAACAGCACCTGCTTTTTCCTCAAATGCACAACCTTCACCTTCCCCAGCTTCTGCCTGCTGGGAGAGTGCACAGTTTGCACATACAACGCATTTATGATTTGCACTGTCCTGGGGAGTAATAACAATACCCCATGTGGTCACCCACGTGTCAGGTGCCTTCCTTTCTGCTAGAAGCCTCTGGTCTGGCTTGGGAAGCAAGCAGTCCAGAGGTCCCCTGTTAAGCAAGCATCTTCCTTCAGGTGCTGCTGTCTCATATTACGCTCTACATGGCATCTAGGGAGTAGGGACTGAGCAAAAATGGTATGTTCAAGTCCTGGGCGTTGGGTAACAGGACAAATGAAGCCCTCCAAGCATTTGTTTAGAGGATCACTGTGTTGAAGGATTTCTTTAAGGTGTGAAAGGGTTTAGCTTCATTCAGAAGTACCTCTCATGCTGAAAAGGACTTTAGTTATTTGGCTTTGGGGAAAATGCCCTTTGATGGCAAATTTCAAAGGGAATCATTTATTTTCTGTATCTGATGAAGGATGTATGCACACAAAAATAAAATTTTGTTCGTATCAAAAGTGCTACTGGACTCACTGTGAGTAGAGTAGTTGGGCTTAAAGACGTAAATGGATTGACTTTATAAAAACTTAAAGAAATGACTGCAAACAGAGCTGGATGGTGGGGCTCTGATCATACGTTCACCATGTATCAGAAATGATTGACAGCGGGAATAAACAAGTGAACGCAGAACCAGTCCAGGCCTGGATAGGGGTGTGAAGTTTATACAATGGGATAGGTGAGGCTTGAGAAAAGTAACAGCTTAGATTCTTACTTGGATCTATTCAATAATTCTTGCTTCCAGAAGTGCATTCTTAGGATCACATTGCCACTATTCACATGCTGCCTAGATCCACACTTGGCAGTTTGGCATGGCTGGTTCACAATAGTTTTTCATCTCCAAGCAAGATATACCTTTGTCTCTCCTGCTGTTACTTCCTGAACTGCACAACTTGAGTCCAACAGTTTCTTGGAATACAATGTGATTTTTTGTTTATATCAAAATTTCAAACATTAATTCATTGGAAGGGACTACATGTCCCCCATAGCCACTGGGTTGCTGGATCCAGATTGAGAAACTCCTGAAGAACTGGGGATGGAGAACTGGGGAGGGCAAGAACCTCACTGGAATTTAATGCCATAGAAATCATCCTCCAAAAAATCATTTTAATCTCTATAACCTGGAGGCAAACTGTAATTCCAAGGGATCTCCAAGTCCCACCTGGAGGCTGACATCCCTCATTCATGGACAGAACATATTTTAATGGTTTATCCTTCTTCCCTAAAACAAGAATGTTATTATACCCAAAAGATTAATGTTCCTACTGTAGCATAAATAATCGATGAATAAAGAATATCAGAATTAGAATTAATCAGTAATTTTATTGTACCCAATTAGAGAAACAGAGAAACTGCATTTATGTCACACTACAGGAGTTAAATCAGCCTAACATAACTAGGGAGACCGCTGATTGCAGCTGTCCTGAAAGGCCATGTCGTCTGATTTATCAATAAGTACACCACATTCCCGCCCAGCTCCAATGAGCTCAAAACATCAGATATCAGAGCTTCTCCATTCTCATATAAGCAGAAAGCATAAGAAGAAACACTGGAGAGCTCTACAATACAAAATGGCTGTCACATACCAGCTCTCACCCATCTTCAGATCTGGCTTGTGTTTCAAGACAGCTCAAATGCAATTGTAGCTGCAGGCCAAACAGTTGTAGTTCAAATGCAACTGCATAGTTGGAATTTAGGGTTTCCAGATCCTCCATGACAACCAGCAGGGGGTTAGGGTTGCCAATTCCAGTTTGGGAACCTTGGGGCAACAGGGACCTCAGTGGGGTAAAATGCCATAGAGTCCATCCTCTAAAATAGCAGTCCCCAACCTTTCTTAGGTCAGGGACCACCTCCAGGGTGAGGGGAGAGCCGACAGCCCGGGTGCTGCGAAAACGCGCACGCGCAGTTGCCGCACATGCATGTTTTCGCCACCAGGTGGCGCTAATGCACATGTGCTGCAACTGCGCGTGCACGTTTTTGCCACCAGGGGGCGCTAACGCACATGTGCAGCAACTGCGTGCATGCGCGTTTGCGTTACCGGCGTGCTGGTGGCTGCGCCTGCCTCTTCCCTTCCTTCTCCTTGCGGGTGGGGGGGAGGCAGGCGTGGCTGCCGGCGGTCCAGTACCGTGGCCTTTGCGGCCTGGCACCGCCGCGGACCGGGAGTTGATGACCCCTGCTCTAAAACATCTGTTTTCTCTATGTGAACTGGTGTCTATAGTCTGGAGATAACCTGTAATTCCAGGGGATCCCCAGATCATATCAGGCATCCATAAACTTACTACATTCTGGGAAACACCCACTTTTCTATTGCTAGCAACTGAGGAAGGGTAGAAGATTTCCACAACAGATTATGGCTTCAAATCCTAGAACCTTCTCATCTTCGAATAAAGTGCAGTCTAGCTCTATAGAGCCTCTTGTGGTGCAGAGTGGTAAGGCAGCGACATGCTGTCTGAAGCTGTCTGCCGATAAGGTTGGGAGTTCGATCCCAGCAGCCGGCTCAAGCCTTCCATCAAGCAGTTGACTCAGCCTTCCATCCTTCCGAGGTCGGTAAAATGAGTAGAAAGGAAGGAAGTAAGTAGAAAGGAAGAAGATGGATTTTAACAATATTTGATTAGATATATTGGCAGCAGTGAGTGGGAATGTTTGTCCTGGCATGGGTAGGAACAAATTGACTCTGCTTCATTCATGGGAGCTGCACTGGACAAATTCAGTAGTTGCTCCTGTAAGGAAGAATAATGTTTTTCAGAGTGTAAAAGCAGGGGGAAATCCTCTCAATGAATTTAGAATCTCTCATTTCAACCCCCCGCCTGACTAGAAAGCACAGCAAGTGCAGATGCCTTTGGAAACTGACCATTTTCAGATATATAAGAACGAACGAAGGCAAGGCTCACACTGAGCATTCTGCCTGTAAGTACCCAGAGTGTATTTCTCTGGTCAACACTGACAGCAACTCACCTTCTTATGCTGCCCCTAGCAAGTATTTGAGTGCCTTGGGTCAGAACTGGCCCTGTAACTAGACCCTACACTCACAGCCACACAGTTTTATTTTTGGGTTGCAATTAGCCAAAGGGGGAACAGAAAAGATATTTTAGACATCTGCTTCAAATATCTTACCATTTGTGAAACTGAATAGTTCTATCTGGAACTATTAATAATTTTAACAATATTTCTACTTCTGAGAATGAGGGACATAGTTGAGCCTTTTCAAACTTTCCCCTTTGTTACAACTGCTTTTCAGAGCAACAGCCTACTAATCTCTCCCCTGTGTCATGCAAAGATAATTAATGTAGTTAGTTGAAACCTGAAATTCATACTGAAGACATAGGAAAAAAAGACTTGTGAATTACATGACGTTAATGTAAAGCTCAATCAAGCCCTGTGACGAATACCACATTCTCTGTTAAAAGAAGCATAACATTGTTCCTTATCTGCTGTGCATCACTCAACAATTGATTTATGAAATAAATCAAAAAACATTTCATCTGAATACATACCTAGAGCAGAATTATTTTAAAAGAAAACAACCTAGACACATGAAAACAGCACCCAAATAGTAGAAAATGCCATATTCAACAGAGAAGCTGATAATGGGAGCCTGTGGTACATTAAATAATAGAAATGCCTCCCAAATTAGAGCAGATGTCACCAATAAGATGCAAAATGGTCTGAAGAATTCTCAGACATTCAGCTTAGCTCTTGATGAGCCAAAGATATGCAAGATAAACCTCACCTTACTATCTTAAACTGTCTCAGAAAAATAAGCTTCCCAAGTGCATTTAGTACTGAAGACATCACAGGAAATAGCAGCAGTCCTCTGAACCCAATACTTTCCACTCAGAAAATCTCAGATATAACCAAACATTATGGGATACCATCAATGTCAGGCATCGCAGCAAGAGAACAACTGCTTTCACAAGTAGTGATCACAGAAGAATAGCTATTAGTGTTTATATGGCACTGTTCCAGACTGCTGTATTATATATTGAAGAGCTTATTCCCTCAGGGTAGCTGCCAGGCAAATAAGCAATAGCACAACCCCTAAAGTATCACAGTCATTAAAACACGGTTTAATATGAGCAGTAATCCATAAAGGAATATCAGTATGACAAGAGACAAACCAAAGTGACAAGAGACTTATTTTTAAAAGCTTCAGTCTTCTTTTGCAAGACCAACATGGCTTTGCCAAGGCACAGAGTTCCATGGTTCTGATGGACCTACTTCCACTCTTTCTGCTAAATGACAGGCCTGCTTCATCCAGTACAGGGCTGGCTAGCCACACAGACACATCTATGGCAACTTGAAAAGCAGCCTTTGCAGCCCCCCTGCAGTTTAGGCCCAAATCTTCCCACATGGCAGTAAAACTGGAGTGCTGAAAAATGCGTGAAAAAAAAAACAATCCTCTGTTTGTATCATTTTATAAGATGTATCATAAAAAGAAAAGAAAAGCACAGTCTTAAACAGCCACGTTTGTAGAACAGGAGACATGCACCTATACCAAGAAGTATGAACAAAATATGCCAGAATTGTTGTAGTTAATATCTATTATGAGGATATGGATTGACTCAGCAAGATAGCTCACAGTACATTCATATTGATAATGAAACTTTAAAGTTTCATGAAGTGGATCCCACTTACATCCTTACATATATTTCCTTCACTGCTGTAGTTAAATTTAACAATGTAATACATAGAAAACCAGCCTGAGAACTGCATATTTTTGGTATGAAACATTTCACTCATGCTGGCTAAAGATGCAAAAGGCAAGGAGACTTTTCTGCTATCATTCTCCTTAGAAAAAAAATCCTTTCTTTCTCAATCAGAGAGAGAGTTTTTAAAGAGATTACCATTGCAAGAGATTTAAATAATTAGTCCTCTAACGACTCAGTGTATCTTCTGGAACTGTGCAGAATTATGTCTAACATCCAGAGCTAGTCAAATGCTTACCAATATGAAACTTACAATGGTACCTTGATGTCAAAGAAGGACTGCATGGGAAGAGAGTGGCTCAGTAGAAATATATGATAAGGATGTCCTTCAATCAGAAGATTAAATCCATTTGACCACCAAACATGATCATCATTAGCACATTAGACAGCTGACCCTGTAAATGGCATACAGAATCCCTCTGGGGCTTTCTCACAGTGCTTGGTACAGGACTTCTAACAAGGGAGTTGGGCTTGAGAGTTCACTGTGATCGTTCAAGGGGGAGCAGGAGAGAATTCCTCTTATCTGGGTTTCCTCAGAAGGAATGTAAAAGCTCCTCATCAAGGAGGATGCTATGCTGCTATATCTTTCTGTCAGGATTGTTAGAATCTCTGTCATAAATTAGCCTGAGTTCTTCCATGACAGTTATATTGCTTGGTGCCTGGCTGCTTCAGGTCCTGTAATCATGCTAACTAGTAAAAGTAAAATATGTTGTTGTAACTCTTATCACTTGTTGAGGCCTTTCAGCTGGGCCAGGTTTTTGCTATCAACCAGTCAAGGTCATGAGAATGTATCACTGTTTTTAATTGCATGTGTCTCTTCTCTCCTTCTCCCCTCCCTTGGGAACTTTCAAGTTTTGGGCGGGAGAATCGTATTGATAAGAAGAAGCAAATCTGTACTCAAGTCAGATTTGACTTCGCCAGTCTTGATGTTTGTAGTGCTTCTCAATAAAGCTTTCTTATTATTAAGAAGCTAGTTGTGAGTTCTTTCAACGCTTGACATTAAGTAAAATCTCACAACACCTTTCGCCTGCCAACATGCAGGACGAAGGCAATATCTATACTGAGCAGGAAGAGGGCCTGGAGTGGGACTTCTCTCAGGGCGAAGTGGCCGGCGCGGGCTCGTTTAGTTCGGGCATGGTCAGAGCCTTGGGAGATGCGACCCCGGGTCACGCAGATTTCCTGGAAAGGCACATCACCGAACGCAGGCGTCTATCGAAGTACGACCACCTGACGGGTGATGAGCAGTGGCCTGATCAACTGCCCATGGGGGTGCCCAGCCAAGGGATGGCGTCCACCCTCGAGGGACGGGAGTTGCAGCAGAAACTTGACAAGGTGACCAGCTGGCTGCAGGGTGTATCGGGACGGTTGGATCCGGAAGAGCAGTGTGAGGCGAGACGCTTGCTGCGTGAGTTGCAAGTAGACGTCCGCGAGCCCGGCGGCCAAAGGCTGGGGGATCTTCCCACCCTGAGGGAGCGCGAGGAGGCAGCGATGAATGCCGCCGCCGAAGCTGAAGCCGCAGCCCTGGCGGTGGCGAGAGCGGCAGTGCAGCTGCAGGAGGAGGAAGAAGACGACGGCCTTGGTGGGGCCGATGCTGGGAGAGGAGCGGGACTCCAGGGTTTGGGTCAAGTCGTGGCCCAAGGCCTGGCTGCTGGAGCCGGTGGATTACAAATTGCAGCGGCGGCTGCTGATGGAGCTGGGGCAGCGGACGGAGCAGCAGCGGCGGCTGGTGCAGCGGCTGGAGCAGCGGTGGCGGCGAGAGCAGCGGTGGCGGCGAGAGCAGCGGTAGGAGTTGGTCGTGGAGCGCGGGCTCCAATGGATTGGGGCCTGGGATGTCTGCCTCCCCATCTCAGGGGAGTGGAGATGCGGAGCACCTACAAGTTCAAAGCCAAGTTCTCGGGTAATCCGTCAACTTTCCCGTCGTTCCTGGTGCATCTTCAAGCCTACATGATGGACATTGGGTTCACCTTCAATGACGATGCCGAGCGCATTCGTTTTGTGGGGGAGTGCTTGGAAGGGAAGGCGGCAAAGTGGTTCATGGACCTCTATCGGTTTCTACCTGAAGGTAGAAACCTGCAAGCTTTCTTATTATTAAGAAGCTAGTTGTGAGTTCTTTCAACGCTTGACACTTTCCTTCTATGGAAATCTTCACTATGATATCTTTAAACATCTAACCATGTATGAAGGTAGAAACCTGCAAGAGACTAAGGACTATCCAGTGGTTTACAAAGAGCACCAGATGCATGATTATCTACCCACTTGATGAAAATCATGAGGGAATACTCATAGTCTTTGGTTCTCAAGCAGAAGGCTTGTTCCCTTGAGGCTAAGACCTTCAGGGAACAGTCCTATTCCTGTTCTGACAGCTCTTCTGCTTTTGTGGAGGGTGTCTCAGGGGTTCAGTCTGAAGAGGAAGGATATGATCATTCAGAAAGGACTCCTTTGGATGATAGACCAATATTTTCTTGTACTGAGAATATCCATCAGGGACTGGATGGAGGTGGGCTTTGAGTAGTGGGGATTCAGTAATTAGGTATATAAGGAGTAACGTCTGTGACAGACATTGTAACTGCATAATGACTTGCCTAGTTTGAAGGTTGCAGAATTACATGCTGTCTAGATAACCTATTGTGCAGGTAGGGAATCAGTAGTCATAGCCCATGCTGACACCAATGATATTGGGAAATGTAGTTTTGTGTAGTCCTGGATCAAAAACTTAGGTTAAAAAAGTTTAAAAAGTTAACTATGCAAAAAGTTAAAGTACAGGACCTCAAAGGTAGGTCTCAGAAGTGCTGTCAGCTCTACACACAGGGCCAGCTATACAGGTCTCAATGTGTGAATAAGAAAGATGTGCCAGGAAGAAAAGTTTAGATTTGTTAGCCATTCAGAAACTTTCTGAGACAGCTGAACAGGTACAAAAGTGACTGGCTTCACTTGAGCCAAAAGAGAACCAGGCTACTGTTAATTAATATCAAAAATGTGGCAGAGCAGCTTTTAAACTGATACAGTGGGGAAAGCCAAGAGGACCTGGGGTGCTTCTGGTTCAGGACAAGTCAGTCCAAAGGGGTGATTGCATAAACACTCCAGGTAATAATAGAACTTGGGAGTGAAGGTAAGATGGGAGCTGATGGCCATGCGTGGCAGGTAAGGGGCCAAGGGAGGTGAGGGTTACTGGAGATTAGAGATGGGCATGAACTGGAAAAATCCCAGTTTGGAGTTTAGGGTGTTCCCAAACTAAACCAAAATGACCAAAGCTGAAAGGTTATCACATATGAAGTTCTGGATCTAGTGGGGAAATTAAAAACTAATATGTCACCAGGTTCTGATGACATATACCCAAAAGTTCTCAGGGAGCTCAAGTGTGAGTTACCTTCTCTACCTGTCACTCACTACCTTGTTTGTCACTAAATTCAGCTCCTGTGCCATGAGAATGGAGAGTAGCAAATGTTATACCAATTTTTAAATATAGGTCCAATGGGGAAGCAGGAAATTACAGTCCAGTCAGCCTGATGTCTGTCTCAGACAAATTAGTAGAAACAATAATTGAAGAAGGAATTATTAGGGACATGGGTTATCAAGATTTTGGAGTTCTGTGCAAAAGCATGTCAGCATGACCCAGCAGACATTATATGCTTGAACTTTCAAAAGGCTTTTGACAAAGTAACTCACCAAAGACTCCTGAGTACACTTAACAGGCATAGAATAAGAGAATGGGTTCTCTTATACAATAAAAATGGTTAAATGATGTGATGCAGAAATAAATGGGCAATTCTCACAATGTAGGGTATTGGGGATGGTGCTATTTAATTTATTCATAAATGATCTGGAAATAGACATGATTAATTTCCCAATGACACAAAATGTCTTTGTGAGAGAGAACCTCTGATTCAGGTGAGTTCCCCCAAAAGTGTTTGAAGTTTTTTAATAGTGCAGTTATGAGAGTACCAATATTCCCAGATTTGTTTTTAACAAAACTGGAACATATGGATGATGGAAACCAACTCTGCTACCCCACCCCATTTCACCTTGCCTCGATCGGCTATTTGAAGCATATTTTCTATTAATCAGTCTCTAACATAGGACTGAGCCTCTTGTGGCGCAGAGTGGTAAGGCAGCAGAAATGCTGTCTGAAGCTGTCTGCTCATGAGGCTGGGAGTTCAATCCCAGCAGCCGGCTCAAGGTTGACTCAGCCTTCCATCCTTCCGAGATCTGCAAAATGAGTACCCAGCTTGCTGGGGGGTAAACAGTAATGACTGGGGAAGGCAAACCACCCCGTATTGAGTCTGCCATGAAAACGCTAGAGGACGTCACCCCAAGGGTCAGACATGACTCAGTGCTTGCACAGGGGATACCTAATATAGGAAGAAAGTACATAAAGAAATGGAGTGAAATTTGTAAGGCAGAATGTGTTTGCCTGTTTTTGTGAAAAAGTAAATCATGCTCATATAGTGCAAAACTAAGCCAGTGAAGCGGGAGAGGATACTTGGTGGCTGCTTTGCAAGTGAGAACTTTCATGGTCTATAGGACAGGGATGCTCTTTTCTCTCTTCCTGAAATTTAAGAAAGGTATCTCAGGTAAGGGTACTAGCCCTGTGAATTTCATCCCAGAACTTGGGAGGATTATACCCACAATTGTGTTTCACATTTAAACCAATAGAAATTACTGTTATATTGGTTTTCTAATATGAACTTGAATCATGTTTTTGAAATGAGAAAAGAACCAAAATCTGAATCTAGCTTTTAATTTTGAGTATATCCACACGTATGGATACTGAAGCACTTAAATCTGTACTAATTTTTAACAACAGCCTTTTTAAGGATCAGTTTTAATCTTCATCAGTTCTTTGGATGGGTATTGATGATACATCTGGGAAATTTTATTCTGAATTTCTGTACTAACTACTAACCCAAATAAAAATTTCCTTGGTTATAGAGCTGGTTATGCTTAGGAAGTAAAGCATACCGGAAATTATTACAGCCCATATGTTAAGAAAAGGGTTTTGCTGTGGATTAATAGCTTATATAAGGAGTGGGCCCATTCCACTTTGGGTTTAAATTAGATTTCCCCCCCCCCTTACTGCTTAAAAATGTTTGTTCCCTGGTACTATTTTAATTTATATAAGCCTGGCATTAGTTTAATTTACATCTTGTTTACTTGCAGTTGCCATGACTATCCATTGCAATAAGGTCTTACAAAACATATAAAGAAAAGGGTCATAGTAATTGCATCTTTTAAAGATTTCAGTTGATTATGGTCTAACCAAACACTAGCTACATTTCAGTTACAAAACCAAAGGGGGAGTAATAAATTAGGAAGTCTTTAACTTTTAGTTTTCTAGATTTTGTTTTTGATGGAACCCCAGAAAACTGTTACCAGCATGCAGAAAACACAGTACCAAGATTGGCAGCAAAGGTGATCAAAAATAAACTGTGTTCTAAATATGTTGCATCTGTTTAATTTGTAGTAAAAAAAGCTTCATGTAAATACTGTTTTTCATTCGTTTTCACCCTAGATGGCAATGTAGTATATATTATTACTACTTATTTACCAGAGATGGTCAGATGATTCCATTGTTTGGTTTGTAATGAGAAATTTCGAAACACCACTTAAAATTTCTTTCGATTCTCAGTAGAGATGTTCAGCTCCCTTTTCTGGGTTTCTAGAAATAAATCTCTGAGTAAAGAGCAGATACATATCAACAATGTAAGTGCAAGTGCTTAAACAGTAAGATGCTCCCCCATGTAGAAGCAGGAAGACTTGGGGCAACTTGCCCTGGGTCAAACACCAGTCGGCGGCCCGGCACAACATTTTCTGTGCGGTAAAGGTCCATTGGATCCAACCCTATGTGTCCAACCTACCTATAGCACTCCAATTTTCATATTATGTAGTTGTTCAAAAACACCACCATATGAAAAATCTTATGCCAGGCTAAAACTTATTATGTTATTTTATAAGAAGGGGGACTAAGTAGGGACTGATTTGCCAAATAGCAATTGAAGTACAAGTAATGCGAGGCTGCCACTGTAAATTTTATGACCACTTCAGTGGGTCCCAGTCCCAACTACCAGTTCATGTTTCCTTCTGACTTTAACATCTGGGTGGCAGCTATTATTGGACAAATAGGACTTACCTCAAAGAAATGCAGAGATTAAGATATCTTCCACCTACTACTCATATGGTAGTTTTTGAGTAGAGACCAGACTATGTTCTGCTAGTTATTTTTTTACCTTTGTGAGTATCTTATGATTAGGTCATCTGTTTTCAAAACACCATTTCCAGTGCAGCTGTCAACATAATTTCTTGCTTGTTGGAAAAGCAATGAATCCCCTAGAGGTTTGTATCATTCACTAGCAATACACTGTAAAATTAATTACAACTTTAATTCTTAATTTAACAGGCAAAAAGGAAAGAAATATGCAGCATGTCTGATTTCAAATGGGAAAAGATAAACCTTTGTTATTGCTGACAGGTTCCACAAATTGAAACGTTTTCTCCACAGAGGTTACATTAGTAGGAGAACCTAATGCTTATATCTACATGTTCACACCTTTAAAATAAAGCTTTGAAATTTGTGATCAATCTGATAATTGAGAAATACCTTGTCAGTCTGATATGCATTTTGTACTTTTCCATCTCAACAGCAGATTCTACCATCCTGAGCGCATCTGGACTCAAAGGCCATGATCTAAAATACAGTTATTCATGCTAAATCCATTTCAATCAGGTAGTTCAAGGATGCTTATGTCTGCACTGGACCATGGGCAATGCATATGATATGTTCTGAAAAGAAGTATTCACACTTACTGAAAGACATTCTGGGTCTTTTGTCTTTGAATCTTAAACTAGAAGGTCTTCAGTCTTCTTGTATATATATGTATCTGACATAGGTTGCTGCATACATATGCAGATAAATGTTCTATTGTTTGTAGCAATATTTTGTGCATGCCATTTTTGCCATAGCTATCTGATAAAGAGAAAGCATGTTAATTAAAGTGCACTTAGAAAAACAGATTGGAATCACTGGGTAGGGATTGGAGTAACTCTGTATAAGATCACAATATCAAAACTCCCCACTTAGCACAACACATCCAAGTGCTTTATTCCACACAGTGATAATACACTTTAGATGCTGTCCAGATATCCTAGTTAGATGTTCCTTTCCAATGAGAGCCCTTTGATGTTTCTTTTTGAACACTGTTATGCATCTGGCTGCACAAAGGCCTGTAAACAGGCAGCAACAAGAGAAGTACAGGCTTCTTTTAGAGTTCAAGGGATTCACTGAACTCTCTCTGCTGTTCTGGAAACCTGTTAGGTAATCCATTTTATAAGCTGCCTATTCTTTTCCCCCCATAAAACAACTACAGCAATATATAGTCAATACAACTGAATATGATTTACAATAGTAGAAATACCCTATGTGACCAATACATTACAATTAATTTTTCTATAAATCTTCTTGAAATACTTGGGGCCATTTCGCACAGAGCTCAAAGTTGCTATTTGGTTGCTGTTAGCGAAATCGCTACTTCAACTAGCGAAATGTAACTAGCTGTGCCCGTAACGCACAGCTGCGGTTTTTGCGGAATTTAGCACTTTCACTTCTCGTCACTTTCGTAACCCACAGGCTTCCGGTTCTCCGTCTTTTCGCTACAAAGGAGGTCCCTTTTTAGCGCTTCTGGCCTCCCGTGCCCGTCAATCAAACTGCGGGCACACCTTTGACCTCGACCCTAAAGCCGGACTTGTCGGGGTCCCCTTTTTTTAAAAAAACCTTGGGAAACCCGTAGCAACGCGTTATCGTCAAATCATTGGCGCCCTTGGAACGTGTTTTCTATTGTTTTCTATGAACCAGAGGTTGATGCATTGATATGTTTGAAAGGTTAATCCCCGCCCACAGTACACGCCCACAGGTTACCTGCTTATATGCACCTGGGCAGACACGTGGTCGGCCTCTCTTTGTTTGCGTAGCCTACTGCCCGCAGCACAGGTTAACGTTGAAATGGAGAGGATTATTGTTCAATTGTTGGCTCGGATGATTGCGTTGGTCCAGCGTATCCGCACCACTGTGCAGCATAGGAGGGCTGCTTCAGAGGAATACCGAGAACGTATTGCCAGAGCGATGACCAGCAGCACAAGACGTTCTCAACGGGCAACCATGGCGGCAAAGAGGCACTGGCAAGCTCTGGCAGAGGTCCGGTTCCCCCCCGGTTCTGGGCGGACGAAAGATCCTCTGACTGGTGGGAAAATTTTGTGTGGGCTCGCTGGGATGATGACCACTGGATTGCCAACTTTAGAATGTCTAGGGGGACATTTTTTGAACTCGTGGAGGCTCTACGTGGACGCATGGAGAGGCAAGTCACTGGCATGCGGCGCCCCGTGCCAGTGGAAAAAAGGGTGGCGGTCGCATTGTGGTACTTGGCAACCCCTCAGTACTTCCGGACAGTAGCCCAGCAATTCGGACTCGGAGTCACTACGGTTGGCGATATCCTTAAGGAGTTCTGCCTCGCCATGGAGGCGGAATTGTTCAGCAAAGTCGTGTGCCTCGGAGACCGGCTTGGAGCGGTGAGTGTCATTCGATCCCCTTTGCCCTTTAAATTTTTTTTCTTGTTTGACAGGTCAGCAACGAAGACGCGATACACCCCACGCTGACATGCCATGGCTTATATTCTTTTCTTTCCCTTATTCCAGAGTATGGACGGGTTTGCCAGGCTTGGATTCCCGCATTGTTTTGCGGCCGTCGATGGAAGCCACATCCCTATCCGTGCCCCCGGGGGAAGCATAAAGGAGTACGGTAACAGGAAGGACTTTTGTTCTGTTCTCCTGCAAGGAACTGTGGACTTCTCCGGCCGGTTTATCGATGCCGAGGTGGGGTGGAGTGGCAGGAGGCATGATGCCCTTGTTTTCAGGGAATCCAACCTCAGGAAAGCCATGGACGAAGGGGTCTTTGTTCCAGGAAACCCCACCGCCACCATTGAGGGCGTGCGTGTGCCGGCGTTGGTGCTCGGTGACGGAGCCTACCCATTACGACGCTGGCTCATGACTCCCTACAAGCGGCCAAGGACAGACGTGCAGAGCCACTACAACCTCAGTCACTCCCGGGCAAGGAATGTAGTGGAGCGTGCCTTTGGACGTCTGAAGTCCCGGTTCCGTTGCCTGATGTCCCGACTCCATGTGCATATAGACAATGTGACTCCGCTGATCATCGCGTGTGTCATTTTGCACAACATATGCGAGGACAAGGGACATAACATCCCCTTCCCTGTGGATGAACCTGATCCTGTGGTCCTTGAGGACACTCAAGACATCCCTGAAGCAAGGAGAAAAAGGATCTATGCTGAGGGGTGCAAGGTTCGGGACGCCATAGCCACCCACATCTACAGAAACAGGAGGCGTGTTTAATTGTTTTTCCCACTCTGTTGTTGAATAAAGTTTGGTGTTCTTTGTTTAACCTTGTCTTGTGCGGTTTGTGTACTTTGCCAGCAAAAAAACGGGGATTCTCTGGTCGAAAAGCACTTTGACAGCCCTAAATGCTAACTCCCCACTGAAATTGACACACACAATACGGAAGCGCTGAACGGGGAAAGTTCGGGGAGGCGGGTAGCCAGGAAGTATTGGCGACCCCTGTCAAACCGGAGGATCAATCCACTTATGTTCCAAGGAATAATTTTATTGGTGGGCAGCTTTGATACATTTAAAATAGGGGTGGTCGATCGGAGCAACGCACGTTCGTTCCCTAACCGTCATTCCGAAGATGCCGAAGCCACGGAAGGGCTCCTTCTGGCAGCGCGCCGAGGCTGAGGCACTTCTGGAGCTGGTGCTCCAATCTAAAAGTGTTGGCCACCTTATGGCCAGCACCCACTGCCACACCAAGGGTGCTTACCTGGTGTTGGCATCAAAGCTGAGGGAGAGGGGCTATGTCCGGACCTGGGAGCAGGTCCGGACAAAATTTAAGCGAGTGAAGCTGGACTTCCTCAACAGTCTGGAGCAGTGGGGGGGGGTCCCGCAGCCAAGCGGGAGGATGGTCTTCCACGACCAGATGGTGAAAATATGGGAGAAGGCTGGGAAGCCCCCCCTGGAAATGAGGAGGCATATGGGTAAGTGCTGCCCTCGTTGTGTTTTGCCCTTAAACATGCATGGCATGACTAGCTGCCTCTTTCCCCTACTGTCCCCAATGAAATTCGAGAAAGTACTTAGATGCTGTCAACCCCCTCTGACTTAGCCCGCCAGTACTGTGTAGAACCACTTTGGTTATGCGCTTTGACTCTAACTGTGGTGTGTCTACCAGCTGTGTTTCATCTCTGGTTTGTGTGCTTTTAATTATGATTTCTCTTTTTCTTTGCCCAGCCACACAATCACCATCCAAGATGGCAAAAGCACCTGAGCTTGAGGAGGGGGAGGAAGAGGGACCTTCCACCTCGGGACAGGCTGCAGGTGAGAGTTTTATGTCTGTGCGGGAGACCCATGTGTGTGTTCCCCCATGGAGCAATATGGGAGCCTGCTGTGATGCCTCCATTTTAAGTGCTATTAAATTCTTTGTTTGATTTCTATAGCAGAAACTATGGAGGCAAGGCTGCGTGCCATGGAGGCCAGGGTGGCTGCCCTAGAGGCTGAAGTGGCAGACCTGAAAGGGGAGTTAGAGCAGCAAAGGCAGCAGAGGGAGGCGGAAGAACGTAGGTTATGTTCCCCACTGCCCAACTCTTCTCACACTGTGGCTAAGGCCACCAAAAAGTGTATGCATGTAAACTAAAAAAATTGGAAAATATGTCTGGCACTAATGTGTACTTTTTCTCCCTCCCCACACAGTTAAGAAGAAGGAGGACGAAGACCTCTTCCGCCGCAAAGTGCGGGGGACCATGGGACGGTTGTGCAGGAGAGTGAGGGAGCTGGAAGGGGCTGGGGAGGGGAGCGGTGGGACCTAAGTTTTGTTTTCTTTTTGTGTTTTGGGGTGGGGGGTGTTGGGGGGGTTCCCAGTTACTTTGCCCATTTTTCTATCCCTGTTAAATATTTGAATTTGTTAAAAAAAAGTTGGCTTTCTTGGAGGGTGGGGGTGGTGGTGGGGGGGGTCCAAGTTACATTCCCTTGTTTTTTTCCCCTGTTGAACTGTTTCTGAAAATAAAATGTTGTTGTAAATTTCCTGAAAAAGACTCCAGTGTGACTCCTTGCACTCGCACACCTTTCACCCCAAACTCCTAAAACACCTTTAACCTTTAAAACACCCTCCAACCTCCAACCCACACAACGGTGCCAGAATAGGCACAATCACTAGAGAGGGTACACAGAGACAGAGTCAAAAACATAAACTTTATTGAACAGAGAACAGCAAACACAGATAAACAGACAAAATGGCCCAAACTAGGAGGGGGAGAACTTGTCCGCCGGTTTAACGACTCTCTTCCCGAGAACAGTCCTCCTTCTCGTTTGGGTCGCGGCATTCTGAGAGGGGGTGGGTGGGGTGGGTGCTGGAGGTGGTGGGGGGGTGGGGTGGGTGCTGGAGGTGGTGGGGGGGTGTGGGTTGGGGGGGGGACGTTCACTGTAATCTGAGGAGGGGGGGCCGCCTCCCTAACCGCGACCGCCCTCTCCATCAGCCTCCTTATCATTCGAACTTCCTCCACGCTTTCGCGTAGTGAGTTGTTCGAATCTCTAAGGATGGCACGGAATTTTTTGCCCTCCTGGGCCACGAGGGAGAGCATCGCCTGGTCTGCAGCAGCTGCACGCCTGGACTCCTCCTGGCAGTGCTCCAGGATCCTTTCTCCCACACTAGTCAGGACGGAGACGCGCCGCAGCCTGCCGCGTTCCCTGGCCAGCCTCTCCTCAGCCGGGAGAGCGCCCCTGGGTGGTGAGCCAGCTGGCTCGTCGTCTTCAGAAAGGACCTCTGTTGGCAAAAAAAGAGAAAAAGAACTGTTAGTAACAACGAGACAGTCAAAACCCACCCTGGTGCACATGGTGGCCTTTCTTGGTTACATATTGTTAAACCAAGACTCAGAACAATGCCAGGGGAGCACACGGTTATTGTTTGTTTGCCCATGGTGGCCTTTCTTGGTTACATGTTAAACCAAGACTCAGAACAATGCCAGGGGAGCACAAAAATGAAAAGGAAGCACACAGTTATTGCACACAGACATTGTCCTGCAGCCATGGCTCGAAAGGAACAGTTCATGCACGCTCACCATCTTGTATCTGTATCCGCCTGCGCAGGGCAGGAGGTCCAGCCACCCCACGCTCCTCCTCCTCCTGTGTCCCGGGTATGAAATCTGAAAAAAGGGAAAAAAGAACATGATTTAGGACCAAAGTGTGGCAAAGCAAGCTTCAAACCCTAAAGCAGCAACGTTGAGGGACTATCTTCTGTCTCTTGGCAGTGCTGCTGCCCTGCACAAACAGAAAAGCACAAAGCAGTTAAACCCCCCCCCCCTTATTGCAACTGATACTTACCAACATTTGTGGACGCCCCAGAATCACTGTCCTCTGCTACTGCTGCAGGGGACTCTAGGACCACCGTCCCAGGCATCTGTGTCTCTGTGGACAAGAGCAGAAAATAGTGAAAAAGGAGCAAGCATACAACCTGAACCACACAGCAAGCTCCCAAAGAAGTGGCTAGAGCACTGCAGAAGGCCTATGGCTGAGGCATGCAGCAAAACTGTTTGGGTTGTTGTTTAAACACAACCGTTTTAAAAAGCCACCCAAAGCAATCCACAAACATCCAAGCATAGCATGCGTTGCAACGAACACAAGGCATACAATAGTGAAAAAGGAGCAAGCACACAACCTGAACCACACATCAAGGTCCCAAAGTAGTGGCTAGAGCGCTGCAGAAGGCCTATGGCTGAGGCATGCTGCAAAACTGTTTGGGTTGTTGGTTAAACACAACCGTTTTAAAAAGCCACCCAAAGCAATCCACAAACATCCTATCATATTATGCGTAGCAACGAACACACGAGAAAACGATCCCCAAACGTCAGAACACACATTTGCTCAATATAAAAACAATAAAATATAAAATAAAAAGAAAATTACTTACCGGAGGCAAGGGGCGTTTGCTCAGGAACCTCCTCCGGCTCCCCAGGAGCGATGGCCATCAGGTCCACCGTGACCAATTCCGCTGGTCGTTGCTGGACGGGGGGTGGAGGCCGAAAGCTGGACGAGGTGCCCTCGCCAGGATCCTCCTCAGCGGGTGGTTCCTCGACCGGGGCAGCCGGCTTCCGAACCACCTTAAGGCTCCTCCCGACGCGCTTCGGCCTGCCGGCTCCTTCCCCATCTCCGTACAGCTGGCGCTGCTCCTCGAAGTAGGGGCAGGTCACCTTTTCGTTGCCGGAACCCTTGTTATGGTTCACGGCTCTCATGTACTCCGCCCGCATCGTTTTGGTCTTCGACCGGCATTCAAGGCCGGTCCTGTTGTGGCCCAGGGCACGCATCTTTATGGCCACTTGCTCGAAGACCTCCCTATTCCTGTGAGAGGACTGGAACGCGTCCTGGATTTTCTCCTCCGAGAAAATCGCGATCAGGTCCCTGATCTCCGCGTCCCTCCAAGTTGGGCCACGGCCGGTTGCAGGGACGGACGAGGCTTGAGAAGAGGATTCCATGGTGCTTTCGCTAGTAGCTGAGCAAAATGGTGGTGCGAGGTGCAGGGTGCAACGGATCATATACCTTCCCGCACACAAAGACAAAGGGACTAGCCGGCTCCTGATTGGTAGAGGGCAGTAGGGGACACGCGCATTGGCCACATTAGGTCACATGTCACGTTCAAAACTCCTCGCGCGGGAACAGGATCTGCTCCTAATGGCCAGATTAGCGCCTTTTGTTTGACTTCTCGCATGCGCTGATTCGTCCACACGCGGGAAGAGCAGTTTGAACATGCAGCGGGAGCCATTTTAGTGAGATGTCCGCCATTACAAAAATGCATGCCGGTGTAAAACCGAGAGCAATTGCAGTGGTACGCGACAGTTCCCCAATAATATTCACCAACCAAAGCATA
The DNA here is from genome assembly GCF_049243985.1 of Paroedura picta. Lineage (NCBI taxonomy): Eukaryota > Metazoa > Chordata > Lepidosauria > Squamata > Gekkonidae > Paroedura > Paroedura picta. Next base: position 56,943,249 of record NC_135374.1, read on the forward strand.
AATCAATGACATGTAACTGGCGAACGTTCGTTGTCACGCTCAGCGGACAGTTTTTTAAAATGAACGGCGGACGGCGACTCCGCTTGCCGGAGGTCTAGCCGCCGATGGAAGGGGTTGTCCGCACCCAAGCACAACCACGCACCCGGAACCACACAAAGACCCACTACACATAAACCGCCCCTCATGCTAGAATCATTTCTATTGAACCCCTCTAAGCTAAACTGGAGACTGCGAGCGGTGAACGTTCGTTGGCACGCTCAGCTGAAAGTTTTTTAAAAATGAACGGCGGACGGCGACTCCGCTTGCCGGAGGTCTAGCCGCCGATGGAAGGGGTTGTCCGCACCCAAGCACAACCACGCACCCGGAACCACACAAAGACCCACTACACATAAACCGCCCCTCATGAAATCACCTCGAATCATATCTATTGAACCCCACTAATCTAAACAGGAGACTGCGAGCGGCGAACGTTCGTTGGCACGCTCAGAGGAAAGTTTTTAAAAATGATCCCCGTACGTTGACTCCGCTAGTACTGGCCTAAGGTAGACGGGGTTTTAAGCTATGGGCAAATGTTTGGAACGTGACAGTGTGTGCCACTGTGCTTTTGGAAAACTATTGTGGTGTCCGGGCAGAATTTCAGAAAGTGATCTTGCTTGAAAGCCAGTCGCTGTCTCGTTGCCTCGTAGATCCCCGCTCGCTCGGAGAAAAAAGATGGCGGACAGTTCGCCGGAAGTTAGGAGGAAAGGCTCGGGAGGAGGGACTTTGAAGAAACCGCAACAATGGTAACGCACAAGTCTGTGGCGCTACTGTTGCAGATTGGTTGCAGGAGTGTATCGCTATCCGGAGGGTGAATCCACTTTTCTGGATTCCCCTAGAAGCGCTACAACGAAGCGCTTTTTGCGGGTCGGTTGCAGGACTGTTGCAGATTGTGTACGACGTCGTGGGTTATGGCAAATTTGTAGCGTTTCCAATTTGCAACCATCCTGCTACTTTGAAGCCGTGCGAAATGGCCCTTGCTCTCCAACAGAACCTCAACTGGATTAACAATGCTATATATAAATCTATTAGGAATTCAGATTTTGAAAAAGAAACAATACACAAATAGTATTGTTTGGACCTTTGAGGGAGAACTCATCAGGGGTTTTGTCTGTATTTGCTAAAAGTGAACAGCAGGCACGTCTTGATAGCCAATTAGTAGTGGTTAGCATTTCAGACTAGAATCTGGAAAACCCAAGTTCATATCCCCATTCTTTACCATGGGAGCAGAGTGACTTTGGGCCAGTTACACAGTGTCAGGTTAATTCACCTCAGTGCTGTGAAGAAAAAGTGGAAGAGAGGAGTGGGCCCACTGTGGATAATTAATAAATATAGCTGAAGATGTAAACAATAGGTTGGTGGGTGAGTGGAAAGGAGGGAAGGAAGCTGGCAAGGTTAAGGATATGGGGTTTGCTAGGAGGAAAGAAGAAATTTTGTGAGGAAGGGGAAACAGGAAATTGATGTACCACCATGCAACATTGTAACTGGTGTACATAACCCCACAAGTGGGCCATAGTTTGCTTGGGTAGACACTACTAGGGGAAAGGAATATATGAGGTAGATAAACTTAGGTTGGGTGGCTGGTGGGAAGGAGAAAAAGCAGAAAAAGGGGAGGGAAGACAGGGCTTTCAGGAAAGGGAAAGAAAAAGATGTGGGGGTAGAACAAGCTGCCCCTGCAGGTTCTTGAGCCTTCCCCCTCCATTGTATTAACTATTTCCATGAAGTTACCACTGAAGCACATACAGTGATGTGTATTACAATATTACTGATTTCAGTATAATAAATTAAGCAAACAAGATAGTTAATGATATTCATTAATTTTCTGTTTATTATTCTGGCATCTAGATGTCTGGTTTGGAGATCTTAAGCACAGTTCAAACTCAAAGGAAGGGGACTAGGGAGATTATGAAACCTATGCACCTTTTACAAGTGAACATTTCACAACAGGAGATATTTTCTCCAGGGCATTAAATTTACAGCCATGCAGGGGATTCACTTCAGATAAGGAATGAATAGGGATGAGAACTGACATAATTGTTTGTCATCCACCATTTAAATGCAAAAAAACTCTCCTTTCCCCATTTCCCAGCCTGTTTCTCTGTCTTCTAGGATCTTCATTTAGCTTTTAGCTCTCAATATCTGAAATACTTTTTAAAAATATACCTGTCAGCCTGGATTCTCTTTCCCTAAGCTTAGAAATGGATATTGATTGTGGTAATTTAAGGATAAGCAAACTATCTGTAACCGCTCGGTGAGCGGTATCATATTTGGTTAAGGGCCTGGTGGAGGGTGGATATTGGGCGGGGCCCTCACCAGGACAGGCCAGAATTCTAGCCAGTCGGGAGGCTCCCCCCTTTGACAGGCCACGCCCACTCAGGACTTTGGCCCAATCATTGGGCCAAAGTTCTGACAGGGCCCGCCTACCCAGCCCAGCCAGCGGCAATCTGGAGACATCGCTGCCAGTCTGCCCCTGACCACCGCAGGGAGAGGAGGTCAGTAGGACTGCCAAAGCTACACCAGCCCTTTTTGCCACAAGGCTGTACTGTCGCATCCAACTGTAATTTTCCTCTCTTTGCCTCAGAACACTGACGGAGCTGGCAGGAGGCTGGTGAGTGTGCTCCCTCCCCCCTCCCTTCAGGCCTGCTGTGAAGGAGCCTCTGACAGCCCCTGACTAAGGGGAGGGAGGTGTTTCTGAGAGCAACGCAGGGGAGTCTGAGGACATGGGTGTGGGCATTCCTTTTGAGGGGGGGAACTTTCCCCGTCTGCCAAGCAGTTGGCTGACAGGGAGGCCACAGAAAAGTCCCTTCTCACTTAAAATACTGCTCTGCCTGGGGGTTAGACACAGCCAGGCCATCTTCTTTGCAACTCTCTGCAGGCCTACTGCCTACTGCACAGGGTTATTCTGCAGATGAAACTGGATGCTGTTGTGGAGGTTCTTTTGTCTCCTGTTTCATCTGCACAACAACCTTGTGCAGTAGGCCTTAAGTCTTTCAATTCAACAACGACCTGTGTAGGAGGCCTTAAATGTTTCTTCTCTACCACAACCCTGTCCAAAGTAGCCCTTTTTGCCTGGGAAGCTGATCTTTATACTCTGCAGATGAGCTGTAATTCCAGGAGCTCTCCAGGCCACACCTGAAGGTTGGCTACCTCTGGGTTGGAAATATTCCTGGAGGTTTTGAGGTGGGAATTCAAAATTGTACAATGCCTCAGATTCCAACCATTTTTCCCTGCAATTAGAAGGGATAGGTGCAGGTGTGTCACTCCTGGGCTATGGGCTATGGCCAGCCCTTACCGGCAACTGTTTGTATTCTGGGGTGCAGACAGACAGACCAGCATCGGTCCTGTGAATCTGAAAAGTGCAGGAAGATATAAGTAAATATTTACAGCCTGAAACTGTAAATAGTGAACAAATTAATGTCTGGAGAGACATGGAAACTGTAGTGACTTTTTTCAAACTTGGCATGGCAAATAAAAAAAACAGTATAAAAAACCTTACTAAGGTCAAGACTGCTGTGCACAGAGAGACTTCCTCTTAGGGTTGCCAGCTTCCATGTGAGGCTCTCCACCCCACCTCCCTCATGGGGAGTCTGCTATGGGGAGAGGAAGGGAAGACGATTGGGATATGCTTTGAGATACCTGAGGTCTGCTGAGTCACTGCAGACCATTCCCAGTTCTCTCAGACCTCTCACAGCCCCACATACCTCACAGGTTGTCTATTGTGGGGAGACGAAGGGAAAAGGTGTTTTTAAACTGCTTTGAGGCTCGTTTGGGTAGTAAACAACAGCGTACAAAAATCCAGTTCTTTTAAGGAGCAACCATGAAAGAAGCATGTGGGCACATAACATTTTATCAACAGTGAAAAAATGGAGACAGAAGGAGTAGGGTGGACCCCTGTCTACTGTGACTACCCCATTATTAGGGCAGGGGGACATTTCGGTGTCTGTGGCCTAATTCACACAAGAAGGGAAATGACACAGAACTGGGAAGAATTGGTTGCCATGTAATATCCCCCTAAGAAGAGTCTCCAGTCTGATTTTCTCTTCACATATCTGAAGACATGGTTCTGGAAAGCTCATCTATAACCACTATGCCACAATTCCCAAAGTTCAATCCTCTTCCACACTCTATGAACATTCCAAACCACAAGTTCTTGACACTCATATCTCCACACCCATGCCCTCATTTGCCACCATGCCACCACAACCTCCCACACAACACACACATTCAACCCCATGCCCTTACATACTGGACAACTCCTCCCCTTCATCTTCCCACCGCCAAGCTCTAGCGCCCGTTGTATTGCTGGATACAATGGGCTTTGCCCCTAGTATTCCATAAGAAAGTCTGTCTTTGCTGTATTCACATTTTAAGTGAAGACTCCTAGAGGAATATAATGATTGAAGGTGTTCCCACTATAATGCATTGTTAACACCACAATTTATGATGCTGGAACTACTGTTTATTGTGCTAGAATCAGTGCCTCCCAGCTTTAGTTAACTGGTCTGTGTAAGGTGGTAGTTCTCAAACTGAGTAACTTGTACCTCTCTCACAAGTGGACCATAAGACCAGGAGGAAGGGAGAGGAACTAATGATTTTGAGAAAGAGGTGCCATAAAACTCAATGGCAGATTTGGATTTGCCTCTATGTATTAGGAAAAATGGCCATCTTACCTTGGGAAAGTCATGACTGTTAACATGAAAGGAGTGTAGAGAGGGGTGAGTAGATGGGTGGAGTTGCATGGCTGAGTGGTGGGAGGCATCAGTTATGGGCTTTGAGGAGAACCACTTCTGAAGGGCAGAAGTCTCCACTGAGTAAAAGACCCAAATTAACTGTGTTGGAACAAGAAAAATGCAATTTTAATCATGTCTGGTTTATTTTATTAATGACTAAAACAAAAATATTATTAAAAAAAAGCAAAAGACACAAAAAAGAACAGACATTTACTCAAACTAAATCAAGCAGAACAGATTTTATTTTTAATTATAGCTCACTCAGGGGGATGCTTTTTAAGGGAAAGGAACTGTAGTTTATTGCAACATTTATAATAAGTGTTACCTCTCTGTTATTGCATTGCATTGTACTTTTGTAATCCACTTTATACATTATGGTATGTCATGCCTAGAGAGTTTTTTGACTGCATGGTTTTCTAATTCTGCAACCTTAGTCCTATAACATTGTCTATTGAATGTATTGTACTGTCTGACTAAATTGCTTTCTATTTGAAATCTACCTTGAGGCATGTTATTAATGAAGAAAATAAAAAACACCAAATGATGTATCCTGTATGAAGTGTATCATCATGTTATACTGAACATAACCAGTGCCAAAAGCAGTTTTCAGTCATATGAAATTATTATGAGAACACTAGCTAGCTGACTTTCTGTTTCACCCACAAAACCTCATTTTACTGCAGTACATTGCTTACTTAGAAGCATGGTCTCCTGACATTAAAGGCCTTTATTTCCAACTAAATGCATTTAGTTTTAGGGCATTATTCCACAACCATAGTGAATGATGTTCTGAACTTTTCAACCCATAATGATGATAGACTGGTGTGCAAAAAATAAATACTCTCAGCCATGCAAACAATAGTGTTCACCTCACCAATCCCAGCTTTCAGAACAGCCAGAGGTTCCCCTCCCAGAGTCTTTCTCCAGCTGCTTTGATTAACATCCAGACAAAAAATACCAAAGAGCAAAAAGCAAAAAAAGATCAAAGGGACAAAGATTGAGCAGGAGAGGCAGAACTGCTCAAAGCACCAGTAACCTGTGCTGCAGGGATAGGCAGCATGCCAGATAAATTTAAATTCAAAGATATCTTATTGGTGTGACATGCAGTACAAATGCTGCCCAAGAAAGGGTGACAGACCCCTGAAGTATTTGTCAGGAGCACAGCAGTCGCTGAAGAAAAAGCAAAATTATGACAGATGAGTGATATTTGAATGCAGTATAAATAAAACCTCTATAACATGATCATAATTTGAGGGGTCAGATTCACCTTGGGAGATCTAACTATGGATCCCCTGGGCTGCTGGCAGTGAAGGCTGGATGTACGTCAGTACTGGACTCTTGATAGGGTTTAACTTCGGGCTCAGCCATTTGAACCAAGGCATTTTTAAATATAATTTTTTAATATAAAAGAACAAGGAAAAATATCTTTGATTACAATATTACAATATTATCCCTCCCTCTACTCCCCAAAGTCCCCATTTGTTTGAAGTTTTGCATTGCTGAATACTGTAGATGTCTGTTGCCTGAAAATATAAAAACAAAGCCACAACAAAACAAATCCCACTTTAACATAACATTTCCAGCACTTACAGGCAACGGGTGTTATAAAAATTACCCTTAAAATTGAACCAAGGCATATCCTTGGTTCCTGCACTTGTTTACAACAACATATTTTAAGTACTTAACATTAAGCATTTCTTATAAAACAATATGAACTTTAATCTAGTATTTATAAAAAGAAAATAAAAAGGAAAAAAAAACCTTTATCATGACATTTACAGCTACTTTAGCCCAGTATTTTTTTTAAGGGGGGAAAAAAGAAGCCCTCTTTATCATAACATTTGCAGCTCTTAAATTCTTCAATTCACTTTGTTTTAAAATCTTTACTGTTACTGTAAGTTACTGTAAGTATTAATGCCATCCATACAGAAACAGAATATAGAAAAAATGTCAGCCCCCCCTCCGTTGCCTCCTCCCAATCTTCTTAAGGAGGTCTCAATTCGAGGCTTAGGAAATGAAGTTGTGTCCCTTTCCACAGACTATCTGCCAATGATTCTTGAAACAGTTGCACCTCCTGATCTCCAATCTGGGGTATGTTAGGACCATTTTTTTCCTGGGAAGCTCTTTTAGAATAATTACTTTCAGGACAAACCAATGTGTCTTTTGGCTGACTCTTTTGTGCTTCTGCTTTGAGATATGTCTTTTCAGTAAAGGTAACCTCATCTGGGGGAACTTGATCAGTGATGATAATAAGTTCTTGTTGCAGGTCTTGCTTTCTGAAGGACTCCATCTCCAATGCTTCAAAATTTTCTTCCGCTGAAGATTTCCAATCCTGTAATTCTTCACTCTTGCTATTTTTTGTTCCAGTTGGTTAATATTATCATTATCATTTGGTTCATCATTCCTGTTCTTGCCATTTTGGATCTCCTTAAAAATATCTTTTAACAAATTTTCTGTGAAGGCATTCAGATCTTCTCATTGTTTTGCTAACATCTAAGTCAAAATAGCCATATTAAAAATCAGACTTAGAAGTCAACACCAGCCAGTTTTGTGCAGTGTTTCAAACAGCCAGGAGAGGTCCTCCCGCAGAAGTTCTGATTGCTTAGAAAGTCACACAGTGGGAGAGAGCCGTTATCAAGGGAAATCTCCGTATAATGTAAACAGTCCAAATTAGCTCATTTATCTTTAAAAATTGTTCGTATGTTTCACCTTTCCCCCAGAGTTTGAAAAAAGACAAGAAAAACATGCAGGAAAGTCTTTGTGAGAAAGATGAACTCACTGCCGCGGCTTGGTAGACGAGACAGGGGAAGGTGTACAAAAACAATTTGGTATCATTAAAATGTTACTCACTGTTGATAGCAGGCATTTGAAGTTAGAGAACTCTGAAGTCTCTTCAAAGCAGTTCAGAAAATGAGAGAGGAATGAGAAACAAAAGGCGATCCTTGTTAAAGAAGGCTCTGATGATAGACTGCTTCTTGGCCTTAATAGTCATGTATAGCTTAAGATCTTGAGAATCTCTCTCCACAGATAAGTAATGGGCCTTTTTAGAGCTCCGGAGCTTTCCGAAGCTCTTATAAGGAGAATTTAGCAAGGTTTGCGCACCTTGCTTGCTTCTGACGGACGTAGATACGTTCAGCCCCCTATACGGACCAAGAGCTCCTCCTTAGGAGACGTGCTCCAGCAGCCATCTTTCCCATCTATTGCCTGAACCAAGGAATTTTTATCCCTCAATAGTTGGTAGGTCTCTGTGGTAAATAGACATTCATCATAATTGTTTTTGGTCCAAATGCAAACAGTCATATTTGCTCCCACAGGAACTCAAAGGGACAGTAAATGTTAACTCCTTGGATCAAACTTTCTGCTCCTTCCAGCATCTGGTAAGTGCATGGACTATTTTTAAATACCTTTGTAGCAAGCAATGGCTGTAATACCAGTTCTAAAAGCTTATTTTTCAAAGCTCAGTAAATCCTTAATTAATTAATTAATTCATTCATTCATTCATTGGAACCAATTTCAGCACCAATTCTGCATGGAGACACAAAACTTGTGCTGCCTCCTGCTTGCAAACATGCAGCTGTAAGCTGCACATTTGCATGCCTCCTCACAGGAGACCCCTCCCGGGAGACCCCCCTCTTCTACAACAACCACATAATCCAAGTGAAGTGAAGCACTTTACTTAGGAGAGGGAGACATATTAAATTAGACATATTAAATATACCAAATAAGAAGGCACAATATAGCCCCATTCACTGCTTCTCAGTTCAGCATAATTTTCCTTTAGCATGATATAGATTTAGATTTAATAATTTTTTATTCAGCTGCATAGCATGATTTATTCAGTGTTCAATCTCAATTATATGTTAGATAGCCGTGTATCTTCTCATGATCCAATTACGTCAAAAGAAATCAACAATGTGTATAGGACATAATTAGCCAGTTTCCCAAATGATCATAGTAGCACCTTCAGTGTGTGTGTGTGTGTGTGTGTGTGTGTGTGTGTGTGTGTGTGTGTGTGTGTGAGGGATACTCATTTTCATTCATGTCACTGACAGGAGAGGAAGCTGACATTATCTGTTCTAAGATGTTCTCTCACTACACAAATCCCAAGAGACTGCAGAGAAGAACAGTAGGGGGGGAATCCAGATGTTTATACTATACTTTTATGTAGCACAGAAATTTACAGTGAAAGGAAGGGGAAGGAGAGAAAGTGTCTTTTCTATATATCCCAAAGTTTCCCGTGAATGTACTAGAAGAAGAAGAAGAAGAGTTGGTTCTTATATGCCGCTTTTCCCTACCCGAAGGACACTCAAAGCGGCTTACAGTCGCCTTCCCATTCCTCTCCCCACAACAGACACCCTGTGGGGTGTGTGAGGCTGAGAGAGCGCTGACATTACTGCTTGGTCAGAACAGTTTTATCAGTGCCATGGCGAGCCCAAGGTCACCCAGCTGGTTGCATGTGGGGGAGCGCAGAATCGAACCTGGCATGCCAGATTAGAAGTCCGCACTCCTAACCACTACACCAAACTATTCCCCTCTAGGAGCAGCCTGTAGAGAGTTACAAACTGGGGCCTTCCCCAGTCTAATAATGTGGATTGCCACGTAGGAAGCTGAACTGTATCATGATAAAAATGGCAACTGGGGAGGGCAGGGTTGGTAATTGTTGATGGGACAGCAGCTCCCATTTTGACTGTGAGGTAGAGCCAGTAGAACAGGGAATTTGGACCAGCCTGCTTCCATGAAAGACAAATGAAGACTGATTCTGCATGGAGGTGTAAAACACGTGCAGCCTCCCGCTTGCAAACATGCAATAGTAAACTACCATGTTTGCACGCTTCTTAACAGAAAACCTCTCCTGCATTATCCAACCATCTTGTTGCAGCTTTTTGCCAGCCAACGAGGTAGCAGAGAAGCAGGAAGCATGGACAACCTGATGTGTCCCCCCCCCCAGCTCTTCGGGTTGTCAATCAACACAAGCCAGCAATTCCTTCACAGCAGTGGTTTTGGGGACTCAAACTTCCATCCCACCCCTGAATCCCAAAATTCATTTTAAAAAATGCTTCCACATTGCCATAGGGACAGTAAATCAGGTTGGTTTTTTTTAACTTACATTACTGCATTGCTATGGGATCACCCCACAACAATAAAACATTTACTTAGATCTTTTTTCAGGATTTTTTGTATAATGGTCTCTTTTTATGTTTGCATAGATTTGATAGGCTGATAATTGGACCCTGATGGTTGTGTGTTCATAATGAAGTTTTAAAACACAGAGCACAGATGCTAAACTAAGGACTGCTTCATCACACAGAGATGCCAGAAAACACAACAGGAATGTGTTTTAGATTGGGTTGCTGCCCAATCCCAATATCACTGTGCACACTGAAAAGAAGGCCCTGAGCCTTCCTGGGAGGGCAGCATATAAATGTGAAATATATATATATGTCACTTTCTGGTCCCATAGCTACAGGGACCACACCTTTAAAAATGTTTGATCCAGAAACAGGGAGGGGCAGGCAAGTGTGAGGGCAGGCACAATGCCACCAAGACTGTCACATATTTCTCTTTTCAGATGGGCTTGCCCCTATTTGCACCCCAATCTGCAGCATGACAAGAAAGGGGAAGCAAGATTTTACAATTTCCCTCATCGTGGTGCAAACTGGACAAAAACCCGCACCACCCACTGGAGAGCTATGAGTTGCTGCTGACCTCATGAGAAAGCAGCATTAAAACCCGCGAGCAATGAGAGACTGTGCAGGGGCAAATTCCTCATGTAGAATCGGTCAAAGGGATAGTGTGCAATGATTCTGAATTGTGAAAAATGGGCACTGCGATACATGAATTGAAAGCAGAATGAGTATATGGAAGAGAAAGAACTAGTAATCAGTGAAAAACTAGGAATTTTAATTTGTTTTTGGAAGTGATTGAAGGGGTTTATTAATCTGAGGGATTGGGTGATAATGAGTTTTTGATGGAAGTATGAGCCAACCAGATCTCTCTAGAAGCATTTTTACCCTTACTGAACATTTTCATTGTTGTTTATGCCTAGCATTTGATATTCAGCAGTACACTGCTTCTGAAAATGGAGGTGCCAAGAAGCTGTCTGGGTGATAAGAAAGACTTCCTTTGGTGAAAAAAATAGGATAAAAGGTCCAGTTCAGATGGTTTGGAAGTGACTGGACAACATCTCTATTTTATTCATTTGTATTCCATACTTTCCCAAAATGGATTTTTAAACATGTGAGATAATTAATCATTTTCCCCAGATACCCAATGAGGATTTCAACCTGGGTTTTCTACACCTAACTCCAACATGCTAGCTATTGCACCCAATGTTATTATCATCACCATCTATAGATCTGTTTCCTCAGGTCATGACCACACGTACAAAAAACATATGTTTCTGCTAATTTAAGTGACAATCTGCAAAAATGCAGGGAAAAAATCTGAAATCTTAAAAAGTATGCAGGGGGGAAACCTCCCCCAAAAGTGAAATAGCATTCTCTGAGTAAAGCAGCAATCATTGGAGGAGCCCAAGAGCTGACCTTGGTCTAGCAGCAGCAGAAATGCAGCCTGAGAACCATGCTGGGCCCATCAGGAGTCACATGCTGGGCCCATCAGGTTTGGTGAGAAAGGTTGGGAGGGAATCCCCCCACATGCATTTTGTGGGTCCAAATGCCCCCGGGCCAGCCATATTTAAGTAGTATTTAAGACTCTGGTGAGGTTCAGTCATTGCTGATTCATAAATACCTGGGCTCTATTTCACTAGCCATTGGATGTCACTATTTAGCTGTGTATGGATGATGGTTTGAGATATATGGCAACATTGTTTCCAGAGAGTTAGATCAATTAATTTTAATGGAATAATTCTAAAATCTATTAAAAGGTTCCATTACATTGTTGATCTCCATTGAAATTTGGGCTGTAATGCTTAATTTAGTAATTTGGGGCCATTTCGCACGGCTTCAAAATAGCACAATGGTTGCTAATTGGAAACGCTACTAATTTGCCATAACCCACGACGTCGTAGACAATCTGCAACAATCCTGAAACCGACCCGCAAAAAGCGCTTCGTTGTGGCGCTTTCAGGGGAATCCAGAAAAGTGGATTCACCCTCCGGATAGCGATACACTCCTGCAACCAATCTGCAACAGTAGCGCTAAAGACCTGTGCGTTACCATTGTTGCTGGTTCTTCAAAGTCCCTCCCCCTGGCTCTCTCCTCCAAACTTCCGGCGAAGCGATCGCCATTTTTTTTTTCTCCGAGCGAGCGGGGATAAACGCACCGGCGAGCCTCTTTCTGTTTAGAGGCTTCCCTGGCTTCAGTCCTTCACCTTTAGTCACTAAGCACAAACCACTTAAAAGCCCGTTTGCTGAAATAAAGTCCCTTTATTTTTTACACATAAATTCAGCTGAAAATCGGGCCCGTGAGAAGAGGGGGGGAATTTTTTTTTATCACTCGAGGCAGCGTGCAAACGATCATACAATCAAACGACAGCTCACATTAGGCAGCTGGATGGGTCTCTCCGTAGCAACGAATCTACCTAGATTCGTTGCTATGGGTCGGTTTTTTTTTAAAAAAAACCTTTCTTAAAGGGAAAGGGGCTGTTTGGGAGCATGCTAATGGCTGCCCATTGGCTGCTTGACGGCCAGGGGCGGGACGAGCTTGGCAATAGCGCTTCCTTTCTAGCGATTTCTGCCGAGACCGGAAGCCTGTGGGAAACGCTAAAAAACGCAACTGATTCCACTACAAAGGCAGGTATGCATAACGACGAATTCCACTATTTTAAATGGCGATTTTTCATTCCGCAAACAATTTGCAACAAAGATCCCCGTGCGAAAAGGCCCTTGGTCTCCATGGTTAGTTGGTCAGTGGTTTTTGTTAAAAGGTTAATAGTTTTTTAATGCAGAAAAACCTAACATAAATTAAGCGTAGAAGGCATCATTGTAGTAGCAGTATCTCACCTTGTTAATACTCATGACAGGATTTACACATGTAAACATCCCCATGTGTGCAGTCTTGGATCCTATTTCCAAGGATCTTTGTCTGGGGACTGCATCTCAGGTGGAATTATGACAGTGAGAGAGATGGCAGCCCTGAACCAGATTTGTTCTTTATTGTACATATATGTAAGGGGACTGAAAAATAAGAAGGAAAAACAAGTACAAGGACAATGTAATAAAATATACCAAACTTGGGAATATACTAAAAGGTATTAAATTGCACAAATGCAAATAACACAAACTGGGAAACAAGCAACAAACAAGCAATTTGAACAATTCCTAGTGGAAGCCATCCTGCCCCAGTTTGATTAATTAACCCATGGCTAGTCTAAACATGGATCATCCATGAGGAATGTAGATAAGAGAGAAACAGAGGGGAATGAAAGGGGGGGATAGGGCTGCCACAAATGAAAAACAGAGAAGTGGGACAGGGATTTATAGATTAGTTGAGTGGGACTCTGAGAAAGGGGCCTACTAGAACAAGAAGATGTGGACTTTCTGAAGAGCCTTATAATAAACGTTTCTGGGAGAGGCACTTGAAGAAATCATCCTGTTTTTATGGCAAATATGTCTAGTCCTCCTTTTCTTAAAAAAGTATCTTCAAGCTATCCGTCCAATTAACTGGTGTTTCTTTTTAAAATTGTACACTTATAGGCATAAGGATCCTGCCTAGGTTTGTGCGATTTGGCCACTTCGGCGGCTGTTCCTTCTGGGCGCAGCCATGCCTGCATGGTTGCACCCACCGTTGCGTCGCTACCCGCGCCGCCCTCCCCCCCCACACGGCGCGGCGCTGAATGCGCCCGGAGGGAACAGCCGCTTCGGCAGCCGAATCACACAAGCCTAATTCTGACTATTAGTTTTTTATTTCTGAAGAAACCAATGTGTTAAGAAGTTTGTTATTCTTTCTCTCCTAAACTGTAATTTCCTACATTTTCTGTTGGGAATGAATTTAATGGATTGTTGGTGATAGTACACCCACAAATAAACACAAATCATTCTGGCTGGACTTTTTGTTTTTTATTAAGTTCATTTTGGGGGCCATTCCGCACAGGTGGAAAATGTGCCTCCTGGAATTCCTCACCTGCTGGCTCCTCTGCTGCCATCTAGTACTTCCTGCCATTTTGCACGCCTGCTTAAAATGGCAGAAGAGGGGAACATGCTAGACACACTGCTCTCTTTCACCTGTCAATCAATCACCTATCGGCCAATCACCTTTCTTGCTCTTTTACAGGGACCGCGATGCCCACTAAATTTTTTTAAATGAGTCTTATTCGTTTAAACGCATATGCGTTTATTCATGGATGCATAGGGCTCCTTTCACTGCAATCCCTGTTGCAATCCATAGCCTTGAAGCTTAAAAAAATATTTGGGGTGATTTTGGGGGGGCAGGGGGGTTGGGAAGAGGCATGCTTTATGGGTAAACTTGTGGGGGAAAGTTTATTTTGTGCTCTACTAGGGCAATTGTGTGTCTATTCGTTGCTCCAGGCAGTTTTTTTTTAAAGAAAGCCCTGTTCTGTGTTAAGAGAGAGGGAGGCGGGCTTGAAGGTGGGCACTGGAGCTGGAGATCTTGCAACTTTGGCCACTTTGGTAACGCACGTGTCATGTGCGAGTGTCTTACTGGCTGCTCTCAACCTGCTAGCGCTACATGGCAGGGGGAATCCAGTTTTGTGTATTTCCCTGCAAGTGCTTTAAAATAGAAGGCGTAGCTGCCAGTTTGCAGATGTAATGCTGGATGTTTACAATGTCGTGCAAAATGCCAAAAATATGGTGTCTGCAAATGGTAAGCCTCTCACTTTTTAAATCGGGTGCAGAATGGCCCTTGGATTCTCATTTACTAGAAAGCATCAGTAAACTGAGAAAAAAAGAATACTCTTTAAATTTTGTTTATCAGATGTGTATGTTTGTGGGTATGTAGTTCATGTTGAAAAATTGTCCTGAAGGACAAACCTAATAGTAAGACATACACATACATCAAGACATAGTTGCACAATTTGTGAAGAGTGACAGTCTCTTTAGATGATAGCTGGGTCAGCAAATCTAGAAGCTAATATAGGCTGGGAATTTCATCTGAATATTGATTTATGTTTTTTCCCTTTTTTTTACTTAACTCCATGCCTGTCACTGAGAATATTTTATGAGACAGCCATTCCTTGAGGGGAAAAATGTATGTAAATATAAAATACAGTAGAAGCACTTTCTGATTAATAGCTGCCATGAGCTATAGGAATCAAAATATTGTAGTTCTGCTAGAGGTATTAATTAAATCAATGTCCACAAGCTCCATTTTTAGTGGGATATTTTTCAAGAAAACCTGACACTTCTCAATGTATCCCAGCTTTTGTTTCCCTTTACAGCTCTAATTCCAGGTTTCGATACACTATAGTATGTAACTGCCCTTTTGTAAAGGAACTTCTCTGAGATACTTGTTTATAAATAATTTTTCTATTAAATATTCAGTAGTTTATATAATGTTAAAATCAGTAATGACTAAAACACTTGAAGAGAACCAGTACAAACAATTCCATTACATGATCTCCTCTTCTCCAAGTGAAAATTTCCTGTTGGCAGAGTAATTAACATAGCTATGGCTGTTAAAGCCGATTAAAGCCAAAATAAAGGGTTATGTAGAAATTAACATACTTGATATGGAAGAGAGGGGAGAGAGAGAGAGAGAGAGAGAGAGAGAGAGAGAGAGAGAGAGAGAGAGAGAGAGAGAGAGAGATTCATAACTACATCTCTAGGGCTGATTCTGCACAGCAGCTGCCACACTGGGCCACTGGTGATGCAGTGCTGCAGAGCTTTGTTTTGCAGCTTTTTTGCAGTATTTCAGTGGGGCATCTGGTCCACTGCTGACATTTGTCCCCCCTCCCCCCAAGAAGAAGGAGAAATCAGCATCTGTATCCCACCCGCACCTGTACACATATATGTTCTGCCACCATTATTACCAACGGTAATTTTTCTAAAGCAGATTTAGTAAATATCCGGGACAATACAAGGAAAACCTGAAAGGTATACAGAAACTTCACCATGCTGTAGTGAAGCAGGGGAGAAATCAGATTCCCCAACAGCACTAAAGATGGGGCAAACAACCTGCATGTTTAAGTGACACACACAAAAGAAGAATTTGCGGGATAAGACAAACACCTTTCTTAAACACAAAGTCATCCAAATCCTGTAAAGTGAAGATCTTTCCTAAATATCCATGAAGTTTTGGATCTGAGTGGACTTGAATGACAGCAAAATCAGTTTTGCACATATCCTTTCTTCTTCTTTGTGTATTTATTTGCTAATAAAATCATGTAACTAGAAAGGAATGTTAGTACATTTTCCTGCATGCAAGAACAGGTTTTGATATTCCAGATATGCCTGTACAGTACTGTATGGGAAGAAAGTGAACATGATATCCTAGTTGAGATTATTGTATGCCTCACATATAAGAATACACAAAATTATTTCCCTCCTAATTTTCTTTTAGTCATTCACTCAATTTATATACCGCCTTTCACTAATGAGTTCTGGATTTCTACACCAAAGTATTTGTGCATGTCTCAAACAAGGGAGATGCCTCCCAGCACTTTTCAGGACAGCCTGTGTCTTTATACTTAGCCCAGAGAGGTCACTGGCCATGAACAGGAAATGTGTACTCTGTTCTTAATATCACTTCCTATTATTTTATTAGGGTGATATGAGAGCCAGTTAATATAAGCTGTGCCACCCCTTAAAGTTCATTTTTATGAATGTGGATTTAATGATATCTGAAGCATTTTAATTAAAGAATCGTAAAGCTGCCTGGGCCATACAAATATTTAATTTGAATTGATGTATTTTTAGCTTATGATGGAGTACTTAGGAAAAGGTCTATTAAAATTTATAAAATTCTTTTAACTATGGCATTGCCACACGATGTGCGTGTGTGTTGGAGTATGTATATGTAACTCTATACCAGTATATTCATTCATCTAATTATTATTGGTGTGGAACACATCTTCTAGGGCGCCCCCTGAAATGGATATAACTAGGGACATGACGTCCATAGTCCTGCCACAGGGAGCATGCCAGAAGAGATCTGGGCAGTGTGGAGGTCTGGCACCAGCACTGGCCCTGCCCAAAGCCTGGGTGATTGTGGGGCAGCATGGATGCCTGGCAACCCAGTGCTGCCCCCCCCCACAAGGCCTGGGTGGTCATGGGGCAGTGCAGAGGTCTGGCAGCCCTACTGGCCCACCTGAGGCCTGGGAAGTCATGTGGAAGCATGGAGGCCTTGTGTGACAATTTTCTCTTACCATAGGGCAGAATATCCAGGGAAAGGGCCTTCTGAATGAGCCCAGAAATTTTAAGCAATTTAATTTGCAAGTAGCTAGCATGGTAGGCATCTGCCAAGACCACAGGTTTGACAGCCAACTGCCAGAGACATCTAGATGATCTTATTTTTGAGTGGGCCATGCTCATTATGTCCCTTGCACCTGGATTTAACTTCTGATTGTCATATTTCTCATATATATTGATATAAGCCAGTTCTAATTTTGAACTACCTCGAGGCTGTACTGAAGAACTCAGCTCAGAGAGCCAGTTTGGTGTAGTGGTTAGAGTGCGGACTTCTAATCTGGCGAGCCGGGTTCAATTCTGCGCTCCCCCACATGCATCCAGCTGGGTGACCTTGGGCTCGCCACAGCACTGATAAAACTGTTCTGACCGGGCAGTGATATCAGGGCTCTCTCAGCCTCACCCACCCCACAGGGTGTCTGTTGTGGGGAGAGGAATGTGAAGGCGACTGTAAGCCGCTTTGAGCCTCCTTCGGGTAGGGAAAAGCGGCATATAAGAACCAACTCTTCTTCTTCTTCTTCATCCAGCAGAACATCATGGGAAGATGTATTCCCTAAACAAGAACACTTGAGGTGCAATATTCTTGATGTGCAATATTAATGAGCAGCAGGTGGGCTAATCAGAATTGTATTAAATGTAAATTATGGTAAAAAAATTGTAATGTTTTATGAGTGATGTTACCCACCCTGAGTCTTATGGGAAGGGTGGGATAGAAAATAAAGTATATTGTATATTATTATTATTATCATCATCATTACCTGAGGCAACTTTTAAATTTGTGCAATTTATCTAAATACTTATTGAAACCAACTATTCCATGGCCAAGGCCTGCACAGATGCTTTGAGGCTGATTCCGCATGGCGGTGGCTATGCCAGGCCACTGGTGGTGCGTTGCTGCAGCACAACAACCTACCTCACAGGAGGAGAGGAAGTGTAAGATGCTTTGAGACTCCTTTGGATAGTAAAGAGCAGGGTACAAAAAACAGCTTGTCTGTTCTTAAAATATATATCAGTTCAATTGACTTTATATAACTCAACTGGCCTTGGGCCAAAGTATGTATGTTCTATAAAGATCACTTTTTTACAACTTCTGAACAGCCCTTTCTAGTGAATATGAAATTCAATACGTGATGGGAGAGCATACAAGTGGAGGCCTACTTTCTGAAACAGAGGCTGAAGGGAAGTGCAAAGAGAATAGAAAGAATGCAAAGGCAAAATCTGCAAGCGATAGTTTCATGCCTTGCACCTTCATCTCATGTTGTTGAACCACTAGAAATATTTCCCAGGGTATTATTTCCTGATACACCATCCTAAACCATACTAAATTCTTTTCTACTCACATAACTTTTTCTACAGGGTTCTGTTAATGCTAAATGTGCTTTTCCGTCCCTTTTATTCTCTTGTCAACCATTAAGCTCACATTTAAAAGATAAATTTACTGTAACATTCCAGAAATATAACTTTAACGTTTATATGATACTTTGAGAGAGAGAAGGCAAAGAGGGAGTTTTACAGCTGCTTAAGGTTTTGCTTAGAAACTGTAGAATCGTTTTAAGGTAATAATTTTTAATTGCTGATGTACTGCCAGTTAAGCAAAAGGGATGGAGACAGCCATTAAAATACACTATCATAATTTTGGAAAGTAATGCTGCAGATGATAATTAGTTTATTTGTTCCATAACTAAATGTTGGTTGCCAGAACTCTCCCTGAACACTTTTTAAGTCAAGCTGTCTTAATTTACTAAAGTTACAAGTCCCTCATTATCTTTGTGTTGTCGATCTACCATAGGCTGAGTGGTTTTGTAGTAGTCCAATTAGGGAATGCTAATAGAGCTAGAAATACACTGATAGCAACAGTTGATAACCAGATCTGACTCTCTCAATAATGGCAGAGGTTTAAATTTGTGTGATCCTGTGCCACCTGCTGCCATCTGTGGTCTTTGTATTAGGCTGAGCATAACAGCATTTTGCTTGAACCTGTGGAAGCATTATGGCTCTCTCCTAAAGAGCTCAATCTGTTTGTTTGGCCAACAAACTTAAATATTCTGCCAACACCTTTTTCTTGTATTAATGGAATCACCACAAACAAATAGGTGCTCTAAAGAAGATTCTTCATTTATGCAATAACAATAAAAGAGAGGAAAATAGGAGTAGGAATATCAGTATATGCAATTGAATCAGTATATGCAATTGAAAATAATTTAACAATGAGTCTTTTTACAAGCTTGTGCTATTCTTACACATTCCAGTTATGTGATTTATACTGTGCATTCCTTTCAACAGCACCTGATGATTTCAGTAAGGTATGATTCATAAATGCAAGCAACTTCATGGGTGGCAGCTTGAAATGCAAGTCATGCCGAGTCTGCTTCATTTTACTTATTTATTTTTGTTATTTATAGCCTGCCTTTCCTACAAAAGCTGGAGATGGATTACACAGAGTAAGTATGATTGCATCCTCCAGGTAGTGGCTGGAGATCTCCTGGAATTGCAATTGATCTCCAGATCACAGAAACCAGTTTCCCCTGGATAAAATGACTGCTTTAGAAAGTGAACTCTATGGCATTGTACCCCTCTGGAATCCCTCCTCTTCTTAAACCCTGCCCTCTCCATACTATACCTCCCGAATGTCCAGGAATTTTCCAACTCATCTTTCAACGGGATGGAAGATCCAGTAAGGAATGTGATAGGATTAGGGTTAAGATTGCAGAAATCTGAAACAAAGCATAAAAATTAATTAAACAATTCAGATATTACACAATCAACTAATGTTACAGCAACACATACTGTACAGAGTAGTATATTATATTTAGTCGCATTCCCTTTATTAAAGCATCTTTCTGAACCATTTTAAATTAGTTCAGCCCTATTATCTTGTAAAAATGCTTTCTTGACTCATTCAGTTGTGCATCATTGATGGAGCACCAGGAGAGCAAGAATCTCTGAACCTCAGCAGACAGGCCATTCCATTACGCGGGTACCTAGAAAGAATGTACGTGTATACCCATTTGCCCGGTGGCATTTGGAGAAGTTCCTGCTCAGAGTAGCAAAGATGTCATAGGGGGAAGAGCATAGATAGAGGAGTGAAATCTTAATATTGTTTCTGTGTATAGAGACAGACTCATGCCATGTTCTAATTTTTTCTCTTTTTTTCCTTGGTAGTAGCTACTACTTTAATAAAAGGATAATCCTTTAATAAAAGCATTGCTTGTTTCCCAAATTGTAGCTGAGGACATTCCTTCTGTTTTTTTTTTTTACATATTATTCCAGATTTTTTAACACTTGCTTACTACCTTTTCTTGTAGTAGAAGAGTGTCATTTAATCACCACCTTCCTTAAATTTTTCTATAATAATAAAAACAATTTTTAAAAAATCTCCAGCTTCCTCTTGATTTTCTGTTCCATTGCCAAACTACTTCTATAGGATTATGATCTCCAAATATCTTTGGTTGAATCTCTGCTTTGTCTACATTTAGTGTTAAGCTTTTTGACATCTAAGGTATATCTATTCTTGAATGTTGATATCTATCTTTAAAAAATGTAAAATCTCTACCCTTTGGACGCTTGGTCTTCCAGGCAATTTTTATTTTCAGCATTTCCAAATATGGGAATACATGTTTAGGTAATTTCCCACCCTTAAAATTCCTTGATCTAATCATGATCTAGTATTATATTAATGTCTCCAAAAGTTGGCAGTTCCCAGCCCTCGAGAATTATGCCCGGCCTTGACCAAAGCCAGGGCCTCTTCGATCCTGGCCCCAACCTGGTGGAATGATCTCCTGAAAGAGCTATAGGCCCTGTCATAGCTTTCATAGTTCCACAGGGTCTGTAAAATGGAGCTCTTCTACCAAGCGTTTGGTTGAGACCAGGGGGTTGAACATCACATGGGTCTCTCCTCGGCACACTCCACCCCAAAACATGAGGTGGTTGGGGTGGTCTTTGAGAAGTATAGGGGGGAGAGGGATGTTTGGGTTTGGATTGTAATTTAGTTATTATAATCCTTGTATCTTATCTTGATGTAAACCTCCTTGAGCCAGCTGGCCTGGAGTAGTGGCAGGTAAATCAATCAATCAACCATCTAATTGTGGGTTACTTATATAAATGGCTACTCCACACTTTTTGTTTTGAGCCGAACACAATACAAATTAAATAATTTTTTATTATTATTGTCATATTATTTAATTCATGTTCATGTTTCTTCTTTATGTGAGTTTCTTATAAGCATTTTTATAAAATTGTGTTTTGCTTTTTAAGATATTTAAAAGTTTTCATGTATTTCAAGGGAGAGTGCAATTCATTATTTTTACTGATACTATTTTTAATTATTCTTTTTGTTCAGATGTTTATGCCATGACCATTTCTTTAGACCTGTTACTTTTCAAACTTTGCTTTGAGGTACCTAGAGATTTTCCTACAGTTACTCTGTATAAATTCTCTGCTTGCAGTTTTTCAGTCAGTTACTTGACTTCTTCTGTCATGATTACTTGCCATCTTTTTGTTAAGTAAACCTCCATTGCAAATGGCATTTTCCAGTGGAACTTTATTTCTTTCTCTTGTAAAATCTGTCTCAGAAAGTCAAAGTCTTTCCTTTTCCTTAATACACTTGTTGGTAGATCCTGAAAGATCGTGTCTTTCCATTGAGCAATCTTTTGGGGAATCAGTTAATTTATCTGTTGCTTTCTTTTGTACTTTCTCTTCACTGCATCATGTCATAGCCAAAGCACAGAACCTTTTAAATATACATTTTAAATAAATGGGGGGGGGGAGAGAAAATAAGAGAAAAGAGAAGTAGCTGGTTGCATAATCCATGGAGAGTATGAGCCATAATTATAAAATTCATTCAAGAAATAAAGTGTGTATGTGAGGGGACGCTTGATATAATTGGCATACATTAATATTTCCACTCTACTTTGCAAAGGCAATTGACCCATTAGAGTTTACACAGCTAATATAAAGCTTTTGTTAAATATCTGTAGTTTCAAAGCAATAAATGAAGAAATAAATATTCGCTTTTCCTAATGTATTGCATCCAAAACCCATACATTTTCAAGATGTCTCCTCTTACTGCTGTAATCAGGTGCCACTGGCAATCAAGGCAGGATGAATTCTTGGTGCAGAAAGTCCCAGGGGTCAATTCTGTCAAGTGTCATTGGAGAGGCAGTGAATGAATGTGAACTTCTGGATGGTGTTGGATACTGATTCCAAGCTAATTGTTTGACAAAATGATATTTATTAGGGCAATGGGTGGTATAGATTATTGGTAGTTCTTTTGTCTTTGTGGATTTGAAAATAGAAAGATACAGAAATATTTTGGGGCTCTGGTGGTTTGGCTAAATGCAATAAGCTCCTTCTGCTGTTACAAGACCTCCTAAAAGTCCTGTCAATGTTAAGCGTTACATAGAAGATCACCAGGCTAATCCAGCATCAAATAGCAAGCAGTGATCATCATCATAGATCTGTCCCACCCTCTTTCTTCTCACATCTAGATACCCCATAACATCAATAGATCTTTTTATTCTCCCCCCCCCATCCGCCCTTCTGTGATTAGATGTTACTTACATGTTGTTCTGTTGGTTTACCCATCTCTAATGCGGTCTAAAACTTAGGCCTTTAGGTTAACTTTAAGCTTTGAAGCAAAAATGCCCCACATCAGAGAATTATTCAACTATATTTAAAAGTCCAGATCTCTCTTGCAAATAGAGAAGTTGGACAGCAGGGAACATCCCACACATATCTTTATCTCCTTATAGTCTGATAAACAAATTTATCAAACAATTTTTTTTCAGTAGGGAGACTGAAGCAGATGAATATGGTATATATTCTATATAATCTTTCCAGTAAAGATTATTCCTTTTAAATTTCAAAGCTCTGTGAGTTTGGATCTGTACCTAATCCCCAAAAAGTAACATAACTGCAATCAGTCTGTTACTCTACAGCTCTATTTTTCTTGAGGGTCTCATGACCAAGTCTAGTCCAAATGTTCTAACACATTCAAACATTTATTTTCATACTTCTTTCCTTTCTTCTAAATGATTCATATATTCTATCTACTTTGGGCAATGGCAACAGTAATTCCAAGAATTACAGCTCTTGTAGAAGAATTACAATGACAAAAACAGTCTTCTTCAAAATGAAAGTCAGACTTACTAAAAGCACTCAGGACATCAACAAGGAAGGTGTGAAGTCTGTTGCATGTCTAATAGGAAATAATTTGTAAACAAGGCTCTGGGCTAGGCAAATCCACTCAGAATGCTGGCAGGGAGACGTGGATTGCCTCATTGTGGATATTACACAGCATGGGAAGAGATTACATGTAAGATACAGGAAAGTAAAATGTAATAAAATGTAAGATGAGCTAAGCAGGTAGGGAAGTACAGGAAATAGGCAGGTATACTCAGAAATGTTTAGCCTGGATATGTGGGAGGAAGGAAAGTTTTTAGTCATTTTAGAAGAGTATACATTTAATAAAGCTTGAAAAACTCTGAGCTAAAGGGTTTATCAAAACATACATTTGGAGTCGATAATCCAAATGCCTTTACAGTTTTGTAACTAAGTAAAACATTGCCAAACAAACTTGTGAAACTAAATATGCTGCATCATTTTTAGATCTGCCAGAGGTTGAGCAGTGCTCTATTTGTATCCAGCTTTGTCCCAAAGCAGTGTTTATTTTCCTAGTGTTCCATTGGACAGGTAAATTGATTGGCTAATGTTTAATTTATGAAGTGTACCTTCTGCCTGTGGTCTCCAATATACATATGGAGCAAAAGTATTACTGACAGTAGCACCCATGGAATTTCTGCTTCTGTCACAAAAAGCCTAACAAATTGAACTGCTAACAGATAGCAAACACTGTAATTGCCCTCCAGTGTATAATGCTGTAGAAGCAATTAGCTTCTTTCAGCAAATATAGATCAGTATATCTAGCTGGCCGTATGTAGAGTGGGGAATCAAACCCAGTTCTCTAGATTAGAGTCTGAAGCATTTAACCACTATACCATGCTGTCTTTTTACGAGGTCACCATACCATTCTACAAGCAAGGAGGGAGAAAGAGTGAGGGGGGGAGAAGAAAGTAAGGAAAGGTTAGGGGGATAGGATAACCACCTCACAAGTTTCTAGTGAATCCCCACTTGCATACATATGAATTTCCTATCCTTTACCCCTTCTTAATAAATTCGAACAACCGACAACCGAGAATGTAAGAATTACCGTGGCATCAGCCTCTTGTCAGTTATTAGCAAAGTGTTCATGAAGATCATACAATCAAGGCTATGAGGACATCACAAATAGACTAACAGAGGAGAGCAAACAGGATTTAGGCCACATCAGGGCCGTACTGATCGAATGTTCACCATCCGTCAACTAGCAGAGGAAAAAATTAGGTATGGAAAGAGAAATGTCATAGTCTTCATTGACTTCAAATCCGCTTTTGACTGTCCCCACTGGCCTTCTCTATGGAAGGTACTAGAAACTGAAAATGTGCCTCCCCAAAAGGAGCTCACCATCCAGCCTGGAGTGCACCAAGGAGATGTGGCCTCCCCACCTACAATGTTGTAGTTGATGCAATTATGAGAAAAGTATTCAAGAATAGGTGTGGAATTCAATATGGCCGAAACAACTTTGTGACAGATCTAATGTTTGCAGATGGTAGTGCCATATTTGCAAATACAAATGCAGAGGCTACTAACATCCTCTATGACATTGCATCACCCTGCATCACCCAATCTTGCGCCTTAAAAATAAATTTGGACAAAACCAAAGTCATAACCACAAATGGATCACTGACAAATGTATAGTTCAATGGAGCCTAAATTGAGCAAGTCAAAGAATACTTAGGCTTAAATAAATACTTAGGCTTAAACATCTCCCGACCAAAGTGCAAGAAAACAAAGTGTCATCTACCACTGGAACCCACAATAGGATTGGCCAAGCTACATTCAAATGGTGCCTCTGGAAGAAGACAAACATCTCCCGACCAAAGTTCGCCTCTTCCGGACACTAATCCTGCCAATCCTCCTATATATACACATCAGTCATTACTTGTGCCATATCTTTACGAGTTTATTCTGAAAGGGAAATACTTCTTTAGGACAGCCACCTTCACTTAATGTTTAATCAAGTTAACACAATGTAACACTGTTTTAAATTGTGATTGTATTACTGTATTTTATTGTTGTAAACTGCCCTGATCTTACTTGTGGGGAGGGGCTGTATAAAAAATCCAATAAACAAACAAACAAATAAATGTAAATTGTCAGGCTGGAGATCGTCTATTTGTCTCTTCAGTGACACATAGTAATCTCTAGCATAAAGATACTATCCTGTCACCAGTCATCTAAAATGCTCTGTAAGAAAAGGCTTAAATGAAGCAAGCAGGGAATGTAAAGAAAACCATGAGGTAAACAGAGAGTATATAACCTGCAGAGAATGTGAGGGAAACAGTTTCTGCACCAGGCAAAAAAGAAATACACTATTATAGGTTCAAGGCTCATGGAAACTGTCCAGTAAAGGTCTAGAGAAGGCAAAAACTGTTGAAAAAAATCTTTTCAGATACCAAATAGAGATTATTATGGTTTACCGAGTATTGTCAAGGGAAATCATTCAACTATAGGTAAATGCATTGTTCCCATACAGGAGTTCTATCTATAAATGTGTTCTAACAGTACTAAAACCTCTAGCCTGCAGAAAGACACACAAACACAGATGCTGTTTTTCATTGCCACTCAGCTAAGTGAGCAGGGACTGGCTTTCCAAAGAACATAGGTCTAGGTTTAAAATTCTGGCAAGGAAGTGAATAGTACCTATGTCTAGGGAGAAGGGACTTAGATGCTATAAATCAGAAAAGCATTACTGCCTTTCCTAAGAGATCACCAAGATGATTAAATATTACAATAGGCAAGACTCATTTTAATATAGTCGCCAAAGCAATCTTGTGACTTTTTACTATTCCACATAGGCAAGACTCATTTTAATATAGTCGCCAAAGCAATCTTGTGACTTTTTACTATTCCACATGAAATGCATTTAATGTGTACTGGATCACAATGCAGATCAGGCCATATTATGTTATTTATCTCCTTGCTGCTCCCAATTACTTGAAATGGAGAGGGCAAATCTACAATTTGAGATTGGGGGACATGAAGATACTTGTTTTCATGTATTAATTTCAAGTAGGCTCCAGGGAGCAGCTCTATGCTGAAGCAGGCTTTAACTGTGGTAGGAAAAACAATTACCTTACATGAAGAGGTCCTTCTTATCAGAATATCACTGATGCCTGTATTGTACTGCAACAACAACAACAACAACACTAGTAGTAGTGTGCTGTCAAATTCAAATTTTGTTATGACAACCCAAGGACCATGGGGTTTTCAACTCAAGAGATCATTAGAGGTGGCTTGCCATTGCCTTCCCCCACATAGTAACCCCAATCTTCTTTCGAGGTTTCCCATCCAAGTACTAATCGTGGCCTACCTTGCTTAGCTTCCAACCTCCTGGCAACTTGTGGTGAATTTGGAGACAGACCTGGAGACCCAGCTATGTCCAGGCGACACTCTTGTATCTGGCAAAAACTCTATGGTAAAACAGGCTTCTAGCTTAGAGTTTTTGCCCCAATACCAAAGTATGATGTCTGGTGTGATGACATCACTTCTTATATGATGCCAGAGAAGCCTAGGCCTTTCTCTTTCTCCAAGTAAGTCCCTCTGCCAGCCAACAAATTGGTGGCTGGGGGGCAGAGCCTGATGGCAGGGGGTCTGACAACCCTATATTATATTGAGTTTTGGATGTACAGCTATGTGCCAATTTTGTCCTAATTATCCCTGCAGCTAAGTTTAACAGCTCTGGACTGGGAGATACCTGGAGACTGGACTGGATCTGGGACAAAGAGGACTTGAATGGAATATGGAGTCCACACTACAAAGCAGCCATTTTTTCCAGGGAAACTCACCTGGAAATGAGATATAATTCCAGGGAATCCTCTGGGATCCCACCTGGAGTCTGGCATCCCTACCTGAAGCTTATGAATGTATGAGGCTGCTTATATTGAGACAGAAATTCCTGTGTCTAGCTCATCACCTGGCAGCATTTTTCTGAGATATCAGCTCCCAATAGCTGCAAATATCCTGTCTCAGTTGGAGAATTCCAGGGATTTCATCAATCAGAATATTTAATTACACTGGAGATATGTACAAACAGTATATACTGAAAGATGGATATAAAATCAGAACATCAAGTAGTATAAAGTAATAAATAAAGTTAAGAAATCAATTTGCAATTAGCCTTAATAACATTCTCTAAAATATTGGCCACCACTTTTGTAATATTAGGGTCAGTGTCATTTAATAGAATCTGGAACATGGTTCCTTTGTTTACATTATTCTTGTCCTGCAGAATGGTTGAGAGACATTTCCAGCAAGATACTTTGTAAAATTATATGCTGTGTTGTATCAAGCAAGCCCATACCACAGGAACAAAGCATCTCATGCAAAAGGATATGGTAGCCAGCAGTTCTGCCCTGTATCCCAGCAGGAGTAGGTGGCGGGGTTGGTTTTTGCTGTCATGCTTGCCATTGTAACTTGTAATTTTTAACTGGATTTTTCAGGGGATTATTGTATTCTCAGTTTTTTATCCTGTAACCTGCCACGAGCTGGCTTGCCGAGAATGGTAGGGAAATAATAACAACAACAACAACAACAACAACAACAACAACAACAACAACAACAACAACAACAACAATTCTGTGCATTGCCCAGTTGAGATTATTGGTGAAAAGAACACCCAGAAATTTAAAAGATTTAACCTGCTCAATTCCATGGTTGTGTATGCTCTATTTCAAGGGAAGCCAGCTTTTTGGCAACACGAAAACCTTGTATTTAGTATAGTTAATCAATATCCTATTATTCTGACAGAAAGGGTAAAATGCTTCTAGGTACCTCTGAAGGCCTTCTCTTGTACAGGAGAGAATGTCATCAGCATACAATAACAGCAGGGTTGCCTGTGTACCCAGGTTAGGAGGATTTACAAAAGAAATACAAGACCCAAAACTGTTTCCTATCCTCAGTGATTATATAATCTCCTATAGTAGTGGATTGGTTGTCAACAAAGTGAATCATGGCTTAATGAGAAATGAAAAATGCCATACTTCCTAGTATTACTACATAATATCATTTTCTGTCACTTTGAATATAAGTATTCATAGGGCTTGAATGCACAAAAGCTTTGTGACTGGAATTCATTTATTTTAACAGGAATGCAAGAGTATGAGTTTATTCTTCTTTCGTTTTATCCCTTAGCTGACAATTTGTGGAGCAGAAGGGATTGTGTCTAAGCTTGGCTCTAGTGGCCTTTTCTTGCATGTCCAGGGAAATTCTGATAGCCACTTTGGGATCAGAAAGCCAATGTCCTCCAGCCCAGGCTGACCAGGGATTCTGTTTTTTTTGGGGGGGGGCATCATTGGGGTCACTGTGGGTGGGCAGGTAGTTGTGAATTTCCTGTTGGACTAGATGACCCTGAAAGTCCCTTCCAACTCTATGTGTCTGTGATTCTATGATTCTAAGAGCTGTTGTCATAATTATATTTCTAGATGAACCATCCCCCTTGTGTCACATAGAAAACTTTTTGGGAATTGAGAGGCCTTTCCAAGAACTTAGTGATGCGGCTGTTCAAAGTGGAACATTCCTTAAATCCCATGCTCTGAGTGTAAGCTTTAAACACATCTAAAGAAACTCTTTGGATTTTTACCAAGAGGTGAAAGCATGTACATTTTAGCTATCAGTGAAGTTGAATGGGATTAAACTTTTTCAGTTGTACATTAAAAGGAGAATGAATGCTCATGGCATGGGGAAGGTTAGCAGCAAGCTCCTTTCTCCACATGTGTGTGGAGCCTATGCCTATAAAAGCGTATGTGAATGCCTGACAGCAAAGAGCTTGATGAATGGGGGCCCTGTACTTACATTCCAATAATTATACAATAGTGGCGCCTGCTGTCACAGTCCTGTTTCTGTTCCATTCATGTTCGTCATATCCCCAGTAAAACTGGGGTTTAGTGCTAATCTAGGCTGTAATCCCATGAACACTTACTGGGAGAAGGTCTCATTGATCCTGGAGGAACTGACTTCTAAAGAAGGATTAGGCAGTAAATCAAAGCTTTATTTTTAAAGAACAGAAGGAGTTCCTTTGAAGTTATCCACAGCCTCATCAGCTACAGCTATTGGTCTGTTATTATCTGTCATACCCTATTATAAGTTTTGAAATGCAAATACATTCCCATCATTTGGATTCCACTGTCTTTATGGCAGCTGTATGTTTGTATAAATTTCCCCTATATATTGTGAGAATCAAGCAACCACTTCTTGAAACCAAATAAAGAATTCTTGATCAAGATGGTACATCTCTTTAAAATGTATTTTAATTAGCAGGGCTTGTTCAGAAAATAAGGTTCATTATCTGAATCCATAATGGGATCAGGAAGATAAACATGAATAAAACGTCATTTCCCCATTAGTTCATAATCCAGGAATAGAATTCTAAATAATTTAAATAAAAAGAAACATAATTTTAGTGATTAACAGCTCCCCCTAATTTAGAAAATTCTCTGCTCCCTTTTAAGCCCAAAATAGCACTAAACTATTAAGGCAGGACAGAAAGAAGAACAGTTCACTTTTCACAGTGAAATTGAACAATTGTTTACTACCAAGCCAATGTTTGACAAGTACAGAGAAGGGATTTGCATATGGAAAAAGGGAGGGAGCCTTGTTCTCTCCTGCACTGGGACCGTTTCTGCATGAGAATTATTCCCCTGGATAGTGTCTGGTTGCTGGAAGGTTTTAGAGATCCCTTCACATGACGTTGCCTGCATCCTGAGGCTGTCCAGGGGCTGACGAGTTTTGCCCAGGCAAATCATCCCAAGGCAAATCACAAAAAGTGGATTTGTCACTTTTTATCTTCCATCCCATCGGTGAGCAACCAGAGGCAAGCCCATATGGAGGGTGAAACGCCTCCATATAGCAGTGTCCTGCCCTCATACCCACTCTTCCCTCCCCATTTCCTGCTCCAAGTAATTTTTTTTAAATATTGCATTCCGCATTATAACACCACCTCAAAGCTACATTGTCAAAGGTAAAATAAAATCTTATTCAAAGTGTCCTCGGTCTTTTGGGGATCAGGCAGGCAAACACAGTCCCATTTGTGTTTTATGGAGATGGGGAATGAACAGTGAAAGGGGGGGGGCGTGTGATCAAGCAGCCTTCTCCCAATCATCCAGGCATCTGTGTGCTTTATTTTAAAGCCCATCAATTACACACAAGCAATCTCTGAGCTTCAGTTACCATGTCAAGTCTCTCACAAATCAGGCAGTCAAATCACAGTCCTGTTTGTATTTTATGGAGGTAGGTATTGAATAGGCTTATGAATGAATGGCTTCCTCATGTGTCCATTTTCATCTATATAGCTGAAGAACAAGCAGGAAGTAATCCATGCCTGTCTAGCCTGAAGTAGCTTGTATTCATTTGTCATATAATGAGTCAAGGCCTAACTGTGTAACCCATTAGAGGCTAAGTAGGGGTGTCATATGCTACCTGATACCATTGCTTTCCAGCATAATAAGTGGTGCACATACGCTGTAATTATATTATTATTATTATTATTACTATTATTATTATTAGATTTATTTCCCGCCTCTCCCAACAGGCTCGAGGTGGGTCACAACAACTAACTAACTAATTAGGCTATAATTCTCAATAACTGTGTATCAATCATGCTTGAGTCTCTTTCCTATAAAACAAAGGTCACATGAATATGCTTAGTTGCAATAATTTGTCAATGACAAATTCAAATATTTGTTACTATTGCAAAGAACCAAAGAATATGAACTTTTAAAATGACACATCCTATATCACATGAAATCAACAATAGAAGTTATAAAATAGCTTGAATTAAGGCCAAGCAAAATGACACAAAACAACATGCAGGCTTTTAAGTTCTACAGCGGTGGTCCCCAACCACCGGGCCACAGCCCGGAAGGCCCTGGCACCGGGCCACGGATCCCTCTCGGGATTGAAGCGGCTGATTTGCTTGTGGCCTGGCAAGCTTCTTTTTGTGGGAGGGGGGGAGAGGGAAGCAGGGCTGTGCATGCGCGTTTGCGCCATGTGTGCTACAAACGCGCATGCACAGCAGTTTCACTCATACATGCATGCACAGGAATGCCGCGCATGGCGCAAATGCACATTTGCAGCCACGCATGTGCAGCATGCGTGCCCGGGCAATCGCCATCCCCACCACATCCAGTCCGCAGCCTTAAAAAGGTTGCGGAGCACTGTTCTATAGAACCTGAGCAGATTTCTTCCATATTTCCAATTGAGAAATGCCTTAGGACAGTGCTCCCCAACCTTTCTGAGGCTGGGGACCGGCAGGGCATCGGTCCGCGCCCACGCGGACCGCGCCCGCGGATTGGGCCACACCCGCGGGCCATGCCCGTACCCCGGGCCGCACCCGTGGGCCGCGCATTGGGCCGCGCCCGCACGGCCGCGCGCCCCGGCCCTGATTCCCTATCCCCGCCCTCCCGCAGTAAGAAGCTTCCCGGGCTGCAAGCTTGCGGCCTGGGAAGTTTTTTACTGCGGGAGGGCGGGGAGAGGGAGCCGCAGCCCGGCACCATGGCCCGCAGGTTGGGGACCACTGCCTTAGGACACGAACATAAGAATCATAAGATTGGAGATCACAAAGAAATACTAGGGGTGCAATGCAGAAGTAGTCAATGACAAAACATCTCTGCTAATATTTTGCCTTGGAAACCCTATAAATCAACTGCAATTTGAAAGCAAAAAAGAAGGGGAAACATTTATGTGGATACAGTACAAAACTTCCACTGGAACTAGAGCTCTTTCACAGGTGGAAAAGCAAGAAAAAGATCTCAACAGACACTTACACCGAGTGACATACTCTCATATTGTATCCTCACTTGCATTTCCATTATCTCTAGCAGTTTCTTGATTTTCAGAATGGCTCCTCTTGTTTCGGTATAGGACAGGGAGGAGATTTTCTTCTACAAGATCTTTCAGTTTTATCCAACTAGAATGGGAATGGGATACGTTGCATAAAAATTTATACAATTCTTTCCATTAGTACATTTCTTTTTCTGCTTGTACATTCCTGGATCCAGCCCATTAAGACAAGGTAGCAGAGATGAAACAGGGAAACGAGGGTTGCCAAATGAGGGTTGCCAGAAATTCCTGGAGTTTGAGGGTGGAGCTTCATAAGGGCAAAGTTTGCAGCAGGGGGGAAGTTCAGCAGGGATGTAATGTCATGAAGTCCCTAAGTCGGGTCAGCCTGGGATGGTCCCAGACCAGCATCAATGTAATGTGGAAGCAGAAATTAGCCCCACCACCAGAAAAATGGTGAGTTGGGGCAAATTCCTGGTATGGAAAAGGTTCCAGTGTAGTACTGTCTAAATCAGAGACTGGTACCCATCCATGGATCAGTTGGTACTGGGCCGCAGCTCCTCCTCGTCCTCCTCCCCAGCTGCTGCCTCAGGGGCTGCCCTGCCACTCTGCTGCTGGCTCACCTTTGGTGTTCTCCAGCAGCCGCCATGGCTGGGGCTCCCCCTCGGCATGGCACTGCGCAGCTGCTGCTGGCAGCGCCCCCCAATGGGTGGCAGGAAGTCAGGGGCACCGGCAGGAAAGCAAGTGGAGCAGGGGTTAAGGTGGCGGCAGCGACGACATCCCTCGGCAAAAGAGACTACCCCCCCCCCAGGCCTCAGTAAAACTGTCAAGCGTTGACCAGTCCCCAGTGATAAAAAGGTTGGGGACCACAGGTCTAAATGATTAAATCACTACAGAATACATACAATAATTAACCCCTCCTCCCTTTTTGGTAGCTCAAAAGAGTGCACCAGAACAACTGAAGTTGCTGACATATCACTGGCAGTTGTGTCTCAAAATATGTACCTAGATTTTTGAGGAACAGCATTAAGCCATACAGACTACAAAATAGATTACATTTATTTGTTCTGTATAAGGTATAACTAGGCTGATTCATTCACATTGTCTCAAGTGATAAGATAATTATTAGTACTGAATCCTGAGGGAAGGGACGCAACACATGACAAACATCAAAACGAGGAATGAAACTCCAGGTATCATGCACACTCTACAAACACAGAGTTGGCTGGGTTTCCACTTCCTTTCTTGTCAGCAAAGCTGTTAAAAAATAAAAGGGATAACTCTGATTGAGAACATCATGAGGCAGGAGAGCCCGGTCTCATAATTAAGCAGCTGACCAATACATTTGGGTTAGAAACCTGCAGGGATACTATATATGGGCCATCATTTACTTTCTGTTTGGTACTGGGTCTCCATCAGACTATTCAATGAGATGGGTATTTGGACAGGTATTCTCCCTGTGAATTTGAAGATCAGATCTTCCCCACATAGGGCATCTTCCTATTTGAGTTGACATACCTGGAACATATTCTTAGGTTCAATTAATAGATGCAATGAATTAAGTACAAATTAAGTACAAATGCAATGAATGAAAATACAAACAAGTGGACACTCCTTTGCATAGGAAGCAACGTTTTCTTGGGTCAGTCAGTTCCTGTGGCATTCTCAAGTGGATTCCAGGCTTCATGGACCTTGGTAATAAAATACTGATGTTAATACCACTGACTGCACAATATACCACCTTCAATTTGATAATTAAAAGCAATATACTTAAATTAGGAAGAGAACTTAGGTAGCTGCTCATATTTTAAAAAATGATACCTTCTCTATAACATATTATATGCCATATTTTAAGGTGGACAGCATGCTGGATTACTTTTGATAAGATGATTTAGAAGTTATAAGAAAATACAGTTTCAACAGATTTCTAATGAGATATGTCTGGAATCTTAATTACATTTTGATTAAGAGAATAAACACTGTAATTTTATGAACATATTTCATGAACATATTTATATTTCATGTAAATTGGCAAAACGGAGCTCTTCCGCCAGGTCTATGGTTGAGGCTGGGCGACAAGGATGATCATGGCCCCCCTATAGGAGCGATGGCTTGCGAGTTCCATCTGTCCCCTCCTCACCCTTCTCCTCCCCCCCCCAGAGGTATTGCTGGAGATGTTAGGGATGGGACAATGTTTCCATCGTATCTTTATTTTATACTGTTGATATTGTTGTATTTTATAGTTTTTATGTCAGGGGTTTTAATTTTTTTTTTAGACTATATCTGACATTTGTAACCCGCCATGAGCCTTCAGGGAGTGGTGGAAAATAAACAAACAAACAAACAAATAAATAAATAATTGGAACAAGATTCTTTTGAAGCATTGCAAAAGCTTTTAGAAAAATGAAGGATAAAAGCATACTTACATATGTTTATTGGTATATTCCAAGACTATTTTCTTGATTAAAAAAAAACTTAAAGTTGTATAATTAGGATACTATATGTATTACAGCTCATGTGTTTGAATGTCAACTGATAAGTAACATAAGCTCACTGCTTTTGGAAATAGTGAGTAAATTAAATTTTATGATTGCTAAATATATTCTGTACATTTTCTGGAAAAGACCATAAAACAAAACCTAAAAATAGTGTTGCCACTTTCACAACCCAAATATTTTATTTTTCCTAAAAGCCTTTCAAAGTAATACAACTCTAGAGTGTACACAAATATGCTCATACTGTGAGAAAAAAGCATAGGCACATAAAAGCAATCACTAACTTTCATATATTATCCTAGAAAGTTGCTAAAACTGCATAGAAATTAGTTTTCAATCCAGTCTGTCTTACCCTCGAAATCATTCCTAAATAGATTTGGGGTGCCTGCCTCAGACAAGCCCATCTTAAGACACTGATGCTGGGATGTCAGGTGCCAGCATATTTATGGATAGTATGGTATATCTCCAGGATTTACTGGTACATTGTCAGGATATTCCAGCATAGTGCTTAGGATAGGGACATTAC
This sequence comes from Paroedura picta, assembly GCF_049243985.1. Taxonomy (NCBI): domain Eukaryota; kingdom Metazoa; phylum Chordata; class Lepidosauria; order Squamata; family Gekkonidae; genus Paroedura; species Paroedura picta. Next base: position 56,978,286 of record NC_135374.1, read on the forward strand.
TGTCTTAAGGCATGAGTTTTGCCTGGACAACTCTCCTAAGACACCAAAGAGGTCACATATATTTTGTTGCATGAGGCAATTTTAAATAGTTTTGTTTAAAAGGATTAGATATTAGAAGTATTTGATCACAATGTCTTATGAAAACAAAATGCACTAGGATGATAATGGCAGAAAACAGTATATGCAGGAGGAGGAGTTGGTTCTTATATGCCGCTTTTCCCTACCCGAAGGAGGCTCAAAGCGGCTTACAGTCGCCTTCCCATTCCTCTCCCCACAACAGACACCCTGTGGGGTGGGTGAGGCTGAGAGAGCCCTGATATCACTGGTTTGTCAGAACAGTTTTATCAGTGCCGTGGCGAGCCCAAGGTCACCCAGCTGGTTGCATGTGGGGGAGCGCAGAATCGAACCCAGCATGCCAGATTAGAAGTCCGCACTCCTAACCACTACAACAAACTGGAAAGATACAATAAAATAAAATAAAATAATTTCTCAAGCAATCCTCCTTCTGTTAAACAGTAAACAATACTTTAATGAAAATTATGGTACAGATAATATATTCAAGATTCAAGATTAGGGTATTTTATTCTTTTCCCGTTTTCCCCCTACTCTAAAAAAATTCAGTGCTGCATTAAGGCAGTACTTTTGAGGATAATGGATTTCAGAGATCTTTAGTTTTTGGCAAAAAACTTCTTCCTCCCATATAAAGCTTTTTTCAAATCATGAATGATTTGAATGAATCATGAAATTAATCATGAAAATGTGCATTTATCTTATTAGATATGATTCTTAGAACATTCAAAATACCAATCAAGAACCAGTGGCACTTTCTCATCTTGTGTGGAAACATGCAGATGTTTTTATCTTGTATTGTAAAGATTAAAATTCATAGAAAATTCCATGGACTTCATTGTAGCTGACATGATGTATCTTCTAACCTTGCTAGATTCCGAGTTTGAGATTCAAGCATCCTGTCTGTTAAAAGACCAGTAGATGAAGAGACAACTAAATTTACTGACTTTCAGAATATGCCCTGGTGGGTCTTCATTGCACTTGATGGCTGCGGCCAGCTGTCTGTTGTGAAGGCACTAAGTATGGGTAGGTTGCACTTTTTTCATTATAACGGCGGAAGCAACAGAGAACAGCTCGTCCAGCAATGAGGCAAGAGGCAGATGTCCAGCCAATATAAAGAGCCTCCCCAAGCTCTCGCTTCTGAGCCACAGTGACAACTGGATTGTAGAAGTCTTGGATGGTGTTATTTATTTATTTATTATATTTATAAACTGCCCTCCCCAGAGGCAACCCAACTCACTGGGATGAACACAATGATACCAGCAACAATAAAAGCAATGCCACCTGCTAGCAAAACATAGCTCTTTATTTGGCCATTGTTTCCTGTGCACTGTGTACACTTCATGCCAAGAACAGTTACTGCAAGTGCAATGAAGACCAGGGCTGAAGCTGTACACATCAGGCCTCTGGAAATCTGGAGGTCAGGGGACAGTGCCAAGACAGAGTCGTAGACTTTGTATTGCATGCTGATGTCTGCCTGCCTTATGCAGTCTATCCAAAGACCTCCCCAGAAGGTTTCAAAAATCACAATGTTGCTTTCAAATGAAAGCAGTCACTCGCCACTGAGGCATGCCAGTAATGGCAAAAGTCCCAAACACGCCAATGCTTCCAAGGATCAGTCCTGCGACGGTTTCTTTCTTTCTTTCTTTCTTTCTTTCTTTCTTTCTTTCTTTCTTTCTTTCTTTCTTTCTTTCTTTCTTTCTTTCTTTCTTTCTCTTTCTCTCTCTCTCTCTCTCTCTCTAACTTTCTTTCACAGATAGAACTTAGCTGCTAAAGGCAACCTTTCTTTAAAAGCTCATGTTGATTTGGTGGCACTTCAGGTTTAAACTACAAGTACAACGATATAGGCTAGATATCAGGAAAAGTTTTTCACAGTCCGAGTACTTCAGTAGTGGAATAGGCTGCCTAAGGAGGTGGTGAGCTCCCCCTCACTGGCAGTCTTCAAGCAAAGGTTGGATACACACTTTTCTTGGATGCTTCGGGCTGATCCTGCGTTGAGCAGGGGGTTAGACTAGATGGCCTATGGCCCCTTCCAACTCTATGATTCTATGATTCTAATTCTCAAAGCCACTAAAATGTTATGTAGAACTTGGAGTACAATAACAATATCAAAAAGGAAAGAAAAATAGCTGCTTGAACTTAGTGTACCCTCTGAGGGGAATTACACATGCTTAAATTTTATTCCCTTTGCTGTTTACAGTGAAACAGATACTATATAGACATTCTGTAACAGAAATAGGGTGGCTTTAGCAGCACATAATCCCAGCATAAACATTGTTTCCCCCCAAATAATTCTCACAAGAGCCAAAAATAAAGTTAACAAAAGCCAGTAAGGAAGTATAGCTATGCTGTCTGCCCAAGGCTTATATGTTGTTACTCTGATTAAAAACTAGGTTTTCAAAAATTGTGTTGGATATTAGGGTACAGATAATCTGAACAAATAAATAAAATGGTAAGAGGGTGCTGGGAGGAGCTGGGACTCATTGCCTAACGACCAATCAGGTAAGCAGTCCCATCCCTGATTGGCCATCTGTCCAACAAATGGCTAATCAAGAAGGATGTCCCACCCCTGTCTGCATCCCTCTCCAGCTTCTTCCATGTGAAAGAACTGCCAGCCTCGTAAGCGGGAGGTGGGAGGAAGGGCGGAGGGCCTGTGACTGTGGGCCGGCGGGAGTAGGGGTGCCCCTGCCAGCACTCCCCCCACTGGCCCATTATGCACGGCCGCCGAAACGGCGATTTCGGGTCACATGGAAAACGCGGAGGGGGAAGACGCGACGCATACCGGTTATACACGGGGCGGGGCGCGACGGCGGCAAAACCCAGAGTAACCGATTATGCACGTGCCGATCCGGGCGCCGCTTCTGGTTGCGCCCCGCTCACCCAGAAGCTGCGCTTTCTTCCGCGTTTCACTGACGCGGCTTTTTCGGCGGCATGCACCGAAGCTGCAGCCGGTTGCAGCCGGCTCCGTGCGTTATCCGTGATTTTAGTCGCCGCCATTCCACCCCGAATGTGCACTAAAACCCCCGTGCATAATGGGTCACTCCGAGCAACTCTGGCCTTGCCAGGTCTCAGCAGCACTGCTGGGGGGGGGGGGATGCAAGCCAGTTCCCACAAGCACTTCAGCTGCTCCAAGCAGCTCCTTCCTCCTGTATTTGTGAAATGTGCTTCACTTGCTATCTGAGATTTGGTTAGGGTAAAAGTTGGCCTCTGATCCCTGGAACAACCAGGCGTAGATTTGTACATTAAAGCAGTGATGGAGCGAGATTAGCTAAATAGATTCAGCAGTATTTAGCATGGCCCTGGGCCATAATGATGTTGACAACTGGTGTAAGTTTACCTACATTGTCATAATTCACATCCAAGCCTAGCAGCCCCTAAAATACACCATAAAGGCTACAAGGCTTAGTTCTCAGACACCAGTAGCTCTCCAGAACAGCAGCCCACCAGGAACTTTCCTAGTAAATTAAAGGGCCAGTCCACCCTGGGAATAACCAAAGGGTGTATGTTCCTGTGAGACATTCACAGTTCCTACTACTCACATGTCAAGTTCAGGAAGTTCAAACTGTAAGTCAGTGGTTGGTGTGGGGAACATCAAGCTGCTCAATATGTGATGGTAATGACCTTCTTGTCCTGGATACCTGGCGATCCCACAGAAGTAATCCTATGCCATTGCCAGCTGTATAACTCCCAGGGTTTCTTTTGTTTGTTTGTTTTTAATTATATTTATTAACAATCTTATCTTGTGAAACTCAGAGTGATTTACAAGAGAGGTAAAACATATAAAATTAGTATAGAATACAAATAACTACATTATAATATTAATACAGATTAAATAATTGCCCTCTCTCCTATCATGGGAGAGAAAGAAGGGGTTCATGAAGATGGTCCATTAAGGTTGGTCAGTGGGTTCTTACAGGGAGGCCAGTAGATCAGATGGTTTTAGGCCTCAACCATAGGCCTGGGGGAACAGTCTTATAAACCCTGTGGAATTGGCTGAGATCCCACAGGACTGTGATCTCAGCTGGCAGAGCATTCCATCAGGTAAAACCAAAAAGGTCCTAGCACTCTTTGGAGCCAGGAATCCTAAGCAGACTCTGAAGACTAGATCTTAATGCACTCTGAGGGGAATAGTGGGAAAGGTGGTCCAGTAGATATGAAGGTCCCTGACAGCCTAGGGCTTTAAGAAATGAGAACTAAAGCTTTCAACCTGATCTGGTCTTCAATCTGAAGCCAATGCAGCAGGGCAAGAAGAGGTTGTATATGAGCCATCCAGTGGATCTTGATGAGAACTCATGCAGCCACATTCTGGACCAGTTAAAGTTGCCAGATCAATCTCAAGGGCAGCCCTATGTAGAACAAGTTAGAGTAATCCAGCCTGGAGGTGACTATTGTATTGATCACAGTGGCTAGGTCAGATGTTGATCGGTGTTGATAAGTTGATAGGCTAGGTCAGATGTTGATAGCTGTCAACCAGCCTTGAAGCTGACAACTCTCAACGCTGGTTCTTAATTGGATTCCATCCAAAGTTGTTAATTGGATTCCATCAAGATCTGGGAGCTGTAGTGATCCAGTTAGTGTGTGCTGGGCCCAGCTTCTAGTTTATCTGGATTTAACTTCAGCCAATTCCACTTGAGCCAATCTGACATGGCCTCTAGATATCTGGCCAGAGAGACCAGGAGAGTGATTCTGCTGTATTCCATCAGAATGTGCAAGTCATCACTGAGGGAAGCCACAAGATTCCTTCTAATAGCTTATTAATTTAAGATTCAGTTAATATAGTGATGATATTAGACCTTACCAGTATTTGCATGTCATCACTTGACTATCAGTTCTTCAGAGTAAAAGAGGGATGACACATTGGAGTGGGGAGAATCTTTTGTATTGAATAGTAGGTTGAATAGTAGGTTCAATAAGACATAGAGTTGCTCGTGGTCTGAAACATCAGCTCTTTATTAAATCACGCCATCTGAACTGAGAAACACAGCCCAACACACAAACTTATGTAGATTCCGAGGTTCCCACCAGAGCCTGTAACTGACTCCTTGCAAGATCCTTAGTTTGAACTCATTGGACTGTTCAAACATTCCAGAGGCAGGTTGGATCCTGTGTGCTTAACCAATAGCATTAAAATCCCCACTATCTGAATCATGAATCCCACTCCGCAAATCTGCTTTGCTGCATACACAACACTTTGAAAACTAGGTAATCCCTATCTTACTTTTTCTGGATGATCCGCAGCATAATCGGTATTCTTGAGGTAAGCTGCCTTCTTCCATTTTCACCTCTTCTTTGTGTTTCTGAATTGCTGTAGTGTGCTGTTAAAAATGTCTGCAGCACTTCTAATAATGCCATGATCCCCACCACACCTCTTTTGCCATGCATTCTTCTATTAACAGGATGCCTTGACATGACCCTATTGGCCTAGTTAGTACTATAGTGCTGAACTTAGAACATTAAAAAAATGTCTGTGGAAGATAACAGGGCAAAAAAGAGTGGGGGGAAGCATAGCACCCTTTCAAATGGCCAGCTTGCTTTAGAGATGGCTCATTACCATAATAAAGTTTGCTGTCCTTGCATTGCTTTACTTAGAAATGGGCTAACAACAGATAACATCCAATTCAGAAAAATAATGTGAAAGGGGTCTCTGTTTTGACCTCATAACTGAAAACAATAATCGGTACCCCAAAACTCCCCTTCTAGTAACATTTCCCCTATTTAGCCTACTCTAAATATCTCATGTAAGATGAAAATGTGTAAGAAAGGAATGCCTCCTGCAGACACATTCTTAAAGATTTATAAAGAGCATTTAACAGCTTTCTAAAATCAATAATGCAGAAAAACTATTTCTGTTCAGTTAATTACCTCTTTGTGGTGTATAAAATTAAATCCTCTGTAAAAACCCATACTTTTTTCATTTTGTTTACTTATTTTAATTAAAGAGTATATTTCTTCTTTTAAAGACTTAAAAGCTTCAGTTTCCAGGCCTCCAAAAAACCATTGCTCACTCCAACTCATTATATATTGCATATGGAAGAACTGTAGAAGAAATAATAAAACTAGTTGCCTAACAAGAGGGCATTTAGGCCTAGAAAGAGGATGCAACACTGGATTTTGGGTTAAACTAGGCCACAGTTTTATTGTGGTGTAGCATGGGAAAGAACTGCAAGGAACCGTGATCCCAATGGCATCCTGGAGAGACCATGTCCAGGACTTAACCTGAAGGTAGCCAGCATGTAGAACCCAATGGGAACAGGCTTCTGTTTGGTTCCCCCAACCACCGGGTAATGTGAGGCCATACGCCTCTCCAGCTGGGTTGGCAGTCAGCTCCTAAGAAAGTGAGTCTGATGCACAGATTGGACTCCCCCAATAGGCTCCATCCCATACCAAAAACCAGCACAGAATGTGAGCCTACAAAGCCCCAACCCTGCCAATACTCTTAACACCATAGCCCTTCTAAAAGGGCAGCATGTACCCCATGCAACAAGAGGTTGCAGCCCCATTCAGACAGGGATACCCCGTCATTGTGATAAAGTGCCCACAAATGGTGGGAAATGTCATGGATGGATGACCAGAGAACCCCATCCCATAACCATCTCAGCCTTATGGACTCTCCATCTAGCCAAGTCCAGCCTGCCAGGAGGCAATGCAACTCTCCATATGTAGCACTCAAGGAGATCAGACCATATGATTTTTGCCCTTGGAAGATGATGCCACAGTATGGCAGCGATGGATGGCTTGGGGTAGGTCTTCTTTCCTTTCTTTTCTTTTTTCCTTCCTATATAGCAGCATATTATGCTTCCTGGTGGATTATAGTTATACAACCACCTTTTCCCTAAAAAAGGGAATTTCATAACAAAAATAAAATAATTTAGACAGAGAAATACAATAAATCTGATTAACAATTAAACAACCATCTGCAAAATCTAATGAATACCATTAGTTACCAGACCCTTGACCCACAAATCCTAGTAAAGTGCAATGACTTTTTTCCTATTTGTGGCTTTTTATTATTACCAGTAGGTAGAATGTTTTCTCCCATCCTTTTAATATTGTCTCAAGACAAAGGAAGTTAATTGGCACTAGATTTTGGACAGAAAAGAAACTATTTTTTAAAAATGCATTATCACCCTTATTAGTTTGATTTAAAATAAAAGAGGGACAGCTGTATACATGAACCAATGGCTGCAATTTAGTATTTTGTTGCCTCCATACCCTGAAATGATACCATACAACAAGCATGAATTAAACTAGGTTTATTAATGACAAGTGGATTTAGTCCACTTATTAAACTCACCCCATCCCACTGTACAGATCCCCTAAAAGGCTGACCCATTGGGTTTGCCCGGATTTGGAACAGGCCACCCTGGCTCCAATCTCACAATGGCCTGTGTCATGGTGTGCTTTACCTGGCCTGCAACAGATGCTACTCACCCACCTGCCCACATTCCATAGCACAGCACACACACCAAAGTAAACATCCAAGTAATGATACCTGTGCCTAGTACTAAAGGATTAACCCCACTCCCCCCTCACCTTCCATTTTGTTTACTGTGATGGGGTGGACAAAAAACAAACAGCAAGCAGTTCATTGAACCAAGTTCTGTTAGCAAACATGCTAACTCTTGAAACAGAGTGCATAAATTGGTAGGTTTAAATTATCATTCAAAGTTATTGTTGCATATTAATTTTCCTCAATAAAATGCACACTGGGTCTCAAGATATCGGGCTGAGAAACCCTGTGACAGTTTACCTTTCTATCCATTGGCTGTTGCCCCCCACTGAGGCAGCTATCTTTTGTAGGGCCTTGCAGTTTCAAGGAGATGATGGGGGGGGGGGTTGTACCCCTCATTACTACCTCATGTGTGCTTTTGTAAGAATAGATAGTGTTGCTTACTCATGTGTGTGAGAAAATAAACAGGACTATAAATAGCTACAGTTGTTGTTTTAGGCTCAAATCAATGATTGGCTCAAACCCCAGGATCAGCAAATCCCTAGTAAAGGTACAGGATCCTAGTCTCAGCTACCCGGCTCAAGGTCTCTTTGTGTCCACAGACACAAGCATCTTCCTACTCTGGTCAAGTAAAGGGCTGCATTTTTTTAGACAGTCAATACTAACAAATTACACTCCTCTAGAATACATTATAACAATGTTAGTTGAGAGCTAAAAGCTGATCCCTAAAAGCTTTCCTGTTCACTAAATGGAGAAATATGATCAATGGGCACAAAAGAATAAATACATAGATAGATTAATCCCATTGATGTTAACAGGGAAGTCATTCTGAAAGGATGTGCTGTATTGTGTGAATCAGAGATCCTGTAATAGGGACAGAGTGTTGTAGGGGGCAGTTAATCACAAATCCACTGAACGTTGACTTTCAGGATCACTAATTACTGTCTTGAATTCTGAAAATAAAATCCTGTCTTTCATAGTATTAGGAACCCACCAACTTTATTAACATTTGATGTCCCAAATTACAAGGATGCATGAGACTTGTTCTGTACATGCGGCAGGTACAGACTACAAAGCAGAGCAGCTACAGACTGCAGAGCAGCTGTGAGCAAATTGTAAATGCATAAAGATGTCATACCAGCAGTTTAAGCTCTAGCAAGAATTCACAGAAGTAATCAGTAACCAGTAACCCCACTTTCCAATTAAAGACATTTTCCCACCTTAGTGAAGCACTTAATTTCATTCTGAATTCCCCAGCAGGCTTTGTGTATTATGCAGTAAGCTCCACCAGGGGTATCATGGTAACTGGATTCCTAAAAGCAAAGAACCAACGCTGGCTTTCCTGTGCTTCTTTGGGCAGGGGGCATTTCAGAATAGCACATAAATCATCACCTTTATGTCTGCAAGATTTACCCGTTCAGAAACAACACTCTAATCCCTACATCAAATAGGCAATCAATAAAGAATCCGATACAATCTATAGAATGGTTAAAATTACTTGACTTCTCCTGGGCCTATATATATTGCTCCCATTAGAGTATTAGAATATGGTTGTCGTGTGAAAACAGCCACTCCGTTCTCTTCCAGAGCTGCAATTGATGTTCCATATGAAACAGGGAGAAAGGAAGCAAACCTGAATATGGCTTCCTCCTCTCTCCATGTTTACAATGTGAAAGCAGGAAGTTGCACAGTTCTTCCTCAGCCTCTCTCACCCCGCCCCCACTCCCCAGATATTCGTTGATAAACTATTTATCCCCGAGAGTCAACAGAAATGAGTCATGACATTTGATTTTAACTTCATATCCCACACTTGATCATTGATTAAGATTTAATGAATTTGGGTAGTCCTAATAAAAACTATTACACAACTTTTGTTTTTGTAATGTAACAACCCTGTTCCTGTGGAGGGCCATTCTGCAGACATCAGAAGCCTTTCTCATCATATCAGTGTGCACAAGTATGCCTGGATGCTAGTAGCACTGGCAAAGAAGCAAAAGAGAGCTACTTGGGAATGGAATGTGCCTTTTAGCCCCTGTAGAATTTTTATCCACAATGCAGAAATGGCTAATGCCAAAGTGTTTCTAATGTTATGTGTAGAATTGCTGTCTAGTTCTTTTTGAAGTCCATAACATAATATGACATTCACTAGCTCCGAGATGATTAATGGCTCCCTTCAAACCCTGATGCCTATTTGCCTCTCAGAAACTGCTCACAATAAAAGATCTTTGGATAGCCCCAAAGCGCTTTCCAGAAAAATAATGTCTAAAACGGTTTTCAATCAGCTAACTTTCTAATGCAATGTAACACTTCAGATGATCCAATGACCCTTTTAAGATAAACTATCTTGGATCATGATATCTAAAGAAAGTGCCTCCACAGAGCAGACTGTGGCAATGATGGAAAGAGGCCCTTATACTTGTCATGCGGGAAAATGACAAAGCACTTAAGTAGTTCAAAGGAATTATTAGTTCAAAAATTTGAAAATTAATAAAGGCAGCAAAGAAGTCACTTCTTTAATCTTTTTCTATCTCAAGAGGGGGGGTTAGTACTTAACAGACCTGTGAGGAATATATTTGTTATCAGCCATATCTTAACACAGCCCACGGCGCCGCGGACTAAATAAAAGGATAAGGTCTTGGGAGGTGGGATGTGTCCGTGATGAGGAAGGGTGCTGATTGGCCCCTTCCTCTGGACAGACTACTGGAGGGAGCAATCGGCAGGCGCAAAGCGCCTGCCAATTGGTTCCTCCGAGTCCCCGCTGGAGCAACTGCGAGCCGTGTGCAGTGCGGCTCGCAGTTGCTCCTTTGCCCGCAGCCTGACATGGTGAGAGGCACGAAGCGCCTCTCGCCGCGTCAGGCCACTGCCCAAGGGATCTCCCGGCAGTCGCGTGGAGCGCGGCTGCCGGGGGCTCCCTGCCCACCTCTCGCCGCCTCAGGCTGCCGATCAAGGGAGCCTCCGGCAGTCACGCGGAGCGCGGCTGCCGGGGGCTCCCTGCCCTCTCGCCACGTCAGGCTCCCTGCCCTCTCGCCGCGTCAGGCTCCCTGCCCTCTCGCCGCGTCAGGCTCCCTGCCCTTTCGCCACGTCAGGCTCCCTGCCCTCTCTCCGCGTCAGGCCGCTGCCCAAGGGAACCCCCGGCAGCCGCGCTCCGCGCGACTCCCAGGGGCTCCCATTCCTAGCGCCCGCTGTATTTTACGTACAGTGGGCTTGATTACTAGTATAATTATAATGTCTCTTAAAATGTTTGAAAATGCAGTTTTAGTAATACCTCAGCAATATTCTTGGCTTCTTCCTTGTTATTTAAAAAAGCCATTTTTGAATGCTATGCACCATTCCCTTTCTGCCTCAAGCATATACATGCGGGGCAGCTCCATGGTCTCAAACATCTAGAATAACAGGTGGCCCTTGTTTAGGGCAAGGTATGTAACACCTCAGATCATAATCTGTTACATCAGCTGCAGAAGAGCTACTTTTCTCTTCTGTAGCTGTTATATCAGCTACAGAAGAGAAAAAGTCCCTCACAGACAAATGCATTGAATCTTTGGATAAAAAGATGAGAACATCCTCACCAAAAAGTGCCAGAAAAACCGAGATGCCCTTTAAACATTACAGGAATTCTGTAAGGGCTGTTTGCCCATGGATTTGTCTCACTGTGCTTCTGTGATGTTCAGAAGGCATCTCAGTTTTGTCTCAAAATGATCAGGTCTTCATAGCTCTTTGAAACGCATGTAAGCAATAAGTGCAAGGGGTCTAAAGCTCTGAATAACCAGCTCCATCTTTGGCCTGGTTGCCTTGGCAGCCAGGGACAGCTGCATTCCCTGGCTTTAACACAACTTCTCTCCAGTCAAACTTTAAAGAAAGAAATGCTGGAATCTGATCAGATTACTGCAGTTTGGTGTTCCTGCTCATCCCCTTTGCACTGAATCCTGGACAATGTCTTCAACTTTAATTCTTGCCTAGGTTTGAGCCATGCACTTTTTGTTTCCTTTGACTAAATGTGTTGGCCTGGTGCATGGGTTTGTCTTTTAGCCTGTCTCAGATCATCTCCTTCTGGCCAATGCTGGATGTGTTCAGGGAAAACATTTTTGCAGATTTTTGCACACTTGATTTACCCTAAAATTAATTACAGACCATAAAGAACACTTTCCCAGGACTGAGTCGCATCCATTAGACCTAAGTGAGATACTGAGTAGTCTTAGCTGTTAGACTTAGCAACTAAAAAACAAACAAACTGGGATCTTTTCCAAAAATGATCTATCATCCATGCTGAAAGACAGTGCTGCATATTCTGAGAAATTCCTAGAGTATGTCTAGAATCAGATTAAAGTGAGACCAAAGCAGAGAGCAGGTAATGACAAAGCATGCCTTACCAGAGATGTTACCAGGACACAGAACACAGTTGATACAAACAAGCAAAATCTGATTGCTCAAATAAATTGTGCCATAGGAAAAAATGTCTCTAGGGAAGATTCTTTTTATGAAACTGAATAGTAGCCTGGCATGTAACCTAGGGGCATAAAGGTTTGTTCAGTGAACACCCACAAAATAAAGCTTTCTCTGCTGTACAAGGGGTCTTTGACCTTAGAGCAACTGCTGTGGGCTTTGTGAGACAACCGCTGAGGTACTATGGTAAGCAAGATGGTAGAATAGCTGAACCACTGGTCTGATCAAGCAGGGTTGTTCTTACGGAGAATACAGGCAAGTAATTGGAATTGTATCAGAACATCTATCTGTATTGTTAATACTGTGCTCACAAATGAATAGTGTGCACTTAACATACATACATGCATCACATTTATAATCTCACAAACTCTGACCAGTGCATATCAGAGTTTGTGGGAATGTAAATGTGATACCTGCATGCATTATACATATTAATTTCTTAAATATTTATATCATTGGTATTTAAAATGATTCGGCAAAAATGAAAGAAGTCCTGATAAAGAAAAAGCATTGCACGCATCAAGAGATCAAGATAGTAGCTGGATCCATCTTTTCTTACTTGCATAGAGTTTCCTAATGGAAATTTATAAATACTTATTTCATTTTTGCTGAATCATTTTAAATATCAATGACAAATATTTAAGAAATGAATGTGTGTAATATTTTATTCAGCATTAAATACAATTGTTTTATATTACTGCCAGCGCTTATAACCTGGTATATTTTGATTTCTTTCTCTGTGCTCAGGATAGAAAATAATATGGATTATGCATTAGGCCAGGCAGGAAGGATCTGAAAGATTGTATGCCCGCTAAGCTCCTCTCTTTCAAGCTTGTTGCCCATATGGCCTGTTAATAATGTCGTTCTATAATTTAACAGCATTTCCCATCAAATAAATCCTGAAGTTAGTTTCATGCAGGATGACATTCATTTAGCATGGCGTGCTTGTCCCAACGGCAGTGACGGATGCGTAGATGTGTCTACTGAAAGGAGAAAATCCATCAGGACCAAACACAAGCCACTTAAATGTTTGACCTCTGTCAGTTTTCTTTTATTCATTGTACTCCAAAAGCTCTACACAGGAACCAACATTAAGAAAAGACTATATTTTTAAACCACTAAAAAATCCCAAGAAATCTGATGTAGCATAAATGCACTATAAACCAGAACACGTAACAGCTTTAAGCAACCTACTCTCTCAGTACCAATCTCTATGACTAACTTTAGACTGTAACTTGCCTATATTACAAGACTCCAATAATTTATGTGTACTGCCCATCAACTTTATCAAATGCTCTCAAGTTCTAGTATATAAATAGGAGGAAAAAAATTCTTTGTCAACACTCTCCACCTCATGCATAATTTTATAACCTCTCTATCCCAGATTCTTCAGCCTTTACTCAAAGGGAAGGTGCTCCAATTCCTGAATCATCTTGATTACCCTCCTCTGCACTTTTTCCATCTCTGCACTGTCCTTTTTGAGATATGGTGACTAGAACTGTACACAAATGAGGCCAAACCATAGATCTATACAGGGGCATCACAATGTCAGTCATTCTTAATCCCATTCATAAACATCTGTAACACAGAGTTTGCCTTTTGTTGCTGCTGTGGGACATTGGGTGAACACTTTCATTGAGTTTTCCGTTACAGCCCAAGATCTTTTTTCCTTTCAGTCTCAGCAAGTTCAGACCCCATTAGCCTATACTTAGGTCCATTCTGCACAACTTCAATATTGCAAAAGGCTTGCAAATTGTAAACGCTACTAATTTGCAGTACCGCAAGACATCGCACACAATCTGCCACATTCCTGAAAAAGTCCCGCAAAAAGCGATTTGTTGTAGTGCTTAAAGGGAAATCGGGAAAAGTGGATTCACCCTCCGAAAAGCGCTACACTCTTGCAAACAATCTGCAACACTAGCGAAAAAGACCTGTGCATTCCCATTGTTGCAGTTCCAGCAAAGTCCCTCCCCCTGGCTCTCTCCTCTGAACTTCCGGCGAGGCGATCGCCATTTTTTTTCCGGAGCGAGCAGAAAGCAACGAACTGGCGAGCCTTCATTCACCCAGCGAGGCTTCTCTGGCTACAGTCCCTCCACAGAAGTGCTTTAAATCTCCCCTAGGTCCCCAAGCATAACACAGCCCCGTTTACAAGTTCCCTTTATTTTCGACCGAAAATTGTGCCCGTGCAGGGGGGGGGATTTTTCTTTTCACTTGGGGGAGCGTGGCAACGATGAATCACCAGCTCACATGCCAGCTGCCAGCTAGATGGGTCTCTCCACTGCAATGAATTAACATATATTCATTGCAACGTGTTTTTTTTTAACTTTTCTTAAAGGGAAAGGGGCTTTCCTGGCGCATGATAACAACCGCCCATTGGCTATTCATTTGACTGATGGCCAGGGGCGGGACAAAGCACAGGAAAAATTGCTTCCTGTCTAGCGATTTTTGGTGAGACTGGAAACCTGTGGGAAACTAATGAAACGCTACTGGATTCCACTAAAAAAGCAGGTATGCGTAACGCCGAGATTGCACTTTTAAAAATAGCGTTTCCGCTTTGTGGGACCAATTGGCAACATTGGTCCTTGTGCGGAAACGCCCTTAATTTCTTTTGTCTTAGCGTGTGTCTGCCACCTTGAGCTCCATGCTAGGTGGAATATAGGCATAGAAACTTCAACTATAAAATAAAAAATCCATACACTGCTTCGTAGTACTTGCATGAATAAAAACTCCACATACTACTTTTTCAAGATAATATCACAACACAGAACAAAACATATGCACCCAGGGATCCTAAACGTTTTGGGCTACTAAAAAAGGATGAGTGTTAGCTTGCTGAAATGGCCTTCAGTTTCTGCCACACTTTATTGAAAATTAGTTGCCACAGACTCAGGCATTTTCCAGGCTGCACCCACCTTTTGGGTTTTCTTGGGTCTCATGGCGGTTCCAATTAAAGCCCCCTCCTCGCTCTGCAGAGGAAGGCGATGGTGATCCACAGTGCTTCTCACTTTCCTTGAAAGCCCCTTGCTGGGGTAGCCATATATTGGTTGCATTTTGACAGCGCTTACCTATGTGTTACATAATTCATAGGCTCTTCCAAAATAACCCATGGTCCCATTTGGCTCATTCAAATTGTGTCCCTAATACCAGTTCACTCTCTGCTGTCTTTTATGGACAACAGACCTCTTGCTATTAAATGTAGGGATCTGTTTTGCAATAGCAATTTTGTACTGCTCAATTTTTATTTTAAAAAGAAAAACGGAAAGAAGGTGAAATGCACATTAGTCGGGAAAAAAATTATATGTTTGAGTTGCAATGTCAGGACAAAGTTAAATCCTCTGAGCAATTTAGATGTCCATTAAGACAAGCAGAAGAATGTGTATAGCCAGTGTAATGAAGTTACTGATAAATACCGGATTCATCCTGGTGTGCCAGTTTTTCAGGCAGACATTATGTGCATTTCATCACAGTATCTGCAGTTGCAGAACAATATTGTCATATAGTATTGTCATGTTTCAATGTATATATTGCCCCCTCTCTACCAGGTCATCTCAGGATGGTGTACAACCATTTAAAATGTGTGAGTTAGGTGTTCAAATTATAAAATTAATTGAATTAAAATTATATTTCAACTACAGAACTGTGGATTCCTCAGAAGAAAAAAGACATCACATGGCAATGTTGTATAGTAGTCCTCTCTGTATTTTTAATGAAAACCAAAATAATCAACCAGAACAGGATCCTAGGTTAAATAACCCGCTTTCTGTCTGTCTTCATCAGTGGTTGCTCTTCCAGTATAGTTCTGTTATAACAGTAGTAATATGAATCACATTAGCTAATGCTCATCACAACCTAGAGACTTCACAAAGTATTTTCCACATTAAAAATTCCAGCTACAATGGTGTCATCCCGTTCAATTAAGTTGGAGTACTATCATTTTCCATAATTTTGGGGAAGTGAATCACCTTTCAACCATTATCATCCCACAAATTGGTTCATAATACAAGTTACAAATATAAAAATATAAAATCAGAAATCTTTAAAACATTATCTGGTATATAAAAAGGAAGGCACTTACCTTGTCATCTAAAGTAAATGTCTTCCTGAGCAGGTAGGTGTTTAAGTGCTGACTTAATATGATCATAACAGTTGCCCCAGGAAGGACACTAGCTGACACATATTGCAGCAATACTATTTTCCACACTGCTGTCAGTGACAGCCCCATACAGAGGGCCATTCTGCACCCAATAAAAAAAATGAAATGCTCACCTTCTGCAGATGCCATATTTCTGGCGTTTTGCATGACGTTGCCATCATCCAGCATCCAAGGAGCAAACCAGTAGCTACATCCTGCATTTTAAAGCACTAGCTGGGGAATCACATAAAGTGGATTCCCCAAATTATGTAGTGCCAGCCAGAGGAGAGCAACCAGCAAGCCACATGCCAAGGGAATGTAGGCAAGCCACATGCCAAGGGAACTGAAGTAGCGCTATCTCTGCCTCCAGTTCCCATCTTCGCACCCACCTCCCTCTCCCTTCTCCCAGGGATGTTTTTTTTTTTAAACAAAATGCCTGGAGCAATGAATAGGCATGAGTTTCAGGGCTCATAATTCCAAAGGGGGTGGTATTACAAAAAGCACTATGCATCTATGATTAGATGCATTGGCATCTCAATGGAGAAGTTTAACTTTTAAAAAATTAGCTGGCATTGCAGACCCCTTTAAAACATGGAGAAAGGTGACTGGCTGCCTGGCTTTATTGACAAACGTAGGAGAGTAGTGTGTAAAGCGCATTGCTCTCTTCTACCACTTCAAGCAGGCATGCAGAGTGCTAGGAAGCACAAGAAGGTGGCAGAGAGCCAGAAGATGAGGAATGGCCGGTGGCACATTATTTTTTAGTGTTACGCCATTTTGCTGGCATAACGCTATTGTTTTCAATGTGTGGAAGTGCTCAGAATTTGTTACAGTAGACAATACCAGGTGTTTTTATTTTATTTTTTAAAATTCAGGGAAACAATAGGGGTACAGAAAAGAAAAGGGAAAGGGAAAAGGTGGTTATTGTTTATTTTATTATTTTCATCTATTGTATAGAACTAATGCAGTTCCGCAAGGCCTGTAAGATGGAGCTCTTCCACCAGGTTTTTGGCTGACACCAGACTGAGGAAACATCATTGCCCTTCCTCCCCTGAAACACCCCCCCCCCCATGTTTATTCCATCTGAGTAACATCTTATAGAAATCTTTCTTCAAAATAACCCTGATGCTGTCTCTTTGGACAAACTGTTCAACACATGCTTTTGGCCTGTGATATGAAATTTCAAAATCTTTCATATAATTTGTAATGTCACAATATTGTTATTAGCAATTACTGATAATGTATTACAAGACTTAGGGTCAGAAGTTTCTGTGCCACCTTTGGATTCAGCTTGTAGAATTCACATAAAGTTATGCTTTGGAATAAGCTGTCATCAGTGTACTGATGACAGTCTGGAATTGGTGAAGAACTCAAAGAAGATAATTAACAGTACAATCATAAACAGAATCACAACCTTTAAAGTCTACTGAATTCAAAGGATGTTAAAAACTGAAATTGCTGTAATTGGAGAATGAGCCTCTTGTGGCGCAGAGTGGTAAGGCAGCCGCCTGAAAGCTTTGCCTATGAGGTTGGGAGTTCAATCCCAGCAGCCGGCTCAAGGTTGACTCAGCCTTCCATCCTTCCGAGGTCGGTAAAATGAGTACCCAGCTTGCTGGGGGGTAAACGGTAATGACTGGGGAAGGCACTGGCAAACCACCCCGTATTGAGTCTGCCATGAAAACGCTAGAGGGCGTCACCCCAAGGGTCAGACATGACCCGGTGCTTGCACAGGGGATACCTTTACCTTTACCTTAACTACCAGAACAGTGAGCGTACAATTTGGGTTTGCAGCTGGAAAGGCAAAATTAGGCATGGAAACAAACACAAAGTTTGGCACTTTAAAAAGTCAAAAGCGAGGGATATCACTAGTGCAGAAATGATCTGAGTGCAGTTTCACTTTCCACTACCAACTTAGTTTGGCTGGCCCTAGTCCACAGTTGGCTCAAGGTATCCTTGTGTTGGACTTCCATAGTTGGAATAAAGTTAAGTGTGGGTTACTTAGCTTCTTTGTGGCACTCTTTCGTTGACACTTAGCAATATGCAACAGCTAGTAGTCATTATAACTGAAAATAAATTAATGTTTACCTGTATATCTGGTGTGCTCCACTATTTCAGACTTTACTGCCCTTATGTTACTTTGTATGTCAGTATATGCCATATATGTACATAAAATCTACATTAGCTATCCAAAGGCTTAAGTTTTGGCTGAGGATTAATTTGAGAGTAGTAATGCAAGTAAATCTACTTTAGCTGTTCAGTCCAATAACATTCCTAGTTTAGAGAGAATTTATTGTATGGAAAGCTGCTTTTCTTCACTTATATACAAGAATATTATAAAGCATAATTCTTCATGATCTACTGATTACTATGTTCTGTCCTAGTTATAACCACTATTCAAAATGTAGATGTGCAGTTTTTGTTTCTGAGACAACTATTTTTGTTTGTGGTCACCACCAAACCAATTTACTTTTGTATTCACATAGCAACATACAAGTAACAGAAGAAGCTTATCAGGAAAAGAAAGCACTATGGAATAGGACAGAATCAATAAAAGAAACAGAATAGGATATGAGATTAAATGACAGTACGAAGACCCACATATGGCTTGCTTCAAGATGAAGGTGTTTTGTTTCTTGTTTGTTTGTTTGTTTGTTTGTTTGTTTTTAAACTAGTTTTCAAGACCATTGCAGTCTCAATGCAGTGGGTGCTAGCAGCAGATAGCTGGTGGGGGGGTGTGGGAGGCAGGCCATGGGAGGCGGTGAGAGAGCTGCCGGTGCCTCAAAGGGCTCTAAGGCTCAAAGGTGGCAGGGTGGGGGGGAGTGTTGGGCTCTGTGGCATCTGTGCTGGGCAGGGTGTGGTCTGACAGGTGGAGTTGTACCTGTGGCAGTGAGAAGAGTCAGTGGTGCAGCTTCCCGGGTGTGGGCTGGGGTGGCAGAGGGCATGTTCGGGGGCAGTGTGGATGGGGAGTCAGTGGGGGTGATGCCACCCCTTCCTCCTTGTGGGGGCGGCTCATGGGTATGGCTGCTGGGGCGGCAGGGTTGCCGTCTCCGGCTCTCCATCCTCTGTGGGCTCTGGGTGCAGGGCATCTCCCCCATGGGTGAATTTGGGTGGGCAGTGGGCTGACAGGCAGTGATGACCTGAGCTCATTAGTGGGCAGTGTGTGTGGGCCTTTGACAGTGGCACGGCCTCGTGTAAAGCCGCAGCTGGGCAGGCAGCTCTCCCTGTGCAGTAAGGGAAGCAGGCATGCTCCGCGGCAGCAGGCTGGCATGTGGAATGGTGGAACATTGGTGAGGTGCTGGCCCTGGTAGGCAGGTGTGTGTGTGCAGGGTGGCGTGGCAGCGAGAGGCCAGCAACGGAAGGCAGGAGTGAACTGGCTGCACCCTGATTGGCCTTATTCCAACTTGGACATCCCAGACTCCACCCCCAGGGCAGTTTCACAGATATTAAGAGGAACCATAGATAAGATTTATTACATTTGTATACTGTCCTTCCCTAAAGTTCAAGGCAGTTCACATAGAATGTAAACAAGAACACTACATCAGACTCAGTTATGTATGAAAAGTAACATTAATAATAGCAACAATAAACAAAGAAAATCACATTCTAACAGAGTAAATTATCTAACAGATCTATGGTTGGTCAGATGTGTCCTATGGGGTTCAAGGGAGGGAGCTCTGGGGGCCCAGTAGATGCTGTTTAGTTTAGGTTGACCTCAACCAAATGACTGGTGGAGGTGCTCTCTTTTGCAGGCCCTGAGGATCTATTTTAGTTTTACACCCTTTGAATTGTCTACACACTCTTAAAACCCATACACACTGAGATGACCTTTAAGACTGTAAAAGAGCACAATCTGGGCTCCACCAAACCAAATGCAGCCTTCCAGCCAGGTATAGTAGCCTCCCTGGTAGCCTCCTCTCACCTTCATGCACTGACTCTTTCCTCAGCATGCAGCTCTAAGTCCTTCTCTGCTCAGCTAATGCTAACCAATCTTGGAGCAACAGACACTCAAGGCTCTGTTTCTGTGAAATGTTAACTCTTCATAGTCTTTCAGCTGTTTGTACGGCACATCTAAGTTTTAAAAAGTGTGGTCTGTCACAGATGGACAAACAGACAGACAGATAGGCAACATGGGTTGGCAATAAGTCTGGGTTCTCTGTAAAATATCACTCATGTCTGATTCCAGCCTAAATGGCTCTTGTGGAAGCAACTTTCCTTGCAAGTTGTGCAAATTTACCTAACTGTTCACACAAAATAATTTGTGGCACTTTTCTCTGTAGACAGTACCTCACCAAGGTTGTAATAATGCTGCAGCATTTCAAAAGTGATTTTTCATCTGTCATGGAAAGCTCTAAAAGGGTACTTAAAACCCCACTGGTTAGGTCTATGGAGCTTGTTGTAAGATTCTCAGGACTGAGGCCAAATTCAGATGCGTGTGTAAAGTTAACCACAGTTGATAACAACAGCTGTTAGTCTGACTACGGGGAAGATGGTGACTTATCTGAAGCACTTCCTGAGGCAATATCCAGTGCCACCATGTCTATCCATCTTTGATGTTAGTAAAGCCCATAAAGGGAAGATAGCTTAAAAGACTCTAACTAGACTGCACCAAGAAAAAATGTCAGGGGCTTTACGCACCGGGATCTTTGTAGCAAATTGGTCACTGAATGAAAAATCGCCATTTAAAATAGTGGAATTCGTCGTTATGCATACCTGCCTTTGTAGTGGAATCCAGTTGCGTTTTGTAGCGTTTCCCACAGGCTTCCGGTCTCGGCAGAAATCGCTAGAAAGGAAGCGCTATTGCCGAGCTCGTCCCGCCCCTGGCTGTCAAGCAGCCAATGGGCAGCCGTTAGCATGCTCCCAAACAGCCCCTTTCCCTTTAATAAAGGTTTTTTAAAAAAAAAAAAAACCGACCCATTGTAACGAATCTGTGTAGATTCGTTGCAACGGAGAGACCCATCCAGCTGCCTAATGTGTTTGAGCTGTCGTTTGATCGTTGCCACGCTGCCTCCGAGTGAAAAAAAAAAATCCCCCCCCCCCTCTCACGGGCCCGATTTTCGGCAGAATGAATGTGTAAAAATTAATGGGAAAATACATCAGCAAACGGGCTTTTCTGTGGTTTGTGCTTAGTGACTAAAGGGGAAGGACTGAAGCCAGGGAAGCCTCTAAACAGAAAGAGGCTCGCTGGTGCGTTTATCCCCGCTCGCTCGGAGAAAAAAAAATGGCGATCGCTTCGCCGGAAGATCAGAGAGGAGAGCGAGGGGGAGGGACTTTGTAGAAACCGCAACAATGTTAACGCACAGGTCTTTTTCGCTAGTGTTGCAGATTGGTTGCAGGAGTGTATCACTTTCCGGAGGGTGAATCCACTTTTGGGGATTTCCCTGAAAGCGCTACAAGGAAGTGCTTTTTGCAGATTGGTTTCAGGTGTGTGGCAGATTGTCGACGACGTTGTGCAAAACGGCAAATCAGTAGCGTTTTCAATTGGCAACCATTGTGCTATTTTGAAGGCGTGCAAAAAGCCCTTCAGTATTGTTGTGAATATTGTGCAACTTATTTCATATTGTGCATGTCATGCAAAGCTCAAATCTGTTCCTAATTCTTGTACATCCTATCAGTCAGTGGGTGTAACAAAGCTACCTAGATCTAGCACTGCTGTGCATGAAATGCTTTGCAGTTTCAATTTATATTGTAGCTAAATAACTTTTTACTGGTACAATCAAACACTTTCTTATATAGCTAAGCCCCATCCAATCCTTTGGCCCTATATTAAGGTGACCAGATTGTCCCACTTTTGGAGCGACATTTGGGGGCACCTGGCAAATTGCACTTATGTTGACATTTATATATATATATATATATATATATATATATATATATATATATATATATATATATATATCAATACTATTTTTGCATTCTATGCGTTCTATGAAACTTTTTGTTGCTCCATATAGACCAAATTTTTAATCAAGAACACCCCCCCCCCCGGTCAATGGTGTCTCGCGTTACCAATGTTAAAATCTTGTCACCTTACAATTGATGCTTGTTACATCCATTCACATGACCTTTGTTCCTTCAACTCTCCTATTCTTAGCTGCCCAAAGATTTCCTCTTACCTTATCCATTCCTCCCTTCTGCTTCATATGAACAGAACCTCCCACTCTGAACATGTGTTGTGCCACTTTTCCTTCAAGCCATCTTTATGGCCTTTTATTTACAACCTTAATACCCATTCCCAAATGGTTAAGAGTTAAGTAACTCTTGGTTCATCCTTCCCTGTCTTGGTTTTTCTCCTGTCCCATTTTCCACTAAATTTTGGATTGTAACCTCTCAGAGGAAGACACTTGTTTGTTTTTACGTACGAAGGAATGTAAGACAGTGTTAATATGGGGTGCCTAGATTATAAATAAAAAGAGAAGAATCCAACATACATGATAAAAGCTTCAACAATAGTTAATGAGAATTTTTGTCCCTGATCTCTGAAATGAAAAGTTACTCAAAGAATGACCTTTGGTGGAAATCAATTGACATGTTACAGACTGAAGACATTGATCTGTCTGTGGAGTATCTTTGAACAAAGTGCATTTGCCATTATTGGTCTTATAATTAAAAGAACACTTGGAAAGCAATTGATCTAGAACAGAATTATGAGACCTCAAATACTGAAGGTTCTAACATCAGACTGACAATATAATCCTTTATACTGTCAGAGAACATGATATTTGAAACAAAATTGGGGATTTTTAGCAACGGTAACCTTCAGCCCCTAATTTAAATCCTTTCTACAAGCTCTTCATCATGAACATGTTGTTGATGCTATAATGGAAATGCCCATTTGAATTAGTTGCAAGTATTCAGGCTTAACCTTTGCACTCATTCTTAATTAAAGTGGGATTTGCTTGAGTGTTTACTAGTCACATGGACTTTAGCACTTACATAAACAGAAAATGGTCCTTAAACATGTATTATAAGTAAACTTCTGTACATCAGAACTTCCATAAATTTGAATGACAGTACTTCCATCTATAGCTATGTAATCCCTTCTGCTTTTTGTCATATTAAGTATTTAAAACTGACTGTGAACATACAGAATCAATATTTATTCCAGCAAACATTATATATTACATCACAGGAATGATAGACTTATTCATTCATGCTATGTGCATGACAATGCATGAGGTGCAGCAAATGGAATACTAAACAACTGCATGATAAATCATACAGAAATATTTCAGCTGTAGATTATTGAGCACTTAACATGAATTGTCATGGTCTATGTTTAAGCATTCCAGGCAGAAGATATAATATAGAAAGGCAGTCCACAGCACTATGAAGACTGTCAGCTCTTCTTTTATATTAACATCTGTCTCTATCAACAAATTGAATCTTATTTCTCCCACTTACTTTGCTTCACTGGCCCAGTAGCTGCAACTACTGCCATTTCTCATTCTCCAGCTGGGAGTCTAAGCACTCTATGTCTTAGCACATGAGATGGACACAGCACAGGTTCATCTGTCTCTGGCATTCTGATGCTTGGTGATTGGTTTTCCAACTTGAGCAGGAAGCAGCAACCGAAACAGTTATGAACAGACAGGCACAGCTAAGAATGAAGTGTCAGAAGCTAACAGAGAGAGAAAGAGGGAGAGTTCACTATTTACCTATCTTCCAGACTACAGCATACCACATTAAAAATACACTTATTTTTGAATAGTTTTAAATAATATTTATTCTAATTTTATTTTAAATATTTATATTCCACCTTATTTCTTTGGACTCAAGGCATGTCATATATAGTTTAATTACTTTTAAGAAGACTTATTAGAATTTATAGCACAAATCTGATGAACTGATTTATGGTTGAGAATATAATTTTGGTGTCCATATTATGATTCTTCTATTCCATACCACACAGTTTTATTATTATTATTACTTAAAATCTTCCTGGATAGTAAATTATCTAAACTGCTGTGCATATTGTGTGTGTAAAAACATAGTATACAGATTTTATTATTATTATTATTATTATTACTATTATTATTATTGATTTATTTCCTGCCACTCCCAAATTAGCTCCCAATGTTGCATATCATAAAATCCCCACTAAGCCCCCCAGTTAAAACATAATCCCCAACATGGTGGCAACCCCCCCTAAAACCCCTCGCTATTGGGCGGGCGGAAGGAGGTAAGAGGATACTCATACCTGGAGGGAGGGCGTGGATCTACCTCGCTGACCCCAGCCTCAAGCATAAAAATTAACATTAAATTATTTTTGTCTATCCTGTCATGTCCCGAAACTATTCTGTGAACGTAATTAACAATCTCAGTAAGATCAGGAATGCCTCCTTGATGACCAGCTCTGTAGGTGTGGGTGAGAGAACATTCTAGGGGATGAAGATTGTTAGCTTGCTGTTAACCAGGGATGTACAATTTGGTTGAGTTTAGCCTAAAATACCCTGAATCAGTGTCAATGGGGGGTATTCCCTACGCTGAACCACAATTTGCCAATGCAGAACATACTTGGAATAACTGAAACCCAAGTTGATTTAGGTTTCAATGTGGGTGATTTAGTGAAAGACAGCTGGAATGGTTTCAAACCTTGCCAGTGCTCCTTTTTGCTTCCTTCCTACCCTCCCTCCTCCTACCCCTAGAACCCAGTGAATAGCTGATCTCATGTAAAGAATTCTGTGGATTGGATTGGGTTGTTTTTCAGGCTGTGTGTGGGGGGGGGGGAGGTAGTTTGAATTGACCCTCTCTGCACAGCCCAAGCTTATCTCAATGTTCAACCCATAAACTACCCTGAGCATCAGGGGAGGGCAGTGTAGAAAGAAAGAAAGAAAGAAAGAAAGAAAGAAAGAAAGAAAGAAAGAAAGAAAGAAAGAAAGAAAGAAAGAAAGAAAGAAAGAAAGAAAGAAAGAAAGAAAGAAAGACCACTATACCAAACTGGCTCTAAATAAACAAACAAACACACACAGCCCAGCAGACAGCTAATCCCACCGAGAGGTTTCTCTTCTCAAATCAGTTGTTTTTCAGGGCCAGGGATTTAAATGGATTGAGATCCTTTTAAATGCCTCCAAGCCAAAAGAGTCAGTTTCCCTTAATCTTGCCTATACAAATACGAATACAGATATTGGTATACAAGTGAATTGGTATAGACCAACGTGGGATGGGCCAAAACTACCTGACCCTGAAAAAAAGGTGTGTTTTTGTTGTTGTTGTTGTTTTTTACACATCACTAGTGTTAACCAACATTTTTCTGCATGTGCCTGGCCAATTCCCTTTCTTTTTAGTTGCTATGTTTTTGACATGAACTGTCACATGTCTTCATATTCTACTTTCTTATTAGAGTCCAACATGAGATATCAGGTATATTTGTTTCAGTGTTGCTTGGTACTAAAAACTTCACTGCCTTTTGAACATTTTGCTTTTGTATCATTTTAGTGTTGAAGAAGTAGCTGAAAGACACAAGAACTAGAATAAAACAAAAGTCAGCTATTTTGTGTGTGTGTGCTTTAGAAAAACTGGAAATATTGGGGCAGTTTTTGTAGTATTTTAGGTGGAGGAACCTTGTTTTAAAGGAAGGGTTCTCCTATGAGGGGAAAGAAAATTTTTGCATAAAACCATCGAACTGATCTCTTCATATTAAAGTAACCCAAACTGTATCCTGCACCTAGATTTTCTAATTTCTTTCACAGGGGTAGAAGACATCTGAAATCATTGCACAATTTCTTTCCAGCCTTTTTTCAAAAATACCTTTTGTCATTTATTGTTTCCATTTGCAGCTTTTGTTTAGTTAATTATAAATTATTGTTGTACTACCGAAAGATAAACTATTTCCCCTCTACGAATTGGTACTTGGACTAATTTGTTTTATTTCATGCCATCAGCTGCTGCAATTTTTTGTACCTGCTTCCATCCTTATCAAACTGAAGGACTTGTACAGTCAAACATCTGTGAGGCACAAAAAGCAGGGTTTGCAAAGGAGGAGGAGGAGGAGAAGAAGTTAATGTTAACAGATAGGAAAGGAAAAGTATGCACACAACCTTGTACCATAACACTGGAAAGCAAAAATGCTCCAAATCTTCTTCCTTTGCTTTGCAGATCCTACTTTCTTCAGATATTCATCACACCCCACTATAGTATACTGATGTCCAACTACACAGTCTAAATTAAACTTAAGGAGGGGGATCTGTATATCATGACACATCTTTAGATGTAGAATATAGATAGTATTTTATCAGTTGTGTAATCTTTGTTATGACATTATCTGCACACAGTGTAAAGATTTAGAAACAAATAAAACTCATAAAATAATTTTAGTGCTCTCAGAGTTTCACAATGCAATATACTATCTTGTAAATGCTTCCCATACTGTCCTGCCTGCCTGCTAATATCCTAATCACAAGCCCCCTGCATTCAGATGTAAAGTGAGTAGTAACCAGACACTGGACCATTTCAATGTTGATGCCTTACCTATAGATTTTTTTAAATTATTTATCATTAGACTTGTATCCCACCACTCCCAGACAAGCTGGGGGTTTTCTCCTTTGAGATTTGCCTGGCACTTACATTACATCTTTTAGGTGTCAGGCTAAAACAGTCGTCTCTCCAGGTTTTAAATTAAAGGGCTATTTTTTTAAAATCATCATGTTATAGTCTGTTTTTAGTCTTTAATTTTCCTTCACTTCTTCAGTGTATAGGTTTGCTTTTTGCAAGGCCTTTTCACCTAAGATATATGCAGCCTGTCCCCTGTGTAAATTATGATCTTCACAGTAGGCCCTGATGCCTAAGGACTAAACGTGCTTTATTAAATCACATGTTCTTTCCCCTCATCATATTGGTTCCCACAAACTTCACTCCTCCTGATACCTGCTGCTCTATATTGGTGGTATTTTATCCTCTTGATAATTGGTTTTATCCTCTTGATAATTGATAAATATAAAACCTTGTCAGCCGTATTAACTTTGTTGCTTCTCTTGTCTTGTTGTAGCAACACAATCAATTCTGTCCACTAACTAAAGCCACCCTAGACTAATATCTTTCTCTTTCTGACACGGCCCAAATTAGTGCATTGATTATTTTTGTAATGTCTTACAATAAACATCCTTGGGGGGAGGGTTATCAAATCTTCTTGCTACCCTGTTGGGTTAGGAATAACAATACTTCAGTACTCAATCTAGTGCCATATTTTGGTTATAGAGATAACACTTTTCTGTTACTCTTGACATGGTGTTGCCACATTACTCTCTAAAGTTCATCTGTGTCTCAAGAAATGTTAACTTCCACTGCTAAGTATATACACAGCTCACAGAGTCAGAGTTTAATAATCCCTTGGCACCAGTCTTCTGGTGTTAATAGTTGCATATATAATATCCCACACCTACATGTGAAATTATTTCCTTTAAAATCTTATGTTCTAACCATTGGTGTATGTCCTAAAGGTAAAGGTAAAGGTATCCCCTGTGCAAGCACCGAGTCATGTCTGACCCTTGGGGTGACGCCCTCTAGCGTTTTCATGGCAGACTCAATACGGGGTGGTTTGCCAGTGCCTTCCCCAGTCATGACCGTTTACCCCCCAGCAAGCTGGGTACTCATTTTACTGACCTCGGAAGGATGGAAGGCTGAGTCAACCTTGAGCCGGCTGCTGGGATTGAACTCCCAGGCTCATGGGCAAAGCTTTCAGACGGCTTGCCTTACCACTCTGCGCCACAAGAGGCTCTTTACTCTCTAAAGTTGTCCTAGCAGGAGCCTAACTATTGAAAGCCGATGCATGTACAATAGAAAAGCATTCTACATTCAGAAACCAGTTTCACGCAACAGGCTACACAGGTGAAACCGGAGTGTCTTTAGTGAATGGTAATGCAAGCAGAACCACATGTATAACTCGATTTGATCATCTGCTCTGGGTAGCGTGAAACTACAACCACAGGAGAAGATTACAGCCTGCTGAGTACACAAGCTAGCGATAACTTTCTGCTATTGTTGTCATTTCCTGGGCTGGCACAGCAGTATTTCCACCCAGCAGGTAATTTAAATGGCAAAAAGTCTGGGGATCTTAGTTCTACCATGAAGTAGAATTCATAATTTATATTGTTTATATCACTGATTAAATATCCTGTATCCTGTAACAAACATTGTAGCTGCATAACCATTTAATTTAAAAGAGGCAGGACGGTGTCCTTCTAAGTTAACAGGATAGTATCCTTCTAAGTCCACTGACTTCAAGGGACTTAGAACTCTGCTGAGGACTGCATGGTTATTGCCTTTATCATTAATGTCAATGAAGTCAAGACCTTGATTATCTGGAAATAGCCCTGGAGACTCACCTTAAGGGGCCGTTGCTGCAGTGGGAGAGGGAGCACACTGAGGACAAGCCGGGTGGGAGAAAACTCCCATCCCCAGCAGCCCCTGCATGAGGTCACACACAGCACAACACTGTTGGAGGCGGGGCTGACGGGGCGTCCTTTTAAGGGGCAGCCCTACATGCCTCGGCCTCTTCCTGCTCCTGCAAGCTCAGAGATTGCGAAACCCACCCTACCACCCCTTTTTGTTGGGAAGTTGTATATTTTAAAAAAGTGTTTGTTCCGTTGTGGTTTATATTGCACTTCATTGTCACAGCCGGCGGAATGGGAGCATGGGAAAAGTTAATTTTGGGGTAGCCAAGCTTCCGCGCTAGCTTCCCCTAGGTTGGGGGTCCCCTTAAGGGACCAGGTGGATGCAGAGCCTGATTGAAGGCTTGCATTTCCGGGAGGCGAGGTGAGGTGGACGCCCAGTAGGGTAACTCCACTTTGCCTCCTCCCTTCAGGCCCCACAGACCATCAGGACCTTAGGGGTGACCTTTGACACTTTCCTTACTATGCCAGACAAAAATACAATGTAAGGAATTGGGGGAGGGGCGGTCTGAGTGCAGACAGCTCTCTCTCTCTCTCTCTCTCTCTCTCTCTCTCTCTCTCTCTCTCTCTCTCTACCAGTAGTTTACCTCCAGACTACTACCCTTAGGCTAAGATCTCTGTAACTCTTGCCACAGGCTAATGTGTAGAGTTGCCCCCCATTGGTTGTTGCAGATAAATAAAAACTCTTTGGGCCTCTTTGCCAGTATGCCACTTCCATGTACAACTCAAAAGCAACAATGGGTAGCTGCAGGAATCACTAGAAATATTAAGGTAAAACCAGAATTTCTGGCTATTCCTAGAGCTATCCATTGTCCTTTCCAGGTTGTACCTGGAAGTGATGTAGTGATGTCATTGTTGACAATGTCACACAAGCCCCATGGCCATGCCCCCCAAACCTCCTGCTGGTTTTCAGGCTGGGGAATCTGAGATTTAAAAAGGTTACTTGCCAGGAAAGGCTGGCAGAGAAGGTCAACTATACGGCCATACAGCAGCTGGCTGGTGTTCCAATTCCCTCCCTCCCTGTATATTCATGTTATTCAGCAGAAAAGTTGTTTGCAGATTGATTTGACTCCAAAGAATTATTAGCCCAAGAGTCATCAGAAAGTATATAAAAGTGCTTTGAAAAGTGCTTTGCCTGCCCTGCAAAATTCAGACTTCAAATATTCAAGGAACTGACCCATGCAAGTTGAGAGCAAAAGAAACCAAAGTAAGCCTGTGGAAAAGGCAGTTGAAAAATCAACTCATTTTTCCTGATTATGACTAACACTCAAGTATTATTCAAGGTATGTATGAAATGTAGAAAGACAGCCTGCTTCAATCGGTTCTGTTAACTAATATGTGTCCTGTATAGCTCATTACACAGTCAGACCTGTCTATTAGGGCAGGCTCATTCTGTCACCAAGACAGAAGTTCTGAAGTGTTCACAGCATGCTCTACTGCTCAATGTGATATCTAGGCAGTCTCATACCAAGTTCAAGAGATGGGTTACGATTTTTATTTTATAACATTATGCACATGTTCCATATAATTGCCAGTCTATGCATTTTTACCAGTCCGCTTACATGAATGGCTCAATTATGCACAAAACTAATGCAGAACCACTGGGTTTCTGGAGTACTCGTGCCCTGGGGACTACTCATTGTGAATAGATGAAAATTGCATATATTCTCTCTCCCTGGCTCCCCAGGTAACTTCTACTTGTGGGAAATGGCTACATAAAAAGCCTGCTGTTACACTCTGCTTAGAGCCTCGAAGAAAGAAAGTCTACCACCATCTTGCAAGACATATACGACTGTACTTTCTGGTCTCCAGAAAGCTGACAGGAACTTCAGATGGAAAAAGAACTCTTCTCCAATCACCACTTCCTCTACCCACCAACACATCCTTCATGCAACTGCTTTGAGCCTGGGTGATCAATGAGAGGGACTAGAAAATATCTGGCTTCAAACTGCAAACTGGCTTACAGTGAAGTTAGAATAACTATGAATCCATCTATGTTTATTACCAGCCCATGATCCTGAGACTCGACCAGGAGGAAAATGCTTCCCTGAGACTCAAGAAGGGAAGGAATGTTTTTTTCTCAGTCATGGCTTAATCATTAAAAACGAGAAATGAGCAACTCAGGATATCTTAGGTGATGCAGATTTTAAGTTTTCCTGAGAATATCTGTTCCAAAGGTGTCATACGTAATTAAAGAAAAATGATGATTGCATAGTTCAGGCAATTGTTCACAATTCCTGGTGTCTTTTGCAACTTAAAGATAATTTCACAAATTGTGTTTGTTGGAAACAAGCAATACAGCTTTGAGAGCAGATAACATACAAGAGGATACATTTGTCAACTGCAACCACTGATCTTAATCTACAAACCATTTTGAAATCTGTCACATATGAGTTCTTTTATCGTTAAGAACTTTTCAAACAAAACCTCCTTGGCCACTTCCCTCTTTTGCTCAAATGTTATATATCTCAGGGACCATCTGTCTCATGCCCCCTACAGAATTCTTTGCTGGTGGTCCCTGGCCTGTGGGAGGTGCATCTGGCCTGAACCAGTGCCAGGGCCTTTTCAGCCCTAGCCCCTATCAGGTGGAATGAGCTCCCAGATGAGCTGAGAACCCTGTTGGAGCTGGCACAGTTCCGCAGGGCATGCAAGATCTTTCACCAGACTTTTGCCTGACTCCAGGACCAAGAGACCCTGGGTCCCTGCCCCCTCATCCCCCCCTTCAGGACACAGGTATTTTATGGACATCAGCCACTGACCACAGTTATGAGCTGGCCGACCAGGATTCTGCAGAGGGTGGGAACCAGGGGGGAGGAATTATGCTGCCATTGTTGATTATTATATTGTGTTTTATCTGTATGCTGGGATTTTACTGTAATAAGGGTTTTTAACTTGTTACCTGCTGCAAGCCAGCAGACCCAAGAGTGGTGGGATATCAATCTTAAATAAATAAATAAATAAATAAATAAATAAATAAATAAATAAATAAATAAATAAATAAATAAATATAATCAAAATATTAATATAGGATTCTATGCTTTTTTGAAGAAGACTTCCACATTTAAAACACCATGATTAAATCAAACACAATTAGATTACTTTGTGATTAGTGGCTGAAAAGCCAGGAAGATAATTTCCAAAGGAGGTATTACAGAGTTAATTAAGAGTTTAATCTTTCCCAAATGGAAAGTAAATCTAAACTCATCCCTGGAAATTGCTTTTTCCTGATTGAATGACGTAAAATTAAAATTCCACCTAGAAGAGATAGTTCTCCTACATCTTTGTATGTTACATTCTTCTAGCAGATTCAGCTTCCAAAAAAGGAAAAGGGTTCTATAGTTTAATTAAACAAATAGACAAATACTTACTGCTGTTACTTCTTATACAACTCAAATGTTTGAAGAAGGAGCACCACCTTCTGGCCACTGGAAGAAGATGCTTCCAACTAGTTCTACAAACAAGTGACACTGAGTTGCTATTTTATGAAATAATTTCACAACAATAAATCTGTTCAGTCAGTTAAGTTACACTATTACGTTACAACCACAAGTATATTTTACATTAAATTTTGTTGCCGATTGTATTCATTGTTAGTGCTTACTTAAAGTTAATGCATCTTTTTCATTTTCTAACAATCAAAACTATATTTTAATTCCACCTCATTAACAGCATATCCTCTTGGCCTGTGTATCTTTGGTTATCACCCTCACTATACAACTGATAAAACAAACCATTTCCTATGAAAAATCCTATCACAATAAACCAATTGGAAGCATGAACCAAATTTAGCTAAATTATCTTCTGGCCAGATCTTTCTAGACTGTAAATATAAATGTTCTAACGCCCATGTCACCAGCTTCTTGATGCATTCACTTTCCAGTAGGGATTGTGAAGTCAAATGAAGATTCCACAATCCACTTTAATATATTTGACAAACTAACTTGTGGGGAAGAGGGCTATCTTCAAAACCTGATTGGAGATGAACCTAACAAGTCCCTTGCTTGCTTGCTTGCTTGCTTGCTTGCTTGCTTGCTTGCTTGATTTATTTATTTGGAAGTGGGGAAATGCAGACCGTATTAAAATTCTATTGGAGCTAAGAATATGATGTTAGGAATGTTGCCTAACAAATTACCACAATTTTTAGAAAAGATGTTTGAATATATGGTGTCAGCAGCTAGAATTATCTGTGCAGCAAAATGAAAATCAGGTTTCTCTTCAATATGTGAAAATAAACTTGTTGACTATGCCATAATGGGGAAATAGCATATTTGAGAAACAGGTCAGTTATGACATTTGAGGAGAAATGGAATGTTTCTTATGTAAGCAGGAGAAAATGGAGAAAGTTTTATAATTGTATATAAATGTGAAAAAGATTTAAATGTTAAGGTATAAGGAAAGAGATTTTGAACAAAAATATCTTGTTTTTTTAATGTGAGATATGAACAAGATTTTCTTTTGAACTTGGGTATTTTGAAAGACACTTTTGAAAGTGTCTAGAAATGAAGAGATATTTTAATGTGAAATATGTAATGATTAAAAATATAGTTCCAGAGGACACCAGTTGTGAAGTTCGGAATTTGCAATTTTTGAAGTGGGAACTGTTGTATTTTATGGAGAACTAGTAGATAAGCCAATTTTTAAAACAGGCACATGTTCAGGAGGTCAGGGAGAGCAGTGGGGTGTGTGATTGTCATGTGTGATTGTCGTTTCCCAGCATCCTCCAGCATGGCTGCTGCAGGGCATACAGTTGCCCTTCCCCATGTTGCCCCAGTGGTGAGAAGACCAGGGAGAACGGCAGGACTGCTGTAACGCATGTGGTTGGCCTTTCCTGGCGTCCCCCCGCACCACAGGTGAGCCACCATGGGGCTGTTGCCCTTCCCTGCATTGCCCTGGTTGCAAGGAGGCCAGCCCTCCCATTGAAGGCCAATATGTTGTCAGGTAATGCCTGATGCTTTTTATTTGGTATGATGATGATTGGAGATTGTAATGAAGGAGATGTTGGGGACAGTGTTTTTCTCCTTTTCTATGCATCCAGTAGTGTGTAGTTTGCTTTTTTATTGTTTCAGCATAAAAGTTTGAAGATAATATTTAACAGTGGAAGGTGCATGACTGCTCAAGCTATTAGATCAAAATATCTTTAATCAAATGAATACAAAGGGACAAGACTAAATACACAAAAGTCAAGAGATAAGCAATAATGTTGCTAAGGGGGAAATCTTAGTACAAAAGTCCAAGTTATGAAAATATGAAATTGTCAAATTGGAGCCACAAGACCTTCCTTAAGGACTTAAAATTCCAAAGTATGTCATCTTAACTCTGCAAATCCTCTTAATTCAATTATCTTCCAACTATGAGGTGGTTCTTGTTCAAAGGTAGGATTTCATTCTCCTAATATTCCCCGAACATTCACACACAGCTTTTCCATGTCCTAAAAATAAAAGGCCTTTAAAAGAAATAGCAATCTTTGTGGGTGACAGAATCTCTCTCGGTATGTAATATTCATTTTATAGAGGCGCTTTCACTCACATTATGTAATTTATACCTACAAAATATCCAGTGGTGAGACAAATAGCATTAAAGATTTTATTTAAATTTTAAGTAAAATTGCATTAAAGATTTTATTTAGTGCTTGAGTTGTTCAATTCAGTATGGGCTAATCCCTGTATTTATATGATGTTGCCACCAGACCTGGCATGAATTGGGCCCCAGAAGCCCCATGCCAAGGGAACACAGATTCATCTGTGTTCCCTTTTGTCACTGTGGGGGCCAACCTGGCCTGTCCCACGGCAGGCCTGTCTGAATGGGAAGAGCGGGGTCCTACGGAGACTGGCAGGAGCCAAAACCTGCCCTGGACAGCTTCATGGTACTTCACAGTGCTGTGGGGCAGACAAAGGCTTAAAAAAAATTGCAGGAAAATTTTCCTACAAAATAAAACCCCATCACAGCTCCCCTGTGTGGCAGAGGAGGACATATTTTGGTAACAGAGCAAATCTGGCACTGAACTGTGTTCTCCGTGGGGACACAGAATGGTGTGGAGCACCACAGCAATGCACTGCCAGTAGCCTGGTGTGGTTGCCGCCGTGCACAATACGCCTCACTGGGTAACACAGCCAAGCAAAGGGAATATAAGACACTTTGAAATGCCATCATAAAACAGTTACAACTGTGCAAACTGAGGAGCACTACACCTACACTACAAAGAAAATTAACTCTAC
Organism: Paroedura picta; assembly: GCF_049243985.1. Taxonomy (NCBI): domain Eukaryota; kingdom Metazoa; phylum Chordata; class Lepidosauria; order Squamata; family Gekkonidae; genus Paroedura; species Paroedura picta. The sequence continues at coordinate 57,012,975 of NC_135374.1, forward strand.
TAATTGATTAGTTCTAATTGTTGCTGATGCTGTTGCTATTGCTAATTGATACAATTATATGTTAATGGTTCTCTGTAAACTGCCCTGACCCCCCAGGGAGGGCGGTATATAAATGTAAGAAATAAATTAAATAAATAAATGCACTATTTGTGCGTTCTGAAAGCGTATAGCCATCTACTGTTAAAAATAGGATGCTAAGCTAGATGGTGTGAGGCAGCAGGGCTAAAATTATATTCTTAGGGGACTCCACATATAATGTTTCCCTGAAAATAAGACCTACTCCGAAAGGAAGACCTAGTGGTACTTTTTCATACACCGCTAGTATAAGCCCTCCTCCAAAAATAAGACCTAGCTCTAATTGGCCCTGCCTCAATCAGGCCACTCCCACTCCTACCCACCCAGCCGGCCAGGGGCTCTCTGCTGGCATTCCAGGCAGTTTGCCCCTGGACACTCCCCAGGACACATGCAAGTGTCATTTAAATACTGTGACGCTGCATGGAACCGGTTCCTAGTCGCAGCGCCATTTTCAAAAGTCAGGGAGGGGAAGCCTTCTTCCCCCCAAGAGCTCAGGCGCAGATTGGGGGCAGGGGAAGAGCACCTGGAGCTTGGGCGCTAAGAGGAAGCTGGGCAAACTCTTCATCTCCCGTCTCACTGCAACCAGGAGGATTTCAGTGGAAAGCATTGGATCCAGCCGGGGGGGGGGGATTCCCTTCTCCCTTGCGCCAGATTTCCCTTCCCAGAGAACCCAGTGACAGTCCCCAGGCTGGCATCCCCGCGCACACCCCCTGCATGGATCTTGGGCAGAGATGGACTGAGTGAGAGCCAGAGAGTTCGCCCAGCTTCCTCTTAGCGCCCAAGCTCCAGCTGCTCTTAGCAGGTGTCCTTCCAGCAGTTTGAGCAAGGGGGACACGGGCTCCCCTGCAAAGACAATCCACCATTTGCCCTACATGGGCATTGGATTTATCATTAGGACCACCACCCCGCCCCCAATCTGCACCTGAGCTCTTGTGGGAGGAAGGCTCCGACAGAGCATTTAAGTTCTTGGTAGACTGAATCAGTATCAAAGCTGGAACATAGAGTCTGTATAAGAGGACATAATTATATAAGACAAGATAGATACCTATACAAAAGAATTGCAAAATAGGTGCTGGTCGGCAGCTGAACAGAAAACACGGATTCTATCCAGGAGTTATCTGGCTTGGCTGGGAAACTTTGCACCTCTTTGTATCACTTGCTCTCCTGCCTTACACCTTAGCCCCCCTCCCTTATTGGGTCATCCCTATAAGTATCGTCTAATGTCTATTGTGCCTTTATCTCTGCGAAGTGAGTCTTGGCATGCATCAGTATTTTCTATCGTCTGTTCAATAAAGCTCTTCTTTGGATTTTCACCTACCCTGAAATCCTGGATGTCTCTTTATCATGGACTTTACTAACTGGACTTTGCCTGATCCCTAACACTATTGCTCTACTACAAGGCAAATACAGCCCCACAGAGTGCAAATGAAAATAACCACAAACACAGCAACACAATGTTTTTTGTTATTATTTTATTTGACAGGCATTTACAACGTTCCATTCATATACCTAAAAACATAAAAATAGACCTTCTTTTAGCTTATAAAAGAAATATATAAGAACCTTTGACATTGACAGGTCATGACATTATGTACAAGAACAATGGCACCCTCCAAGCACAGGACGTCCAGCATTTCACAGGCTTACTGTATTCCACTGGGGACAGCTAAAACATTGTTATGTCTAATAAGTTGGTACACAATTGACTTGAGTTTAAATATAATGAGATACATAGGGTGTAGAAATCTCACTAAAGCTTTTTAAGAAAACAATGAAAATATAGCAAAAGTTCAGAGAATAAAACTTCCAAAACACTAGAGTAGTGCACAGAACCAGACAAGTAAGGAGTCCAATGTTGGCTGGGCCATCAGACAGCTGATGTTGCTGAGTAACTTTTTCTGCTCACGTCTCAAAATATAGTCACAGCTGATTGTATAAAATATAATTCCTAAAGCTATTATAAAATTTTAGGTTTTCAACGTACCTCCTAATGTGTCAAACATCAGTAGATACAAAAAGCGATCCCCCTCAAAAAAATCTCCCCTTTTGTGTAGGTCAAAATTAAAATGGAAAAACTATATAAATAGTTTCAAAGAAAAAAGTGCTTTTTCAAAATTATTTGGGAACCTACTGAACATCAGAGTTTAGTCACATTTTACCCTGTTGTAGATGTTTAAATAACATGTTTAAAATTGTAAAGAGTTTTTTTTTTTTGTTTAGAACATTGTTGATAGCCTATTGCAGTGGGGGGGGGGGAAATCTAGTAAGAAAGTAAAAGGATACTAGTTTCACATAGGAGAAGAAGTACAATGAGGTCAGTTTTTGGCCATAAAATAATCCATTTTACCTGAGCTCTAACTTCAAACACAGAGGATCAAACTCTTCCTAGATGTAATCCTGTTAATTCCAACAGAATTACAGCAGAGATTTGTTTAACCAACTTGGTTTCTCAGCTGTACACTGACATTGTTAAATCAATTCCAGTCTCAAACATATACAACTGTTCATTATATTTTAAAGCAACAGTTATCCCTAAGAGTTTCCAATTCAGAATTTTACTATAAAACCAACATAACCCATTCTAAAGGGCTATCTTACATCCTAGACTTGGAACAAAACTAACACTGTAAAATCCCCATCCCTTTGTGCCCTTGCATTTCAGGTAAAATACAGAAAAATATCTTTTCAAGTGTTTAATTTGGATCTCTTTTTTTAAAATAAACAAGAGTTTGGCATAATTTATGTAAAACTAGAACTTTCAACATTGACATTAAGTTAGACTAGTCACAGACCAAAAAAATCAACACAACATAAAATTCCAAGCTTCTTCACACACATTCCTAAAATATACATGTCACTGGATCCAGAGATCTTCCCTTGCACCAGTAAGCTTTATGAACAATACTGCACGCAAGAGATCTCCTGTGCCAAACAGATGTGTAGTGTTTTCAGTATTGAATGTTTGTTGAGGGGGGGGGGGAGTCTGATTCAAGGCTCTCCCTCACACGTTCCACAAGCTGACCACATCACACATCTGTTCAGCAATGCACACACACTGCAGGAACACCCCATACATACCCCAGGAAATTGGATGCAATTGATTTCCAACAATTCCACCTGTGGGGGCCCCTCAAGGAGGATGGTCCATGCATGGAAGTCTCTTTCTGTGCATGAATCACTTTCTGGATCGGAGTGAGAATCTCTGAACTTTAAAAAAGATTAAGAATCCTGCAGCTATGGAGTCTGAAAAGGCAGCTTCCTTGTTTAAGGAGATGAACTCATGACTGACATGTCACATATAAAGGTTATTAGCTGCTTGTGCTATCACTTAAACTAACTTGCTGCACATATTTTTAAAAAAACCCACAGCAATATGTTTTCTAGTAATATCTATGCATCCCATTTCAATATGCTGCCCTAGATGAGTTTAGAATAAATAAAGCCCTTGGTAATCTACAGAGAAGGACTCAAGCTCATTCCATTTCAAAATGTTGTTTGTTTTTTTTCCTTATTATACGTTACCTTAAAGGGGGGCGGGGAGGCTGTGTGGTTTGAACCAGTTTAGCTGCCATAACTGTATGTGCAAGTGTGCATTTTAAAAGAGCATTCTCCGCAATGTGTAAAGGGTGGGTTGAGGGCACAACTATGCCTACCATCTAACAGGGAAAACTAAAGCTCAGTGTTCAGTTTTCTGGGTGGCACAAAATCTTCACGACGAACCCAAATGACTTCTTTGCTGCCTTCCATACCACCATTAATTCCAGACAGAGCAGCTTGTTTCTTTAACTGAGCCATTCTTGAAGCATGAGAACCCATGGCATAGCGCCCTTTGTCTCCTTGGTACAACTGGTTGCTTGTAATGTAGGTTGCCTGCAGCTGCTCCTGAAGGTCTTTCTCAACCACTGCACCCCTCAGAGGCTCACAGTACTCATCGTCATCACTGAGAATGTCTGTTTCTTTTATGTCCTCTTGCTCCTCATATTGACCGAGGTCAAACTGTTCTTCTACCCAGCGGTCAGTGTCTTTCCCGTTGGGTGCCTGCTGAGATTCCTTCTCGGGACTGCCAGCAAAGACAGCATCGGAATCAATGGTGAATCTGTTCCGAGCTAGCCGCCGCCGCCTTCTCCCAAGGGACTTGCTTGGAGCAGACACTATACACAAAAACAGAACCCCAGAGGCTTTTACAAACTATTATTTTTCAAGAATAGTTAACAATTTTTACACCCATGCTTTCCACACAATTTTTTTCCTATTGGGGAAAAAATCCAGTACTCAACTTCTCAAACCAGGATAATGAGACATTACTACAGATTTCCCTCTCTATTAATGCACAATAATTCTGTGGCCTGCTATATTTAGTTGTTGTAATCACCCTGTGAAAATTTGGAAATCAGCATCTGTCACTTCAAAAAGACATATTAATGGGTTTACAGTATTTCTGTTGGAGACTGTTGTTAAATAGATTAGTAGTTCTAACAGCTGCTATTGTTATCTAATATGCAATGTACTTTCTGCTGGTTTCCCCATGCCTTCATAAAGTTACTTTTGTTTGGATGGGGGTTACCTGGCAAAGAAGCTATGGGCAATCTGCTTGGGGTTTCTAAGAGGTCACAGGAAAAGCTCAAAATTACTTGATCTTATTTTGAAAAAGAATTATCTGAGACAACTTGGAAAACTCTTATATTTGAGGCAACTTAGGGCGAGGTGTGGAGATCACTATGTCAAACTTAAGTGTTCGATATAGGATAAGCAGTTAGCAATGCTAAATACATCTGCTACAAAACATGCATTCTATGCACCATGTTTATAGCATATTACAGAACATATTACAGCATCTTCAGTATAGGCTACAGACTATCCTTTCTGATGTGGAAAGAACCAACTTTGCAGTTAAATGGAGACACGGAGAGAATGTGGACTATGATAAAATAATATCCCTAGGAGTGGGCTCACAATTCTTATGACTCCTCGCAACATGAAGTACTAGCATTTGGAGTGCCTGTGCTTATATCCAGTCGATTTTGGATCACAGAGTTGGGTACTTCATGTTTTTAAAGATGGTCCATGTGTTTTGGCCAACAAATGGTGAAGGATGTGGGGGAGAAGAATACAGGATGAGGCATGCAAGTCTAAAATCTACTTCCAGCTGCAGCAAGGCAAAGGATTCCAGGAGGTTAACAGAATAGATAGAAGAGAAGGATGTACAATGTAAACACAGTTCTGGTCTGATTGATTGAAAAGGAATTAATAATTCTGAAGGCCCTAACACAAAAATCCCAGAGCTGAAGCTACATCACTAACAATTCAGGTTTTAGAAAGGGAAGAGTGAGAGTATATACAGTTCAAAATCTCTTGAGGCAAAGATACAGAAATTTAGGAAATGAGAAGCCAGCAGGAAACGTTTGAGGCCCTGAAGTCTTGTCTTTCCTTGGAGCTCCTCATTAACTGTATAAAACTCTGAGGTACAGAGGTTTGCAGAAGTCACGCTGTGAATGTTATTGGTCTGTTAGAAAATAGGACATAACATCCAGGAGACAAGGTTAATTTTCTAAGATAGAGGCAGTATAGATATCCAGTAAAGCAGCGTGTTTTTCTTTTCAAATAATTTGTATTGCCTAGGGTTTTGAATTCGTATGATTTCCCATTTTCTTTGCTGAAGGTCAACTGAAACTATAACTATCTCCCTGAAGTCATATCTGTTATCTACCTCAAACTGCAGGGGAGAAATCCAAAATCAATCAGTGCAGGTCACTGGAGAAATTACTGTCTACTGAAGCTAGCATATCAACAATCTTGGAATTCTTCTCTTGACTCAAAATCTCCTATTATATATGTATTTCTATATCAAAAGAAGTTATTTGAATAGGTATTCTTACTTAAATGAATTTAAAAGTTTGCCTCTTGGTAAAGCATCCAGTGGGCATTAAAGAGAGTCCCACCCAGATATCTTAAGCTTGTAGGATGTTTGTTCCAGTTGTAAGGAATCCTACCCATGTGTATTAGAAGAGTGAAGGGTGTATTCATGGAGAACATGAATCACTAGCCCTACATTTGTATGAAGAAATTCAGATGTCTTATGATAGTGGTGGTTTACCAGGATCTTGAAAATGTGTAACCCTACAGTACCTGCCCTGTTCATAGCTGGCCTTGCACCTTTTAGAGCACTCAATCTTTTTCCTCCAAAAGGAACATACTGCTGGGATGTAGGCAAGCTTTCAGTTTTAAGGAGTTGCCTTCTGTGTTTGTCACGTAGAACCGAATGTACAGTCTTCAGAAAATCCTTCCTATGTTCTGGTGAACTGAAAAGGGGGAAAAATAATTTGAGTCAGGCAACAAGCTAACAACAGAGGTTGTGTTCATATTTTACTATCTTCAGTCCAAATTGCAGCTCACAGTATTCACTGCATCTCCCTTCTGAACAAAATGATGTCAATATTCTGATTTATCACAGTGGAAACAGGGACCCAAATCCATGCCCTCCTCTTTATCCACATTAACTATTAATGCCTTTTTAAGAGATAATGATTAAAAAGCAGCACTGTTTTACCTGCAACAGAGGTGGAATGACCTCTCCGGCCTGCCCTCAGACTCTGATTTCACATGAACTATCTCACAGACAGAATTAGCTTCTGCATCTGGAAATACAGAGAAGAATATTTTAATAAATGCAATTTCAAGCAGATAAGTATGAACCATATTATATCAATATAGTGAATGAACAGATTTCAGAAGTAATCTGGTATTGTGACCATTAGTTTAGTTTAATCATGGCAGTAGGGGCAGATTCATAAATTACACAGCAGTGAGGTTGTGCTGAAAACACAGCTATATGGTGCTGTCTCTATGGGAGTGAAATATTTGAAAATATCTTGCCATGTAAATCATCCTCATCAAAAGGAGCTCCTCTGTACCATGATGAGCATTCTTGGTACAAAGACTTTCCCCACACAGTAGGGCTATTTCATATGGTAAGCAGCTCTAAAGACAATGACATTCAGGTGCTGTTAAATACACAAGCATCCTTAGTTTAGATCAGTGGATCTCAACCTGGGGGTCAGGACCCCTTTGGGGGTCAAACGACCCTTTCACAGGGGTTGTAGCAGGGCGAGCAGCTTGGCTGTTGGGGTGGGCGCTGCCACTGTTGCCGCGTCTCCTGCAGGTGCTTGCACTCAGCCGCCACCCGCACCAGCAGTGCCTCCAGCGCAGCGCAGTCTCCCACCACCCGCTCCAGATGGCAACACAGCTCGGCAGGACAAGAGGCAGAACTGAACTGAGAAACCCCGGGGGAAAAACAATTTATATACACTCATGAACAATGGATCTTCATGCCATTGGTCAGTTTCAGTTTAATTTCTGTGAAAGAACACTTGCATAATTTTATAGTTGGGGTCACCACAACATGAGGAACTGAATTAGAGGGTCGTGACATTAGGAAGGTTGAGAACCACTGGTTTAGATTGTTGGCTGAGTTTAAATATAAGTGTAGCACTGGTTGCTTAAAGAATAAATCGCTTTATTGAGAACAGAAGCAACTTTGTAAAGATAACAGAGAGAAAGGCCTAACAATCATCTGAAGGCAAATAAAGAGGAAGTCTGCTAAACAGACAGGAAGCCTCCAATTGACCCTATCAGGACTCAAGAATAATAATTTGAAAAATACCGAGAAGTTCCTGATCCAAGTATGCTAACTACAATTCTCCTGTGATGCTTGCAGAATATTCTTCATATATGCTATTCAATCATGCATACTGCAGATCTTGCATACCCCCAAGCCCCTTCTCAAGATCTAGTGTGAAAAGTCCTTGAGGTTCATCTTCTTTGTACTTCTACAATGCTAACAACAACCACAGCTAATGGTGTGATTGGCTAAGCACTGCCAGAATGTTGCTTCCATTACTTTCAGGTTGACTTTGTATAGTGGCCTCACTCAAGTCAGAATGAAGTTAACACTAGTGCTTCATAGTCGATTGCCAAAGGAAAATAAGCATTCTTTTAGCAAATTTAAAAAGTAATTATGTCTGCATCTGTAACAGCTAAATGAAAGCTTACTCAAAGGAAGCCCTCCATAAATTATCGAGGACTTTTAAAATCACTTTCTAGTATAAGTTGTATGGAGTCCATTGCAGAGAGCAAAAGGGGAAGATGCACTAGCCTCACTAACTTTGCTAATTGCTTTACAGATTCATGTTGCTTTTTTGCTTGATGCTAGACTTTCAACTCCCTGGAGAAGAGCCTAATGCTGGGAGCGATCGAGGGCAAAAGAAGAAGGGGACGACAGAGAAGGAGGTGGCTGGATGGAGTCACTGAAGCAGTAGGTGCAAACTTAAATGGACTCCGGGGAATGGTAGAGGACAGGAAGGCCTGGAGGATCATTGTCCATGGGGTCGCGATGGGTCGGACACGACTTCGCACATAACAAAAAATAACAAGACTTTCAACTGCTCAGCAAAGATCCATCTCTCACGGCAGTGAATCTAACAAACACTTGCAGCTAGACCCCATGCAGTGCACACTAGTAGTTGACATTTCATAGACTTTTCTAAGCACCTCTGAACTATTCATTCTATTTTTCTGAACCTTAGGATAAGACAACAGAATTTGGTGTTCCAAGGTCTTCTATCAAACCAAAAAGACATATATTCATCAGTGAGCAGTCTAGAAAATAGATCCAAATAAAAGAAACAATTTTCCAAAACTACCTGCGCTTGCCAGTGCCCGAACCTGCAGAGCCTCTAGAGGTATCATATGACGAAAACGAAATGGGTCTGAGTCTTCATAGACTGAAGCCCTATGTGATCCGCCCTAGGAAAGGAGGGAGGGGGGAATGAACAGTGCTTGTAATGCCGACAATTCATTTCATGCTGGAGGCTTGAAGCAGATTAGGAATTACCTGCAAGATAATTTGTACTAAAAACACTGAAGTGTTGTGTTAGAAACAGGAAACAGGAGGATAAAACTCTTTCCTGATGGAATGGTAGCATATCCCTGTCAACTTCACAAGGAACAATATTGCTAGTCCCCAAACCCTAACCTTCCTTCTTTGCTGTATAAGGCACCATTTCATGCAAAACACTTGTGGGGAAAGTGTTGCCAATACGAAGCATAGGGAATTGATGTGACTCAGTCTACTAAATGTTTCTCACTGTTAGGCAAGTACTGAACAACAGTTGTCTTTTCACCCACAGTTCTGCTGAAGTAGCTGTAGCTGCCCAGACTGGCTTCTGCTGTGTAATTTATTGCAGAGCTTTTAGTGCAATATGGTTATGATGACTATTCAATGAATACAAAAGACTTTGCAGATGATCAGATAGTTCCATTACTTGACGTTACAGTGCTGAGCCCTGGCAGTCAAAAGGCACCCTGGTGCTATCTTTACCTGCCAATGGGAACATGTGGTGATGTGCCAAAATGCAAAGTGTGGCCATTACATTATTTTCCTTCCTTCTGTGGCAAACGAAATTTATTCTTTGAAATTAGGTTCAAGCCAAGACAAAAATATTAGAAATTTTCCCTTAATATTCCCCCCCTAATTCTCTCATCCTACCTGTGTTTGACAGATCCTTCCCAGCTCAGAGCACTACTTACTGTACAATAGGCCTCAGAATGAGAGGCAAGCAGCTTTTCCTCACCTTTAGACTTCATCTTTACCCTAACCCAGCTTCCTTCAACCTGATTAGAAAGAGCTGGTATGTCCTCCTTAGTCAATTTCCTTTTACCTTATAAAGACTAGCCCCTTTGGTGGCTCTACCCCTCAGAACTCTCATGAGATTTTAGCAGTTCCTATAGAATTTTAGCAGTTCCTATTTCACCTGCATCTTAGCTGCAACTTATCCTCTTGACAGCCAGTGTGGTGATTGTAAGCTGCTTTGAGGCTCTCTTAGGTAGTGAAAAGCAGGGTATAAAAAACAACACTACTTCTTGTTTTTCCACCAGAGGCTGGCTTCCAGCAGATTGTCAGGCAGGGAGCTGTTAAATGGGTATTCAGCTGTTACATGATTGTGGTACTGACTTGGTGATTGGATGCTGAGGGTGGCTCCTTGGATCCCCTTGGAGCTGGGGTGCCCAGCATTCCCTCAAGTCTTTTACAGATCCCAGAAAATGTCTTTTAATGTTAGGATTTGTAAGGGTCTGAGATGATGGTGCTTTCTATAACTGTACAAGACAGACACACAAAAAAGTCCTCCCACTGGTGCAACGGCCTCAAGATTTATCGATGCATACTCTGCGGGAAAGAGTACAACTGCACTTTCTACGCCAAAGGCCTATGGGACAGAATATAATTTTACGGGAACGACAAGATGTAGCAAGCCTCGAGATGAGACCCCCTTAAGAAGACTGAAAGCTCATATTGTTTTATGTTTAATGTTATACTGTATTCTATATTTCCATTTTTATGAAAAAGGGGAAGCAGTGTCTCTTTCTCTCTTGTTTTTTTTGTCTCTTTTCTTTTGTAGGCATATAGGTAATATAATCATTAGTGCTGAAAATGTAAAATGGGGTTCTCCCCCCTTATTTTTTCTTTCTTCTATTAGTGTATTGTCCTAGGACTAAAGCCTACACTGACTTGTAGAAAATGTTTAATGTTAAGCTTTCAACTTAAATCTGAAAATATATCTGTTAGGATGGTTCTTAGAATGGGTCAAGCATAAATTGTTTTGTAGATGTATCAGAACCAAGGATAAGGAGAAGCTATAGAAGACTGAAAGCTTATATTGTTTTATGTTTAATGTTAAGCATTTAATCTAAACCTGGAAATCTTATTATTCTCTGTATTAACAACACATACTGTATTCTACATTGCTACTTTTATGAAAAAGGGGAAGCAGTGCCTTTTTTCTCTCTTGTTTCTTTTTCTTAGTAGGCATATAGGTAATATAATCGTTAGCGTTGGAAATATAAAATGGGGCTTTCCCCCCTTATTATTTTTTTTTATTATTGGTGTATTGTTATAGGGCCAAAGCCCATATTGATCTGTAGAAAATGCAAAGCTCTCAACTTATACCTGTCAGGATGGCTCTTAGAATGGGTCAAGTATAAATGGTTTGTAGATGTATCTGTATTAAGGATAAGGAGAAATTATGAAATCCTTTTGTAATTTTTTTTCTTTGTACATCTTTAAGGCAAAGCCCTACTTTCCTCTCCCTTCATCAGGGTATTGATACAGGGCCAAAACTCATACTGTGCTATAAGAAATGTTTAATGTTAAGCATCTAACTCAAACCTAGAAATATCTGCTAGGATAGCTCTTAGATTGTATCAAGCAGTTAATGTGAGGTCTACGATCTCTCAAGTAAGTTGACTAATAATAACTTTTCTTTTGTATACCTAAACAGGCCTTTTTTTTTTTTTAAATGTAGTGGAAATGTGGACGGCTCTTAGACTCATGGCTCTTAGAGTTTTGGGCAAAAGTTTATATCACTGTGGAGTCAATGTGGGGTCGTATATTCTCAAATGATGATTATATTTCTATCTTTATGAAAATAAAAAAAATCATTATAAAAAAAAAAAAAAAAGTCCTCCCACATATACCCCATTCTCTATATCTGTTGCAAGTATACAGACAGGAAGGAGTCAATTGCAACCACAAACAATTAAGAGTTGTGTTTTTCATTGTTAGAATTTTATTTCTTTTTAATTTAGTCATTTAGTTAGTGCACTGCCCACTAGGAGATATTATTAATCAACCCTCCCCATATATCTTCCTGATTAATCAAAGCAGACTAGCTACGAAATTATTTGTTTCATCAATTACAAACTTACCAGTTTTTTCTTCTGTTTGGAACCATCTTTATATACAAGAACCACAGCAGTTTTGAATACTAGAAAATGCAAAAACATATCAAAAGTCAATAATCTTCCTCAACCTTCCACACATGAACAAGAGAGAGAATATAATGCAGTAGGAAACAAAATGTGAACCGTTCATGGAGAGAGAGAAAGGGGGGGGGGGATCTGGTTTCATGAGATGTGCAATAAATTCAGCTGCTGCTTTCCTGAAGAGGAAAAAAGAGCAAGGACGGGTTTGGTAAGTTCACTGTTTCTGGGAGTGGGATCCATGTATTCTGCTCTAAGCTCCTTAGAGGAAGGACAAAAATATAATGGGAAAACACAGGGTGCATACAACAACAAGCAATTAGTAGCTTATCCAAGATAACAAGTGATTTGTTTTCATATGAAAGCTAAGTTCATTATGGGCAGTGTGAGAAAGCCCAGGAATGCTGAGAGCAATGACAGGGCCCAGATAATATCTTAAGTTGGGGGCCTCATGAAGCCTCTTAGTATTCCTGGGACTGTCCCTACTCTTTTCAGTTAGCAGAGACAATTGGATACAGACAGGTGTATTCCCAAATACCCCAATGGCTATAGCAATTGCTAGAAATGTTAGTCATTTATGATATATCACAATATTTTAATTATAGATATTGCTATAACCAATGTAGTTGTTGTTATTATTATTATTATTATTATTATTATTATTATTAACAATTTTCCAACCTATCTTGTGAGAGTTAGGGCAGATAAAAGTAGAGGTAAAAATATACAAAATAAAACGTTAAGACTCTAACACCTCGAATAATAATCAATTTACTGAATACTACTGACATACTGTTTATTCAGTAAATTTTTTACTCAAATCACAATGTTACAGTAAATACTATTTTGGTTATTTAAATGACAAGCATGTCCTGGAAACAATATCATCTACTTTATTTCTTGGAAAATAATACCTACCAAATGCCGCCAGTTCAGGTTCCTTCTTCCACTTCCCAAGAGACGCAGGAGGGTTAAGCCAGATGACCGTGGTATGCAAAAGCAAGTCCCCCATAGAAAGATCTGCAACCTGCCAATGGCCAGAGATTTAAAAAGGCAATGCTGAACAAGACACTGGTTTAATAATGGTTTGAATCTTTGAGCAATTGCTGGGATATAACACTAAGTATGCATCTCTAAACAAAAGTGTCCTGTTCTGTGTGCAGCAGTTCAAGAAGTTGAAAAGTGTTCAGAGAAGGATGGCTAGGATGGTTGAGGGGTTGGAATTCATGTCTTACGAGGAAAGGCTGAGAGAGTTAGGTGTGTGGCACCTAGAGAAGAGGAGGACAAGCGTTGAAATGATAGCTGTGTTTAATTATGTTAAAGGTACACCTATTGGAGAAATTCAAATGAGTAGCCGTGATGGTCAGTTCTTAGTCTGAGGAAGAGTGCTTGCACTCGAAAGTTTACGCCTTCAATAAATCTTTGTTTGTCTTAAAGGTGCTACTGGACTCTGATTTTATTATGTTGGAGAAATGGCCAACTTGTTTACTGCCGCTTTAGAGACAAGGACTAGGAGCAATGGATTTAAATTATGAAAACGAGGTTCCACTTAAATATTCGAAAGCATTTTTGGATGGTGAGGGCTGTTTGTAGAAGGAATATGCTGCCTTGGAGGATGGTGGAGTCTCCTCCATTGTTAATTTTTAGGAGGAGATTGTCAGGAGTGTGTTATTTTTAAATCCATGAGAAGTTAGGGAGCTGGACTGGATGGCCCTTAGTGGCCTCTTCCAGCTCTGTAATTATGAAAGACTTTAACATAAGCCAAGTCAGAGTGGATGCTAATTGGGAAGCCAGGTATTCTGCAGGACATGAATAACTGTAAAGTTGAAGGTGCCCAGGTTTCTTTATTCCCTAGAGAAGAGGGATAAAAACCACAACAACTTCCCTAGTTAGTTTCCAGAGCACATGTAAAAATATTCCTTTTTCAGCAAACTTTTACTTTGTAGGAAGTGTTTTTGAAGGATTTTTTGTAGAAGTTTTAAACTAGGCTTCACTGATGCCTGCTTCCTATATTTCTTTGTATGACTGTTAAAAAAACCTTCCTCGTCTTTTCTTGTACATAATACTTGCTTCACTATTTAAAAAGCTCTCAATATGGTCACCAAATACAAGGAAATAATAAGAATTCCCTGTAACCCTACCATGTCTTATCTGGGCACTTCCTTTCTTATTTCTGTCTTGTGTTTATTATTTATACTTGTACTAGCAAGAAAGCCCATTGCAAGCAGGAATGGAATGGGCACTAGGACCCAGGGGACACTGGGAGGTGCAGATCTCTCTGTGTGTCTCTCTCCCTCTTGCTGGGTGTCTGTCGGTGTGCCTCGCAGCAGGAGGCATAGCAGGTAATTAGGGCTGGTTTGTAGGAGGGAAGGAGGGCTGGTGTGCAGTTTGGGGCAGCTCACTGTCTTTCTCTCTCTCTCCCTCCGACACAACAGGGGCGGCTCTCCCTGTATCTCTGTCAGCAGCTTGGGGCAACTCTCTCTGCCTCCCTTGCAGCAGGAACGATAGGAGGGAATGAGGGCTCGTGTTCGGTCCGGCACGGCTCTGTGTGTCTCTCTCTGTCTCTGGCGCATCTGATAGGAACGTGGCTAGCATCCAGGGAGGGAGGGAGGGAGCTGTAGGGGTAGGGCCAATCAGGGTGCAGCCAGCAATGCTTGGCTGCACCCTGATTGGCCCTATTCCAACTTGGACAGCTGGACACGTTCTACCCCCGAGGCTGTTTCACAAATATATAGCAGAACCATGGATAAGGATTTTCAATATTGCCTTAATAATACTGGTTGACTGAAGAATATATAGCCCCCTACATAATTTCTCTAACAATGGTGTCCAGGCACTTTTTGTTAAACTCTTCAATCTGGACACCTTTCCTCACAGTCAGACTCTGATACATCACAGAGAGTTTTATTGTAGCGGCTTAGTGGTGAGAAAAAACACAATGTTCTTTTCTGTTACAACTTCATACCTCTTTTGCATCAAAAAGCAGGTTCAGGATCTAAGCCACAATGAGCCATGGCTCAAATTAAATCCTGATTAATCCTCATCACATGTTATAACACATAAAACTTTTGAACTGTATTTGCCTATTTTATTTTCTGAGCTACTTTTTTTTACAAAATTTCCTCTTCATCGCCAAAATCACTAGAGTTTTGTGGAATTTGATCTATTCCTTCCATACAAGATTTCTTCCTCCCAGAGTACAGCTTCATCCTTGTGAATTGGGCAAAATACTTTCCCTTCAAGTACAAATAAGCAGTAGTTTGGGGTACCAACTTTATAGGAGAGTGCTTCCCAGAGATTGGGTGTTAATTGGATTACGAAGGACCCTTTAATTTTGAATATCAGCAGCCGCTATTTATTTTACAAAGTTAAGAACGTTTCTACATATTGGCCACAAATATATAGTTACTGCTTATATTTTTTCAGGCCTAAATTCTTCTATAAAAATATAGCTATATATAAATCACACAGATAAATACATATTTATCAATATGAATCTTGCAAACTTTCATAATAAGCCCCTACCTCTTTTTTGTCTCCTGTTTGTTCTGCAATAAGTTGATCAAACACAGCGCCATATTCTTCATGGATTTTCTGCATTTCATTGATATGACTGGCAACTTTGTTCATTGTTTTGATGGCCACTAAGAGAAAAGATTCCAACTGAGAGGACTAATTTGTAAAACACAGAACAATATAATACTTCTTAGGGAGGCTGAGAGGGTTTGAATGGCTCCACGTTTGGCTCACTTCCCAATTGCCTTGTTTGATCACGCAGCCAATGAACCAATGGGCCATCAGAAGCAACTAGAATTTGGCTCCTGATCTCCCACCTATCAGTGCTTATTTGGTGATGGTTGGGAGTCATGAGTTTACTCCGAGACGAACAGCAGAAAGTTAAGTTTTTTCTGATCTCCTGTCTTAGAAGTTTCGTAGGACATTAAAAGTACTGCTTCTGTCCTGTCCCATCTCGCCCCTGAAGAACTTCATTTTGCAATTTCACCATACAGCTATTTTGTGGGGAGGAACTATGGATAAACTATCGGTGGGTTGGCTTTATATTTGTTGGACAGCTTTTTTAATTGCTCAGTGTAATCAGAACATATCCCTCATCTACCAACAGATCTCATTATCAGTGTTGAATCAGGAAATCTGGATGCTGAACAGGATTGTTGATGATGATGATAATAATTTATTTTTATCCCATCCTTCTGTATCGCTCAGGTCGGGTAACAACATTAAAAACATACAGGTTAAAAATCAGTATCTCTAATGCTCCCCAGCTAAAATTCCTACAGGGTTGTTTTTTGTTTTAGTAGCTGATCTTCAGACTCTTCCAACTCTCTTCATCCTCCCTCCTGGCGGTGAGGCCAGCCTTTCTTGATGGATGATATTTTAGACCTCGCCCATAAGCCTGGTGCGATAACTCCACCTTGCAGGTCCTGCAGAACTGATTTAAATTCTGCAGGGCCCTAATCTCTCCTAGGAGTGCATTCCACCAGGCTGTGGTCAGGGCCAAAAAGGCCCTGGCTGAGGCCAATTTCACCTCCTTCAGGCTGGGAACTCTGGGCAGATGTTAATCCAAAGATCTTAGTGCTCTTGGGGGATTATAAGGTATAAAGCAGTCCCTGTCAGGGCTTGTGCTGCTGCATTTTAAAACAGCTGGAGTTTCCGGAGCAGTCTCATGGGGACTGAGATCTGGTCTGAGAAGGTACAAGCTGAATCACCTGGCATAGGTGGAAGAATGCCAGGCAGGCTAATCTTTGTGATTTCGGCCTCCATTGATAAGGAGAGGTCCAAAATCATGCCCAAACTCTTGACAGTAGGCACCAGTGTTAACTGTACCCTATCAAGTGTTGAGAGCTATATCACCTGTTTCTCTACATGCTGGCCCAGCCAGAGAAAGTCTGGTTACAATTTTAAATCTGAAAGTATACAAAAGGATAGGCAGTAGAAACAAAAATGAGAGGAAGTCAATCTGGTGACTACCTCATGTGTTACAGCAAAGATGGGGTCAACTGTTTTGAACTGATTGGAACTTTTCTGTATTATATTCTGAAGGACAACCACATATCTGAAAACTTGTAGCAACCATAATTTTATAACATCCCAGCAAACACAGACTAAAGTTTCAGAAACAATATTTATCAC
Organism: Paroedura picta; assembly: GCF_049243985.1. Lineage (NCBI taxonomy): Eukaryota > Metazoa > Chordata > Lepidosauria > Squamata > Gekkonidae > Paroedura > Paroedura picta. The sequence goes on from NC_135374.1 coordinate 57,030,015, forward strand.
ATAGTTTCACATAATATTATGTGAAATATTAAAACATATTACAAATGATGGCTGACCCATAATGGATACGCAGCCATCCATTTGTTATCGCAATGAAGTCCCAGAGAAAGGGTTGACAAAAATCAAACTTTAAATCTTATTATTGCATAACTTACCATCAAGGTGATAATGTTCTTCGCTGTCTGCATCAGTGAGAGCAAAAAGTTCTTTCAGCAGAAGAGGATATTTCAATATCCTCTGGATGGGTTTAATGAGGTAAGACTCTAATGTTGATGAATGCTGACGTCTGGGATTCTGAGCATCTAAGAATGCCTTAAATGCTGTATCTGTCTTTGCTGAATGAAAATAAAAAAATTAAAAACTCCTCTCGAGACATTATAACAGTTCTATTATATTTTAAAGACAATACAGATTATTTATGCATATATTGAATTTTATAGTCACTCAAGGCAATATCAAGTAACAATAAAACCAAACGCTCAATGAACTTTAAACTGTAGCTGGGACACGCATGAATTATAACATAATGGGGACTTTTTCACAAGGTGCATTAACTACAACAACAAAACAGAGAGGTAAGTGTGTATGTGGGAAAATGGAAGGAAAATAACTGGAAATCAAGAAGATGTGACTTGGTCAAAATGGATACAAGAATGTTTGATCCTTGGCTTATTTATTTAGACTTGCTTGTCTAAGGAGGAAGGAAGTGTAACAAAAAGACACATGGGCTGCATTTCAAAGTATTTCCTGTGTAATCATCAAAAGAAGAGCTCATCCACATAGAGCCTCATGAGCAATTTTGGGTAGTAACTGATAAACTGAAACAAAGCCCTGCCTTAAACTATAGCATTTTGTTCCAGTTCCAGACTCTTCAGTCTTCAAAGGCAGTCCCAATAGAGCCGTCAATTTCTTGTATATCAAATATGATTCAAAAATGAAATTCCACAGGCATATAAAGTCAAATCAAAAATTAATTTATTCTTCTAGTAGTCAATTCTCACAGTTTGGAAAAGTTTTCTCTTTTTTTTTGGACTGGAAACATTGAACAGGGAAGTAACCGCAGAAGAATCTCATCAACAAACATTACTCCGGAGGGAGAGTTTTATATCTTTAACTGCAATACCCTGGAACCAAATGAATTCAATTTAGAATGGGACATGAATTGTTTCTTATGAACTGATTGGTAACGCCTGGTATAATTAAATCGGTTCCCTCTTAATAAAGCAGTAAGTGGTGTTGGCGTGATCTGTGTCCGTGATCAAAACTCCCGGATTGACCCCTTGGCCCCGGACTGACCAATCGGAAGCACCTTCCGATTGGGCCCTCACCAGGACAGACCAGAGTTCCAGGGCAATCAGGAGAAATGGCTGCCAGTCTGCCCCTGACCACCGCAGGGAGAGGAGGTCAGTAGGGCTGCCAAGGGGGATGAGAACAGAGGCTTGGACAGGCTATGCCAGCCCTTTACGCCCCAAGGCTGTCCTAACTGTCATGTCCAACTGCAAATTGCCTCAGAACCCTGACAGAGCTGGCAGGAGGCTGGTGAGTGCTCTCCCTCCCCCCCTTCAGGCCTGCTGCGAAGGAGCCTCTGACAGCCCCTGACTGAGTGGAGGGAGGCCTTTCCAAGAGCAATGCAGGGTAGCCTGAGGGCATTCCTTTTGGGGGTGGGGAACTTTCCCCTTCTGCCAAACAGTTGGCTGACAGGGAGGCCACAGAAAGGCCCCTTCTCACTTAAAATACTGCTCTGGCTGGGGTTGGACACAACCAAGCCATGTTTCTTTCTTCTTTACAACTCTCTGCAGATTTGAGGCCACTGCACAGCGTTATTCTGCAGACGAAACTGGTTCTTTTCTCTCCTGATTCATCTGCACAACAACCCTGTGCAGTAGGCCTCAAGTCTTTCAATTCAACAACAACCTGTGTGGGAGGCCTTAAATGTTTCTTCTCTACCACAACCCTGTCCAAAGTAGCCCTTTCTGCCTGGGGAGCTGATCTTTATACTCTGCAGGTGAGCTGTAATTCCAGGAGCTCCCCAGGCCACACCTGTAGGTTGACTACCCCTGGGTTGGAAATATTCCTGGAGGTTTGGAGGTGGGACATAACTCACAGGTTGACTATTGTGGGGAGACGAAGGGAAAAGGTGTTTGTAAACCGCTTTGAGACTCCTTTGGGTAGTAAACAACAGGGTGCAAAAATCCATTCTTCTTCTAAGAAGCAACCATGAAAGAAGCATGTAGGCACATAACATTTTATCAACAGTGAAAAAATGGAAAAGAAGGAACAGGGTGGACACCTGTGTACTGTGACTACCCCATGTGTATTAGGGCAGAGGGGCATTTCGGTGTCTGTGGCCTAATTCACACAAGAAGGGAAGTGACACAGAACTGGGAGGAATTGGTTGCCATATAATCTTCCCCTAAGAAGAATCTCCAGTCTGATTTTCCCTTCACATATCTGAAGACATGGCTTTGGAAGGCTCATCTGTAACCACTATGCCCAAATGTCAGTCCTCTCCCATACTCAATGAACATTCCACACCACAGGTTTTTGACACCCATATCTCCACATCCATGCCCTCGTTTGCCACCACAACCTCCCACACAACACATACATTCAGCCCCATGCCCTTACAGACTGGACAACTCCTCCCCTTCCTCTTCCCACTGCCAAGTTATAGCGCCCGTTGTAACTCTGGTCTGTCCTGGTGAGGGCCCAATTGGAACGCGCTTCGCCACTTCTGATTGGCCCCTCCACTTGTCAGTCCAGGGCCAAGGGGCCAATCCGGGAGTTTTGATCATGGACACAGCCCATTCTGATTGTGTTCTAATAATTGAATACTAGAAGAATAAATGACTATTTGATTAGACTTCATATGCCTGTGGAATTCTATTTTCAATCATATTTTATAGTCTTCACAGGCAGCCTCACATTCCAATAATCATTCTAGAGCATATTCCAATAATGTGTTATAGATGTTATCAGGATATGCACCACAGGGGATCTTTCACCAAGGCTGCAGCTGGATACCATGACTTGCCTTATATAATACAAGTATGGGGGCAGCAAAAGTCACAGAGGGGGAATCCCCCCCCCAATTGCTTGACCAATATAACTCCCTTGGAGCTCAGCCACAATGGTGGTATCTGGGAGCTACTCAAGTCCAGAGGGGCTACTGGGCTCCACTGCTTCTTGGATTGGGCTTGGAGGGGCTCCCAGGCTCCACTACAGACTCAGCCAGGCCTTCTGGTAGCTCCCACACTCTGCCACTTCTATGGCTGAGCCTGGAGTAGTTCTCAGATTCCACCACTAAAGCCAAGCTCAGAATGGCTCCCAGGCCCCACCACAGCTGTGTCCAGGGCTGCTAGCAACTCCACCTCCATGGCAGGTCTACCAGCAGCTTCTTGGCTCTGCTATCGTGGCTGGGCCCACTGGTGGCTTCCAGAATCTATTGCCACTGCAGCGCCTTGTCCTTCTCCAGCTGCTCAACAGTAAGTGTGTTTTCTTTTCAAGCACAGACAACACTTTATTGAATTCAGGGGGATCTAAATCATACCTCAGATTTTTCTGGAAACTGATAGATTCCCCTAAGTCTACAGAAAAACCTTTAGGGGTAAGTGTAGCCCTGGCCCACAGGTTTAGCTATCTTCAGACGGGGTCCACACTTTCACTTAAACTTCACAGAACAAAAGCAGTAAGTATCCAGGTGTCAAATTAAGCAGGACTGAAAAGTTCTGTGATTAGCTTTCTCACCATTCTCTCTTCCACCATTTAAATACCCTCTCTAAAGCTGCACCAGTGCCTGTCTCCATCCTCCACCGCCCATGCAGCTTTGAATTAATTATTTTAATAATGGAAGGGGCAAGGGAGGAAAGAATTTCTCGCACAACTCTTCTCTGATCTTTGGAACATCTGCCTGGGTTGCTAATTAGCATTTAAAAATCACAGACATCCTAATCACAGGTCTAATTTGATGTATAGTTCACAGCTATTTAAAAGTGCTGCTCTGTGGAGGCTGCTCTGAACGGTGCATGAATCAGGTCTCAGCTCAGAGTCAAAATAAATTAATACCTTCAGCATGTAGCATAATTGAAAAGTTTGGCTGAAGATAAACAAAGCAATAACAAGAGCAGGTGGGAAGGATCGGCATAGCCCATCTGAAGCCAGAGCACAGTTACAAGACAAAAGCACCACTTTCCCACCCACTCATTGTCTCCCCACTGCAGTTTGTTTCCTCCTGCCAGTGCATTGTAGAGAAGAGGGGGGCACTGGGTTTTCAGCTCACAACGTGATCACAACTGTACAGTTCTAAACTCAACAACTTAATTTTGTAGGGATATGGGGAACAGTATTATCCTAATTTCTTTCTTTTATACTTGCCATCTTAAAAAGAGTGTGGTTTTAAAAAAATCTATTGCTGATATTCTATCAAGAGATGTCTTCCACTGAAGTACCAATGTTGCTTCTCTTAAGAGTACTCTTCAGCCCTCCCAACATGTCACCAGAAATTACTCTCTGTACATTCAGTATCACCTAGACCCTTCAGGCTGTGCTGAGCAAGTCTGAATCTTAAGAAAGTTATATTTAAAAATCACAGTTTGTTGAGGCAGCTCTTACCTTTCACAAGAACTTTTGGGACCTTTGTGTGACTGGCGCAGAAGGCACTGTACAGCTTGAAACGGTCAGCATAATAGAGAAAAGACCCGCCCAAGGAAAACAACACTTTCTAGGATCAAGAGAGTATAAATGGAGTATTAATTTCCCCTTCAAGAGGCTGTATGAAATGTGCAATACAATGTGCAGAAGAAATGTCTTTTCTCCCTTTTGAGAGCATTACAGGAGCAAGGGAAATTTTGTCATTCTGAATATACTGTCTTGACTGTCAAGCATATCCATTAGGAAACCACAGGCTCTAGAATTAAACATGTGAGAGAGATCGCTTAATACAGATTAGCGCTACTTAGCACATGTCTCATGCTAACTGATTGAATAAAAGGACCATTAAAAAGAAAAGATTGTAAACAAAGAGCATTTTAATTATGAATCCACATACATTTATCAACCCCTCAAATTTTTGCAAACTCAACATGGACCCATTTTATGATAGATGAAAGAATTCTGGCCTTGTTCATAAATTTATTTCCAGGGACAAGCAGGCCTTTCTAATTCTGCAGGAGGGATTAGCACCAAAAGAGAATCATCATCTTTTGCCTCCAAGGAGAAAAGGGCTAGTGGCCATACACAGAAAGTGGTTTGAAGACAGACTAGCTATGCTAGATTGAATTTATTATTTATTTAACCCACAGTCCTAGAGAGGACCCACACCCTGGAGATCATTTACCACATGATCCTGCCTTCTTGTTAAAGACAGACAAAAGTTTTTAAAAATGTAAACTGGAAGTACAATGAATTATAGAATGTACAAATACCATCATATATATGGGTAACACTTGAAGAAATACTTAGTCAATTTTTCAGCATTACTGATGATGGTTCTTTACTATTTTAATACTAGTAATAAACATTTCTTTTAACTTGAAAAGAAACAAACAGAAGCCAGAAAAGTTACAAGCAAGCAGCTTTTCTTCATGATTTTTTTCATGAAGAATTGAGCACATTTTACTGTTCTGAATAATTTTCCCCCAGGATTTTCCAGGAAATGGTGCACTTTAAGCTTTCCTGAAGAAAGGTCTTATGCAATAATATTTCTGTTATTAGCTCTTTCTTGACAAACCTTCAAGTGTGAAATTGTATAGTAAGTTCATATTGCTTTGTTGATACAGGAATTATCTATGGATCAAAATGGCATTCATTGTAGCAACGATGAAGTGTGTCTTTTTTTCTAACTAAAACATCTAGAATCCTACTTTGTTAATTATTTGCAGAAACAATCAGAAGTAATAATTTTCAAAAAAGTTGGGCGGAAAACCCTGTTCAGGTAATATGGTTGCCAGTTCCATCTGCTGGCACTGCTGGTAGGGAATGGGGAGTACTTTTGGGAGTGATGAGATGTGCTGACATCACCAGAAGTGACATTGGCACATCAGATAGGGATGCTCTGGCTTCTGGGAAAAACTCTATGGTAGAATTTTCTTCTAACCACAGAGTTTTGCCCGAATACTAGAGTGTCACCCCACCCCCACAAATCACTTCTGGTGAAATCAGCACATTGCATTAAAATGCTACATTCTTCCAGTTTGAGGTAAGTTGAGGGGGCTGGAGTGGCAAGATGCATCTGGAAATCGGGGTACCCCCACTTGGACCAGTGGACCTGGCAAACCTATCAGGAAATTACTCTTATTTAGTACCATTTTAAGTTAGAAAACAGATAACAGATCTGCAGCAAGGCTTACTTTAAACTGGTCGACTTTTTCAAGTTTTTCCAGGTCAGGGATCAACCTCACCCCATCTTCAAGAGTCTTCAGAAATTCTACTTGAAATGCTACCATTTCAGTCAGATTTCCAAAAAGAATGTCAAGCTGGTGAGAAAGAAACATTTCAAAACTGAGTTGGGCATCAAAACATTAACAAGACTTGTTTGGACTCATAATAGTCAACAATGTCTTATTCTAAATTTTAGGAATAGCATCAACAAACTTTTGTGAATAATGTCTTGCAAAGACAGAAACCATACCTCTTCCTGAGTCAGGAATGTTTCCTTTTGCAGAGGTTTCAGGTATCTCTCCATTAAACAATTTAAGTCCTAGAAATGAAAAACTGTTGTTTTAGCTGCATTTGCAACCAGATTTCTAGAAAAATTACAAGCTTCTTCAAAATATGCCTGACATGAGTATTATCAACATATTGTCATTTTGGAGGGATCAATTAGCCATTATTTGTAAATGGAACTTTCAGTTAAATGTATTGGTCTGACCTATTCTGTTAGTCCTCCTAACATTTACCTTTACTAAAGCAATAGTCCTGTACTTCCAGTGATATGCCATTTAAAAGATCATTTCATAAAGCAATTTGTATTTTCATTTCCCATACTTATACCCAGTTTTCAAAGCAATTTATTTATTTATTAGATTTTTTAAAATCACCACTCACCTGAAGAGTCTTGTGGTGACTTACAACATTAAAACCAGTAAGGTATAAAACAAAATGAAATAAATAACGAATACAAAACATTAATATTAAAATACATGATCATCACTATACTGAAACAGCCCAAACATCTGGTTACCTTCCAAAGGCCAACCTAAATAATTCAGCTCTGCATGCTCTGCAGAAGTTAAGCAAATCTAGCAGGGCACAAATGTCATCTGAGAGTACATTCCGCAGGGCAGCTGGGTGACCTTGGGCTCGCCACAGTGCTGATAAAGCTTTTCTGATTGAGTAATGATATCAGGGCTCTCCCAGCCTCACCCATCTCACAGGGTGTCTTGTTGTGGGGAGAGGAAAGGGAAGGGTATTGTAAGCCACTTTGAGACTCCTTTGGGTAGAGAAGAACAGCAAATAAGAGCCAACTCTTCTTCATAAAGTGAATTGCAGTAGTCCAATCTGGAGGTGATCATTGCCTTTTATATATGACAAATGGGGGATTTTCAGGGAACATCTAATTTTCCCCTCACTACTGTTCTGGCAGGGCACTAATAGTCCCTCACCTTATCCTGCTTCCTTCTCTTTTTACCCACTAGCAAACCTACCTCTATCTGCTCCCCTGTCTTCAGTTCTCCCTCGTTCCCTTCCCCCAGGAGAACAATTGCCAAGTTTCTCAGTAGCAGTCACCTGGTCCAGCAAGGATTTGAGTGGGGCAACTCATTTTCTCCTGTATCCCTTTCCCCATATTAGTTCCTCTTTTTTTTTCCTCTTGACAATTCTTATACCCTCACTTCTCCCCAATTACTTGTCTTCTTCTCATTCACCAACCAGCCTGCCTCTTATTTGCCCCCAACTTCAGCTATACTATTTAAGTATTTCATTTATACCCCACGTCTCCACAACGGGGACATTAAGCAGGTTACAACATTCTCCTGTCCTCCATTCTGTCTTCACAACAATTCTATGAGGTAAATTAAGCTGAGGATATATAACTGTCCCGCTGTCCATATCACAGTAATGGATTAAAACATGGATCTCCCATATCCTAGTCTGCAGGTGTAATCATTACACCACCCTGGCTTTTGTGGGGTGGCCACTGTTGAGCAACCAGTTTCAGGTAAGTCAAGCCTGTCATATGGTAGAAAGTAAGGATGGGCCCAAACTGGAAAAATGTGGTTCCCTTTGGTTTGTGGTATGCTTGGTTTGTGGGTCACAAATGTTTAGGAACCAAAAAGTTTGTGACACAGAACAGCTCCTCTCCCAGCATGCTAGAGATGCAAAACTTGCAAGGAATCTCCAAGTGACTTTCCCCAACCTGGTCTCCAGGTTTTATACAGGGTCCTAATTATACCCTTCCCCAAAGGAGGTGTCCCTCAGGAATGTGCTTTCTGGAGAAATGACGGGCAGTGGTTCAGGAGTGTATAGAACAGAACCTGCACAAGCCAGAGACAGCTCCACACAATTCTCCTCTAGATACCCTCCAAGTTATGTGCATATTGGATTTAGGGATCTGTGTTATACCTCCCTAGGAGATGCTCCCAGGAAAGTGCTTTTCAGGGAAATGTCAGACACAGGCTCAGAAGTGTATAGAATGGTCCCTGCACAAGCTACATACATCAAGCACGCTGGAAACCACCTCTCCTTCGGAAGTTTGATAAACATTTTGACTGAGCAGAGACCCTGTCTGGAAATGTATCTATTCATAAATTGCCACAAACTACTTGAAAGTCTATGGAAGGTCCATGCTGGTTGGCCAGCCATGAGCTGGCTGAACCTCATCACAAAATGTAGTTCATGAGCCAGTTCATGCTTATCTCTATAAATAAACAAATGTATAAAATAATAAAATCAACCTTTATTTTTATAATCTTCCCTTTCTAAATGCTCAGGTAACAATATGGGATAACATCAAAAACACTTATAATATACACAATAAAACATTTTATAATTCAGTTTGCCTCTAACTGGTTTAAATTTGGGGGGGGGGGCAGATGCTTAGTAGGCAGCTCTAGAAGACCGATTATGCAGGGGGCAGGAAATCTGGGGCAGCCGTGATTGTACACAATGCTGCTGCCATCCCAGCCATGGCCTGGTACAGCACCCCAGAAAGCCTGGAATGTTGCGGGTACCAGCAGGGGATGGGTCAGGCCAACGCCATGCATAATTTGCAGAACCAGGCCCAAGCCCCTCCCCCCAACCTACAGTGTCCCTGCAGGGACACTGCACGCCCCTGGTTGTATTAAGAATCAGATATTTTGATTACTATTAAATAGTTTCCCCCAAAAGCAGCTCACCTTGACATAGGTGCGTTCTGTTTCAAGGAGCTCACAAATAACCTTGCGCAGCTTATCAGCATCAGTTAGCTGTCTTACGGCTTGCTGGGGACCAGTAAATTCCTTAGGATTGATACTAAAGTCGGATGGATTCATCTCATGAAGACTGCGACAAAAAGCAGCAACTTGTTCCGTACTCTTTGAAATTAAGAAACATACAAAATTTATTAATAATTATATTATAATAACCATCAATAATGATGATAATAATAATAATCATCAAAATCTGTAAACTGGGCTATTATCACATAGCTGGTCCAAAACGCAGCGGCCAGGGCCCTCACAGCAACACCATGGAGGACCCACATTCGGCCAATTCTCCATCAGCTACAGTGGTTGCCAGCTGAATTCTCTGTCCTGGCCCCAACCTGGTGGAATGAGCTCCCAGAGGAGATCAGGGCCCTGATGGAGCTAAAAGAGTTCCACAGGGCCTGCAAAAGGGAGCTCTTCCACCACTCGGGGCGGCATGGCTTTTCCACCCCTCGCTGCCACTGCCCGCCGTCGAAAACAGCAAAAGGAAAAATTAAAACCTTTCTTTCCAAGCATTTTAATCCCAACCTGATATTAAGTTCCAATCTAAAATTAAGTTTTTAAAAAATCACTAGGAGCTTGAACAGTGCACATATATTAGATATGGAAGACATGACAGCTGTTAATGTTTGAACACATTTGATTCAGGCCTTAAATGAAGCTGCAAACTCTGCACATGGGCTTTACACCTAAAAAAAAAAAAACTTCACCCATTTCTTTGTGCAACCTTCTCCATCTTCAGGAGCATCTCTTCTTTTGATGGATTCATTTTACAGAGAATGATATATATATTTTTCATATATTTAAGGTTTCCAGAATGTAAATTTCAAGACTACAAGAATTTTTTTTTAAATCTACAATATACAAACTTTAACAGGCTACATTTTAATATGATACCTACTTAATCATATACCTTAATTAATATACAGCAAAATAACTCGTATGCTCATGTTTGGATCCATTTCTGCTTGGAAAATTACTTGTCTTACAGACTATGTTAACTGAGAGATAAGAAATAAGTCCTTGCAATCAGTGCTTGAAAAATAAGTAATAAGTGCTTCTAACATTAATAACCACAGCTAATAACTGACAGAACTGTGTCTAGTAGCAAAAAGACCTCTTTCCTTTTCAACAATGCAACAAAGTTCAGCTATCCAAAACAACTATATATCATTTGACTGTAAGATCACTGACAGGAAAAACTCACTAATTATATAATGTTCTTTTAGCTGGATAAACAAACTTCAGACAAATCTAACTCTTTGAGTACTATCTGGTGATGCTGCACATTCAAAAACTGAAAATCACTGGATCTCTCTCCTACTGCTGTAAAGTGAAATGTACCATTCTTTCATTATTTGTTATATACAGTTGTTTGCAACAAATGATGCATGTGCCAAACAGAAACTGAGGCTTTCTCAGTGCCTGCATTTCTGTATTTATGTTTAGCTGTTCTAAAGAACTGACATCATCAAAACAATGTTACACTAATGATTCCATTGTTTGCTGTATTCAGACCCCACCCCCCAACATACTAAAATTCAGATTCCTTGACCCGTTAACCACTGAAAAATCCTTTTTCAGCCCAAGTATTTCATGCTGCTGTATCCTTTCATGCATATTAATAAGAAAGTGTAGCTACCAAATTTCTCTGGAGTCCTCTTCAGACCACACACACAGACACACACACACTCAGTGGAATCAAGGAGAATGGTCTCAGATGTAAGCTGCAGAACCAGTTCTTAATTCTTTCAAGGAGCTTTTGCAAAAGAACTCAAGCAAGGGCAGCTTAAACTTGAAAGGAAGAAGCAAAATCCCCAGTGCAAAATAAATGTCTCTTGCCTGTGGCTGGGGGAAAGCTGATTGGCTGCAGCCTGGACTATTTAAGAATATTAAAATGTCAAGCAATGAAGCAGATTGCCAATTAGAAAATCTTTGAAAGCCAACAGCTTTCAGGAAAAATAATATTTTAAAAAGCAAATATCACTCTTATATGCGGAGAGAGAACGTGAGGGCATACATATCTTAATGTATTTTGACTGCCACTAAAAATAAAAAAATCAGGCATAAAATGCTTGGATAATTGAAACATGTGTGAAAAAATCATTATTATGTTCAACATCAGATACGACATAAGATAATTATCTGCAATTTCATGAGACAGCTGCCCTAATTTAGAGGGAAGGAAACGGATGTCCAGTAGCACTTCCGCTCAGCGGGGCTTTTTTAAAAAGGACATCTGTTACCAAAATTCTTTTTCATCTCTTTAATCTAACACCACTAACGGGGGGGGGAGAGAAAGAAAGAAAGAAAGAAAGAAAGAAAGAAAGAAAGAAAGAAAGAAAGAAAGAAAGAAAGAAAGAAAGAAAGAAAGAAAGAAAGAAAGAAAGAAAGAAAGAAAGAAAGAAAAGCCTTCACATACTCTAAATTCATTCATCCATCCAGTTTGGAAGTTTCCTGTACAATGGCATAAGCTGATCCTAGACTAAAACAAAATATTTTAAAAAGACACTAAGCAGGGAATGGATAAGAGATGGTGAAGAAATAGGAAGCAAATAGTATATGCAAAATAGACAAGCAGCATATTTCATGCTCTTGAATTTCCTCTTTCAACCTATTCCTTTTTGTAGGTGAACATTCAGAACATGTGGAAGGAGACCTACTCTACATATGCACATCTTATTAGCATAATGGATCTTCCTGTACTTTGTACACAAATGCATTTCCTTTTCCCACTGTTCTCCCACTAGGCCCACATTGTGTGCTTGTGTGTGTGGGGGGGGGGGGGGGCGGAATTGGTGGGAGAATGAAAGAGCAGATGAAAGAGCTTTAATGTCTATATTTCCTGTTCCATGGGAGGTTGCTTTATATTGTGGTCAGGTCAGGAAGCCTTTTCTCCATAAGAGCAGCTTAAATGCAGCCAGAAGACTAGTAGCCATGGTGGTGCACATAAGGGTGTGGCCTCACCTATCATTTGTCATGCCCCTCCAATCAGCACTAAGGGTTGTGAAATCTGTCACAAGTCTTCTACCAATAAGAGAGGCCATTTCCTTCCATCCTCCTACCTCTCTCCTAGGTTTTGCCAAAGAGATAGAGATTTGCCTGACCTCCTCCCCCATGCCTCCCAGGCTTTGCCAATGAGGGACAGTTTCTTTCTCTCCTCCTGCCTTCCTCCCAAGCATTCCCGTTGCACGTTGCTTCCTGCACAAAGTAACTGGTTCAGCTGTGTTCTGAAGTATGTGACACACCTTCCTAGTTTGTATCAGTCACAATATCTGTCATCTGAAATACTTTAGTGCATTAAGGTAGAGGTTTTGTTTTTTGTTTTTGCTCTATTTTAATCTGGGTGGGGTGTGTTCAAAGGTGGTTGGAATCACATGGGGTGGGTGGCAGCAGTGGCCTCTGTATTCTGCCTCTCACAAGTGGATTCATGACCATTTTACAGTATGTGCTGGTGCCTGTGCAGCTGTTTTAGCCCTTGAAAACACTTGGGACGGGAGGAAAGAGTTCTGCACCACAAGCCCACAGTAGATCATGGCATCACAGCATTGTAAAATGTGGATAATTAATTGATGCTAGTAACAATTCTGCCCTCTCTTTTAACTGGGCTCAGCAGATGGAAGGAAGTCAGGCTCTGTATCTGTAGAGCTTCTCTTTCCAACCACATGAAGCAAAAAAGCTACCCTTCATCTCCATGCCAGGCAGGCTGCAGCTGTGAAGGGAAAATGTATGTACATACTCACTAGGGTTGCCAAATCCATGTTGGGAAATTCTTGAGACATTTGGGAGATGGAGCCAGGGGAAGCTAGAGGAGGACATTAATAGGGTATAATACGTGTCCTCTGATATAGCCATTTTTTCCAGGGGAAGTGAGATCTCTAGTCTACTAATCACTTTTAATTCTGGATAATCTCCAGGCACTGCCTGGAACTTGGCATCCCTATTGCATGCCAGTCTTGCATGCCTATAGCTATCCTTATATGAAGCCAAACCAGAGCAGAGTTTGGGGCTTTTATTATTGGGAGGAGGAGTTCAGTGAAAGATCATAGAATCATAGAGCTGGAAGATATCTCCAAGGTCATCTAGTTTGACCTCCTGCACTAAGCAGGAACTCACAATTACCTGCCCACCTACCCACAGTGACCCCAATTTCATTCCCAAGTAATCCACGCCACCAACAAAAATCTCCAGAATCTAGTCTGGTCTGGAGGAAAATCAGCTACCATCCCAGAGTTTTTGTTGTTAGGTGTGAAGTCATGTCCAACCCATCACGACCCCATGGACAAAGATCTTCCAGGCCTTCCTATCCTCTACCATTCCTCAAAGTCCATTTAAGTTTGCACCAACTGCTTCAGTGACTCCATCCAGCCATCTCATTCTCTATCGTCCCCTTCTTCTTTTGCCCTCAATCGCTCCCAGCATTAGGCTCTTCTCCAGGGAGTCCTTCCTTCTCATGAGGTGGCCAAAGTATTTGAGTTTCATCTTCAGGATCTGGCCTTCTAAGGAGCAGTCTGGGCTGATCTCCTCTAGGACTGACCGGTTTGTTCGCTTTGCAGTCCAAGGGACTTGCAAGAGTCTTCTCCAGCGCCAGAGTTCAAAAGCCTCCATCTGACATTCGGCCTTCCTTATGGTCCAACTTTCACATACATTGCAACTGGGAAGACCATAGCCTTGACTAGATGCACTTTTGTTGGCAGGGTGATGTCTCTGCTTTTTAGGATGCTGTGTAGATTTGCCATAGCTTTCCTCCCCAGGAGAAAGCGTCTTTTAATTTCTTTGCTGCAGTCTCCATCTGCAGTGATCTTGGAGCCCAGGAAAATAAAATCTGTCACTACCTCCATTTCTTCTCCATCTATTTGCCAGAAATTGAGAGGGCCGGATGCCATGATCTTGGTTTTCTTGATGTTGAGTTTCAAGTCAACTTTTGCACTCTCCTCCCTCACCCGCATCAAACAGGCTCTTTAGTTCCTAGTTGCTTTCTGCCATTAGAGTGGTATCATCTGCATAACTGAGGTTGTTATTTCTCCCTGCAATCTTAATCTCAATTTGTGAATCATCTAATCCTGCCGTTCTCATGATGTGTGCTCCACATACAAGTTAAATAGGCAAGGCGACAGTATACAGCTTTGCCGAACTCCTTTCTCAGTTTTGAACCAATCAGTGATTCCATGCCCGGTTCTCACTGTTGCTTCTTGACCTGCATATAGGTTTCTCAAGAGACAGATAAGATGCTCTGGTATTCCCATCTCTTTAAGAACTTGCCACAATTTGTTGTGCTCTACACAATCAAAGGCTTTAGCATAGTCAATGAAGCAGGAGTAAATGTTCTTCTGGAACTCTCTAGCATTCTCCATGATCCAGCGTATGTTAGCAATTTGATATCTAGATCCTCTGCCTCTTCGAAATCCTGCCTGTACTTCTGGAAGTTCTCGGTCCACATACTGCTGGAGCCTAGCTTGTAGGATTTTGAGCATGACTTTACTAGCATGAGAAATTAGTGCAATGGTGCGGTAGTTTGAACATTCTTCGGCATTGCCCTTCTTTGGGATTGGAATGTAAACTGACCTTTTCCAATCCTGTGGCCACTGTTGAGTTTTCCAAATTTGTTGGTATATTGAGTGTAGCACTTTTGAATAGTTCAACTGGAATGCTGTCACCTCCACTAGCTTTATTGTTGCTGAGACTTCCTAAGGCCCATTTGACTTCACATTCCAGGATGTCTGGCTCCAGGTCAGTGACTATCCCCTCGTGGTTATCAGGGATGTTAAGCTCACTGTTGTACAGTTCTTCTGTATAATTTTGCCACCTTTTTAAATCTCTTCTGCTTCTGTTATTTCCCTACCATTTTGGTCCTTTATCATACTAATCTATGCATGAAACGTTCTCTTCATATCTCCAATTTTCTTGAAGAGATCTCTGGTCCTCCCCATTCTATTGTTTTCTTCTATTTGTTTGCACTGCTCATTTAAGAAGGCATTCTTATCCTAGGTATTCTCTGGAATTCAGCATTCAGTTGGGTGTATCTTTCTCTTTCTCCCTTGCCTTTAACTTCCCTTCTCTCCTCAGCTATTTGTAAAGCTTCCTCAGACAGCCATTTTGATTTCTTGCATTTCTTTTTCTTTGGGATGGTTTTAGTTGCTACCTCTTGTACAATGTTGCGAACCTCCGTCCATAGTTCTTCGGGCATTCTGTCTATCAGATCTAATTCCTTAAATTAAATTTTAAACTGCACACCACAGTGATTCATAGGTACAACGAAGGGGTAGGAAGAAAGCAGTTTCCCTCAAAAGCAGCTCAACCTCGCTTTGCTAACCCAATACAAGCAGGCTTGTATGAACACGTAAATAAATGATGCTAGAAACCAGTTACTAAAACTGGTATCTCTGAAATGACAGAAATAATCTAGTAGCAACCGGTTACTAAAGTGGCACAAAAAAGTGGCTTGAAAATGGACTATATGGAAACAAATCCATTATGTGTTTGCCACTCATGTAAAATTCTTTGGTATAGCAGTTTAGGTTACATGTTCAGTTTAGGTTTAACAGGAATACACAATAAATTCAAAATGTCATCCTAAAAATATTTTCCCATTTTTAAAGCATGCACATAACACACAAGAACTTGGAGGGGAGACTATCTGGTTCTAGCACCAAATCTCCAGGCGTCTCCCCACCTGGATCTGGCAACCCTGACCTACCATCCCCCACTGTTGGTCAGGGGTTACCTGGCAATACTAAACACATTAAAAAGGAATATTGCAGACAAACCTAGAGATTATTAACAATTCAGGCAGTTGGTTATAAAGGATGTAAATTTTGCTTCATATATTTCATCTGATAATCATAAGGCCACTGAAACCCCTTTTAATTTGCAATTTAGTAACTACAGCAAAATTTTACCTAAGGGAAATGCAACAGTAAAAAGGGAGGTAAAAGAAATCATACAAGGACATAGGTCACTTCTATCTCTGCAGAATTTTAGTGATCTACTTGGGATGTAAGCACCGAAAAATATTCAAAAATATATGTAAATTAATAATCTAGAAGAAATTTTCAAATGTGGTAATACCTTTCTGACTTCCTACTAGTCTGGTACTGAGCATATCTAAAAGTTTATTATTATTATTGTTGTTGTTGTTGTTGTTGTTGTTGTTGTTATTTCAATTTATTTCCCGCCACTCCCAAATGGCTCGTGGTGGGTTAGTGTCTTAAAACCCCATTAAAACTCCCATTAAAAGACTTAAAAATATCACAGCATGGCGGCATAATAATAAAATCCCCTTCCTATCCCCCTTCCTAAAAAAAGGGGGGGTGGAGGAGAAGGAGGTTAACCGTGTTCAAGAAGAAGCCCGGGGGAGAGCAGTCGATGTACCACAGCAGCCCCAGCCTCAACCATAGACCTGGCAAAAGAGCTCCGTCTTGCAGGCCCTGCGGAATGTTGAAAGGGCCTGCAGCTCTCCCGGGAGCTCATTCCACCAGGTGGGGGCCAGGACTGAAAAGGCCCTGGCCCTGGTCAAGGCTAAGTGTGCTTCCCTGGGGCCGGGAACGACCAGAAGATTCTCACTCGCAGAGCGCAGAGCCCTGCAGGGGGCATAGGGCGGTAGGCGGTCCCTCAGGTATGTGGGTCTCAGCCCGCGTAAAGGACAGGTAGGGCGCTAGTAGCCGAGCTTGGCAAAGATGGAAAAATGCCTGGCCAGCTACTTTCCTGACCTGCGCCTCCATAGTCAGGGAGGCATCAATGGTCACACCCAAATTTCTGGCCTGGGACGCGATGGTAAGATGCACCCCTGCCAGGGTGGGTAAATGCGCTTCCTGTTCCTGCCCCCAAATTCCCAGCCACAGGACCTCCATCTTGGAGGGGTTGAGTTTCAGGCGACTCTGCTCGAACCATTCTGTCATCTACCTGCATCAATAGACATTAATACTTCCCTCCTCCTTTTTGCACAAGCAGTCCTTCCACTGCCAAGCTATGATGGAAGGGGATCCAGGCTTGAACGTGACAAAGGGTCAGGAAATAAGAGGCTAAGAGCTTTTTCCTTCCTTTCTACTATGATACTCTAACAGGATAATGTTTACAACTCAGGGTTACTTTACATGTATTTCATACATGGATAGAATTTTCTTAAGTATACATACATACATACATACATACATACATACATGCATACATACATACATACATACATACATACATACATACGCAAATACACATTTATTTTTGCCATGTGCATATTTCATGGTATACCATGAAATGCAGTTTCCTAGGCCACTACAATAGACGTTTGTGTGCTTGTCACACAGGTACATGTGTGATGTATGGAATTTCCTTCAGAGAACTGAACTCTGTTTAGCTGCTGCAAAGCAAAAGTTTAAAAGTAGCCAAACAAAAAATGCAGATCACAGAATAGATGAAGGGGGAGCTCAGACCTGTTACTGATTACCAAGCCAACTCTGAGTATTTTGGATTCTCTAGACCAGTGGTGGTCAAACTGTGGCTCTCCAGATGTCCATGGACTACAATTACCATGAGTCCTAGCCAGTATGATACTGGCAGGGGCTTATGGTAATTGTAATCCATGGACATCTGGAGAGCCAGTTTAGCCACCCCTGCTCTAGACTATGGGTGACCCAATGTGATGCCAATGAATGTTATGATGCTCATCGACTCCACTCCTGGTGTCCATCAGGTGTTTTTAGATAGTGGGATCAGGTGTGAATTTGCCCAACAGTGTTTTTAATTGACCACTGGAAATGTGATCAGATTTCCAAATTTAAATGACATCATTTCAGCAGCAGTTGCCACCACAGTGTTGGTTTAATTCTCCCTTTCACTCCTCCTTCCAATGTAATTGTTTAAAGTTACCTGTCTTTCAAAGGAACATGTTACAAAGGAAGCATTTGGGCTTCCTTTCTATGTATATAACTCTGCCTTCCATGGTAGCCATTTTGGGGTTGTGTCAGAATTCCAAACATGCCTTACACCTTTAAAACACTGGGAATTCCTACTCCAGTATTCCCGGTTTGAGATTTGTTGTTACCCACCCTGGGCTGCATAGGGAAGGGCGAGTTATAAGAATAAAGAGTAATAATCATAGTAAAGGATATTCAGAATTTATTTATACTCTAATTGAAAAGGATTTGTTGCACTATTTTTTGAGAAGTTTGAGAAATGAGAAAGCAAAGAGGGCTTCCTTTTCCAATTCCTAGGCATGTAAGATGGTAGGTAAAGTCGAAGAAAAAGAATTACCATGCACACATGCAAAAACAAAACCTAACAGTTTCCTTCTGTTAATATGCAGCTATCAGTAAGCAATTTGTCCAGCCATTTTATATAATTGGAGAGTTCTGTGTCAATCAAAAGTAGCTTGTCTGGTATTGCTATTGCATTTAGGATGCCACCATGGAAACTGTGGTACCAGTTGAAAAGCATATATATAATTTTGTATTTAAGATACAAAGAGGTGAAAAGGAAGGAGGTAAGGGGAAACATGATATGTCGTGTACGGTATTTGGACAGGTTAATATGAGGCAAAGGACACCCAAATGTGTAGTCTTCAGTATTACTGTCACATGTTCATGATGGGCAGAGGGGAGAGCATTGAGATTCAGCTGGTGGTAATGGGCTGTAATCAGAGCTCTAATTGGTTTCATTCCATATCATTTGTAAACACCTTAAAGACAAGATCAACATTCCCCTGGAAGAGAAGCTCTAATCACACACAGCTGTGAAGTCAGGCTAGTTTTGAGCCCTCCAAGCCACAGCTATTTATACAATATGAAAAGAAAAAAAGTTCACACCTTGCCAGTTTTATCAGCCTCATCAGAGGACTCCAGGGGAAGCACTTCTGCCTCTTCTGGAGTTGTCTCAACACAGTTGTCTTGTTCGCTGCAAAGAAAGTGTCCTAACAAAATGAAAAACACACATGAAAACAGGGAAACAACATCACAAGGGTGCAACACAGCAAAGAGTGATATACCAGAAGCAAATAACTTAATAATCTTTCTGTCTGAGCCCATAACTGAAAGACTTCTTAAACAGAGAGAATCTGATGCTAAAAGAACCTTGCAGGCAGATCAGTACAGTAAAAATTAATGCTTTCCATGGAATTACCACATAATCTGAACCATTTGATGCTATAATTTTGAAAGAGAATCAAAACTGGACTCAGAAATAGTTTTCCTAGAAAGATATTTTGATCCGCCTACATATTTTTTAAAATATAACACATTTACTATGAGTTATCATGTATTTTGCTCTCAAACATTTTACTTTCAGAAATGCCCTTGTAAACTCAAGTATTCTAGATGGGCATAAAGCAGGGTTTTTTTTTAAATTTGGCAAATGCACCCAACCCAGCCTACTATGACTCTGGTACACACAGCATGCTAGAAAAAAAATGTTTCTAAATATGTTTGTTTTGTTTAATGACTCTGCATTTGGGCAAGAAGATTACCATTTCTAAATCAGTTTTAATGGTGATAGAATGTTGGGATTTCTCACCAAGCAGAATTACTTTAAGGACACAGATGGACTGAATACAAAGATCTGTACCTATCATAAATAAAGTACCATGTGCAGTTTTGGAGGCCTCACTTCAAAAAGAACATGGACAAAATTGAGAGGGTTCAGAGAAGAGCGATAAGAATGATCTGGGACCCTATGAGGAAAGGCTGAGGGACTTGGGAATGTTCAAACTGGAGAAGAGGAGGTTGAGAGGGGACATGATAGCCCTCTTTAAGTATTTGAAAAGTTGTCAGAGGAGGGCAGGGAAAGGTTCCTGTTGGCAGCAGAGGAGAGGACCCCCAGTAATGGGTTTAAACTACATGGAGAAAAATAGCAGATAGATATCGGGGGGGGGGGGATTTCACAGCAGAGTAGTTCAGCAATAGAATATATCATCCAAGTTCAGCTAACTTATGTACAAACTTGCCTATAACCAACAAATTAAGAATGTGTTTAAAAATTGGAGTATCCTTTCCTCAGCTGCTAAGAAAATATCTCAGATCCAAGCTGGTCTTTTACCACATTAATTTTTTTTAATTCAGTCTCTATGACTATTTTAGAAGTGTTATTTAAATAACAGAAAAATCAAGACCATAGTCCTGAAATTATATTACCATTTGAATAGCATCATTACTAGATTTTCAAATATTTGATCCATTAATTAAGTAATTATACATAGTTTAAACAATTTTAGAAGAATCTCATTTTTGGATACCATGAATAAATATCTAATAGTCAAGGTTTTCACAACACTTCAATTATGCTTCCTATCCTACCTGACTTGAGCAGTTTCAGTTTATCTCCAATGATTAACAGTCTTTTCAAAGCCACATGAAAATACATCTTCAACTCTTGCTATACTAACAAAGCCACTACTTTTTATAGCTGACTGGCCTCTCCTTCCTGTTATAAGAAAAACATGCTATAATCTACTTCCTGCAGTGTAGACACTAATCCCAGACAGAAATAAATTAAAACACTTGGGTGGCCAAACATACCAAATATTGTACTGCCAATTGTATCTCACAGGCTCTCCCCATCTTTTTGCTTTGAAATTTATTTAACTGTAGTACAGCATCTGCCTTATTTATGTCACATTCATTATATATATTGTACACCTTTATCTCCAGAGTTCTCTAGATACAGTATTAATTTGTTTTTACTTTTGAAGGGGTGATATAAATATAGTTAGGGCTACCCACTAAAATGATAAATGTGAACTTTATTTGCAATGGAATTTCAGACTATGAACTTGGATAAAACAATACTAAACAATACTAAACTGATACTATATTCCTTATAGAAACAAGAATATTTTTAAAACGTGAGTGATTTTGTTAGTCAGAGCCATGAGATGACATACATTTAGAGATATATTTTTCTTTCATAAAAATGTTATTTTATATATTCACTCTGGATTAGGAACTAAAAAAAGAAAAAGAAATCTTCATACAAAGAACAGTGACAAAACTCAGAAAAATCAAATCAGAGACGTATCCATATTTTGTCCAGGGTTTCTCTCTTCTTTCATTTCTTAAGTGAATGAGGATTTATGACTGATGAAACATATTAGAAATGACTAAATATTTAAAATGAAACATGACATTTATTGGGTGTAATAGGAATTAAAGAAAAACTCAAACAACACATTCAGGCTGCTAACAAAATTTGTTTTCAGAATATTGCACAGAAATTATACAGGGAAGCAAATGTAATGTCCAGCTTGAGTTTGGTTGTGATGCCAGTTCTCCTGATTAGAAGTCGCCTCTCTTAACCACTACACCAAGCTGTCCCTGAAGTTGTCTCAAACTGAGTCAGCCCATTATCTCATCCAGCTCAGAACTGTCCACTCAGACTGAAAGTGGATATCAGAGGCATCTGTCACTAGAGATCCTGTAAATGGAACTGCCACTTATTGACTCTGAGACCTCCTATGGGTGATGCACAGCAAGGAAAAGGGTAAAGAGACAGATAGGAATGACTAGGTCTGTAGCTGTTGAGTCAGGTCTGATTTTTGGTGATCCTATGGCTTAACTGTCATCACATTTTTTGATCTTGCATTGTTTCTTTTAGTTGAATAATGCTGTGGCCAGTGTCCATTTTGATCGTATATACCCACTGTATTCTTTGTCAGTCTGATTTCCTTTTACTGCAGCAGGAAAAGGCAGGAACAACCAGTCATGCCAGTAGAAAATGGGCTAGGTGGCCACTCTAGCTGTCCATCTTCCTGCCTTTTACTCTGAGGGAGGGGGCCAGTAGTTCTGATTGATGATGCTAAACTGGTGGGAAGATTTGGTCTGGTTATAATTTCATGATAAAGGATGTCTTTCTTTTAAGTAGTCACTAACAAATTAAATTGACAATGAGCTGGTTTCATATAGCATAATGATGACATCTTGTGGTAAAGGAGAATTCTCCAAATTCGGGGGGACGGGGAAGACGGGACCATTTGCGAAACTTCAAAAGCCAAGCTATATTTTCTTTGCAGATGCTTTTCTCAACTTAGTCCAGCAATAGCCTTAACATGTTTAAATAAAACAAAAATGTTTGGGGCAGTTATGACTGAAGCACAAAATGAAAAAGTACAAATTCTCTTTTACAGCTTGGTTTTTGAAAGCAGATCTGTTCTTTGCTCCCCTACTGGTGCCAGAAGATGATTCCAGGACCTTTTCTGCATGGGGGCTAAAGCCCAGGCTGGCATTTGTCTGATTGCGGGGCTAATCCCTGCTTCCCGATAACGTTGGCACCAGCCTGGTGATGGGCTGACTTGGTTGCCCTGCGGCAAGGGAACGTAGATTCTTCCCATGTTCCTTCTTGTGCTGTGGGTGCCATTGAGGCTGGGGGAAAGAGGTGAGAAAGTCACATTCCTGCCTTTGTCAGGGAAATAGACAGGGAATGGTTCAGAACAATGAAGTCCTGCTCCAATCACTGGAAATCTTATTAAACTACTCAAATATACATTCCTCTGGTTTCTGAGGTTTTCAGTAGGTTTTGTGATTCTGCCCAAATGCTTCCAAGCATATCCTTGCAAGCCTAATGACTATAAAGTCTCAAAAAAGAGACCATCAAAAGCCTTTGTACTAAATATGACTTTTCTGTTTTCCTGTGTAACCTCAGTACACATGCAACTCCAGAGGCTACAAGCACAAGTTTTGTTCCTGATACTCTCCTATCAAGTTGGCTGCCTATACCTCAAATTAGGGACTTAGTTGTACTTGCTCCTTGATTCATCTCCACTGCTCTGAGAGTTTGGTTCACAGCTAAATTTCTCAATAGCTAATGTGAATACCATTAATGTAGCTAACACTTACTATAACTTTGACCACTAATACTTTGAACATTCTGCATACTTTATTTTTAAGATCCCTGTCCTGAACACTAAGCTTCTTGTTGGAAGGGTTTGACACTAACTTCACCAAGCAATCTATACAATACTTTTGTATAAAACTCTGCCATATACATCAGGAGGATGTGGTCTCTTCATCTCCAGAAAAAACACCAATATACACCTAGCATAAGAGTTTTCCCTCTCAGTAGCTTCTTCACTGGATCTTTATTGATTCACTGAGAATGCTGGCAGTTTCACATGGTCAAGGGATGGCTATAATTACCACCCTTAATAATTGTTTTTTTTGGGGGGGGGAAATACCCTGGTGATCTATGAACTAGAAGAAAAAGAAGAAGAAGAGTTGGGTCTTATATGCCGCTTTTCCCTACCCGAAGGACGCTCAAAGTGGCTTACAGTCACCTTCCCATTCCTCTCCCCACAACAGACACCCTGTGGGGTAGGTGAGGCTGAGAGAGCCCTGATATCAGTGCCCGGTCAGAACAGTTTTATCAGTGCTGTGGCTAGCCCAAGGTCGCCCAGCTGGTTGCATGTGGGGGAGCGCAGAATCAAACCTGGCATGCCAGATTAGAAGTCCACACTCCTAACCACTACACCAAACTACACCAAACTAATTCTTAGTATAGCATGCACCCATGTGTAGGGATGGTCAGAAGTAAGTCTGGCATGCTTTTATTTATTACTTTTTTTGCTAAAGGAGGATACCTTGGCTGTTGTTGAGAGATCTCAAAGGACTGTCAGTCAAGTCAAAAGAACTGTCTGTGCGGCGTGGTGGTAGCTGTGTTAGCTTTTGCTCTGACTCAGGATAAGTCCGCACTGTAAGGCATAGAGAAGGCTGAACAAGAACATCTCTTAGCATGGCTGAATTCAGATCTTTGGCAGATTTTTTATTAATTTCAACAATTTCATCACCAGCTTTCAAGCCTGCAAAGAGAAAGTAGTATATAATGAATCACAGCAGGTTATTGCATTCATTTCTGTATTTTAAAGTATAAAACTTGGCATTATTAATCAACAGTAAAACACATTTAGGGCTGAGTCCATAAAACAGTTCCTCTACACTAATACAACTTAATCCTGAGTAGCAGTCTCAGCAAAATCTAGACATATCTGGTAATTAGGGGCTACATGGGACTTTGGATATGCAAATACCACCAACGTGGCACTATTCCTGGCTGGGAGGTATTTGTAATTTGTTAGATCATTTACACACCTGGGGCCGGGGGATGAGCTAATGTAGGAAAGCATGCTTATAGATCACGCCCACCACACAGCCTTTATAATCTTGTTTTAGCCACTGAATATTTCCAAGTCAGTATTTTACACCTTACTTGCCCAAACACCTAGCACTTACATTATTCTAAGTTATTTCTGAAGTTTCAAAATGAACAGATTGAATTAAAGTTCCTGTCATTTGTTTTGTAGTATAATTAGCCCATTTAATTTCCTTCTTGGAAGATATTGTACACTACTGTCCTGTTTTTAAAGTACTTTCTCTGTAAGTTTATTCCCTGAGTCATCCATAAATTAGTTATCAATGGTAGCTATAATAAAATAGAAAAATAATCTCTAGTCCACCATTATTCTGGAATTACTTTGGGTAATAAAATTTTATGATTTAACAGAAATTAAATCTAAAATCATCTGGAAGAGACAATGGGTTGGGATAATTTTGCAATGACACTTAAGTTAATGTTAATGAGGCAAAAGTATATCTTGGCTAGCAGAAAAAAGCAGCTTCGATCCAGGAAATGATTAAATCAGGAAAAAAGCTTCCCCAGATCATACCTTTCTTGAAAGCCAGACCTGTCTCTTTGACACTGTTCACATAGAGCCGGCGATTCCCTTCTTCTTCCATAGAGCTCAGGGAAAAACCTGTCCAAATATTGGGGTGAAAATTAAACACCATTTAAATTATGCAAATAATATTCCATTCCCCTGTTTGAGTAAAACAATGTAGAATATTGGGAGAGATCCTACAGAACAGTATTTTATATAGATGGCTGCAATTATTCATAGGAGTCCTCCTAATTACAATACTGTCTCCAAAATACACCAAATGATTTGTTATTTTGTTTATGCTTCTTTCTTTCCAGATTTTGCATATGTATGAGGCATTTGAATTCTGGCATGTTCAAAAACAGGTAAAGCAACACATAAATCTCATCTTATAATATAATTATAATTATACATGGGAGCATTACAGTAAATGGAAACTAAGATAATTCAGAAAATATTTAAGGATATGATTTTAAAAGACTAACATTCATTGTCTAAGGCAGTCATGCTATTGCTAATTTATCAAAATGCATTATTACACTCTGTGCAATCCTCAAAAGAGTTGCCTACTTTTAAGTCCAGTAAATCAAGTCTTTTTTTGTCAAATCACAGCTCACTGCTTACTTTATAATCATGTACAAGCAAAAGAGGAAAATACTGTCCAGCCCTAGAACTAAAACCTTTGGTGTTTGACATCTCCACTTACCTTTGTATTTGTCTCAAGGTGGATTTTGATTACAACATCAGCTACTGAGTATGCAGGATGCAAATACAAGCTAACCATCCTGCATTATTTATTCATTACTAAGGCTTTTCTAAAATGGTACAGTTGCTGTTCTGAAATTCCACAGCTTCCCAGGGTGTGGAGGCAGCAATTTGCCTCTTGATTCATTAAGTAAAGTATTTATGGCCCTCAAGGGGGAGAGCAGATGTAGCAGAAATCTCTCCCGAGTCTTGCTTTCAGAGTAAGTTTTGTGAATAGTACTTTGGTTCATCATTAAAAATAGGACTGAAGTGAAATGAGGCTATAGGCTGCTAGTGTGGTTCATGTAATGCAGAAAACTGGCTAATGCTATCATCATCAATATATTCAATTATGAATGTAGCCTCATCTGTGGAATTTAAGTCCAGAGACTGGGACCATGGACAGACAAAACAGTTTCTAAAAACCTAAGCTAATAAAAAAACTGAAATCATTAAAAAAATTTAAACCTGGGGGATAACTCCCTCAACAGAAACAGCACACTGTAGCTTTAAGAAACAAATACCTTCTGTGGCTGTTGCTAGGCAACCACAACTATTTTCAGTTAAAGCCTGGATTTCTGTCAGAAAAGGGCAGGACCCTTTTCAGGGCTGCATTAGCCTTTGTGAGAGTACTCATTAGAAGGCTTGATACCACATGAGTTCTATGACTCACTCAGGCCCAACTTTTCACAAGCAACACCCACAACATGAAAGTCAGAGTAGTGAATTGTTTAGTTCCAGGCTAGAATTGCTACTTAGCCCTCCTCTGATGCAAAGAGCCTTGCTCGGCAAAAAAGGCATGTTCTGCTGGTGGGAGTCTCCTCGCATTTGAGAAAGTCTGCATTGATAGCAGTATGGAGATGTGGATGAAAATTAGAATGTAGGACTGAAAATTAGAAGGCATACTGATAAACTGACGGATATGTAGAAATTCTTTGATATAAATCCCATGACAAACACATACTCATCTGAAGAGGTATGCATGCACCTGAAAGCATATATCCAAAATAAAATTCCGTTGCTCTTAAAGGTGCCACTGGACTCAAATTTTGTTCTGCTGCTTCAGACCCACATCACTAGCCACTTGTATCCACATACTCACCATAGTTATCCAACAATGTGTCTGATTTTTCAATATGAATTTGTTGTGTAACTTTCTCACAGATTTCAATTTCTTTATATAGCTGCAAAGCAAAAACAAAAACTAACAATTAGAAGTGAGGGTCTTCAGTCCTTCCTCCTCTCCTTCTCTCTCGCCCAAGCTGCTCTGAGTGGGCTCACCAAGACATTCTCCCCCACCTCCCTGATGTGCTGTCGAGGAGCAACTCTGAGCTCCAAGTAGCTCTCAGTACCAGCTGCTGCGAATGGGCCAGAAGCAGCTCCTGGCTATTGCCAGGATCAGCTGCTACAGAAGCAAAGCAATTTTTAATTTTTAAAATGTTTTACTTTACTTTGTGGAAACAGAAACATTTCTGATTCTTCTGTACACCTGCACCCAGGTGTGCAAAAAAATCTCTTTAGCCTTTGTGTGGCTGCAAGCGTATATTTTGCTGTCTGCAAATGGGAGCGGCATGTGGCTAACAGTATATAGATATTGTTTCCTTATTGCTAGGTGGGAGGTTTTTCTATTTGTTGGAATGTTTTTTTTCCTTTTACGAGGCACTGCTTTATCCAAGTCATCTTAAAATTTGTGGACAAATCATCTTGAAATGTTAAAACTTTGCCTTCATTTCCAGGCATGTCAGCATTTTTCTGTGTCTAGTAGTTCTTGTCACTTCCTCTAGGGGCTAGTATTTCCTCACTTTTCGCTAGTCACATTTATTTACCCTTGTTTGTTTCACAAACTATTTTTCAAAATGTAAAATAATGTCAGCATTTTCTTAAGTTTGATCTCTTAGTGTCTCTACTCGAATCAAAAGCTTCAAATTCCCTAAGCCTTACCAGGACCCTATGTCTTGCCTTTTATTACAGGAACCATTGTTTTTTGCCCTTCTATACTATCACTAACCACTTGGATGGATATCATGCAGCTTCCTTGGCCTGAAAACAGCCCTTCTCTCTGTTTCTTTATGTGCTTCTCTTTCTGTATTCAATAGGAACGAATGATGAACAGCAAGTATTATTTTCCAGATCAAAAATGAATTCCAGATCAAAATAAATTATTTGGCTCACTGTATGCAAGCATATAAACACAGTATTCTGCTGATAAGGCTCTGATACTAATTTCAAGTCCTCGATGTTAATGAATTTCAAAAGGCTGCCATTAATTGCCCAAGAGGATGACTAATAAATGACATGCTTTTTAAAAAAGTCACTGACTTCTCATTGAAAAGTTAGGATTACCAGTTCAAAGATATCCTCATCTGACTTTGGTACATAGAATTGCATTTGGTTTCCTGTCAGGAACTTTAAACGGAGACAGTGAGCAGAGTAATCCAGCTGATGTGCCTGGAACAAAATGGGAAGCGGACAGGAATTAAGGCAAGTCTGAATATATATAATTGTATTTTTAAGTTAATAATGTCCATGTAAAATGGAAAGGTTTTCTATTCTTAGAAATATTTTCTCAGCAATCCCAGAAAAAACTTTATTTTGCACTCAAAAGAAGAAATGTTTTCTTAATATTGCCTTTGTAATCACAGCATTGATCTGAATGAGACTACTCCTGAAGTCAGAACCTTGCTCAGCTGGCTTCACAGTGTTCTCCCCATAAACTTAGACAGTCCTCTATAAACAATATACTGTACAAAACTAGTTTGCTTCTGAATCTTCCCACAGTTTACCATGCAGATGGAAAAAACAAACACCTGCCTCTTAAATTCTAAGCATTACATATGTTCCAAATAAGGTGTGCACAAAATTGTATCTCAAATGCATCTGTTTGCATCTTTAAGAAATATAACCAGAACCAAAGGATCACCACCAAATTGCCAGCCTAGAACTATTTCAGAAGCCCTAAGATGACCAAAGAATCTCAAAACCAAGTCAAACACATTTTCTCAGGATTCTGGAATATAAATAGCAAAAGACTAAATAAAAACAGGTCTACTTCCAACCTGCAAACAATGAATGCCAAGCTACCTCATTTCTTGATAGCTCTCCTTCACTTTTCCCATCCATTCTCCTTCCACCCCAAATACATTTTTTTCCCAAATGAAAGAGCAAAAGTCTTGAACTACTGGCCCATTATAACCCCCCACTTCCCTAAAAAAATAAAAACAAGCTCAGTAGAAAACTGCAGTGTGAAAAGGAGTTATCCTTGTTGCTTCGTATGGTTTTAAAGGGTTAGAAGAGGCAACTAGGATAGCATGGCAGCATTCTTCCTGGGGTTGGCATCATGAGATTAGAAGGCTTGTATTCTGTCAGATCTAAAAAGGAGGAGACCTGCAGTGTGCCTGACTCTAATACAAGCATAGCAGCATCAGGAGAGAAGGGAAGCAAAAGAATACTGCCAATCGTGTACTCTTCTGAGGATGATTATTACTTGCTCCAGGCCTGTGGCAAATTGAACTTAGATACAATGATATTGAATTAAAATCTGTTTCAATGTGGCCTTTCACATCTAGATAAATGAATATTAGCATAATTTTATTGGTAATTCCTTAAAAAAAGAAAAGAAATTATAGGCCACAACTGACTAGACTCATTGTTTAATCTGGAACCATGTTAAATGCAATACATATCAGTGAAGAAAAAATTCAACAGGCCACTGCTTGGGAAACATTTAAAAATGAAACCTGACAAGCCAACAAAAAAAGCAGGGAAATAAAACCATGTGAACAGAAAAGATGACCCACTAGCCTCTTTCCAACAACCTCTTTCTGTCAGTCAACATTCAGCAGAAACCCCATGTATATTCTGCAGCTCAGTTAACTTCAGAGCTGTCAGAAGGAGGCAATGACTGAAAGGCATGTCAGTAAGATTTAATCTGACATATTAGAGAACCCACAGAGACTGGTGTCCAAGAACCATCAGGCTATCACACACAGTAGTGCCTATACATTGATGAACTGTAAGTCTTGGATGTGTTCTTTATCTTCGGAGAAAAGTCATCATTTCCTTGTAGGAAAGAGACCATTGGTTTATCTGTCTCAGTACTGTCTTCCTTGAATGGCTGCTGTCCTGTAGGGTCTCACACACAGAGGGGTCTTTCCCAACAGCTGCTGCCTGAGGTTCATTTAACTGGAACACGTCAATGATCAAATGTGGGAACTTCTGCACACAAAGCTTTGCCACTGATTCACTGTCCCTTCCCCAGCTACTTTTTTACTCTGACAGCAGGTCCTTAGATGTCTAGGATCTCAGGTAAATAAATGTTTCCCCAATATCTCATATTTGAGCTACCTGGATCTCTTTCCCAACACCTGCTACTACAGACCTTTTAAAGTAGAAGTGCCAGAAACTGGAGCCAAGGGCTTCTGCAGGCCAAACATACTCTGCCAAAGAATCCCATTAGAGATGGCCCAACTGCACAAGAGGTGACCCAGCATATATATATAGTACATATAAGAGGATAATGTAATATCATCAAAGCCTTGAGGCGTTATTATGGGTAGTAGGACAGCTATCTCCAGCGCCTCAGGAACCTAGTGTCTTTACATTACTATTGTCAAGGTCAGATTTACCACATGGGTAGTCTTAATAACAACAACATCTAGAGCATGAAGAGGTTTACATGAAATGTAGAGCTTGAAATGTTTACTATACCAGAACTGGACTGATTCTCAGATGACAGATGGCAAACTGATGGGAAATGATGTGGATCAGAGAGTTAAAGAAAAAGAATGAGCTGAATATAAGAGAGACAGAAGAGAGAGATCATTAACTGTTACAGAAAAGAATGTAACCATCAGTATTTTTCAGGATGATAATTTGGAAAGGAAAAGACAGAAACACAGCCTGAACCACAGTGCAGCTAGGCCAAAGTGCATCATGTTAAAGCAATTAAATGTCCAACTCCATACTAACTCATCTTATGGGCATGAACCACAAGATTCTATGATTCTAAGCTTAGAGAGTAAAATCAATCCCTGAAATGGCTTGTAGCCACACAGTGGAGCATATACACCTGTCAAAACCTCCATTTCACTTCTCCATTGGGGGGGGGGGGTTAAAACAAAGCCAGCCATTTACATTTCACAGTAAACTAGCAGACCAGGCAAGCTGCGAGATTCAATTGACTAGGCCATTCAAAACTTGTTTTTTTGCTTTCTCACCTTCCAAATGGAGGGTTTAAATAGCCCAACCCCCAAACCCAACTGAACAAAAGGTCTTGGAAATGTTTGGGGGGGGAGGGCAAAAATTGGCCAAATTTGTGATGATTTTATGGTTGTGGACTGGTTCATGCCCATTCATACTCAACTATGGCTCAATTTTTTTAAAAGGAGCAGAATGCATTCAGAAATTTATCTTCATTAATCTGGAAGGAAAAGTACGTTGCCTTTTGTAAGCTGCTTATGTAAAAGCCCTAAAATAACGGTGTTATTAAGAACTTCATAATTTTTGCCTATTGTTATGTCTCTTTAAAAAAAATGTCATCTCTCTTGGTTACGATGAGATTTTTCTCAAGAGTGTCAGTGGTTTATGGAAATTCACTTGCCAAAGAATACAATCTATAATTACCCTAAACAGATGCTTTCTTCACACCTTCTAGACAATGACTGGTTGTTCTTTAAGAGCCACAGTTTTATTTCTGAAGGCATCATTGGAATATAAATTTCTGTTAAAGTTGCACAGCAGTTCTTTTTAGTGTTTCAATTTAGTTAGTTAGTTGCTATTACTTGGAATAAAGATGACAGTTCCTAAATTTTAACTCATAATTATGTCACCATTATGATCCACCTTATAAAATAAAATTCACAGATTTTTAATTCGCCTTCCCTCTCCCATGCTTAAAAAATCCAACAAAGCAATTTGCAAAACATATGATTAGTTAAATTTGCTGCTAATCAACAAGCAGTTCACTTTGTCTGAAATAGTTCTGTTTGTTCACTTTGCAGATTCTCTCACATTTTCCAGAGTGGTCTGCCTGCAGTCCACAACTGGTAAGCAGCCAGAGAACACATAATACCATGACACTAATTGAGACTAGCTTTCATGATTAATGTAAAGGTGAAAATTGAGAATAAAATGTTAATATAAAGAATGAATGTCCCAATGTCTGGAATCCAGGGGGGTTCTTGCAGGAGAGGAAGATCCTTCTGCTTGTGCATGGGGAGGGTGGGTAATTTCTGCAGATTTACCCTCCAACAGGTCAGCGTGCCATGCTATTTCAGAGGGCTCCTCCAGTGCAGTTTCCCAGAGGATACAGCGGGAAGGAAGCAATAAGAAAGCTTCTGTTCACACTTCTCTACATCTGACCCAATAGTTGGAGAAATTTCAAATGTTACATGTTTACAGATAGAAGATCCACTCCCTTACATAGAAAGGCAGTCTGAACACTCAGACCTCTCAAAATACCAATCTGGCTTTGACATATACACTCAATCAGTGCATGCTGATTCAATATATCAGCGCTCATATGCCAACTGAAATTTCATCAGTCTCCTGTTTCGCACTCACCATTCTGCTATCAAAATGTCTTTGAGCATAGCTTGAATACAGGATTCAATAAAATAGTAGTGTAGGCCAAGATGAACCAGTGTAAATCAATTCAACAGAACTTTCCCCAACTATTGAAAGCAGACATGGTCTGAAAATGGGTAGACAAGGAATAATGACTAAAACATCGTCAAAGTTAAAAGAGAGATTGTTTCAGGCTGTTCCATGGTTCCTTCTACATGCAGGGATTGCAATGCATGTGTTTACTTAAACAGAGGGGCAGTTTAGCATATGCAAAAAGGCATTCCACTGGAACACTTGAAGAAGCATCCCAACGTTCCACTACTGGAGAAGGGGGGACATCTATTCTATTTATTTAACATGTCATGCTTAATTTTTAACAAACTACTGAAACAGTAGTGATTGTCCACCCTCTCCTGAAAAAAACATCACTGGATCCAAGGGACCCCGTCAGCTATCACCCGGTCTCACACCTTGCGTTTCTGGATAAGATAGTTGAGAGGGTTGCTGTGGACCACATCCTGGCTTTCTTGGAGGAAACTTCGGCCTATGACCCATACCAGTCTGGTTTCCATCCTGGCCACGGGGTGGAGACTATACAGATCATCTTGTTGGATGATCTCTGGTGCCAGCTGGATCAGGGAGGTTCGCTTAACCTCATGCTCCTCAATCTTTTTGCCACATTTGATGTGGTGAATGACAAGTTTTTAGCCCACTGCCTTGCCAGGGCTGGGATTAGGGGGACGGTCTTACAGTGACTGGTCTCTTTTCTCCAGCACCAGACACAGAGGGTGGCAGTGGGGGAAGAGTTATCTGGCCTCTTTATGCTCCCATGTGACATGTCGCAAGGGGCAATATTCTTCCCCCATGCTTTTTAACATCTATATGCACCCTCTGGCACAGCTGGTCCAGGGCTTTGGGCTGACACCCACCTCCATCTCCTGATAGATGGCCAGCCAGACTCCCCCGCCCCCAAAACATTTGCCAGATGTTTAGAAGCAGTGTCTGGATGGTTCAGGCAAACTCGCCTGAAACCCAACCACTCCAAGATGGAGGTCCTGTGTCTGGATAAGAAGGATCAGGATCAGGAAGTGCGCCTCCCTTGCCTGGATGTGGTGCAATTTATGGCTGTGCCTATGGCCAGGAACTTGGGGGTGATCTTTGATGCTTCCTTGTCTATAGAGGCTCACATCACAAAGGTAGCCCAAACAGAGTTATATCATCTGCCCCAAGCTAGGCTACTAGCGCTCTACCTGTCCCAAGAATGCTTGGCCACAGTGCTCCATACAACAGTCACTTCCAGATTAGACTTCTGTAACTCACTACATGTAGGCCTTCTTCTGACCTCGAAATTGCAGTTGGTGCAGAATGCGCCTGCTAGAGTCCTCACAAGATTATCTTGGAGGGCCCATGTCCAGCCTATGCTGAGGCAGCTGCACTGGTTGCCAATTAGCTTCTGGATCAGGTTCAAGTTTTTGAATGCACCTTGCATATCTGAGGGACCACTACTTATGCCCCCCGCAGGGTTCTTCACTCTGTGGGTCTGAATTTGCTGGTTATCCCCAGCCCTCAGGAGACACACTTGGCCTTGACCAGGGCCAGGGCTTTCTCAGGTCTGGCCCTGACCTGGTGGAATAAGCTCCCAGAACAGCTGAGGGCCCTAATGGAGCTGTCAACATTTCACAGGGATGTAAGATAGAGCTCTTCCACCAGGCATTTGGTTGAGGCCAGGCCAGGAAGTTTGTGTCCCTTCCTATATAGGCCCCTTTAGAGCCCTCTAGAGGCATAGCCTCTGGTAAACTGGGTAGGGGCACCTCTCCCAAAGATGATGGTGGATATTGGGAACCGGTGTGCCCTGGTGTTTTAAGCTGCAGTTGGGGTGGGGGAGGGATATAGATTATTTTACTTGCCATCAAGGACTGTCATTTCTGTTTTATGGAGTTTTATTCTTTTATTGTAAACTGCCACAAGCCAGACTGGTTTCGGGAGTGGCAGTGGATACATCAAATTAATAATAACAATAACAACAACAGCATAACAATATAATCCTATCAAGAATAAATGTTGAAGACAATTTTAAAACTGTCAATAAACGCTCTTGTAAATGCCACTAAAACTCATACACTCTATACTCTGAATATAAGCAAACGGGCTTGTAATGTCCACTTGCAATCTGGACACGCCACATCTTTAATTCCTCTCTAGTTTATATTGACTGTTTGAGCAAATGAACTCTTCCTTCCCATCCAGCCCAGCTTAGCTATTCTAGCAAACAGAGAGAAGACGCTCATTATTTTTCTAATTCTGCTACCAATGCTTTCTATGCTATTTGGCAGCTTCCAAAGTGTCTGTCTGAATAATATAGGTCTAGGGATACTTGACAAGAATGTTAGGGATTCTGGAAACTACATTACTCAGAGTGTGTTGTCCATAGGGATTTGCCATCCTTCCGCAGGGCCTGCAAAATGGAGCTCTTCCGCCAGGCTTATGGTTGAGGCTGGCACCCCCCCTTTTTAGATCGCCCGCCCTTCTACATCTATATCAGCAGTGACCCCTGGTTTCCCAGATAGTTCTGCCGCCATCAGGTGGGGTGGGTTGAGTGGGCTGGGGATTGTTTTTAGGTATTTTATGTATTAGGGGTTTTATGGGGTTTTTACATGTTGTTACCCGTCATGAGCCTCAGGGGAGCGGCGGGCTAGAAATCCAATAATAATAATAATAATAATAATAATAATAATAATAATAATAATAATAATAATAATAATAATAACAATAATAATAATAATAATAATAAAAATAAAAATAGCACAACACAGCAGCTCCTAGGGCTGGATCATTTTTCAAAGTGGTATTTTTCTCCTCAGGTCTACTGGACTCTCAAAATTAAGGATTTCTGGAAAATCCCAAATCTGAATCCCGTACTGGTATTGGGACGTGGATTTTTTCAGAAAGCCCAGGTTTTTTTTCAATTCCGGGGGAGGGGGGGTGAAAATACCAAGTTGAAAAAATTTGCACCCCCCCAAACACTGCCTACCATTGTTTTCACTTTGTTCTGCTGCAGTAGTAAGTGTGGTTTAACTTAGAAGTGTAAAAAGAATGACACCTTCAGAAGTCCCAATGTTATCTGTGACAGCACTATGAGCTTTCTAATCCCATTCTAATCTTTGAATTGGAGTCAAAAACATGATTCCCCCCCCAACTCGTTCAATTCACTAACGAGAAAGAAATGCTGAAAAACCTCAACATTTGTATAATCACAGGTTGTAGGGAGGAATTCAAGTTTTATAAAACAAAACTGGCATTGCAATTCAACCAACAGTAACTATAGTCTAAGATCATTCATTCTACATAGGATTGTCCTGTAAAAAGCCCTCCACCCTAATATGGTTTTAATAGATTTTGCCTGCAATCAAATATAGGTTTGGCCTATATGTACAAATTAAATCCCAGCAGCTTCAACTTAAATACTTTGAAACAGAAACAAAACAAGTATTATTACAATTTCAAATAATCATACAATTCAAAAGGCTTTGCCTGTTTATTACTATGGGGGGGGGGTGTCTGGAGGAAGATTGGGTGCTGTTGTTATTGTTACCTTGCAAATCATTTCAAGGATATCCCTTGTAGTGTCTCCTGGGTGGATTACAGTCAAAGCTGATTGGTTATTTGGCAGGCAGTACCAGGATGGTGTGAAGTACTCATGCACCCAGATGTCTGAGTCAGGATTATGGGGATGAACAGTAGTCAGTGTCACTTCTTTCTCTCTCTAAATGAAAAGACACATTTATTAAAATACTTTTGGTCATATATCACTCATCAGTTTCTCAGTCAATGACAAATACAATGACACTAAATATATCATTTTCACATGCAATTAAATCAGAAGTTTTCCTTGCTAGTGGACAATCTGATTGTCTTAAAGCTGAATTCAGCACTGTGAGAGTTGTCTGCTGGATTTCCAGTGGTCAAGCCTCCCCTGCTCCTGACTTCTGATTGCCAGGATAAGATCACAAATCTATTTTGCTGAACCCTCATTAAGCAATAGGAGACACCTGTTTGCAAGGAAGAGTATTATTATTGGACTGATCATTGAACTTAAGAACAGGGACAATATGTGCAAAAGCCAAATTATTCTCAACTTAAAACGGTTTCTACCAGTGAAAAAAAAAAGGTGACAGTCGCCATGAGTTATGATTGGTAATGACAGCTAATAAACCTCAATATTCATTTCAAATATCCCTTTTTAAAAAGATTTAAGTTGGACCCTGAGGTATAAGGGTTCTAGCAAGTGAATCCCTACTTACTCAGAAATAAGCTCCCTAGAACTGACTTCAGAAAGTTCCATAGGGAATTAGACATATTAAAGGAATATAATCACAACTGGAAAAATAGATGTTACATTGAAGTGGACATACTGATCAAATACTGAAAGTAGTGTGCTTTCATGTTTTAATCACCTCAAACTAGTAGTAGTTTGTCTGAATATTTTCCCACATGTAATTAAAATACTAATTTTATCCTTACTGTTGCAATTACATATGCTACTGCCCTATCACTGTGATAATTGGGGAAGTCTGATACTGCTGCACAAAAAATGTTAATGGAAGGCTGAGCACAAAATATCTTCCTGTTACAAAAATGTTGCATTACTTTTGAGATAAAAATCAGGCTAATTTAGGCAGAAGAAGTAACACTAAGGAATGGAGGAAACTTTGCTTCTTGAAGGCTGTCAGATTCAGAATGAAGTTCAAGAGGACCCTTGAAATGAAGTAAGTGTTCAAAGCAAACTGGATCACAAACTGATAGCAACAGTGGATAATTTTTTAAGCAGAATGGTATGGAAACATATACACCTGAAGCTACCTCATGTAGAGTTAGACCACTGGTCTATCAAGATCAGTATTGCCTGCTCTGCCTGGGGCTCAGGGGACTCAAACTGAGGTATTTCACATTATCTAGCTGATCCTTTCAAACTGGAGATACTGTGGATTAAACCTGGGACCTTCAGAATGCTAAGGAGATACTCTGCCACTGAGCCATGGCCCACACTAATGTGGAAACAAAAGGCTACATGTACCTACAAAAAAAGATATTTTGTTCCCAATTCTCAATATGTGAGGCAATAAAGATTTCATGCTTGGCAATTAAAGGATGGCAAGGAGGGATTTAAGTTATGAGTGCTGAAAAGACATCATCAGAGTGGTGACACCTGCTAACTTAAGAGGGATTTGTTTCCAAGGGCTGCTACTGTGCTCTAGTTCTGCATTTAGTAAACACAAAGTCCGTAACAAGGATTTTCCTCCCTTACATCCTCCCTCCTCAATTCTAGTAGACAGAAGAGGCTGCTTCCTGCAGCAGCCTCCCAGCTAAATTTACTCCTGTGAGTGCCATTTGACTATTAGTCTCTGTGACTATTACCATATATACTCGCATATAAGCCAAATTTTTCAGCAGTTTTTAGCACTAAAAAGCCTTCCTCGGCTTATACGCAGGTAATTGAAATAACAGCCTGCTCCCAGCCAACCATTGCCTTCTGCAAAGATCTTGAAAGCTGAGCTTCCTCTGGCAGCTTGTAGGACATCAATGATTTAACTGAGGGATTCTGATATTCCCCCCCCTTCTTTTCCTATTCTTTGGTTTCCGTGGGTGGGGTGGGTTTTTTTTTGGGGGGGGGGGTTGGGATTTACTCTTGGGATTTACTCCTAGTGTTTTTTTCTTCTTTCATCTGAGGGACAGCATTATCTGCCTTTTCTTCTTGGGGCTGTGTTTCTTTTAAAAGTTGATTTTTACAGTTCTTTCTTATAGTTTTCAGTTTTACAGTTCTTTATTTCAGTGTTTTGTTTTGTTCTGGGGGGGGCATTGTAGCCCCCAGTTTGTTAGCTGTTGTTGTAGTAGGTTGCCAACTTCGGGTACTGTTGTTCTGCTCTGGTTTGCTGGCCTAGGGGGCACGTTTGGTTCTACTGCCAGAGCTGTTCTCACAGAGCAGTTCTGTCAGTGCAGTTCTGTCAGTGCTTTCTCAGGGTGTCTGGCATAAAGAAAGGAAGGGAAGGCAATTGTAAGCCGCTTTGAGACTCCTTTGATTAGTGAAAAGTGGAGTACAAAAGCCAGCAGTTATTCATCCTCTTGACTTTTCTGTATTTGTTGGGGGGGAGGCTGGATGGGAGAGCCTGTGATGATGGAGCATGGATTAAGCGCTTAGGCCACCCTGTAAATTTACCAGTAGCTGCTGCATTTCCCACCCTCAGCTTATATGTGAGTCAATAAGTTTGCCAAGATTTTGTGGTAAAATTAGGTGCCTCGGCTTATATGTGAGTACAGCCCTGGGACTAAATTTTCTTGTGGTCAGAAAAAAAAACGCAGGAGAAGGGGAACATGAGAAAGATTTACAATCCTGGCATCCCTACTGTGGGATCCGACCCATTCTTTCTAACTGTTATTAGGATTGAACCTCCTATTTAAAGTTATTTAAAACCAGTATAATGGAAAGTTAACAAAGAACAAAAGGATGCCAGGTTGAACAAATAACAATCAAGGATCATAAAAAATGCCTTGTTTGAAAATTTTCCAAAGGCACATATCTGGCTATAGTTGAAGCCACAATGCTGAATTAGATAGAAAATCAGTCTAATCCAGCAAGACAATGCCAAAGTTTTGAGGGCATAAAGTTTTTGTAATCTCAGGTTTTCGTATGAGTAATTACAACCCCATATTTTTAACAGGTAGCAGTTAATTCTCCTGGTTGAAGAATGAATTAATGTTGTAGCAAATTCACAGATCTTCCCTAAGGGGAAGTTATGAGTCCAATAGTAAAGATTTGGTCTTGTAAAAATAAGTGAGGGTGTTGGTATCAACCTTAATAGAGTCAGAATCATGCTCACTAACCATGAAACACTGGTCTTATTTAAATAGCAATGAATGGTTGAATCCGGGCATGTCTGTAGCACAGGGAAAGAAGGCAACATACTATATTCCAATCTTGTCAGATCTCAGAAATTAAGCAGAGTTGGTACTGGATGGAAGACCCCCAAGGAACACACTGAAAAAGAAGGCAATGACCAACTACCTCTGCTTCTCTCTTGTCTTGAAGCCTCTTGCTGGGACTGCGTAAGTAGATTGCAGCTTGATGGCACATGTACGTATATCTATGGTACTAAGAGAAAGCTTCGTGTATCTCATGCTTAGCTCTGTGTCAAAGAATATGATATCTGGCATAGCTTTGTTGTCATTACTTGTTCTTCTTATCAGGATGTTGTTTCTCTCTGCTTTGTCATTAAGGAATGGACTTCATTCCAAAATCAGCTAATTGGAATCCTTTGTTGCAGGGGGAAATCAATTACTTCTCTTTTTTACCTTGTTTTCTGGTATAGTATCATCAAATATTCCTTCTAAGGATTTCTTCACAGAATCAGTTCCTTCACCAAACACCTGCAGAAGGTAAAAAGCCATATTTTAGAATATCATAGGATGACGCAAATGTATTCTAAATTTGGAAACATCTTAAGTTGAAGAGACAAGTAATGCATTGTTTAGAGGGAAATTACCATATCAATTAAAATGGAATACAACAATTTCCTAGCTAGGAAAATAGCCAAATGCAACTAGTTATTTAGTCTGTTTAGACTAGATACTCATGTCTGACATAAATCAAGACCTACTGCATAAAAGGAAATTTGGAGGAAAAATTAAAATCAGAACTGAAGATCAGGTAGATCAGTTCCCTTTCTTACCACTCCTTTATAATGTTATAATGAAGTATTTCTAAACTCTTAATAACCTCCACACACACAAGTATTCTGTGTAGACATCAAGTTAAGCCACTTAACTAGACCTGTCACATTTAGTAGTAATGTTTTAAAATTATGATTTCAAAGAATTTACACCAGAGAACCCAAACTGAATAAATAATTCCTTCTCCAAAAATATTCCCCAAACCAGTTATTGAGGCTTTGGAGTAGATAAATTATAATAACCCAAAGATGGAATGGAATAGTGAACTGGCATTAAGAATCCTTTCATTTCTAAGTGTCAGTTTAAAACCCAGCCTCTAATTTTTTTTCTGTCTCTAGTATGAAGTAGTGTTGGTATTTATATCCCGCTTTTCACTACCCGAAGGGGTCTCAAAGCAGCTTACAATCGTCTTCCCTTCCTCTGCCCACAACAGACACCCTGTGAGGTAGGTGGGGCTCCTCCTCTTCCCACCCCACCCAGGTCCATCATTGGCCATTTGAAAGCCTACCACTGCTAAATCACTAATGTAGCCTTCTTAGAAGTATATTTACAAATCTGGGGATCACACCACCATCCTTGATAAGAACAATGGGTACTTTTCACACATCCTTATCCATTGTTGTTCCTCTATATATTTCTGAAACAGCCTAGGGGGTGGGACGAGTCCGGCTGTCCAAGATGGAATAAGTCCAACCAGGGTGCAGCCAGCTTTGTCCAGATTGGCCCTGCCCCTGCAGCTCCTGCCCTCCAGCCCTGGACTCTAGCCTCTTTGCTTTCAGATGCCTCAGTGCCTGGAGCCAGCAGCAGGTGAGAGGGCCCTGGGCAAAGGGTCTTGGTGGAGGGCTTGCTAACGAGGGCCTCCTGGCCTGCTGACTGCTTGCGAAGGAGCTCTGTCCTGGCCATGCTAACGAGCTGCCCAGGACCCGCCCGCCCCACTTGATCTGGCGCCCAAAGCCACCTTAAGCTGCCTGGCCAGAGGCCAGGGGAGGGGGCCCTTTCAAGGCCCGTTCTTAGGAACAGGCTTTGAAGCTAGTAGTAAATAATCCAGTTTCCATTCAGTGACCATTTGAAAGTGGATTTTGACATTTCACATAGTAAAATCCAGTTGCAAAGTGGATTGAAAATGTGTTATTTAG
The DNA here is from genome assembly GCF_049243985.1 of Paroedura picta. Classification (NCBI taxonomy): domain Eukaryota; kingdom Metazoa; phylum Chordata; class Lepidosauria; order Squamata; family Gekkonidae; genus Paroedura; species Paroedura picta. Next base: position 57,071,213 of record NC_135374.1, read on the forward strand.
TGTGTGAAAGTGCCCAATGGCAGAGGAGAGGATCCTTCTCAGGCTTACAGAATGCAGTTAAATTTTTGTAAGAAAAACTGGTATTGGATATCTCCTTTTAAGAAACTTCTCCCTGGCTCGAATCAGTTTTTTGTGCTACAAAGGCACATACACTTCTGTTATCTAACTGGGAATAAGCAGTTTTGCAGGGCATTATATGTACAGTATTTGCTGGAGTATAAGACTACTTCTTTCCCCTGAAAAACAGGCCTCCAAGTGTGGGGGGGGGTCATCCAATATGCCGGGTGCACTTCAGTTGAGATAGACATAGCTGCCCATAGTGGCCTCCCGATGCCTGCCCACCTCATTCTATATACCATCCAGTATCGCGCGGTATCCAGCGCGGCCGCAGCGGGTCATCAGTGTGGCTGCGGTGAGCATCAGCAGCGAGACAGGGGTGCCAGCCTTTTCGGCGTGACTGGCCCATTCTGCTCGGCGGGAAGCAGCAGCGCTCCGGCCCGCCCCTTGTCTATGCAGAGCTCACACATGCGCACTTGTGCACTAGTGCCGTTCACAGGAAGATGCAGGAGGTGCTACGGTTGCGCTGTGGCCGTACAATGGTGACAATGACAGGTACTGTAATGTAATGTTACAAACTCTATATTTTGAATGGAAATGTTGGGGGGTCGTCTTATACGCCCAGTCGTCTTATACGCCGGCAAATACGGTAATTGACATTCATATGAATAAAGCATATTATTCAAACACAGAGAAATGTAAAGCTCTGACCTAATTTCAGATGAAACCTGTACATTAAAACTTTCTGCATAACCATATGGTCTTTCCTTCATATCAGTTGCATTTTTGCCCAGACATCTCTATAGACATTTCTAAAGCGGACTACAGACCTTTCTTCCATGGGCTACCTGATTAATGCTTGGCCTCCCTTGCTTTTTTTTTGAAGTAGCGTCCAGACCCCAGAGGGATGAAAACCGGCTTCTTCGTTTGCTTGCTGATCTTGACATAGCCTGTGTTCTTCTCCTGACACCAGATTCACCCGTGCGAGCCGCCACCTGCCAAGTGTCACAAAATTTCTGAATTCAAAGCTTCACACACAAAACACTTGCACAACTCCTCCACCTGTGGTATTTTTAAGGAGCACCATCAAAATATATTGACATTTCTAGAGGCTTTGAGGCTTCATTTACATTTCAGGTAGAAAGAAACTGTATTGGAGAAGAGAGCTGTTAATTTAAAATGTGATAAATGTTCATCTTCCATGAAATCTAAATGTTTCAGTTATTCACATTCCACAGCCTAAACAAGGAACCAGTATAAACATAACACTAACCATACATTAAGTGTAGTTAAAGAATCACTATCTGGCAGTGCCATCCTGAGACAAGCCCACTGACTTTAATTAACTTAGAAGGGTATAACTCTGTTAGGATGGCGGTTTGGTTGTGGGACTTCATGCTTCTGCCCCCAATTACACAAGAACACCTTCATCCCCAAAAGGGTGTAAAATAATTTCATTCTGTTAATATTTTTCTTTTCTCTATGCCATCATTTTACTACCCCTTTTTTGGAATATTTAGAGCCAAATTCTAACATCTCACAGGATTAATCTCATAGGATTGGCATGGGAACCTGTTCAGTATTAATTACATTACACAACTGATACCCTTAGATGGGCTTTGCAAGCAAGAACACATTTCCATTTCCATAAATATAGTATTAGGTTTATCTTAGTTACCCTTCTCAGGTTGGCTACTGCTTATCTTAGCTATTTCATTAAACAAACCCTCGACATAGACAAGGAAGCCTCCAACTATTCTCTTTGTGCCCTGAACTGGATGGCCAAGGCTGACCTCATCGGATCTGGGAAGCAATGCAGATTAGCCTTGGTCAGTATTTGAATGGGAGTCCACCAAGGAAGTCCTGTGTTGCAACTCAGAGGCAGGCGATGGCAAAACATCTCTTTTCAAGTCTTGCCTTGAAAACCCCATGAAGTCGCCATGATTTGACAGCACTTTCCAACACCATAATTCTTTACAGAAATTCTATGATAGACTTCTTCATGTACTGAAAATCAATTAACCTCATCAGGAAAGAGGCATAGTTGTCCCCCACCCCTCAAATTATATAACACAAAGTTCAAGTCTAATTATCAGCTTGGATTGCCTAGATTCTTGTTTCTTTGAAAGCAGGATTAGCAGGAAGTATGGCAAGGATGATTTACTAAAAAGAAAAGAAACTGGCACACCTTCCACTATTACAGAAGGTTAACTTTGAAACTTTTTGAAGTGACATGAATGAAGGTTTATTAGTTAAAACAGAAAACCCTGGACTAAATTCTCTCCGCTTCCTACAGAGATGTAGATGAATAATTTGTTGTTTTTGCATACCAACATATACAAAAAGCAGTGGCACAGATTTCTGTTGTGATTGTCAGCCAAAAAGTTATTTGCACATTGTTTCAGGACAAGAAAGGGCCTCTCCCCTTTCAAAAGAGGGAGGATGTCTATCAAAATGTTAAAAAATGTCTATCAAAATGTTTGATGTGGCATTTCAAGCTTCTGAACTTTGGCACTCCCATAGAGGTTTTGCTAATTTCCCCTAATTTAGGGTAATACACTGGGATAAATAATCTTTTTAAGATCTGCCATAGCTGTGGAACATGGAACAGCTGAAGCATTTCTCACACCATGCAGTGTCCATATGAAACAAATGTTTAAAATAATAATGGAACTACACATTTAGACTATACAAAAACCAATGAATCGACTCACCAGTAGATTTTCCTATAAAAAGGCATTAAGTATGGACAACTACAACTCCTGAGTAGTTACTGCTAATAATGGAAGCAGGAAAAATCACAATATTAACTAGAAATCACCATTGCTAGCAACCAGAAAGACACATAAGGACCTAAACTACTCAAATATCTAGATGACATATAATGTCCTAAACAACCCAAGTATCTCGATGATCCAACCAGGCATCTACTGACCCAGGGAATTCTGTTGACTAACTACTAAGACTGCAAAGTCTTTCTTTAAACATTTACCTGATTAGCATGTAAGTTTCATTAAATCATTAAAACTATGAAATATACTCCAGAATTTTTAAAACACCTTTCTGAGAGGTTAGTCTCTGATTTAACGATACCTCAAGAGGCAAAAAAAAAATCTGAGGTCAAAGAGAAGAATCTGCCACAGAAGTAAGAGTTCAGCTTTTTACTAATATGGGAGTACAGGCCAAGACTGTACTTGCACCACTGAAACAAACAGCGATTGCATAGCAACAGTACTCATTTCCTCATCTTATAAAAATATTAAGCAATAACTATTTCAACAACAATGACTTCTGGCATCAGTTTAATCTCACCAGTGCATGAAAGGAAGACACTGAAAAGATTCCAAGACGACCCATTGCGTCTTTCGTTGGCCGACTTGCAAATGCAAGCAACGTTTTTGGATTTGGCAATTCCCCTCCTTGAAGGCTAGCTAAGTAGCATCGATACCGAAAGAGATCCATCTGGAACTGTTCCAGGTTTTGTTCCCAAACAAAGATCTAGGGAAAACAGTAGAGATTGGAAAGTCAGATAAGGCAAACAAAAAAAAACACAAACATATACTTCAGAGATAAACAAGATTACATAAAGTTATAACTTCCACAGTTTGTATTGATTTTATTTCTAGGGAAGATTCATCTTGCTAAACTGGATTTAAAAAAAAGAATTCCAAAACTATTACTTAAATACTGAAAGATTAAAAGATTAAAATCCTGGGTTTGATTTCTTCACTGTTCTGGTAGTCTCCTCTCTGTTTCATTTCCACAATCCAGTATGCAGTTAGAATTCTATCTACACTGGTAAAAGACCCTCTGTGTTAATTTTTTCTCATAGATATATTTGCCATTGTCCTAGCAGGATAGGCACATATCATGAGAGTTCTCAAGCTGAAAGTTGTCCTCATCAAGATTCAAGACATAATGTGCGGACGATGATAAAGACCCTATCTATTTTTTGCTTAAGGAACTCTGAAAAGTACCGAATGGATGGGAGTTAATTTATATAATTTGTTAAATGTTTACTGGTTGATATGCTATATGGTTGTATCAACCCACCAACCCCTCCCCAAATGGCCAATGATGGGGCTCGAGGAATGGGAAGGGGAAGGTCCCTGGGTGAGTGTGTACACAGATATGCTTCCCAACCATATTCTGCCACTTCTGGGGTTTCTTGAAACCTGAAGAATGTTTCAGGGATATTTCAACTGTATAAAAGTTGAGAAAGGCTGATATACATAGTGCTACCAAAATAAATAATAATTCTACCACTGCAGGCAATACAGTTTAGAAATTATATCAAAAATTCTGAAGGCTACTTAGCTTGATACTACCTAATTAACATCATCTTTACAACAGACACCCCTGGAAATGTAAGCTGATTTTATACACATGAGAAAATACCTGGTCAAGAATGGTTTTTTTCTTCTTGGAATCTCGGACAGACGATAAGCTGAGGAAATGCATTTCCCCCATTTTTTTCATCTTCTCATCCATATCAATCTTCTGCTCCAGTTTTTTAATCTCTGTTTTCAACAGTTTGACAGTATCTTCTTTATGGTGCTGCCGCGCCACTGCTGTTGCACAAGCAGAATGAACTGCTGTGATCCAGTTTTCAAGTTCTGTTTGGCTAGAAGTCTGAAACAAAAGAAGAGTCGGCATCCTTTTTGAGTAACTGCTTTTGTAAGGACCTCTGGATTTCTAGAGAAGGTAGCTTCTAAACCTCTGTTCTGCTTGTGTGTTTAATTTCTCCTGTTTAACTTTGCACCCAGTTTTCAGATGTAGAATTAAGCCTGTCACACGGACTGTACACCAGCGATTGTACATCTCTGTCATCATTGTGTCACAGTACTATGCAGCTTCTCCATTAACAAAATGATTTAGACTACCATACTGAGGTAGCTCGAATGCACACCTGTATATTTTTATAGCATGATTACACCATTAGTGTGTAAAAATTCATAATGCTTAATGAACATGGTGTCTACTACTGTTCTAACAGTAGTTAAATGTAAAGCTTCCCTGCTGAGAAAGTTAATAATAATTATTAGTTATTACTCTGTCTTTCTTCACCTCTGAAAACCTACTAATGTTAGTAATTAATGGAGTAGCCCACATCAAACAGAACATAACTTGAAGAAATTACACTAGATATGTCATGAGTTTGAACCACAAAGCCATATACTCTGCTTGCCTAGTAAGCAGTTTTTTTAAAAAAAGGAAACAGAGGCTACAGAGAGTGGACTCTTAAACAAAATAATGTCTCCCATATGAGCTAAATGTATTTTAAGCTTCCCTCAACAACAGGACATGGGAATAAAACAGGTTTTTAAATGAGCAAAACTGGACACCAAGAGCTGGCCAACACTCCCTGGTCTTTCCCCACAGCATGATTATATAGGGATTGTGCCATAAAACGATGAAAACTTTCTAGATGTATGATTTAATCTACATACATCTCTTACCCATTATTTCCACTTGTATAACATCTGCTGGAAGTGGATATAAAACCCAGTACTATTCTTATAAAGGAATGATCCCCTAGAAAAGAGCAAGAGTCCAGTAGCACCTTAAAGATTAACAAAATTTATGGCAGGGCATGAGATTTCATGCGTCAATTCTCATGTCTTCAGATACAGCTAAACTGTGAATCCGTCTGTCTTTCTATCCTGGAGAGTAGAGTGATTTCAGATGCTGAGTGGCATGATAGAATATCATGATATGATAGTGTGATATGCAAAGAGGCATAAAGGTGGAGAACTCAGCATTGGTAATGAGATGGGGAATCTAGGTCTCGGTTCAGTCGAGGAGGATGAATTGTCTTGAACTTCATTATCAACTACAATTCAGCAGTCTCTCTTTCTTATCTCCCTAAGAATTTGTGTTGCTCTTTAAGGTGCTACTGGACTCTTGCTCCTTTCCATCGCGACAGGCAGACTACCATGGGATCCCATCTTGATTTACTCTTATCCTGAACTATGTAACCAGCTTCAAACTTATTTTCAAAACTCAGGTAAAAAACAAACCCAAATTTTAATTATTGATCATTACTGTCGGTGCAAGCAGAATCAATGGATTAAAAGGGCAGAGAACACTACTGTGAATTTTCACTAAGGGTGCAGCAAAGTTATATTATTAGACGTTTTTAACAAGGAACATGCAATTTTCAATGTTACAAGTCAAGCTTGGGGGCTATGATAACATGAAGATTATGTCCATAATTATGGCCATTTTTTCTTCCTCCTCTCCTCCCCCTCTCTGTTTAACTTTCTAAATCTCTTGTTTTAGATTTATGAAGACTCAAGCACATAATAAACAAATAAATTCAGAAATCTAAAGAAAGAACCCATTAATTTGACTTCTAAAAAGTTTCAATTTGTATGCTTTCCTACATTTGGTTATATGAAAACCTCGCTCTGATGTGACTGCCCAGAGCTTGTAATAGAAAGGCTCTATGCTGACACAAAAGCCACGCACAGCATTTAGCCCCTACGGCATTTGTTTTCTGAGAATTGAGGGTTTTGTAAACAAAATGTAATACTTTTCATTGATATGGTTTGTTCTGAGTGGGGTCTTCAAAGTCTATTATGTTAATGCTGTTCTTGCTCTTATTCTAATGCTGCCACACCATGAGAGAAGCTTTCCAGGGTGGCTAACATGCTTAACTCGTGTGGAAAAAGTGCAGATGGAGCACAGAAGAAAAAATGCTCAACAAAGAAAAGTGATGGCTCTGCAAGCTTTCCATACGCCCTACCACACATGCAGGAAAATAAACAACATAGAGCAGACCTACAGCAGGGGTAAATAAAAATGTTTCCACCCAAGGCCTTGCCACTGCTTTAATGGAGGATGTCTTTTGATTCCAATAAAACTAGTTTGCAGAAGACAACAGTTTAAAATTCACTACAAAACATGGATGGGAGAAGTACACATCAAGATTTGGGGGAAAGCATTAAAATAAGTTCTCCCTACCCCCACATACACAGACGAAATTATTACTGTGGGGTGGGAATTGCCATTGAGAATACAGGTATTCTTAACCTGAAAGGGTGAAAAGTGAAATGTCACACACGAGTGTCCATCCAGGGCCCAGCAGCCAATGGGGAGGCGCGCAAAGCGCCTTCCTATTGGCCCCTCACCGGGAGAGACCAAAATTCCATTCACCCAGCCCAGTCTGGCTGCCAGTCTGCTCCTGACCACCGCAGGGAGAGGAGGTCAGTAGGGTTGCCAAGGGGGATGAGAACAGAGGCTTGGACAGGCTGCGCCAGCCCTTTTCGCCCCAAGGCTGTCCTAACTGCCATGTCCAACTGCAGATTGCCTCAGAACCCTGACAGAACTGGCTGGAGGCTGAAGAGTACGCTCCCTCCCCCCTCCCTTCAGGGCTGCTGCAAAGGAGCCTCTGACAGCCCCTGACTGAGGGGAGGGAGGCCTTTCCAAGAGCAACGCAGGGGAGCCTGAGGGCTTTCCTTTTGAGGGTGCGGGGGGATTTCCCCTTCTGCCAAACAGTTGGCTGACAGGGAGGCCACAGAAAAGCCCCTTTTCACTTAAAATACTGCTCTGGCCGGGGGTTAGACACAGCCAAGCCATGTGTCTTTCTTCTTTGCAACTCTCTGCAGATTGGAGGCCTACTGCACAGCATTATTCTGCAGAGGAAACTGGCTCTTTTGTCTCCTGTTTCATCTGCGCAACAACCCTGTGCAGTAGGCCTCAAGTCTTTCAATTCAACAACAACCTGTGTGGGAAGCCTTAAATGTTTCTTGTCTACCACAACCCTGTCCAAAGTAGCCCTTTCTGCCTGGGGAGCTGATCTTTATACTCTGCAGGTGAGCTGTAATTCCAGGAGCTCTCCAGGCCACACCTGTAGGTTGGCTACCCCTGGGTTGGAAATATTCCTGGAGGTTTGGAGGGGGGACTTGAAAATCATACAATGCTTCAAATGAGCCATTTGTGCCTGCAGTTGGTAGGGAGTGGTGCAGGAGTGTCCCTACTGGCCTATGGGTTATGGCCAGCCCTTACCAGCAACTGTTTGTATTCTGGGGTGCAGACAGGCAGACCAGCATCAGCCCTATGAGTGTGGAAAGTGCACGAGGATCTAAATAAATATTTACAGCCTGAAACTGTAAATAGAGAACAAGTAAATGTCTGGAGACACATAGTAACTGGAATGACTTATTGGCCTGGCAAATTAAAAAAAACAGTATAAAAAACCTTATTAAGGTCAAGACTGCTGTGCACAGAGAGTCTTCCTCTTAGGGTTGCCAGCTTCCCTGTGAGGCTCGCTACCCCACCTCCCTCATGGGGAGTCTGCTATGGGGAGAGAAGGGGAAGACGATTGGAAAATGCTTTGAGACACCTGAGGCCTGCTGGGTCCTTGCGGCCCATTCCCAGTTCTCTCAGATCTCTCACAACCCCACATACCTCACAGGTTGACTATTGTGGAGAGACGAATGGAAAAGGTGTTTATAAACCGCTTTGAGACTCCTTTGGGTAGTAAGCAATAGGGTACAAAAATCCGTTCTTCTAAGGAGCAACCATGAAAGAAGCATGTGGGCACATAACATTTTACCAACAGTGCAAACATGGGAGACAGAAGGAACAGGGTGGACACCTGTGTACTGTGACTACCCTATGTGTATTAGGGCAGAGGGGCATTTCAGTGAATGTGGCCTAATTCACACAAGAAGGGAAATGACGCAGAACTGGGAGGAATTGGTTGCCATGTAATCTTCCCCTAAGAAGAGTCTCCAGTCTGATTTTCCCTTCACATATCTGAGGATATGGCTCTGGAAAGCTCATCTGTAACCACTATGCCAAAATTCCCAAAGGTCAGTCCTCTCCCACACTCAACGAACATTCCACGCCACAGGTTCTTGACACCCATAACTCCACACCCATACCCTCATTTGCCACCTTGCCACCACAACCTTTCCCACAACACACACATTCAACCCCATGCCCTTACAGATTGGACAACTCCTCCCCTTCCTCTTCCCTCTGCCAAGCTCTAGCGCCCGTTGTATTCTTGCATACAACGGGCTTTGCCCCTAGTTTATAATAAAACCGTAGAGAGGGGCATAGTCTATCTGCTTTAAACTGTGTTCTGGGGATACCTTGTGGTACTTCAAGGGCCTTTCAGGAGTTCCTCAGTGGACAGATTTGTCATGGCAGACAAGCCTACAGATTACCTGACCATTATAGATCTCCCTTTGCCACAAACTGGCACAGAGGAGTGTTTGGCACACTTTCAGTTCACACAAGGCAATAACAAAGTCAAGTGCACCACATGAACCAAATCTGCATTCAGAATGTGTCCCCCAACATACAAGAATGCACAGAGGTTACATGACAGATAAGCCAATGTGGAAAGGTTGTCTGGAAAGTAGAAAAGCTTGCAAATCACTGACCCACCTCAATCTACTCTCCTAAGGAGGAACATCCCCAACTCATGTCTTCCACCTTTTACCTAAAGTCTTCTAAAGAATAATATTTCATGGCCTCATGGGGCAGCTGTTCTCCTCAAAAGTAAAAATGTACCCTCCAGACAGAATTTCACCTATGCTGGATAGAAACCTGTTCTAGAACATAAACTGTAATAAAATAATTAATTGATCGTAAAGTATATTTTCCCATAGCCTACTCAACTTTAATGTAGAGATATTAAATGGAAATCCTTCAACATCCCTTAGAATTCATCTCTCAACATTATTTCCAAGTGGCAAGAGATGGCGCCTCAAACATAGCACAATAAAATCACCAGTCTACATAATGTAGCCAGGCATTGTTGTGAAATTGGGGCCATGTTCTTGCCCATCTAATAATGGTAGAAACCCCATTTAGTTATCTCTTGATACTGGGATGCTTTGGATTACTAATATCACTGAGTAGCGAAGTAATACAAAAACTAAATAAAATAAATAACAGATTGTAATCCACCTTGAATCAGAGCAAGAAAGGTGGACTATAAACAAAGTCAATAAATAAACAAACCTCATAATTAAGCATAAAAGTACCTAGCTTCAATGTTTACACAAATGATACCAGAGCAGGTCTTTGCCTGAAAGATGTGCTGAAGAAGGAAACTGATTGTGTAATAAATCAAGGGCAGAACAAACCTGAAACAGAAATGCATCTCCAAGCGAATTGCTGAGGCAGAAAACATAGTCTTTCTTTGGGTGCTCAGGCACTGCTTGCACAATGCTATTTTCCACCCAGACTGCATGTTTCGGGATGCTGTTATGGTCTATTATAGACCTGCCATCACTCTCGTAGAAGAATAACGTACATCCTTAAGAGAATGAGAAAAGTATTAGCAAACTGCATAGCTGAATAAGATAATATTGCACTTTTATCATGACTGAGACTTAGGCAAAGCCTGCCTCTAGAATAATCAGAAATCACACTTAAGAATTAAACAAGAGAAAGAGGAATATTTAGTAAAATGTTGCACTGGCAGTCTGTAAGTGTGTTTGCTAGGCCACTCTTTGTAAATAAACACTATTAGGAGATAAGCAAGGAATCCTATTCTTAATAACATTGGGTGGATTCATCTGACCAGTACCTGTAGGAAAAAATGCATTTTAAGCAGACAAAATTATGATCAACTATATGTTTGCTACATAAAAGTTTCAAGCCTTAGTCAAAGTTTTTCAGAACCATTTTTAAGCACTGGTTTGAAATGTGTTACTAAAACCAACTCTCTCTGGCCTGGACTATCTCCTTGGTAATAAAGCTAAAATTACACCCAGCCTATAATTTAAATTTTATCATTTGGGACACATCCTACAGCTATCCCAGTTCCCCTCCAAGGTACTGAGTCGAAACCAGCTTTAGAGTAACCTTCAGTGTGTTTTAGTATGACTCATAAGGAGGGATAGCAACACTTGACTACCATAGAGCCAAGAATGCAACTGTGCAAAACGGCTTAAAAAAAAAAAATCCCACTATACTAACATTTGGTAGCCAAGGGCTGTTTTGCTCTCTCACTTGCCTCTCCCACTGGATACATACTGTAAGTACAAGCCCCATCAGAACTACTGATAATTAAAAGAAGTATATGCAGGTCTTTGTATGTGTGTAGCATGCTTTGTATGTGTGTAGCATATGTGTAGTATGTGTGTAGCAGGTATAACAACACACATTTGCTATGCACTAATATTTCATTTTTAGAGACTGGCTTTAAAAAACTGCAGTGCAGATTCCTTGAATGGTTGATTCAGCTGGTAATATGGAACACTGTTTCCTAACTGGCAAATAATTGTTTCCTGAAATATATTTCTCCTCAACAGTTCATATATTGATGAGCGAGTAGAATTACATATTTAGAAATAAACTTGCATCAAAGAGGACATACCGCCCAAACTTCTTAAGCAGCTAATCTCTATTCTGATTTGCCACAATGTTTGTTCAATGAGTTCTCAAACAATGACTGAAAAGTGTTAATTTGCACAAATGTGAAAAGAAGATACACTTAAAGGCAACCACTGATTTAATTGTTTGCAGGCTCTAGTCCAGGCTTCTTGAATTAAGGTTATGTGAAACCATGAGTTTTCTTGACGGCCCTGGAAGGTTTTCCAAAATGGATGGGGGTTAATTAATTTTGAATATATTTTTAAAATTTGTTAAACATTTATCAGGTGATATGCATGTTGACCTACCCATATATAAGCATGTTGACCTACCCATACCTCCCAAAATGGCCAATGATGGTCCTAGAGGAGGTGGGAAGGAAAGGGACCTGGGTGGGCATGTACACAGCTATGCTTCCCAACCATATTCAGTACGATCACACCACTTCTGGGGTTTCTTGAAGTCTGAAGAATGTTTCTCAACAGTAAAAAAATGTTGAGAAGGGCTGTTACAGTCAATTAAACTCTGTGAAGATGCGCATTAAGTTTTAAAAATATATTGCAATTATACTTTTTTAAAAATTGGACTGATGTAGCCCCTTTAAATGTAGCTGAAGAAGAAATAACTGCTTCCATTTTATTATAATATGACTGTTGTTCAAAATATTAAGCATATAAATTAAAAGTTGTTTTCATTTTCAAGGATGGAATTGAAAGCTACATTTTTTTAGCTAAAAACTAATTACATTTTTATATGACATTTTAAAACGTCTACATTATTGTCCTATCCAACAACAGAAAGTTATCCATGAGTACCCTGATAATCCAAGACATTCAGAAACCTATTTTCAGCAAGCCTGGACACCCCCCCCCCCGGAACCATTCACCTGAAACTCAACCATGGAGGTCCTGTGACTCAGAAGGAAGGGGGCAGGCCAGGAAGCACATCTACCCATCCTGGCCAGGGTGCAACTTGACATAGCACCCTGTGCCAGGAATCTGGGAGTGATCCTCAACACCTCCCTTTCTATGGAGGCACAGGTCATAGAATCATAGAAGAGGCCATTCAGGCCATCTAGTCCAACCCCCTGCTCTACGCAGGATCAGCCCTAAGCATCCTAAAGCATCCAAGAAAAGTGTGTATCCAACCTTTGCTTGAAGACTGCCAGTGAGGGGGAGCTCACCACCTCCTTAGGCTATAGTGATACATGCAACAGTCACCTCCAGAATTAACTTCTGTAACTCACTCTAAGCGGGCCTTCCCTTGTCCTTGGCCTGAAAATTGCATCTGGTACAAAATACAGCTGCTATAGTCATCACAGGAACACTTTGGAGGGCCCATATCTAGCCTGTGCTGAGGAAGTTGTGGCCCGGATCAAGTTTAAGGTCTTGGTTGTTACCTTTAAGGCCCTTCACGGTCTGAGATCCAAATATCTGAGGGACTGTCTGTTGCCTTATGCCTCCTGCAGGGCCTTGCATTCTGCAGGTTCGAATCTGTTGGTGATGCCCAGCCCTTGGGAAGTTCACCTGGTCTCGACAAGGGCCACAGCATTTTTGGTCCTGGCCCCAACATGGTGGATTGAGTTCCCAGAAGAGCTGAGGGCCCTGCAGGAACTCTCACAGTTCTGCAGGGTCTGCAAGATGGAGCTCTTTCACCAAGTCTTTGGTTGAGGCCAGGGCGCAGAAGATCAAAGGGGTTATATTAGTCATGCAGTCAGATTGACGGCACCCCCTGACCCTCCCGAGGCATGGAGAGGGGGCTATTTAACCTTGGGGGTGGGGTGGGATTTTTTTCCCACCAGGTTATTCTTTGTATTGGGGGTTGAGCAAGATTTTAATTTTTAATTATATATGTGGGGTTTTATTTTATGTAACCCGCCATGAGACGGCTTTGCTGACAGTGGCGGGGAATAAATATAATAATAATAATAATAATAATAATAATAATAATAATAATAATAATAATAATAATAATAATAATAATAATATCAGAATTTTTGTCAGATGACTATCTAGCCACTGTTTAAAAACTTCTAGAGAAAGAGAATCCACCACCTCCCAAGGAAGCTTGTTCCACTGAGGAACTGCTCTGTCAGGAACTTCTTCCACATCTTTAGCTGAAAATTCTTTTGAACTAATTTAGACCCATTGGTTCTGGCCTGGCCCTCTGGGGCAACAGAAAACAACTCTGCTCCATCTTCTATATGACAACCCTTCAAGTATTTGAAGATGGTTATCATATCAGCTCTTAGTTGTCTTCACTCCAGGCTAACAGACCAAGCTTCCTCAACTTTCCTCATACGACTTCATCTCAAACCCCTCACCATCAACAGTTTGTCTACATCTTACTTCACTTGTGGTGCTTAAAACTGAACACAGTACTCCAGGTGAGGTCTAACCTGAACAGAGTAAAGTGATAATATCACCTTGCATAATCTAGACACTATACTTCTTTTAATTTTCCAATTTCCACCAGAGGAAATGAAGAATCCCTGTTCCCATTTCCACGTCATTGCTCGGGGAAGATTTTTTTCTTTAAAATGGCCATCAGGTGTGGGTGTTGTTGTTGTTATTATTATATTTACAGACCGTCCCTCTCTGAGTTACGACCCCCTAAAGAACGTGCCCCCAGGAAAGTGCTATATGAGGAAATGACAGGAAGACATTTTTCCAGAAAGTACTTTCTGAAGGGCACCTTTCTTGGGGGGACCATAACTCAGACCCCATAAATCCACCAAACTTGGAGAGGAGAGTCAGCTGGAGATCCTCTGCAAATTTAGCATCTCTAGCACACCAGGGGCATGTTACCATATTACAAACCAGTTCATTGTCAGCTAAAAACATGTTGGTTGATGGTTTACACTGGGTATGCCATGAATCAGTAACAGAGCCACATTTTTCTGGTTCATGCCCATCCACATCAACTAACTTTATTGTCCATCCACCTACATTCAGGGAATTTGATCTATCCACAGAGGAGTTTGAATGCTTGTAGTATGTGGCTTTTATTTAATTCATTTAAAATATTTATATTTTATTTATATTTATAAATATAAATATAGAATATTTATATTTTATGGATGACACCAAGCTCTTCCTCCTGATGGATGACCACCTTGACTCCCCCCCCCCCAGAATCCTTAGCCAGATGTCTGGAAGCAGTGACAAAATGGATAAAGCAGAGTTGCCTAAAGCTCAAACCTACAAAGACAGAAGTCCTATGGTTGGGTAGGAAGTGACCATGGGAGGAATCGCGTCTGCCCACCCTGGACGGTGTGCAGATCTCACCAACGCACTCCGCCAGGAACCTGGGCATGATCCTGAATGCTTCCCTTATAATGGAAGCCCAGGTCACAAAGGTAGCGCAGCTGGCATTCTACCACCTCCACCAAGCCAAGCTACTAGCGCCCTATGTGGACCCAGAGCACCTAACCACAGTGATCCATGCAACAGTCACCTCTAGGCTGGACTTCTGCAACTCGCTCTACACAGGCCTGCCCTCATCCTTGATCTGGAAACTACAACTGATGCAGAATACTGCGGCCAGGATTCTCACTAAAACATCATGGAGATCCCACATCCGGCCAGCACTCCAACAACTTGGCTGGCTCCCAGTTGAATTCCGGATTAAGCTTAAGGTTCTGGTAATCACCTTTAAGGCCACACATGGTTTCGGCCCAGTGTATTTGAGAGACCACCTGCCTGCCTACACCCCCAAAAGTGTCTTACGCTCTGCCACCTCCAACTGGCTGTGGATCCCTGGTCCCAGAGAAGCGCGTCGGACCTCAACAAGGGCCAGAGCCTTCTCGGTCCTGGCCCCCACCTGGTGGAACAAGCTCCCTGAGGAGATCAGAGCCCTGCCCGAACTTCCACAGTTCCGTAGGGCCTGCAAGAGGGAGCTCTTCCACCAGGCATTTGCTTAAGCCGACTGACTCAGAACACCTGCTGGTCCCCCCAGACGCCCGCCCATGACTCTCCCAATGTTACTGTTAATTGTTATTTATAAGTGTGGTTTTATAATCTTTTGATGCTTTATTGAAAGTTGTATTGATGTTATAGTCTCTTTAATGTTCCATGTAAGTTATATAATGTTCAGTGTAAACCACCCAGAGCTGCAAAGAAATGGGCGGTATAGAAATCTTAAATGAATGAATGAATGAATTAATGAATTAATTAATTAATGCCTATCTTTCTTCCTGAGCCTCTTGAGACCCAAAGTGGGGACAACAATGTAAAAACAATTTTATAAAACCACCATTAAAAACAGCTTCAGCCCAGTAAAATCAGTCTAAAACCAGCCCTGTTGCCTTATTTTGGTAAATAGCAGCCTTGAATGTTTGTGTGTATGTTTTGTTTTTTTGTTTTTTGGTGTGTTTTTTTTTGTTTTTGCTGTTAGGCCTTCTACTATGTTTTGTTTAAATGTATTTACATTGTGTTGCATTTTGGAAAACCACAATAGATCCCCACTGGAAAGAAAAAGTGAGAAAATACACTAAATAAATAAACAGGCCATCAAGTATCAGGGCAAATTTTAAATCTTTTTTAAAATATATAAAATATATAAAACAATATTACCATATTGTCCTGCCCTTTTTGCAAGATGCTCAGAGTAGAATTTTGCTTCAGTAAATCTTTTAATGCAGATTTTCTTGAGCGCTATGACTTAGGTCAGATTTGAACCTTATTTACTATATAACAAAAATCCAATGTGTTTAATTATTTTAACACCTCTTGTTTTACCCATCTCAGAATACCATGATTCACTCTTAATAACAGCCTGATTGTATACCCTTAATATATCAGGGGTAACATTCTCGATTACTGTTAAATAGTTTTGACTTCTCATGTCTAAACAGATACTGGAAAATGTATTTACTGTACCTTTTAAGGAAACCCAGTACTGCTTCCATTTCCTTCGTGTTGCCAATTCCACCTTCTTGTTCTTTTTGTGGACAAGGAAATTTTTCACTGCAAGTGCTCCAGCTTTCCGTACAGTTCCCTGGCCTGCGGTAAGAAGAATGTCTGACTGTCCTGGGGAACTTAAGGTCCCACTGCTCTGTTCATCACTCAAGGCAGAAGCAGCTTCATCCAGGTTATCATTGGTACTGCTCATCTCCAGCTCCCGTCGGAAATTCTCATAGACTCCCTGACGGGCTCCATCGCCCGTAGAAGAGCTGCCACTGTCACTGCCAGCAAAGGCCCGACTGGTTGTTGGAGAATAGCTAGAGTTCGTAGCATTTGAACGTCTGGAAAGAAGGTCCGTGTCAGTAGTTGCACCCTCAATCCCGCTGTCAGCAAATTCACTCCCTTCACCTGTATTAACATCCTTGTGAAATAAAAAAAGGAGCCATTATGGAGAAATGGGTTGAATAAATAGTTAGCAGTAAATATTTTTTTGTATTAAATACCATACATTAACTAATATATTTATAGCTTTTGTTTTGCCAATGATGGGCAAAAATGATGGGGCGTTTTTGCCATGTCACAATGATTGACAATGTAAATGAACGGTGGGAAGTTTCCACTGCCTGTCCAATGGATACCTTGTGCAGTAGCAAAAATCTGGGGCAGATGTGTGGAAGCGAGCCAAATGATACCTCTGTGATCATGGGAAAACTTGAAGCAACCGGCCCCAGACCAAAACCCAGGCACCAAAGCAGCACAACGCCTCCCATGAGGTAACAGTCTGAATCTAAGTTAGAAGAGAACTTTTTTATACCCCACTTTTCACTACTAAAAGGTGTCCCAAAGCAGCTTACAAACACCTTTCCTTCCTCTCCCCACGAATTAGTAAACACTATTGTAAGTCCAAATATGTAGTATGATCAATTCTTTGCTAGAAAAGTAGTCTTTTGGGTTCAATGTTTTGGGGAATGGCAGTTAAATCCAAAGGACTGCTTTTTTTTTTTTTTAGCAAAGCATGATCATACTGCATATTTTGACTTATGATGCTGTTTACTAATTTGATACTAATTGACTTTCTCCTTGTATCTGTACTCTTATGATCCCTGTTCCATTGTGTGAGGACGTGTGTATGCACAAAAAAGATCACACCTTGAAGAAATCTTTGTCTTAAAGGTACATTGGACTCAAACTCTGTAATGTAGGTGAGGCTGAGAGAGCTCTAAGAGAACTGATCTGCAAGAACAGGTTTAAGAGAACTGTGACTAGCCCACAGTCACCCGGCAGCATCTGGAAGAGTAGGGAATCAAATCCAGTTCTCCAGATTAGAGTCCGTAGCTCTTTAACCACTATACCATGCTGGCTCTAGTCTAAAGCATTTGTATATTCACATGGATTTCATTTTGAGAGATATATCTCACAATTCTAAGCAACTTTCCTCAGACAGAAGTGTTATAGTTCTTGTGGCACTTCTCATTCTATACTGCTATCCAAGCTACCCCTATTGTTAAAATACTCCTACAAACCAACCCTGACAGGCAAGGAGCCCTAAGCATTCCTTAAACATCTTTATATTTCATTGGTCTCCTATGATGCCAAGACATCATTGCTCGAAACATGTAAAATGTAACCATTGTTTTTGTTCACCATTTAAAATGTTTTCTACGTCATTAATTTTCAATGAGTAAAACACAAAAAAGTGTCAGGATGATGGGAGCGAAAGGGGAGAAGACAGATCCCAGACAAATGCTAATTGCCCCTGAAAATCCTGAGATGAAAATACTAAACACTGATATATTCTTATACCTAAAAAATAATCTCTGGTACCTTCAGGTTGCCCCTTTATATTTCTCTGAAAGCAATTAAATATGTTAAAAGCAGCTAAATTCCCATCATCTTAAGGCTAGAGAATAAGTTTCAGAAAGTAGAATTATGAATTATTTAAAAGATTAAAAATACTCCCAGAGCATGATAGTAACAGGGAACTTCTTGGTTTAGGAAAGGACAACAAATCCCAGCAAGTTGATCAAGGAGCACTGCCTGAAAATCTGACTGACGCAGAAGAGGATGTTCGAGGCAAATCAACTGGGACAGCTGATCCCTAGATAGAGCTCCCTTTGAAGTTGTAGGAAACAAGAACTCCACTTGGAGCCAGGAGGCTTCTGGATATAATCGCTGACTGGCTGATGTTGAGCCTGTTCTGCAAACTTGGGCAAAGATAAAACCTTTTGAGAGATGCTTCTGTACTTGGCACAGAAATATATGTGGAAACATGCATCTTTCTCACAGATAAAATGAGATTTTCTGGGTTCTTCAAGAGTCAACACATAGGTAACCTGCTGCATTAAGCTCAAGGGGCTCAGATCGCCTCATCACACATAATCCCACCTCCTCTATACTGCTAAGCTACAGCAGAAAGGCTGGGGCATGAGCCAACCATTGAGAAAACCTTTCCCCAGCAGAGACTCCAGACCAATGGCATGACTAAGAACCTAGTTGTGCTTAAGTGTATTCAGGGAAACAAAAGCTGTGGGTTTTCTCCAGGTTGATTAGAGACCATTTGAGAAAAGAGAGTTCTGAATTATTCTAATTGCTCAACTGCCAACACTTTTCTGGCACATCGCAAGGACAAAGGAGGACTTTATTCTATTGTACGCCATGTACTAAACCAGGAGACTTAAAATTGCTCCCTGGTTCTTGGAAACATACTAGGACTGAAAGTGCTAAACAAGAGTATTGGGAAATGCTCTTCATTTAAAAATAATTAATTAAACAAAGACCCACCTTGGACCTAATGGGAAAGCGATGGCTGGCTATGGGGCCTGAGCCTCATGCCTGCATGCTCCCTTGCCTTCATGCATACAGTGATTCCTTCCCTTCCTTGTTTGTAGGCAAGCAATAATTATCTGTTACCTGTTACATCCACTCTACAGTTCGCCTCCAAACATGAATGGAAGTAAGAAATCGCAGAATGCAAAGGAAAGAAAGCACAGGGAGGAAACATGCAAACTTGAGATTTGCTCACAGAAAACTAAGCTGCGGATGGTTTGGCATTGCACTAAAACTGCAAAAGACTTTCAAAAGCAAGGAAAATTTAATGAGGAGAAAGAAGGGGATTCCAACAGCAACTTGCTAGACTGCTAGAGTGACTTGTCATCAAAACATAGCACTGTGAAAGCATAAGTTTTTCATGGATGTTAGCCTGGTGGCTAATCTAGACTAAACTGTCAAAACTGATATAAATAAGAGTGTCTCTCTGAGGAGGATTAAATGCTTCTTGAGAAAAAAGTGGGTCAAACGTGTAAGTAATTAATTCCCAATTCCACCGTTATAAAATAGTTGCCTGCTATATCCTTCCACTTTAATCAGTTAACAACAGCATGTTCCTTCCTTCTACTCCAGAAACCAGCCCACACAAACCATGATTTTTACACAAACATTTCAGAGATATTATTTTTGTTTATTCCTTGGTAAAGATTTTAAGAAATCTACTTGTCTAATAATCTCTTTTCTGTACAAACGGATGACCACTACAAATGCTGGTTCACAATGGTGAGGTTTTCCCCACTCAATTTGCCTTCAATTTAAGTGCCTCATGATTCTTTATTGATCTCCATGTGGCATGGCTCAGTCTAAAAAGCACAAAATATGTAAATGCATTTCTAAATAACAGCTATGAAACTAAAACACTAGGAAAGTAATTCTGATTTGTTTTACTTAAAAGAGAAGAAGCAAAATATCAAAACAATTCCCACAATGTCAGGATGCACTCTTTCTTAGTAATACAGAATTCGTAACAGCAATCAGCATTCCTATCAAAATTCCACATCAGTGCAAGGAATTGTTTTTTTACTGCACAGTTCAAGAGGTAGATGGTATAAAGTAGTGGTAGTGAAACTGCGACCCTCCAGATGTCCATGGACTACAATTCCTATGAGCCCCTGCCAGCATTTGCTGGCAGGGGCTCATGGGAATTGTAGTTCATTGAGATCTGGAGGGCCGCAGTTTGACTACCCCTAGTATAAACTGAAGCCTTCCCATCACTAGCCACAGTCAACAGTTGAAGATTTATGTCCGCTTTAAACATATTGCCTTAACCATGTGCAATGTAAGTGAAGCGAGCTACTAATCATTCCCTCAACAAATGCACAATTTAGGGTAGCTAATATTTTAAAGACATCTGGTAAGTTAACTGGTCTAGGAATCACAGTGCGGCTACATGAATGCACTATATATATATATATATATATATATATATATATTTACATTTTAAAGCTTCAGAGTGAAACAGGTGTAATATAACGCGAACGTACAGGGTGGGTTCACTGCTATGGATTCCTGCCACAATCACAAACTGGATAACAGCTACACAGACCAATGAATTAAATATGGTTCACAGCTTAGATATTTCCCTCACTCACTATTGCCTTCAATTAAAAGATCTCATGATTTTGCTTGTCCATGCATTCATTGCTGTATTAACTAAAGAAAAAAGATTTTTTTAAACTGTAAAACTACTCCATGTAGATGGTTATTGGTGGCACAGGCACCAGCCAATTAGTGTTGTTCACAGTTGGCTTTGGTGGCAAACTCACAGAACTGGTATGAGCTCAGCCTGGGACAGAAAACATGTTTGGACTGAATGCAGTGAAGGCAAAGCTAAATGGGGCTTAATGTTCCACAGTACTATGTAACAAATAAGCTACTTATATTCTATGAAAAAACAAATACAGTCCCATTTCCTTCTGGCAATTAAAATGTTGCAATGGGTCACAGAAAAAAATGTTATCACTTGACTAAAATATTTCACAATAAATGAGAAATTAAATCAGAAATTAAAAAGGGAGGCTTTAATTAAGTAATCATTCAGTGCACATCATACATATGGCAGCACGTTCCAATTTACAAGGCACTTCTGCATTCATATACCAGAAAGTATAGCAAACTTGTTAGGCATTTCAAATTCTATAGCTCGTCCCAATTATTACAATGTCAGCATAATTCAGTAGCTTAGGTTGAAATTATGAGTATGTTTGGGGTCACTTCCCACCCTAAATAATGGAAATGCTACACATGGGTTGTATTATACAAAATGCAGGAAGAGTCATAGGTGTGAAATGCTCATAGTATACAAATGAATGGGAGTGTCCCTTGATCTACAGTCAAATTTACAAACCATTGGATAATGCAAAGATAATGCAACACAGGACACTTCTGTAATGATGTGTTTTGTTTTGGGGAAGCACTGTGCTAACCCTGTAACTATGCCAGTCATTAACACATGTGACCAGAAGACATGCAGACTGAGTTAGACACTCAACAATGAGCAGAGTTAGTGATTGTGGAAAGGAAGTTTCCTGCTTCCCACTACAGAATGCTATGCTCTCTGAAATCATGGAGGATGGGGGTCAGTGGACGTTGAGAACAGTTTTCAGGATCTGCAATGGGGGATGTCCACAGTGGGAGGGTGAATCAGCTGGAATCTTGAACAAGCTGTGAAATCCTGGTTCAAGTTTAAGTTCTTGGTAATCATCTTTAAGGCCATACGCAGTCTGGGCCCAAAGTACCTGAGGGACCACTTCTTTCTATCCCTCTCAAAGAGTTCTACACTCAGCCAGTTCCAACTGGGGCCTCAGCACAAGGCTGAGGAAACCCCCCATGAGCCCCCAGAGCCCACCTCCAGTCCACACACCAGGCTGTCATAATTGGTAGGATTGGTGATGGTGCACATAAGTTGTCAAGCTCCAGGGGCAGAGTTCCTGGAATTGCAATTACTCTCCACATTGCAGAGATCAGTGTCACTGAAGGAAACGGCTGCTTTATACTTCACAGAGTTTCCCAAAATCTGCCCTCCCTAGGCTCCATCCCCAAAGCTCCAGGAATTTCTCAACTTAATCTTGGCAATCCTCATTACTAACATTCCACAAATTTACCATTAAAATTAGTTTCCTAAACAGCAGCTAATACTCTGGATACAGGAAAAGCCAAAAGGCATAAAATTATGTCCTAAACATGCATAGCATTCTCCCCCTTGAAAAAAAGTAGATGTTCTTATAGCATGTTGTAGTTTTCCAAGCACCTCACATACACAGTCTCTTTAAATCCTTACAAAAACCTCTGTAAGCCCCCTCAGTGCAAAAGGGAGGGGAGATTCTGAGGCTACTAACTGGTTTGGATCATCTAGAAGTGATATGTGGATTAAGAACCTGTCAGCCTGTGTGTGCTCACTCATAGCAATGACACACGCAAAGATTTAGCACCAAACAAGAGGTGCTAGATACTGCCACAGAAATGGATTGTTAACATCCTCCATTCTTAGCAGAACTGCTTGCCCAAGTTTTTTTCCTTGCAACTTAAAAAAAAAATTAGTCTGGACTACTGTTGGAAGTAAACAACAAAAATGTTCCAGGGAAGATGACGCCTAAGGTTTAAGGTTTGAATGTAATCTTTGTGCAAAACCTTTGGAACAGTTACCAATTATAATATTCCTAGAAATAAAGTTCAGTCCTAAACTCCGCAAGCATGTCTCAGCTCTATCAGCACTAATGTGTGAAACTCCACAGCAACCATATGTTTTGTTGCATAACAGCTGCACCTCCTGAAGGTTCACCTGAGGGTAATCTTCAGCTTGTCTCAAGTTCTTGTCTAGTAGAAAGAACAATAAAAGAACTGCCAGGCACTGAAACTCCTAACTTCTGAGAACACAGGTTCTAATCCAAAGGCAATGTGAAGAGGAAGACGAGCAAAACAATATGTTCTTTTCCCCCGGAAATGAGGTTCAGAAGAGAATGTGGTCTGAGTGGATCAGTACACTTTGGTATAGGGAGAATCTATCATGTGATTGCTTTAGTACAAGTATGGCTTGTGATTCACAATTATCATGCCATCACAAAATCTCTGTTCTCCAGCTATCTGCACAAACTGAGAACCCCTACAACAAACCTTTTTGTCATGACAAGATGGGAGAGCTGAAGAAATGGAAGAGTTGGAGCCTTCAGTCATGACACTAAAATCTGCTTTCCTCATTGAGTGACAACCCTGCCCTTGACAGCCAAAACAAAGAATCCCTCTCAACATTTATTGCAAATTACAGGCAACTCCAAGGTGAGCTCTTTCCACTGTGGCAGGCAAAAAATGTTATATTCCCTTCACATCAGGCATTGAGGAAGGAGAAAACATGCTGCTCTTTTCCTGCCCCAAAGTCTGATGCAAGGTGATAGACTGGTTTTGCCTGTTTCCCTGGGCATTTCAGAGAACTCGGGGGAAGGGTCTGGGCAGCCCACAAATTAATTGGACCTCTGTATTAGATGAAAACCAAGCAGGTTTTGTTCAAAGTAGGTCATCACTAATTGATAGTTTCATTCACGTACAAGCAACATTTTTCCAGTTGGATACATGCTGTCTAGATGTAATAGAAAAGTATTTTGCTATTGCACTTCTTTGTATATGTATATGTATAATACACACAAACATACATACACAAAAGTAGAATTCCGGTAAAACTGAGTGCAGCTAAAATAACATTTCCCAGCCCTCCTAAAACTGTTAAGAGTTCAACTGAAGGCAAATAACTATTCAGTGCAGCAAACAGGATTCACAACTAAGTCCAGAAGCAAACCAAAATGTCCAACGGAAGGCATGATAGAGTTTTATAAAAATTATGCATGGGAAAGAGAGTTGACAATTTTTTTTCTCCCTCTTCCAAAATACTAGAACTTGAGGGCATCCAATAAAACAAAGGATAAATAGGTTCAGGGAGGACAAAAGGAAATACTACACAACCGATTATGCACAAAAGAGAGAAGCCAGGGTGGCGCTCGCACAGCAGAAGGGCAAATTCCCACTCATGAATGACTGAATGACATTGCTGTCAGCCACGCCCCCTCCCGGCCTTAGTCAGCTTTAGGGTTGCCAGTGACCCACAGTAAATAAATGCTGATTTTTCATTATTCGCTTTTCTAATGTGGGCGCCATCGGCAGGGCCAGGCCTGTGCATACAGGAAAGAGTTGTGCCTTCCAGGCCCAGCTCCTCCCCCCGCCTAGAGAGTCTCAGCAGGGACACAAAATGCCCCCATTTGACTCCATGGCAGTTCACAGTGGCACAGAGCCCAATGGGTTGCTGTTTCCCACCCTCCATGGTGGGATAGCAGTGTGCTACTATCCTACCGTTATGCGGAGAAACCCCTGCTCTCCCACCCCCGGCCCAGTGAGGCACAGTGGAATCTTTCTGCACTGGAGTTGTGCGCGTGCACACACAACTCTGGGGTAGACCGTGTGCACTGGAAAAATTCTTTCCCCATTTGTGCACAGGAAGCAGTGGGGCATGATGCCCCACCGCTAGAAACCAGCAATGGCCCAGTGTAGCCTCCACCACGCATGATCGGTCAGAGAGTAACTAAAATGTGGAATTTGGTACAAGAGGATGTAGTGTTGGCCACAGGAACAGATAAGTCTATCGATGATTACTAGCCATGGTGACTGAGGGGAACTTCCACATTCAGGGGCACTAATCCTCTGAATCCTAGAGCCAGGAGGCAATATCAGGAAAAGGCCTCAAAGTCCATGCCCTGTTGTTGGCCATCCAGAGGAACTAAGTGGCCATTGTGTGAGACAGGAAGTTGGAATAGATGGACTATTGGTCAGATCCAGCAGAGCTCTTCTTATGTTTTTACCGAGGATCTAGAAGCCAAGAGGCTGGATCCAAGGAACCATAAGTAGAACTCAATTTGCGGAATGGATCTTTTCGAATTTAAGTTCAATGACCACCTTACCTCTGGAAAGCCTTCCAGCTGAACTTGCCTTACATGCCTTTAGGTACCAAGGCGTCAAAGTCTTTTTACCCAGACTTTTAAACTAAGCTAGATAATAGTGTTTTATGTGAC
This sequence comes from Paroedura picta, assembly GCF_049243985.1. Classification (NCBI taxonomy): domain Eukaryota; kingdom Metazoa; phylum Chordata; class Lepidosauria; order Squamata; family Gekkonidae; genus Paroedura; species Paroedura picta. The sequence continues at coordinate 57,096,393 of NC_135374.1, forward strand.
CTGATCTTGTTGAATGTTGTTATCCTATTCTGATGGCTTGTCCATGTATTTCATCATCCCTAGAAGGGACCCAAAGCAGTTTAAATATTTTCCCCTCTATTTTGCATTCACAACAATCCTGTGAGGCAGGTTAAACAGCATATATCTGTGACTGGCCTAGGGTTACAAAGTAAGCTTCCATAGCACAGAATAGATTCTAAACTGGATCTCCCAGATCCTAATCTGACTATACCACACTGGTTTGATTTTATTTGTATGGATGATTTAATCTCTACCAGGCCTCTGGAGAGACAGCATATACATTTAGTAAATAAATAAACATATATTTTCACCTCTCTCTTCCTGTTAAAGACAACTGCACACACCCAGAATCTGTTCTCCGGGGCAGATCAGGACATTAAAACCACCCAGGAACAAGTAGCCCAAAACAGCTCTAGTAGTGCAGCTGGCCTCAGCCTACTCCTGTTGCCAATGGCCAGATCCAAGCCAAGCCACACCACCGCTGCAGTGCTTGCTCCCTACTGCTAAAACCTACCAGAAACCTTTGGGGCAGTTAAAGGGTGATATTACCCATGCCTGACCCTCCTGCTCCAGCTGCCTATTCCTCATCTAGCTGTAGAAACAATCACACAGATGGCCTTGGTGTAGTGGTTAGGAGTGTGGAATTCTAATCTGGTGAGCTGGGTTTGATTCTGCACTCCCCCACAAGCAGCCAGCTGGGTGACCTTGAGCTTGCCACAGCACTGATAAAGCTATTCTGACCAAGCAGCTGTTCTGACCGAGCAGCTCTCTCAGCCTTACCTACCTCACAGGGTGTCTGTTGTGAGGAAAGGGAAGGGAAGGCGACTGTAAGCCGTTTTAAGACACCTTTGGGTAGAGAAAAGTGGCCTATAAGAACCAACTCTTCTTCTTCTTGACATATTTTGATGGCCCAGGTAAAAATTCCAAGTGATAAACAATGGTTTACGTCAAGGTTGGTCTCTATATGCCAGATAATCTTGCTACATATTGGACAAAATATTAAAAGAATCATAGTTTACTTTATATAAGAGCCTCTTGTGGCGCAGAGTGGTAAGGCAGCAGAAATGTTGTCTGAAGCTGTCTGCCCATGAGGCTGGGAGTTCAATCCCAGCAGCCGGCTCAAGGTTGACTCAGCCTTCCATCCTTCCGAGGTCGGTGAAATGAGTACCCAGCTTGCTGGGGGGTAAACGGTAATGACTGGGGAAGGCACTGGCAAACCACCCCGTATTGAGTCTGCCATGAAAACGCTAGAGGGCGTCACCCCAAGGGTCAGACATGACTCGGTGCTTGCACAGGGGATACCTTTACCTTTACCTTACTTTATATGTTAAATAAGTGTACCTTTAAAATGTAAGTATATACCAAAAATATTAATGTAACAAAACCTGTGATGGGCTTCAATACCCAGTTGTATGCGATGATCAAATAGTAGGTGCTCTGAAGACCTCTCTCTGAAATCATGTGAACCCCATGGTGGGTTCAAGCATATAACAGAGGAGGAAAGAATTGTATGAGCTATCACAGGGAGGGTGGGATGAATATGACACTGACAAAATACAGCAGATGAATGTTTGCTGTATCAGGTAGCAAGCAGATCACAGAGGATTGCAAATAAATATTTTGCACTGAAGATTTCAGACAAACTCTTTTGTGGCAGAGTTCATTGCTGCAAAAGGGCAAGAAGAAACTACTATAGGAGACCAACAGTGCCATCTTGAGCAGAATTACATCCTTCTCAGTCCACTGACTTTAAAAGGTGCAGTTCTCACACTGGAAACAAAAGCAAAGGTCCAGTATTGGGGCACATTTAAAAATCTGATCAAACACAAATAGCCACAAAGAGCTTGTTTGTAGAAAATAATACTGCAGTGTATTCACTGCTGTATTCATGTGGTCAACGCTTTATTTTATATTATTTATCAGAACTATTAATATGTTCCTAAAGACATATAAAATACATAAGCTTTGTTAGAAGGCTCTGAGATAGTAGCAATTTTCATTACATTCAAAATTAATTGTTTTATCGAAGTAGATCCCCCCCCCCCAGGGCACTGCTATTTTTGTAGTTACAGCTTAGGCTTGCCTGCTGGACACTATCATGGGGTCACCTTCACAGCAGCTGTCACTGGACCTCATTCCAAAACACTCTCCAATGACAAATGAAGGGAAATCATCCAGCCAAGAAACAGATTGAATTTGATGTTTAGATGCGGCTTCAGTTTTAAATATTTCATGTACAGCGTTTTTTGGTTTGATAGCTAGTGATAATCCCAGGGGCACTGTCAAGTGATGGTGTGATGTCACTTCCACTATGTATGATGTCCACAAGTGACATCATACATAGTGTTTCCAGTGATTCCTAAAGCAGCATGACATTACTGCAAGGTTTTTATTCAGAGTGACATAAATGCCGTTGCCCAGTGGCAATTGTTTTCCCTTCATTATTTTTCTTGCCAGGAATGGTGGCAGGAAACGAGAGTCAGGGTGACTCTCCCATTCCAGCAGGAAACCAGCAAGCCTGGTTTGAGGCAATTTCATTATTTTCATTATAGTGCATTCCTCAGAACACTCTGTAAACTAGATGGGATAAAAGAACTTTAAAGGTCACCAAAGAAAATTATTGAGTCCCTCAGCCAGAATGATGCTACTACTACTTACTGAGTACCCAGAAATATTCATAAGCATTTTGATTATACAAATGGATAGAAGAGAAAACAGACATAATTTTCAACAAAGCATCATTAAATCTGTTTCTAAAGTTATTTCATTTGGCACATGATGCAAAATATTTCCATCTGCTGTTGTACTGTCAAGTGGATTTCATGTGTACTGTCCCCCTTGTCTGTCTGCCCTATCAGACAGTATATTTCATCGGGAGAGAAAAAACAGAGATGTATATTGCTCTGTGTTGTATGGATAAATGTGGGAAGCATATAATTCAGAAAGCCCTCACACTCCCATCATTTTGCAGCATGTGCAAAACAGGAAGGCATTTTTAATATCACTTCCAGGTTCACCATATAACTGCTTTCAATGTGTCAGCACCTCCCACCATGTTTCCACCTCCCAAGATACCAGTCAGTGGCTGGCAATCCCATTTGTAAAAAATAAATACATGTAGAACAAATCAAAATCAATACTATTTTATTTGTCTGAGCCTGCTAATATCTAGATTATCAGTTTATAGTGGAATATATACAGGGGCCGGTCAAGTCTAATTAGATGTAAAGCACATGTGGCAACTTATACGTTTAATTTTTATACAAATAAAAACCGAGTTCATTTCAAAATGAATGTCTGGATATTCTAGGGTATCCAGGTACTTAATTAACACTCTACCATGTTGCTCACTGCATGACCTTGGGCCAGTCTTTCAGCCTAACCTAAACCACCGAGTGATTGTATGGATAAAATGGAGAAAGAGGGGAAAACTGTACAATGTCCTAAGCTCATTGGAGGAATGGTGTAATAAAAGTGCTCTAAGGATCATAATAACAATTTCCTTATTTTATACATGAGCTATGAGACCAAGGACACATTTTCTGAGTCCATCAAAAAGCTCATGGACCTTAACCTGGATCACAGTCCAAGGAAGAACAGAAAAAATAAATTAGAATTTGGTCACTTCATGTGAAATGGGGCACACACACCCATCTTACTTTAAAATGTCTTGAGTTGTTCTGATTATGAAGAGAAACAGCAGGGATCTACAAAACTGTCATTGGCGCTGTTGGATCCTCCTTTCCTTCTTCCTGCCTATCTTCCTTCATCTCTGTCATAGTACTTTCCCCTGCACCTAGCCAGATTGTACCTTTTAAACCCTGAGACTGAAATGTAGAGATTCCAAATTTTTTCCAAAGATTCCAACAATGACCAATGTTGCTAAATGTTTGCAGTAAGCAGAAACGCTATATTTAATAGTGGAATTTCGTCATTCCACACACCTTCAATTCTAGTGGAATATTGAAGTCCCAATAGCGGTCTATTCATTCCCCACAGGTTTCTGGTCTTGCTGGAATCGCAACAAAGGAGGCAATATTTTTCCGTGCTTCTTCCCGCCCCTGGCCATCAATCAAACAGAACAGCCAATGAACTGTTGTGTTCGTGCTCCCGAAAAGCCCCTTTCCCTTTAAAAAACTGTTTTTTAAAAACCCCAAAACACCAGTAGCAACGAGTATTTGTTCATTTGATGTCTCAAGACGTTTTTCACTGGCATAGAAGCCAGCGAAATCATTTACATGCTCTTTAAATTAAAAAAAAATCCCCGTCCCCATGGGTGCAATTTCTGGCCGAACTTATGGGCAGTGTTGAACAGGGGGCTGTTTTGTGTTTGGGAACTTTAAAGACAATTGCAGAAGGGAGCTTTATTTTACTGTTAAGCATTTCTGAATTTCTTGTGGAGGAACTTCAGCCGGAGAAGCCTCGCTTATTCATTGCTTTTGCCGGTTTAAGGTGGGGGGGGAAATGGCGATTGCGTCTCCGAAAGCCTGGGGGGTGGGAGCTAGGGAGGGACATTCTTTCTACTGCTATTTTGAGAATGCACATGTCTTTCGCTGATGTGTTGCAAATTGTACTCAGGAGTGTAGCGTTTTTTTCAAGGGGAATCCACTTTTTGCGATTCCCCCCGAAGCGCTATAAAATTCCGAATGTTTGAGTTTTGCGGACTGTTGACGATGTCATGCGGAACGTCAAAATAATAGCATTTACAAACTGTAAGACTCCAGCTACAGTTAAGTTGTGAGGAATGGCCCTCAAATTTAACTTAATTCCCTGAATTATATATATCATCACACTTCAGTTAACCAGAAAAATATGGAATGTGAAAAAAAATGTTCTAGGCTAGTTTACACCGTGCAGCACTGGATGTATTAAAAATGGGACTGGGCATGAGACACTAACAGCTAATAATCACATAACCTACAAGAGCATGGCCATGTGTGGCATAATGTATTTGGGTTGCTTTGGATGGACCAAGGGCAAGTTCCGTGAATTTTTTCAGCATTACTTAATATTCTGATTTGATCCTATTTTCCAGGAATTGATATAGCAGATGACAATTACCCTTTTCAAGCCTCCCAAGTCCTACAGCTTTACTCATAAGCCAAGCTGTAATAATTGTTTCCTAATGAACATACTTAGGACCACATTACTTCCATTTATCAATTTACTTGGAAAGAAGTTCTATTTTGATGGAATTTCGTTACAATATGTATGGTTGGCATCCCAGTGCAAGCCCCAGCATGGTGTTCTGCCCTAGTATTTTAGCTCTAATTAATGCCACTGATGCAATTTAATTACCAGGTCTGTAAACCCTGAGGATTAGACTATAAAACCTCTTATGAAGGCTAGTCACTAAAGGCACACAACGCTCCCAAAAACCTTCACTGAGGTGGATTCTTTTGTGTAATTGGGAGGTGTTATAAGTATATCAGATCCCACTTCAGACTTTTCCTGTCCAGCCTTCATTATTTCAAATGGAAGCTGAGCTCAGTCAGCCAATTGAGTGGCAGGGTTTTTTTTAACACTGGCAGCCACCTTTTGACAAAGTTCCATCTTGTCTTTCACAGACAGATATAGACTTGAAAAGCAAAGGCTGTGAATATCTCAATTGGAAAACTAAAAAAAAATGTAATTAATGTAAACATCCAAATGGCAATGTGTGCCTACTTCCATCGATACAGGTTTACAATTTTGTTTGAAACTATAGCCACATCTAAAGGGTGGCAGTTCCACCTGCTCCAAAAGAGAAGCCAGAAGTGTATAACCTTGCCCTGGTGCTGCTGAGGCAAACAGAACGGCCAGAGGCCTTATAGAAGGGAACATAGCTGAAATCATGCCTGGGAAAGCTCCCAGCAGCAGCATCAGGACATGGTGGGCTCAGGCAACAGGCTGCACCTGTGCAAGCAGGCAGAGAGAGATTAGACAGAGGAGCAGTGATCAAGGCTACCGTGAAATTTTCACTGACAAAGTAGGGATCTAAAGATCCCCCAAATTCTATTCTGATACTTTAGCCATTATATTTGAAAAATAAGGTGGACTAAGAGTGCTTCACTTCATTCTTCAAGGTGACATGTATTTAGTTGGTGGACAGAAAAAAAAATCAACAAAGATAGCACTAAGTTCTACGGTACAGTCAGCTCTGATGAGTGCCTGCAAGGGCTAGTAGAACAGAGATTCTATACTACTTCTGTATATCTTAATTCCGAAGCTGCTAAGAAAGGTAAAAGGTAAAGGTATCCCCCTGTGCAAGCACCGGGTCATGTCTGACCCTTGGGGTGACGCCCTCTAGCGTTTTCATGGCAGACTCAATATGGGTTGGTTTGCCAGTGCCTTCCCCAGTCTTTACCGTTTACTCCCCAGCAAGCTGGGTATTCATTTTACCAACCTCAGAAGGATGGAAGGCTGAGTCAACCTTGAGCCGGCTGCTGGGATTGAACTCCCAGCCTCATGGGCAGAGCTTTCAGACTGCATGTCTGCTGCCTTACCACTCTGTGTCACAAGAGGCTCATAAGCTGTTAATATGCACCCTTAAATGAGTATTAAATGAGTATGAAGTGAGCAGAACATGAAGCCTTTAAGAAAAGCAGCAGTTTATATCTTATCCATTTGGTGCCTTTTAATAATTCGGAAACAGCCTTGGGGGACGAATGGTCCAGCCTCTCCAAGGCCAATCAGGGTGCAGCCAGCTGCACCCTGATTGGCCCTGCCCCTACAGCTCCCGCCCTCACTCACCAAGCCCTCACCCCTTGCCTCACAGACAAAGCGGCATATAAGAACTAACTCTTCTTATATCTAAACTCTACCAACAACAACACAAGAGGCAAAACAGCCTTGACATTTTATAAAATGTATTGCTCTCCAAGGTATACACAGAAGGGTATAGACTGAGCTTATATTGTGTTGTGATGTGATGGAGCTCAAGAAAAACTGTGCTTTCTGTAGCTATCAAGCTTGCCAGGATAGTGAAGAGATTTTCTACTGATGCGACATAAGTGTCCTCAAAAACAAAAACGCTGATTTAAAAGAGAGAGAGAGTGCGCTTCTGCTGTGGGAAAACAGCAGCATCTGTTTCAGAATGTCATTTTTTATATTTAGCAGCAGCACATCTTCACGGATCAGGCACAGTCAGCTAATCCAGAAACCCGCCTCCAGTTGCCTCCTACAAGTTAATACCAACTGATGCTGCTCATTTTGCCTTCTCCTCTCCATCCAGTAGGCGCCTCTCACTAAAGCATTATGCTAATAGCTCCCAACACCACCTACGCTTACAAGATGCTGTAAAGCTGACCGACTCACGCTGTCAGATCTAACTGTGCTTAAGAGCAGAGCTCTGCCAAAACCTTCAGTGTCCAGAAAGCAATTCTGCTGGTTGATCGCCTCTCTATCCCATCCCCATACAAATGCTTTTGTTTTTCTGGGTCATAAGATGTAGCCTGCATCCTTTGCTACAGTTGTACTAAAATGAAACATATAATAAAATCAGGGAAGTCACTGAAGCGTGCTGTCTAATGCCAGCCTCGACCTATTTGCTCAGAATTTTTCTTGGACTGTTCAATTTCATTCTGCTAGCAATGTTTCTTATCAGACTTTCAAACAGAATGCTGAGGAACATTATAGCTTGCCTTATGGAGCAGTCACTGCATGATTCCGTCAAGACAAAAGCTAGAAAGATTGTATTAATTGCAAATATTGTTCAGCAACAGCATTGTGTTATTTCATGAATAAAGCATTAGCTTAATTTTTGTTCTAGCTCATTCCCCACTTATGGCTATATGGAGTGCAGCACAGAACGGCATGACACACATAGCAACTCAGATACAGTAAGTAAGAAATCATACAATCACCTATTATAAGTTGTAGTGCCTTAGCAAGACCTTCTGAAGGTGCTGCCTTGCAAACACGTGAGATCAAACTTGCCTAGATCAATGCATTCTCTGTAATTGATCTCACCTGGTACAGCAGGCTGCCTGACAAGTTCACAACGGCTCCCACACCTCTGTCCTTTCACAGAATGCACAAAACAGAATTTTACTAAAGGGAATTTATGTGGGCTTTCTATGTACACAGGATCTTAAAATGCAATTTTAATTTTTTTATTTATCACATTTTTAAAATGTTTGTAATGACCTCGAATCAGTGAGATTATTAACCTTACTGTACTTTTCTATTAATGTATGAGAATATATGCTTATTCCAAGGTCAATTTTGATCTCAGAGTTACAACAGGGGAAAGGGGTAGTACTTCCTGTCTGGTTGATCGGGCCAGGGTGGATGTGTCTGTAAATGGCACATCAGCTACAGATTCCAACTTCAAGATAAGTATTTCCCCTTTCTCTACATCATCAAAACTGACAGCAGGCCAGAAGTATCATCCTGGGAGGCTTCAGCACTGTTTCACACCCAGGAAAACATAAATCTCAGACCAGAACCCAATTTTACTGCTGCAATTTTAACTGGGAGGAACTGACAAGGCAAAAGAGAATGAAGTAAACAGCATAAAGAAGACAGAAACAGGGCAGAAAGGAATTGCTGGACACAGTGCTGTTTCAAAGTACTCCATGTCTGATGGCCTAATTTTCTTTCTGGCTGGAGAAAGTAGTTTTTATTTATTTTTATATTTGCACCCCACCCTTCCTTAGAGGATCAGGATGCCTGCGATAGTAATAATGTATTCTCTGTATTGGCAGGAGTTAGTCTGAAGGATAATTCATCACCATTCAAGATAATCAAGATAATAACTGCATCATCTTACTGGTTTTTTATTGGCTATCTTATGGTTTTTTCTATCAAGAAACCATCTTATGAACCTCAATAGTTCCCTCTTTCCCTAATTGTTAATGTCACTCAGATAGGATCTGGTATCACAACGGTGCTCGAAGAGGCACCTATTGAACCTGGTTCCCACTGGCTTTGGGAGTAATAACATCAGAAATGCCTTAGTTCTGCCTGCGCTTCTATTGTCACTTTAATGGAATGGAAAGATTTGAAGATAGAGTTAAACTGAAGCCAAAAAAAATAAAAAGTCTCTTCTCAATAAAGAATAGCAGATATTTAACATATTAGTAAATTTGACAATGCTTTTGACATTTGAAATAGAATGTATTTCTTTACCTGGGTAGTTTTTGCTCTTCTGCCATGCATACTGTTGCTATGACTCATTTTTTGGTGAGTGATCCCTTCAGACAGGCAATGTGATTTCCTGCAGGGGAGCGTGTTATAATTACTATAAGAAGGAACATTCTCCATTGTGGTAGGTGAAGTTTTGTGATTCCCAATATCCGGGCTACGAGATACTAAGTTCTGACAGTACCCTCCTAGCATGTTTCGGGGGCCACCATTTGTTGTAGCAGCTGTGTTTGGGGGAGAATACAAATCACTCATGGAATTGGCCCGCTGGCAAGTGACCAACTGCTGATGACTATTGCTGGCCTCTCTTCCTTGATTCTCTTCACCATCCTTTTCCTCAGCAGAGCACAAGATTTCTTCATTGCTCGTTAAGTGTTCTTGACTGAGATCAGAAAGCGAAAATTCCAAGCTGTCCTCCCGCCAGATATCTGCAGATTTTGAACGTTTTTTCTTAAAACTCATAGGCTCCAAGAAAGTGGTACCATTTGTTGAGTATGGATGTTGCCTGCTACGTCCTTCAGCCAAATATCCATCAGCATAAAGTCTGCCTTCTTCAGAATTAGGCATACTCTGTATGGATGCTGCCATGTGAACTGTACTACTATCCATGCTGTGTGTGACAGAAGAATCCGTATGGTAAGAAACTGGTCTCAAACCCATGTCCACTCTGTCTACCCAGATTGGGCTTCCAAAATCCTCCAAGTTGCCTTCTTGCGTAAAAGGCTCCAAGCCATTTTCAGCTAATGACTGAGGGATACTGGGAGTACTACTAGATCGAGTGCTTACTTCTGAATTCCTGTGAATAATTTTTCCTGAAGAAGCATGTCTGGTCCGTCGAGATGCTTTGTTTGAAAGGCGAAGTGAGCGTGAAGTATGCTTTCGTCCCAGGCTGGCATGTTTCTCTCCATAGAATTGATGTTCTACATTTTGGCTCTCTGCATTGCCCATGGTTTTAATGACTGCAACAACAAGAAACATATGTTATAAATACAGGTTGACAAACTCTAGCCCTTCTATGATTCTTCATATCTATACACTTGAAACTACTGACAAAAAAGTGTTGTTGTTTAACAATATCAGGTTATAAGTAATACACAGACTATCCTCTTCTGTATCAACCTAGAAAATGGGGAATTAATTAAGACCAAAGTATAATTACTGATAAAAAATGAGACGCAGACCAATAGCTGAACAGTTCACAGTGTTACAGACTGCTTTTCTACATACAAGACAAGACTTGCCAAGTGACTGACCCAGGAATGAAATTGTTTAAGAAATGTTGCCTTTGAGTGTTCATATACATGACTGTGCACAAGACATCCCTACTGTGCATAATTCACAAGCAAATTAAGCTGAAATCAATGAATGTTTTAACCGCATAGGTTACACAGAAGAGCCAATTTAGAGTGAAAAGAGATTGAACCAATGTGTGCAACACCAAGATAAACTCTGTCCTTAAAATAAATAATGAAAATAACCCTGTCCAGATAAATGTTTGTTTCTCTGTAGGAAAAGACCCCCCCCCCAAAAAAAAAAAGATATGCAAGATATATGTTGTTCCTCTCTCCTCTTCCAGCCCCATGCTTGGCTTCCAGACGACGGCAAGGAACACTGGGGCTTGCCTCCCACAGGAACTGCTCTCCTTAGGCTGTCCCTGGCTGATGACATTGTTGGCCTCATTCGGCCTGTGGCTGCCTTCAGCTCCCTCTTTCCCTACTCAGTGACCGTCACCAGCTCCCTCTCTCGCCTCTCTGCTTCTGACAGCAGCTATGCAAAGGCAATTTCCCCAGGTAAGAACTGGCTGGGTATGCTTCTACATCTGTCTTCCGCAGCACCAGACAAGGCCATGGCGGAGCCTGGGCAGGCCAAGTCCGGGCTGGCTACTAGCTTTGCACAGGTAGCATCACTCCCCTACTATCTGACCACTCACTAGTAATGTGTTAAGAGATACAGAATTCCAGAGGATTTATATGCAATCCTTATATGCAAGAGTTATACCCTTCAGAATTTGAAGGTTATACAATTCATCTTCATTTCCCGTTGTCATTAAGGGATTCCCCTTTTAAAGATATCTAGAAACCCATAATATAGTGGTAAAATATTAATATTCAATTTTCCAAGTTAGTTAAAATCTCTCTCTTTTCCAGTCTTCTTCACTGGAAAACAAATGCCATTGAGAATATATCAGCATAAACAGTCAACAAACAGCCCAACCAGTCATCCAGAATAATCAAATAGATCTAAAACTAAAGAAAACAGTATGTAAAGATCACAGCTACATAGCTGCATTCTCTCATGCTGAGAAACAGATGAAGGCTGACGATATAATACAGAATGCTGCATTGCTGATAATACACGGTCATTTCACTTTTCTATTTATGCAAAACCAAAAGGGGAAACCAAAACCCAACCTAAACAAAAAAGTTAGAAACCCAACGGTTGAGCTGCAAAAATATTTTTTTAAATGTTCAAATATTTATTTTATAAAGTGCACTAGTTCAACATATTTAAAACATGATCATAATTTAAAAGCATCACATGGGATAGACCAACACAGAATGGACCAAATGTGTTTCTACACTGAGGGGTCTTCCTCAGTGGCCAAATGATTGTGAGGAATGCACTCATGTATAAAATAAAAAGGGCTTAAAGCTAAAGGTAAAGGTATCCCCTGTGCAAGCACCGAGTCATGTCTGACCCTTGGGGTGACGCCCTCTAGCGTTTTCATGGCAGACTCAATACAGGGTGGTTTGCCAGTGCCTTCCCCAGTCATGACCGTTTACCCCCAGCAAGCTGGGTACTCATTTTACCGACCTCGGAAGGATGGAAGGCTGAGTCAACCTTGAGCCGGCTGCTGGGATCGAACTCCCAACCTCATGGGCAAAGCTTTCAGGCGGCTGCCTTACCACTCTGCGCCACAAGAGGCTCTTAAAAAAGGGCTTGCTAGGTGGCAAAGAAAAATCTGTCAGGTGCTGCTGCAACTAATCTTTTTAATGTAAAGCTATCTGATTTGGAGCCCACCCTCTAAAATATGTACTTCCAGGGGCTTTTGCCCAGCTCTAAATCACCAGTGTATTCCCACGTGTATTCCTCCTACCACACAAAAACTTCAGCCAACCACGTGGAGGTTAGTAAGTTACCCTCCTGAACACTGATGTATCATTCTTGCCCACTCCCTGTGACTCAGCTGACCATCTGAGAAACAAGTGGAGAAGAATGGCATCAAATTTTAGCTCGCCCGCGGAGACTTATGGATCCAATTGGATTCCTGAACGCTCTGCGGGAACCAATGCTTCCCGGCACTTCTTTCAATGGCCTGGTCAACGACTGGCATGACAGACTGCTGACTGCCATTGATGAGATAGCTCCCCGACACCCTCTCCGGCCCCGTCTCAAGCGGGCCCCCTGGTACACCAAGGAGCTTCGCAACACGAAACGGGAACTGAGACGGCTAGAGCGAGTTTGGAGGAAGACTCGTGACGAAGCCTCGAGAACATCTTATAGAATGCAGATGAAGGCCTATGAGATGGCGGTGAAGTCAGTAAAACGCAATTTTTACTCGGCTACCATCGCATCTGCAGACTCACGCCTGGCTCAATTGTTTAAGGTAGTTCAATCCCTCACTGCCCGGGCTGAAGGGCAACAAAACAGTAGCCAATTGGACATCAGCTGTGAGGCATTTGCGAGGCATTTTGCAGACAAAATCTCGACACTCCGCCACGACCTCCCACCAACCTTAGAAACAAAAAGTGAACTAGAGGCCCCTTGGCCGTCTTTGGAGAAAACTATGAGTAACTTCAGACGACTCACGCTGACCGAAGTGGACAGGATACTAGCAACAGAAAGGCCAACCACATGCCCACTAGACCCTTGCCCATCCTGGCTCTTAAAAACAGCTGGCATAAAGATAATGGGCCCCCTCCAGGAGATAATCAACCTATCTCTAACAACAGGAGAATTCCCGGAGGGATTGAAAGAGGCTGTGGTACGCCCACTGCTGAAAAAAACATCTCTAGATCCGCGAGAACCTAACAATTACAGACCCGTCTCGCATTTAGCGTTTCTGGGGAAGATGATTGAAAGGGCAGTTGCAAACCAACTGACAGAATACCTGGAAGAAGCTTCGGTCCTAGACCCATCCCAGTCAGGTTTCCGGCCTGGCCATGGGGTAGAGACAGTGCTAGTTGCCCTGATGGACGACCTCCGTCGCCGAGGTGGGTCGGCACTGCTGATATTACTAGACCTCTCAGCAGCATTCGACACAGTCAATCATGAGCTACTAGCTCGCCGCCTCATCGATGCCGGAATACGAGGAACAGCCCTTCAACGGCTGATCTCCTTCCTCCGGGAACGTGGACAGAGGGTAGCAATAGGAGAAAGAACATCAGACCGCCGACAACTTACTTGTGGAGTCCCACAGGGAGTGGTCCTCTCTTCTATCCTATTCAACATCTTTATGCGCTCTCTTGCACAACTGGTACGGAAGTTTGGACTGGGTTGCCATCAATATGCAGATGACACCCAGCTCCTCCTCCTGATGGATGGCCGCCCTGACTCTCCCCCAGAAGCATTAGCCAGCTGCCTAGAAGCAGTGACGAGATGGATCAAGCAGAGTTGTCTGAAGCTCAATCCTTCAAAGACGGAGGTCCTGTGGCTGGGTAGGAAGGGCCCATGTGACGAAGCGCGCCTGCCTACCCTGGATGGTGTGCAGCTCCCTATGGCTCACTCCGCCAGGAACCTAGGCATGATTCTGGACACTTCCCTTACAATGGAAGCCCAGATCACAAAAGTAGCGCGGCTGGCATTCTACCACCTCCGCCAAGCCAAGCTACTAGCGCCCTACCTGGCCCCGGAACACCTAGCCACAGTGATCCATGCAACAGTCACCTCTAGACTGGACTTTTGTAACTCGCTCTACGCAGGCCTGCCCTTAGTCTTGACCCGGAAGCTACAGCTGGTTCAAAATGCAGCGGCCAGGATCCTCACTGCAACACCATTCTCCAACAACTGCAGTGGTTGCCAGTTGAATTCCGGATCAGACTAAAGGTTCTGGTAATTATCTTCAAGGCCATACGCGGTCAGGGCCCAGTGTACCTGAGGGATCGCCTCCCTGCCTACGCCCCCCAAAAGAGCCCTGCACTCCACTGCTACCAACCAGCTAAAGTTCCCTGGCCCTAAAGAAGTCTGCCTGGTCTCAACCAGGGCCAGAGCATTCTCTGTTCTGGCCCCCACCTGGTGGAACGAGCTCCCGGAGAAGATCAGGGCCCTGACGGAGCTTAAACAGTTCCGCAGGGCCTGCAAGGAGGAGCTCTTCCGCCAGGCATTCGGTTGAAACCATATATATATAACCAACAGCGACCAAAGGGCCCCTGCTCCCTGCCCCCCTCAGAACACCACCTATACACTCTGGACCTGTTTGTATGTTGCAACGTTGTATTGTTTATTGGTTACACAATTATAATGTTATATGTTTACAATTATGTTATTATTGCACCGTTACCCAAATGTTTTATAAGACTGTTCCATGTATTGTTCTTGTGTTATTATGTAAACCGCCCTGAACCCCCGGGGAGGGCGTTATATAAATATAATGAATGAATGAATGAATGAATGAATGAATGAATGAATGAATGAATGAATGAATGAATGAATGAATGAATGAATGAATAAATAAATCAGTAACCACTGAGTAGCTATGTATCCTAAGGCAGAGAAAGATACTTTTGATTTCAGATTTCAGGAAGGGCATAATTATCAGTATTTGGATCTCCCAATACTGCTTCAGGATTTTGGTTCCTGTTTCTCTTGGATTCCAGAATTATTCAGGTTCCATTATTCCTTATGGGGAGCTTTTTCTGGAGGTGGGAGAGACTGAAGTGGCTGTTTTGGAACCAATGTCATAAAAATTGCTGACCTCAAGCCTCAAGCAAAGTGGATGAAGGGCTCCAATTGTACGGGCACCTGAACAAAATGCTCCCAAACCTTTTTGAAGAAACCCAAAATATCTACAACTGCAAGAAGGCCATGTCAAGAACTGACTACCATGTCAAGAACTGTGCCTTAAATCAGACCCAACATGCATTTCCACAAGCAATATTTGGTTGAGTTCCAAAGCAGTTATCAGATTCCCTACTTCCCTTATGTTTTATTTAATAAAATATATTGAAATGGAAAAGAAAATCTATCCTTTTACCAGTTTTCAACCAATTGCAATTTAGAACTATTTATGGGAGAATGAACTTGTGGAATGAGCTTCCTGATTGTGTGCTCTTACAGTTGAGACTTAGGAATTTGCCACGACTGTTAGCCGCCATGAGCCTTCGTAGAAGTGGCGGGATAAAAACATTAATAATAATAATAATAATAATAATAATAATAATAATAATAATAATAATAATAATAATAATAATAATAATAATAATAATGAGATCCAACAAGAACATTTTCCACTGAAGCAACCAAATCTTCATTTCACTTAGGAGCTTATTGGTCACCTTCAAGAACATAAGATTGCTGTTTTATGTCAGTTGAAAAACAATGAATACAAAGAATGAATACTGAGAAGCTACTGAGTTTAGCATGACCCGATATAAAGAAAGTCATTGCTAGAACAAGCAGCTACTTGTCCAATGCTTAAAACAACTGGATGCAATTTACCAGTTTAGCAAATGCAGTGAACCCTATAAAAACATAAATAATGGACAAGATCATACAAAATTTAGAAAGCTTTCCCACTCCTGCAAAACTAAGCTAAGAGCGATCTATATCAAGTGGGGAAGCTAAAAATAGCTTTTAAAACCGTATTTCTTCTTCAAGGAGTAATGCATTTGCTACCACAAACTTTGCTTAGTACCCATTACTGTTGGGAATTTAGAGAATTTTATATCCCGTTGCCTCTCTTCTGAGTGGGAATTGGGATGGTTAACACAGGCTTGCCAGTTTCAGTTTGGGAAATATCTGGAGACTTTGGAGGTGGAGCTGGGAGTGGGCAACTTCTAGGGTGGGAAGGGACTTCAGTAGTATAATGCTATGGAGTTTACTGATTAACTGACTGGTTGACTGGTTGGTTGGTTGATTTTTAGCTCGCCACTCCCCCAGATGGCTTGTGGTGGGTAACAATGTTCATATGCCCTAGATAAAACCCCTTTAAAATTTCATTTAAACCCAAAACTATTAATCTAATATCTTAGATTAATAGTTTTGGGTTTAAATGAAATTTTAAAGGGGTTTTATCTAGGGCATATGAACATTGTTACCCACCACAAGCCATCTGGGGGAGTGGCGAGCTAAAAATCAACCAACCAACCAGTCAACCAGTCAGTTAATCAGTAAACTAATCTAATATCTTAGATTAATCTATTAATCTAATATCTTCTTCCTTATCCTCCCCAAACGCAGCCTGCTTCTGGGGAAGGAAGCCCAATGATCTGTCTTGCCTTGGGGGGACCCGTGATCTTACTTGCCCTGAACTCAACCAAAGATCTGGTAGAAGAGCTCTATCTTGCAGGCCCTGCAGAATTCTGACAGCTCTGTCAGGGCCCTCAGCTCTCCCGGGAGCTCCTTCTACCAGATCAGGGTCAGGAATGAAAAGGCCTTGTTCTGGTTGAGGCTAGGCAAACTTCCCTCAGGCCAGGGACTTCCAAAAGATTAGCATCCACAGAGCGAAGAGCCCCGCGAGGGTCATGAGGCAAGAGGTCCCTCAGGTATGTGGGGCCCAGGCTGCATATGGCCTTAAAGGACAATACCAAGCCTTCAACCTGATCCCGGCCACAACTGGTAACCAATGCAGCTGCCTCAGCACTGGCTGAATATGGGCCATCCAAGATGTAAGGACCCTAGCAGCTGCAATTTTGAGGTCAAGGACAAGGGTAGGCCTGCTTAGAGAGTTACAGAAATCTAATCTGGAGGTGACTGTTGCATGAATCACTGTGGCCAAGTACTCCAAGGACAGGTAAGGGGCTAGTAGCTGTGCCTGGAACAGATGGAAAAATGTCATGCAGGCTACTCCGATGACCTAGGCCTCCACCAAGCGGCATCCAAGATCACACCCATATTCTTGGCTATGGGCGAGGTGCACCCAAGCCAAGGTGGGTAGGAAGTTGCACCCAAGCCAAGGTAGATAGGAATGCTTCCTGATCTGTCGCCTTCCTGCCCGGCCACAGAACATCCATCTTGGGAATTCACCCTCCAAAGCTGCCATTTTCTCGAGGGGAATTGATCTCTTTAGTCTGGAGACTGGGGACTGGCACCCTTAGGTTAACAACAGATAAAATATAGCTGATAAAATGAGTACAAAAGGTACAACTTAAAATTATGAAGGCAACAAGAGAGGGTTACCAGTTTCCTTGTAGTTCACGTCAAAGTCAACATAATAGGAAACATCATGGCCACAATGGAATAGAGAGTGGAGTGTCCTTAATCCTGATGAATTGCAGCATGCTTTTACTCTGTGTGGGACAGTGGCCAATGCCTTGAGAACTGAAGCTTGGACTTCCTGGTATACTGTTCACATTCTTAGCTGCAACACTATCAGCTATTTAGATCGCCCATCTTGCTGTAGATTAACTAAACACCAAAGATTTCCATCAATGCTGATTTTTCTAACCCTACCCTTCCAACAGCTGAAAATTCTTTTGCTTGTTTAGAATGCCTTTTTTCTTTCCTTATCAAATTGCAAACTAAGTATGCAAGATGTATGACAAATTAAAACTAATTTAGACCTTTTAGGCTTCATGAACTTCATAAACTTCAACATTAAATATGAAGCACCTTGCAAGACAACAGATTGCAAACTTAAAATTAGATTCTGGTGGGAGGCTGTTATCATCAGATCTATATTTTCTGCTGAAAGCTATGCTTTTAAGGCTGTGAAAATTGGAGGCAAGAGTCAACCAATAGCATATCCTTTGCTTCCAAAAATGAAACTGCTGTCCACTGAAATAGATCTTCTCAGACTCAACTGACATACGACAACAACAGACCTATTTATTAGAACCCACACCCCTGCACCTCTCCCCGTAGATACTTTCCTCCCCGCCATGCTCTCTTCTGATATTAGAGCTCAATGAGGAACAGTGAAACCAGGGAAGTAGCTACACAGGGGGTCAAGCGAAGGTAGGGCAGAATTTACTTCTACAGCTTTCGTATTAGCTCCCAAATCCACTATATGTGTGACACAGACAGAGCTGGGCTTCAGCAAATAAATCTGCTGAAGTAAAATCATCAGTTTCTTGAATGTGATAAAGTGAAAAACAATAGTTATTTCACTATTCCAGTTTGCTATTTCTTTAATTAAAATATATCCTTTTCAAAATAAACCATATTCTTTAACATTTCACAAAACAATACAGCCTTTTCCAGTTTTAAAAGTTAAAAGACTGTAGAGCAACCATCCATTTTGCAATCCACTCTGACCATTTTAAAGTGAAAAATACATACTTAAAATGCCCCGCAGGCAATTCCAAGGAGAAAGTACTGGAAAGTGGGGAAGGAAGACTACTGTCAGTAGTTGGTAGATGGCTATTTTCATTATTTTGCTTTATATAATGATAAACAACACATTACTTTATCCTCCCAAAACCTGCATGCCAGTCAACTAAGGTCTGTACAAAATACATTCAACAGACATACCTTACAAGGCAGTACTGGTACCCAGCACTACTTTCTCCGTGAAGTGGGAAATTGAGATGTATAGAATTGCAAATGCTATCAAAATGAACAGTTGCTGGATTTGTAGAATCTGTCACCACTTGCCACTCAAAGCCTCCATTACTGCCTTGTGGGAGCCTGTGAATATATGCCAAAAACCTGGTTGGGGAGAGGGAGGGGGGAGGAAAAAAGCCAAAAGGATTAGCCAAACTAAATACATACTTTTACTTTCATGACTTCAGACATGACATCATTTATCTATCTATCTATCTATCTATCTATCTATCTATCTATCTATCTATCTATCTATCTATCTATCTATCTATCTATCTATCTATCTATCTATCTATCTATCTATCTATCTATCTATCTATCTATCTATCTATCTATCTATCTATCTATCTATCTATCTATCTATCTATCTACCACCCTTCCCTCAAGAGCTCAAGGCAGTTTCACAGCATAAATAAAAAAAACATAGTCATACTGCTCAAAACAATAGGTAAATTATGATCACTCCTCTGCACTGCTAAAATGTCAGAATTTATTAGGATGAGAAGGGGGATTAAAATATCATCAAACATGATTGCTACTCAAATAACATACATGGCATGAGATACATTACTGGTATTAACATTTATTTATTTTTAATTATTTATTAGCTTTATTCCTCGCCTCTCCCCATAAAAACATACAATAAAACATATAAAACATAAATCCCCAGACAATAGAGCAAGATGTGGTAAAAACTCAGGTCATATCTACTCTACCCCTTGGTAACCCACTTGAGGTGGAGGGAGGACAGAGGGTGCCAGATGAAGTATGCTAATGCTGCTGTAAGGGGGGCCAGTTCTTCCATGCGGCACGGCCTCACCCCACGACCTGGTGGAAGAGCTCCGTTCTGCAGGCCCTGTGGAACGCTGAGACCTCCCGCAAGGCCTGCAGCTCCTCCGGGAGCTCATTCCACCAAAAAGATCCTGGTCCTGGTCGAGGCCAGGCGTGCTTCTCTGGGGCCGGGGATGACCAATAAGTTTGTACCCGCAGAGGGTAAGGCCCTGCGGGGAGCATAGGGTGGTAGGCGGTCCCTCAGATACGCCGGGCCCAGACCGCGTAAGGTCATAAAGGTCAAACCAAAACCTTGAACCAGATCCTGAAAATAACCGGCAACCAGTGCAGTTGCCTCAGTACAGGCTGGATATGGGCCCTCCAATATGTAGCAGTGAGGACCCTAGCAGTTGCATTCTGTACCAGTTGAAGCTTCTGGATCAAGCACAAGGACAGGCCAGCGTAGAGCGAGTTACAGAAATCTATTCTGAAGGTGACTGTCACATGGATCACTGTGGCCAGGTGTTCAGATGACAGGAAAGGCGCTAGTAACCGAGGTAGCGCAGATAGGAAAAAGCCTGGCTGGCTACCTTCTTGTTAGGCAGGCTACCTCCTTCTAAAGGATGCTGCCTTTGCATCCTTTAACGTGGGGGTCATCACCCCCCATTCCGCTGCCCGGTACCGGGCAGCCGGCAGCCACGCCTGCCTCCCCCCCCCCCCGCAGTGAGAAGCTCGCCAGGTCACGAGCGTAGCAGCCGCTACGCTCGTGGCCCGGCTAGCTTCTCACTGCGAGAGGGAAGGGAAGAGGTGAAAACGCGCATGCCCGGCAACTCTGCGCATGCGTGTTAGTACCCCTGCTGGTGAAAATGCGCATGCGCGGTAACTGCGCATGCACGTTTTTGCTCAGCTGCCGCGCGGGCTCGTCGCCCGGGCCGTCGGCTCTCCCCCACCCCCAGAGGTGGTCCCCGACCACAGAAAGGTTGGGGATCGCTGCTTTAATGGATGGGAGAAAGTGGAAAGAGACAGACTAAAAAGAAGACACCCTCCCCAACTCCAGGAAAGAAAACACTTCTATACCACCTTAATGGATTCTTTCATTTGTTCTCTGTACTAGCCTTGATCAAAGAAAATGGGCAGAAATGCCTCTCTTGAAATGTTTCTGCACCGAGGGAACCAAAAAAAGCGCAGCAACTGAAGGAACTGGTTTAACTGGCTTATGTGACAAGGAATCATACAATTAAATGTCGAACTATGAGGATAGGCAGATATAATAATAATAATAATAATAATAATAATAATAATAATAATAATAATAATAATAATAATAATAATAATAATAATAATAATAATAATAATAATAATAATAATAATAATAATAATAATAATCTCCACTTCGCTTTCTTACTCCAAGAATGGAGATCTGTTTACAGGCTGGTTCTGTACTAACTCGTTCATTAAAGACAACAGCTGAACACATTTGAGACTGGATTCTGAACCAGTCTTTTGCATATCCTACTGCTTTATGGATATTGCTCATCATCTTAGAACCTATATTCCTACTCTCAAGTAGCTAAGGGATGAATTTTTTTAGATACCTTTAAAACCTACTCCTCACTTCTGCATTATAGCATATGATGACAAGGAAGGAGGAGAGCAGCAGAGAAACACCAACTAATCAAGCCCACCAAATATATACAATATGCTTTGCAGCTGAACACATGTGCTGACAAAGCTAACTTGAGTCCCGGGCCAGGCCACAAGCAGATAATATAACTGTGCCCTTCTCAAATAGCGCAATGTGTCTGCTGGAATATCAGAGATTTGTATTTAGCATAGTTAGATTAGGAACTTCCTGATAGTCCCCTCCTATGTCCTGATAGGCTCTTTTGGAGACTTCCTGCTCTATTGAGCACACTTCCTTCCTGCTCACCAACAGAACGGACAGACAGAATGAGCAACATAACAGTTAGTTGGGTTGCTAGGACTCCTTTTCCTTTCCTTTTCTTTCCTTCACAAACTTCTTTCTCTTCTAAAGAAAACTATTTTAGTCTTTTAAGCAGCATGGTGCTGTACTCCTCTTTGCATGTTCAAATTCTGCCAGCAGTGTCATGGGATTTTGGGGTTTGAAAAAGCTAGTCCTAGAATAACAACCATTTTTGAGACTAAAATAAAGAACCTCTGGAAAAGCCTCATAAGAAATAACCACGCGGGGAAAGCCATTGATGCCCTTTGATGTTTCAAAGATCACTGAAAAATAATAACTACAAAATGGCTTGCATTTTACTTGCTTATTTTCAGTTTTGCTTCTGTACGACTCATCAAATGCAAAAGGGTTACTAACATTCTGCTTCATTTTAGTTCTCTTCCTTCTTCTTTGTTTATCTCTCCCCTCCCCTTCCTTAAACTGCTGTTGAGTGCTGAAAAGGAGTTCATGAGTTGCCCAGAAGCTGGCAGAAATTAATAACATGAAACTCATTTATATTGAAATAGACTCATTATCATGCCAGCTGCCAACAATTTGCCAAGCTCAATTCATAACAGCAAGCAAAGGTCTTACAGGCAAGCTTCCCTTCCTTCCTCCACCTGCATCTTGTACTCAACCTTTACAGGAAAAAAAAAGCTTTAAATATATATTTGGTAACAGCAAAGACAGCTTTGTAAATGGTGCTTTGATAAAGAAATTTTAGACTGATAGTAAGGCACTTTTCATGAACATAAAGCTTATGCAACCAGCCTTTCCAAACAACATTTAACAAATGAGATATCTTAATTTTAAATTTTAATTTTCTTCTCAACACATTATGCCATCTCTCTGAGGATCTCATTTCCTAAGCCACAGATCAAGTCGGCTGATCTTAGAGAACAAGATCAAGTTTTTGAGAGCCTAGTGTTTGGAATGATATAGAAACTAAGTGGAAAGTGGAAGCTATGTTTCCAGTTTGGAAAGAGGGGCGTTTGACTCTCCTAGCATGCCCCCTTGAGAGATTACTAGCACTCCACTTGCCTGAAAAGGAACACACGTTCAGAGTCAAAACTTTCATGAGCAAAATGCCTTTGCCAGTAATATAACATTCCAAACTTTTACTTTGGCCTTGTCACGTTATGGCTCTCAATAAAGGAACTCTAGAAAATCCCAGTCTTAAAGGCACATTGTTCTACAGATTTCGCAGGCAATGGGGTGCGAAAAGCCGATTTTGTCTCTTAACCACAAATGGCAGCCAGCCTTTCTCATGAGAGGAGCAGCATTAGACTGAACAGCTGAGTTCCTAGGAGACATCCCTTTCATACAGCAATTGACAGTTTTGTTTAGCTGGAGGGCAACTTTGCTCAGATGTGCTGCTCCTATTTCCCAGCCCTCCCGGGAGCAACGAAAGCACCATTCAGAAACAACCACAGATCCCTGGCCACACGGTTTCCTCTCCAGTACCACTAGTACGAATTACTACAGATATTTAGACTTTCTGATCCACAGCCTGTGTTGGTATCAAGTAAGGTTTAACAGCAAGAAGGTTCTTCCTCTCACTAGGAATGCACAGAGGATACTTTGAATCTAAAGAATGAGATCTCTTGCTTCATTTTTTATAAATCGAGGGGGGTGGGGCTTAGTTGTGAAAGTCCAAGTTTGAAAGCAGGGAAATGATTTATTCCTTCAGCCAAATGAGGAAGTAATATGTGCATGATGGTTGTGTAAGTAATCTTGGCGAGCTAGATGCAGCAGCGTTTAGGTTCACTGATAACATTAAAAGATTCATGCATCAAATATGCAATATAACTTTTAAGGAAGCTTTCAAATCTCTATTGCTACATTAAAACAAATCACCAGCACTAAAATTGTCCAGAAATAGTTAAATTACTAATGAGGTTATTAAAAATAATCACACATAGGAACTGGGATTAAAACTGTAAAGCCATAAAATTAAGTCATCTGTGCCACAAATCAATCATAGCCAAACACCACTAAGTACTAAAAATGGTATTAAAACATAAAAAGGTCATATGGAGAAGCTCATCAAATTATTTGCAAAAAAAAAAAAAAAAAACCCTTCCCCAGGGGCCAATACCATTTGGGAAACCTTCTTTTGCTTTTATAATAAAATTTGACCTTTTATTTTACCTTTCATATGCTAAGCGTTCCAAGCTGTACCTCTCTAATACAAGTAGCTACTTACCCTTCTAATTTTTTTTCAAAAAGCTGATAAATGCCAGCAATCACATCCCATTTAGGGAATCGTTGTGGCTGCTTTGTTTTTGTTTTCCTTTTTCTCTTTAATGTTTTGTTATGTGCTCTTCTGCTCTTTGTGGAGTCATGCAGAGATAGTTTATTTAACTCTTAAACATGACCCTCAAAACCACCCTTCAATCTATCACATGGAAAGGATCCTAGATCTACACTAAGAATCTACACTCAACTTTTGGGCTGTCTAGATAAAATGAAGTTAAAAACACATTTTGAGACACTGGTGTGTGGGTGCACATCCAAAATTCACACAAAATACTATGCTGAGAACTAAGGCAATTTCAGCATGTAAGTAAAAATAGTATTATGCCATCTGAATGGTGTAGCGCTAAATAATATTGCACCCCCAGCCCCTGCTCACCTTCTTCTGTCTCGCTTTTGTTTTGCTTCATTTTGTGCTTCTCACCCTCCACAACTGCTGCTGGAAATGGTGGAAGAGAGCAATGTGCTTTAAATGTGACTCTCTTCCACCTGTCAATCAATCCAGGCAGCCAATCCCCTGTCTCCATGTTTTAAAGGTCCCATGATGCCTGCTAATTTTTTTTAAATGCATACAACTCCGTTGCTATGCCTATGCATCTAATTATAGATGCATCTAATCATGGATGCATAGTGCTTTTTGAATGCCACCCCTTATAGGATCACAAGGGAGCAACTGCAAGGCTTGCAAATAATAATAATAATAATAATAATAATAATAATAATAATAATAATAATAATAATAATAATAATAAAGTCCCATCATTTGGGCTTCCCAATAACATGGGGGGGAATAACAAGACTGTGTTGCATCTAGCAGTTGCTGCAAAAATCACAACATGAGCACGTTGAAGTAAATGGCTGGGGAAAGGCCTCCCCCTCCCCCCACCCTCTTCTTGTTTCTAGAGAAAGCAAAGCAAAGCAAAACAAGGAAGAAACTGGCTAACAAACCAGTTGCAGCTAGCAAAGTCTCCCCCCCACTTCCCAAGCCTGGGGAGGGTTGTGAAAGAGAGAGCCAGGGAGGCTTGAGATGAAGGAGGAAAGCCAGAGGAGAACTGATCATGAAGTGATGGTTTGTTTCAGAACATGTGATTAGCAGCCTGGTAGTTTACTTAGGCAAGCTCAATTCACAGGGGTTGGCAAAATCACAGAGCAGGCTGGATTGGCTGAACGAGAGAGAGGGAGGCAGGTGCGAGGGAGGGGGCAGGCACCTTTAGCGTGTTTGAGCCTCCATACCTTCCCTCTGCTGGTTGCATTTCTGTAGCTTGAACTAAATAGGTTGGAATCCACTTTATGAGATTCCCCAACTAGCACTTTAAAATGGAGGATGTAGCCAGCCGGTTACTGCCCAGATGCTGGATATTGGCAACGTCAAATGAAGGGGCCGGAATATAACGACTACATAAGGTAAATAATTCACTACATTTACAGGGTGCAGAAATGCCAAAAAAAGTTTGAGTCTAGGGCACCTTTAAGACTGACAAAATTTAATTCTGGATATGCGAGAAGTCAGTGACTTAGTTTGTGCAGAAGCATGCTTCTTCACATTAAAGATTTCCTCAAGCATTACATAATGGACATTTTCAAACTGACTTTGTATTCTGTTTTAGTAGCTGGCTGTAAATTGATTTTTTCTGTCATTTCAGACATACCCATTTTAGTAACCAGCTGCAGAATTTATTTACCTGTTCATACAAACAAGTTAACAATTGACAAGAGAAATAAGTGAGTCCAGTACCTTTAATACCAACAATGTTTAATTCTGGGTATAAGCGAGAATTCACTCTTAGCTATACATTGGCTAGTTACTAGGGTTGGACGCTTCAGCGCCTGAAGCAGCCATTCTCTCCCGGCATGGCGAGCGCCATGCTGCGGGGTAGAGGAGCAGGCATTAGTGCACTGTTGGGCGCACTTATGCCTGCGCCTCCCCCCCCCCCGCGGCGCAGCACTCACTGCACCCGGAGAGACCAACCGCTTTGGGCGCCAAAGCACACAACCCTACATAGTTACTTATACATCTTGACTCTTATGCTGGAACTTCACAAACATTAGCCTTAATATATTGTCTGTTACATCAGGGGTAGTCAACCTGTGGTCCTCCAGATGTTCATGGACTACAATTCCCATGAGCCCCCTGCCAGCAAACGTTGGCAGGGGCTCATGGGAATTGTAGTCCATGGACATCTGGAGGACCACAGGTTGACTACCCCTGTGTTACATCACTGAATTCAGTCAACCCTCACTAAAAATAGCTGAATTGGAAGGCAGGAAGTTGATGAGTGTTGTTTAGAAAAAAAGCAGACATTTCTCCCAGGCATATCTTATCATGGAAGTTTTGCAAAGAGAATTGCAGATAAACTTGTCAAATAAATTATTCCTCCAGCATGAGCATCAATCCCACACAAATCTATAAATAGAAAGATAATTATCACTCTTCCAAAACCTTGTATTTTTCTGTAACTGACAGGTCAGATCCTCTAAACAACAATTAAAATTGGCAAAACCATAAAAAACGTTTAATAAGAGCTGATCTAGAAGGCAACATACTGGCAGGCACCACAGGGAAAACACCAATGAGTGAAGCATTACTTGTTGTTTTTAATAATGAATGGCCCTCCGTATGAGTCTGTGGTAGCTAAAAATGCATTATATTGCACTTTAGAGACAAAGAATTATATTGCAGCACAAGTTTTTTTGAGTTAAGCCTTCTCTGTAGAATGCATGAAATATTATCATCAAGCATCTAGGGTAGCCTTTCTCAGCTTTCTAACCATTGAGAAACCCCTTAAACATTCTTCAGGCTTTGAGAAACCCCAGAAGTGGTGCAATAGTGAAGAATTTGTTGGGGAAGCATGGCTGTGTACACACCCACTTATTGGCCCTCCCCTTCCCACCCCCTCCAGGCCCATCACTGGCCATTTGAGGAGGCGGTAGGTGGGTCAACATGACCATATATGGCATATCACCTGATAAAATCTTAACAAATTTAATATATATATATATATATATATATATATATATATATATATATATATATATATATATATATATATATATATATATATATATATATATATATATATATATATATATATATATATATATATATATATATATATATAAATTAATTCACTCCTACTCTTCCAGGAAACCTTCCAGAGCCATCAAGAAACCTCAGGGCTTCACAAAACCCTAATTGAGAAAGCCTGATCTATAGACATAATGAAGTCTTCCCAACCCCTGGGGGCGGTAAGGACCTGGCAATCCTAAATTACATGATCAGGCAATCCAATAAATAGGTAAATTTGCTATGCAGAATATATCTACCAATGCTCCTGAAAGATGATCCTTAAAAACAGTTCCAATGCTTCAGTTCACCTATAAGATAGTAGCAAGATTGCTAATGGACATGTAGATATCACATCTTGCCAGTTTTAAAAGACCTTCACTGGTTTTGATTCTTGAGTTTAAGGGTCCTATTATCATCTATAAAATCCTAAACCAGAATACTTAATCTTATATTCTAATACTGAAGACAAAATATTTCTGGACTAGAAATTAAGCCCGCTGTAGAAGAAATACAGCGGGCGCTAGCGGATGGGGAGGCAGCCTCTGAGTGTTAATCTTTAAAGTGCCCCAAGACTTTCTATTACTATTGTTTTGAACATATCACAGTTTAGGAAGAGTAAAGGCAATGGGAACTCCAAGGAGAAATCTTTCACAAAAATCAAAACAAGTCTGTGGTGGCAAAATATTAAATTAGAAACCCAGGTTAATACATTTAACTTTGGCTAGTGGTTCTCAACGTGCAAAACTGGGGCTGAATTAGCAGCAGTATCTGTTAGTGAAGCAGTACCTTTTTGCTGCCCCTAATGTTGTTCCTGAAATGTTGCTGCTGATCTCTTGGAACAGCCCGTCACTCACTCCAGGCTCTCTGTTCCTGTGGAGAATTAACCCCTCAAAGTCGGGCAGCTGTTTGAATGGCACTTCTACGCATTTAAAAATTATAGTCCATCATATTCTTCATAGTGAGGGAGTACACTCTGTATGTATCCATATGCATTTCTCTTTTTAAAAAGAAGCATGATCACAGATTGGTGCATGGTAAAAGAGGGAAGGGCCTATGAAAATCTGCAGCTTCTAGAAGAGGGGTTTTCTGTTTACATCAGGGGTAGTCAACCTGTGGTCCTCCAGATGTCCATGGACTACAATTCCCATGAGCCCCTGCCTGGTAGGGGCTCATGGGAATTGTAGTCCATGGACATCTGGAGGACCACAGGTTGACTACCCCTGGTTTACATCACTGTTAATATACTAAAAACTGAGTTGGGAGTCGACTGAAGATGGCGCCATAAAAAGCTGGACTTTTGTTCAGCTCTTCAGCCATGCCGAGGGTCAGGAGCTTCTGCACCTGGCTGACCTGAGCAGATATGCAAATCTGCTCGCCGGTCACCCCAGGAACCAGGAACGGCATCCTGAAGGTCCTACAGATCCGTGGGGAGGTAGGGGGACCGAATTCCCCAGATTAATAGCGGCGTGTGCTCAAGGTCACGATGGCGTCCTTGTCGCAAACAACTTTACAAGCTTGAAACGACCAGCTGACCCTACATTCTTCCCAGACCATCTTTTACCAGATTGACAGAAGTGCTGACAGAAGCTGAAGTCTGCAACAGTAAGAATTGAAAGCTTTCTGGCTCTTCCTTTTCTTTTTCCACAAGCTCTTCCCCCCCCCCTTCCTCAACCAATTTACAAGTGAATTCCCTCTTCGCAGAGTGAGAGACTCCCAGCTAATTATACCCACTAACCAAACAAATAAAGAACTTTGAAGTTTTGTTGAAAAAAGTTCAGTGGGGGTAACTGACTTGATACGGAGATCGACAAACTGATAATTTGGGATCGCCCGTGCTCCCGCGAGACCGTACGAGACTTTCTGTTTCTAATTTGTGACTGCCTGGAACTATGGAGAAATTAACTAAGGCACAGCTTTTCCATTTGTTATGCGAAGGGAACTCAAAGATACTGAAAGCAGACAATAAGCTGGAAAAGGAAATCCGTGGGATTAAGGGGGAGCTTTTGGACGGAGAGAGAACAGCTGATACAGCTTTGCCAATAATAAATCAAACGAAAACTCAATGTTTGGAAGTTAATCAACAGGAGAGGGAGAGAGCCAGAGATGTAAAAACGCAAAGTACCTTTGAAGAACCTGGGAAAACAGATTCAAGGAAGGAAAGCACCGAAAACCTGGAAGTCTATTCAGAGCAGGAAATGATTTGGATCAGCAAAATAAAAAGAGTCTATTCAAAAGCGACAGCTACCAGGACGCTATCAGGAGATATTCCTGTGCGACCAGAGGAAGAGATCCAGATTGATAAAGTATTCAGAGCCAACTCAAAGGCGACTGGCAGCAAGAATCAAGTAAGAGATTTCTCTGGCCCTGACAGAAGGACAATCAGAAACACTCTACTATGGAAAAAAACACAATTTCATTTTCTGCGACCACCTGAAGGATGAGTTGAACAATGGAATATTCTCCTGACTTCCTGTGGGAAAGACAGCAGCAGTAACTTTTAGGACAGGACCAATATATGAAGGGAACTGACTTTATATCATCTAAGACAATAATAGAATATATCCTTATAATAGATTATACTCTCATATGTATCAACAACTACTTTGCTAAGAAAGATGGTAATAACTCCTAGATCAGGATTAATATGCGATGGGAATTGAATATGTATGTCAATATATATGCTAAAAGAGGATGACAAACCATACTTCATAGGCATTAACAAGACGGCAGTAGTAACTCTTGGGTCAGGGCCAATTTATGAAGGGGACTGACCTAATATCATTTAAGATAATAACAGAATGTATTCTTATAACAGATCATACTCTCATATGTATTAACAATCACTTGGCTAAGAAAAATGGTAAAAACTTCTAGATTAGGAATAATATGTGATGGGAACTGAATATGTATGTTAAAAGAGATGGCAAACCATATCAGCTGGTTGCTTTTTCTTCTCAATTTTTCTGTAAATGCTTTATATAATAATAAACAAAATTATTTAAAAAAATATACTAAAAACTAACACATCTGTTGGTATAAATTCTTCCTGGCACCCTGTCAAAATGCAAACTCACCTGGCACAATGATCTCCTGCTAACTGGAGGTCAGAAGAGACTCTGCTGCCATTTTCCTGTCTGAATAGCTCCCTTCCTTCAAAAAATAGTCTCCCCCCGCCCCTTCATAGTTGTGGGATTGGTATCATGCCTGTTCCATCACCTTAGAAGCTATTCAAATGAAATGGAAGATCATTGATGGCAACATATTACATCTCAGAAAACAACAGTCCTATCTATAATTAAACATTTTTAAAGCACTGCATCTGGATAGGTATGTAAACCACAGTGTAGTATTAAAGTTTACTGCCAGAACAAATATAAATATTAAAACTGGAGAACTCTTGAAAACAAAAGTATAACAGGAAAAGTAGGGTAACTGAAAAACAGGCACATATCTGGCAACCCAGGTGCCAGTAACCCTGCTGATCACAAGCTCCAGGACAAAATTACTGACTTGATTGCTAGCCCCAGCACTTGCTCTTTCTCATGACACACCATTAATTTACTTGGCTGGAATTAATAGACAACACAGTTTGTCATCGCTTACATCTTATCAGTGGCATACCTAGCCTAGTTGGCACCAGGGGCAGATTTTTTTTGTTGTCGTCAAGTCACAGCTTGTAGAGTTTTCTAGGTAAGAGACAATTGGAGGTGGTTTGCCATTGCCTGCCTCCATGTTGGCCCTGTTTAGATTCTGAGATCTGATGAGAGCAGGCTAGGCTCGGGCCATCCAGGGCAGAGTTTGCACTTACTTTGTTTATTCCATTGTCAATCCTGTTGAATTCAGATCACTTTGAACTCAGATCTTCCTTCCCCCCCTCCCCATTGAAACAGGAAAATGTTCTGCACGTGGTTAGGGTAGTTCAGAATGGGGGGGGGAGCCAAACCTCTTTCTTTCTTTTCTTGAAGGGTGGGGGGAGAGGAGCCAAGCAGGGAGCCTCTTTCTTTTCTTGGGGGGGGGGGGGGAGATGATCGAAAAAGGCAGAGAAGGGAGAAAAAATCCAGGACCGACAGAAGTTGAGAGAAATTAGGGGCTTCTCCTTTAAGGCAAGTTTGTCACATGACCACCTGTGGCCAATCACGGGTCTTCTACCACAGAGGAGAGCCCAGATTTAAAACAGCCTTTAAATATTGAGGATTAAAAGCACTCTAAGATATCGCACAATAAAGGTAGGGTCGCCCTTACAGATGACCTCTGGAGGAAACTGAATCTAGGCCCATTGGCATTGCTGATACTTTTAGATCTCACAGCAGCACTCGACGTTATAGACCATGGAGTACTGGAGCAATGCCTAGCCGACCTGGGGATATAGTGCACTGCTTTGAGTAGCTACAGACCTTCCTCCAAGGTCAGGAACTGAGAGCGGTGGTAGGGGAGAGTAAATCCATCCCCTTCCCCAGCTAGTCAAGTTTGGGGCTAGGGTGTCACCAATTTGAAGATGATACTAAGCTATATCTGTACGGATGGCCATCTGTCAGCACCCCCAAGTGCATTGGCCACTGCCTAAAGGCAGTAATGGACTGGCTCAAGAGGAGTTAGTTGAAGTTGAATCCAGCTAAGATGGAGGTCCTCTGGTGTGGTTGACATTCCCTAGATGAGGTGCTAAAACTCCCAACCCTGGAAGTGGCTCAGTTAACAACTCTGATCTCCACATTATCTATGTAAGCCCTGGTCACAAACACTGCCTGTCAGGTGTTCTACCACCTTCACCTGTCATAAAAATTAGTGCCCTATCCATTCAATGGTCACCTCCAGATTAGATTACTACAACACACTCTACATAGAGATAACCTTGTACCTGATTTGGTAGTTACAACTGGTTCATAATGGAAGTGGCCCAGCTCCTCACTGGTACTGGATGGAGAGAGCACATTTGACCAGTGCTCATCCTGCTGCGTTGGCTCCTAGTTGAGGGCCAAATCAGGTTCAAGGTACTGGTACTAACCTTTGTAGCCCTAAACAGTCTGGGACCTTTGTACCTGTCGGACCACCTTCAGCCCTAGCCCTCAAAGATGTTTATGCTCCAGCACACAAGATCTGCTAACGGTCCCTGGCCCCGGAGGAATAAAGCCTGAGCACTATCTGCCCCCCCTCGATGGATTGGAATGCCTCATGCTGCTTAATGATGTTTTAACAATTTTACTTAATTAATTTTAATAAATTTGTACTACTTAAAATGATTGAAATGTTTTAATGTATTTTCTTGGTGTAAATCACCTTAGCCCCTGGGAAGGCAATATATAAACTTAATAAGTATTACAAAATCATTTTCATTAATAAACAAATAATAATGGCCAGAAAAGAAATGCAGTGAAAATGCTTTTTTTTAACTTTGTATATATAAACATACCAGTAAAAACAAAAAATAAAATTCCAATGTGCTATTCCATCATGAGAACCAAACACAGCTCTGCCAACTCCAATGTGGAGTTCCGCAGGGGGCATTCCTCTCCCCAACATTATTGTATATCTACATGTGCTTGCTCACCAGACTGATCTGGAGCTATGGGCTTGGATGTCACCAATATGCAGATGATACCCAGCTCTATCTCCTGATGGATGGCCGACCAGAGTCCCTCCGGACTCATTGGCCAGGTGTTTTGAAACAGTGGAAGAGTGTCCAAGGTATGCTTGTGCGATTCGGCCGCTTTGGCGGCTGTTCCCTCTGGGCGCAGCCAGCGCCGTGCCGTGGGGAGGGGCGGTGCCGGCAGCGGGGTGACAGCGAACGCAACCACGCAAGCATGGAATTCCGTGCCTGTGTGGTTGCGCCCGCTGTCACGCCGCTGCCGGCACCGCCCCCCCCCCCCCGCGGTGCTGGCTGCGCCCGGAGGGAACGGCCGCCAAAGCAGCCGAATCGCACAAGCCTAGTCCCAGGTAGTTGCTAAAAGCTGAATCTCTTAAAGATGGAGGTCCTCTGGCTGGGGAGAAATGGGCCAGACCAGGAAGCACACTTGCTCCACCTGGATGGAGTACAACTGACAAGTGTACATATGGCTAGGAACTTGGGCATGATCTTTGATGCCTCTTTATCAATCCAGGCTCAGGTCACAAGAGTAGCAAAGCTGGTTTTCTTCTATCTCTTCTATCAGGCTAAGCTACTAGTACCCTATCTGGCCCCTGAACACTTGGTCACAGTGATCCATGTAACAGTCATGTAACTTGCCCTAATCTGGAAATTACAATCCTGCTGCATGGGTCTTCACCAGAACACCGAAGGCCCATATTAGACTGGTACTATGGCAGCTACACTGCCATATCCAATAGAGTTCCAGGTTCACTTCAAAGTTTTGGTTTTAATCTTCAAGGCCATATGCAGTCTGGGCCTGGTGTATCAAAGGGACCACCTGTCTAAATATGTCCTTCAGAGGATGCTTTGCTCAGCAACTTTGGTAGTCCTTGGCCCCAAAGAAGTCTCACTGGTCTTGACCAGGGCCAGGGCTCTGTCTGCCTTGGCCCCTGCCTGGTAGAATAAGCACCTGGTAGAATAAGCACCCAGAAAACATCAAGGCCATAGCAGAACTAGCACAGTTCCATAGGGCCCGCAAGATGGAGCACTTTCGCCAGATTTATAGTTGAGGCTAGTTTGGACACACAAATAAGCTAAACATCAATGGGCCTCCCCTGCTGCAATACTGACAGCTCTCCATTTCCACTTATATGAGCACCGAAAATTAAACCATCTACTAGTCTAGCCAACAAGACCTGAAAATTATGATATCAATCGTAATTTTTGGTTGGTTTTAACTGTTAAATTCATGCGTTTAACTGGTTTATTGTATTTACTAACACTGTAAACCATCCCAACAGGTAAGATAGGGGTGATGTATAAATGTAATAAATAAATAAGTGTTTTACTAAGATCTGAGAAATCCAGGTTCATATCCCCACTCATGCCATGGAAGCCTGTTGGGTGACCTTGGGCCAGTCACATTAATCTCGGCCTAGCCCCGACCTGGATAGTCCCAGGACAGCCTGATCTCATCCGATCTCAGAAGCTGGTAGAACCAGTGTGATGTACAGTTCCCAACAACCTCAGTGCTCTCTGTTCATAATATTAACAAAGAGTTGCTACTGTACTACTCTTAAATACATTCTGTCACCAAGCAGGATAGGGATGAGAAGTCCCTGAGACCAAGAGCTGAAAGGGGGGGGGGGGGGGGGTGGCACAGAAAAATTAGATGAAGGAAGACAAATGAATGAGAAAAGTGTGAAAAAGAGGGAGAGAAATTGAGAGAGGGAAAGGTTGTTTTATTTTGCTGCAACACCCTAACTACCTACTATGTGAGCAAGATCTATGTGAGCTAGGTGCAAAGAAAGAAAGAGAGGTTAGAATATTGGAGAAAATGACATACAATTAGTAGCTATCAGTTGTTGTTAAGCAAGTTTGATTCAGTCATAGAGAATGGAAAGTTTAGTTAATTCTAGATTGTTTCCACACTGGAGGCTTTGTACCACGCTACAGGCTGGAGTTTGAGCCGGGGCAGGTTGCCCCACCTCTGCCTGCTCCTACACAGGGGATCATTTTGCCCGGTGTACCTTGTCCACCCTGGAGTTGTACTCCTGCATGGGAGCCAAGGCAGCAAAATTCCTAGTGCAGAAACGGTCCTAGTATGCTTTTTGCTATGCTCAGATTTTCTGTTCTCTTAGTGCCAGAACTGCATTTCAAAAATAAAAGGAAAGATGTTCATCTGGATGCAGCACGATGCTGAATTTTAGGGCCCTCTTCAAGGGCCTTTGGCAAGCTGTCTCTGGGGCAGAGCATACCCCCTGCCCCCCCCTTGGTATGCCACTGCATCTGAATATTAAGGTCAAGAAAGACCACTGGACAGACAGGCAAGCCAGTTGGAGGAGGAGGCACTCAGAGGAGGGACAGCCACCCTGAATGGGTGTTAAGCACTGAGTGGCACTTAAGCCATGAGACATGCTCCTCCTTCCAAGGCCTGACCAGAAATATGGAACAGATATTGGGCTGAATACACAGAGGTTGCTGCTGTGATTTGGCCCCCCACAATGATTCTCCATTATTGTCTGAAAAAAGGTTAACATAACAACTGCACATGAACTTTCAATTTGCAATACACATTTAGCACCCCAACCCTACCTACATTTATCTGAAAAGAAGGATATTATGATACATGATAATGAAATTCTTAGTATTCCTTTTAGCGAAACATGTTGAACGAATCAGTAGATTAAATCAACTAAAATATTTAACTGATAAACAGATACAGTAACATCATGCATAGTAAATGCACATACAAGTACTTCACTGGGCAGACAGGAAGCTATAGTTAGTCCTAACTGGCAAGCAAGTACACCAGGATCTCACAGAGTTCTCATTGAAGAACCAATGTTTTGTTCTTTTCATATCTTTGTTTGGCTTAGTTTTTAATTGTTTTAATAATGTGGGGGGTTGGTGGGATTAATGGCTTTATAATGTGAATCTATTATTCATGTTTTAATTCATTAGCTGCATTGGTGGCCTTTGTGATAGCAGAAAGGAGAGATATAAATTTTGTTAATTAATTAATCAATTAAAGAGCCAGGGGTGAGATCAGAAGCAGAAATCAGAAGCCAAGGTTACAGGATTATACAATCATAATAAACAAAAATAATTTCATTGGATCGAAGATCAATGCAAATTGAGCAGGCTCAAAGGGCAAAGTGTTTTTTCACATGGCACACCCATATATTCTCCTGCTTGCATGTTCTACTAAGGGAAATGTGCTGGTTATGACCCTCAGTCAGAACATATACTAACTAAATAAAATAATAAGAGGGAGCTTTCATCCAAACTGGAATCCCGACTTACTGAGACAAAAAGCCAATAGAAGGGCATTGCTGTACATTATTGAGTGACTTCTTGAATCCCAAATCCCAAATATATATAAAACATCTCATTTCCAAAAAGTCTCTGGGATAGAAGAGATTGTGCAACTCTAATATTGTCTGACTCAGAATTCTTTGTAATTCACAGATACCTTCCCAGCTGAGTTGGCCAAAGACTACCTGTATCTTTCCTCGCAACATGACATCAACAGTAGACTCAATACATGAACTCTCTCTCAGTTCATCTTTTAACATTTCTGTTCTAAATAAAACTACTGTAATAAATTACCAAAAGGTAATCATCAGCCCTCTTCTACATCTGCCAAATTATTCTTCAAAGGAGTTTAATGTGACTTGTGCATTATTTTCATTGACTATTTCCAGATATCACTTTGTATCTGAGGATTAACATTTTTTAAAGAAAATGTCACATCTGAAAACTGACATTTAGGTGATAAAGATGAATCTATAGTTCCAGCTAACAAAAGTATATGACACAATTAACCTATACTTTCAAGGATGACACAAGACATTTGCAGTAAAGTTCTGCTGATTTCAGTGGACTTCGGACAGAGTAACTCTGACCATTTATGCACTGCAGGTTTCATACTGGGCTGCAGGTTAGAGTTTTAGTCGTAGCAGATTGCCTCACGTCTTCCTGCACCCACATGGGGGAGCATTTGGCTTGGTGCACCTCAACTGCCCTCAATTTGTGCTTCCTGCATGGAAGTGGTCTGCAACCTTTATAAGGCTGTGGACCGGTGGCAGTGGGGAGGGCGATCATGCAGCCTCGCATGCCACGCATGCGCGTTTGCACCATGCGCGACCGCAAATGTGCATGCGCAGCATTTCCGTGCATGCGTGTTTGCAGCTGCGCATGGCACAAGCGCGCACACGGACCTGCCATGCATGCATGTTGCACATACACGGACCTGCTTCCCTCTCCCCCCCTCCCACAAAACGAAGCTTGCCGAGCCGCAAGCTAATCGGCCGCTTTTGGGTCCGATTTGCTTGCGGCCTGGGAAGTTTCTTACTGCGGGGGGGCCGGGAGAGGGAGCCGCGACCCGGTGGTTGGGGACCACCGCTCTATAGCATAGCATTGTTCATCTGCTGTAGGAAGTACAGCCAGCACAGCTACCATTCTAATATTTTAGATGTAGATTTATTTAATACCCACCCCCATCCAAAATACAATCAGGAGCTACAAACTAGCCCTTATTCATTTGACCATTATTATTTGCAAATTAGGCAGCCCAATTTAAAATGGGACCAACTTCCTGGAATCTATGGAAAGCTCACAAACCAACAGCATAACATTTCCCAAGATTACGCCTACACTTTGTTTTCATTGGTTGTAACTTAAATGGGAAAAACACATTAAGCAGGAGACTACAGAGGGATACTCTTTTATTATTTTTTCATAACTAGATAAAACTTACAATTAGTTCTGAATGTTAGAACATCATGTATGTGCCAATGATTACCAGTAATCCTGAAAAGCATTGCACCTTTTTAAGCCCACTGACTTCAACACACACTGGAGGGTAAGTCTACTTAACATTTCACTGTACAGGACTATAATCCATAACATCTGACATTACTAAATCCCATCTAGTAAAGGTGTGGCTTAAATCTGTTTTTAAAAAGCATCCGGAAATTCCTGCTCAGAAAGTGTGTATTACTCCACGGAAGGGGGAGAGTGTAGAGGTTTGTAAAACATAATGCACTTTCTATAAATCTAAAAAAATAAGGGGGAAATCAGAGAATTATATCCCTCCTACTTAAATACTAGTTCAAACAAGGACTCTAGCAAACTTTTCTAGTAATGAGAAAAATATTTCAGAAATACTTCTGCACTGAAGCCCTAAAGCTTTCATTTCAAACTATGTAATGTATCCAGAGAATACCACAGCTCCATCAGGTGACATTTATAAACCTGCAATTAACTACAGTGCCCAGAATAACTAATTATAAATTCACTTACTGTTACTGGAGAGAGGGAATCTTCTTAAGAATTCTGCAGAAGTTCTCACATTCCACTTTAGAGTAGTAAGATACAGGAAGATCATTACATCTCTTTACATAAATGAACTTGTTCAGAAAAGTATGCATCCCAAGGGATACATTTGTAAGAAGGAAGATTCTTCAGTGAAAACTCTTCCAGAACAATTTAACCAGATAGTGCCTTGAAAGTTTCCCATGTATGCTTTTTGTCCTGTGAATATTGCTTGAAGCAAATTAACACCTAAAAAGTGTTAATGTAGTCATGCTATCAGTCCTGGCTAATGGGAAAGAGGCAGCGAGCAAAATTACACAAGACGTCATTGGAAGGCAGCGCAATCCCATCAGTAGTCCTTTCAAAGGTTCTCTGCAGTATAGGGGAGGCCAGAGAGCAGAGCTGGAGTGGCAGCTTCCACTACTAACTGCACATTTATTCTAACCAGGGTACTCTGGTTTTGCTTGAACAAGTATATGCCTATGCCAGCCTTTCTCAACTTTTTTACCATTGAGAAAACCCTGAAGTATTCTTCAGGCTTCAAGAAACCTCAGAAGTGGCGTGATTCCAGAATATGGTTGGGAAGCATAATTGTGTATATGCCACCCAGGGCCCCACCCCATCCAGGCCCATCACTGATCATTTGGGGAGAGGGGTGGATGGGTCAACATTACCATGTATGGTCTTAAAAAGGTAAAGGTATCCCCTGTGCAAGCACCGGGTCATGTCTGACCCTTGGGTGTGTGATGTCCTCTAGCGTTTTCATGGCAGACTCAATACAGGGTAGTTTGCCAGTGCCTTCCCCAGTCATTACCGTTTACCGCCCAGCAAGCTGGGTACTCATTTTACCAACCTCGGAAGAATGGAAGGCTGAGTCAACCTTGAGCCGGCTGCTGGGATTGAACTCCCAGCCTCATGGACAGACAGCTTCAGGCAGCATTTCTGCCGCTTACCACTCTGTGCCACAAGAGGCCCCATGTATGGTCTTATTTCCTGGTAAATGTTTAACCAATTTCAAAAAACACATTAAAAATAAATTAACTCCCACCCGTTCATGAAACACAAGGGTTTCACAAAACCCTGGTTCAGAAAGGCTGGTCTATGCTATTCTACCCATGAA
Source organism: Paroedura picta (assembly GCF_049243985.1). Taxonomy (NCBI): domain Eukaryota; kingdom Metazoa; phylum Chordata; class Lepidosauria; order Squamata; family Gekkonidae; genus Paroedura; species Paroedura picta. The sequence continues at coordinate 57,135,301 of NC_135374.1, forward strand.
CTCAGGGATTCTGAATCTACTCCAGGTCCCCTTGTATAGTAGACACAGCTCTGCAGTTCAGACAAATGTCCACGAGGTGGTGGTTGCCATCATGATATTCTTCTCCCCCCCCCAAAAAAAAGAACCCTAAATTAATTCTGCACAAGGAGAACTTCGAGAAAGGGCAATTGTCTGGATTTACCCATTCAGGTTTTTAAAAATAAACAAACCTGGTTTTGTGATGTGTTGCAGAGTACTTCCAATTGCCTTAAGTAAAAGGCATCCCAGTACAGAAGAATATAGAAGATCTCTATTTCTTTCATGAGTTCCCATCTGCCAACGTCAAATTTCTACAACAGCAACCAGTTCAGACATTCTAAATTACGCAACTCATCAGGCCATTTTTGATGTGTTCTTTTGGTTAATGTATATGTATACTGTATCTGGGAAGTCTAACTATCTAGAAATGCCTACCTTGCCTATGGGTGGCCCAATTTTGATGCTCTCAGTAGATGCAATGCCCTCCCACTTGAGGCTCACATGACACTGAGCGGATAATGAGCGGCGGAGGAGGTGGTGAGCTCCCCCTCACTGTCAGTCTTCAAACAAAGACTGGATGCACACTTTTCTTGGATGCTTTAGGATGCTTAGGGCTGATCCTGCGTTGAGCAGGGGGTTGGACTAGATGGCCTGTATGGCCCCTTCCAACTCTTATCATTCTAGGATTCTATGATTCTATGACACCTACCTTACTATCTTCAAATGTCGGTACTTGATGCAGCTCACAACTAAAGACAATACCATAAAATTGGAAGTACTCAGCAATACATCACAAAACCAGGTTTGTTTGATTTTAAAAACCTGAATGGGTAAATCCAGACAATTGCCCTTTCTCAAAGTTCTCCTTGTGCAGAATTATTTTAGGGTTCTTTTTTTTTTTGGAGGGGAGAATAGTATCATGGTGGCCGCCACCCTGCGGACATTTGTCTGAACTGCAGAGCTGTGTCTACTATACAAGGGGATCTGGAGTAGATTCAGAATTCCTGAGTTCATGGGGTATAATTCACAGGGTATAATGCAGGGGTAGTCAAACTGCAGCCTTCCAGATGTCCATGGACTACAATTCCCATGAGCCCCTGCCAGCGACATCCATGGACATCTGGAGGGCCGCAGTTTGACTACCCCTGTTATAATGCCATAAAGCCCATCGTCTAAAATGGCCATTTTCTCCAAGTGAACTGATCTGATGGCTGGAGACCACCCGGAGGTTGGCAAGCTTAAAGGAGGGGTTTCTACAGAAAATAGTTTTGAGAGGGGAGTAAGCGAACTGGAAAGTGTTAAGCAGCCCCTCCTCCTCCATTGTATTGCCTCATCCAAATGCTGTATATCTTAGGATAATGAGCGGCAGAGACTTACCTCAGCCGCTTTTTGGCTGGGTGGAGGACGGGCAGGGAAGGCGCGGCACGAGCAGCTGACCACGGCGTTCGCCAGGTACGCTGCTGTGTCGGCGTGCGCAGCGTGCAGGAGGCGGGGCTCAGTGGCGCTGATATAAATAGCGCTACGTGCTGGGCCCCGGCCTCTTTGCTTGCGCGCCGGACAACGGATCCCTCCCTATTGTACGTTTATTGTTATGATGCTTTTTCATCACAACGGATTGTAACATGAATAGAGCCTGTTTTTATTGTGAGCCAGTGTGCGATCCGACTCACTGGGGAGTGGGGCCTTCTTAAGAGGGTGGCGTTTGAGCAAGAGGCCCCCCCGGTGGGGGGGGCCTACTTGCTCATGGCGACCAGATGGCCCTAGGTGGGACAGCCAAGGTGGTTTGCACCATCAGGATGCCGTGTTTCCCAGCGGGGAAGGGCGAGGGATCCTGAAGGGTCTTAGACTCGGGCTGCAGCCAGCAGGCTGTGTAGGCCAGGCTCCAGTTCATGTTATGCCAGCCCCATGATTTGGGAGGTTTTTGTTAAAATAAAGCTGTGCCCATATTTTAAGCCATGACAAGTGTCGCGTTTTCACTGCCAACAACTGGACTCCTACCTGCCAAAGAAAGCATTCATTTTAACTGCACCAGAGAATATATAAGTGGATATGCAACTGTAGCCACTGATTTAAGCCAGCCCTACCCTTAAGACCTAAGGGTGGGACTAAATTGAGAGATGAGAGGAGTTTGCACTGACGGAGTTGTTTAAAGATTCCACATCCTAAAATGGAAGAATGCGACTGAAGACTGGGTGAATGAAATGGTCCCTCGGAATACTGAAGATCAAGCAACATTTCTGAACCACACAGATGTTTGACCAGTTTCAAAAGAAAAGGCTGATGAGTGGATATGGATCTGGGAGAGAATACCAAAGGAGTTGATCTCCAGTGACTATGAAGAGAACCTTCATAAGATCCTGTATGATTGGTATCTAACTCCATTAAAAAATTACTCAATTTTTTTTTTTACAATATACCCATAGATATTTTCTGGAGATGTCATTTTCTGCTTGCCATTTTGCCACCTCTAAAATATTAGATACTCTGAAAGTTTAGATTTGTATTTATACAAGAAAAACACCATCAGAAATGCAAACATATAATCAAACAAACAGTTCTGTTTTGCTTAGCCTTGCCTATCCTTGCTTTTTATAGGCTATAACAAGGTAAACATTCTGGTGAAATGTTCTGTGGTTTTATGGATCAGTTGTTGGGAAAAGACCATGACTGTTGATTTTACAGATGACATATATCAGTATAATTATTACTACAGGTCGACTTTGTTTTTCCTTCATGAAAATGATCATATAATATGGCATGATATGTACTGGTCTGTATGAAAATAAATAATGGAAACTGTAAAAAGAAAAAAAAGAAAAAGACTAAACACCAGACTGTGGGTCATGAAACATGATATATAAACTTGGTGTGTCTTATCCATATGACTGTGGGAATGGATCAAGGCAGTCTATTGTCATCCTTCATACAAGCTGCAACATGCCTACACCTATTTTGAAATGATACACAGGTATTTTATCTGCATGCTCTGATGCATAGGCTGCTCTTCCAAAGTAACATGGGAACTGTGACTAATATCACCACAGGATTAAAAATGATTCTTAAGAACTAAGCAAACAAGAAAAAAAAGGAAGCAAAAAACAATTTTATATAATGTTAGGAAATATGAAATGCTTGTCTTATCAAAAGGAAAATGTTAACTTGCCTGCAAGTTCTGAAAGTGAAAACATATGCCAAGTGATCCATGTCTTGTTTTTACTATGACACAGTGTCCACCACCATTGACCCCAAAGAGTAGCACACTTTTCAGATACACCTTGTTGGGCGAGGAAGCACCCTCATCTTCATACTGATATCTGATCAGGCTATTCTTATTTACTGCACATTAGTCATATTAAAGCCAAGAGGGTCACAGCCACTCATAAGCACCGAAAGAAAATCCACATACAGAAAGGGGTTCTTATATTTGGCTCTGCTGAGCTGCTTACAAACACTGGATAACTCCATGTGTTACACAGATTTGGGACAATCTATCATTTCTGCCTATCGCACCTATTACAAGTGAAAATGTCCTTCAAATCACCAAACTGGGAAGATTTACAAAAGCTGCGAGGTTTTTTACTTTTTTAAGATTCCAGTTCCCTAAAATAGGTATGTGTGGATGCCAGACAAATGACTTTTAATTGCTTTTACAAATGAAATTGCCTTCAGACGGTATCAGGAGACCTGATTTGCAGGGGAGAAATTCCATGTGAAAGGGCATTCTTACCAACTAATGGCTTCTGCTGTTTTTAAGTTTTAAATGCTAAGACTTCCTGTTTCATTTTAAGCAGTTTGCTGCCTTAGGCAGGCTCTAAGACTATGGGGCAGGAATCTTTTAAATTATTTAGCTAGTTTCCTTCCTGTAGTAAACACGGCAGCAGCAAACACCTACTTGGGAACGAAAACTAGAGGACAGTGGCTTGGGGGAGAGGTGTGGAAGAACAAGGCTGTAGACAGCAAAGGACTGAGAACCCACTGCTTCTCCCCCTTCATGCTAAGTCTTTTACCAACATTTCTCAACTGTTTAGTAGACATTCTGATTCTAAATGTAATGCCCGCCACCTATTTAAGCAATTATTTGCAAGGCAACATTTTCAGATATATTTCCATACAAAACCCTGTGCAGACTAGGCACAATACATCTATCCGCACAACAAGATACAATTGCAGCAAAGTCTCCATTACTGTTTCTTCAGTTCTATGGCATGGACAGAGTAAACAGCACTTATCATGAATAGTTATAAGAAGCACTTATTCAGACTTGTTTCACAAAATCAACCACCAACAGTAAATATAGATCAATGCAAACTAAAAAAATAAATGTGCTCAATACTCATAGCTAGTGAGGTGAATTCAAACTGGTGCCAATTTTAAAAGGAACCATCAGGTGACACTAAGGCCTATTACGCACGGCCGCTGAAACGGTGGCATGGAGATCAAGAAGGAGGAAGAAGCAAAGCAAACCGATAACCCACGGGACGGAACACAACGGCAGCAAAACCCAGAATATCCGATTATGCACGCGGATACTCCGGAGCCACTTCTGGTTGCGCCCTGGTCCTGGGAAGCTCCACTTTCTTCTGCATCTCGCTAACGCGGATTTTTCGGCAGCATACGTTGACTCTGCGCCCGGTTGCCACCTGCGGTGTGCATAATTAGTGATTTTAGCCGCTGCCATTCCACCCCGAATGCGAACTTTCCACTCCGTGCATAATGAGCCTAAATGACTCCCCACTATTGTCTCTAATGCTGCACTGCGGAGTCAGTGTGGAGTCAGGTTTGACCCTGGTCGAAGCAAGTTTATGGTCAGCTGCAATATTGTATTTGCTAAGGCTGACCTTTCCCAGGGGTCTATCCTATCTAATATTATTTGACACATTATCTCTTAGGCCCTATCTTTTTAATATTGATAATTCTGAATTTAGAAGGGCATTTACATTATTGCGCTATAATGCTCTCCCTTCAGCATGGGTAGAGGGAAAATATAATAAGCTTCCACCCCAGGAACGAACTTGCTTATGCCAGGAGGATAACATTGAGAACAGCGAACATGTGATTTTTGATTGCTGTATTTATAACCAATTGCATCAGGAATTACTGTATTCCATCTTTACTGACTTAAGGGCTACCTCAAGACAAGCCAAATTTAAGGAACTCCTTTCAGATAAAAATAAGAATTTATCCCATATTATTGCTGAATATGAAAGACTAGCAATTAAATGTAGAAGTGCCTGGCTAAATATGTATAAGGGTTAGGATGGATTTATTGAACACATTATTTTGGAACTTTTAATCAATCTTATATAGTATTTTACTGTTTTGTATTTTGTACTGGTCGTTGACTGAAATAAATAAATGTATGTATGACACTAAATGTGCATTAGTGGATGTTTACCAAGTGGATGTTTACCAAGGACTTAAAACATATGGCTTGTCACAAAATGGGCTAACAGCCTTCTACAACATAGCCAATTAAAAAAAAAACAACCTGCAGTTTTTTAAAAAATGGGCAATATCAAGCAGCCCATAGACATCAATGATGCTGCTCTTTAATCATCAGGTGAAATAACTAGCAATGACTGTGTAGGAATTCTCCCAGTGGTTACCAGCACCAGTGCAATAACCTAGCAGTTCATATCTGCTGATCCATTGAAGCACTGGGAAAGACAAAGAGGTTGTTTTCGAACCTTATACATCATTGTATAACAGGGGGGGAGGGAAAGATTCTGTTAATTAAGGGCTAGGTAAATATTTCCCATGTAACTCACTTCATCATTAAAATGTCTAAAGTTACATGTACATTTGACTGCACTATCATTGTACTATAGCCATAATTTGTAACTCGATTTTCCTGTATGGACAAAACAATACAGTTGCAAATGATAGCTATATTGCAAGGACAGTATAATATGCAAGAATGTATATCTGCAACCTTAATGTACTTATATATTCTGACATAGCTTTCAAAATGGGATGCAACCTCAGGAATATACAATGACAAAAACCCTGATTAATGTAAAACTAGGTTCTCTCATAGCCCTCACTACAAGGCATGATTTTCATTGCTGGTTTATGCCGGGAACTAGCATATATTGTTGCCTGTACATTTTTTTCTACTGATGTAGTACTATTTTTCTGCCTTGTATCTCTACTTTGTTTCATGTTTTATACATTATGCTATTTCTGTAATCCCAGTCCTAGTTCACTGCTACTCATATTGATTAAATACACTATGTAATACATTTTAACTCTCGATCAGGAAAGCCAGACTGTAAAAACAGTATATAGTGTATCTTGCTCTTCTGTTTCAGACCAACACAGCAGCCCAGCTGAAATCCTACTAAGGATTGCACGGTAAAGGTAAAGGTAAAGGTAAAGGTAAAGGTATCCCCTGTGCAAGCACCGAGTCATGTCTGACCCTTGGGGTGACGCCCTCCAGCGTTTTCATGGCAGACTCAATACGGGGTGGTTTGCCAGTGCCTTCCCCAGTCATGACCGTTTACCCCCCAGCAAGCTGGGTACTCATTTTACCGACCTCGGAAGGATGGAAGGCTGAGTCAACCTTGAGCCGGCTGCTGGGATCGAACTCCCAGCCTCATGGGCAAAGCTTTCAGATGGCTGCCTTACCACTCTGCGCCACAAGAGGCTCTTAAGGATTGCACGGTATTACCACCAAATATGTATGACTGTTTAAATGTTTTCATTTCAGAGGGGAACCATGTTGATGCAAGGAAGGCAGCCTGATATAGCTCAGGGCTCGCAACATGATGTCCATGGGAGCCACAGTGCCCACAGAACCTTTCCTGGCATTTGCCAAGTGTTTTTAGAAAGAGGGGCTTTTGCCCAGCATGGCTTTTGATGGGCCATTGGAAAGCTGATTGGCTAGGCAGATTTTTTAAAAGCTGCTTTGGTAGCCACTGCCATTACAGCACTGGGATCCTCACTGTACAACTCAAGATAAAGCTGTGTATGCAAAAAAATACTTTTAAACAATATGCCATTTTTGAAAGGTATCTGGTCAAGCAGAGCTTCTGTCTGAAATGTTGGAAAAATTGCTATTAGAGTTACACATAACCTCACTACCTGAGTTTGTGGTTGGCTCAGTTTCTTGTGATAGCAATGTTTTCGGCTGTGCCTTCCATCCAATGTCAGAATTCTAAAGCTTCCTGTAGGCTCAAAAAAGTTGGGGACCTTGGTATTGTCTGAACTTGTCAAATCTTGAAAGCTAAGAAGGTTTAGTACTTGGAACAGAGACCACCAAGGAAGATTCTGCAGAAGAAGGCAACAGCAAACCACGTCTGTTTCTCAAATGCCTTGAAAGTCCCTCAATGGGGTTGCACATGCACGCACACCCACCCACATTCACAGAGCCATGTTGGTCTGCAGCTGAACACCCAGATTTGAGTCCAGTAGTACCTTAGAAACCAATGAGATTTTCAGGGCATGAGCTTTCAAGAGTCAGATGTTATCTGAATATTTCTTGCAGCATACGCTTCATGCGCCAGAGCTGGTGCTGCTTCATCAGAGGAATAAATAAATCATCAGAATAATAAATTTGGAAGTCTTCAAGAAGCCACAAAATTATTTTGTTATTTTGGCTGCTGTACACTAACATGATCACCTCTCTGGAACATGTATGAGATTACATCAGTAATTGTCACGTGTTCTTGGGTAGAACAAACTTTGAGTCCAGTAGACCGACAAAGTTTTATTGAAGTTATGAGCTTTTGTGTGCATGCATACATCCTCAGATACAATGTCATGGAATGGAAGTAAGCAACAATTGTTGTTTTTTTTCCTATTTATCTCTGGAATAAAGATATCTGTCTTAAAGGGCTTCTGCAGCTTCAGACCAACACAATTACTCACTTGAATGCATTCCTGGGTAATATCTGAAATATATGATAAATTTAGTTAAGCACATGGAAGGAAACAAGGCATCACTAACTTCCTTCAGGAATAAATACTGGCTGTGATTGCTAATATCCTGCCAGCTAACTGCCATTTGCGAGTAATACACTCCATCCAAAATAATACTGCTGCTGCTGAGGCTTTTGGTAGAGCCTTAATATTTATTGCCTTTGTATTTTTACAATGCTGTGAGCTGCCCAAGAGCCTTGAGGCTGGAGTGCAAGATACACATTTTAAAATAATGCTAATTAAATAAATGACTGTATGGAGCCAGCAATGAAGTCTGTCCTAAATGGCTATGTATATAGGTTTAATTTGTTTTGTCTAATGTAGACAAAACTCACCTGGTTGGGCTCTCTCAGGAAGTAAGTCTGCATATTCTGTCTAGACTGTCTTTTGCCCCCTGCAATCTTCCATCTAAATGCTAAAGCCCATGTTATTTGGAGGTGTAGCTCTGGTACCCAGTGTCCATTGATGACTTGCCTAGATCTAACTGGCCTATAAGTACTAGAGGCTGGAATGGGAGGCTTGTGGTTTTCACAAAGGATGCAAGCGTGGGAATGGTTAAGCTAGTTTTTACCTAATGCCTACAATTTGCTGGCAGCATTTTGCTGGCAGGGGCTCATGGGAATTGTAGTCCATGGACATCTAGAGGGCCGCAGTTTGACTACCCCTGGCCTACAAGCTAGAGACTGGGGCTATACAGGCCATGAGGGGCCTAGAAGCTAACCACTAAGAAATACAAGTCTTAAGACCCATCTGGCAATTCCATATGAACTGGGCAAAGAAGAAAAGAGCCAGTTTAAGTAACCATTTGTTTGCCTTTTAATGTGAGAAGTTTGCTGTTCTCTCTGTCTGATTATAAAATGTTATGTTGCTTTAGGATGCTTAGGGCTGATCCTGCGTTGAGCAGGGGGTTGGACTAGATGGCCTGTATGGCCCCTTCCAACTCTATGATTCTATAGGTTTTGGTGAAATGGTAGCAGCCTACACCCAGGAACTGAGCCTAGATGGTTTAGTTATAGTAGGGATATCATATTTTAAAAAGCAAAAAAAGAGGACCTATTTCCTGACAGACTACTTCAAGCAAGTGATCACTATGACAAATCTAATGTTAAATACCTTTATTATTTCAGCTGTGATAATTGCTACTAACTAGGAATATTCCTGACCTTCAAACTCCAAAAGAGGACATCTTCACCTGTTTTTTTAAAGAGCCCAAAATGGACTTATGAGTATCAGAAGAGCTTACAAAAACAGCCAATTGCAGGATATGATTTGCTGGGAAACTATCCAGTGCAACCAGGACAAACAAATATAAGATACATCAGATAACTTACTTTATCTCCTTAATAGTCAGGAATCTCCCCCATCCCCAGGTATTAAAATGGAAGCTGTCCCATGCATCTGATGGTTATACCAGATATCATTGTGGGATTTCCTGAAGAGTAATGCAGAGCTCAGTTGTCAACTCGATTAATAATAATAATAATCTCCTGTAAAGTTGGAAACTTAAAATTCACCCATGTGCTTTGGCACACAAATACTGAATTTCTGAACAGGAACATGGAAATTATTTAGTACCTGCATTATTAAGAAAAATAAAACAAGATATCCACCATCTTCAGCTTATGCTTCCTGTTCAAGATCTATTGAGCTGAAACCAAGGCAATGAGTTATCCACAGAAAAACATCCCTTAGTTTTTACATGCTGATTCGGCTGCAAAACCAACGCTATTGACATCCATTATTGCTGTTTGTTCCCTGGAGGTAACCCAGACCCATTTCTATGGAAGAATCCCTCATATGGTACACCTGCATTTAACCAAAGCTAGCAAGGTCACCACGTGTCCACTTCATGAATGTCCTCAGGAAGTGCCAGGTAACTCAGAGGAAGCTCTACATAACATTCTGGGCATTGCAATGGCCAAGAGAAGTGTGCTTCAGAGTTCTACCTTATCCATCACTCACTATCACATGAGAAATTCCCCATCTTCTTCTCAGACTCAGGAGAGAAACCCATTCCACTTCATATGAAGGAATCATCATGTGTCTTTTCGAGCTCGAGGAGGGGTGGCAATCTCTCATGTTGTGATAAAACAAACAGAACTGGTGTGAGTTGTTTCTGCTTGCTTGTTCCAAAGACATGAAAGGCACTCCCCTCTTTTCTGAGATGGAGCTGATTTTATTTTACTGTCTCCACTGCTGGGCATTGCAATGGCCAAGAGAAGTGTGCTTCAGAGTTCTACCTTATCCATCACTCACTATCATATGTCTGTCTCCACTAACAGCTTGACCTCAACCAGGGCCAGAGCTTTCTCCATTCTGGCCCCCACATGGTGGAACAAGCTCCCAGAGGAGATCAGGGCCCTGACAGAACCTAGGGGCCTGCAAAAGGGAGCTCCTCCACCAGGCATTTGGTTGAGGTCGACCAAACCACCGCTTCCAGTTGGCCCTCAAGCTCCCCCCCCCTCTCTATGACCAACACTAATCGGTTGCCCACAGGGTCCAGTAAGAGTTGAGCTGAGGCTCTCACAATTTCTATTTTATGGTGTTATTGTTATGATCTTGTTATTATTGTTATAATATTACTGCTGTTACTGTTACCTGTTACCATGTGTTAATTGTATCCTTCCCTGTTTTCTGTAAACCGCCCTGAGCCCTCGGGGAGGGCGGTATATAAATATAATAATAATATAAATAAATAAAAAATAAAAAAATCTGTTTATTCTACAGGTGCTGCCATTGTTACAAAGAAATACCTGGCTGCACTGTTGGCAGCTAATGTGCGCAACAATCATCTTATTTATCTTTACATAAAAGGAGATGGGTTGTATGTGGCTCATCACAAGTGTAACCCTGACAGTTCCACACTCTAAGCACCCATCTGAAATTTCCTGAGGAGAAGGAACATTTGGAAGACTCTTTCAGAGCTGAAAAAATAAGCAAGAGAAAGCACCCGCTTCTCCCTGCCACTTTTCTGTTCCAAACTGCCTTCTCCAAAAGCAGCTTTTCCTGATAGAAAAGAGCATTTGGTTACTGTCACAAGCATCTGTGTTTGATGCACTCTGAGCTCAATTGGTCCAAATAATACAGAACTAGAATACATGTCATAGAATATTTTAGTACTTTTAGGAAAGGAAATAATTACAGCTGTTTGTTGCTCTTTGCCAGGTAAGTTGCTGACAGTGTACTTCAGTTCCAAATGCATAGCCTCTCCGATGCCTGGTACATGAACCTCTCAGATGTCTAGTACAAATGAACAGACCACTTAAGAGGGTGAAGGCCTAACCACTTAAGCCCTATCCATTTCAAAGAGGATTTGGGCAAAGGCTCTCTCCTCGTTCAAGATCAATGGGACTTAACTTGGATTGCTTAACATCAGTCATAACCAAACTTTTAAAAATTTATTATCAAAGAAAGCATTCTGTCTCACAGAATTAAAAAAAACTAGAGAAATGGTGCTATCATAATTTGGTAGGAATTTGGTAGAAAAAACTCTCTAAGAGACATTTGTATGTGTAGATTGTGTGAGACTATATTTCGTTGTGACTGCTTAAAAGCATTTTAATATAGCCACATAGAGTAATCAAACAACAGAGCACATACCCACTGAGCTAAAGGAGTGAGATCTTTATATTTGTTTATATTTGATTAAAATTTGAATAGGTATAACCAACAGCCTGTATTTATAGGCAAGATGTAGAAATTCAAAGTCAAGATACAAAGTAAATTTGGAGTGCAATTCCTTAACTATTTTTAATAGAAGCATAAATGTTGATAGTTTTTGCTGTAGCTTCTGTGGCTTGGGCTGTGTTAATCCTGTGTTCAGCACTCTATAGTGTGACCTCCACAACAGTCCCAAGCTCTGATGTTAAAACACTCTGTTCTATTAATAATTTACCCCTCTCATCTAGCTGTGGATTATATTCCATAAAACTCACTGACATATGCTACAGTGCCTCTCTCTTTCATGCACACTCAACATATATATATACAGAAAGACATTTTAACATAAGAGACAAATTATTTTAAGGTTACACTATTTGCAAATTTGCTGTTAGACATTGTAGTAATCAGTTCTGGCTTTATTGGCAATTGTTTTAAAAAGGAAGCTTTTTTAAAAGACCCGATCTTTTGATCAGATAGCATTTCATCTAGAAAGCTTATCACTAGTTTTCTTGCATGGGTTTGTTTTCCCTTCCTCACAACAAAAACAGTGTGAGCTTAGTCAGGCTACAAGAATATCATGAGTCCAAGTTTACCCAGCAAGCTTCCACAGCAGAGTGGGAGTTCAAATCTGCACCTCCCAGATCTTAGTCTGACACTCTATCCATTATAACATGCTGAGTATTATAATATAACAGATAATGAATTAAGATCATATATGAGGATTTTATTGCTGATGCCACCGAAAGCATAAACAAAAATTCCAGTCCCAAGCATGCTAACAAACACACAAGTCCAGTGACACACAATCACAAGGATAATTCAGGCTGCTGTCTTAAGAGCCACCGGAAGTACAGCTCAACCAGTACACAGGGCTGCTAACCTCAAGGCATGCCAGGAAGTTCTCCCAGAATTACAGTTGATCTCCAGAATAAACAGATCCGTTCTCCTGGAGGAAATGGCTCTTTTTGAAGGTGGGTGCATTCCTGCTGAGCTCCCTCTCCTGCCCAAACCACCCTCCCCAAGCACCACCTCTGGATATCCAGGCGTTTGCCAAGGTAGAGCAGGCAACCCCACCAAGCACACTAAGAATAAGAACTCCTGTACAGGCCCCACGCAAATGAACAGGAGCTACCCTGGAGCAAGAGAAAAAATCTACATTATCCTTCGGGGGAAATAATTAATCTAGGAGAAATGTGGATAGGTATCTAAGCACATGATTACCATAGCTATTTTTAGACATCTTAAAATGCAATGATGAATTTTATGCTTGAGTTGGAATGGCACACCCACATAAGAATCTTTCAGCATGTTTTTTTTTTAGATAGTCTCACATGACCATTTAAATCAACCCCGGAATGCAACACTTCTGAAACTGGTTTTTCAGATAATCTAATAAAATGACACAGACAACTGTACAGCGGCAGCACTCTAACGTAATTAAATCAAAAGAAATGTTGTTTGTCTGCCCCAAAGAAATGACCTAGGTGACAAACAGCCAGGCTCGCTGATGTACTTGAGAATGCAGCTGATCTACCACTGTAATATCTGGCCATGTGCTGCTCTACGACTGGTGCATAAAATGGAGGAAATGGCTTTGGAACTACCAGACACTGTTTGCCTAAACTATGGCGGAAATAAAGGGATTCTGCCTAGCCTCCGCTGTACTGGATTTCAATACCAGTTTAATATCAAAAGCTAGTGGCCGATTTTCGGATGCATAGATAATTGCAAAGTCAGCCATGTCGTTAGTTTCCTTTGAAAAACTTTGATGTCACATGGATAATTCAGATTTTCACAGTTTGCAAATCTCAACTTGAATTCATTGTACTAAGTACCATGCCAAGTTCATTTGGAAATTACTGGGGGAAAACATAGGCTGCAATCCTTCAAATACTTTCCTGGGAATATGTCCCACTAAATAATAAGGGACTTACTTCCAATAAACTTGTTTAGGGTCAAATTTTTGCCTTACAATAGTTCAAAGTACTTAGCAGCGCTTCACACTATTGTGAAAGTCCAACTGCAGAAAATCAAAGTGTGTCAATCACTCAAAGAAATCCCTTAAGAATTTCCATTCCAATTTTCAGTGCTTATAACAAAATCTTGATAGAAAGTGAAAACTTTCACAAGGTCAGTTATGAACAATTACAGATTACAGATATGGTAACCTATACATTCAGTGTCAGGCAGAACAAAACAAAGTGCATCTTTAATAAGTAAAACAAGCCTTCTTTCCCTCTTGGGAACTTCAGCTACTAAAATGCTTCACTCCCATTAAATCAAACTCATTTTTCTTAGGAGTCAAGTCTAGTATTTAAGAACTATGGACCAGTTTTACTGTTACCTAGCAAAGCCATCTCATGCTCTGAAAATGTACTCTTCTACAGGGTTTTATCTTGTAAAAAAACAAAGAAAAGGACACCTTTCTGTCTCTAGCTGCTTCACCTTTTCCAGAGACGGGAGAGTCGTGCAGGTTGTAAATGGCACTTAGCCAGCCTCACAACAGCTTTTACAAACTGTCGCACCTCACAACAAAGATGCACAGATACACACGGCAATAACATACACCCAGCAGGAGAATTAAACACTTTTTTAATCCAGAAAAGAAGTTGTAACTTACCATTAATCAGTAGCACAAACATGGTCTGGTTTCACAAAGCACTCAGATCCAAGAACAAAAAATGAGGAAGCGTGAGTCTCTCATTCCGCTTCTGGCTCAGAAAGTGGGTGTAACTTGTGAGGTTTCATGCTAACTAGAGATGGGTCATTTGGGTGTGTTTGAAAAAAGGTTCTCTCTCACCCATCTCCTCCCCTTTCTCCTCTCTCTAGTTTGCATTTTCACACAGAGAGAAAAGCAGCTAGTTGGGATCCTTCTCAGCGTTTTACATTTCCCCAATTCTGACTAAGAAAACCCCATCAAGGTCTCTTGAATTAAGAAACAGAAGCAAATGTGAGTTTTGCTAGTAACTAGGGTCAGACATGACCCGGTGATTGCACAAGGGATACCTTTAAAGGCATGGCAGATAGTCAGAAACAAACAAAACATCTTAAATAGTAGCTTGGAGTGTTCCAAACTGCATTGACAATTGGAAAATTCCTGAAGATATGGAGTGGGGACTGGAGATGGAGGAGTCAGCAAAGTATAATGCCAGTACAGAGTTCACCCACCAAAGCATCCATTTTTCCCAGGGGAACTAAACACTGTACACTGCTGGAGATCAGTTGTAATACCAGGAGACCTCCAGGCTCCATGGGAAAGTTGGCAACCATAGTTTCAAAGACAACAAATCGCAGAGAAGGAGAAGAAGAAGAAGAGCTGGTTTTTATACTCTGCTTTTTACTACCCAAAATAATCCTAAAGCGGTCTACAAATATTTTTCCATTCCTCCCCTCGCAACAGATACCTGTGAGGTAGGTAAGGCTGACAGAGCTCTAACAGATTCAAATGAGTAGCCGTGTTGGTCTGAAGTAGCACAATAAAATCAGAGTCCAGTAACACCTTTAAGACCAATAAAGAAATAGCACAATAAAATCAGAGTCCAGTAGCACCTTTAAGACCAACAAAGATTTATTCAAGAATAAATCTTTGTTGGTCTTAAAGGAGCTACTGGACTCTGATTTTATAGAGCTCTAACAGATCTGCTCTGTGAGAACAGCCCTATGAGAACTGTGACTGGCCCAAGGTCACCCAACTGGAGGCATTGGGAATCAAACTTGGTTCTCCAGATTAAAGGTCGCTGCTCTTAATCACTACATCATGAGGCAAAGAAATCATGAGGGGAAATCTAACAAGGAAAAAATTGTAGTCTTTTCTCTACAACAGAACTCAATTTAGAATTTTGATATCTTTGCCAGTCATGGCAAATTTGATTTTGCATGAGAGTACTGTGAGATAGCTGAACTTCCCTCGATAAAATTGGCTACATTAATCTCTCCCATACATAGTTCCAACCGCTTTTTGGAAAATGTTGTGGTGCAAATTAGCTAGGATCTAACTAATCTTCAGTTCCACTTAATATTTCTGGTAAGGCCTAGGAGGAAGTGCTAGTCTCATGGCTTAAGTGCCACTCAGCGCTTAACACCCACTGAGGGCGGCTGTCCCGCCCCTGAGTGCCTCCTCCTCCAACCAGTTTACCAGTCTGTCCAGAGGCTAGCTAATCGCCTTCCATCCCCCACCCCTGACCACCCCTCCTCCTTCCACTTCCCTCCAAGGCTCAGAGGCCACCTATACCCCCAAAAGAGCATTATGCTCTGCCACCGTCAACACGTCGGTCCACATGGTGGAATGAGAGATCAGGACCCTGTCTGAATTCCCAAAATTCTGCAGGGCCTGCAAAAGGGAGCTCCTCCACCAGGCATTTGCCTGGACCGACCACAGGTCCCCCCTCAGACATCCTCTCCATGGCCTGAACCAGTCTGTCCCCTCTAAGTGCCTTAGCTAACTTCCGTTCCTGTTATATTGGTTAAGATCACTAAAATGGTGTTACTCAGATTATTGTTGTTGTGTTTGTTTATGTTACAGAGCCTCTTGTGGCGCAGAGTGGTAAGGCAGCTGTCTGAAAGGCTGGGAGTTCAATCCCAGCAGCCGGCTCAAGGTTGACTCAGCCTTCCATCCTTCCGAGGTCGGTAAAATGAGTACGCAGCTTGCTGCTGGGGGGTAAACGGTAATGACTGGGGAAGGCACTGGCAAACCACCCCGTATTGAGTCTGCCATGATAACGCTAGAGGGCGTCACCCCAAGGGTCAGACATGACTCGGTGCTTGCACAGGGGATACCTTTACCTTTACCTTTACCTTGTTTATGTTATATTAATTCGTTCCATGTATCCCCCCATGTTGTATGTAAACCGCCCTGAGCCATATGGAAGGGCGGTATAGAAATCAAATAAATAAATAAATCCCTGTTGCATGAGAGCTGCCCCTGCTGGTGAGTTCCCTGCCAGGGGGCCTCCAGCCTTTCCAGGTCCTGGGGGGAGAGAGAGGCCATCAGCAGAGTTCTACCACACACACACCCAATCTAGCACCCATTGTATTCCTGAATACAACAGGCCTTGTCCCTAGTCAACACATATTTGATTAAGAACAGAATTCAACAAAGCATACTTAATGCTGTTTAAATTTTGCAAGATTTTTATATACCTTTTTAAGGGTCATCACCAGTTTTTAAACTGCTGCATTTGATTGGTATTATATTTGTCCATCTCTCTGCATTTTTACCCCGCCAAGGAGTTCAGGTGGATATTTGAGTCTCTCCCCTTTTTATCCCAGAAGCAACCTTGTGAGGTAGATCAGACTAAGATAAAGTAGCTCAAGGTTACTCAGAGAGCTTGATGGCCAATTTCTTGACTAAGGCACAAGACACACAATCCTAGTTCAACATTTTAACCACTTCACCTGACCACACTTTTTCTATGCATTCAATTACTAATTAATTGTGTAAAGCAATGCATTTTTAGAAATTGAAAATTTCCAATGGCAACACATCAGTGGAATATATTCTGCCTAGCATCACTGGCACAGTTCAGTAGCAGGACTTAGATAAAAGATAAAGTTCATATGGCACCACAAAATTTCAGCTGCAGTCCAAAACCAGCATGTTGCAGGCAGCCTCAGGAGGGGTCTTCAGTTGCCTTCCCTTCTCCATCTCCATGGCCTGCTATTCTTAGCCTTGTCCTTGCCCGCCCCCGCCCCTCCAAGTCAGCATCAATCTTAGGCTAATTTCCTATGCTGTGAGGCAGGGAGAGGAAGGGAAGACGATTGTAAACCGCTCTGAGACTCCTTTAGGCAGTGAAAAGTATAAAAACCAACTCTTCTTTTTCAAAGGTGAAGGGTTGCTCCAGCCCAGGGAAGGATGGGGCTGGGGACCTGGACAAACATGCAAGCCACATTTCTAAAAAATAATAATAACCCCCATCACAAAAATTTCTATATTAACCTTCTCCTCCATCACTACATGTACAGAAATAATCACTTAATGATCTGAGATTTATTGGGGTTGGGGTTTTATTGGGGTTTTAACTTATGAACGTTTTACTTTAAGACACCATGAGTCCTTGGAGAAGTGGCGGGATATAAATCCAAACATAAAATAAGTGAATAAATAAATAAACAAATTTCCACCACCCACAACTTAAGGAATATTTCCACCACAACACCAACACATAGAGCAGTGGTCCCCAACCCCCGGTCTGGGGACCAGGACCGGTCTGTGGATCAGTCGGTACCAGGCCGCCACCATGGCTGGGGCTCCCCCTCGGCATGGCACTGTGCAGCTGCTGCTGGCAGCACCCCCCAGTGGGTGGCAGTAAGTCAGGGACGCCGGCAGGAAAACAAGTGGAGCAGGGACTCAGGCACCGGGGGCGTCTCTCGGCAAAAGACTACGCCCTCCCCCCGGGCCTCAGTAAAATTGTCCAGTGTTGACGGGTCTCTAGAGATAAAAAAGTTGGAGACCACTGACAGAGCATAAATTGGTGTCTTCGTGAA
Organism: Paroedura picta; assembly: GCF_049243985.1. Lineage (NCBI taxonomy): Eukaryota > Metazoa > Chordata > Lepidosauria > Squamata > Gekkonidae > Paroedura > Paroedura picta. The sequence continues at coordinate 57,153,385 of NC_135374.1, forward strand.
CAGAATGTATACAGGAGGCTGCAAAATAACTTTCACAAACTGTTTTTCATGGACTAGTATTCTCAGCCCCCTAGAGCCCTTTTTAACTATGTAATCTGAAGGAATTCTTTGAGATGAACAATAGCAAATGTGCATAGACATATTCTAGAAGTCTTGATCAGGAGCCTCCTATCTGCTTCCTGAAGTACTCATTGCTCATGGCATCATCATGCTTACTGAAGCAACATCACCAGCTTTCTGAGGAAATTCAAATTCTCTCATGAAATACCCTCCTAGCAACCAGTGTTGTAGATTTATACACCAACATCCTCTGTGAATATAGGAATGAGAAATGTTATTCCAGATAATACCATATTCCAACTGGCCATGAAACTTCAGGTTTAGGGATAGCTTGTATCTTTAGGTCAACAGCACTAGAATGGACACCTGCATGGTGTCATGCCAGCATATTCAGGAACATTTTACAGCAAAACATACTCAGTTCCTGTCCGCAAAGATGAGATATTCTGATAACTGGCCACAAGAAGGAGGCCCTTGAGAAATGACATCACAACTTCAACAACCCAAGCCTGGACCAGTTTGTGTCATGCCGAGCGTTCATCTTCTTGACACCACAGTGTAACTTATGCAATGGACATATAAATGCCACAATATAAATACAGTAAACCAACCCACTTCTGCCCATATCTGCATGCTCTGAGCTTCCACAGCATACCACACGACATCAGCTACACCCAAGCACTTTGTCACACTGAAAGCAAGAGGTCTCACTCCTTATGTCAGAACAGAAGCAGTTCTTTTCTTGCCTCTACAGATGATTTATAAACCAGTCCTAGATCTGTGGGTTTGAAGGAATCCGAATCTAGGCTCCCCATGAACATAACTTAAACACATTGCATTTATATGTTTTTCTCTGCACTACACACCAGTTAAATCATTATGATAAATTTGACCACACATATATTCCATCTCTTATTGAGGGAGAAACTTGATTTACAGGCTGTACTTGTTTTATCAAATCATCCCAAAAGTATTGTGTCATTTGTTGTGTAACTATGATGCACAGGACTGATACAGTGATCACTGGAACAGTGATGCATACAAATAACTTGAAGTTACTTCCTAATGCCTTTCCTTACTTTGGGAATTCAGCCTGAAATACCGGAAAGGCATAATGGCTGTCCATTAATGTTTTAGCACTCACAATCTTCCTTTGCAATAAAACCAGTTAAGTGGAATGTTAAAATGAACAAAATTATTTGGGGATTTAACAATTACTATTTGCATTGGCCCTCATAGTATTCTATATAATGCAAAGTCTATTGCCATTCCTAAATAAATAATTTACAATAACTAATTGAAAGAATGCAGAACTTGCAAAATTCTTCTACTGCATGTTTTTGTTATCCAGTTAACAATATTACACATCATTGTATCCACAAAGTTCTGTAAGCCAAGTCTACAAGCAAATAGTTGGACCAGTTATTTTAAACTTCCCGTATCCCAGTGAATGAATATCACCTGTTGTTACAAGGAACTATGTACCTTGGTAAATATGACAGAGCTGAGACACACAGAACTCACGGCCCAATTTGAAGCCTTTTTGAATTTGTAAATTTGCTCTGATTTCTCTGTCTTTCTGTCTCCACTCTCCCAACATAGTCCATCAATCCCCTCCCCCCCAAAAAGAATGGGCACCTGTCCCTTAGAAATATATTTGTGGGTCCTGGGAAGAGGACAGAATACTTCCATTCCACAGATGTTAAGTGCCCCCCATAAGTCTTAGCAGGTTCCGTTTGTGTATTCAAAATCAAAATCCATGTTCAGCTGGTAATCATGCACATGGGCAAACACAGCATAATTTTATGCTTGGTCATAAATCAGAAATATTTACCAACTGCAGCCAACCTAAATCAATGACTGAACATCAATTTTAAACAGTTTTCACAAGATGCTCTCAGCAATGTTTGCATTTGCACTCTGTCACATCACTTTGCACAGGTGAATCCAACTGATCTGCTACTTCCTGCAATAATTAGTTGTACCTTAGGTACTTATGTAAAACATTTTATTTTGTTCCACAAAGATTTCAGAAATGCAGATAAGAAAGTCAAGTAACATTTAATCGTTGACTCATTTTAAATTAAAGGAGAAAAAAAATACTGCAGCTCCTGACATTAGAATAAGCAGAGGTAGATGCACCAAGTATATACAAAAATAAAAAGCCAAAAGTTTTCTGGGGAATGAATGCAAAGCTCAAAATACAGAAAAATATCCTGAATGTATTTTATGCTGATACAGAGATTAATCCTGTTTAGCAAGTACAGTAGCCCAGTTTTTGGCTGGGACAGAAAATAGCTTTTTCCACAGTTTGCATTTTAACATTGTCTATAACTATCCTTCCCCTCCAGTAAGAATCACCTGTAAGCCAAGCAGACTGGCCTACGAGTGAAGTTGAACAAAGAGAGGTGATTCATACAGACACATTACAGTCTGAGCATGTTCTAATATCATGGGTGACACATTCCAGGTGGGGAAGATTCACAGAGTTTGACTGACAACACCCTTGCCAATACCCCTTCAAGGCAAAACAGCGGCTTGTTGGCTCATGCCCACTGTATATTCAGAACAGGCCTTTCTAGACTCCTTATCAAGCTCTTAAGACAGTAAGTAGGAGCCTCCATAGGGATAATGGAACAAGTTAGATGTAAATGTTTTATTTTTTGCATCATACAAATCCTAGTCAAGACAACTTGACTAGGCTGCACCTCATTGCATGATAACATATGCACACAGTTGCTTAAAACACTCAGAGAGTTGGGTAGACCCTGAACATATAACTAAAATGACACCTCAATTTAAAAATTAAGTATTCAACAGGTTTCTTCCAATCTCTTGTTTGGGGTGACAGCTTATTTTGTGGTGGGCTGCTCTTAATTAAATGGATGAATTAATTACTCCACCCTAGTGATTGGTTGGTACACTTAGCCCCTAATTTGTGCTCCTGCACAGGAGCTGGGGCAGTGAAGTTCCCAGGGCATAAATGGTCTTAGTCAGTTCTGTCAGATCTGCTTCATGTGCACTTAATCTTTTGTTCAAAACAGCACTATGATCCAGCTTCTCAGAACAGCTAATAAATTAGAATTTTTTGCTTCATCCTCAATATGGATGTATTCCTAATAATCATTTACTACAAGCAGAAGAAATAATGTGAAAGCTTTTATTGCAGTAGAAAAAGAGCAAGAGTCCAGTGGCACCTTAAAAACTAACAAGATTTGTGGCAAGGTATGAGCTTTCATGAGTCACTGTTTACGTCTTCAGCTTTTACTGGGCATAAAATGAATTTCAGCTACAAAGCCTGGTCTAAGAGGAAGATGCTGTTATTCAACTCCTACAGCCTGTTATTTTTTGTTCCCCTCCCTCAAAAAGCAACATATTTTTAACATATTCATTGGCTGTATTTGGCTGTGACGCAGTCTACTGATATAAGAGAATTTATTTTTGCTATATATTCTCTGTCATGTAAGGAGTTCTTAGTCTGAAGAAGAGTGCTTGCACTCGAAAGCTCACACCGTGAAGCTTTGTTGGTCTTAAAGGTGCTACTGGACTCTGATTATATTTTAACCTGTTCTGGTGTCTCCTCAAAATACTTTCTGGGGGGGGGCTTCAAAATGAGTGCAAATAATTCTTACAGTTATTTGATAACTTTTTATAAATGCCATCTGCAACAGAGTTCCTTACCCTAATTATGTCACAAGACTAGACTGCAAAGTATCCTCTTTCCCAGAGTGAACATGTTCTTCTAAATACAATCAGGCATCCAAGGCTTTGAACCTGCTCTTAATCAGCATAACCCTGTCCATGGCAAAGGAGTTACTATCTACTCCTTGACGCACAGAATGAGGGAGGACTATGGAGTCACGGCAGATGCATGTTCAAACAGAACACTCTGAAGAGACACGACTGAACCCTAATAAATGTCAGTAGGCTGTCACACCCTGAAACACCTGCTAATTAACTTCTGCATCATGACTTAACCCATTGTTTAAATCATACGACTTGGAGCAAAAGCAAGACTGGGAATAATTTACAGAGCATCTGCAATGCATGCCATCCTCTTCCTTGGCTGAGCAAGGCAGTGGGGAATTGTCTTTTAATAATCATCTAATCAAAATTTAGAATAAAAGACACAAACCAGAGCTCTCAAGGACACCTGCTTCCTTGCAAATAGGGAAAAAATAATTCCTAAATGTTATTGCTAGTGATCCATAAAAGGCTACCTTGCCTTTGAAATGAATTTTTAAAATTTATTTATAATTGGATTTCTCTAAATGTCTCTTTTGGCATTGCCAGCTTGAGTCCATTCCCAATATTTACAAATATAATATATAATAGATAAACAATAAAACTACAGTTAAAACCATTAAAATCACTGCATCAGCACCCAGACCCCATAGGGCTGCATCCCCTTATCCTATTCAGGGGATTAATTTATTTAGAGGAGGGCCCATTCCAACAATGTTATTGTCAGTCATTCACTGGCCCCAACCAAAAGTCTGGCAGAAGAGCTCCATCTTGTAGGCCCTTTGGAACTGAAGAAGTTCCTGCAGGGCCTGCAGATCTTCCAGGAACTCATTCCCGCCAGGTAGAGGCCAGGACCGAGAAGGCCCTAGAACTGGTTGAGGCCACATGTTTAAGCCATTCTACGTCTAATCTTCCAATCTAATACACAACCATCTAATACACAACCAAGTCATGCAGCCAGGGTGTCTTTCCCATGCAGTCAGAGGTGAGTATGACAATCAATTCTGTTGTTTATGGATTAACAGCATCAGCTTCAGTATCATAAATTAATATCTATAAAGCATCTATAATATATTAGCATAACATAATTTTTATGGATGCAATGAAGTCCTTGGACAAAAGTAGGGTGTCCATCTGTTAACCTCCAGAAGCATATATTTGCTATTCAAATTTCCAGTATAATTACAGTATTTACTGGCGTATAAGACTACTTTCCCCCCCTGAAAAACATGTCTCCAAGTGGGGGAGTCGTCCTATACGCCGGGTGCACTTCAGTTGGGATAGACATAGCTGCCCATAGTGGCCCATAGTACTGTAATGTAATGTAACAAACTCTATATTTTGAGTGGAAATGTTGGGGGGTCGTCTTATACGCCCAGTCGTCTTATATGCCGGCAAATACGGTAATAAATGTTGATACATAATAATATGCCCTGTTTACAATAAATAGCATCTTATAAAAATCCTATTTGTAACCACCATTGTCAGCATTTCTCTCATCATTGCACACCATTTATGTGGCCGCCAACAATCTTGCTACCTAATTAATCCCACAACAGCTGGCAGAACAAGTATACTGCCCTCCCATATGGCTCAGGGTAGTTCACCGAGAACTTTGTGGGGGTAATACATAGAACAGTCTGAACGCATAACACAGTCATAAATAACATATCAACAATAAACTAACAGAGTCTTCAAGTAGAACAACATCTCAAATAGAATGACAACCCCCAGGAAGGTCAGGCTGCTTCAAGACATGGAGGGGATGCCTGAGGGGGGGGGGGACCAGCGGATGTTATTGGGTCGGTGGGACTCAAACGAATGCGTGGTGTAGGAGCTCCCTTTTGCAGGCCCTGCAAAATTGTGGGAGTTCAAGTAGGGCTCTGATCTCTTCAGGGAGCTCGTTCCACCAGGTGGGGACCATGACAGAGAAAGCTCTGGCCTCTGTTGAGGACCAACATGCTTCTTTGGGGCCAGGGATCACTAGCCGGTTGGTGTTGGTGGAGAAAAAGGTCTCTCAGGTATACTGAGAGCAAACCATTTGATTCACAAACCACTGTTTGTTCTCAGACCTCCAAACCATGATTTTTAAATCACAGATTTGAACAACAAACCGTCGAAGCGGCCGATTAGCTTGCGGCCCGGCAAGCTTCTTGTTTCGGGCAGGGGAGGGAAGAGAAGCTTGCTGATTTGCTGGCGGCCCGGAGGGACCGGGAGGCGAAGCTGCGGCCACCGGCATGGCAGCGGCACAAACGCGCCTGCTGGGCGCAAACGCGCGTGTGCAGCAGTCCGCACACGCGCGTTTGCGCTGGGGCTGTCGCGCGTGCGTGGGACCCTGGGCCGCCCTCTCCCCACTCACCGGAGCAGCGGTCCGTGGCAACCGAAAGGTTGCGGACCGCTGATTTAGATGCTCTCAGACATCAGGCCAAGCAGGAATAGGGACCTGGAATTCCTCTCCCTCCTCACCATTACATTTCAAACATAAATCAACTAAATATATTTGTAAAGCAGGAAAGTACAATTCAACTACCAAATAATATTTTAGCATTGTGATCATTTACACAGAAAAAAGCATTTCCTCCACTGTTGCCAAATTTAGAATGTCTTCTGAATTTAGATGGTGGAAATGGTGAGTTCTAGGATACTTTAGCAAGAGGCGGGTAGCTACAGGATCCCCACTGGTGTATACCACTGTCCTTCTCTCAGAAACTCACAAAGAAACCAATGTGAAATAAACGAAAATGTTTTTTTAAAGAAAAAGTAGAAGAGTTGGCTCTTAAAAACAAATTAAAAATAAAGTTAGCACACAATTTAAGTTAAGCATTCACACAAGAGGAAAGTCAGAGGTAAGATGGTGTGAAAGGGGAATATGAGGGGTGAAGGAAACTATAGCTACTTTCATGATATGCAGAAGTCCAAGAAGGAACCATGAAAACAAACAGTGTTTTAGTATATGTGGGATATCCAAAGGATGCAAACACAGAGGTGATCTAGAATGTGCCTTGAATAGATAGATTTGTATCTGGCGGCTAAAACAAGGTGCTGTAGGCACTAGAACAACAGGTGTATAATGTGTATAATAAAGAAATGTGAAAGGTAGATGATCTTCTTGTCAGCATGGATAAAACATGAGGTCTTGAAGGTTTCCCAGGACAAATTTCTGTGATTGCCCTGGGTGGACCCTTGATTAGTTTCTCAGGCAAAGAAATACAGATATGGTTACATTGACTGAATTAGGCAAAATGCAAATAGAGTCTTGACAACACGACGATTAGAGGATGGGAAATGGGTTTAGGTGTGGTAGTTAAGTTAGGACTAATGGAATTCTGTTGGTGTGGTGGGAAGGAAGAACCACTTGGGCGGTGATAAGATTAGTTTAACATTCTTAAGTATGCCATTGACCTACAAATGTTTCTAGACCTACATTGTTTCTAGATAGGGAGAGAGAAAAGCCAGAGGTAGAATACCCCAGTGGGCCCAGAAAGATGTCACCTGAGGAATCCAGGGAGCTCCTGGAAAGCATTCTCCATGAGTGCTGATATAGCTAGTCAGCCTTTGGTAAAGCAGACATACGTTTGTACATTTCCAGCACCGAAATGCAATTGCAAAGCACTATAATGGTGAGGTACAGGCAATGCTGATTAAGGGTGTTTTGTGGGCAAATGGCCCCTCAAAGACCGTTTATGCACTGGAGGTTTCTTGCCCGGCTGCAGGCTGGAGTTTTAGTCGTGGCAGGTTGGCCCACCTCTTCCTGCACCCACATGGGGGAGCATTTGGCCTGGTGCACTTCATCCACCCCCAATTTGTGCTGTTGCACAGGAGCTGGGGCAGTGAAGTTCCCAGTGCATAAACGGTCAAAGAGAAGAGGGATCTGACCGCTAATGCCATGTTTGACTTTCCAGATTTCAAAGCTTGTTTCTCTCTCTCTCTCTCTCTCTCACTCTCTCTCTCTCACTCTCTCTCTCTCTCTCTCTGTAATATATATAATGATGAATTGTCAGCAAGTCAAGGAAAGTGATCAGTTTGCCATTATGATCCTATGCATAGAAATTCTGGTCTTTCATGGTGGTCATCCACCTAAGTACTAACCATGGCTAACCTTGCTTAGCTTCTGACAAGCTTAAGACCATACTGAGCTACCCAGATTGCTACATATATATATTTATTATAAATATATAAGTAAGTCAATCATTAACTTCAGAATCTTTACTACTGTATGAATGTTATGCAGAGTAGGTAAACAGACATGTAGCTAAGTAAATAAATAATACAGTTATGAATTAACTAATCACTGTCTAATTAGCTATGCTTATAAGAGTTTTCATTAAATGACAATATTTTTTGCTTACTAGTAGTCCTGCTAATTCAGGAATAGCTTGGTGCCCTCCCTTTCATCTTTTGCAGTTTAACCAGAATAAAGACTGTCATAGTCCACTATTTACTATACATAATAAATAATGAAAATGAAAATAAACACTTAAGAAACCCAGTTAAAAGCAATAAGCCAGAATCATACCAGTCATATAGCTTTTCATTGCCTTTTCTGGATGAACTAGGAAAGGTTTATAAAGGAAGAATTGTAAAAGTTAATTATACTATTCTAAGAAAACAGGTCCATTCTAATCTCACAGGCCGGTTACCTTGGACTAGTCACAGACCTGTTAGAACCTGCTATCATAGAGCAGTTTCTCTCAGAGTTCTCTCAGCCTCACTACCTCACCGGGTGTCTGCTGTGAGGAGAGAAAGAGAAGGAAATTGTAAGCCCCTTTGAGACTCCTTCAGGCAATGAAAAAAAACAATTCTTCTCCTTCTGTTTGAAGTGTCCATAGCGCTTTCTAAAATGTCACTTTTTTCCGTCCTTTTTTGCTATGCTGTCTCCCACAGACTTTTTTGAATGTTCTAAATTGAGCGTTATATTAGTGCCAAACTAATATAGCATTTCAGCGCTATAGCGGCACCACTGAGATACCTTGACTCAAAAGAGTTTGTGGAAGATTGCATGGAGAAAAGGGGCAGGGAGGAAAATGGCATTGTTTGAAATGACCATAGTGCTTCAAAGATGATATACAAAAAAATAAAATTTTATAGGGTTGCAGTCTATCCTTTCTCCCGACATTTTTATTTGCCACATGCAAAGAAGTTATTTTAATTAGTATGAAGAGTCAAATGTTCAATTCCCCCAACCCCAGCTTGTTATTCCTGAAAAGTCTTACCATGTACTCTAGAAATCAACTCCTGTTCTTCCCTAGCAAGGTTCTGGTCACCATTTTATTAGGAGGAGGAGGAGTTGGTTCTTACATGCCACTTTTCTGTACCCGAAGGAGGCACAAAGCTGCTTACAGTTGCCTTCCCTTTCTTCTCCCCACATCAGACACCCTGTGGGTGAGGCTGAGAGAGCCCTGATATTACTGCTTGGTCAGAACAGCTTTATCACCACTTTATCAGCGCTGTAGCGAGCCCAAGGTCACCCAGATGGCTGCATGTGGGGGAGTACAGAATCAAACCCAGCATGCCAGATTAGAAGTCCACACTCCTAACCACTACACCAAACTGGCTTTATTAGTGGTAAAAAGGTGAAATTAATTTAATGGTGTAAATTTTTCAATCTTTAAACAATTGCATGTTCCACTGCTATCTTCTTTTTGTTGTTGGCCATCAAGTTACAACCTACTTATAGAAGTCCTGTAGGGTTATCATGACAAGAGATTTACAGAGGTGGTTTACCATTTCCTGCCTCTGCAACATGACCCTGGTATCATTGGTCTCTCATCTAACTACTAACCATGGACAATCCTGCATAACTTCCAAGTTCTGGTGAGATCAAGCTAGCTTTGGCTATCCAGTCAAGGGCTACTACAACTATAGGTCAAACGGAAAAGACTAATTGTGGGCCAGCATTACTCACTGTGTATTTCTGTCCACAGTTCACAAGGATGCTTGTGCCACATTCTGGCATGCACAGAGGACACTTTAGCAAAGTATGCTTAGAAGCCATATTGGAAGCTACTACTAAAGAACCAACTCTTCTTCTTCTAAAAATCAAGTTAAAAAAAAACAGCCTGCTATATACATTCAGTTCCATGGCAATGGTCATCTCCAGGCTAGACTCCTGTAACTCACTCTACGCAGGCCTACCCTTAACTTTGATCTGGAAACTGGTCCAGAATGTGGCAGCCAGGATCCTCACAGCAACACCATGGAGGTCCCACATCCAACCTGTCTGCCAACAACTGCAGTGGTTAGCTGTTGAATTCTGGATCAGGCTACGCAAGCTGGGCCCAGTGTACTTGAAGGACTGAAGGGGTGGTGGAACATAGAGCTCTTTGAGGGGCATAGGCAGAGAGCTCTATGTTCCACCACCCCCAACCAGCTAGTGATTACTGGCCCCAAGGAAGTCCGCTTGAGCTCAACCAGGGCCAGAGCCTTCTCTGTCCTGACCCCCACCCGGTGGAACAAACTCTCCAAGGAGATCAGCACCCTAGCAGAACTAAAACAGTTCCACAGGGCCTGCAAAAGGGAGCTCCTCTACCAATCATTTGGTTGAAGTCAACCAAAACTAGATAGCATCTACTGGATCCTGAACCATCCTCTCTTGAACCCATGTGACAGATTGGAGCAACCATGGGCCTTTTAGGTTGTTCACTATGTTGAATCTTGTTTTCCCTGTTTATTGTTGTTAATTCTATAGGTCTTCTATAGGTCTTACCTAGCTTGCTAAACAAAATCATATTCAGTAAGAGGGTAAAAGACTTTATAACCTCCATACAAAGCACCACCACACAGAAGAGTATATATAATCCTTAACAGGAATCCACAATTTACATGTATGGGAAACATATCTATTTCAAGCAATGGTTACAACTAGCTAGAGAAAAATTACTTGGCTCAACGCCTTGCTTATTTCATTTTTCCCGCAAAGACACCAAACAGATTTAATAATATACCAGCTACTGCTAGCTCTTCATTAAAGCAGAGCACTGAGTTCAGAACAATTAGTTATCTTGCATGTGGGCTTGCGCTTGGAGATGTTCAGAGGTTCCCTTCTGCCAGGCTCTTCTGGAACTCCATCTGGCAGGCAAAAATCTGTCACTTGATTTGGTTGCATTTTGTACTCTTTGTGCTTTCTTGGTGTATTGATGTGGGGGCAAGAGGTTGGTGTAAGCCAGCTCATGCAGTGCTGTTCATTCTAGAGGAGTCACATTTATCCTCATGCACAGAAGCTGCATTCTTGTCCTCTAACAGCGCAATCCTGAACAGTTTATCTTTCTAAGCCCACTGAGTCTGTTTAGGATTGCAGGCTAAAGAGCACATAATTTATAGAGCTGCAGTGATATATATATAACCTATTTAGCAGAAAACTGTGCCAAACCAGGATGCTGTAATTGTGGTATGTCATTGCATTGCTTTGGAAAGTATTTCAGGTGTGTTTTGATGTACAAGATTGGGGGGAAAACAATTCATTATGCCAGTTTACAGTCCTCCTTAGTCTCCTCTAAAAAGCGCACTAACCATTCCATCCCATTTTTCCCTAGCAACAAGGAAGGATCCCACCTGCTGCCCTTTTACAATGCACATCAGACTGGTGGCATCCTTGGTTTGCCCAGAGTGATGCTCTGTGCCTCCCCAAGCACAGGCTGTCAAGTGCTCTATCAACAGTCTCAACAGAAAAGGGAATGGCAGTAACAGGCTGATGGCCTTTCTAAATACATTCTTGACTGCCCATTTAATTTCAGCAGCTGGTTGAGAGGGAAGGGAAAAACAATAGGATGAAAGTCTGTGACGGGTTTTTTTTCCTGAGGTTTATAATAGAAGAAGTCTAGCTCCCTGGAGATGACTCAGAAGTTAAATGCCTTATGGGCTGGAGGTTTGCAAAACTAAGTCAGAACATGTAAATTAAATTGTCAATCTATGCTGATTTTATTGGAGGCAACATAAATGACTGTTATTGCTTTTATTGGGCACACAGTTTATGCACTGCAAACAGGACTCCAAAAGTATAAATATGCAGGGCTTTTTATCTGCATTCTACATGAGCGTTAATATATGATGTAGCTCTGGGAAAGGGCAATTGGTTTTATGCTCTAGTGAAGACTCTTGCTTCTTCTGTTGTCATCTAAAAAAAGACCTTTTCTGCATGGAGTAAGTCATAACCCTGAGTTGTATACCTAGAGTTATTGCTCATTAGTCTAAACTCAATTAATATTATGTACAAACTGCTAGGAGTTAGCTTGAGGAAAATAAGTTCCCATTGGCTATTGGAACAAGGCCATCTTCCCTGGTTTTCTCACTGTCACTCTGCTCAAAAACAGCTTTACTTCCCTCCCTCAAACAAGGCAGAAATTACCAGTCTAATGCAAGACAACAATAGAATAGGGAGGACCAGAGACCTCTTCAAGAAAATTGGAGATATGAAGATAATGTTTTATGCAAAGATGGGTATGATAAAGGACCAAAATGGTAGGGACGAGCAGAAGAGATTTTTAAAAAGGTGGCAAAATTAGAAGAACTAAACAAGAGCGAGCTTAACATCCCTGATAACCATGATGGGGTAGTCACTTGCCTGGAGCCAGAAATCCTGAAATGTGAAGTCAAATGGGCCTTAGGAAGTCTGAACAAAAATAAAGCGAGTGGAGGTGACAGCATTCCAGTTGAACTATTCAAAATCTTGCAGTAAAAAGTGCTACACTTAATATGCCAGCAAATCTGGAAAACTCAACAGTGGCCACAGGATTGGAAAAGGTCAGTTTACATTCCAATCCCAAAGAAGGGCAACGCCAAAGAATGTTCAAACTACCACACCATTGCACTCATTTCTCATGCCAGCAAGGTTATGCTCAAAATCCTACAAGCTAGGCTCCAGCAACATGTGTACCGAGAACTTACAGAAGTACAGGCAGGATTTCGAAGAAGCAGAGGAACTAGAGATCAAATTGCCAACATACGCTGGATCATGGAGAAAGTTAAGGAGTTCCAGAAGAACATTTACTTCTGCTTCATTGACTATGCTAAAGCCTTTAGTTGTGTAGAGCACAACAAATTGTGGCAAGTTCTTAAAGAGATGGGAATACCAGAGCCTCTTATCTGTCTCTTGAGAAACCTATATGCAGGTCAAGAAGCAACAGTGAGAACCGGGCATGGAATCACTGATTGGTTCAAAATTGAGAAAGGAGTTCGGCAAGGCTGTATACTGTTGCCTTGCCTATTTAACTTGTATGTGGAGCACATCATGAGAACGGCAGGATTAGATGAGTCACAAATTGGGATAAGATTGCAGGGAGAAATATTAACAACCTCAGATATGCACTCTAATGGCAGAAAGCGAAGAGGAACTAAAGAGCCTCTTGATGCAGGTGAAGGAGGAGACTGCAAAAGTTGGCTTGAAACTCAACATCAAGAAAACTAAGATCATGGCATCCGGCCCTCTCACTCCATGGCAGATAGATGGGGAAGAAATGGAGGTAGTGACAGATTTTATTTTCCTGGGCTCCAAGATCACTGCAGATGGGGACTACAGCAAAGAAATTTAAAGACGCTTGGGGAGGAAAGCTATGGCAAATCTAGACAGCATCCTAAAAAGCAGAGACATCACCCTGCCAAAAAAAAGTGTGTCTAGTCATGGCTACAGTCTTCCCAGTTGCAATGTATGGCTGTGAAAGTTGGACCATAAGGAAGGCCGAGCGTCAAATAATTGAGGTTTTTTAACTCTGGTGCTGGAGAAGACTCTTGTGAGTCCCTTGGACTGCAAGGCAAACAAACCGGTCAGTCCTAGAGGAGATCAACCCTGCCTGCTCCTTAGAAGGCCAGATCCTGAAGATGAAACTCAAATACTTTGGCCACCTCATGAGAAGGAAGGACTCCTTGGAGAAGAGCCTAATGCTGGGAGCGATTGAAGGCAAAAGAAGAAGGAGACGACAGAGAATGAGGTGGCTGGATAGAGTCACTGAAGCAGTCAGTGCAAACTTAAATGGACTCCGTGGAATGGTAGAGGACAGGAAGGCCTGGAGGATCATTGTCCATGGGGTTGCGATGGGTCGGACACGACTTCGCACCTAACAACAACAATGCAAGGGGTTTGTTACAAGCTGTCTGAAAATATGTAGGGAATAAAGGATCCTGTAATGCTTTTTGACGTAACAATTGAGGATCCCTTCTCACCTACTTTGGAAGGTGGGCTCTATGGCACCATACCCCACCAAAGTCCCTTCCCTGCCCAATCTCCACCCTTTTCAGGCTCCACATTCAAAATCTCCTGGTATTTCCCAACCCACAGCTGGCAACCTTAATTGGAACCAAACTGTCTTCCCGATGGCCTCAGAACAGGTGATGCTGGGGGAGTTCTGCACTTTAACACTCCCTATTCTACATACCATGAATGTGATGACAGTGGAAGAGCTTAACTAAACTGCTTAAACACAATAGCCTTTTCAAAGAAGAAATGCTCTGATCTGCCAAAGAACTAGCTGGCACCTTGATCCTAAATATTTTTCTTTGGAAGCAAGCTCTGTGGCTCTCCAAAGAACTTACCTAGGTGTGAATGGGCTTTAATGTTTCAGCTCCAGCTGTCAAATATGCATTAGCATATGAGGCCATTTTGTACATAATACATTACCTGGGAAGTATCATGGGAAGTTGCAATGACAATATCAAAGATTCTTAGAACCATTGTTCTGAATAAAGTTTGAGTCCAGTATCACCTTTAAGACTAACAAAGTTTTATTCATAAAATAGAATTTTGTGTGCATGCACAATTCTTCAATTTGGAATGTATGCCTTGATTTCCTGGTGAGAGTTTGCTACGTTCTCTCTAGAAAATATCAGTGACTGGAAGAAATCCACCTCTATATCACATCTTTTTGTTATTAACCTTTTATGGTAAACTAGTAATCAAGCCCGCTGCAGGGGAATGCAGCGGGCGCTAGGACCTTACAGTGGTCTTCGGCGTGCTGGTCTGCGGCTCCTTCAGCGGCGGCGGCGAGCTTCTGGCAGGCTGGTCCGAGGGTCCACTTCTCGGCGCTCTCGCGGCCAGGCATGGCAGCGGCTGGGGCTTCGCTCCTCCTCCGGCGGCGCCGCCTCCTGCTGCTCCTGCCGGCCACCTGCGCGTCCCCTTCAGCCGCCGCTTGTCCGCCGCCGCCGCCGCTCCTGCTGGCCAGCGGGCCCGGCCCCTCGGCGGCGGCGGCGGGGCGGGGAGAGCCGGGCGGCGGCGGCGGCGGGGGAAGGGCAGGCGGCGGCGCGGCGGCAGGCAGCGGCGGCGGCGGAGGTCCGGGCTTCTTGCAGGCTGGTCCGAGGGTCCCTCGTCGTCGTCGGCGAGCTTCTTTCGGCGTCAGCCCACCAGGCAGGGAACCCCCAGCAGCTGCGCTTCGTGCGACTGCCGGGGCTCCCCCGGGCGGCGGCCTGACGCGGCGAGAGGCGCTTCGCACCTCTCGCCGCGTCAGTCAGGAGGAACTGCGAGCCACGCTGCGCGCAGCTCGCAGTTGCTGGAGCTGGGAATCGGAGGGACCAATCGGCAGGCGCTTCGCGCCTGCCGATTGGTCCCTCCGATTGTCTGTCATGAGGAAGGGTCCAATCCGGACCCTTCCTCATCACGGACTAATCCCACCTCCAGACCCCTTACCGAATTATATAATCCGTGGCGCCCGTGGCGCCACGGGCGGTTTAAAGATTAGCTTTTACCTTACTCTCGTCTCAGGGATACCAGCCACCTCATCTACATACGTTATTGCACGTTGTGAGGTTTGGGTGTTGGGTGGATATAGAGTCCACCCTCTATAGCAGTGGTCCCCAACCTTTTTATCACCGGGGACCACTCAATGCCTTTTACTGAGGCCCGGTGGGGGGGGGTAGTTTACTCCTCTACTCTCAACCACTGCCCTAACACTCTCTGATCGCTATGGTAATGTTTAAACATCCCTTCAAAATAAGATACAGACACGCCACAACAATGAACATAAGGAACATTTTATTTTCATGGAAATTTTAACTCATGACAATGACAAATCAATGGGAACCCTGAGCTTGTTTCTCTGCAACGAGATAGTCCCATCTGGGAGTGATGGGAGACAATGACACCTGAAGTGTGCTGTAAAGGGCTGGGGGGGATGAAGTAAAGGGCTGGGGGGGGAGAAGGCGTCCTTCGGGGCCCACCTCCAATTAGTCGAAGGACCACATGTGGTCCGTGGCCCACAGGTTGGGGATCGCTACTCTAAAGGAGCCATTTCCTGCTGGGAAATGGATTTCAGTAGTTTGGAGATCAGTTGTAATTCTGCGAAATTCCAAGTCCCACTTGTAGATTGGCAAACCAGGGGGAAAGGAGGTTGTGTGTGTGTGTAACTGACCCAAGATCACACAACAAGAGTGAAAATTCAGACCAGATTCTGGTTCAACACACTGGTTCAGCACACAAGCTCATTATACAATAACTGTTCTAAATATTATAAAGTGTTGTATTAGTGGCCAGTGTTCCAATCACCATTTAGAAAATTGCTAGAATTATGCTTCACCTTAGATTTCATTTGAAACCCAAAAGGAACATGAGCCCCATATTCCAAGTTAGGCAGGCTGGACTGAATTTTATTTACTTATACCCTCAGTGCTTTCTGTAGATGGAAAACAAACAACTGTTAATTGAAATTTCTTAAGAAAGTGCAAGTAAATCAGGGAAGTAGATCCAGGGACTGTGTGTTATTGCACTCAGCTCTATAATAATGAAGAGTACTAAATGGGAATTGGCTTCATCATTGCATGGAAAAAATAGGAATCTAAAAGCTACAAATTCAGGTATGTGAAGAATGTGGCACTTAGTGACCTGAACAAATTGCTCTTTGACCGTGAGCCAATGCAGTTATGCCCTCATAAAAAACTACTTGGTAGGAAGTTATCTTAAAAGAAAACAAGGGTTATTTCACTTGTGCACACTAAATATTATACTGAATGGAAGAGCAAGATCTGCTTACTACCCTTGTAGTCAGACTAAATAAAAAAACACCAAGCAATATGCAAGCTTTTGAGTTCTCCACAACTTCTCAGGCTGGATGATAAAACAACAGCAATGGGGGGGAGAATAAAACAATTATCCCTGGTCACAATCTTGACGTCATCCCCATCTGCTCCTGGAGAACCATGAAGACTTAGAAAGCACTGGGGTAGAGCCAGAGTTGACATCAGGCACTCTAGACTCTGTGAAAAAAATACTATAAGAACAATGATACTTTAAATCAGCCTTTCTCAACTTTTTTACCATTGAGAAACCCCTGAAACATTCTTCAGGCTTCAAGAAACTCCAAAAGTGGCAAGACCGTGCAGAGTACGGTTGAGAAGCATAGTTGTGTACACACCTACCCAGAGACCCCCTGCTTCCCACCCTCCTCCAGGCCCATCATTAGGCACGGGGTGGGAGGGTCAACATGACCATATATGGTCATATCACCTGATCTACATTTAACATATTTAAAGTTTGAATATATAAATTAATTAACTCTCGCTCGTTTGGGTAAATTCTTCCAGGGCTGTCAACAAACCAGTTTCACAAAACCCTGGGTGAGAAAGCCTGCTGTAAATATTGCAAATATAAAAACGGTTAATAAAACATCTCTCACGAAAATATAGGGCGAGAAAAATGTTTACACCTCCTTAAAAAAAAAATCCAATCTGTCATGCCTGAACCTCTGGCACCTCAGGACATGCCAGTAGAGGGCGTGTCATGCCTTGTGCCACCCGTGGAGGGTGGCCTTAGGCCTGATGTGTTGACTGCCAGGCCACAGTTGGAGGGTTCAGATATGATCACCGAGGATCCAGCTGAGGATCGGGGCTAGCCGGACATATGAAATGACAAGCTACACCAGTCCCAATTAAGAAACTACTAGCCACACCACCGGCAGTGTCCAGCCTGGACAGCTCGCCAGGGTTCAGGAATCAGCAGTGGTGAGCTGGCTTGACAGCTTGCCAGCAAAGTGCAAGGCTAGCAGCACACTATCCAAGCAGATTGGATGCAAGCACTTTGAGCTCAGTGCTGAGAGGTACCAGGATGGGATTTAAGGAGAAGCCTTAGCCGGGCTCCTCTGTGAGCATGAGCAACGCATGTGTTCTTTATCTGTCTGCCTGGATGTCTGGTTCCTGCACATTCCTGGAGAACTTTGTTGGTCTGTCCTCTGGTTCCTGACTTCGGCTCAGCTTTGGACTCCTCTCTGGTTCCTGACCCTGACTTGGTGTTAAACCTCTCTCCGGCTTTTGACCACGATATGACTTTGGAACTCTCTTTAGCTCTTGACATCAGCTTGACTTAGGACTCTGGTTGAGTCCCACTCCACCTTCCCCAGTGGTCTGAACTGATTGGACTGGACTCTCTGGACTGGTTCCCAAACTTTGCTTTTGCCTAATGATTTGGTCTTGGCTTTCTGGCTACTTTTTAGGTTCCAGTATGTGGCCCAGCAGGACAGCACACTAGTTTTAATGCATAGAGGATTTTTCTTTAAACTAAGATGGCATCAACAAATTATTTGCAAGGCAAACAATTAATTATGAAAAAGTGGGCACAGATTATGAAGCTTTGCAATTGGCTTCTTACACAAAGACTGCTATGCTGTTCCCCACTTATAAAGGCATTCATATTAATTTTAAATAAATCAAAATAATTTTCCTGTAAGTTGCCGAAGGTTTGTTTTTAAGACTGTCTAGGAGACTGCCAGACATGTGCACACACACACACACAATAAATTCACAGAACAATAAGAAGAGACATTATATATTGATTAGGAAGGATTGGTCCAACCTCCTATAGCAAAAGCAGGTTTCCTAAGATTTTAAATATATTTGACAGGTGAATATTCCTTTTCATTGTAAATGCCTCCAGAAAAAGACTCCCATACATAATTACTCTACTTCAGAAGCTCTTAGGAAACATTTCCTGATAGCCCAACCTAAACAGGCTTTGCAGCCGCTCAGACATCTTGCTTCACAACCATTTCCCAGGGAGTCGGGTTCTACCTACACACTTTCCCATTCCTATTGTGATACTCTTTCAGATATTTGAAGGCATCGGCCACCTCCTCCACTTCTGTTTTCTTTTAATAAAAACAGGTACCTCCTCAGCAAAAAGCACCTTCCAATTCCTAGTAATATCATGCTTGGCACATAGCTGCAGAGGGCACACAATACACAGAGATTTCCACATACAGAAAGAACTACTGTAGATATAGATCTAAACTATTTCATTTGTATTCATGCTTACATTATTAAAAGTCCTTTTACGCTTTGATTTACATATTCCCAATCCTGCAGCAGATAGCAAATCTGTATAAAGTTACAGGTTTTTTCCCCCTTTTGCTCTAAAAAAGGGGAAAGTATCAGCAATAAAAATTCTACAATAAGCTAATGGGCCAGCTGGAAATTACTTAGTGACCAACATGGATAAATAATGTGCACTGAGAAAGTAATTTGGGAATTATTATTCATATATTAAGAGCCTCTTGTGGCGCAGAGTGGTAAGGCAGCAGTCTGAAAGCTTTGCCCATGAGGCTGGGAGTTCAATCCCAGCAGCCGGCTCAAGGTTGACTCAGCCTTCCATCCTTCCAAGGTCGGTAAAATGAGTACCCAGCTTACTGGGGGGGTGAACGGTAATGACTGGGGAAGGCACTGGCAAACCACCCCGTATTGAGTCTGCCAAGAAAACGCTAGAGGGCGTCACCCCAAGGGTTAGACATGACCCGGTGCTTACACAGGGGATACCTTTACCTATTAATATATTTCCCATTTATATAAAAATATATTTGTCAGTCTCACCTTGAGATCTTAATGCCACAGAACACTGTAAATATATTCAATTTTAATTAGTAAAGTCAGCTCATCTGCTGACACAAACTGGAGGATTTATATAGTACAAAGGAAACATTAGAGAAGAGAGGGAACACGTATGTGAACCTAAATGCAAACTCTCATATATAACCTAATGCATATGTAGGCGAGCTCATTTGTATCAGTGGAGCTCTAGAAACAGCTACCATCCTGCTGGAAGGGACTGGGTCCAGACCCTGAAGTGCCATTGACTTCTATTCTTCCTAACAAATTCAGAAAAAAAGGTTTAAAGTAGCTAAAGAATCATTATTGTCAACTGACTGTCACATCTAGTAAGGGGCTGAAAATATGATTCCAAAAAGGTCTTATGAGTAATTCCTAGGATATGCATGATGAATAATACTTCATCATAGCTTTGTCATTGGCCTTCTAGATTAACATGGGCAAGGATCCAGAAAATTTCATGATTTCATGAACTCTATGAGACTCAGATATGCAGATGATACCACTCTAATGGCAGAAAGCAAAGAGGAATTAAAGAGCCTCTTGATGCAGGTGAAGGAAGAAAGTGCAAAAGTCGGCTTGAAACTCAACATCAAGAAAACGAAGATCATGGCATCCGGCCCTCTCAATTCCTGGCAAATAGATGGGGAAGAAATGGAGGTAGTGACAGATTTTATTTTCCTGGGCTCCAAGATCACTGCAGATGGGGACTGCAGCAAAGAAATTAAAAGACACTTGCTCCTGGGGAGGAAAGCTATGGCAAATTAGACAGCATCCTAAAAGGCAGAGACATCACCCTGCCAACAAAAGTGCATCTAGTCAAGGCTATGGTCTTCCCAGTTGCAATGTATGGCTGTGAAAGTTGGATCATAAGGAAGACCAAGCATCAAAGAATTGAGGTTTTTGAACTCTGGTGCTGGAGATGACTCTTGCGAGTCCCTTGGACTGCAAGGCAAACAAACCAGTCAGTCCTAGAGGAGATCAGGCCTGACTGCTCCTTAGAAGATGAAACTGAAATACGTTGGCCACCTCATGAGAAGGAAGGACTCCCTGGAGAAGAACCTAATGCTGGGAGCGATTGAGAGCAAAAGAAGCAAGGGACGACAGAGAATGAGGTGGCTGGATGAAGCCACTGAAGCAGTCGGTGCAAGCTTAAATGGACTCCGGGGAATGGTAGAGGACAGGAAGGCATGGAGGATCATTGTCCATGGGATTGCGATGGGTCGGACACGACTTCGCACCTAACAACAACAATGAGACTTTAGACAAATTCATAAATATCAACTCTAACCCACTGCAGCTGTCACCCAAGACCCTAAAGGACAGCTTCAAAAGCAGTTTGTGACATGGAATTTGGAAGATTCAACTGTTCAAATGGGGGGGGGGTCAAATTCTATTGGGCTAGCACAAGATCCTTGCATGATCCTATTTCTTAGCGATTTATAAATCTACTACATATATAAGCAGGTTTCCTCCTTAAAATTATTGTCAGCTGTTGCATATTAGAGGTATCTCAAAGATCATAAGGAAGAATTCCTTTACCTCACAGAACCTGATTACAAAGAACTTTTCCCAAATATTTTTCCTGATTATAAACTATTATCATTTTTACTTTTTTAAAAGCAGAAAGCATAGCCAGATGAAAACACCATTAGGATGACAAAATGTTAAACATTTTAAACAAAAAGATTCTGCATTTCTACTTTGCTTCTTTGCCACATAGTAAATAAATAAACAACCATTAATGCCAAAAGTTTCACTCAAGTATTTAGGTAATTCCAAACAGAGTATTTTCTTCTGTTTAATCAACAGCATGGCAAAAGCAGGTATTCCATTAACAAAAAATAACTGTTTTTTCCAATAAAGTAAGTAAACTGTACAAAAGATAATCTTCATGCTGACTGATTGGATTTAGAATACTGGGGGTGGGAAAGCACCACCGAGAAGCAATTTAATTCACCGCACTTATTAAAGCAAGACAATCATAGGAACTCCACGGTTGTTATCATGCCAGAATAAGAAACATGAACAGAGAAGTGAGGTCAGAATTAATATTCGGCCTACTCTGTTGCCTCTACAGTAGCGATCCCCAACCCCCCCCCCCCCCCTCCAGCTCTTTACAACACACTTCATTGTTGTGGCGTGTCTGTATCTTATTTTGAAGGGATGTTTAAACATTACCATAGCGATCAGAGAGCGCTAGGGCAGTGGTTGAGAGTAGAGGAGTAAACTACCCCCCCCACACACCGGGCCTCAGTAAAAGGCGTTGAGTGGTCCCCGGTGATAAAAAGGTTGGGGACCACTGCTCTACAGCACTGCCAGATTCTTCTTTTTAGAGACTGGGGAAGCACTGTGCTTCTTCACCAGGGAATAATACCAGGAAAGTCCAGTCTCACACAGGAGGACTAAGCACATTCCAAGTGAAGGTAAAACCAAATAGAATCATAGAGTTGGAAGGGGTCATACAGGCCATCTACCCCCCTGCTCAATGCAGGATCAGCCTAAAGCATCCAGGATATATGTCCAACCACTGCTTAAAGATTGCCAGTGAGGGGAAGCTCACCACCTTCTTAGGTAGTCAATTCCACTGTTGAACTAATGAGACTGTGAAAAAAATTTTCCTGGTATCTAGCCGATATCATTTTAAACATAGTTTAAACCCATTACTGCAGGTCCTCTCCTCTGCTGCCAACAGGAACCTTTTCCTGCCCTCCTCTAAGTGCCAACCTTTCAGAGACTTAGACAGCAATCATGTCCCTTCTCAACCTCTTCTTCCCCAGGCTGAACATTCTCAAGTCCCTTAGCCTTTCTTCATAGGGCTTGGACCCCAAGACCCCATACCATTCTCATAGTTCTCCTTTGAACCCTTTCAATTTTGCCCATATCCTTGTTGAAGTGAGGCCACGAGAACTGCACACAGTACTCCAAGTGGAATCTGACTATGCGTTATTAAGTGGGACTATTTCATCTTGTGATCCTGATGTGAAGCCTTTGTTGATACAGCCCAAGACTTTTTCCCTTCTTTACTGCCACATCACAGTCTGTTCACAGTCTTACAGTCTACAAGTACCCCAAGATCATGTTCATACACTCTGCTACCCAGAAGTGTATCTCCCATCCAATATACATGCTTCTCATTTTGTAATCCAGATGTAGAAATGCATTTTGTTCTCATTCTTATTGAATTGCATTTTGTTCTCATTTGCCCACTTTTCCAGCATGTTCAGATCTCGTTGAACTCTTATCTCTATCTTCTGGGGTGTTCGCTACTCCTCCCAATTTGTTGCCATCTGCAAATTTAATTAGAGGTCCCCCTACCCCCTCATCCAGATCATTCATAAAAATGTTGAAAAGTACCAGACCCAGGGCCGAGCCCTGTGGCACTCAGCGGCTCACCTCCCGCCACTCTGATGAAATAGTTTCTCCATTTCCCAGGGTAAGGCTAGGCTGATGAGGAAGAAGAGTTACTTGAGAAGGAACAGGCCTGACAGGTACAGGAATGTAGACCTGGCTTAATCTTGGTCTCTGTGGTATTCTCCTTTACTTTCTCCTCTGTGAGTAAACAGCTGCCATTCAATCCTATGGGGATAAGTCAAGTGCTAAACCTGCTCTCTGCTGTTGACAATGAGTAACTGAGTCATTACTGACAGCAATCCTGGTGGTAGGGGCTTTAATGACAAGCTGACACGCTTTCCAGGAGGCCTTGCCATATACAGGCCCTCCACATACACAACCTCTCCTCACAAATGTTGCTACTGCTTAAAAAAAAACAGAAGACAGAAAGTGCTTGAATAAACATACTAGTAGTTCTCTTGCTCAGCAATTCTGCTGCAATTAATGCCAAGCCCTAATCAGCTGTGAAACAAACAAAAACAATGGCCAGCCCAGCTGTGAGGGCTCGGGCAGCAGTCAGTTTACCTGTCTAGTAGCACAGGCTATGAAATCTCCCTAGGAAGATTACTATAAAGTCATCCATCTCTGCCATACATTCCTTTTTTCAAAGTTCTCCATCTATGACTGACCCTTTTATTCTTGCATATATGATGTGCATTTTCTACTTCACTGCCAAACCATCTGGTGCCAGATCAGCCACACTGACACTTTCACTTGTGCCTCTGTGTCCTATTCTCTGTGCCCTATTTAAAGGAGCAGTAAATCCTAAAATTAAAGGGAGTTGCCATGGCTGCAAGTTTTGCACATCACAGATTCACACAGATAGCCAATATTTACAAGGGTTTAAAAGAATACTTGGGACAAATGTTGAACAGCACTTTAATGTTTACATCTTGTGAATAGCCATCATTTAGTTGACAGAAGTAAAACATCTTTTGTTTTCTTCCCTGGCTGACTGCTGCACCTGTCTGCCTATACTTACCTAATTGCCCCATTTCTTCATAATGGACGATCAAGGGCACTAGCAGCTCACAGTTTAAATCATGTAGTAATTAGGGGTGTGCAAAACAATCAGGTTTTTTGTTTGGGTCTATGGGACCCGACTTTTTTTGTTATTTCTGAAAAATCTCAGGTCCAAATACTGGAATGGTATTTGGATTGGGGTTTTTCAGAAAACCCCAGTTTTTCAGGTCCCACAGACATGAGAAGAAAAAAAAGATTAAAAAAAAACAGCCCAAGCTTGGCTTCTCCGGCAGCACAGTTTAAACAGCTTCTCCTGACAGCTTTTCACCGCCTTGGCTAGGGCTGGCTCCTATTGCAGCTCAGTTTAAACTGTGCTGCCAGAGAGGCTGGCTCCAGGATCTGTGTGCAGCGGTGAAGTCTCATACAGCCTCACAGAGGGGCCCAGCTGGGACCGTGAGAGTTACGAGCTTTGCACCGATTCTGCCCATCCTGGACAGGCTTCTCTTGAAGCCCAGTTTAAACTGAGCTGCAGTAGGAGCCAGCCCCACCTAAGGCGGTGCAAAGCTGTCAGGAGAAGCTGCCCCCAGAAACTGTGGCTTTTATTTGGGATCATCTATCACAGGAGCCAGTCATTTCAGAGGATCTGTAATTAGCAAAAACAATACCTGAAAAATACCAGTAAAGTATTTTTCGGATATTTTCCCACTCGGTTTAGAAGGGAGCAGAGCTGGTTGTTATAACCTGCTTTTCACTACCTGAAGGTGTCCCAAACCTATAAACACCTTTCCTTTACCCACAACAGACACCCTGAGAAGTAGGTGGGGCTGAGAGCTCCAACACAACTGCTGTATGAGAACAGCCCTAAAAGAACTGTGACTAGCTCAAGTTCAGCCCTAATGAAACTGTGACTAGCTCAAAGTCAAGGTCACCCAGCTGGCTGTATGTGGAAGAGTGGCGAATCAAATCTGGTTATCCAGATTAGAATCCAGTACTCTTAACCACTACACCACTTGTTTACTGAATATCACACCCTGTCAATTGTATTGATTTGCTACTGTGTAATCTGCCTTGAGTCCAAGATGAAATATATATAACTAACTAAATAAAATGTACTTTCAGTTCTGGAAAACGATGACCTTAGGTGCGGGCCAGCACGTTTTTCTATAAAAGAAAAAAACAACCCTTGAGTCATTTCCCTGTTGCCACCATCAAGTCAGGTGTGGCCTGGATTAATGGTTTTGCTTTGCTCTTTTCATCTTCATGCTGTAGCTTGCTAGATCTAACTTCTTGACCTCAACATACCCCATTTCCTGATTTTCAATCCTCCAGCCTAAATTACTTGCTGCCTCTACTTTGCCATCTATTATTAAATGTCTCTTGACACTTTCCAAATTCAAAAGATGCCTCATCTCTCTCTAAAGCATTCTTTGTAGCATCACTAGAACTGCACTTGAGCATAACTATTCTCATTGAATCAAAGCAACCCTTCTCTGCTGTATGCTCATCTTCATCCTGGCTTAGCCTCTTACCCTGCACAACATGAACACCGTCTTGCATGGTGACAGGAGGGGCTCTGGCTCTGTGGAAGAACCTCAGTTTTGCATACAGAAGGTCTCAAGTTCAATCCTTGCCATTTCCAGTTAAAAGGACCAGGTGTGAAAGACTTTTGCCTGAGACCTGGGAGAACTACTGCCAGTCTGAGTAGACAACATTGACCTTGATGGACTGATTCAGTATAAAGCAGCTTCATGACTTCAGTATCTCACTCTGTTCCTTAATATCTGATAAGAAGAATCAAGAAGAAATCAAAAGTGTCTTCAATCTGAACATCTATGGAAGCCATTTAGTGCTCCTCAATACCTCACATGTTTGTCTGTTTCTATTCATATGAACACTCTTTGCTGAGCTTTCAAATCCTGCCTTGTTGAAACCATGACAGAGATGGTGCAAGACTGACATTCAGAAGGAGCACCCAAAGACTCTATGGACTATTGTGGCATTTACCTAGAGCACGAATTCTAGAGAGTTTTGACTTGCTTTGAATTCCCCATATCTCCAACATAAAATGAAATCTCCCTTTGCCTTTATTTATACAACCAGATGTATTTTACAAAAGAAGCTACAAGAGCAGTGGGATCATTAAAAATGCATCTTCTTACAGCCATTCCTTCCACAAAATTGACCTGTGATAGTACATAGATCTCACCCTGATCATAACTGGAAAATGCTGCTGTACAGAGGACTGGTTCAGTAATTCCTAAGGTGGTGGGTGTGCTGGGAAGAAAGGTTTTAACTAAGATCAAAGAAGAAAGAGTATGGGCAGAGTATTCAGAAAGTAGGAGTGAAAGAGCAGTAATTTTTAGCTGGATTCTGCAGCTGTCAGATAGAATCCTGAGATTGCACTCCCACACAAAGCAGATGTGGTATATTCACTTCTCGTTTTAGAAAGTACACATCTTCTCCCCCTCCCCAATTATGGAAAGTGCTCGGAGAAACCTTTCTTTTGCTCATGATTATTATGTTCTCACTCCTCTTCAGCTTCTGAAAATGAACAAAACTGTAGATTAAAGACTCAACTGATGTTTCCATTTTCATTGCCATTTTTTTAACAGCAATTGTGTGTATGTTCATGCGTATGTGTGCTTTTACTCTTGTTTGAAGAGTTTTGTTACCCATGATAAAACTAGAATTGGGCATTGAGTAAGAAACGCCAATTCTGGATCTCTTGCCTGCCATGATTTCTGAAGTGAGACTATTCAAATAAAAAGAAGATAGCTGATATTTTGCAAAACTGTTTTGCTATGTTTGTTTCTGTATCAATTTTCAGTACCAGAAGCTTCAAGAAAATGAGTGAGAAGAAGAGATGTTAATTCCTATAGCACGTTATAGCTTTCAGGAACACACATGGGATATGTTTCCCAGAATTCTGTTCACATACACAACCAGTAAAGGTAAAGGTATCCCCTGTGCAAGCACTGAGTCATGGCTGACCCTCAGGATGACGCCCTCTAGTGTTTTCTTGGCAGACTCAATACAGGGTGGTTTGCCATTCCCTTCCTCAGTCATTATCGTTTTACCCCCCAATTGCTACCCAATCCAAATTCTGATTAGATACAGAATTATCTTCTGCTTCCAACATCCTGTTAGAGAGTCCCAGCAACCCACTGAGCAAGTGGAATACATTTGGGTTGCTTCTACAGTACATATTTCTAACTCAAATGGGTTACAAGATTCTATCTACTCACAAAGTTTGTAACTTACGTTACTGAGGGAGAGAAGAGCAAAAGAGAACATGACATTCCAATAGCAAAAATTACAGAGGACAACAGCAAAAATTACAGAAGCAGAGATCTGTATGACAACTAAAAAAAAACAACTAAAAAATCCTATATGAAAATATGGATCTAAAACAGGAACAATGCTACAAAAAAGAAATATAACACAACCAAACCATCCAAGCAAGCAAGCAAGCAAGCAACACAATGGCTAAAATCCCATTGATAATCTCGCAGAAAAAATACAACTACCCTTGATGCTGAAAGCCTTCTGAACAGGCTAATATCATGTTACTCCAGAGTTGGGTACCTCCCCAGACAAGCTCTTCTGCTGTTTATCTCTCATGTTTACATAAGCCATCATTTTCCATGTCAGGAATGAGTTATATAGATTTGGAAAACAGGCAGATATGCAGGTTAATATGTTGTGCTGCCCACCCCCAGTTCATTTATATACCTCTTTTAAATATTAGTGGTACTCTGTCTACATATACCTTGTTCTGTTGCATTATGTGGCCATCTGAGTACATCAGCTGGTCATTTTTGATACGAAGTTGAGATGCAGAGAAAGGCAGGAAGAATTTGCACTGAACTACTATGTTTCCAATTCTGAAAGTTTATTTAGCCAGTGTACGTTTACCCTGCCTTTCCTCCAGAAACAGTTCTCCCCGTCTGCATTGACTTCTCACACAATCCTGTGAGACAGGTTAGGCTGAGTGAATGGCTGGGTCAACCAGAAAATTTCACAACAGGTAGGAACTTGTACTTGAGTCTCTCTGGTCCAGCACTTTTGGAGCAATAAGATCTGAAAAGCTGAATGGAATGTGGAGAAGGACAGTCCACATTACCCTGTGGTATAAATGCACTCTGATCATCCATTCATCCTGCTGCGTATAGTGTGTCTCAACTCTGCTTTTCTCCTACCCTTTTTGTCTGTTCAGGCATGTTATCAAGTAGGCTGGTTAGGAACACACATATTATCCAAAGCCCTACTCAAATCAGTGCCATTTTCCTTCTCTCAGTCCACAACTGCCATTTGCCTTGAGCACCACCAGAGGGCAATTTTCAGAGAACCAGCTTGTTATAGTGGTTGAGTAGTCTCTAAACTGGAGAACTGGTTTCCACATGCAGCCAGTTGGGTGACTTTGCACTCTCAGCCTCTCTACCTCACAGGGAGTCTGTTGTGGGGAGAGGGAGGGAAGGTGACTGCAAGACACTTTGAGACTCTTTTGAATAGTAAAAAGTAGGGCACAAAAGAAGCAGCTCTTCTCAAGCTTTTGTAAAAAACTGATAATTGCTAGAGTGCCATAACATTTTAATGACCTATTGAAATGTCCTACTGGTTCCTCTAAATTCCCTGCTTTCTTTTTTTTAATGTCAACTCGTTTTTGGTTCACACAAAAAGAGCTAGAGCCAATTTTTTAAAGTTGATAATAGAGAAGCTAGCATGTCAAATGATAAGGATAATGCTACAGTGATATAGCAATCAGTGATTTTTTTAAAAACCTGGAAATAGCCCACCAGTGGCATGGGTGTGGGATGGCAGCCACAGGGAGGCAAGGAAAGCACAAGGAAAGCAGCCAAGTGGGCATTTCAGTGCCAATGCGGTAACAACAGTCACTCTGTGGAAACAACTGTACTGAAATTATACATACACACTATCGTTAAAAATGTTAATAGGGAAATCTAGAAATATGTACTATCTTCCAAAATGTGAAGATCTCTGAACTGCAGGTATAAAGTACATCAGCACAATTATCACCTTTGCATACAGCAAATATCTTTCAGGGGGGAGGGGTGAATGCCCTCAAGTCACAGCTGATGTATGGTGACCACATGGAGTTTTCAAGGCAAGAGACATTCAGAGGTAGTTGGTCACTGCCTGCCTCTGCATAGGGATCCTGCTAGTCCTTGGTGGTCTCCTATCCAAGAGCTGAGCAGGGTCAGCCCTACTTAGCTTCCAAGATCTGGCTAGCTGGTCTAGCCAAGTTAGGGCTTATGAAAAAAATATCCATCCCAGATTTCTAAATGTCCAAACAGAATATACAAACCATGAATTTGCAAGAGAACAGGAATTTGTTTTAAGCATGGTGACATCCTTTTGCTGATCTCCAAAGGGGGACAATCTGATGCAAGCTACAGATGTGAGCAATACTGAGCAAATGAAGTTGGCAGAAAGGTACTAGGGGATGACAGCCAGTTGAGATGACAGGTAGCTGTGACAGTCAGCATATAAATTTGACTTCCACTTGGAAACTGTGCAATAAAAAGGGTTCTTGAGGTTCTCTACACCACAAGGGAAAATGGAATGATGTTTGTATGACAGGCAGCATAGATAGTATTTTTTTCTTGCTAAGCCATGGTGCATGGCATTTATGTCATCCTCAGGAATCAACAGACAAATATTGTTGTAATACAGAAGGTATGATCTTGTTCCTATGGCTTAGCGGCACTAGGTCAGAGAAGAAAGGCTCTTCTATGACATGTGATATGGCTCCTGTATCTTCCTTCAAAAGTGACAGCACCTGCTATCATGGGGAACCTCAATTCCATTGAACTGAAAACATTTTTTTGGCTTTAAGGTACACCAGCTCATAACATACATGTTCAGACACAAAACACTAGAACGTATCTGTGACAGACTAAAATGTGGACCATGACAAAGGGAACATGACACTTCGGGGCTCTGTCACAGCATCACAGTCACTGCTTGTCCTGGGGCAGGGACTGGGTTAAATTATGTTTAGCATCTCTTCCAGCATTACAGTTATATGACACAAAGCCTTGTGCAATGAGGAGGCTGTGTAGTAATATACTTTTATGAATATAAACTGCAACAAACTAACAAGGCAATTATGAGAATGTTTATACATACCTCTGCTCCATGAGGAAAAAAACAATTAAATGCTCTTGATGTATTGCAACCCTAAAGAATCTTGTTCAAGGTAACACAAACACAGAGTCCAACAGCAACGAATTATGTAGATCACATCAAAACACAGCACGGCTTTTCAAGGCAATACATGTCTCTTACGATCAGGCACTCACAAGCAGATGATTGTTCAAGTTTGCAAGCTGTAAATTAAATCATACACATAGATACACATCAGAAAATATTCCGGCATTAGCTTGCATTTTCTTTTCACTAGGAAGGAATGAGAAGGATTTTCTCCCATGGCTCAAATAGCTTTGCCCTAGTCACATAGTCAGTTTTACTTACAATAAGCATCATTGGATTCAATTACTTGAAGGATGCTGAAAGCTTTAAGATGTATCAAGAAGACTACAGTTTGCCATCCTCATTCAGAGATACTGTGCCACATTTAAAATATTTTTGGTACTGGGCTTGGGGCTATTATTAGCGGTATCTGGTTGCTAGGGAAGGGTTTGGTAATGAAATGCACCAGCCACAAAGCAGAAATCTGATTTGCAAAAGAAATTGGGGAGGGGGGGCTTAAAAACAAGGCTGGGAAGAAATAGGCATGTCCTGTCTTTTTTCTATAATCACAAAGAGGCAAATTGGTAGAAAACTGAAATACAGTTGCACTAAGAATTTCCAGAGGAAGATCTCACAAGCAGAGCAATTATTACCAAACACAGTCAGACAAAGTAACTAGATCACAGTAGGCCACTGCCTGGATGGCAAGAAATCCATATTTGAGTGTAGGGAATAGCTTTCACAGTATCATTCCAAAATGGAGATTGTTGTTGTTGTTATGTGCGAAGTCGTGTCCGACCAATCGCGACCCCATGGACAATGATCCTCCAGGCCTTCCTGTCCTCTACCATTCCCTGGAGTCCATTTAAGTTTGCACCTACTGCTTCAGTGACTCCATCCAGCCACCTCATTCTCTGTCGTCCCCTTCTTCTTTTGCCCTCGATCGCTCCCAGCATTAGGCTCTTCTCCAGGGAGTCCTTCCTTCTCATGAGGTGGCCAAAGTATTTGAGTTTCATCTTCAGGATCTGGCTTTCTAAAGAGCAGTCAGGGCTGATCTCCTCTAGGACTGACCGGTTTGTTCGCCTTGCAGTCCAAGGGACTCGCAAGAGTCTTCTCCAGCACCAGAGTTCAAAAGCCTCAATTCTTTGACGCTCGGCCTTCCTTATGGTCCAACTTTCGCAGCCATACATTGCAACTGGGAAGACCATAGCCTTGACTAAACGCACTTTTGTTGGCAGGGTGATGTCTCTGCTTTTTAGGATGCTGTCTAGATTTGCCATAGCTTTCCTCCCCAGGAGCAAGCGTCTTTTAATTTCTTTGCTGCAGTCCCCATCTGCAGTGATCTTGGAGCCCAGGAAAATAAAATCTGTCACTATCTCCATTTCTTCCCCATCTATTTGCCAGGAATTGAGCGGGCCGGATGCCATGATCTTTGTTTTCTTGATGTTGAGTTTCAAGCCAACTTTTGCACTCTCCTCCTTCACCCGCATCAACAGGCTCTTTAGTTCCTCTTCACTTTCTGCCATTAGAGTGGTATCATCTGCATATCTGAGGTTGTTGATATTTCTCCCTGCAATCTTGATCCCAATTTGTGACTCCTCTAATCCCGCATTTCTCATGATGTGCTCTGCATACAAGTTAAATAGGCAAGGCGACAGTATACAGCCTTGCCGAACTCCTTTCTCAATTTTGAACCAGTCAGTGATTCCATGTTCAGTTCTCACTGTTGCTTCTTGACCTGAATATAAATTTCTCAAGAGACAAATAAGATGCTCTGGTATTCCCATCTCTTTAAGAACTTGCCACAATTTGTTGTGTTCCACACAATCAAAGGCTTTAGCATAGTCAATGAAGCAGAAGTAGACGTTCTTCTGGTACTCCCTAGCTTTCTCCATGATCCAGCGTATGTTGGCAATTTGATCTCTAGTTCCTCTGCCTCTTCGAAATCCTGCCTGTACTTCTGGAAGTTCTCGGTCCACATACTGCTGGAGCCTAGCTTGTAGGATTTTGAGCATAACTTTGCTAGCATGAGAAATTAGTGCAATGGTGCGGTAGTTTGAACATTCTTTGGCATTGCCCTTCTTTGGGATTGGAATGTAAACTGACCTTTTCCAATCCTGTGGCCATTGTTGAGTTTTCCAAATTTGCTGGCATATTGAGTGTAGCACTTTTACTGCATCGTCCTTTAAGATTTTGAATAGTTCAACTGGAATGCTGTCACCACCACTAGCTTTATTGTTACTCAGACTTCCTAAGGCCCATTTGACTTCACATTCCAGGATATCTGGCTCCAGGTCAGTAACTACCCCATTGTGGTCATCAGGGATGTTAAGCTCGCTCTTGTATAGTTCTTCTGTATAATTTTGCCACCTTTGTTTAATCTCTTCTGCTTCTGTGAGGTCCCTACCATTTTGGTCCCTTATCATACCCATCTTTGCATGAAACGTTCTCTTCATATCTCCAATTTTCTTGAAAAGATCTCTGGTCCTCCCGATTCTATTGTTTTCTTCTATTTGTTTGCACTGTTCATTTAAGAAGGCATTCTTATCTCTTCTAGCTTTTCTCTGGAATTCTGCATTCAGTTGGGTGTATCTTTCTCTTTCTCCCTTGCCTTTCACTTCCCTTCTCTCCTTAGCTATTTGTAAAGCTTCCTCAGACAGCCATTTTGATTTCTTGCATTTCTTTTTCTTTGGGATGGTTTTAGTTGCTACCTCTTGTACAATGTTGCGAACCTCCATCCATAGTTCTTCAGGCACTCTGTCTATCAGATCTAATTCCTTAAATCTATTTGTCACCACCACTGTGTATTCGTCGGGGATATGATTTAGTTCATACCTGAGTGGCCTAGTGCTTTTCCCTACTTTCTTCAATTTAAGCCTAAATTTTGCAACAAGAAGCTCATGATCTGAACCACAATCAGCTCCTGGTCTTGTTTTTATTGACTGGATAGAACTTTTCCATCTTTGGCTGCAGAGCACATAGTCAATCTGATTTCTGTGTTGACCGTCTGGTGATGTCCATGTGTAGAGTCGTCTCTTGGGTTGCTGGAAAAGAGTGTTTGCTATGACCATTGTATTCTCTTGACAAAATTCTACCAGCATGTGCCCTGCTTCATTTTGTACTCCAAGGCCAAACTTGCCTGTTATCCCGGTTATCTTTTGGCTTCCTACTTTAGCATTCCAATCCCCCATGATGATCAGCACATCATTTTTGGGCGTTGCTTCTAGAAGGTGTTGTAGGGCTTCATAGAACTGATCAACTTCATCCTCTTCAGCAGCAGTGGTTGGGGCGTAGACCTGGATCACTGTGATGTTGAATGGTTTGCCTTGGATTCGCACTGAGATCATTCTGTCATTTTGGGGATTGTATCCCAAGACTGCTTTTCCTACTCTCTTATTGATTATGAAGGCTACTCCATTTCTTCTGCGGGATTCTTGTCCACAGTAGTATACCTGATGGTCATCTGAATTAAATTCACCCATTCCTGTCCATTTTAGTTCACTGATTCCTAAAATGTCGATGTTCAGTCTTGTCATTTCTTGTTTGACCACGTCCAGCTTGCCTTGATTCATGGATCTGACGTTCCAGGTTCCTATGGAATAAAAATCTTTACAGCATCGGACTGTCTTTTCGCCACCAGTTACTTCCACAACTGAGCGTCCTTTCGGCTTTGGCCCAGCCGCTTCATTCATTCTGGCGCTACTCGTACTAGCCGTCTGCTCATCCCCAGTAGCATATTGGACACCTTCCGACCTGAGGGGCTCATCTTCCAGCGTCATATTGTTATGCCTATTGGAACTGTCCATAGAGTTTTCATGGCAAAGATACTGGAGTGGTTTGCCATTTCCTTCTCCAGTGGATCACCTTTTGTCAGAGCTCTCAGCTATGACCTGTCCGTCTTGGGTGGCCCTGCACGGCATAGCTCATAGCTTCACTGAACTACGCAAGCCCCCTTGCCACAACAAGGCAGCGATCCTTGAAGGGGGAAAATGGAGATAACACCCTTCTAAACCAACTGACATGAACTTAGAAGAGTATTACTGCATTATATTGCACTGCCAACTAACTAACGATATTATATAGACAGAATAAAAGATGAGCCTTCTCCAACAAACAGCTGCAATGCTCAAATAGCTTTATAAATAAATATATACTGCTTTGAGGGACCTATTTGGGTAGGAAAGTGGCATAGAAATGTTTTAAATAAAAAGTAAATATTTCGATGCAATGTAAGAATTTGAGTATGGACTTTTAATTTTCTCGTTCTTGTGCTTTATTTCATTAAGAGAGATTTTCTTCTTAGTAAACATGAAAGGATCAAGTAATTAGTATGCATCATTTTTTACAGTTCTCATTAATCAGCAAAACCCATACTGCAGATAAACTCATATAACTAATATCTTAATATGATTCAGAAATGATTGTAGGCCTTAATCAGTATTTATTTATTTATTTATCATACATGTATCATGTCAGCAAGAGCTCACACGCTGGCTCATCCTACAATGTGATAGATGCCATCATGGACCAACAATGCCTTTCCGTTTCCTAAAAAAGCTGGAGTCAAGTGGCACCTTTAAAGCAAAGAGCTATTCCAGCAGGAGCTTTCATGAATCTGACAGATATTTCAGCCCCTACCCAAAACATGAAATGGACTCAAATCTGGCATTAAAAACAACACAAACAGTGGGAGAATATTTCAGTATCCCTGGATACCCCGTTTCTGACCTAAGAGTTAAAATTCTGCAACATAAAAAGGTCAAAGGGAGCTGCTAGCTAGGATTACCAGCCTCCAGATGGATCCTGGAGACCTCATGACTTACAGTTGGTCTTCAGACAAATCAGCTCACTTGGGAAAAAACCCTGCTTTGGTGGGGAAATCTATGGCACCCAACCAGGCGCTATGAGTCTTAAATCGTGGCACGTCCAACTTGTTACAGTGGATGGCACCTGCACTTGTCTTGATCAGATTTTAATTTTATATAATTACACTGCACCCCACATCTTCAGGCATATTCACTCCATATTCTGCAATATTATTTTGCTCATAAATTATGGTGCATCTTTTGTGCACTTTACAACAAGTTCAACGAAGGTGACTAAAACCCTGGCACAGAACAGCATTTAATGCTTCCCTTTGGTATCTGGTGAATCTGACATAATTTCTCAGTAGGCTGAGAAAAATATTGTTGTTGTTGTTGTTATTTCTACTATTATTATTATTATAGCAGAAACATTGTGTTTTAAACAGCAGCACCCTTTTCCTTTATATTTTGTATGTACACAAATTCTGCTTTACTTCTTCATTTAAGCACACAAAAATAAATTCAACCATTTCACATTTGGGTCACAGTGAAGAGTTCTGTTGCTATTAATATCTTTCATTAGAAAAGTCATCACCATCTGCCAAACCAACTTATGTTTGTTCCTCAGATCTTCTTCTGAAAGGTGAACATTACAGTTAAGCCAAGAAAAACATTAAGATAATACGTGCACTGTTGTTGTTTTTAAAAAATGTCAAACTATTATTTCTGGATGAATGCTTTCCATGGTAAGGGAAAATTCATTTATTAATTAAATTGTTCCCTTCTGGTTCAGAGTAGCAAAGAATTAATTATGTGTTATGCTATCAGGGATGTGAGAAGCCTGTAACATTTTGTATTTCTCCATGGTTACTTTACATGACTGGAACCTGGTAAAACGTAGCAGGTTTTGACTTTGATTAAAGAATCACCAGAAAACCACAGAAGTATCTGAGAAATGAAAGATGGACAACAGGTGCAAGAAGCTCAAGTTATCAATAGCATTTTACAGTTCTCCAGCTATCAGTTGTGTCCACATTTGTCATTATGATCTGACCAAGTCGGACAAATTTTGTGTTTATCCCAGCTCTCCGGATGTTTTTTTAAGTCAATAGAACAGAAGAATCAAAAGTTACTGAAGAGACAAACAAGTAATAAAGTTAACTTGAAGTGTGAGCACTTGACCCTCAAGACAGCACAAGTGTTTTTTTTTCAATAACTCCTAACATTCCCTATTTACAACTACTAAAATCTTCACAGTGCTGGAGCAACAGTTTAGAATTCCATTTCCCCATGCTAATTATGAAGGACAAAGAAAAAACACATTTCACTGTTGACACTGTTGTCTTCTAGTAGGCAAAATCTATCATCAAAATCAAGGGATCCAGTAATCCAATAACAGAAGCTTTAGACCTTAAGTTGAGAACATAAGTGAAAGGGTAGGCCCAACATTCAGGACTGACTGGAAAAGAACTATCCGTATGTTGATCAAAAAAGCTCTTGAATACACATACTACATTGGGGGGGGGGATTACAGTACTCACTAGTACAGAGTACAAGCATCTTTAGGGAGGGGGGCTCACCCAAGACTGCTCCTCTTTGCTTGGCTCACCTCACTCAGCCAAAGAGAGAGTGATAGTCAGACACAGTCCAGAGAGGATTTGCAGAGACAGTAGAGAATTGGTGAGAATCAGAGTAACCTTATATATGAGCGCTGGGACTTTAAAAAAAGAATCATTGTCTCATGTCATCTGAAAATGGAACAAAAATAGAGAGGAGAAGTAAGGGAGAGAAAGGGCTCAAGCTGCCTCTATGACTAACCTTTGGCCCGCATTTAGAGAAATGCCAACAGCCTACTTTTGGAACAATGTTATCCTGGTTGGCAAAGATGACATGTGGATAACTCCTGATAAAAGAAAAATACAAAAGAAACCTGTGAAGACCACCCACATGAGGTAAGAGGACTGAGACTGTGGGTGACAGTCTCAGTCACCCTTTCCTTACTCTCTGACATCCCACTTTATTGTTACTCATTCTATCAGATTATGGACATCTTTTGTTCCTTCTAAATGTTCTTTCTTGATATAAGATGTGCTTGTTCCACTTTGTGGCGCCAATTATTAACAACTGACAATTCAATGTTAGTAACTGAAATCATTATCTGAGTTTTGTTTGTGGCTTTAAAATAAACATGTAAGGAAACTTGTGTTCTGTTGCCAAGGAGCCACTTGTCTTTCAGAGATGCACTGCCATGACCACCTAGATTTAGTACATTTATGAAATCCAATTGCCATGTACTCATTGCAACTTTTCACAGTCAATAAGAAAAGGGGGAGGGGTAGAAGGACCAATACCTGGGTGGTCCCAACACTGCTAGGTCACCTGGTCAAGCCATAGAGAGAAAATACTGATGGTTCAGGATAACAGTATCCATGAGTTTTTCCAGGGATCTAAGGGATGTTGGATAATGAATATCTGACACCTGTGCTGGAGATAATTTTCATCTTTTTGGAAACAAGAGGTCAAGAGTAGATAGATAACCGGCCCTGCTCTGCAAGAAAATGAATGTCATGCTGGGGTAGCAGACCTCTCCTCTTCTGCTGCAGGCAAGGCTATTGAATAAGTGATTCTTTCACAAATACATGACAGACTGCAAGACATTTCACTTCAAGACAGAGTTTAAATATTCAAATGTAATATTTTACATATACTGGATGGTTTTTCAAACTATTCCAATGGAAAAAAATCAGGCTAGAACTGAAAATCTACACGAGCTTTCAATTTTAAAAACTTCTTAGTAGGATACTAGACTCTGGCAAATTCCTGTTTATGGATTATTTTCCCTCCAACATAATGCAAGACTGGTGTTTTTAGTCCAGACTGAGAGCCAGTAAAAAATTCCTAAAGTTAACAATGTATCCCATTATGAACTTTTATAGCGTCTGCTGCAATTAGCTATAAAAATAGTATTAAAATATACCATTAGCCATCATATACCACAGTGCTAGCAGGACCACCATGTCAGCCTCTTTCTCTTGGTTAAGCTTTGCCTTTTAACTAGTTAATCCTATTCAAAATTATCACGATTCATCAACAGGTATGTATGGTGTTGAGGAACTCACTGTGTCTCCCAAAATGTTTTGAATCCCATACCTCAAACACCAAAATCATTTGGTGGAATACATTTGGAAGAACCAAACAAAGACATCCAGTCCTAACAAGCACCTTCATTTTAAAAAGAGCTTTCATTTAGCCTGATCTATGTAAACAAAGAATATAGGGAGCTATTATACCTACCAGACTGGGAAATAGAAAATGTAGGAATCATCACTTCACATCACGGCTTTAACTCTGGAAAACAAAATTATACAAAAGCCATCAATGAATAGTCTGTGCTGACGTGCACATTTTGCTAGTTTCTGTCACACAGCAATTAAATCCTCAGTACAGCATCCAGTCCAAAAGAAACAGCACATGAACAGAAATTAACAAAATGAGCCTATACAAAGAAATGAGTTCATACTTTCTAGAAACTATCTGATTCTTATCCTACCTTTCTTCTAAGAAGCTCAATGCAGCATACAAGGTTCTGCCTTTCCCATGGTATCTTTACAACATCCCTGGGATGTAGGTTAAGCTGGCAAAATGTCTGGCCCAAGCTGGACAACTCAAAATTGTTTACACTCCTTCCAATCTGGGTTTAGGTCTAGTTATGGACCTGAAACAGCCTTGGTTGCCTTGGTGAATGACTTGCACCAGGATATGGACAGGTCAAATGTGATTGTAATGATTCTTATGGACTTCTCATCTGCTTTTGAATCCATCCATCATGTTATCCTTCTGAAGTAGGCCTGGGAGACACCATTCTGCAGTTGTTCTGGTCTTAACTGGAGGACAGGTTTCAGCAGGAAGTGATAATGTCCACAATTTGTTACTACTTACTACATAGAGAACTATTTCTCCTATTCAGTGAGGCCACTAGTTGGATGGTACCAAAATCTAATTTGTTGTCAGCCTTTCTGTCAAATCTGACTCTTGGCGGTATCCCATGGCACAGTCACTGCCACAATCCCCAATCCCACACTGCCTCCCTCAGCTGTGCAATATTCTGGCTGGTGTCCATTTCAATTGTGTCCAACCACTGTGCCTCTGTTGGCCTGGTTTCCTTTTCCCACTGATCAATCCTAGCATAATTGTTTTCACCACTGAGTTGGATCACATGATATGGCCAAAATAAGTGAGCCCGAGTTTCATGACTTTGCCTACCAGTGACATATCAGACTTTATGGACTGTAGTATTTC
Organism: Paroedura picta; assembly: GCF_049243985.1. NCBI lineage: Eukaryota > Metazoa > Chordata > Lepidosauria > Squamata > Gekkonidae > Paroedura > Paroedura picta. The sequence continues at coordinate 57,192,651 of NC_135374.1, forward strand.
CTTGTTTGTGACTTTCGCTGTCCATGGAACCCACAGAACCCTTCTCCAATGCCACAGTTCAAATGAATAGACTCTTCTCTTGTCCAATTCAACTTTCACAGCCATAAGTGGCTATTGGAAATATGATAGATCTAACTAATATATATTTGGTAGTCAGGCTTATTTCCTTTCCTTTCCATATTTGGTTCAAGCTCATCATTGCGATCCAGAGCAATTTGATGCTTTATTTCCATAGTGCAATCACCACTCACATCTAATTGTGATCCAAGAAAAATGAATTCTTGAATGCATTTGATCTCTTCACCATCAATTGTTATTGTAACATGTCTAATACCTGCTCTTATTTTATAAAAAGTAGGCATCATTCGGCTGAAATCAAACACTTTTTTGTTGTTTTTGTTGTTGTTACGTGCACATCCTTAACTTTAGCATTCATTATGCTAGGAATTAAATGGCTTATTGACTTGATCATGCCCATTGTCCAGTATTATTCCTCACGAACTGGTATCCTACCAGTTTTGCTGCCATTCATTTTGTGATATTTCAAAAAGATTGATATTTTAGGAATAGAGTTACCCTGCAAGAAATTACTAATTTTACTTTAAAATAATGAAAGCATATTTATGAAAGATATCTACTGCAACAAAGAGTGATTTCTGTATTGTAAGTAGGAACATAATATATTTTTATTGTTATAATCATAAACATCTCTTTGGAACATTTTACATCCAAGCAATGGAAACTATTCACTGATTGGTATGTTCAATATCTACTCATCTTTCCTTGTTAAGAGCCAGTTTGGTGTAGTGGTTAGGAGTGTGAACTTATAAGCTGGCAAGCCGGGTTTGATTCTGCACTCCCCCACATGCGGCCAGCTGGGTGACCTTGGGCTCGCCACGGCACTGATAAAGCTGTTCTGACTGAGCAGTAATATCAGGGCTCTCTCAGCCTCACCTACCTCACAGGGTGTCTGTTGTGGGGAGAGGAAAGGGAAGGCGACTGTAAGCCGTTTTGAGACTCCTTCAGGTAGAGAAAAAGAGGCATATAAGAACCAACTCTCCTCCTCCTCCTCCTCCTCCTCCTCCTCCTCCTCTTCTTGACCAGAGGCAACACTGGGTTGTTTTTACAAGTCATCAAGAGGCTTTTGTGTCCTCCAAATTAAAAAAAAAAATTAATGGGATCCATATAGGATAGAGGGATTATAGTGGCTCTGGTAAGTGTCTGCCACTAGCATGCCTTTGCCTTTAGTGAACAATCTGAAAGTTTGTGTTTCTTTTTAAGTTGCAGGAGCATCCTATAGGCTTGGAAAGGGTGACTTCAAAGGATTTATCTTCTAGATGGATTAACCCTTGGTTGCTATACACATACTAGTGGAATTTAGCTACAGCACACACAAATGCCAAAAGTTCCTTTTGAGTCTGTATATAGTTTTGCTCAGCCTGTGTAAGTGCTCTAGTAGCATGGGCAGACATGTTCCTATGTAATCTTTGGATATGTCTGCCTGTATTTCCAGCTGTTCTCTTAGAATAAAATATCAGAGTACAGCAGCCAGACTTGATTCATTTAGAACATGCCGTGCTGCAGGCTAGCCCGATCGTGTCAGATCTTAGAAGCTAAGTAGGGTTGGCCCTGGTTAGTGCCTGGATGGGAGATCTCCAAGGACGTTCAGGATTGCCACACAGAGGCAAGTAAGAGGAAACCATCTCTGAACATCTCTTGCTTTGAAAACTCTATGGAGTCACCATGAAGTTGTCTGAAACTTGACAGCACTTTCCTCCACCATTGTATAGTTCCTAGGAGACTCTTAATGCCTTTCTTGTTCCTTGAATGAGGCATATCACTTTGTCTTCATCAGGCCTGACATAATCTTTGGTAAACAACAAAATAGGGAACAAAATAACTATATACACAAGTTAGGAACCTTATGGTTTGCGCAGCAGAAAAATAAGCTAAATATTTAAATTCAAATATTACATTCATTTGCACACTTAAAATTTTAAAACATTAACCACACATGGATGCATGGTGTGAAAAACTCAGAGGACTAGCAGTGATAGCCAAACTAACAGACTTGGTTAATCATAGGCCACCAGAAGAATTTCAAAAACATTTGGATGAGTATTTAAAATGTCCGTAAAACTTCTGTTCTAAAACTTTTTGTAACATCTATAATACAGCTAAAATTTTTAAATTATATTTAAAACATAAAAATTTTAAAACATTAATATTAATCTCACACTACTGCACAAATCCAGAGCATATTAAAAGATGGATACAAGATTAGGAATACACTGACAGTTCTTAAAATGGAGGGAAGTAAGCAGGGAGGTCCTACAAGGATTGGTATGGGGGCCAGTACTATTTAATTTGTACATAAATGATCTGGGTGACTAGTGTAATTCAGGATAGAAAAACCATAGATAACTGCAGAGTTCCAGGAGTATCTCCACAAATTGGATGAGTAGGCAACAATATAGCAAACAAAGTTCAATGCTGGTAAGCAGAAGGTGACAGAACAAAATATTCCAACTTTCCTAATGGGGTCTGAACTTATTGAGACTGAGATGGAAAGAGATGTTGGAGCCATAACAGCTCAGTATTAGTGTCAAACCAGTTGCAGCAATGAAAAAGGTGATCTCTAGGGAATTATTAGGAAAGGGTTTTAAAATAAAAAACTAATATTATAATGTCTCTGTATAGATGTATGGTACGGCCTTATTTAAAATACTATGTGCTATTCTGATCATTATATTTCAAAAAGGATATCACAGAACCATTATTATTTATTAAATGTATATATCAGCCTTCCAATATGGCTCAGTACAGAAAAGGGCAATCAAAATGACTGGGGGTTGGGGTACTTTTACTGTCAAGAAAGGCTGAAGAATCTGGAAATTTTCAATTGTGAAAAGAGCATAAGGGGGACATGATCATAGAATCTTAGACTTGGAAGGGACCTCCTGGGTTATTTAGTCCACCCCCCCCCCCCCCGCACTATGTAGGACACTCACAACCCTATCTCTCATCCACTGTAATCTGCCACCTCCTTGAACCTTCACAGAATCAGCTTATCAGATAGCTATCCAGTCTCTGTTTAAAAATCTCTAAAGATCACCTCCCGAGGAAGCCTATTCCACTGAGAAACAGCTATAACTGTCAAGAACTTCTTCTGGATGTTTAGATGGAATTTCTTTTGAATTAATTTCATCCCATTGGTTCTGGTCCATCCCTCTTGGGCAAGAGAGAATAATTCTGCTCCATCCTCTATATCCGTGGTCTGCAACCTTTTTTAGGCTGCGGACCGGTGGGTGTCGGAGGGTGATAAAACTAGAGCATCTGATGACACTGATAGGCAGTAAATCCAGGACAGAGATTGCATTTTATTTTTGTTTAAGGCTCTTTCTCCTATGGAGTGAAGCTGGCCTGCAATTTCATAATCCTCAGGCCCTTTTTCAGCCTTTGTGACAACAAGGTATAGTGTAAATTTCTGTTCCTATCACCTCTGGTTCTCCTCTAAACTCCACACAAAGGATTGATCACATGAAGCCTTCTGAAATGTTCCATTAATAAATAAAGGGTATAATCAGGAATCTTCTTCTATAGTGCAGGAGACTCTAAGAAAAAAACAGAATCACTTCTGATATCATGTGATGATACCCTTTGCTTGCAAATCTGGAATAGGATACTCAGGTTCCCACATTTAAGTTTACACAAGACAGGTGCATGCTTAACTTGCATTTATTAGCAAGAAGATAAAAGATTGGGAGCAACTAATTTCAAGACAAGAGAGCTTATGCAGGCTACATTTCTACCTAAGGATGGGCATGAATGGGGAAAATATGGTTCAGTTCATGCTGTGCATGTTTCATTACAATATTTTTCATGCTAGACAAACTGGTTCAGTTTATTAAGATCATAATGAAGTAGAATGCCCCCCCCCCCCGCGTGCTAGAAGCACCAAGCTGGAGGCAGCTCATACCCAAAGATAGATGAAGCAACTATATTTTTTTTTGAAGAAATCATTTATTCCTTTTGGAAAATAGACGTGTGTTTAAAAGTATTTGAGATCATAAAATGTTCAGCTAAACAGCTAGCTAAAGTATCTTACCAAACCTGCAGTTACTCAAGAAGAAAATGTACCACCCTTTATTTTCTGGAAAGTGTCATTTGTTTAGCTGCAAGTGGAAAATATTAGGGATGGATGATTAATTGCTACAATACAGAGTTCGTTACTGGCAGCTTTTACTAACAACTCTGTGGCCAGCAGGGCTGAAAAACACCACTCATTCATGGCAGGTTGAAAAGCATTTCCAGGAGAACAGAAAACTACCTGCCATCAATCTATCACTCCATTAAAAAATAATGCTTACAAATGGGAAAAATCATGTTCTGGAGACCATGCAAGGTACTGGTCTTGCTCATTTGTTTTCCTAACAGCAACTGATATAAAGCAAGCCCAAGTTTAATTTGGCTTTCTTGTCTGAAGAATGCTAATGTCATGCTGCATTTATAAATCTGGTAGATAAGTATATCACCGAAATAATTCAGTTCAGACTCCAGCTACTTGGGGGGCAATATCTTCCCCCACAAACTCACATAAAGAAGTAGGGCTGATTCAGCCACCATGACACCTCAGGACACTTGAGAAACAACAGCAAATAAACTGGTGACAGAGCAGCAATTATCAGGGAAATCCCTGCAAATCTCTGACAACTCCTTGGCCATACTAGTGCCCACATGCTGAAGGAAATGTGAGTGCAAAGAAGCTCCCTTCTGGTTAGTACAAGCATTATCCTTTTAAAAGGGGACAATGTAAAAACTGGAATGGAAGGGAGGCAGTCAGATTCTTGCTCAAATAATCTGACTGCTCTGCTCCTATAAAATCTTCTAAGCAATTTGAGAAACGCACAAAATCAAATGCAACTTATGCATCACCAGTTGTTCATTTTGGGCTTATGCACTTTTAACTGCTTCCAAAATATTTCTTCTTTCTCTATAGAGTCACGTACTGAGAGTGACCACCTTCCACTGACTCTAAACTGGGATCATACTGGGATAGATGTTTACAGTCCCAGTGTATCTCTACCAGCAGCTCCCACTGAATCTTGTTTGAAACGGATTAGATGGTCCGCTAAAATGGAGAAAGAGATTACATCTCTTTTGGAATCTGAAAGAATGATAGAACTTTGGGAGACTTTAATTAACTCAAGCTCACCTATGACTGCTGTATAGCTGTATTCTCAGATAGTTCACCTTTGTGGCCTTAAAGCACAACCAGTCTGTAACAAAGGCAGCAATTTCTCCTGGTTTGACCAAGAATGTCATATCTCAAAAAAAAAACTGAGAGAGCTATTTAGACAGGCCCAATCGTCAGAGGATCAGACTATTATCCACAGTTACTTTGAACAAAAAAACCAGTATAATTATCTTATCCGAGAGAAAAAACGGCTTTATTCTCATGATAATTGGGAGGGATTTGATATTGTTAAATCCAAAAATTCCAAAGCATTCTGGTCAGCTGTAAGAGGTCCCCTGAGTGGGAAGACTGGTAATTTAGAACTTATTATTGCCCCCGAAGTTTGGGTTGATCATTTTTCTGCTCTATTTAATATCCCAGCAGCTCCAGAAAATCTGCTGAATGACTCCATCCCAACTAATGTCCCTAGATGGTCCCCAGTTTTGCCTGAAGAAGTAGAGGAACTAATTCTGAGCCTTAAGATAGGCAAAGCCCCAGGCCAGGATGCCCTATCAGCTGAACTTCTAAAAAACAACCCTAAATGGTGGGCTCCACCCTTGGCCAACTTATTTACCTTAATTGATTTACATGGGATTGTCCCAAGTTCTTGGTTGAATTCAATCATTGTTCCCATGTTTAAAAATGGTGACCATAATGACCCTAATAATTTTAGACCTATTAGTTTATTATCAGTTGTAGGTAAGATTTATGCAAAACATCTTGAACAGCGCCTAACTGATTGGGCTCGCTCTCAAAGAATTATAGGTCCTGAACAGATTGGTTTCTTGCAGGGTAACTCTACTATAGATCATTGTTTAACTCTCTCATGCCTGTCCGAGAAATATACGTCCCAAAATGGTAAGAGGCTATACACAGCTTTTATAGACCTTAAAAGTGCCTTTGATAAGATAGATAGGGATATGCTCTGGAATAAATTGTGATTAATGGGTATGGAACCGAGACTTGTGTTTCTCACCCAAAAACTTTATGTGTCCACCTCCTGTCAAGTCCGGTATTCTTCAAAGGGAGACTTAACCTCTAAGATCTCAATGACCATTGGAGTTAAGCAAGGCTGTATTCTGCCCCCCTTGTTGTTTAATTTATTCATTAATGATTTAGCGCAAAAACTGGAACCTATTAATGGTCATCCCCCAAAACTTGGTTCCCAGCATATTCCTTTGTTGTTGTATGCCAACAATACTACAATGCTCTCATATACAAGGGTTGGCTTACACCGATACTTATCCACCTTTTACCAATATTGCCAAGATAATAAGTTAGTAATTAACTATGGTAAAACAAAAGTTTTGGTTTTCTCTAAGAGCTGGCATGCAATGACTTGGTCTATTGGAGGCACTTCAATAGAACAAGTCAAAACATTTAAGTATCTAGCTGTTACCTTCCAATATAACCTGAACTGGCGCTCCCACTGCCAACGAGCTATCAATCTGGCCAAATCCTCATCTTCCTTGATAAAACAGTTCTTTTTCTCTGCAAAAGGTAGCCAATTTATTCCTGCAGCAATTAAAATTTTTAATGCCAAAGTAATGTCCCAGCTCCTGTTTGGATGCCCCTTATGGGTTCCTGCCTTTAATAAATCTATTGAAATCAATCTGCTTTCTATAGGCAAATTGCAGGGGTTCCCAATTGTGTCTCCTACCATGCCATTTGCGCAGAATTTGGCCAAATTAGGGTAGAGACAAGGGCCTGGATTGTTGTTGCTGTTGTTAGGTGCGAAGTTGTGTCCGACCCATCGTAACCCCATGGACAATGATCCTCCAGGGCTTCCTGTTCTCTACCATTCCCCGGAGTCCATTTAGGTTTGCACCTACTGCTTCAGTTACTCCATCCAGCCACCTCATTCTCTGTCTTCCCCTTCTTCTTTTGCCCTCGATCGCTCCCAGCATTAGGCTCTTCTCCAGAGAGTCCTTCCTTCTCATGAGGTGGCCAAAGTATTTGAGTTTCATCTTCAGGATCTGGCCTTCTAAGGAGCAGGCAGGGTTGATCTCCTCTAGGACTGACCGGTTTGTTCACCTTGCAGTCCAAGGGACTCGCAAGAGTCTTCTCCAGCACCAGAGTTCAAAAGCCTCAATTCTTTGACGCTCAGTCTTCCTTATGGTCTAACTTTCACAGCCATACATTGCAACTGGGAATACCATAGCTTTGACTAGACGCACTTTTGTTGACAGGCTGATGTCTCTGCTTTTTAGGATGCTGTCTAAATTTGCCATACCTTTCCTTCCCAGGAGCAAGCGTCTTTTAATTTCTTTGCTGCAGTCCCCATCTGCAGTGATCTTGGAGCCGAGGAAAATAAAATCTGTCACTATCTCCATTTCTTCCCCATCTATTTGCCAGGAATTGAGAGGGCCGGATGCCATAATCTTCGTTTTCTTGATGTTGAGTTTCAAGCCAACTTTTGCACTCTCCTCCTTCACCTGCATCAACAGCCTCTTTAGTTCCTCTTCACTTTCTGCCATTAGAGTGGTATCATCTGCATATCTGAGGTTGTTGATATTTCTCCCTGCAATCTTGATCCCAATTTGTGACTCCTCTAATCCCGCCTTTCTCATGATGTGCTCCGCATACAAGTTAAATAGGCAAGGCAACAGTATACAGCCTTGCCGAACTCCTTTCTCAATTTTGAACCAATCAGTGATTCCATGCCCGGTTCTCACTGTTGCTTCTTGACCTGCATATAGGTTTCTCAAGAGACAGATAAGAGGCTCTGGTATTCCCATCTCTTTAAGAACTTGCCACAATTTGTGCTCCACACAATCAAAGGCTTTAGCATAGTCAATAAAGCATAAGTAGACGTTCTTCTGATACTCCCTAGCTTTCTCCATGATCCAGAGTATGTTGGCAATTTGATCTCTAGTTCCTCTGCCTCTTCGAAATCCTGCCTGTACTTCTGGAAGTTCTCGGTCCACATATTGCTGGAGCCTAGCTTGTAAAATTTTGAGCATAACTTTGCTAGCATGAGAAATGAGTGCAATGGTCCGGTAGTTTGAACATTCTTTGGCATTGCCCTTCTTTGGGATTGGAATGTAAATTGACCTTTTCCAATCCTGTGGCCATTGTTGAGTTTTCCAAATTTGCTGGCATATTGAGTGTAGCACTTTTACTGCATCGTCTTTTAAGATTTTGAATAGTTCAACTGGAATGCTGTCACCACCACTAGCTTTATTGTTGCTCAGACTTCCTAAGGCCCATTTGACTTCACATTCCAGGATGTCTGGCTCCAGTTCAGTAACTACCCCATTGTGGTTATCAGGGATGTTAAGCTCGCTCTTGTATAGTTCTTCTGTATAATTTTGCCACCTTTTTTAAATCTCTTCTGCTTCTGTGAGGTCCCTACCATTTTGGTCCCTTATCATACCCTTCTTTGCATGAAACGTTCTCTTCATATCTCCAATTTTCTTGAAAAGATCTCTGGTCCTCACCATTCTATTATTTTCTTCTATTTGTTTGCACTGTTCATTTAAGAAGGCATTCTTATCTCTTCTAGCTTTTCTCTAGAATTCTGCATTCAATTGGGTGTATCTTTCTCTTTCTCCCTTGCCTTTCACTTCCCTTCTCTCCTTAGCTATTTGTAAAGCTTCCTCAGACAGCCATTTTGGGAATTGTATCCCAAGACTGCTTTTCCTATTCAGGAAAGAGCCTGGATAGCTACTTTTAAATTTTGGGTCAGACTATTTTTAGAATAGAAACTGGCAGCTTCTTAACTTGTCTGAAAAGTGACCCTCTTAAATTTTGATGGTTCCAGGCTATTGAACAAAAATTAGTCTCCATTGGCATCAATCTGAACTCCCTTCTACCTCTGAAAGAAAAATGTATCTTCCGGATTATTAAACAGAGAATATTAGACCATGAGCAGCAGGAACTCATACCTACCCAGCCTCGAGTCTGCTCACCAGCATTCTTTGGCATCACTATGCAGAGAAATATTATGCCTACATATTTGCATCTTCTTGATGTCCCACCCCTGAAAAGAGCTTTTCTCCTGGCACGAATGAATGCTTTCCCCTCAAAGGTCTTAGATGGAAGATTCCACTGTATCCCATACCATGCGAGACTCTGTCCGTGTGGTTCTGGCTGCCCTGACTCTGTCTCACACATTTTATTAGATTACCCCTTATATGAGCAGTGTCGGGATGACAGCTTTGTTGCTTTTCTGGGAAACAAGCCTTCTGTAAGTAAACCTATGACCTTGCAATTTCTGCTCTCTGACAAAGACCCAGAGGTAACCATTTTAGTTACCAGAGTTTTAACTAAGATGCTTTTATAATATGCTGCCTACCTTGTATTTTATCTTTTATAGTTTATTTAATCATTTTAAGATCTGTTTGGTTGTGTAACCCCATGGCCTATTTTATTATTTTGTTGAAATTTTAAACCCTATTTTTATATGTCTTATACATATTTTATGGGCCTCTTGTGGCGCAGAGTGGTAAGGCAGCAGTCATGCAGTCTGAAAGCTCTGCCCATGAGGCTGGGAGTTTGATCCCAGCAGCCGGCTCAAGGTTGACTCAGCCTTCCATCCTTCCGAGGTCGGTAAAATGAGTACCCAGCTTGCTGGGAGGTAAATGGTAATGACTGGGGAAGGCACTGGCAAACCACCCTGTATTGAGTCTGCCATGAAAACACTAGAGGGCATCACCCCAAGGGTCAGACATGACCCGGTGCTGGCACAGGGGATACCTTTACCTTTATACATATTTTATGCCCATAAAAGGTTACTGACTGACTGACATTTTGGGCCTATTTTAACTTATATAGGTCTATCCCAGTTGCTTTCAGTCTTTCAAATGACAAAGAGATCAAAAAAGCCATATATTCCAGGCTCCCTGATGCAAGACAGGCTGCCCATTCATTGGCCATTCTCATCCTCTCTTCAATTTGAATCAGTGCAATGCAGACCAAAAAGCACTAAAAGCAGAGAGCAGGGGTGTATTCATCAAGCAAGTAGCTCCCCAAGGACTCAAACTAACACATGCCATCATAGGTGAAGGCAAAACAATGACAAGAAAATCAGGATGGATAGTCAGTCGCACCTGAGGGAAAAGCCTTCCCAACTGTAAGTACAAAAAGGGCATGAAATAAACTATGATCATGATTCCAAGCAAGTCTTTTTTGTGTGTGCATCTACACATAACATAAACTTGCAGCTATGCATGACAGACAGTAAGTGGGTTGTTGATGCAGCAAACTTCTGTTTTACTGTGATTTTTTTTAATCTTGATTTTTTAGGTGTATGACCTATGAGCTATTAAATCTCAATAAATGAAATGTTATGGCTTTAACCCGGTCTGCAAATCTTGAGTGGCAGAGGAGTCAAATGATATTCTTCAATTGAGAAAGTCAGTTAGTAGTTGATAGTTGACAATCAACAGTGAGTGAATGAAGCAGACTGTGAAAGGAGGATCCTGGGTTAGGGAAGTGGGAAGTCCCTATCAAAACTGAGGGAAATACTTCCTAGTGAAGGGGATATTGTTTGATCCAATCAAGTCTGAGAAAACAAGCTCCCAGAAGTCAGGGGTGATCCCTAGCTAGTGGATAAGGAAAGAAACTGGAACTTGTAGTCTGAATGTTCCTGGCTCCACCAACATGTCTGTGATACCAAGAAGCTTATGCTTATTTATATAAGCCAAGCCTGCCAAGAAATCTCTCTTCTCAAGTTTTAAAGAGCTATCTGAATAACAGAACCAATTACTTGTTTGTGACAAATTATATGGTGTTTATTTTTATACAAAGTTACCTCATTCCTGTTGTCTGTTCAACTCATGAATCCTAAACCTGATTCCTACTCCCTCAACATGAAATAAAATAGATTGTTCATTTTGATTTACCATCAGCCTTTTTGTCATTATAAAACAAGGATAAAGGAAGAATTTTAGCCTCTCTTCTCAGTTCTCTAGGCTGGATTAGCATCTACCAATATACATTCCAATGACTGGTTGGGACAGCCAAAAAATGACAAAACAGAAAGAAAAAAAGATTGCTCAGCTAAAAACAATCTTAAAAGGGAAATCCTATGATGGAGGACTAAATCCATCATACCTTGCTTCTTCATTTTTGGAGCAGTCTGGGTCTCTGGTTGGTTATCAGGAACAGCCAAAATGTATGGACCACAGCACAACTAAATAACTTTCAACAATATAGGCATTGATAAGATGATGCTCCCAAGCAATTTCCAAAAAGGTGTATAATCAGAGCATATCAAAACTCAGCCCAAACACCAGTCTTCTACAGTAAGGACAAGATAAAAACCTATCATTGCTGAATAATGATCCACTAGTAGCTTAAACTTCTGATTTTATTATCTGCTTGATACCATTTATCATTCAAATGGTAGACCACTTAACAATCCATTAAACAATGGATTGAAGAGGTATGATGCAGGTGGTGACAGAGTAGGTAAAAGCAGAGTCTTAGCCAACTATTTGTCCAGGGCCTCTGCAAACTGTAAAGGTAAGTAAGCCAATGTGTTGTATTAGTATTTGCTCTGCTGTGGCATCTTTCAAATTACATACATTCTTCACCAAGAAACTTAGAAATCTCTGCTATACAATGGGGAAAGAGAAAATAATAAATGCATCCCACAACAGCTCTTCTCCAGTGTAAACACAATCAAATCAAATTTTCTCTCCCACAGATTTTTAATCCCAACTTCTGCTATTTTCAAAGTCATCCTTCCTTAACAGAATCACTTTATCAGAAGTGGATGGCAAGAACAATTTTCATCATCTCTGGTAATCAAAAGATGCATGTCTATTGTGTCAAACAGCTTTGTCAGTATGGTACTCCAAGTCATGCTTCTTGTAGAAAAACTCAAAGTACATATGCTTCTGACAGAGACAACTTTACTAGTTAGGACCCAGAAATGTGCTTCCTTTATATAATCTCCTGCATCTGTGACTCAATTATGGGGGAGTATTTACCATGGAAACTGCAGGGAAGATGCTTTTGTCATGACAGAGTGCACATTTTGGGGGGGGGGGAGTCAATAAAACAAGATGCTTGCAAATTTTTAATTATAATTTTCCCCCTATAAAGGCAACCAAAACTCTCTGAAGCTGTACCACTTGGTATTTCAACACTCTTTCAGAGCACCATTTAATAACAGGAGCCATCTACCTCCACCTCCAAAATCTCTCCTAAACCTCCCTTTCCTTCAACAGGAAATCAGAGCCCTGCCTGAACTCCCACAGTTCTGCAGGGCCTGCAAAAGTGACCTCCTCCACCAGGCATTTGCTTGAGGCCGACTGACTTGGAACATCTGCTGGTCCCCCCTCAGAAACCCTGCCGTGACTGAACAATTTGATCTCGCCAGCGTTGCTGGTATTCATGTTGTGTTGTAATTGTTACTGTTAGATTGTGGTGTTCTATTGAAAATTTTTATAGCTTGTTTATGCAGTGTTCCATGTAAATCAGCCAGAGCCGCAAAAAATGGGCGGTATAAAAATCCAAATAATAGTTTGAGCAGATGCGGCTTTACCCTTAGAGAGAGTTAGGATTAGGGACAAGGACGAGCCTTCAAAAGGTAAGTTCTCCACATAAGCATGCGTCTCTGGTAGGAGAGCTGTTGACTGTAGCAAGGCATATCTCCTCAGAATTATCAAGGAGGCTATAGTTCGCACTGAAGCATCAACTGCACATCGCTGTGTGATTTTTGTTTAGATAACACTGGCCAAAGACTTAATTTCAAGGACATGTAAAGGAGCATCTGGGGAAGGTCCCTTGCACAGATCCATTCGATACATTCCTGGGTTTTCTGAATTTGCACCTGTAATTTCCAGAGAAAGCACTTACCTGGGTATACCTTCATGCAGGATGGGGTGTAACTCAGACCCTGTAAATCCAATCCTCATCAAACTTGGGGGAAAGGTAGAGTCAGCTGGAAATCCCCTGTGAAATTGGTGTCTGTAGTGGGGGGGGGGCTGTTCTACCATGTTACAAATATCATGCACTGAACCAGTTTGTTTTGCAACTAAAAGTTGAAGACAGTTCCTGGTTTGAAAATTGGACAGACCATTTATTTTTAGTTCACTGTGGATATACACATTGCCACTTCTCCCAAGATTATGACTGAAACTATGGACCAAGCCCATTGCATTCAGGAATACAATGGGTGCTAGGTTAGGGGGATGGCCAGGTCAAGGCTAGGCGTGCTTTCCTGGGGCCAGGAACGACCCGAAGATTTGAACCCGCAGAGCATAAAGCTCTGCAGGGGGCATATGGTAACAGCCAGTTCCTCAGATATGTGGGTCCCATACTGTGAAGGGCCTTGAAGGTCAAAACCAGGACCTTGAACCGGATCCGGGCAGCAACCGGCAACCAATGCAGCTGCCTCAGCACAGGCTGAATATGGGACCCTCCATGGTGTTCCTGTGAGGGCCCCAGCAGATGCATTTTGTACCAGCAAAAATACGCCCACCACCCAATTGGGGACCAGCCTCAAGTGTGTGACCAGCCTGATGGGTGGGCCCAGCAACAAACTGCGAGAGCCCTAGTGTCGCCATGGAAGATACCAGGTCCTAGCTAAGTCCCGGGATGGCGTGTCTACATGAACACTGAAGCCCCCCAGGATTAAAAGCCTGGGGAATTGCAATGCCCAGGCAACCACCACCTCCAGCAGTCTTGGAAGGGCATCTGGCAGCGCATTGGGCAGATGATATACCAGCCAGATGGCCATGCTCTCGACCAAGTCCCAACCAATACCAACACACTCCTGTCAGAACCAAGTTTCAGCCATGATTTGATGTTGTTTTTTACCCTTTGTGACCTATGAATTGTTATTGCTTGCTTTTTTACTCAGTCTTTGCCATGATTTGGTACTGCTTATTTAACATCTGTGTATCCATCTTGGAATGCTCTTCTTTCACATGTATTGTCTCCTTTCGATTTCATGGCCTAGCTTGTAGAAGTTGTTACCATGCTGCAAGGTCAGCATTGCCGCCTGTTGTCTGGTCTGCTGACAGCGCCGCCCAGCAGGCGGTGGGAAGTCAGGGGCGCCAGCGGGAAAGCAAGTGGAGCAAGGGCTCAGGCGGTGGCGGTGATGTTCCTCGGCAAAATACTACCCCCCCTCCGGGCCTCAGTAAAATTGTCAAGCGTTGACAGGTCCCCGGTGATAAAAAGATTGGGGACCACTGCCATAAGGGACTCCAGGAAATAGGAAATTATGTGCAGTCTAACGTGCATGAGGAGGGTACATGCTAGAATACATAACAAGCTATAGCCACCATGATGTGCAGCTCAAAAAAAAAATCAGTATTTTTCAGATCTAGATATCAGGGAGCCAGAAAAACCAGGTTTATCAGGTTCCAAATACTTGTTTTGTACTCAGATTCTCCCCCCACCCCGACAGAATTGCAATATTATTCTGTTCCACTATTCCCTAAGGTAAATGTCTGTGGACAATTTGCTTTTTGACCAAATTGCATCAAATCTGCAGTGGAACTTCTGGTGCTTGTCCTTCAAATAACCTCCAAATTCCAAGAGAATTGGACCAAAAGGTCAAATTCTATGGGCCCCTGAAAGAGTTCCCTCAAGCCATCCTCCATTAAGGGGAAGAATGACATAGTTTCTCCTAGGCAAGGACTATGAGCAAGCAAAGCAGCCCTTGGTCCAAAGCCAACAAAACCAACAAGCCAAAGAATCAATGCTGAACCCGGGACTCGCAGGCAGAACCGATTTGACAGTATGGCAGAACAAATACATAACCTGATAATTCAAGCCAAAATGAACAGGAATGCTGCTGCAAGCTTGACAAATTTAAAATCAGAGAATCTGTGCCAATGTAAAAACATGAGAATCAAAGGCAATATCAAGCCCAAGAATCTACCATAAACCATAAATAAATCATCTTGTACAATGAATATAACACTGCAAGACTAACAAAACCAATTTAAAAGGACAGACTAAATGTAAAACCAGCATTGCAAACCAATACTGAATCTGGGAAGACACAGTCAGAAGAAAAAATCAACAACAACACAGTACTGGGAGCCTTCAAACACTGGTTCCGGTATGCATGGCTAAGTTAGAATATTTTCAGCATTTTTCAGAATCTATTTCCCTTTTACCTGAAAACCCCCATCTGATGACATGAATATATCCAAAAATTACCAATAAAGTCTTTTTCAAACATATATTCAGAGAGGATATATCTGAAAGCACATCCCTAATAACCATTCCCATATTCTCAGCCTCTGGCAGTCCCAAATATATGCGTGCAATGGCTATAATCTGCATCTCTTGCCACAGAAGACCCTTTCAACAAATGAATTTCCTCTTCTCTGATTAGTGCACTTTGGAACGAAATACACTGTTTGTTGGTTTTTGGTAACATCTAAACCTGTGGCTAGTTTTTGTGATTGCCACCGTAATCATTTTATTTATTTAAATAAGTGCATTTGATTGGGGCCAGTGAACTACAGAACATCATCAAGCTGGTCCCCTCCCACAAGAGCCAATAAGAGTTCTCTCCCCATAACTAAAGTAATATCTGCAAGTAAGCCAAGATCAGTGGTTATGGAATCCTAAACACTTTATATTTTTAGCTGTTAATTGTTTTAACTGCTTGTTTTAATTACTAATGTTTTAATTGTAAAACCTATATGTTGTAAACCACAGCAAGCCAGTATCTGGGGAGAGGGGGTGGTCATACAAGTCTAAATTAGCTAGCTAGCTAGACACAGAAAATAATTATATGATTGTAGATAGATAAATAAATAAATATGGCCAAAACCCTCTTTGTCCAGTATAGTTAAATTCCTGACCCTTTCACCAACAATCCTAAACTGGAACAGGTTGCTAGGCAACTGGTTTGTACTCCAGATACCTTTGAAAGCTAAAATTCATGGACAAAAGACAACAAAATATGTTGTTTTGGTGTGTGGGGGTGGGGTGTTGTGTGTGTTTTTAAAGAAAGCCAACTGCCAGTTCAATGTAAAAGTATGCATTTGAGAAGAGCATGGAGAGGGATACCCCGAAAAATCTATTTTAAAACATTAACAAATACTTGATCATATATGCATAATTGTAATTACATGTCTATGTTTCATTTCCTTGTAAGTGATACTGGGATGAGAAAAATAAATTTTGCTTCAGAAGTAAGCATTTAAATCTGCATATGTTTAGGCCCACGGTTAATAAGATAATAATCAACTATTTGTATACCGAAATTCTGCACTGGCCAGCTCACATAGAAGAATGTCTTTTGATTTTATTGTGAATTCCAGTCATCACTGGTTTCAGTGCATGCCATCTCTCCTGCTTGGATTACAGTTGGAAAGTATCATGATAACCTGAGTTACCACTGTATGACATGGACTCAAAAGAGACCAGTTTGCATGCATGACAGCAGTGGCTGTAAATCAGCTCTTGCTGATAGTGTGACCTTCTAACTGTGTTGAGGACAGCTCTCACAGCACGCAACCTGCCTGCTATGCAACTGAAGTGCAACATGACTCAAGCAGAACACAGTTCATGCAAATGCCAACCCACCTCTGAGTCATTTCACAGCTTCCTTGCATGGCGGGTGAATCAGAAGCTGTGCAATCCACTGTGCAGTTGAAAACACATGCCAGGGGGGCTATACAAATGCAAACCTGAGTAAAACCTCCTCCACCTCCATGCCAGCCTAGAGGACGCACGGAATTCATGACACACACTGTTCATGCAGATTACTGAGATGTTTGCCAATTGCCTTTCCGGAGCAAGAAAGATGGCACACGCAGGAAGTTGTCGGAGTGTGGTGACACCAACTTTAAACAAACATATTCAATATCATACTCATGGTTAAAGTAATACCTACCATTTAAATGTTTAATATTTTACCTTTCTAAGAGAAGCTTGATAGGACTTTGGGGGATCAGGAAACTGCTCTAGCATTACCTGCAGCATGGGAGGAGGAAATTACCTCTCACCAACCCTGGGATCTAGCTTATGCAAGAGGATGCTAGACAAGCATGAGCTGTAATTAATCAAGATTGATCCAAATGAATCTGTTTCCCCTGATGTTCAGAAGTATTATTGCAAAACACATACAATGTACAGACTTAGCTGAAATTTAAACCTACGCAACACTGGAATTTAGCAACTGACAGGGATGTCTTTGTTACTATATCATGTGTTTCTAACAGATTCTTTCAGCCTGACTACTGTCTTTTAAACGTATCATTGGAAAGCAAAGAGAACAGAGTTCCCTTTTAACATCAGGGACTTGTCAGACTGCATTACAAGCCTTCAGACACACCTTTCCAGTCCTATCAGAATGCAGCGGGAGCAAAGGAAAGCAGATGGCCTCAGAGTAAGCACAAGGCACAATTCATCTGAGGTGCCAAGAGCAGAACTGGAGGCAGGAAAAGGAAGCCACAACTCAACACCAAGGCTGAGGAATTTACACGACTTCTCTGTCGTGAAGGCTGTAACCCGTGCCTCAGCCAATTTTAACAAGAACTCATAAGCATAGACAATGCTGAAAGAGCTGCACTTGTTCACACCTCAATGAAAGGATTTTAGGCAGAAAGGGAACATTCAGGCCCATTTTCATCATTCACTACTCAGCAAGGGAACTGTTTCTTGCACGGATGGTGCTGCCACAAGTGAACGGAGTCCCAGGAGACGCAATGGCACAAGCAGGACTCCACATGCACTCACTTGTGGGACTGCCAGACTAAGCAACACTACATCCCCAAGTTCACCATGCAATGCAGAGTAACTTGAGGTTTTTTTTAAAAGATTAAAAAAAGAAAAAATTAAACAGCTTGTCAGAACAGTATGGGGCAGTGACAGGAGCCCCTCATCCACCCAAGCTGTGCTCCCCAGCATGGGCAGCATATTGGACAATTAAAAATCAAGTTTTAAATGGCACTATCCCCATAGTGGATTCGACATAGTATCATCCAGTTTGACCCCTTGTTCTGAGATTGCAAGGACGTCCAAAAACCAATGGGATAGATTCAACCAGATTTTCCACCGGTGAGAAAGGAAGGAATGGGACCAAGGAGCCTCTATGGAAAAAAAGTTATATGGCACAGGAACTGTAAAAAGGAGAATTGCCAGGCATCGAATAGAAAAGATTGTTGAAGCTACTAACCCAGTGTGCTCAGGTGTATGCTATCTGTCCTCACACAACCACCTCCACCTCCTGCATGAACAACAGCTATTACTTACAATAAGCACTGTTACTAAAAGAGGTCCTTGCTTTTTGCTTCAAAAAGTAATTTTCCCATTGTCTTTTTTTTCTTTTGAGAAATTAATGGTGTTTCAATGCCTGTTCATCTGTTGCACCCCTCTGTATTTGCTTGTACAAACGAGAGGAGTCTGAAGTCCTGAGCTCCCAAACACCAACTAGATAACTGAAATAAAGAAAGGATCGTAATTATGCTAAAATCTGCCTATGAAGGAAAAGCCGGAACATTTGACCTTTACTTTTATGTAGCTAAAAATACAGATGCACAAGGTACAATTCACCAACCATGGTGTACTCTGAAAAATACAAAGCACCCTTTCGGTTTCCAATAAGGCTAAATGAGGGAACAGAATATGAGCTTTTGAAAAGAGAAGCCTTTTCTGGCTCAAACCCAGTGAACTGTCAAGTCAACACAGACGACAAGTTCAAGGGGGGGATGGAAAATAATCCACTAAGAAGCTCAGCCTGAGAAGAAACTGTATTTCAATGGAATATCCAGTCTGGGATCTATTGTTGTTGTTATTTCATTTGATTGTATTATTTAACTTGGTAAATTATGAGCAGCAAATAAATACAAATGTAGCGAGCCAGTGTAGTCATTAAGAGTGTCACTCCAGTATCTGAGAGTAATGGGCTCTAAACTCCACTCATGCCATGGAAACTTTCTGGGTTATTTATTTATTTATTGCATGGCATGTGTGCAGTACAGCCAGGAGTTACAAGGATCACTTGTCTGCCAAGCAAACGATGTTCAGAGGTAGTTTGCCATTGCCTGACTCCACATCACGACCCTTAGTGTTCCTTGGAGGAACTCCATCCCAAATCTTGGAGGTCTCCTATCAAGCACTCACCAGGGTCAGCCCTGCTTAGCTTCCAAGATCTGATGGAATCAGGCTTGCCTTGGCTATCTAAGTTAGGACCAGCTTGCTGGGTGACCTTAAGCCAGTCATACACTTTTATCCTAACCTACCACAGGAGGTTATTGTAAAGATACACTGGAGAAGAATTATGTAAGCTGCTTTGGGTCTCCATTGGGGAGAAAGGTAGGGTAAAAATGAATTACAAAGACAAAGGAGGAGGGAGAGGGGGAGGAGGAGAGTTAGGCCCATTCCGCACAAGGATCAATGTGTTCAATTGTTTACACTAAGCAGTTCCAGAATTTAAAATAGTGGAATTCGGCATTATGCATACCTGCCTTTGTAGTTGACTTCAGTAGTGTTGCAATCGTTTCCCACAGGTTTCCTGTGGGAAATCGCTCGAAAGGAAGCGATTTCTTCTGTGCTTTGTCCCGCCCCTGGCCGTCACTCAAACGAACAGTCAATGGACGGCCGTTATCATGCTCCCGAAAAGCCCCTTTCCCTTTAAGACAGGTTAAAAAAAACACGTTGCAACGAATCTGCGTTGATTCATTGCAACGGAGAGACCCATCTAGCTGGCAGGTTGTGTTTGAGCTGGCAATTCATCATTGCCACGCTCCCCCGAGTGAAAAAAAAATCCCGCCTTCCTGTGCATGGACGTGGTTTTCGTCCGAAAATAAAGGGAACTTGCAAACGGGGCTGTGTTGTGCTTGGTGACTTAAAGCAGCTCTGTGGAGGGACTGCAGCCGGAGAAGCCTCGCTGGGTGAATGAAAGCTCGCCGGTTCGTTGCTCTCTGCTCACTCTGAGAAAAAAAAATGGCGATCACTTCGCCGGAAGTTCAGAGGAGAGAGCCATGGGGAGGGACTTTGCTGAAACCGCAACAATGGGAACTCACAGGTCTTTTTCGGAACTGTTGCAGATTGCTTGCAAGAGTGTAGCGCTTTTCGGAGGGTGAATCCACTTTTTGGGATTTCCCTTTAAGCGCTACAACGAAGTGCTTTTTGCTGATCGTTTTCAGGAGTGTGGCAGATTGTGTGCGACGTCGTGCATAACTGCAAATTAGTAGCAATTACAATTTGCCACACTCCTACTACATTAAACCTGTGCGGAATGGACCTTCGTTCTTATATGCAACTTTTCTCCACCTTAAGGAGGCTCAAAGCAACTTACAGTCGCCTTCCCTTTCCTCTCCCCACAACAGACACCCTGTGAGTTGGGGGGGGGGGGGGCTGTGATCACTGCTCGGTCAGAACAGCTTTATCAGCGCTGTGGCGAGCCCAAGATCACCCAGCTGGCTGCATGTGGGGGAGTGCAGAATCGAACCCGGCATGCCAGATTCGAATGCCAATCTAATAACCACTGCACCAAGCTGGCTCAACATTACAGTTCTTAAGAACCCAACCCAACAAAAATACAATAGAGGAAGGCAATTATTACCATTTATTTATTTATTTCTTACTATTATATATACTACCTTACAGCTCAGGACGGTTTACAATGAAGATTCGTAATAACAGTACAGAGAATACATCATGATTACGAACTTATAACATTTCTAACACTAGAGGCACTTGTATGAATTTATAACACTCTAGCACTTCTAACCACGCTTGGGTTTATGCCAGCCTAGTTAGTATTCTAAATAACAGAAAAGCACAGCAGAAATGGGGAGTGAGAGAAAGCTAACAGAGCAAGAGCCATTACTAAGTCCATGGTGGTTGGCACCCATCTGTGTGGGGACATCACCAGATGTAGCAATTACAATGGGATCCACAGCCAGTCTTGGCTCCTTAAAGAACAGAACGCACACTTGTCATGCCCCTTAAATTGTTCAATGCGATCCTAAACCGAGTGGACTTCACTGGACTTAGAAAAGTGCAACTATGCTATTAATCTGACATGTACACACAAATATAAATGTTGCAAAAGGACACAAGAATAAGAACCAATAAACATTCCTTGTTCTTTCTGTCCCATGTTCTCTCTACATCTCTAAGGAATTGGACATCATAATTAAATATTCCTCACTGAAACCAGTGCTACAGAGCTTTTAAAAAAGTGATAGAGAAAACTGGCAAGCAAAGAAGACAGGAAGGCATTAAATTGCAAGCAGTGTGTTACTTCTGTATAAAACCATGCTGCTCGGCTGTGAAGCAGATGATAGAGATAAAAAACATTATATGAATTACATCCCACAAAAAATAAAAAGAGCTCTACAGTACCATGTTGCCAATGGTAAATGTTTAACTGCACATAGGGATACATGTCATATTTCTTGAAAATAATCACTGGCACACCACCAGTCTACAACAGGACCACCAATTCTGATTCCAGATAATTATTATTACACTTACTGCATGTATACAGCGCAGACAGGAATGTTTGGCAGCCAGGTAAGAGACTTTCAGAGGTAGTGTGCCACTACCTATCTCCACATCATAACCCTAGTTTTCCATGGAAACCTCCCATCCAAATACTAACCAAGGCTGATCCTGCTTTGGTTCTGAGATCTGAAGAGATCAAGAATGCCCGGGCTAACCAAGTCAAAGCTTCTCAAACCAGAATCCTGTTTTAAAAACCTGCAAGAGATCAGTAAAGAGAAAAAAGGTTTACATTAATCCAGTTATGCACTTCAGACTGTTCCTTAGAGCTGTCAGATTCTTAGTCTGATGTGGAACCTCTGATTTAGTTTATAAACCAACATGCTCCATAATCAGCCTGTCTTTCCTCTTATCCGCAAACAATGAGAACATTTCACAGAGAATTCTTTGAGTCACTCTTTTCATCAGGTACCCAATTTGTTCAGAGTGAAGAAAGTAACAACTGGATTTTTTCTTAAAGACAGAAGTATTGTGTCATGTTCTAGGAACAGGCAACTCAGCCCCATCAGAGGTTACCTGAGAGTAAATCCCATAGTACTGGCGCTGTAAATCTACAAACCTAAGCATGCCTAACACAGCAAGTCTCACTGCAGCAATGGACTTAAACTTCAAGAAAAATGTGTTGTAGAATAGGGCTAGAAGAGGAAGTACAAATGGCCAATACTTGCTTCATGTCACAGCTCCATGCTCAGAGCTTGAGGCTCTGAGACCATAGCTTTACCCATAACATTTAAAATTCTGTACTTTCCCCTCCTAAGCAACTCAGTAGAAATACAGCAGAATGGAGGACTATAGAAACACCTCCCCATGGGTCACATGATATCTTTTAAATGCTTAATGCATGGCTGAGAACTGTTGGGATCTACTCCATGTTATGAAGCAGATATATGATAGTAGTTAAGAATAAGCATCTATTCTTAACCAGGCTGTTGGGTGTAACTACAGCCAGACTTCAGACATGGTAGGGTGGGAAAAGCAAGATAAGAGAGCCTGTTTAATTCAAAATGTCATTTCATGGTAAGAGCCACAAAATGGTTATTTTATTTCCGGTTATTTTATCGCTGCTAATGGGCTAAATAAAAAGTTACATTTCATTTAAAGTAGAGTCAGGCCAAGATGCAAAATACATTTTATTACCGCCCCAGTTCAAATCAGTGGTTGAACTTGGCCTGAATTCAGTGCAAGCAGAAATTTAACACAAATTAAATGAAACAACACATTGCTGTTTAATAAACACATAGAGAAGGAGAACAGGGAAGAGTCTGTTTTGTTTTACAGGCATCTATTTTCCCCACATACATACTCATGACCTTCAATTTTCATCTGCCTTTCAGAGTTAAGTGGGGAGGGGGTATACTCCTGAGGCAACAAGCTAAACTACTGCATTAGACTTTCAGGCTCCAGTAGCAACAAGGTTATCACATTGAAAAACAAAAGGGAAAATAAGCCATCTGAATACACAACTGATTTAAGAGCCTTGGGTCAAAATCCAACATATTATCATTATGAATAGGAATCTTTTCCCCTAAATTATGACAACCAGAATGCAGGTAAATCCTCTTTATTTGCACTGTTTAAAACATGGGGGGGCAGGGAAAATACGGAAGCCATTTATTTTGAGGGATCTTTGCCAGTTGAATAGAATATACTTTCCCTGTGAGGTAAAGTTGCAGAATCTAACTAAATGCATATCCAGTCCAAGGATTTTTACAGCCAAAAGGTGATTACAGCATCTCAACTAACTCAAGGCACAGCTGACTTCAAGAGATCCTCCATCAGGCTGCAAAGTCAGTGAAGTGAACTAGTTTTACTCTTCATATGATGAAGTATAAAATATTTCAGGAAGACACCTCTGCAAATGAAGTTCTCAAAGGGTGCATTTCTGGTAGCTTTGTCTCTTGAAAAGTATTAGCACCAATCGTACCGATGGGTACAGTGTGTAGAATTAAAGAAATAAAGTTGTTCGCATAATGAAGAGCATTTGCTCTACAGAAGAAACAACATATTCCCACTGTAAACATATTACTTATTTCAACCATTTAATTCTTACTCCCTTTTTTGAACTTGGACTTAGTGCTGAAAAATACATTTTCATCAAGCCAAGGAAAGGGCTAGAAATGAGCAGGCTGATAATAGCATAAACCATAGAATTTGGGTTTCTGGTTTGGAATATAGTATTAGAATATAACCTAAGAGGGTGAACATTCAGGCCCATTCCGCACAAGGATCAATGTGGCAAATTGCTTAAGGAAAGAAAATACGGAATTTAAAATAGTGGAATTCGGCGTAACGCATACCTGCCTTTGTAGTTGAATCCAGTTGCGTTTCAATCGTTTCCCACAGGTTTCCGGTCTCGGGAAAATTGCTAGAAAGGAAGCGATTTTTTCCATGCTTTGTCCTGCCCCTGGCCGTCAATCAAACAAGCAGCCAATGGGCGGTTGTTACCATGCTCCGGAAAAGCCCCTTTCCCTTTAAGAACACTTTTTTAAAAAAAAGAAAAACACACATTGCAACGAATATGCCTTGATTCCTTGCTTCCTCCTAACATAGAGACCCATCTAGCTGGCAGCTGGCATGTGAGCTGCTGTTTCATCGTTGCCATGCTCCCCCGAGTGAAAAAAAAATCCCCCCCCCGTGCATGGGCGCAATTTTCGGCCAAAAATAAAGGGAACTTGCAAACGGGGCTGTGTTGTGCTTGGTGACTTGAGGGGAGCTTTAAAGCAGCTCTTTGGAGGGACTGCAGCTGGAGAAGCCTTGCTGGGTGAATGAAGGCTCGCCGGCTCGTTGCTCTCCACTCACTCCGAGAAAAAAAAAATGGCGATCACTTCGCCGGAAGTTCAGAGGAGAGAGCCAGGGGGAGGGACTTTGCTGAAACCGCAGCAACGGTAATGCACAGAACTTTTTCGAAACTGTTGCAGATTGTTTGCAAGAGTGTAGCGCTTTCCAGAGGGTGAATCCACTTTTTGGGATTTCCCTGGAAGCACTACAACGAAGCGCTTTTAGCGGGACTGTTTCAGGAGTGTGGCAGATTGTGTACGACGTCATGCATAACTGCATATTAGTAGTGATTACAATTTGCCACACTCCTGCTACATTAAACTTGTGCGGAATGGACCTCAGTTAAAAATTCAAACACAAAAGACGTTTATATCTTTTCTCCCATAGTTACCTATGGTGGGATCCTCTTACTTCTCATACCTTAAAGATCTTTTGACAAGGACTAAAGTCCTTCCATTTGGACAAATTTCCAGTACCATAATCAGCTGCACACCATTTAGAATCACAGATCTGGAAAGGATCTCAGGGTCATCTAGTCCAACTCCATACAGAATGCAGGAAGCTTTCCTTGAAAGAACAAACAGGTCCAGACACCTCCACTTATAGTAAATGGAGATGAAGTGATGTAAAAGGTCACCTGTAGTAGATATGAATCATAGAGTTGGAAGGGGCCATACAGGCCATCTAGTCCAACCCCCTGCTCAACACAGGATTAGCCCTAAGCATCCTAAAGCATCCAAGAAAAGTGTGTATCCAACCTTTGCTTGAAGACTGCCAGTGAGGGGGAGCTCACCACCTCCTTAGGCAGCCTATTCCACTGCTGAACTACTCTGACTGTGAACATTTTTTTTCCTGATATCCAGCCTATATCGTTGTATGCATGACATGCCTAGGCTAAAATGGCACAGTGATCCTGCTATGGCCTTTACCTAGCAGCTGTATTCTTCCCTATTTTTTCAGTAATCTATTTTTACTATGCTTTTAATTAAAGTGTTGCCCACCGTTAGTCTCGGGGAGCAGGGGAGCAGACATTTAAAACTGTCAAGAAAAGGCAGGAAGTACCAAAGTCTCTTAAAGTAACAAAGATTAATTTGTACTAATTTTACCATCAGAAGTCCACTGAAGTCAGTTTTTCTTTTCCAGCTTAAAGAAGAAGAAAGGGCTTACCCTGTCAGGAAATTCTAGTGAAGGAGAGCATATCTACAGTGGAAAGCATCTGGGTGAAAATAAGCGAGGGGAAAACAAACAGTGTGGTGGTTGGTGTCTGCTACCGACCGCCTGACCAACGAGAGGATGTGGATGCTGCACTTTGTGAGCAGCTTGAGAAAATATCCAAACGGCAGGACCGTGTCATCATGGGTGACTTCAATTTCCCAGATGTGTGCTGGGAAACAAACTCTGCGAAGCGTCCTCAGTCATGCAAGTTTCTGACCTGCCTGGCTGACAATTTCATTTATCAAATGGTAGATGAACCCACAAGAGGTTCAGCCATACTGGACTTAATACTGACCAACAGGCAAGAGTTGGTGGATGAGGTGAAGGAGGTGGGGACCCTAGGGGGAAGTGACCATGTCCTCATAGAATTCCTTTTGAGATGGGGAGCCAAGGAAGCTTGTAGCCAGACGCGGATGTTGGATTTTCGTAGGGCAAACTTTAATAAACTCAGAGTCATGATGAGTGTCATACCATGGACGAGAATGCTGGAAGGGAAGGGAGCATGTGAAGGGTGGGCGCTACTCAAACAAGAGCTATTGCATGCTCAATCAATGACTATTCCAGAAATACGAAAACACTGCAGGAGCTCTAAGAAGCCTATTTGGATGAACAGAGAACTTCAAGAGGAACTAAGAAAGAAAAGGAAAATGTTCAGGAAATGGAGGGAAGGACAGAGCTCTAAAGAAGAGTACCTACAGGTTACTAGGCACTGTAGATCAATCATCAGAAAGGCCAAAGCTGAGAGTGAGCTAAGATTAGCCAGGGAAGCCCACTGTAACAAGAAAAGATTTTTCAGTTACGTGAGGAGCAAACGTAAAGTAAAGGAGGCAATAGGCCCGCTGTTGGGTGCGGATGGACAAACTCTAACGAAAGATGCAGAGAAAGCAGAAAGGCTTAGTGCCTATTTTACATCTGTTTTTTCCCACAGGTCAAAGTGTTTAGGCACATCTAGAGATGGCTGTAGCCAAAGGACAGTGTCTGGGTGGCAGGTTAACATGGATAGAGAGGTTGTCAAGAGGCATTTAGCTGCACTGGATGAGTTCAAATCCCCTGGTCCAGATGAAATGCACCCGAGAGTACTCAAAGAACTTTCCAGAGAACTTGCACAGCCCTTGTCCATCATCTTCGGAACCTCTTTAAGGACTGGAGATGTCCCGGAGGACTGGAAAAGAGCAAACGTTATTCCGATCTTCAAAAAAGGGAGGAAGGATGACCCGGGAAACTACAGACCAGTGAGTCTGACCTCTGTTGTGGGTAAGATAATGGAGCAGATATTAAAGGGAGCGATCTGCAAACATCTGGAGGACAATTTGGTGATCCAAGGAAGTCAGCATGGATTTGTCTCCAACAGGTCCTGCCAGACCAACCTAGTTTCCTTTTTTGACCAAGTAACAGGTTTGCTGGATCGGGGAAATTTGGTTGATGTCATTTACTTGGATTTTAGTAAAGCTTTTGACAAGGTTCCCCATGATGTTCTGATGGATAAGTTGAAGGACTGCAATCTGGATTTTCAGATCGTTAGGTGGATAGGGAATTGGTTAGAGAACCGCACTCAAAGAGTTGTTGTCAATGGTGTTTCATCAGACTGGAGAGAGGTGAGTAGCGGGGTACCTCAGGGTTCGGTGCTCGGCCCGGTACTTTTTAACATATTTATTAATGATCTAGATGAGGGGGTGGAGGGACTACTCATCAAGTTTGCAGATGACACCAAATTGGGAGGACTGGCAAATACTCCGGAAGATAGAGACAGAGTTCAACGAGATCTGAACACAATGGAAAAATGGGCAAATGAGAACAAGATGCAATTTAATAAAGATAAGTGTAAAGTTCTGCATCTGGGTCAGAAAAATGAAAAGCATGCCTACTGGATGGGGGATACGCTTCTAGGTAGCACTGTGTGTGAACGAGACCTTGGGGTACTTGTGGATTGTAAACTAAACATGAGCAGGCAGTGTGATGCAGCGGTAAAAAAGGCAAATGCCATTTTGGGCTGTATCAACAGAGGCATCACATCAAAATCACAAGATGTCATAGTCCCATTGTATACGGCACTGGTCAGACCACACTTGGAGTACTGTGTGCAGTTCTGGAGGCCTCACTTCAAGAAGGACATCGATAAAATTGAAAGGGTACAGAGGAGAGCGACGAAGATGATCTGGGGCCAAGGGACCAAGCCCTATGAAGATAGGTTGAGGGACTTGGGAATGTTCAGCCTGGAGAAAAGGAGGTTGAGAGGGGACATGATAGCCCTCTTTAAGTATTTGAAAGGTTGTCACTTGGAGGAGGGCAGGATGCTGTTTCTGCTGGCTGCAGAGGAAAGGACACGCAGTAATGGGTTTAAACTTCAAGTACAACGATAAAGGCTAGATATCAGGAAAAAGTTTTTCACAGTCAGAGTAGTTCAGCAGTGGAATAGGCTGCCTAAGGAGGTGGTGAGCGCCCCCTCACTGGAAATCTTCAAGCAAAGGTTGGATACACACTTTTCTTGGATGCTTTAGGATGCTTAGGGCTAATCCTGCGTTGAGCAGGGGGTTGGACTAGATGGCCTGTATGGCCCCTTCCAACTCTATGATTCTATGATTCTAAGATAGCATTCATTCATATACTAGAAAATTCTCAGTTCATCTTATTTGACTTTAGGTTCACCAGAAAACTATTTTTGACTGTTACATATTATTTTCAGACTTTTCCCTTGCCATTCTTGTCACTGGATTCATTTTTGAACTAGAAGAAATGTGTTTTTTGTGACTCTGCTAAATACACAGAAAACTATAAAGAGCAGGTGCAAGAACAACCATTCTGTAATACAATCAATCCTGTACCAATCAGTCATGAACATGATGCAGCAACACTGAATGCAACCATTTAGCAACCACAGATACCTTCTTGCACAAGATGGTACCTTCTACCGAGCTCAGCAGTTGGAAGTCAGAAGGGCTAACTGTTTCCATGGAAGCTATATGTTCCTCCAATTTCACACAGGTTGGGATTAACAAAACCAAATTATCCTTTACCACATCCTGTCAAGGGTTGGGTAGACAGACATTTCTAGTCACTACAGAGATTTACCAGCTAAGGAGCTCAGAAATAATTACTTCTCCATTTCTGTAATGTGTGATGGAGGAAAAGAAAATCCTAGTGCTTCCTGCAAACAAAAGGATCTTTAACAGATAAAACAGGATATATCCCCCTGAAAGAAGAAACAGGTCCAGATATCACCAGTTATAGACAGATCTTTGGGCTCCTTTAACAATTCTTCCCATAATTTCAATAGTGGCTTTAATATAACCACAGAAATTGAAGATTTGCAGCATTTTGATGATTTAAGTAGTTCTGCTACCCTTGCCATTACTAAGGCAATGCTTGCTGCTGTACACTGTGTGGGAAGAAAATAAAGCTAGTGCCACCAAATGTAAATACTAAAAAAATGGATAATGCAGGGTGACTAATCCTTGCTAAGTAAAGGTCTTCCATGAACACCCTGAACATCAAGAAAGAGTAAAATATATGGGAATGTTAAAAATGTGGGATGTTAATGGAGGATGCAGCCATATTAGGTTTCCTGGCCAGACAACAGTGGCATCTCTTTTATGAACACTTGCAGATTAAAACTCCAGCCCTTCCATACATCTTCACACATCTTCTCTTCCCTTACTTACATACAGCATATTTAAGAGGCTAGGGAAAGGCCTATTTTAAGCACATACAAGAGGAACCAGCCATTTAGTCCATAAATATATAAATAACCAAGACCCCTACCAAGCTTGTACAGGCAAGTAAAGCAGAGACTGCTTCACAGTAATTAAAGCCAGCTGAGTGGACAAGTCATAGCAGCAGCCTTTTAAGTTCAGAAACTGAGTGATGAAACATGCTAGAAGTTGGGGTTCAAACTGGAAGCATAACTAGCATGCCCCTGTACAAAACAAAAGAACAAAACAAAGTCATTTGCAAATTCAAGCAAATTCAAATTTCAATCAAATTCAAATAAAAACTCCACAATGTACATATTTAATGTCTCCTAATCATTAATACAGCCTCAGAGGTATAGCCTGTGTTGAAGAAACCATCCCTGGATCTGCAGGAGCCCACCAACTACCACCCTGTCTCGCGCCTAGCATTTCTAGGGAGGGTGGTGGAAAGAGCAGCCACGGATCAACTGACAACATTCCTGGAGGAAACTTCTGTCTTAATTGGGCTTCCAGCCCGGCTATGGCATTGAAACAGCACTGGTTGCCCTGATGGATGACCTCCGCTGCAAGATGGATCAAGGCGGGTCAGAGTTACTAATACTACTTGACAAGTCAGTAGCATTTGACGCAGGAGATCATGAGCTACTAGCCCGCCAACTTGACAGCGCAAGGATACAAGGGAC
Source organism: Paroedura picta (assembly GCF_049243985.1). Lineage (NCBI taxonomy): Eukaryota > Metazoa > Chordata > Lepidosauria > Squamata > Gekkonidae > Paroedura > Paroedura picta. The sequence goes on from NC_135374.1 coordinate 57,222,686, forward strand.
AGCCCTTCAATGGCTGATCTCTTTTCTTGGTGTGCTGCAAGGAGCAGTCTCTCCCCAATCCTATTCAATATCTTTATGTGCCTTCTCACCCAGCTTTTTTCGGTTCGGACTGGGATGTCATCAATATACCAGTGACATTCAGCTTTTCCTCACGATGGACGGCCACCGTGACTCACCCCCAGACTCATTAGCAAGATGTCTGGAAGCCGTAACAGGCTGGCTCAAGCAGAGCCATCTGAGGCTTAATCCTTCAAAGATGGAGGTCCTGTGGTTTGGTAGGAAAGGCCCAGGTGAGGAAGCCCTACTTGGATGAGGTACAACTATCAGTTGCACACTCGGCCAGGAACCTGGGCATAATCTTTGACACCTCACTCCTCATGGAGGAACAGGCCTCAAGAGTAGCTTGGCTAGCATTCTTCCACCTGTGTCAGACTACTAGCACCCTACCTGGCACCAGAACACCAAGCCACAGTGATCCAGGTGACGGTCAACTCTAGGCTGGATTTCTGCAACCTACTCTATGTGGGCCTACCCTTATCCCTGACGTGGAAACTCCAACTTGGCCAGAATGTAGCCACGGTTCTTACAGGGACACCTTGAAGGGCCCACATCCAGTCCACAGTCCAACAACTGCCCTGGCTACCAGTTGATTACTAGTTCAGGCTTAAGGTTCTGGTAATCACCTTCAAGACCATATGTGGTCTGAGGAGTCGACTGAAGATGGCGCCATAAAAGCTGGACTTCTGTTCAGCTCTTAAGCCATGCCGAGGGTCAGGAGCTTCTGCACCTGGCTGACCTGAGCAGATACGCAAATCTGCTCGCCAGTCACCCCAGGAACCGGGAACGGCATCCTGAGGGTCCTACAGATCCGTGGGGAGGTAGGGGGACCGAGCTCCCCGGATCAACAGCGGCCTGTGCTCAAGGTCACGATGGCGCCCTTGTCGCAAACAATTTTACAAGCTTGAAACGACCAGCTGACCTTACATTCTTCCCAGACCATCTTTTACCAGATTGACAGGAGCGCTGACAGAAGCTGAAGTCTGCAACAGTAAGGATTGAAAGCTTTCTGGCTTTTCCCTTTCTTTTCCCACAAGCTCTTCCCCCCCCCCCTCCTCAACCAATTTACAAGTGAATTCCCTCTTTCGTCGAGTGAGAGACTCCCAGCTAATTATACTCACTAACCAAACAAAGAGATAGCTTTGAAGTTTTGTTGGAAAAAGTTCAGTGGGGGTAGCTGACTTGATACGGAGATCGACAAACTGATAACTTGGGATCGCCCGTGCTCCCACGAGAACACACGAGACTTTCTGTTTATAATTTGTGACTGCCTGGAACTATGGAGAAATTAACTAAGGCACAGCTTTTCCATTTGTTATGCGAAGGGAACTCAAAGATACTGAAAGCAGTCAATAAGCTGGAAAAGGAAATCCGTGGGATTAAGGGGGAGCTTTTGGACGGAGCCGACGGTCTGGAGAGAGCAGCTGATATAGCTCAGCCAATAATAAATCAAACGAAAATTCAATGTTTGGAAGTTAATCAACAGGATGGGGAGAGAGCTAGGGATGTAAAAACCCAAAGTACCTTTGAAGAACCTGGGAAAACAGATTCAAGGAAGGAAAGCACCAAAAACCTGGAAGTCTATTCAGAGCAGGAAGTGATTTGGATCAGCAAAATAAAAAGCGTCTATTCAAAAGTGACAGCAACCAGGAAGTTATCAGGAGATATTCCTGCGCGACCAGAGGAAGAGATCCAGATTGATAAAGTATACAGAGCCTACTCAAAGGCAACTGCAAGCAAGAATCAAGTAAGAGACTTCTTTGGCCCTGACAGAAGGACAATCAGAAACACTCTACTATGGAAAAAAACACAATTTCATTTTCTGCGACCACCTGAAGGATGAGTTGAACAATGGAGTATTCTCCTGGCTTCCGGTGGGAAAGACAGCAGCAGTAACATTTAGGACAGGACCAATATATGAAGGGAACTGACTTTATATCATCTAAGACAATAATAGAATATATCCTTATAATAGATTATACTCTCATATGTATCAACAACTACTCTGCTAAGAAAGATGGTAATAACTCCTAGATCAGGATCAATATGTGATGGGAATTGAATATGTATGTTAATATGTATGCTAAAAGAGGATGACAAGCCATACTTCATAGGTATTAACAAGACGGCAGTAGTAACTCTTAGGTCAGGGCCAATTTATGAAGGGGATTGACCTTATATCATTTAAGATAATAACAGAATATATTCTTATAACAGATCATATTCTCATATGTATTAACAATCACTTGGCTAAGAAAAATGGTAAAAATTTCTAGATTAGGAATAATATGTGATGGGAACTGAATATGTATGTTAAAAGAGATGGCAAACCATATCAGCTGGTCGCTTTTTTTTTCTCAACTTTTCTGTAAATGCTTTATATAATAATAAATAATAAAATTATAAGACCATATGTGGTCTGGGCCCTGAGTACCTGAGAAACCGCCTCTCTATCTATGCCTCCCAGAGAGCACAATACTCCACTAACATCAACAAGCTGGTAATCCCTGGCACCAGGGAAGCTCGTCTGACTTCAATCAGAGCCAGGGGATTCTCTGTTCTGGCTCCCACCTGTAGGAATGAACTTTCAAATGACACTAGGACACTGCCCAAGATAAAACAATCCCACCGGGCCTGGAAAATGGAGCTCTTCCACCAGGCTTTCTGTTGAGACAAGTGAACCAACAACCAACCAGAGCCCAGAGGCCCCTCCCACCATCAACTGCACCCACAGAAGAACAGTGCAGTAAAAATATAATGTTCCATTGTTGGGTGTTAAATTGTAAACTATTCTTATTTTGGTACAAATTCCTATTGTTAAAAATGTCATATATTCAGATCAGGATGTTTATTATATTGTACTGTATTACAAAAGTTTCAGTGTAAACTGCCTTGAGCCACAAGGGAGGGCGGTATATAAATATAATAAAACTAGGGAAATAGCCTGTTGCATCCAGGAATGGAACGGGCACTAGCGGAGGACCCTGACAGAGGACCGGGCTACAGCCCTACCTGGAGTCATGGCTGGAGGCTTGGGCTAGGCAGGCGGAGGCGAGCTGGCGCAGTCCTCTAGCCCTAGTTGTTAGAGTCATAGATAAAGCAGATTAACCATCACCTCTTTTCAATCATATCAGATTAAAGGAAATTTACTAGTTTAGAATGAAACATACAATCCCCCAGTAAAGCTCATAGAATGAATGAAAGCATTTTATAGGTGTCAGAGTTTAAGTGGCAACCTCACTCTACCTTCGGCCCATAGACGCTCAGTAGTGTGGTTTCAACAGTGTCTGCTTTGTAAACCAAACAGGCGATATTATAGTTTAATATACAGGTGGAAACTAAAATACAACAGTTCCTTGTCATTTCAGAGTATCTTTATTTATATTAATGTACATATAACTTCCAAGAAACCCATCTACCACACAAGCCAACTGTTATATTTTTCTCCTACACAGAACTTCCTTCACCTAAAAAGGATATTTTAGACATTTCCTGTTTCCTAAACTGGATGGCAACATAAAATGTTTCCAGATCTGTAAAACGCACTTAATGAAAAGATTTTTTAATGACACTTTTGCAAGAGACCAGAACTTTGTTCAATGAAATAGTTAAGAGAAACGAGGTCTAAAACCTGAATATACACAACTTAGTGTCGGGGGATTCAAGTAGTTTCAATACCAGGACAAGAGAATGCTGAGTTAATTATTTCTGAAGTGACTTCTCAACATAACCATAATAAGTAAGGAATATTCAAAGAAATAATTAAGATAGTGTTCAAATGATGCAGACTTCAGGAGTGTTACAATTCCATGTGATGTCTGCTATTTGGGGAGGGAGATAATTGCAATATTCTACTTCTATACTGACTAGCTTACAAAATAGTGATCTAAGATAAAAGCTTAGGCACCTGCAAAAAAAGAAATCTTGTATAAGCATCATATTACAGACATTACCACCACAACTGCCATTAAAATAAATATTTTTACAACACACTTCAGAATCCACCACTTCATAACTGTTGGGTAACTCAAGTTATTCATAGATTCCCGTTCTTACTGGTTGCAATGTACACACACACAGGAACCCAAGAACTGTATTTGATGGCTTTGTATTTAAAAAACTGTATTCGTATATACATCACAAATCAAAAACAATTACTATACAAACAACCTGCCACTATCAGCTCCTTGTGCTAAAAATAATGATCACCTAGCAATATACTTTGATAAATTACTTTACAAATGTATATAGATCAGATATACATCCAAATACTTTGAAAGAACAAGGGAATATATAATAGAGAAAGAAAAGGGGCGAATGTGGTGGTGAAATAATATAATAAGGAAAAAAGGTTAAACAGCTGTCTGGGAATATACATACACCATTAAGATCTCTCTTCTTGATGACAAGAGCCTCTTGTGGCGCAGGGTGGTAAGGCAGCAGAAATGCTGTCTGAAGCTGTCTGCCCGTGAGGCTGGGAGTTCAATCCCAGCAGCCGGCTCAAGGTTGACTCAGGCTTCCATCCTTCCGAGATCTGCAAAATGAGTACCCAGCTTGCTGGGGGGTAAACGGTAATGACTGGGGAAGGCACTAGCAAACCACCCCGTATTGAGTCTGCCATGAAAACGCTAGAGGGCGTCACCTCAAGGGTCAGACATGACTCGGTGCTTGCACAGGGGATACCTTTACCTTAACCTTTTTCTTGATGACAATGTAGAAACAAGAAAGTTTGAAAAGACCGGATCTGCTACTATTGGCTTCTTCACCAAAAAGTTTTGATATACCGTATAAGACGACTGGGAGTATAAGACGACCCCCCCAACATTTCCACTCAAAATATAGAGTTTGTTACATTACATTACAGTACTATGGGCCACTATGGGCAGCTATGTCTATCCCAACTGAAGTGCACCCGGCGTAAAGGACAACCCCCCCCCACTTTGAGGCATGTTTTTCAGGGGGGGGAAGTAGTCTTATACGCCAGCAAATTCTTTCTTCAATAATCTCTAGTGAGTTTAAGCCAGGGGTAGTCAAAGTGCGGCCCTCCAGATGTCTATGGACTACAAATGCTGGCAGGGGCTTATGGGAATTGTAGTCCATGGACATCTGGAGGGCTGCAGTTTGACTACCCCTGGTTTAAGCTATAATTTACTGACCAGAGCAATTTTAGATTCAGTCACTAAAACAGTCCTATTATTCCCACTACCAATGATATTATTTTTGCTGATGCAGTATCTCAAGGCAGTACAGCCAGGTTGGTGTAATGATTAGGAGCGTAGACTTTTAATCTGGCGAGCTGCGTTTAATTCTGCGCTTCCCCACATGTTGCCAGCTGCGTGACCTTGGGCTAATCAAGTTGTTCTGATCAAGCAGTAATATCAGGGCTCTCTCAGCCTCACCTACCTCACAGGGTGTCTGTTGTGGGGAAAGGAAAGGGAAAGTGACTGTAAGCTGCTTTGAGACTCCTTCTGGTAGAGAAAAGCGGCATATAAGAATCAACTCTTCTTCAAATGTGGAAACCTTTTCAGTGGACTAGAATATAAACAATTATAGCATGTTTGAGAACCAGTTTTAGAGTACTTCCCAAGATAGACATGGGCTTTGATTAGTCTTATCTCCAGATGACTCTTGCTTTTGAGACACAATACATGCTCATTCAAAATGCAATTAAATATGAACTTGGTTAGCAATTGCAATGCTAACCAAGTTTAGCTAAAAACATTATTCTCAGGACATGTTTTTATATTATTTCTAGAGGCAAAGCTCGTTACACACAGGAACACAACAAGCACTAGGAAGCAACCCTGCATTGTGTCCTTCCTGGGTGCTGGCCCTCTTCCCCCTGCTCCTTGCTCCAACTTGAAATCCAGTATGATGAAGTGGTTAAAGAGAAGCAAACTCAAATCTCAGGGGCCAGATATGATCCCCCATTCCTCCTCCATATGCAAGAAACTGGGTTGCCAAACCCAAGGAAGAGCCTGGAGAATTTCAGGAATAACTGACCTCCAGGCACCAGTTCCTTTGGAGAAAACACCTGGAAGGAAGGAAAGAAAAAGAAAGGGAGGGTGATGGTGGAAGGAACACTCTCCTGTGCCACCCCCAACAAGGCAGGCATGCAAAAGAGCGCTTAGAGGCTGCCTTGGACCCTAAGGGGCAGCGGGAAGCATATTCTCCATGTTCTGTGCCCCCCTTATTTATTATTTATTATTAGCAAGTAATGTATATTGGGTGATCTTAGTGGATTGCCAACTGCCTGGAGAGGGGAGGGGAGAAATCCGTTTAATAGAGGGCATAATTATTATTTATCAAGATGCAGCTGCCCATTCCCATGAATTAAGCCTCTATTAAAGGAACAAAGTGTTTTTCCCCTCCAGGCCTATTGGCAACCTTACACAACATATTTTTTTCTTAGACTGTTGCCCCACGTTTATAATGACCTATATTCAAGGCTTGGATGGATTTGGAGCCAAATATCTTGGAGCCAGAAAAGTATGAAATAGCACTGTACCATGGCCTCAAACATATACCAACATGTGACAGAAAGTCCCGCCCCCGCCCCCAAAAAACTTCAGAAAAGAGAATGTTTGCTTGTTGTCATGTTCCTCAGATAAATTAATCACAAAAGCAAAGAGCACCAAAGCTCACAAGAACTCTTCCCTCTAAAAGCCAACAAATACAATTGTGATTAATTAATATTAAACAAAACAGTCTTTGCTGTGCAAAGATTTGCGCAGGGGCTTGATTCCTCTTCATTTCATATAGATATGGATTACCTGCCAGTCGATGAGCATAGCCCGGTCAAATACAGGTGTGTGTACTTCATCTACAAGTAGCATTTCTTCTATATACCCTTGACCCACTGCCCTGCTTTTTTCTTCAATGTTCTTAAAAGGACTATAGTTATTTTATGAATATAATAATGGAACGCATTTGTTTTGTATTCATTTCTATGTATACTTTTATTCCTTTACACAAATTTAATTGCTATTTCTTATCATTGTGTAGCTGTTATTCAATATCCTGTTACAATGAAAAAATGGTCAGTAAACTTGTAACCCAAAAGAAACCTATTAACATTTAAAAATCAGTGTGGTCCGAAGGCTCCTTAGCGAGGCGGCTGAGTGGGGCCTTAAGCACCCCCCCCTGTCCCTCCCCCTCCGTCCTTTCAGAGTTATTAATCTTACATACAAAATGGCTATAGAAAACAGGCAGTTTGGAGAAGCAAAACCCACACTAACTTTTTTCCAAAACTGATGGTTGTTCTAGGTATTTAGCAGGGTAATATTGAAGTAAAAGTACCGAATCATATGAGCAGATGGGCACCTATTATATTGATCATAAAATGTCTTAAAACACTGACTTGCTAAAATGCCTTTATTCAGTTATTCAGTGCTCCCTCAGAGGGTTGGAGTCTCTTTTGCTGGAAATTTTTTAAGAGGAGTCTGGGTGAGCACCTATCAGTAGTGTGTGATTTTTAAGTCCCTGAGAAGATAGGGGGCTGGACTGGATGGCCCTCTATAGTCCTATTACAGCTCTGTATGATTCTGATTCAGTCAGAAGCAACAACAAGCCTCAACCACTGCTTTAAGAGGAAGGAACTATTACAATGTTTTTATACGCCATTAAAGGTTTTTTTGAATTTGAAGGATACATTCATGTCCCATCACATAGAGCAACCCTACAAAAAAGGTATAATAGAGTCTTAAAACTTGCATTTATCTTATATCCAAGAATATGGTTCCACCAAAGTATAAAAAGATCTCCAAAAGATTCTTGGAAAAATCCCTAAGCTTAATATACATTTCATGAAAACCCCGTTTTTGATCATTAAGCATTAAGTTCATTAGCAGTTTAAAAGAATATTTCATTCAGAAATAAAAAATGCAGGCACTTCCACTTGAATATAGATATCCCAGCACTTTAATTGAAAACACATCCATCCCACTTGAACAAAGTCAATTAATACTAATTGCATACGTTACTTTGAGGTGCCTTCTCATCACATCAGCAATTCTCAATAATGCATTTATATAAGAGAGTGCTTGTATCTAACCTCAGTGTTCATTTAGCCACTGTCAATTATACTTTTTTTTTTAAAGCTTCCATTTGTGATAAGGCAAGTCTTGTCATATCTGTACTAGCAGGGGCAGAAACAAGTGTGAAGTCTTATGGATAATGTTAAGTAAGGTAAGGAATTATGAATAGACAAAGTGAACTTTATTACTAAAATATGTTATGATTAATAAATAGAACACAATACCCCCCCAAAAGAAATCACAAATTCACGTAAGAATTTGTAAACAGTCTTCCAACTAAAACCACTTCTTAAATGCCATATTATTTTATTACTATATATATATATAATATTTGAATGCTCTTTTGCTTCAGAGACAGGTAGTTTAATACAAAGTACAGAGTACTAAATATAGAACTAAGTTCCAATCATTTCACTTGAAACATCATCTTTCAACTTGAATCCCACATCTGTAAAAATGGAAATATTAATGAATTGTCTCTGTATTCATGTGAAAGTGAAGATAAAGATTGTGAATAACCTTTTTCCTCTACCCTGTTCAGATTCTCACCAATTAATTCTTTCAAACAACTCACCTCTCTCCAGACATAATTGAAAAAGTAATTAATTAGCTATCAAATTTTTACCACCAAGGAGTATAAGACAGAGAACATTTCTCATGTTATTCCTCACAATTGCCCCCATGAAGTAGATTAAGCAAAGAGACATTGACTGACCGTACTTCGTCCAGTGACCTTCAGGGTTAAATGGTATTAAACTTAGGTCCTTACACTCTGACTGCAGCATAGCATTGGCTCACAGCCTTTCTCTTTAAGATAAGAGAGATTAATCTCTAATGGGCACAGGTGCTTCAGGTAAGAATTAACTATAGTATTAGATTCTACAGAGGACTTCATTTGCAAATGTTGTGTCCAGCAGCCACATACCTATACCTTGACATCTGGCCTCTAGTTGTGCTTCTCAACCGTAACTTTCCAAAGTTTATTAACCTTGCATTTGTCTTTGATCGATTCAAGGCCTACAACTCAACAGTTCCAAAATATCACTTCCATTTATATCCGCATCATTTATCATTTCCTGAGATACCAGTATTCTAATACATTCTGTGTTTCCACCTGTCGTCTTCAAAACAGGCTTGTTGCCTTTTTGTAACCTAACAACTGGAGTCACAGTGATCAAATCCTTACAACTATCTTCTGCATTTTTTCAAGAGGCTTAACATGCCTTTCAAACATGCCTTTGATATAAACCATTGTCTTATTCCTTCTTCGGCAAGATGCATATTCATTATGTTTCCAGAACAATTGTCTTGATTATTACTGTATCTTTATCCTAAAGCTCTATATTTATTTATGTATTATATTTATAGTCCATCTTTCCCAGAGATTCAGGGTGGATTACATCATTAACAACATTAATTAAATTTACAGAAACACAAATTTTAAAATACTTTAAATTTTAATAAAATTTAAAATCAAAAACTAGTTTGCCACTTCCATTATCATGAGAAGAAGAAAAAAAGTGGGGGGGAGTTTAAAAATATGAACACTTAGCTGGGATTTGATTAGGTCAATTTAGACAGGGAGGCCAGTAGATTTTGGGTGACTTCCTTATATTTTCTGATAGGGCTCAGCAAGACCTATCACTTTTCATATTTCAAACACACGTTCCAGTTTCAGAATATACACCCTGTCACTGGCCATGGGAACAAACCTAATTGGATTATGAGAGCATTGGATTATGACTGAGGAGACCCAAATGGGTGATCTTGACCAATTCATTCACTCTCAGACAAACCTGCCATACAGGGATGTTGTGAGGATAAAACAGATGTGGGGAGAGCATCATTAAGCAGGAGGCTGGACTAGATGGTCTCTATATGGCCTCTTCAAATGCTATGATTCTATCCCACTTAAGCAAGATGAATACATATAATAACTATATAAAGAATAACACATTTGAAAGCAGCTGTTCTCCCACATATGAAACATTCTGCACATGCTTAAATGCAACTTCTTTGTTCTTATTGTTTTGTGACATAGAGAGTTGGACTACAGTCTGTGAGAGCCAGGTTAACATCCCCACTCTGCTAGGATGTTTACCAGGTGACCTTGGACCAGTCACGCACTCTCAGTCTAACCTACCTCACAGGGTTCTTCTGAGGATAAAATGAAGAAGACAATAATGGAAGCAACTATAGGAGCCCCTGGGAGAGGAAAACTGGGTTTAATAGAAGTAAATCAATCTATAATCTCAAACTGAACCTCAAGTGAAAAAAAAATTAAATCACACCCAAATCCTACAAATATTAAGAAAACGTTTTTTTTTTGCTTTTTTTTTTAAATCCAGATCTAAAGTTCATTCTTTACCAACCTCATAAAACATTGCTTCCAATGGCTTCCAAAGTTTGAGTAATTTAATTCTTAATGCCATAAAATGCTAAACTATTCCACTGGCTCTCCTGACAGCCAGATGAGATATGCAACTAGTTCCAAGTTCTCCCAACGACAAGGGAACTTTTATGTGGGTGTGGTGGGAGGGAACATGCATATTCTTTCACTTCCTTTTTCTTTTAAAAATACTCTAGTATCCATATTAATATGACTCTTAAATTAAAAGAATGAAAAATAAACCCAGATTAGATAATTTCAGAAACAAAGAATGAGCAAAAGCATATGTTTGAAATGGTGTGAAATGTTTCTCCTTTCCCTACCCATTTTCTGTCATGACAATATTGACCGAGTCTGCAGTAATCACAGAATAAACGACCCTGTTTCCCCGAAAATAAGACATACCACAAAATAAACCGTAGCAGGAATTCTAAGTGTTTGCACATACACCATAGAAGTAAAGCTACAGCTGCCTTTCTAAGCACTGTAGGTCTCTCTTCCCCAGCCACGGGGCTGGAAATCCGCTCTGACTTGGGGGTGTTTCTCTCTCCTCTCTTCAAAGGAGGAGGCAGAAAAGAGGAGACACGCAGCAGATTCCAGCGCGGCAGATTCCACGCAGCAGATTCCAGCGCGCGCCACCGATCCCGGCTTGCTCCCAGCAGCTGGAGCAGGAGAGGCAAGGAGGGCGTTTTTTTTTAACCAGGGACGACCAGCAGCAACATGCTAGCTGGTGCTTGGCAGAAGACTTGGGTGCCTGCAGCCAGCCAGGCATCCTCCCGGGCACCAGCCTGAAGTACACCCGGCACATTTCCACCACCACCCCGCTTTTCTCCCCCCCCTTCCCCTGACATGTACCCACTTCCCTCCCCTGGCCCTTTTGGGGTTGCTTTCCTGGTGGGAGGGGTCGAGCCTGCACCTGCGCACCAGCCAGCACCCACATGCTGGCACAGAACTCTGCACCTGTGGGCAGGCGCCACCTGGTACACCACCAGCATCAGCACTCCGCAGTGCACCTCCACGGTGCTGGTCGCCCCAGTTGCTCTCACCTCCCACGAACACCAGTAAAGCTGCTGCTCCCCAGCATTGACCAGCAACAGTCAGTGGGTCTCTCTCACCCCAAACAAACACCTTTGTTGATGGCATTGACTTTTCTAAAGACAGCCCCTGAAAATAAGCCATAGTGTGTCTTTTTGAGGAAAAATAAATATAAGAGAGTCATATTTTCGGGAAAACACGGTGGATTGTGATATCAAGTATAGCAATAATATTTATAATCTGAACTCTACAAAAGTTGCAATGCCTCCTAACAATCTACTAATAAAAACATATTTCACCCAAAACCATTAATAGTGTTGATGAAGCCTTCAATTTTCAAAGCCAGAAAAAAAAAAACTCACTGGGAACCTAAATTTCTCTGTTACCTGAACCTGAACCGAATTTTAGTTGGAAGATTGTTTTGAAGGGTGGTAAGAGTTCTTATTTGCTCCAGCTGACTGCCAGCACAGTATAGTAATTAAAAGTGTGGGGCTAGAATCTGGAAATCTCAGATTCAAGTCCTCACTTGTGCCACAGAAGCTCGGGGCTGACCTTGAGCCAGTCATACTATCTCAGCCAGGGCACTAAAGGTTATATCCACCATCGGTTATAAGCAGGAACACACAAAGTACATCAAGCTATGCATATCGATGGACTCAGTACAGATACAGTTAAAAGATTTATCATCACATAATTAAGAAAACAGAAGTGGGTTGCATGCTTATGTGAAGTTTTCCCTTTTTAAAAATTGAATTATTCCAATAAGGTATTCTGTCTGTCAAGCTTTCTCTTTTTGTCAGCACCAACCATGGCCCAGCATGAAGACAGTAAGGAGGAGCTAAAATGCAAGCATCTTCATTTCAGGAATCGTCCCCTGGATAGCAGCTGAGTACTCCTTCTGGATAATTTTGCCAAAAACATTGTTGTTAGATGTGAAGTCGTGTCCGACGCATTGCGACTCCATGGACAATGATCCTCCAGATCCTCTACCATTCCTCGAAGTCCATTTAAGTTTGCACCAACTGCTTCAGTGGCTCCTTTCAGCCACCTCATTCTCTGTCGTCCCCTTCTTCTTTTGCCCTCAATCGCTCCCAGCATTAGGCTCTTCTCCAGGGAGTCCTTCCTTCTCATGAGGTGGCCAAAGTATTTGAGTTTCATCTTCAAGATATGGCCTTCTAAGGAGCAGTCCGGGCTGATTTCCTCTAGGACTGACCGGTTTGTTCGCCTTGCAGTCCAAGGGACTCGCAAGAGTCTTCTCCAGCACCAGAGTTCAAAAGCCTCAATTCTTTGACGCTCAGCCTTCCTTATGGTCCAACTTTCACAGCCATACATTGCAACTGGGAAGACCATAGCCTTGACTAAACGCACTTGACTAGACACACATTAAACATTTTCTAACTGGAAAACTACTAAGTTTCTGTCGAACTCCAGAGGTCTGTGGAATACTGTTCGAAAACCATCATGAAGAAGTTCCAGCGCTAACAATGGTTGACATAAACTGGAGCTACTTTTAACAGGGATTTGCGAAGCTTCAACCCCTGGTTGAAGCTAACCATCTGTTACCCCAGTCTGCTTGTAGGAGCTTAGAAAATGCCTTGACTTTATCAAGAATGAAGGGACCATTTCAGGGAGAGAGGGGAAGAGAATCAATTCCCCCCTCAAAGATCAGAGAGCTTTGGCTTTGTGTTGCAACTGATTCCCTGAAATAAGATGCTGACAAACAATAGGCAGGCTCCAATTACCTGATAATGAAGGCCATGAAGATAAAGCTGACTAATTACTTAGACTTCCAAAAACTGCAAGCATACCCACAAAGGTAAAAAGCTGACTTCAGTAACTTCCATGGAAAGTTGGTTTAGGAAATGTTGGTTCATTCGATTGCTGAACGAAATTAAAATGTAGACAGTTATGAGTGAAAAGAAACTACATTCCTCCAAACCCCATTTGTCCAAATACTGATTGATTGCATTTATATACCGACCTCCCTTGCAGCTCAGGGTGGTTTGCAGAGAACATGAACCGTGACAGTACACAATACAATGTAAGTTATAACCGTATAATCAACAATGAGGCATCATCAACAATAGCCTTAACATAAGCAATAGTTCAACATTTGAATAATCACAGGTAACATTAGGACTGCAACCCTGCAGAGTGGCCAAATCTGAAAACGAAAGCAAAACCAAAATAAAATATATAAACAAATTTGAGAGAGAACATTCACTCCAAGGGAAAATGAAAATAATTTCTTAATGTAACCAGTGTAGGAGAGTAACTGACTGCATATAAACCATAGTATCTGGTTTTTAGGGCAGAGTGATGTCAATCAAAGCCATTTAAATAACTGGTTTAATTCAAAAGTCATGACTTAAATCATGTTTCCTGCTACATTATTCCACCCAGAGTCAGAATATTGCCAACTAGTTTTTAGAACAATTCCAATTTACTTTTTTAAAGCAGCGAGTGCTTATCTATGAGGTGCTCTATAAACTACAGTGAAACAAAGCAGACTTGAAAAGATGTTGGTCATGCACCTCACTTGTTTTTTGTACTACAAAGTTAGTGAACAAACATGTAGATAAGGATGATCTAGTAGACATATAATTTGACTTTCAAAAAGTTTTTGACAAGGTACATCAGCAAAAACACCTGAGTAAATTTAGCAGTCATAGGATTATTTTATGGATTAAAAATTGGTTAATCTTATGGATTAAAAACTGGTTACATGACACAGGAAGCAAGGAGTAGGAATAAACACAGTTCTTACAAAGGAGGGGAAAGCAAAGGTTTTCCACAAGGATCAGTATTTGGGTCAGTACTATTTCGTTAACTCATAAATAATCTGGAACAGGGGGTGAATAGTGCAGTGGCCAAATTTCAGATGACAAAAAATTATTCAGGATTGAGAAAAACAGTTATGACTGGGAAGAGCACCAGGAGAAGCTCCACAAATTGGGTGAGTGGGTGACAATGTGGCAAATGAAGTTCAGTACTGGTAAGTGTAAGGTGATGCACACTACAACAAAAAAATCCTACCTTCACACATAGGCTAATAGAGTCTGAATTTGCTGAGAATGAAAGCAGAAGGATTCTGAGGTTCTGGTAAATAGCTTGAGAATAAAACAGCTAATATTATAATGCTCCATACAGATCTATGTTGAGGCTTCATTTGGAATACAGCGCACAGGTCTGGACATCAATTCAAAAAGGATATCACGGAGCTGGACAAAGTATAGAAGAGGTCAACCAAGATGATTGCTTGGGAGTTGGAGCACCTTTCCTATGAAAAAAATGCTGAAAAGTCTGGGACATTTCCTCTTAGAAAAGAGGCAACTAAGGGAAGACATGATAGAGGTTTATAAAATTATGAATGAGGTAGAGACAGTTGACAAAGAGAAGCTTTTCACCCTTTCCCACAATGCTAGGATCATTTCTGCACTGGAAGCTCCACACTGGGCTGTAGGCTGGAGTTTGAGCCAGGGCAGATTGCCCCCACCTTTTCCACACGGGGGAGCATTTGGCCCAGTGCACCTCATCCACCCCATATTTGTGCTCCCACATGGGAGCTGGGGCAGCAAAGTTCCCAGTGTGGAAATGGTCTAGAACTTAAGGATATTCAGTAAAGCTGATGGACAGTAGATTCAGGAGGGACAAAAAGAAATGCTTCTTTACAAAGCAAGGGATTAAAATGTGGAATTTGCTGTCAGAGGACAGAGTGATGGTTATAGTAATGGAAACCTTTAACAAGGAATAAGACAGATTCCATGACGATGCTTTAGGATGCTTAGGGCTGATCCTGCGTAGAGCAGGGGGTTGGACTAGATGGCCTGTATGGCCCCTTCCAACTCTATGATTCTATGATAGGTCTATCTGTGGCTAGGCTAATAGCCATGAGGACTAAAGGGAACCGCCACAGTCAAAGTCAATAAACCTCTGAATGTGAATGCTAGGAGGCAAAATCAGGGGAAGGCCTCAGCCTCTATGCCCTACCTTTGCCCTTCAGAGGTTGGCTACCATGTGAGACAGGATGCTGGACTAGATGGTCTGATCCAGCAGAGTTCTTCTTATGCTCTTACATCTGTTTGGACCTAAGAGGAAATTGCAAAATAAATCAAATTTTTATTTTGCTCCCATTTTACATGTGTAAAGGATGTTAGGTGGGTCATTTACTTCGACTAAGGCTAGGATCCAGATAATCAAGCAACTAGGACCCTAAGCACATGAGACTTATATTTGTTTTCTCAAAGACCAGCCCCACCACCATGCTCCACTGCAAACTGTATTTCTAGTAGTTGTATACAAGTCATTTGGAATATTGCAGGGAATGCTTACCTTCCCCCAGCCCTAAAGGTATGTTTTCCTGCTGGGCAATCTTTTCAAGCCGCATAAGTTTAAACAGTTGGTCATTATATCAGAAGGGAATCATAAAACTAACTCTTTAAACATGAAGCTGAGAAATTCAGCTCTATAAGGTAGGTGGGTGATCCAAAGAGGAAGACAGGAACGTCTTTTCCTCATTTGCCATTTCAGCACTGCAGGACAAGTTGTCCCTGCAGGACAATTTTTTGTATAACTTGGCAAAAGCAGAGGCTTGCCAAACCTAGATTTTTACTCTTAGAAGACAACACAAAGGGTTTTGTTTTTGTTTTGCAGGGAGGGGGTTCTGTGGGGGGGGGGGTTTATTGTTGTGGTTTGTTTGAAACTTGACTTGACTCCAGTACTTGAGAGGGGAACAACTGAAAAACAAGAGCAAGTTGTTTATCACCTCTAGTTCCACATATACTCCCACTTAGCCATGAGGACAACCCCTCCTCCCCAGCGGTCTACAGGGTCTACAGAGGGCTGAATGGAGCAGCCACAAAGTAGCCTGCATTCAGACTGATAGTCAAAGAGAAGAATAAGGACTATACTTATGCAGTCCTGTCCTTTTTTTTTTGGGGGGGGGGTACCTCTTATCAGTAAAATATTTGTGTTTTTCTACATTTCCCAGGGAATACAGACACCCCCTTCCCCTGCGTGCCTAGACTTCTTTTATCACTTCCATTATCTCCAAAGAGGTTTGACCATTCATATAAAATTTATTATGCTTGTTCCCATATTGTAGGTATGGTCTAACATTAATTCCACACTTACATGCTTGCTATGAGGAAACAACCAGTTTTAATGTGCAACAAAGACATTA
Organism: Paroedura picta; assembly: GCF_049243985.1. Taxonomy (NCBI): domain Eukaryota; kingdom Metazoa; phylum Chordata; class Lepidosauria; order Squamata; family Gekkonidae; genus Paroedura; species Paroedura picta. The sequence continues at coordinate 57,239,385 of NC_135374.1, forward strand.
ATCACAAAGCAGGGAGCCACCTGATATGTACGATATGCTGAACCATCACTGATACATCTCCAGTTGTGATGCAAAAACTCAACTAGAAGTATCCCATGTTTCATTTGAAAAACTGGCATTCAGGACTAAGTGTGAGGGACACAGTCAACAGGAAGCTGTGCTGGCTAGACTGACCACTTGGTTATTTTCTCAGAATTTTTACCATGCGTTTTAAATAGGAGCTTTGTTCACAGGTTACAATGAACACACATACAATCCATATACAGTGTACACTTTATTTTTTTTTAATGTGTAGGTTACATTCTCATGTTATATTCAACATAAGCACAGTTGAAAACAGAGATCCCCAAACTTTTTGAGCCTGCAGGAATCTTTGGAATGTTGACACAGTCTGAGAGGCACAGACACACATAGCTGTCACACGATGGCTGCCAGAGGAGGAAGAACCAGCCACAAAATGGATGCTGTAGCTAACCTTCAGTTACACAGTGAACATTTTTATTCTCTGGAGATAGCTTCTGCCAAAGTGACGTTTTTACAAATGTCTACCAGAGCCTGTTCTATAGCAGCTTCCACTTTGTATAATGGATTCCTCAAGGAACTGAAGATTTGAGGTGCTGTAAGATGGATTTGTGAAAACTTTATTTTGCAGCTGCGTGCATTGTCGGGGAGGGGTGTTGTTTTAGTATATTTTGTATGCTTTTAATTTTGGGGATTACAAGCCAATTTGAGCCACAAGGGAAAGGTGGGATATTGATATATTAAGACATAATTATTATAATTTAATCAAATACATTTAAACATGTACATTCAGTTCCTGGCTATGTCACATTGATTTATGATGTTCTGGTGACCCCTTAGGATTCTCTATTATAAAATGACTGACTCCAGGCTCACTAACTGTTCTAACAGCAGCATTTAAGGGGACAATACACAGGGGGACATTTCCTGGCACATGCAGGCTGCCAGGTTTTAATCCTTGGCCTTGAGTGAATCTTTACAAGCAAAATATTACTGGGCTTGTTTGAAGGATTTCCCCAAGAAAACTTTATGAAATAATTCTTGTGCTCAAATACCCTTTGAGTCATCAAGTTACCTGGCTTAATTTCCCATAAAGTTAATGTAGAGGTTGTCAAATATAGTAAAAAAATAATCCTGGGGAGATGGAAATTCAGGATACAGAATACAAATTTCAACAGAGCTTTTTTTTTGCTCATTAGAATACCCACGAGAGATATTCTTTAATATCATTAACTTGATGAGCATTTTATTTTCTTAGAATTTTTCATTAGAGAATAGCATTAATGAATGTAAAATCTTTGTTATATTAAACAATCATGTGGCTGTACACTCAAAGCATGGAGTATGGAGCAGAACCACAGAAGCTAGCTAGCATAGTCTTCGTCTCTGCTGTCAGGTTGATTGACGAATAGGTCATCACCATGTTGCCAGGTCCACAACAGCCTGAACACTCCTCCCAAACCACCCCATAAGAATTTAGAAGCTGACTAGCCCCCAAGACCCTGCTCATTGTCTACACTTTGCATGGGCAAACTATGGATATCATGGGGGAGATGGGGACAGAAGGCTTTACCTTGGAGTATAAAGGCTACCTGAAACAGAGCAAGGGCCAGTCCTGAAGTGATGGGAGTAAGAGAGCTTCAGAAACTTTTATGGAGCAACTCTAAACATTGTTGTACATGACAGGGACCAGAAGGATATTCAAGAGTATACAAGTGTGTGAGTATCCTTAAAACATCCAATATGTTTACGAAAAGTCCATTTTAAAAAATAGGATCTAATTGGACATTTTTAAACTGCATCAGAATATAGCAAAACAATTACTTTTGACATGCTGCAGCTGGACCAGTTAACACAAACCATGTTGTCTTTTACTATTATTATTATTGGAAGATTCTGCATCAATTTATATGTGTACATAGAAATCAATTTACATATCAATTTACATCCTGTTTGAACCATGTGTTGCCCATGACTTATGAATAAATGTTCCCCATGAACAGTTTTCTTCTCTGTCAACTAAAATGAAATTATTTGGTGGGCCAACGTTTTTGTCAGCCATACAGTAGAGTCTGACTCTTGGTGATCTCATGGCACAGTTGTCGATGCAACCCCCAATCCCATACTGCCTCCCACTGCTGTGCAATATTCTGGCTGGTGTCCATCTCGATTACATCCAACCACCGTCCTCTCTGTTGGCTGGTGCCCTTTTCCCACCGATCAATTCTTGCATAAATGCTTTCTACATTGAGTTGGATCGCATTATATGGCCAAAGTAATTGAGCTGGAGTTTCATGATTTTGCCTACCAATGATATGTCAGACTTTATGAGCTGTAGTATTTACTTGTTTGTAACTTTCACTATCCATGTAATCCGCAGAAGCCTTCTCCAACACCAGAGTTCAAATGAATCGATTCATCTCTTCTCCAATTTTTTCATCATCCAACTTTCTCAGCCACAAATGGCTATTGGAACTATGATAGACCTGACTAACCAACATTTGGCAGTCAGGCCTATGTCTTTGCTTTTCCATGTTCGGTTCAAGATCATCATTGCTGAGTGACCCAGATCAATTCGACGTTTTATTTCCATACTGCAATCGCCACTCATATCAATGTGTGATCCAAGAAAAATGAATTCTTGAACGCATTTGATCTCTTCACCATCAATTGTTATCATGACATGCCTGGTTTTTGCAATGGTCATTATTTTTTTCTTTTTAGTGTTTAAGATCAAATTTCTTACTTACTTCATTGGCCTTTATGATCAAACTGTTCTAGGCCTTCCTTAGTTTCTGATAGGAGGATAGTGTCATCAACATTCTATGATTCTATGATTCTAACATACCAAAGATTATTTATATTCATTCCTCCAATCTTAATTCCAATGCTTGATTCTTTAAATTCAATCTCTCTCAACCATTTCAGCATACAAGTTAAATTGGAAGGGGGAAAGAATACAATCTTAGAATCATAGAGTTGGAAGGGGCCATACAGGCCATCTAGTCCAACTCCCTGCTCAACGCAGGATCAGCCTTAAGCATCCTAATGCATCCAAGAAAAGTGCGTATCCAACCTTTGCTTGAAGACTGCCAGTAAGGGGGAGTTCACCACCTCCTTAGGCAGCCTATTCCACTGCTGAACTACTCTGACTTTGAAAAAAAAATTCCTGATATCTAGCCTATATTGTTGTACTTGTAGTTTAAACCCATTACTGCGTGTCCTTTCCTCTGCAGCCAACAGGAACAGCATCCTGCCCTCCTCCAAATGACAACCTTTCAAATACTTAAAGACGGCTATCATGTCCCCTCTCAACCTCCTTTTCTCCAGGCTGAACATTCCCAAGTTTCTCAACCTATCTTCATAGGGCTTGGTCCCTTGGCCGAGATCATCTTTGTCGCTCTCCTCTGTACTCTTTCAATTTTATTTACGTCCTTCTTGAAGTGAGGCCTCCAGAACTGCACACAGTACTCCAGGTGTGGTCTGACCAGTGCCGTATACAATGGGACTATGACATCTCGTGATTTTGATGTGATGCCCCTGTTAATAGAGCCCAAAATGGCATTCGCCTTTTTTACCGCTGCATCACACTGCCTGCTCATGTTTAGTTTACAAGACACAAGTACCCCAAGGTCTCGTTCACACACAGTGTTACCTAGAAGCGTATCCCCCATCCAGTAGGCATGCTTTTCATTTTTCTGACCCAGATGCAGAACTTTACACTTATCTTTACTAAATTGCATCTTGTTCTCATTTGCCCAGTTTTCCATTGTGTTCAGATCTCGTTGAACTCTGTCTCTATCTTCTGGAGTATTTGCTAGTCCTCCCAATTTGGTGTCGTCAGCAAACTTAATGAGTAGTCCTTCCACCCCCTCATCTAGATCATTAATAAATATGTTAAAAAGTACCGGGCCGAGCACCGAGCCCTGAGGTACCCCGCTACTCACCTCCCTCCAGTCTGATGAAACATCATTGACAACAACTCTTTGAGTGCGGTTCTTTAACCAATTCCCTATCCACCTAACTATCTGAAAATCCAGATTGCAGTCCTTCAATTTATCCATCAGAACATCATGGGGAACCTTATCAAAAGCTTTACTAAAATCCAAGTAAATGACATCAACTGAATTTCCACGATCCAGCAAACCTGTCACTTGGTCAAAAAAGGAAACCAGGTTGGTCTGACAGGACCTGTTGGAGACAAATCCATGCTTACTTCCTTGGATCACCAAATTATCCTCCAGATGTTTGCAGATCGCTTCCTTTAATATCTGCTCCATTATCTTACCCACAACAGAGGTCAGACTCACTGGTCTATAGTTTCCCGGGTCATCCTTCCTCCCTTTCTTGAAGATCGGAACAACGTTTGCTCTCTTCCAGTCCTCCAGGACATCTCCAGTCCTTAAAGAGGTCCCGAAGATGATGGACAAGGGTTCTGCAAGTTCTCCAGAAAGTTCTTTGAGCACTCTCGGGTGCATTTCATCCGGCCCAGGGGATTTGAATTAATCCAGTGCAGCTAAGAGCCAGTTTGGTGTAGTGGTTAGGAGTGCGGACTTCTAATCTGGTACGCTGTGTTCGATTCTGCACTCCCCCACATGCAGCCAGCTGGGTGACCTTGGGCTCGTCCACAGCACTGATAAAACTGTTCTGACCAAACAGTGATATCAGGGCTCTCTCAGCCTCACCCACCCCACAGGGTGTCTGTTGTGGGGAGAGGAATGGGAAGGCGCTTTGAGCCTCCTTCAGGTAGGGAAAAGCGGCATATAAGAACCAACTCTTCTTCTCTCCTTCTTCTTCTTCTAAATGCCTCTCAACAACAGGCATACTCCTTTCTCTATTTTGAACCAGTCAGTGTCACCAAATCGTGGAAGTACAATAGTTTGCATAGAGCAACTGCATCAGTTTGATCAAATGCACCAGTACCCCTGAATTTTGCAGGACTTCCCACAATTTGTTGTGATCCACACAATCAAAAGTTTTCTTGTAGTTAATAAAACAGATGTAGACATCCTTCTGATATTCCCGTGACTTTTTGCAAAATCCAGAGCAGATTTGCTATGTGATCACAAGTGCCATGCCCCCATCAAAAGGTGGCCACATAGCTGCCTTTAAACAAAGCACAAGGAAAGGGGAAAAAATCTATTGACCATAACCTTCTCAAAAGAAATCAAAGGTAATCATACTGCTCAACTTCCTATGAACGACAGCTACCAACTCTGTTATCTCCATTCAAATTTAGATACCGTTTAGGTCCATGATTTCAGTGGAAGAAGTAATCATGTTTCACCATAGTAATGGTTATGTGGTCTTCCCTAATCCCTCCTAGGTCTATCTGAGCACAAGCTGGGAATGGCTTCTCATTTACCACCCTGATCAGAATATGTGCATGTTAAAAGGCTTTTATGAGTTATGCATGCTTCTGCTTTAATTTCATTCTATGCTTTAATTTCATTCTATTCTGCACATTCATTTGTTTTTCACTTTGACAAACAGAACAATCTTCAGTAGTTCTCTCTATCTAAGGATCTATACTTAGATCTTAAAGCAGACAGTTGGTTCATGTCTACAGGCTCAAGGAAAAAGCAAAAGCGGCAATGAATCCATCTTTTTTCCTATTTACTTCTGAAAAATTGACTGGAACATATTTGACTAGAATATATATATATCCGTTTTACTGCGTGGATTCTTCCAGTCCATTGAGAGGCTATTTATGGAGATGGGGGTGGGGGGAGAACAGGTTCATGTCTGAATTTTACCTTTAAAAACAAACCTAAGTTTGTAATTCTTATGACTACTAAAATGAGCTTGAATATGTTAAGGTAAATTGCATAAACATGGCTTAATCCTGCATTCTTTTAGCACAGTTACCCAACTTTAATGCATTAAGTACAGCTAAGAACAAGATGCTCCCAGATTGCTCTGGCATACATTTAATCAGCAGTAAAGAAACCCTTTGTCCAATCGTGATTAAGGTTATATCTATTTGTACAATGTCATGGCAAACTGTTCCCAACAAACAAAGACTACAGAGGACAACAGACACTTGAAGCGCAAGTAGTGATTTTCTAGTCCTTGCATCTTTCAGTAGTGCCAGGAGTAGGTGGCAGCACAAAAGAAGGCATGAAGCCAAGTGTGGGATGAGAAGGAGACTGAAAAAGCAGGGAAATGAGAGGAGAGGAGAGCTGCAGAGAGTAGGAGGAATGAAAGCAAGCTGTGGGCAGGGAGGAGGAGTCGACGTGATAAAGCATGAAAAGCCTAGCCTTTTAAACAGGGAAAATGCAACATAGGTCCAAAGAGGGTTCAGGAACAGTTACCATGGAAACCATAACTTTGAAGCCTGCAGCTGAAGTTTAGTTCCTCCGTTATTTATGCTCATCACTATCATCTTGAGGAGTGGGACTCCAACTATGTGCTGCTTGAAGGAACTAGTCGGTGGCAGTATCTGAACAACAGGGCCAAGGTTCTTTTCCTTACTAGAACCAGAAGCGATATCTCTCTTAACCCAAACATAAAGCACATGCAGCAAGGTTACAAAGAAACCCCTCAACATGTTAGAGATAATTCAATAGCTATGCTGAGGTTCAGAACCAGAAGCAGCAAGAAGTCATGCTCTTTTAAGTGCCTCCAAATCCCAAATCCCACTATTATGAAGTCACCCCCAGAAGAACCCCCGCATTTGCTCAACCCCAGCAATACTTGACTTGGCCATATTTGTACCCCCAACCTAAATGTTCCTCTATCTTCACTCTATCAAAACTCAAACATTCCAATAAAAAAAGAAGTCCTCATCTACTGGTCCTGTTGATCCTAAAATATGCATAGAACAGTTCCAAAACCTATAAAAGAAACTTGGCCCTTCCAACATTGCAGCTGTTTTTGTGCCTGGAAAGCCTTTCTGCAAGTTGACTCTGTACCCAAACCTACATACCCTCCTCGCTAATGAAACCTATTTCCTTGTCTTGCCTGTCACAGGACTGCCAACCCTGTAGTTGGCTTTAGATCTCTTTCCACCCTGAGAACCCCCATATCAGATGGCAGAGGAGTAGTTAGGCTAGAAACCAAAGAAAGGCCAAATGTGTGAATCCTGATAACCAGGCAAAAAAAATGATGTTCTTGAGGAAAAAAGGCCACAAAGGTCAAAAACACAGGGGATACAATTCCCACCCTCCATAAAGGTTATCTTTGTATTTATTCACTTTATTTATATCCTGCCTTTCTCACTGGGACTCAAGGAGGATTGCACTGTGGAAGACAATGCAATAGCATAGGATGAGATATTTTAATAAGCAACACAAGAGCACTAGATTTTTTTTTTAATTAGAAGCCGTGCAAAAATAGTATTGGGCATGATGTTAAACAATACAGAAAACAATTGTAAACCACCAGGAACCTTCTGGGGCGGGAGTGGCAGTCAACAAATACAATTATTATAAATATAAAGTTACAAAAGTAGAAAGAAGTACTGTACAAACTGGATAGCATATACCATACATTGTGGTTTGTTAGCTCTTCGCTTTGGGAGTCTTGGAGTCAACTGTCTCTCTACTCCTCATTCCAACCTAGCATCTCCATACTGAACAGGAATGCATAAGAGCCACAGACCCATGGAATGGCTGGATAACACCTTTACTTACCTACCTTGCAAAATGTGCAACAGCATTCTAAGCTACTTCCTGGTCCTTGAACAAACTATATTTCTCATGAACAAACTGCAGTCTAGGCCAGAAAAGCAGCTTACCACAAGATGACCTTTATCTTTGCCACAGAATTATTTGAGAGGGAGATATGATAGATTTGCAGAATACACTACTTCAATCCAATGCACACTTATTCTGAAGCAAATACCACTTAAATCAATGGGACTCACTTTTGAGTAAAGAAGCATATGATCAGTCTGTATACATTGTCTCTAGGAACTCATTTATGCATGATAGATAAAAAAAATCCTAGGAGACTTTATTATTAAAAAACAAAACACACTGCCAGCCATATCTTGCAGTACACAGAACTAAAACTATCTGGTTCTTTTACAAACTAGTAATATTTTTATGTAGCATTATCTTAAGTTGGTATAGGAAGGGGAAAAAACTGGACAAGAGGTTCAGAGCATGAAATTTAGCAGCCCCCCAAGTCTGTAATAAGTATCACGTATTGCTCTGGAAACTAAGACTCAATTCACCCTCATCTGCCAATCCCTCACTCCTTAATGGAACTTTCTGCACAAGAAACATGCACAGGATTGTGCTGCAAAGTTATTATAGCAGAACCTCACTGTTGTCATGCACCACACACTCATCCTGATCTGCCTTCTGTCTGCTGCCCTTGGGAGTTTCCACAGCCAACCCCAGAGGCTGTTTCAAGCCTGCACTTGAAGTTGTGTGCAAAGGAAACTCCTTATATTCTTCTTCCTCCAGCCACCTGGTTTAGTGCCCCTCTGCACAAAGTATTGCATATTAACTATTTAACCCCTAGCAGGCATTTAACTCCCATTTACTAAAAGAACTAAATGGAGATGGCACTCCTCATCGGATATTGCATTCCCCCACATCTCAAGAATATAGGTTAACAGAGCAGCATTCTCCCTCCAGACAGGAGGAGGTATCTGTCAAAGTAGTCTACATCCAAAGTGTATGTGTATACATGTAAAATATGTCTACAAGAATGATAGCTTCCTCAGGAGAGAATCATCCTCTTTTAGAGGAGAGGGAACACATTGAGACACTTGCTTTTTATACTGCCCCCTTCAACAAAGTACCCAATGTACAGGGAGCAGTCCTCTCTATTTTATTTAACATCTTAATGTGCCCTCTTGCTCACCTTGTACGGAGATTTGGGCTGGGTTGCCACCAATATGCAGATGACACTCAGTTCTCCCTCCTGATGGATGACCACCCTGTTCCCCCACTCCACCCAGAAACCTTGGCCAGATGCCTGGAAGCAGAGATGAAATGGCTCAAGCAGAGTTGTCTGAAGCTCAACCCTTCAAATTCAGAGGTCCTATTTTATTTATTTATTTATTTATTTATTATATTTATATACCGCCCTTCCTGGAGGCTCAGGGTGGTTTACATAACATAAGAACAATACATAAAACAGTCTATAACATGTGAATAACTGTACAATAATAATAACTAATAGTTGTAACCATATAACAATATAAACAATGCAACAGTGCAAACAGGTCCAGAGTATACTGGTGGAGTTCTGAGAGGGAGTGGGATGGGGGGAAACAGAGGCCCTTCAGTCGCTGTAGGTTATGTCTGGTCTCAACCAAATGCCTGGTGGAAGAGCTCCTTTTTGCAGGCCCTGCGGAACTGTTTAAGCTCCGTCAGGGTCCTGATCTCCTCCGGGAGCTCGTTCCACCACGTGGGGGCCAGAATGGACCGGATGTGGGACGTCCACGGTGTTGCAGTGAAGATCCTGGCTGCTGCATTTTGAACCAACTGTATGGCTGGGTAAGGGACCAAGCAAGGAAGCGGGCCTACCCAACCTGGACAGAGTGCATCAAGCAGTAGCCCACTCCGCCAGAAACCTGGGTGTGATCCTCGATGCCTCCCTCTCTATGGAGGAACAGGTCACAAGAGTAGCACAGCAGGCCTTCTACCACCTATGCCAAGCCAAGCTACTAGCACCCTATTTGGCACCAGAACACAACTTTCCAGTTATCTATGTGACAGTCACCTATAGACTGGACTTCTGCAACTTGCTGTATGGGAGGCCTACCCTTATCCTCGACCTGGAAATGGCAATTGGTTCAGAATGCAGCGGCCAGGATTCTCACTAATACACCATGGAGATCTCACATCTAACCTATACTTCGACAACACAATTGGCTCCCAATTGAATTCCAGATCAGGCTTAAGGTTTTGGTTCTTACTTGCAAGGGCATACGCGGTCTGGGACCGGTGTACCTGCGAGATCATCTCTCCACCTATCCGCCCAAAAGAGCATTACGCTCCACCACCGCCAACTGGCTGGTGATCCCTGGCCCCAAAAAAGCACGTCAGTTCTCAATGAGGGACAGAGCTTTTTTTATCCTGCTACCCCCACTTGGTGGAACAAGCTCCCTGAAGGGATCAGGGCCCTGCCTGCACACCCACAATTTTGCAGGGCCTGCAAAAAGGAGCTCCTCCACCAGGCATTTGCCTGAGACTGACCAAACCAATAACATCCACAGATCCCCTCAGACATCCCCTCCATTGCCTGAACCAGTCTGACCTCTCTGGGGGGCCTTAGATAAGTTACTGTTCCTGTTATATTGTTGTTTAAGATCACTCTGTTATTCAGAACCACTGTTAAATTACCGTTGTTGTATTTGACCATGTTACATCATGTTGTATTTGACCATGTACATGTTGTATTTGACCATGTTCAATCATCAGAAAGGCCAAAGCTGAGATCAATCATCAGAAAGGCCAAAGCTGAGAGTGAGCTAAGATTGGCCAGGGAAGCCCATTGTAACAAGAAAAGATTTTTCAGTTATGTGAGGAGCAAACGTAAAGTAAAGGAGGCAATAGGCCCACTGTTGGGTGCGGATGGACAAACTCTAACGAAAGATGCAGAGAAAGCAGAAAGGCTTAGTGCCTATTTTACATCTGTTTTTTCCCACAGGTCAAAGTGTTTAGGCACATCTAGAGATGGCTGTAGCCAAAGGATAGTGTCTGGGTGGCAGGTTAACATGGATAGAGAGGTTGTCGAGAGGCATTTAGCTGCACTGGATGAGTTCAAGTCCAGATGAAATGCACCCGAGAGTACTCAAAGAACTTTCCAGAGAACTTGCACAGCCCTTGTCCATCATCTTCGGAACCTCTTTAAGGACTGGAGATGTCCCGGAGGACTGGAAAAGAGCAAACGTTATTCCGATCTTCAAAAAAGGGAGGAAGGATGACCCGGGAAACTACAGACCAGTGAGTCTGACCTCTGTTGTGGGGAAGATAATGGAGCAGATATTAAAGGGAGCGATCTGCAAACATCTGGAGGACAATTTGGTGATCCAAGGAAGTCAGCATGGATTTGTCTCCAACAGGTCCTGCCAGACCAACCTAGTTTCCTTTTTTGACCAAGTAACAGGTTTGCTGGATCGGGGAAATTTGGTTGATGTCATTTACTTGGATTTTAGTAAAGCTTTTGACAAGGTTCCCCATGATGTTCTGATGGATAAGTTGAAGGACTGCAATCTGGATTTTCAGATCATTAGGTGGATAGGGAATTGGTTAGAGAACCGCACTCAAAGAGTTGTTGTCAATGGTGTTTCATCAGACTGGAGAGAGGTGAGTAGCGGGGTACCTCAGGGTTCGGTGCTCGGCCCGGTACTTTTTAACATATTTATTAATGATCTAGATGAGGGGGTGGAGGGACTACTCATCAAGTTTGCAGATGACACCAAATTGGGAGGACTGGCAAATACTCCGGAAGATAGAGACAGAGTTCAACGAGATCTGAACACAATGGAAAAATGGGCAAATGAGAACAAGATGCAATTTAATAAAGATAAGTGTAAAGTTCTGCATCTGGGTCAGAAAAATGAAAAGCATGCCTACTGGATGGGGGATACGCTTCTAGGTAGCACTGTGTGTGAACGAGACCTTGGGGTACTTGTGGATTGTAAACTTAACATGAGCAGGCAGTGTGATGCAGCGGTTAAAAAGGCAAATGCCATTTTGGCTGTATCAACAGAGGCATCACATCAAAATCACAAGATGTCATAGTCCCATTGTATACGGCACTGGTCAGACCACACCTGGAGTACTGTGTGCAGTTCTGGAGGCCTCACTTCAAGAAGGACGTCGATAAAATTGAAAGGGTACAGAGGAGAGCGACGAAGATGATCTGGGGCCAAGGGACCAAGCCCTATGAAGATAGGTTGAGGGACTTGGGAATGTTCAGCCTGGAGAAAAGGAGGTTGAGAGGGGACATGATAGCCCTCTTTAAGTATTTGAAAGGTTGTCACTTGGAGGAGGGCAGGATGCTGTTTCTGCTGGCTGCAGAGGAGAGGACACGCAGTAATGGGTTTAAACTTCAAGTACAACGATATAGGCTAGATATCAGGAAAAAGTTTTTCACAGTCAGAGTAGTTCAGCAGTGGAATAGGCTGCCTAAGGAGGTGGTGAGCGCCCCCTCACTGGAAGTCTTCAAGCAAAGGTTGGATACACACTTTTCTTGGGTGCTTTAGGATGCTTAGGGCTAATCCTGCGTTGAGCAGGGGGTTGGACTAGATGGCCTGTATGGCCCCTTCCAACTCTATGATTCTATGATTCTATGATTCTATGATTCTATACATATTAGGTAATTCCTTGTATCCCCCCGTGATGTTATACGGAAACTGCCCTGAGCCATATGGAAGGGTGGTATAAAAATGTAGTATTTATTTTTATTTTTTTAAGAAGAAGAAATGGTGGAATAATCTAACTTCCCACAGGGTTGTCATCAAAAAGCAACTTGGTGCCTGCTGGGAATCACACTACAATTTCACTGGGGATGAAATCCACAAAGGCAGCTTGTTCCTGAACTAGGGGCCCTTGCTATAAAAGAAGAGTAAGTTCCATTTGCCCTTGTCAAGTGTTAGTGAAAAGGCTTCCTTCATTTCCCAGCACACAGAAGTGATATAATCAGAGGCTAGGACAGGCAAACTAAAGAATAAACCTTCTAGCAGAACACCAAAATACCTACATTTAAGCTGACAATTTATTAAAGTAAAGCTAAACATCCACTTGTCATCTAGATCTGATGTCACAGCACCATTATTTTACCTACATGGGTAATATTACATACAGATTCTCCTTCAGAATTCTAGAATTTATCTCCAGTATCATTCACAGACATGTTAGCAGGTTTCTGGTGGGGAGCAGTGTTGATCTGAAGCAATAGAATGGTCTGAGTCCCGTGCCACCTTTAAGACCAACAAATAAAACTTTGTTGGTCTTAAAGGTGGCACTGGACTCAAAGTGTGTTATGTTACCAGGTGTAACTCTAATGGAAACCAAAAACTCTATCTTCAGATGCTCTTTCAACAAATAAAGAGCAAGAACTCTAATTGGTAAGAGTTTTAAAAATCCTCATAATCTGCAACTAATTTGGATCTTGGATTCCACATTCCACCCTATTGCTACTGGACAACCAGGGATTCTGTTCTTACAGAAGCAAGACTTCTTTTCTCAAACTGCTGGGTTGCACACTGAAAACATGCAGATGTATCAGCCTTGCAGAACAGTCCTCTTATTTCAGGCATTGCTTAATTTGCAATTATTCTGTAAAAAGTGGAATTTGAAGAAGACAAATTGGTTCTTATATGCCGCTTTTCTCTACCGGAGGAAGTCTTAAAGCGGCTTACATTCGCCTTCCCTTTCCTCTCCACACAACAGACACCCTGTGAGGGAGGTGAGGCTGAGAGAGCCCTGATATTACTGCTTGGTGAGTGTTGTGGTGAGCCCAAGGTCACCCAGCTGGTGACCTTCACATTTGAAGAAATTAGTTCATTCCATTCAGAAGTGTGAGGCTAAGGCACTTCCAGGGGTTCTCACCACAATGTCTGACCTGCAACGGTTATTTTAGATGTATCTCTTGATCTTGCAGCTATAGCTTAGTATTTAAGCATCTGCTAGACATACATAAAGTCCTAGGTTCCAATCCTTGGCATCTCCAATTAAGATGCCCAGGTAGAAGGTAGCATAAAGTTCTCCGCCCAAGATGCTGAAGAGCAGCTGCAAGTTAAAGCAGTCAATTATGTCCCTGACAGACCAATGATCTGAAATTATAGGACTGTTCACATATTATAGTGAATGCATATACATCCTGCAAGTAATGCACATGTTTGTAAAGAAAAGCAATTGTGCATCCACTTTACATATGAAACCAGGGGCAACTATCAGGATAAATATGTAGTTTAAATACATAAATTCAACAAGAAAATTACTCAGTGCACATTTGCAAAAAAATCTAAGTGTACATTGTATGAAGATAAATAAAATGTTTTATTTATGTACCACACTATCCTATTAGCTCAAGGTGATTTACAATAGTAAAAACAATTTTCAATAAAACATTTTACATTTAAAAACCACCTTTGCTTATCATTACTCCATGAGGTTTAAGTAGAGCTTGGAGGGGGTTTCTGTCTGTGGATGGATTTTTCATACATGGAGGCCAATATCCTAAGATTTTATTTCATAGAATCATAGAATAATAGAGTTGGAAGGGACCTCATGGATCATCTAGTCTAACCCCCTGCACTATGCAGGACACTCACATCCCTATCGCTCATCTACTATAACCTGCCACCCCTTTGCCTTCAAAGAATCAGCCTCTCCATCAGATGGCTATCTAGCCTCTGTTTAAAAATTTCCAAAGATGGAGAATCCACCAACTCCCGAGGAAGCCTGTTCCACTGAGAAACCACTCTGTCAGGAACTTCTTCCTGATGTTTAGATGGAATTTCTTTTGAATTAATTTCATCCCATTCATTCTGGTCTGTCCCTCCGGGGCAAGAGAGAACAATTCTGCTCCATCCTCCATAAGGCACCCTTTTAAATACTTGAAGATGGTTATCAGATCCCCTCTCAGTCATCTCCTCTCTAAGCTAAACAGACCAAGCTCCCCCAACCTTTCTTCATATGTCGTGGTCTCCAAACCCCTCACCATCTTTGTTGCCTTCCTCTGGACACATTCCAGTTTGTTAACACCCCTCTTTAACTGGGGTGCCCAAAACTGAACACAGTACTCCAAGTGAGGCTGAACCAGAGCAGAGTAAAGCGGTACCCATCACCACCAGTGATCTGGACACGATACTCTATTTCAGGGGTCCCCAACCCCCGGTCTGCGGCCCGCTACCAGGCCGCAAAGGCCATTGTGCTGGGCCGCCAGCGGTCGCGCCTGCCTCCCCCCCTGCAGCGAGAGGGGGGGAAGAGGCCGGCGCAGCAGCCGGCGGGCCAGCAACGCTAATGCGCATGCGCGGAACTGCCGCACATGCACGTTTGCGCCCCCTGGTGGCCAAAACATGCATGCGCGGCAACTGCGCATGCATGTTAGCGCCACCTGGTGGCCAAAACACGCATGCGCGGCAGTTCCGCGCATGCGCGTTATAGGCAACTGCGGCAGCCGGGCTGCTGGCTCTCCCCCACCCCCGGAGGCGGTCCCCGACCAGATGAAGGTTGGGGACCGCTGCTCTATTTGATACAGCCCAAAATCCCATTTGCCTTTTTAGCCACTGAGTCACACTGCTGACTCATGTTCAATGTATGGTCTACTAAGACTAGATCCTTTTCGCACATGCTACTGCCAAGACAAGTCTCCCGCATCTTATATTGGTGCATTTGGTTTTTCTTACCTAAATGCAGAACCTTACATTTGTCCCTATTGAACTTCATTTTATTCAGTTTAGCCCACTTCTCAAGCCTATCAAGATCATCCTGTATTCTGTTGCTGTCTTCATTTGTGTTTGCAACCCTTCCCAGTTTAGTATCATCTGCAAATTTAATAAGTATCCCCTCTAATCCCTCATCCAAATCATTTATGAATATGTTGAACAACATAGGCCCTAGGATAGATCCTTGGGGTACTCCACTTGTCACTCTTTTCCAAGAAGATGCTGAACCATTAACAAGTACCCTCTGGGTACGATTTGTCAACCAGTTATTGATCCACCTGACAGAATTAGGATCCATACTGCATTTTACCAACTTGCGAACAAGAATATCATGTGGAACCTTATCAAAATATGTCCATGGCATTCCCCTTATCCAGCAAGTAGTCACTTTCCTGAAAAAAGAGATAAGGTTGGTCTGACATGACTTGTTCTTGCAAAACCCGTGCTGAGTCTTAGAAATCACAGCTCTCATTTCCAGTTGCTCAAGGACCAAGTATTTGATTATTTGTTTGAAAATTTTGCCAGCTACAGATGTCAAGCTGACGGGTCGATAATTACCCAGATCCTCCTTTTTCCCTTTCTTGAAGATGGGGACAACATTTGCCTGCCTCCAATCGTCTGGCACCTCACCTGTCCTCCAAGAAGTGTCAAAAATAACGGAGAGAGGTTTAGAGA
Source organism: Paroedura picta (assembly GCF_049243985.1). Lineage (NCBI taxonomy): Eukaryota > Metazoa > Chordata > Lepidosauria > Squamata > Gekkonidae > Paroedura > Paroedura picta. The sequence goes on from NC_135374.1 coordinate 57,255,442, forward strand.
TGACATCCGCAAGTTCTTTTAGTACCCTTGGCCTCAACCACAAGCCTGGCAGAATAGTTTCATTCTGCAAGCCCTCCATAACTGTTTAATATCCCAGAGGGGATTCCAGCAGGGAATTCATGACCAGGGATGAAAAGGCCCAGGCCAGTTTTATTCCTTTGGGCCGGGAACCCTAAGCAGAGTTTGGCTGCTTAGTCTTAATGTTCTTTGGGGGTATAGGGGAAGAGGCAGCACTGAAAATACATGGGTCCCAGACCATTTAGGGCTTTGAATGTGAGAATCAATACCTTGAATCTGAAACCTTGATCATACAAGCATTCCCTGTAACTGGTGAACTCAGCTTGGATAAGGCAGCTTTGTGTGTTCAAATAATGGCCATGTATACAAGAATACCTAATCAAACACTGGACACAGGGAAACTTCCCATTCGTATCTATAATGCTCAACTGATGCTGTAAAGTACTTCAGAAGTGTATTGGAATTCATCTCAACAGTGCTGCAATAGACCTTCTCGCTGTGAGCACGGAACAGACATCTTGGGCTTCCAATCTGCCACCAGAGGAAAGGAAGTCAAGCAGCTCTCCTTCCCCCCCCCCCCCATGGCACACAGCTCTCTATAGGATCTCACTCTTCCCTGTTGCCAGCAAGTGATCAACCAGGAGTCTCTTGACCACAAAAGGGAAGCAAGGAATTGGGGGGGGGGTAGGCGTAAGCTGAAGGCACAACATTTTTTAAAAATCCAGAATTCCATTCTGAAATACATGTACAATCTACAATATAAAAATATAAAAAGTAGGATATTTATCCTACAAATCTGGAGTACTGGATGTGGGGAAGGGTTGTTCGGCTGAAACTCAGTGAACTGAGTGGATGAAAACATTTCAATTTGCAGGAACTCAGCTATACATTTCAGGTTCTTCCTTGAAGTTTGTTCTTGTATACCTATGGCACATTCAATGGACTTTTAAAAAAATGGACGAAATATGCATATAAAATTGTACCATCTGCAACCAATGTGTCACTTAAACAAAGCAAACTGCATTCCTTGGGGGGAGGGCGATGAAAAGGCATAACAGTAGAGAAACTACTTTTATGTTCCACTGTCATGATGGTAGTTGTTAGACTGAGGAAGAGTGCTTGCACTCAAAAGCTCACGCCTTGAATAAATCTTTGTTGGTCTTAAAGATGCTACTGGACTCTGATTTTGTTTTGTTGTACTTTTATGTTGTTTGGTTACATACCTTTCTATTTGCCTGTACAAGACACTAAAGATCATGACTTGGTTCAACATCTATCAAGAAATTTGGCACTACTGAAAGCATGTCTTAGCAGCTTTGAACATTTCCAGAGAGAAAAATTCTTTCAAGCAAGACAGACATCTTATGTTAATTTTTTAATCCTATTACTTACCATCTACAGCTCTTCAGAGAGCTTTCATTAGACTGTATTTTTTGCTATGTTTAACTGAATTTATTAACAGATTGACACCATGGCATTATTTAAAGTACAATTTATATGTCATGTTGATAGATCTCAGCTACCACAACAAATGCCTTATATTAGGTGCAACATGATCTTATGTATGCTAAGAAGTCATTTCGCCATCTCTGTGGGATTCACAACTGCAGACTCAAGAGGAGCTTTCTACACAGCTGTATGCCAGGATTTGTATGGCCATGATGAAAAAGGGATGTGATTCACATTTAGCAAAGATGCAGCACAGGCTGCACCCCCAAGACTCTGCTGCCCACCAAAGCCCTTCGCAGGGATCTTTTTGCATGCCCTCTCATGCTGGAACCGGCCAGTTTCCACAACAGGCCGTGAGCAGCTCCTTGTCACCTACTTCTGCCGGTCTGACACTGGTGTATCTGGAGAGAAACACGATTCGCCGACTGCGACCGAGGACGTTGTGGAGAAACAAAAGCGCCCCCCCCCCCCCCGCCGCCTCCTCAAACGGGACAGGAGCCCGCTTGCAGCAAGCGGAGGCGATCTTGCGCGGCGTGGTCGTCCCGAAGGGGCGATCTCGGGGCATCCGACCGCACACCCGCGCGGGCACAACCCGGGAGGCGAGCGGCGACTCAGTCACGCGCAGCCTCCCGATCGCCACAGCAGCTGAGATGCCAAGAGGAGCCTGGAGAAGGCAGTGGAAGGGAGCCATACCACGGCTCTCCCGGCCCCATCGGTGCCATTCTGTCCTCCTCTTCTTTCTTCCCCGACCCCCCCCCCTAAATCTTCTCGCTATTGTGCAAAATAAAAAACCTCCCCTCGCAGCTGCACACCGGCCCCCTCGTGCCTTTGCACAGCACCAGAGGCTAGCCCAAAGCTTTATCCCGCTTCCTAATCCCCGGCCGGCGAGGACATAACATCAGGTCGAAACACAAGATTACGCGGAAGCAGGGGCGGGGGGAGTCAACCCACCTCCCCCATTCGCCGATAGGCAGAGCGGAGGAAACTGGCTCCCTTCAGCCGCTGCAGCTCCCTCAGACACCGACGCACAAGGCTGCGGGCTCCCGCCAGCCCTTCCCTCTTCCCTCCCTACACCGGGCACCCTTCCCGGCCAGCGTCAGTCCGGGGGGCCCCGGCATTCTCCCTCCTGGCGCCCACCGAGTCGTCCTTGCATGTTGCTGGCGGGAGAGGGGCAGCGTACAATGCACGGCGCAGGGCCACACACGCTCTCGGCCGCAGTAATACGTCGGGGAGAGAAGAGAGCGGGGAACCGCGTCTCTCTCCGCATCTCCTACTCCTCCATCCATTCATTCGACCAACCAACGAGGCCATCCATCCATACCTCCTGCCGCTGCTCATCTGCCAGCCATGGTTCTCCCACTGCCCTGCCGGGGCAATGCAGCTCGCCACGAAGACCTCTGGAGAAGGACAGACCCACGATGGCTCCTTTCCAGCTGCAGAAGCACCGCTCTCAAGACCGCACTCCACCAATAGCACTTTCTGCCATATTGTTACTGCAAGCCCTGAGAAAGGCGGGGCCTGCTGGCTCCTTGGAAACCCGAAGCCATTGGCCGCCCCTGCGGCCAATCAAGCTTCCATGGCCCAATGAGCGGAGCCGGCAGCGAACAGCGGGGCGTTTGGAGTTAGAACGCGGCGTGACAATAGTAGCTGCACGCGGAAGGCCTGGAGGGCGAGTGAGCCGAGTGGGTGGGTTGAGGCGGCGAGCAACACCACGTGCCTCCGCGCTCCCAGCGGGGGGCCACCTGTAACAAAAGCCGCGCACGATCTTCGTTGAAAGACCGGTGACGCTGGGCCGGCTGCTTGCCAATCCAGCTGCAAATCGACCAATCAGAGCAGAAACCAGGGATTAAATTAACGCGCGCCGAGGTGAACTCTTTCATCATTGGTTGATTATTGGGGGGGGAGGGTTTTATTCCACCTCCTCAGGAGAGGTGGCCGCAGTCGTACCCTTGTAACCTTAGGGCAGCTGCTGGAATGTTGCTAGTAAAGGGTGGGATTGTTGTGCGGCAAGAAAAGGTTTCTCGTGGAAGACGTACTTGGTACTCAACGCCATCGTTACAAAGAGGAGGATTATCTGAACCCTCTGGGAGGAGTTCACTTTCTGTTTGCGATTTGGAATCTATGTTATTCTAAAATGTTCTAAAGTTAGAAGTTTTATTTATTTACGCAGTTCTGTAAAGCCTTTCGTAAACTTGGAAAGTGGTGTAATCACACCAAGAATTGCCCCAGGGTGACTTGCAGGTGGAGCAGCTGGGAGAGAAAGGAGCAAAACTCTACCTGAACAGCTGCAGCTGCCTTATACCAAAATGGATCATTGAGGTCAGTGTTTTCTAGTCTGATAGGGTTGCCAGGGCGGGAACCTCCTGGAGATTTGGGGATGGGTAAGGACAGGGAATTTAGTGGGAGATAATGCCATGGAGTCCATTGCCCTAAGCATCCATTTTCTCTAGGGCAGTGGTCCGCAACCTTTTCCAGGCTGCAGACCGGAGGCGGTGGAGATGGCGATCGCCTGGCCGCGCATGCGCAGCACTCCCGCATAAATGCGTGTGCATGGCCGGGTCACGCATGCGCGTTTGCACCATGCACAGCCACAACACACATGTGCGGCACTCCGCGTGTGCGAACCAGCGGCACATGTGCGTTTGTGCCCGCGCATGCATGGCCCTGCGGAGGCAGGGAGCCACAGACCGGCGGCTGGGGACCACCGCTCTAGGGAACTTGGTTTCAATACTCAGGAAATGAACTGTAGTTCTAGGGGATCTCCAGGTTGCATCTGCAGGTTGGCACCAGAAGCTCTCCATTATCTCTGGGACAGATAATTTCTGTTTCCTACTATCTGATTCTTTTAAAATGCAAATACTAGGGATCCAATTTGGGACTAAATTATTAAAACACATTGTGGAAATTTTTTTGCAGTGGGCCATAAGGCTGCACCAAGGTCATGGTATGATTTCTTCCTTTTACTGTTATCTTTGCTCCCAAATTAACCTATTATGTTTTATGATCTTCATTATGATTATGATTTTTGTATTTTGCTTAATGAGTATTTTATTATTTTACATACCATTATTAAAGGATTGAAATTCAAATATTAAAACACATCAATATCTATAACTAGGGGCAAAGCCTGTTGCACCCAGGGAAACAATGGGTGCTAGGATGCACACCTGTGCTGTGGCTTTCCTGGAAACTGGCTACATGGCAGAAGCTCCTGCCCACCCTTGGACTCTTGAGGTCCTGCCTCCAAACCTCAAGGACCATTCCTGACCCAGGGGTCACCAGCCTCCAGGTACAGCCTGGAGATCTCCTAGAATTAGAGGTCACCTGCAGACTATAGAGGGGACTCTGCAATAACTCATCTCCAGGGCTTGCTTGGGAGAGGGAGGATGCTGTGGCACTGTGCCCTTGAGAGGTTGCAGAATGCCAATCTGCAGTTGGGATCTGTGGATTTGTTGGAATTGAAGGTAATTTCCAGGCAATAGACAAAAGGGTGACCTGGGAGGGGGGACACTCTGCCTTTGGATCCAATGGAGATGCAGGGATGCTAGGCTCCAAGTGGGAAACAAAGAGAAATACTGGGTGGCAGTAATTGCTGATAACAATAAACATCAAATTATTCATAAACTTGTCACAGTTCCTTTCTTCAGTGAAAATATTTAATAGACAGTAAAATTTGCTTGAAGAACTGAAAAGTTTTATGTATGTAGTTCAGTTCAATAGCAAAGTAAATCAAAAACAGTTGTATGTTACAAACAAATATGAAACCATTGTCTGGCAAAGAACTTACAGAGGGTTTCTCAGTCACTGCCTCTATGATACCTTTCTATGGGAGGAGGTTTCTCCTCCTGTCCCCACCCACCCCCTTCTTCTGCAAACAGTTATTTGGGTTGGAATACCTGGCAAAAGAGGTGTGTGATGACCTGCTTGTCAGGGCAACTGCCACCCTGCATTTGGGGAATTAACACAGATTCCAGAGCAGCTCATTCCAACTGGCAGGGTTGTGTGTGAAATTTCTTAATCCTGTTTGTCACAGGAGGGCAGCTCTGTCTAGACTGCTTTTCCTTCCTGGAATTCTCAATTCAGTTTCTTACCTAGCCAGTGCAGTTGCTCCATTCTGATGGATGATGTCATTCACAGCTTGTCTAACTCTAATTGGACCCTGGAGACATGCAGTTACAATACCTATGCCAGGGTGGGACATTTAAGGTTTAAAAATCAAAGTGATTGGTAGCTATACTGACCTCTGATGTCAGCGAGAAACACCAGGCAAATTGGGGGTGGGGGTGTACATCGTCCTGGACTTGGTGAAATGGCTTGAATAAACAGCTTTGGTTTTGATTCTGCTTGATCATTCTTAGATCTAATAGACAAGGTAACCTTAAAAGATCCACACAATGGGGCCATTTGACAGCCTCACCTACCATTTAGGATTCTTCAAACCCATGAGAGCCCCCAAGTCAATTAATTGTTTTAAAAGGGTAGGAATAACACCCCCCCCCCAATTCCAGTAATGTCTTTTTGAGTGGCATATTAGGCTGTTAGTGATACTTGAAAAGGAAATAGGCTAGAAGAAGAAGCTAGAACCAATTCCAGCATGTGTCTCCCCCCTCCCCTCCCCCGCTCCTGATAGGAGGAAAGACCAGGGGGCACAGGGAAGCTTAGGATTTCGCTCCACTTCCCCTCTTGGCAGATCTCTTATGTCAAAACCAAACTAAAGAAAGGCACATGCTTTTGCAATATTTTATATTGCTCATTTATACGGTATTTTCATCTTTTCTCTGCAGTAAACAGCTAGGAAATAAACTAGGTGATCTTAAAGAATATTGTGCTTTATACCCATCAGTTCATCTAATAGATGTTGGTTGAGGGATTAAACAATGGAGTTGTATAAACTGGTTAAAGTGTACATAAAGCTTTATTCAGGAATTAACATACCTGATAGGGAAGAATCAAGATAGATTCCTAGCTACATCACTGCCTGAGAGAGTTGTGGAACTTCTGAGAAGACAGGATATTGTCCTAGGATAGCAATCTGGAGACAGACAAAGAATTACACTTATAGAAAAGTAGATTCTGATGGTAGCCACACTGGTCTGAAGCAACAGAACAGTTTGACATCTTTATGACCAGCAAGGTTTTTTCAAGGTATAAGCTTTTGTGTACCCGCGTGCTTCTTTAGATACAGTGTGCATCCACATGAATACTTATATATCCTGAATAAAACTTTGTTGGTCTTAAAGGTGCCACTGGACTCAAATTTTGTTCTACTGATCAGGAAAGGAGGTGCTGGCTTTACAATCCCATCTAATGGGACTTTCCTCTTGCTGCCCCCTGCAGGGTGCTTCTTTTGTACACCAGAGTTTGCTTACTCCCACAGTAAACAGGCTTGGCTTTCCATGTCAGCCACAAGAAACAGCAGGGCCAGCCACAGAAGGGATAGAATGTTAAGGGAAGCCAGGTGTCAGTTAAGGGGGGAAAGGGTCTGTGTGCGGGGGACGTATCAGTTTGCTGAAGCTGAGTTCAGGGAATCCTGGGAAGGGTTGTTAAATAATATCTTCCCACAGATTCTTCATAAGGCCTGAGCTTGTATTTTATTATGAGACTGCCTTAAATGGCTACACACTTCCTTGTTTGGTTTTAGTAAATTACTAACTTAGAAAATAGTTGGTTTGTAAGATCCTTCATTCAGGGTTGCCTGTCTCCTGGATGTAATTGAAGATAAGCCATTGGTTAAAGAAATAGTTCTTGGCAGCAAATTCAGATGCCGTGCAGCCATGAAATATGTATTCTTCTGTGGAAATACAATAAAGAATTCGAATGGAATATCTATCTATTGAAAGACTTTGACATAAAAGAGCCTTTGTCAATAACAATGTTTGAAGACAACCAGTCATGCATAGCTATGGCTGAGAGTGAAAGTGTGAAAGAAAAGAACAAGCATATTGCTATCAAGTTTAATTCAGTGAGAGAAAAACGGCAAGAAGGAAACATTGAAATTGAGTATTGTCCTTCAGAAGAAATGGTGGCTGACATACTCACCAAACCACTTGCCAAAAGAAAGTTTGAGTACCTCCGCAGGAAGCTGAATCTTCATGACACTTGAGAAGGGGCGTTGGAATAGCAAGCATCAGCAGCTTCAATCATGAAAGAGTTAATGTTCTGATGTATTAATTTAGCTAGTTAGCATACAGCCTACAGGGCATCAAGTAAGAGTTCCCCACCAGCTGTCTGGTTAGTTACAATGGCAGAGTGAGTGAGTCACTAAGGCATTGATGTATAACTGAAGAGCAATCCTTATCCATGGTTCCTCTATATATTTGTGAAACAGCCGGGGGGGGGGTGGAATGTGTCCGGCTGTCCAAGTTGGAATAGAGCCAATCAGATTGGCCCTGCCCCTGCAGGTCCCGCACTCTGTCCCTAGAATCTAGCCTCTTTGCTCTCAGACACACCTCAGTGCCTGGAGCCAGCAGCTAGTTTCTGTTATAAGAAGAGAAGCTAAGATACTGTAGTTTAGAAAGATAGGCTGCTATTGTTTGTTATCTTTAGAATAATAAATATTTTAGAGAAGCTATTATACACACATGTTTGCGTGATTTATTATTTTTTACCTCCCAGATTTCAAATGAGCCATTGGGCTGATCCAGCAAGCTCCACTTATGTTCTGCCTACCCTGGATGGCGTGCAGCTCTCTACGGCTCACTCCGCCAGGAACCTAGGCGTGATTCTGGACGCCTCCCTCACAATGGAGGCCCAGATCACAAAGGTAGCACGGCTGGCATTTTACCATCTCCGCCAAGCCAAACTACTAGCGCCCTACCTGGCCCCGGAACATCTAGCCACAGTGATCCATGCGACGGTCACCTCTAGACTGGACTTTTGTAACTCGCTCTACGCAGGCCTGCCCTCAGCCCTGACCCGGAAACTACAACTGGTTCAAAATGCAGCAGCCAGGATCCTCACAGCAACACCGTGGAGGTCTCATATCCGGCCTATTCTCCACCAGCTGCAATGGTTACCAGTTGAATTCCGGATCAGACTAAAGGTTCTGGTTATTACCTTCAAGGCCATACGCGGTCAGGGCCCAGTGTACCTGAGGGACCGCCTCCCCGCCTATGCCCCCAAAAGAGCTCTGCGCTCTACTACCACCAACCAGCTAAGGATCCCTGGCCCTAAAGAAGTCCGTCTGGTCTCGACCAGGGCCAGAGCATTCTCTGTTCTGGCCCCTACCTGGTGGAACGAGCTCCCAGAAGAGATCAGGGCCCTGACGGAGCTTAAACAGTTCCGCAGGGCCTGCAAAAAGGAGCTCCTCCACCAGGCATTTGGCTGAGACCAGACGTAATCAACAGCGACCAAGGGCCCCTGCTCCCCCCCACCCCCCCTCAGAATTCAATAAATAAACCACCCCCCTCAGAATCCCATCAATAAGCCCTGGACCTGTTTGTAGTACTATATTGTTATACCGTTATATTGTGCTGTTATTTTGGTTACAATTATTAGTTATCAGTTATACATGTTACAGACTGTTTTATGTATTGTTCTCTGTTATGATGTAAACCGCCCTGAGCCTCCGGGGAGGGCGGTATATAAGTATGATAAATAAATAAATAAAATAAATTATATTTTACGGATCTTGATCATAATCATCACTGATCGATTTAGAGAGCTAGAAGCAAAACTCTAAAACTTTGTTCTGCAATCCTGAACTTTCAAGCAGAGATGCTTACAATAGAGATGTTACACTGGAGGTTAGAGTGGTATTCTGGCTGGAGTGTCACATTAGGATCTGAGAGACCTAGGCTCAAATCCATGCTATCCCATGCAAACTTGCTAGGTGATCTCGGGCCAGTGGTATATTTTCAGCTGAACTTACCTCACAGGATTGTTATGCAGATAAAATGGAGAAGAGAATGGCTTTGGGTCCCTGTTGGGGAGGAAGACTGAGTATAAATGAAGAAATCATAGAAAAATTCAATAATAGTGACCAAAGTGTTATCAACACTGTCCTGGGGTAATTTCATCTTGGATCATTTAAATGTATCCTTACATTGGATACTGTGTCCCAGTGTTTCTAAAAGTTCAGGAATCAGAACCATAGAGTAGGAAGGTGCCTTACAGGCAAGTGAATACATTATGATGGTTACACCTTTCTGTGCCATTATACCATACAGTGTCATGCTAACAACACTTTTCCTGGGAGCAAGACCCATTGAATGAACCAAAGTAGGATTCTAAAATCAAGTTAGGATTTGTCTAATGCTGCATTCCAAAAGACACTTTCTTGGAATAACATGGATTTACAATCGATTAAGCCAGCCAAAGATTGTTCTTTAAATCAGATAGAAAAGTGTTGTGGGGGGAATTAATTAGTTAAATTATAGGAGAGTAAAGAGACAGTTGAATTAGTTATGTAAACTGAGGAGTAGAAATAATGAAAGCTATGCATTGTTAAAACCCCACAAGCATTAAGCCAAACAACACCTCAGCAATGTTGAGCAACCCTACTAATCGCATACAGAGCCAAAGGAACAGGTTTACCCAGCTGCAAATAACCTTTGAAACATGAACAAGCTAGCAGCTGGAACTGGGCAATTTTCCCAGAGATTGCATTCCATATTACCATCACTAGCCTTACTCCTACTTTCCCACCCATTCATCTCACATTGCACACTCTTGGCCCACAAATTGTCAACGGTCACACCCAAGACTCTACAGGTAACAGAAAAAATAGTGGCTGAAAATGAATAAGACCTGAAAATGGATTGGTAATTGGTAAAATAACCTGTGGTGCAGATGGGAGAATCAATCATAAGAAAGGCCAAAGCTGAAGGTGAGCTAAGATTGGCCAGGGAAGCCCATTGTAACAAGAAAAGATTTTTCAGCTATGTGAGGAGCAAACGTAAAGTGAAGGAGGCAATAGGCCCACTGTTGGGTGCGGATGGACAAACTCTAACGGAAGATGCAGAGAAAGCAGAAAGGCTTAGTGCCTATTTTACATCTGTTTTTCCCCACAGGTCAAAGTGTTTAGGCACATCTAGAGATGGCCATAGCCAAAGGACAGTGTCTGGGTGGCAGGTTAACATGGATAGAGAGGTTGTCGAGAGGCATTTAGCTGTACTGGATGAGTTCAAATCCCCTGGTCCGGATGAAATGCACCCGAGAGTACTCAAAGAACTTTCCAGAGAACTTGCACAGCCCTTGTCCATCATCTTCAGAACCTCTTTAAGGACTGGAGATGTCCCGGAGGACTGGAAGAGAGCAAATGTTATTCCGATCTTCAAAAAAGGGAGGAAGGATGACCCGGGAAACTACAGACCAGTGAGTCTGACCTCTGTTGTGGGGAAGATAATGGAGCAGATATTAAAGGGAGCGATCTGCAAACATCTGGAGGACAATTTGGTGATCCAAGGAAGTAAGCATGGATTTGTGTCTAACAGGTCCTGCCAGACCAACCTGGTTTCCTTTTTTGACCAAGTAACAGGTTTGCTGGATCGGGGAAATTCGGTTGATGTCATTTACTTGGATTTTAGTAAAACTTTTGACAAGGTTCCCCATGATGTTCTGATGGATAAGTTGAAGGACTGCAGTCTGGATTTTCAGATAGTTAGGTGGATAGGGAATTGGTTAGAGAACCGCACTCAAAGAGTTTTTGTCAATGGTGTTTCATCAGACTGGAGAGAGGTGAGTAGCGGGGTACCTCAGGGCTCGGTGCTCGGCCCGGTACTTTTTAACATATTTATTAATGATCTAGATGAGGGGGTGGAGGGACTACTCATCAAGTTTGCAGATGACACCAAATTGGGAGGACTGGCAAATACTCCGGAAGATAGAGACAGAGTTCAACGAGATCTGAACACAATGGAAAAATGGGCAAATGAGAACAAGATGCAATTTAATAAAGATAAGTGTAAAGTTCTGCATCTGGGTCAGAAAAATGAAAAGCATGCCTACTGGATGGGGGATACGCTTCTAGGTAGCACTGTGTGTGAACGAGATCTTGGGGTACTTGTGGACTGGAAACTAAACATAAGCAGGCAGTGTGATGCAGCGGTAAAAAAGGCAAATGCCATTTTGGGCTGTATCAATAGGGGCATCACATCAAAATCACAAGATGTCATAGTCCCATTGTATACGGCACTGGTCAGACCACACCTGGAGTACTGTGTGCAGTTCTGGAGGCCTCACTTCAAGAAGGACGTTGATAAAATTGAAAGGGTACAGAGGAGAGCGACGAAGATGATCTCGGCCAAGGGACCAAGCCCTATGAAGATAGGTTGAGGAACTTGGGAATGTTCAGCCTGGAGAAAAGGAGGTTGAGAGGGGACATGATAGCCCTCTTTAAGTATTTGAAAGGTTGTCACTTGGAGGAGGGCAGGATGCTGTTTCTGCTGGCTGCAGAGGAGAGGACACACAGTAATGGGTTTAAACTTCAAGTACAACGATATAGGCTAGATATCAGGAAAAAGTTTTTCACAGTCAGAGTAGTTCAGCAGTGGAATAGGCTGCCTAAGGAGGTGGTGAGCTCCCCCTCACTGGAAGTCTTCAAGCAAAGGTTGGATACACACTTTTCTTGGATTCTTTAGGATGCTTAGGGCTAGTCCTGCGTTGAGCAGGGGGTTGGACTAGATGGCCTGTATGGCCCCTTCCAACTCTATGATTCTATGATTCTATGAGAAGATGAGTTTTAAGGAACCATTTTGATGTTTGATGGTGATCTCTATAACAATGTGTCAGGGTATCCGACGGGATGGGCATCACAAAGTCAAAGATGGAAATAGCAGCTAGTGGAAGAAAGAGAAAAGATCAATGAAAAAGCAGACAGGGAAATGTGTTGATTTTCTCTTCCTCTTGTTCCCTACTTCTTCTCAGGGAAAAACTAACTGTGATTTATCTTTAACCATTATATATTTTGGAAGAGCCACTGTGGGCGGAGTGGTGTCCAGGACCCATCCGGGTGTCTGGACATCACTTCCGGCTTCACTGGCCAATCTGGATGTGCCCAGTAAAGCTGGGCACACCCTGATTGGCCCGGCACCTAGAGCACCCACCCCCAGAAGCCAGCCATGAGGCGCACATGCAGTCACACGCTCCCTGGCCACTGAGGAGAGTGCAACCGTGGCGTCCTAGCCAGTCCACCACTCAACCCAGCCACCCGCTTGCGCAGCAGGCCATCTGGCTGCAGGGATGTCGACCAAGCCGCCAGCGGAGCGCGCTCAAGTAGGGCAGCAGTGTTGCCCTGGGGGCGGGCCACCACTAGCGCCCGTTGCATTCCTGGATGCAATGGCCTTTTGGGCTAATACAAAAATAAAAGTTAAGCTAAATTCTTAGAATGCATTTTGTTCATTTTCCTTTACCTAAATGCTCCTTTCCTCTTTCAACCAAGTGTATGGAGAAGAACTTGAGCTACTAGGACAGTGGCTCAACTTAGGATGCAAAACCCCCCAGAAGGTGAGGTAGTCAAATTGAGGTGCAAAACAGAGTAGCAGCTGGTCTGATTGTGCCAATTCCATTATCTTGGGCCCAGGGTAAAATCCAAACAGGCTCAGATGCTAGAAAGGCTGTGACTAACCTCCCAAAAGCCTGTCTGATCCCGGGGGAGTTGAGGACATATTCTTTATGTCTCACTCAAATGAATGTATATGTCAGGATTAGGACTCTGCTGAAAGCATCTTTATCCTGGGCTGTCTGGCACCAAAAGATTTAGAACTCTTCACTGAATATGAAAGCAAGATAGGCTTAATGTGTTTCAGCCAGAGAGGGTTTTTCTAATAGAAGCAATGCATAAAAATACAAATTATTAGAACAGCATAAATCACACCTTAAATTGTTAGTAGTTTATGTTTTTGTATTCTAATACTAGATAGTTGGCTTATTTCTCTAAAATATGCATGTTTTGTTGGCACATATCCAGCCACTTAAAGTAAGACCCTAAACCAGCCTTTTTCAACCTTTTGACTGGAGGAACCCCTGAAATATTTTTTAGACTTCAAGGAATCCTGGAAGGGGTGACATGCACCTTCAGAGAAGTGGGCGCAGAAGTAAGATTTGGGACCCAGCCAGTCAATCAATCCTTTACGGTTTCCATTTTGGATAAAGAGACTAGGCCTGCAGAGCAACAAGAGAAGCAGACTCCAGTGAAGTGATGTAAGTGGCCATGCAGACTTCTCGGGAAGGCTACATAACCCCTCATGTAACCCCAGGGTCTCCCGAAACCCTGGTGGGGAATCCCTGCCCTAAATGCTATAGCTAAATGAGAAGTTAGTTGTAATAAGAACAAATCATTTAAATTGTTTTAAGGCAAAAAATCAGTATGAATTTTCAAATACTGCCATTGTTTCAAGAAACACTGAACAAGGTCCTATTAATATGTTTGAAATTCAGAAATCAGAATTCTTTTGAATACCCACAAACATAAGCAAGGCATAGCCATTCCCTACCAAGGAACTCCCACCACACCACAACATCATTGTCTTATTGATCCAATCATAGCACACCTAAAAATGTGCAAGCGTACATGCATGCTCACACAGGTGCCAGCCCTCATTTTGCCAGTTCCTTCACATATACACGCAATACTGCATAGGAGTTGGTGGGTGTAAAGTGCTATCAACTCCCTGCTGTCTTAGGGTTTGCAAGGAAAGAGACTAACAGGTGGTTTGCCATTTTCTTCCTCTGTCAACCCTGCTTAGCTTCCAAGTTCTTATGACACTGGTCTAGTCTGGTCCATCCACGTAAGGTCACCATCTAGGTAACTAAATTTTATTGAATGAGAACATGCCAATGTCATTTAACATATTGCTATCTGTTCCTCATAATATATTTTTGGTCAGGGCTTGGAGGAGGAGCATGTCTCATGGCTTAAGTGCCACTCAAGGCTTAACACCCACTCAAGGTAGCTTTCCCACCCCTGACTGCCTCCTCCTCCAACCAACTTGCCTATCTGTCCAGCAGCCAGCCAATCACCCTCAGTCCCCCACCCCTGACCACCCCTCCTTCCACTTCCCTCCGAGGCTTGGAGGCTTCAGATCCCCACTGCTTGAGAGCTGCCCCTGCCAGTGAGTTCCCTAACAGTTGCCTGCAGCCTTTCCAGGTCCTGGGGGGAGGGGAAGGCCTTCCACAGAGTTCTTCCTCCCCCTCTAGTGCCTGTTGTATTCAAGTGGCACCAGCATCCTAAAGAATTGTTCTCATCTATTTTATAATCTGGGCTTAGACTCTCATGTTGTAAAGTTTTGGTCCAGACTCTTGCTTTACTTTTAACAATACCTTTAAAGGTATCAAGGTACCAGGAAAAAATGTCAATATGGTGTCTCCTTCCCCATTTGTCCATGATTCAGGGTCACAGCAGACTAAGGAAGTTGAATAATTAACGTGAAAGGAGGAGGGCACAAGACACAGTGCCAGTAACTGAACTTGCTGCTTGGCATTATTAAAGAAAAAAATAGGTTGTTTGAATTTCACTGGTATCCAAAAAGCTCCCTTAGTACTCAGGTATCTAAACCAATCCCTGCATGCCTCTTTTCCAAACTGCATTGATTGTTTATATGGAAGTCAGAAATGCCCATGTAGATAGTGTTCGAGTGGATTCACACAGACACACCAGGATGCTGTGAACTATGAAGACTGATACTACACTTTGCCTGCAAAATTAACTGACTTCCACTACAGCTAGATCAGAGCTTCTTGTGGCGCAGAGTGGTAAGGCAGCAGACACGCAATCTGAAGCTCTGCCCATGAGACTGGAAGTTCAATCCCAGCAGCCGGCTCAAGGTTGACTCAGCTTTCCATCCTTCCGAGGTCGGTAAAATGAGTACCCAGCTTGCTGGGGGGTAAACGGTCATGACTGGGGAAGGCACTGGCAAACCACCCCGTATTGAGTCTGCCATGAAAACGCTGGAGGGCGTCACCCCAAGGGTCAGACATGACCCGGTGCTTGCACAGGGGATACCTTTACCTTTACTTACAGCTAAATTATGAATGCATTGTTTCAATTAATTCAGATATCATTACTATATTTGCAGTGCTATCCAGATTTCAATGCACTTAAAAAGATGCAACTCTGCATAGGAGGGCACAATAACATCATATCCAAGACTCAGAATTCTTTTCTAGTCTATTCTATGGAGAATGTACCCTCAGGAAAGTATCCTTGGGGTTGCTGAAAGCACCACCCAGTGGTGGTTGAGAACACATTAAGGACTATTCTCTGAACACTTACTTATACAGTGTCAATGTGGTCACCAGGATTTGAAAAATATCTGCTGTAGCCTTCCTGCCTGTACTGTCAGCATCACTTCGCTCTGTGACCACAGTGTTTTATTTTGTGATATGAGTCTGTCACCACTACAAAAAGGACACATTGTAAACACTGCTGTAAAAGCACAATCAGGTTAGAAAGATGATAACTGTTTATGATTCCCCAGACAATTTTGTCTGGGGAATCATAAATAGTTATCATTTACAGTTGCAAAATCTGTGAGTGTCATTCGAAGAACATTTCAGAAGGGTGCCCTAGTTGATGTTGGAGTCTGCAGTATGACATAGTGACTTTAACATTCTAGCAATTTTGTATGTTGAGAAAGTTTGTTTACTTTAACATTATGCCACCTCTACATTTATGTTAACAGTGATGAATGTCTTCTGTCTCCTGCCAAGGAATGAAGGATGCCTTCTGCAGCAAGCTCACTGGTTAGAGGGGAAGTAATGAAAACACCATTAAAATCCCACCAGGATTTATGGGTTCACTTACACAAGGGCCCAAATTGATGTGTAAGAGCCATAAATGTGTCAGAAGCCACCAGGACCAGAGCCAGGAAACCATCTTTTTTAACTGTTACCTCCTGGACAGGTTGGAGGGCTGTGTGGGCTGTGATGTTCCTCAGTTCTAGAGTGATTCTATCCATCCATGTGGCCTACTGGCTGTCCCTGACACAGAAGAACTATTGATTCCCCTAAGCTGGCATGGCCCAGAAATGATAAAACCATGTCTTTGTTTCAGAAAATGTGTCTATCCAATCAGATATGCAAGGCAGCTGACAAAATGGTTATATGGCAAGAAAGAAAAAATAAATGCATAAAATCATGACCGTGCTTCCGACAACATGCTGACCCACTGGGAGGGAAAGGGATGGCTCAAAGAGGAGGGCCCTCCCCTCTGAGAGCCTGTCAAGGGGCTGGCGCACCATCAGAAAGCACTGGGGGGCTTTGACTGGCTTTCACTGAATGGGCCTTCCACTCCCTCCCTCAATGAGAGCCAATCAATGGTGCGAAAGCCAACCCATGTGTACAATAGCTGCCTAGCTGCTTTCCCCACTGCCTTCCATGTGGTAAGGCCCTCCTGTCCTCTCTAAAAATTGTCACCGCCCTCCACGCCCCACTGTGGCCTCCCAGCCACTCTCTCCACTGGCTCTCCTGCCCTGCTCCAAGAGACCACCACCACAATCCCCAGCCCACCACCATCTCCATAACCTTCCTGACTCCCTTTCTGTCCACAGCTAGCGGGGAAGTCCCCTGCCCCCTCCATGAAGGTACCGTTGCACTCTCTGGTCCCCATGATCCCCATCGTCCTGCCCACCAGGAACTCAAGGAGTGCCATCCCGCTACACTCTGTATCTCCCGCCCCACTCTCCTCAACCTCCTGCCTCCCAGGGGAAGCCTGCCATGCATGGTCCCCACTGCCCTGCCCATCTCCCCTCTCACCTGCCAGGGGAAAGCACTGAGCCCTGACGTGCGTCAAACAGGGCATGCTCTCCACCGCCCTCTAAGCTTTTCCTGCCGTCCTGGATGCCAGAGTGCTGCAGGGAATCCCTCCCAGCCTCCCACTGTTCTGATGGATTTGTTTATTTTATTAATTTTAGCTTTAGAGAAATTTGGTTTATTATTAAAATGCTGAGTAAAGATCTGATATACCTACATAATTAAGTTATTGAGCATGAAATAGATTGATTGCATTCTAAATTGGTTTTCTATATTTTATTAAGTTTCTTTTTCTCACCCATACCCAAGATCCCCCTGATCTTTCTGCAGGCTAAGTCATGGTCATAGTGTGCCAGTTATCTGTTGAGAAAGTACAGAATGACATAACGTTTTCCTTTATGTCATCAGAAATTCATAGTGTTCTATAAACGGGGGAGGGGGGAGTGAACTCTATCTGAGAGCAAGATTTTGACATTCCTTCAAGTTGTTAGAGCTTGCCCTCTTTGTTTGCGGTTTTCTATAAAAGATGAACTGACTTTCTGTTCAGGGTTCCAGGTTGCTGGTGAATACTAATGAACTGGCATAAGGCTGAATTCTTAAGTAAAATTGGGTTCTTTGCTAATGTCCTAAGCCTTGGTGAGTTTTTTTCTCTCCCTGATAAAATTTGTACGGGTGATGTTTCATTAGAATTGTTAAATTTCTTTAAGATTTAGCCTATAAACACTTCACAAGAATTGATTCAAAGCAGTTATTAACTTTAAAAAACAGCATTTTTCTACTTTCAGACAGACCAAAAAAAATGGGCCATTCTTCCTCCCTTATCCTAGGCATAATCCATTCTATTTTTGATTCAGTTATTTTTCATGCTAAACCTCAGTGTACCATCCAACCTTTATGTGAAAGGTGTTGGAATATGCAAGATCTGCAGTGTGCATGATTCAGCAGCATAAGAAAATATCCTGTAGGGGGCATCAGAGGTGATGTATATTTAGCATCGTTAGCAAAGGGACTTCCTGGAATTTTTTGAAATGCTCTCTTACATTGTCCTGATTGGCTCATGGGAAATTTCTTTTAAGCATACTTCCTCCCCGCTTATCTCCAGAACAACAGAGAAAAGTTAGGTCTCTCTCATCTCTTTTTCTGCTTAATAAAGCTGTTTTATTCTTTCAAGCAGCTTAGTTCTCCACACCTTCACATATTTAAACTGCCAACAAAAGAGAGACTAGAGGTAGGAGAAAAATTAATCAGAAAGATTGTAAAAATGCAGTCATGCTTTGTAGCATTACAGCCATAAAGGAAACATCCTCCAGTGTGCTCATTGAACAAAATGTGCAATACTCTGAATATATGGTTCAATTTAAACATAACACCAGCCCTGTATAAATGGCCAAATTGTATAGAAATGCACTTGTAGGGGAGAAGTTGGTATACCTACTAACCTACTCCAACTTCCATGCACTGATCTCTTCC
Source organism: Paroedura picta (assembly GCF_049243985.1). Lineage (NCBI taxonomy): Eukaryota > Metazoa > Chordata > Lepidosauria > Squamata > Gekkonidae > Paroedura > Paroedura picta. Next base: position 57,274,069 of record NC_135374.1, read on the forward strand.
CAATTTATGTTGCCTCTCAGTGAATGCTCTGAATAAATTAAGGCTACATAACACACATTTGAAGCCTATGTATATTAGTGAGTACGTTTATAATAGCCTACAGACATTTTGATTAATAGGGTGGGGGCAACAGAGGAGAATCCGATATCTCTCCCATGTGTAGATTTCTGCACGATTTGACTATGAGGACAATGTGTAGATATGCACAAACATAACCAAACAACTATGTAGCATTGCATATGACCAGCATCTTAATGGAACCTGTTTGTGTTACTTGTATGTTAAGATGTTGGAGCAGCACTTGTCAGGATTATGAACTTCTGAGTTGTTACCACCTCATACACAGATGAGGCCACAGAACTTGAAAAAGACATTTAAGAGCAAGGGATATTGCATATGAATTTTGCATGTGTGTGAATGCACATGCTTAGTGCTACGCAAGTTTGGGATGATGTAGGTTTACCAGCATGAAAAAACACTTAATAGACAGTCTTACAATCACTGCAATCAAGGATTTTTTGTAAGATGCTAGCATTCCGAAAAGAGCAGGACTTCCCTCCCTATAAAAAGCTCCTACAGAAGCCAGAAATCCCAGGCCTTCTCCCCTCCAATTCTGTATAACAAGCAAACCTGCACTTGACGACTGTCATTGCTTCAGAATGTTTAAAAGGACAAGGGGTACAGAACTTCTGAAGTGTCAGATGCTATGAATATGCTTTTCTGTGCTTGCCCCTTAAGGCATAGGCCAGCAATACTAGATGAACACTATGTGGTGTATAAGTTAAGGTCTTCTAACAAGCAAGCACTGGTTTCCTTGGATTTCCGGACGCCCGCATTAATGGGTTATACACAACTTCATAATTATTCTATGAAGTATAGTTATTTTTATATGGGAAAAATGCACAGTATCCAGCTGCAATCATTCTATTAAAACATTTAATATACATATATATTAATAGTGCCTTAGTGCCTTCATCTAGTTACCATAGAATATATTCAGTGGATATAATTTTTTCTCTAGAAATATAGGTTATTGTTACTTCACATATAACTGACGTTTAATTGTCAAGGTTCTGGATGGGCATCTGTTTCTGTCTGTTAGTGCTTTTGCTGTACAGCAACTGGCAGCCTCGTTTTAAAGGGAGGTTTAATGCTTTACTGTTTTATTGTTATGACTATGTTTTGAGTACCTGTGTGTAGTTTTTTAAATAAATAACATTTATCATTATTGGGTATTTTAAATTATTCTGCTATGAGGATAATATAGAGCTTCTCTGACTACTGGGCACCTTATGCATGGCAAGAAACTTCGCAAAAATCTGCCCAAAAATATGTTGTTGTTCTTATATCTGCACAAGGGATTGTTTTTGCTGTGTTTTTATTATGCATGACAACCCCTCCTCATAGCATTGACTGTTTTTTCAGCACAGTATCTAAAACTAGCTTTGCACCAACTTTTCTTATGTGATGGCACTGAAGAAGGTCTTTTTTTACTGCATAAATGTTAGTGTATTTTTGGTCTTCTCCCCGTTTCTGCTCACAGTCCCTCGACTACCTACTGCTGATACTCCACCTCTGTCAGCAATCACGTGAACATGCCATTTACCCTGGCAACCTAGCCTACTGTATCGCTGTGTGAATTAGTAGAAATTACCCTGTGGTATGCATGGCATTTCCTCCACAGCCTTCTGCAAAGCTCTACATTTGATCAGTGACCATGATGGGGGAGGGGGAAGGCCTTGTTTGAAAGTGAAGCAGTGGGGTCTGAAATGCTGGTTCCGGTTGCACAAGAATGAGGAAGCAGAGCTGCTTCAGGCTATGGGCAGAGGCTTACATTATGGGCTCGCCAGTGATTGAAAAAAACTTCATGGGGAATGGATATTATGGTGGGGGCTTTAAGTTTGCATGGGAGCCTGCAATCTGCTGTAGTCCATCCTGCCCACATTCCATGAGGAACAGTATACCTCATAGGGGGAAAGGCGGTAGCTTTGGCATTCATATGTCTGTGTGTCCCCATGGAAAAGTGTCCATGTCCATGAACTACAATTCCCATAAGGCCATGTCAGCAGCATGTGCAGTCAGGTGACTTTGCAACACAACAGAGGAAGTTCCCCCTCACACATTTACAGTCAGAACAGTAATGCATAATCACTCAAAAAACACAACAAAGCATATGCGTAGCAGGAATGTTTTAGAAACGTTTTGAAAAAGCATGATTTAAAAGGGTCAGTGAATTGACTGCAAAGGAAAGCAGTGCATGTGTAATAGGCCCACCCACCACATGTAAATGGAGGGAAATCTACTAATGCAGAGTTCAATATGTACCATAAAAGAAGGGGAACCTTGGGTTGCTGTACATCTTATCAAGGTGTGAATGCTCTTGGCACATCAACCACACTCCATCTGACCTAACAAAAAATCCTGTGCGCAGTCCTATGGCAGTGGCTACTCGATCCACCTTTTGTGTATCTTTGGCAGAAAAAGCAATTACTAAAATAAGTTTGAGTCCAGTGGCACCTTTAAAACTATGTTTAATTGGGTATAAGCTTTCAGATGAAGTATGCATGCACACAAAAGCTTATATCCAAAATTAAATTTTGTTAGTCTTAAAGGTACCACTGTTTTCTTCTATTGCTGCAGACCAACACCTGAATCTAAAATAACAACGGATCGATAAATAAATATATTCTGCTAAGTAATTGCTAGTGCAGCAACCTCAGGATTAGCTGACTGTGTATTCCTTTTGCAAGCACCTATTCTTGGTCCTACTCTAGTCTCCTGTATGTACCAAGGGTAGTTGGGAGACAAAGTCAGAGTGCTCCTGGGGGCAAACTGTCAATGCAATGACGGGATAAATAATGTTCCCAGTATTCGTTTCCTTCCACTGTTGCTGCTATATGATAAGTGTGTTTTTGTATGTTAGATAAACAAATGATATATTTTCTTTTAAAGAAATTTAAGCCATGCACAGATATATATATTCTTATTTTCCTTTCCCTTATAAGTTTAAGTACTAGTGCCTTTTATAGTTAGAAATCTGGTTTCATATCAAATATAGATCATTGGCAGGAGTGCTTTAGTTATTCCCAGCATTTCTTCATAGGTGACACATTTCCATCCATATCACCAAACTCACTCCAGGATCTGACCCGAGTTCAGCACTTATGCACTCCTCCTTTCCTGATGGTAATAAGGGAAGTCAGAAATATTAAAGACACACACTGTTGAATGGTGTTTAAGTACACCAGTGCATTTCAGTGGAGATTTTGACAAGCAAGTGGCAGTTTTTACAAGACAGAGCTAAGCTATATGACAAAACGGCCAAGTAATGAATTATGTTTAAAACAGTAAGCGGATAAAACAATGAATGGAAGAGGGATTTAACAGAAGAGACACTGAATTTAAAACAGCACATTCAGATCTATTTCTTAACTTCCCTGTATCAGTTTGGTTGCATGGTTAACCATGACTGATTCTTCTCCAAATGTAATTAAAAATTGGGGACATCTCTCAAGAGTAGCACAGGAGTTCTAGGACATATAGTGATTCTGTGGCTCCAGTAGTTGGACCCAACATAGTGTATTGGTTTGTATGCTGGGTTAAGATATAGTAAAGCCAGGTTCAAATCCTCACTCAATTCTGAAGTCTACTAAATGGTCTTAAGGAAATCAGTCGCTTCCAGCCTGATCTACTTTACAATTAGATGACTGTTCTTACTCCTGTAGGAATGGTGGGATACAAAAGTCAAACAATTAGTGGCTGCGATTTAATGCAGCTGCCATTGACAAGGTGGCAGCAGGGCCGATGAGAGCAACGGCGGCTTGGCTGGGACGTGCTCCCTGCAGCCGGCTGGTGTTCTGAGGGGGCGGGACGCCAGCCTAAATAAGGTTAAGTGTGTCACCGCCCCCTTTGGCTCTTTGCGCCACTTGCCTCTTGACAGCTACCTGCCCACCCATCAAGCCAAGTGAGCCTGTTGGCAGGGATTCCCGTCTGCGAACAGGAAGACCTGAGCGTGGGGGGTCTCTTTAAAGAGACCGGCTACCAAGAGGGCATGGCCAACCCGGCTGGGAGGCCAGGGGCCCGTGGCCAGGCGGCTGGGGTAGTCAATGGAAGCGGACGCACATTGGCCCCCATCAAGCCGCCTCCTGAGTACCATGGCGTGGTGCGACTTGCTCTCCCGGCTGGGAATAGGCAGGGAACCCGAGCACCAAGAAAAGAACCTTTCCAAAATAATGGAGAAGTCTCTGCTGTTTTAACTGTTTTAATTAAATAGTTCTGAAGAGAGTCATCCCATCCTTCTACATTGCAGGAGAGAGGCAGGATATAAATCATAAAAATGAAACACATTTAAAGTCAAAAATAGTGCTCTATTTAAAATCTGTGTTTTAGTCAAAAGATAAGACAAACTAAAACAGGAAGGGCACACTGGGGGTTGATTTCTCTTTTCAAGAACTTTGGAGCCACCAGTCACAAAATGGCAAATCAGTAGGTGGAGCCAGCCACAAAATGCTAGCTTGTATAAAAATCACCTAGCACTAGAAGACATCTGGAGTTCTTGGATGTCTTTTGCTTGTCCCAAAGCAAAACACATCTACTCCAAACGGTAACATGCTCTGCAGGCGGGAAATATAAAGTTATTTAAATATTTTCTTTGAAGGAAACAAATAGCAACCTTGATGCAGAGAAGAGTCAAGAGTATGCTTCTTTCTTGTCCAGAAGAGGGACTGTGTGCACATGTGACAGAGAAAGATGACAGGCAGACAAAAAGATGTTAGTGCTGTCTCTTTTTCCCCCAGAGCAAAGGTGTGTATGTTTAGGTGCATCCTTGTCCTTTGCATGGAAGAGAAAAAGGAGAGCTGTTGGATCTTTAGAAGAAGGAATTTTAAAAAGATTACAATCGTTCTGGAGGTGAGCACATTTGGAGATTTTGGAAAATAATTCTATCCACATTTTGGAGTTTGCTTTCAATGAAAGGTAATAACTGATTGCCGACCATTAATACAGCACTAACACAGAGGAAGAAACAACAAGGGGACGGCTGAATGACAAGGGAAAGAAACCCCATTCAATAAATCCTAAACACTAGCAAATGCAACACAGCAACACAGCTCCTCCTGGGGTAGTAGTGGACTAAACTACTTTTCCAGCAGTGTTTTCATTAACTTGACTGTCACTTTTCACAACAGGCCAGACAGCTAATTTTAGTTGCTTGGGGAGAGAGTGGTCACTCCCAAGAGACTTTACTCCCAACCCTGAGCAGAGCCAATTTTACATACAAGATCGTTTATGAGTAGTAATACTCCAAAGATGCCACAGCAATTCTCTGTTATATCTACAAACATTGAGTTGGAGCAACACTTTTGCTGAAATAACATGTAGTTTTACCCTGAGTGACTGGCAGTGCTATTTTAACTCCTTTCGAGGTCCATTGCAGTCAACAGGCTTAGAAGGGTGTAACTCTGCGTAGACTGGCATTCTGTGTGCGTGTATGTTTGTTTATTAAATAAATAAATAAAATATTATATCGCATGTGTGTAATACAGCCAGGAGATCCTTGGATAGTCCGGCAGCAAGGAAAGAGATGTTCAAAAGTGGCGTTCCATTGCCTGCCACCATGACATGTCCCTAGTGTTCTTTGGAGGTCTCCTATCCAAATACTAGCCAGGGTCAATCCCATTTAGCTTCCAAGATCTGAGAAATCAGACTTGCCTGAGCTATCCTGGTCAGGATTCTGGGTTGGCAAGAGAACTGGAAAAGGTAGTGGGAAATCTGTCTGTGAAGGCCATGGTGCAGAAGTTAGCATTTAACAGGCAACCTGGATGGGCCAGGTAGATATTCTCCTTGCTGGTGTTCCTGCTAGGAGAAAGGTGGTCCTTTGGTGAGTGGCTGTGGCTGGATTAGTCCTTTCTCTAGCATTTTTGCTGGAGGGAGGAAAGTATATTCTGCCTGCTCCTCTGGAATCAGTCCTTTCCCTTGCTTCTGTAACTACAGGGCAGTTGATGCAGGTGAAATATTCCATTACATAGAATGTACAATCCTTACATTATCTGTAAGTATACAGAAGGTAGGGAAGACGGTGTGGTACAGACTGAACCCATCAGATCTCAGAAGCTACACAGGGTAGGTATTTGGAAGGGAGACCACCCAGGAAGTCTGCAGAGGAAGGCAATTACAAGCCACCTCTGCTGTTTATTTGCCTGGCTGGAGTTGCTCTAAGTTGGCTGTGACTTACGGCACTTTACATGCACACAGACATAGAAGACACTGCATTAATAACAATAGCTTTATTTTTCTAACCCACCCTTCCCATCAGGTTCATGGCAGATTACATCAAGTAATAAAATACAGTCATAAAATTAAAAGGACATATTAGGTTAATTAATCAGTTAAAATTCTACGCTTTTTACATGCATCTGCCTGATTAGATTTAAGTCTCTGTGGGAATTTTGCTCTCTAGGTAGATAGAGCTTCCTCTTCCTATAGAGCAGGGGTAGTCAACCTGTGGTCCTCCAGATGTCCATGGACTACAATTCCCATGAGCCCCTGCCAGTGTTTGGACATCTGGAGGACCACAGGTTGACTACCCCTGCTATAGAGGTTTCCCCAGGGTGGCCAGCCAATGCAATTGGATAAGAACTGGTGACATGTGCACCCTCCCACTGGATCCCATGCAGCTTCATTTTGTATCATTTGGATTTTACAGGTTAGTCTCAAGAGAAACCCTGCTTAGAGCAAGCTGCAGAAGTCTAACCTGGAGGTGACCATTGCATGGATCACCATCACTAGGTAAGGTGCCGAGAGGTAGGATGCTAGTTGTCATGCTGGTGTAGGTGGAAAAATACCTGACAAGTGACATTCACAATCAGTTGGACCCATTAAAGAGCTGGTATTCTCACCAACGGCTTCTCAGCATGTAGGCCCAGCCAGTGTACTTCTGTCTTGGCTGAATCCAGTTTCAGCCGACTCAACTTGAGCCAGTCCACCATAGCTTCCAGGCATCTATCCAGGTTTTCTGGGGGTGTTGATGGATGGCCATCCATTAACAGAAATAGCTGGGTGTCATCCACATATTGCTGACAACCCAGCCCAAAACGCAGATCAGCTGGGCAAGTTGGATCATGTAAACCAGTGGTCCCCAACCTTTTTATCACCGGGGACCACTCAACGCTGGGGACCACTCACCAGGGACCACTCAACACCTTTTACTGAGGCCCGGTGGGGGGGGGTAGTTTACTCCTCTACTCTCAACCACTGCCCTAACGCTCTCTGATCGCTATGGTAATGTTTAAACATCCCTTCAAAATAAGATACAGACATGCCACAACAATGAAGTGTGTTGTAAAGGGCTGGGGGGGATGAAGTAAAGGGCGGGGGGGGGGAACAAGGCGTCCTTCGGGGCCCACCTCCAATTAGTCGAAGGACCACATGTGGTCCGCAGCCCACAGGTTGGGGATCGCTAATGTAGACATTAAATAGTATCAGGGACAGTATTGCTCCCTGTGAGACCCTACTATTTAGGACCCAATACAAGAAGTCCCCCCCAGCTCCGCTCCCTGTCTGTGATACTTTGGCTAGGTGATGAACCAAGAGACCATGATCAAATGTGTTGAATTTTGCTATGATATCTAATAGAAACAGCAGCACCAGCCTGTCTAGGTCCAGTTTCCTCCAGATATTAGTAAATACTTAAAACATTCATTAAGAGTTTACATTGTATTGTACCTCATGTATTAAAAGACATTATTCAGGCTGTCAATGAAGCTTAGTCTGAGTCAAGAAGCAGACTGGGTTTTTTAAATCTATCTATCATATATAATTCTCCTTTGCATGATCTCCACAGTGCAAGATTTCTTCTTGCTAAGGGCTACTTTATATATCCTACATGAATGTCACTTCCACACAGGAAACTGTATATAGCCCAGCGTATCCTGTCACATGGGATGAATGCACAAATATCTGTATCATTTCATGGGCATTCTGGGGGGGGGGGGGAGTTCCACTTGGTGGTTAATTTAAAGAATGTATATATAAACAGTAAAATAATGTTCATAATGTATGCAATTGTCTACATGGAAGTTAAATTAATGATTAAAAGCTCTTAGGTATCAAGAAGCATAAGACAGTTGTGCTGCCTTAAAAAAATCCACCTAATAGCTGTGGACTCCTAGTTTGTCTGTATAGGTATCATTTGGTAATGATGACTATGTAACTTGTAATAACCCAAGGACAGCTTCCCATAAAAGAGGCACCACCTCCTGTTCTGTGTAGCTTTCTCTCAAAAGGAAAAGAAGGTTCTCATCTACAAATCATCAACAATACCCAATAATTTGCCCTCAGTAAATAATATATCATTTTCAAAGTACACTGGGTAAGATGTTTGGAATTCTTCAGCAAATAAATAGAACAACTTTGCTTAAAACATTTGGAGTTTGACTATAGTGCTGTTCACATTTTGCGGGGAACACATACATCCTACATGTTCAGGCACACATCTATTGGTAACAGAGAACATGTGTGTTTACAAATGAAATCAGAGACTAGTAGTTGTGGTTTAAATCACACGTTCAGATCTACAAGCACTGAATATTGTTAATTATATGATGTACACCACCATGAGCCAATTTCAGGAGGGCAGTATAGAAATTTAATAAATAATATGGGAATTAATATGCATATTTTCAACTGCCATTATTTTAGGCTCACGGAAGATGATTGTATGACAAAGTGAGTGATTAGTATACATTTGAACAGATTAACTTTTAAGATTCTTAAGTAATTTACTGTATGGGGATTGTATTCTATATCTGTTGTAAGCTGCCCCTAAGACCTTTTTGGAGAAGGGCAGCCCAGAAATCCAACAAACAAATAAAATATAAAGAAAAATTAGGTGTCCAATGTACACAAATTGTACATAGCCCTATTCATAAGTTACAGTGAACACATACTACCTGTGCATTACATACACTAGAGACCTGTTCACTCCACATATGAAATCAAGAATGTGGGGTTTTAAGTCACAAAATCAGCTATATTTGCATTGACTGTAACATGAAAATTGCTCAACAAACATATAAAGAAAAATCAAGTGCACACTGTATATGGATTGTGCCTTCACTGTAATTTATATATGCATCAAGTAATCCTCATGTTACGCTCCACACATGTATAGCTGATTGTGTAATTAAAACTGAACTATTATCCCAGGTACTGGTCCGTAATTCCATTTGTAATGTGAGAATGTTGGCTTTTTTCTTACAAACAGACGTAGGCATGTAGCTGAAGTATGTGTCCACTATAATGTGGAAAAGGCTTAGTCACAAAGACTAAACAAGGTATCCAGATTCTGAAGCTCAAATTCACTGAACACCCACACTTCACGGCAACAATATGGTAAGGCTTTGTCTTCTGTGACCTTCTGGTTGGTCTTCCAGCAGCAGCTGGTAGGCTAGTGTGTGAAACAGGATGCTGGATGGACCATCAGTTTAATCCAACACATTTGATCATGTTCTTATACATGTCTTGGCTCATATGTTATTTCTCCAAGGAACTGTAATTATGAGCTGCTTTAAGTGAAGGAATTTTAAACATATGAACTGGTGTTAAGTTAGTCAAGTATCCTGTTTTAAAAGAATCCCAGTTCCATGAACATTTAATTCAGGTTCTCTATTATGTTCTTGTCAACGATATTAATATTCATCCTTTAATGGTCCTTAATGTATTCAGCAGAGAGCTTAATACAATTGTACCTCAAGTTCCAATATTTCTGAAGTGCCAGAAAGTGGTGTAGTTTCCTCTAACATTTTTGTAACCCAGTACAGTGGCATTGGATGCCTGTGTCTAAAGCTGCCTCTGTAGAAAGTGATGCTGGTTGCTGCAGAGATCATGTTTCCCAGTAACCAAATATCCTTGTAATTGATGGAGTGGGGCGATCGCTTTTACCAGGAACTCTCAGAGATTAGCAATCTGGTCAATCCACATGGGGTATGATACTTTCAAATATGAGTCCAAAGGAATTTTCTGCCACACAGAAGCATTTCCAGGAGCCTCCCCCTGGGGCCTGTAATATTCTATATTAGTATTTACTCCCACATAAATGTAATTAGCATCATAGACTGGAAAAAAGTAATGAAGGCAAATATATGCAAACTGTAACTATTCAGGCCTAAACTTTCAATTGTAATGTTTGTCATTTGCTGTTTATTAGACCCATTTGCCTCTCTGATGAAATGCTGTGGCATGTGGATACATTCATACAGCAATAAGTGAAAGACATTTAATAAAGCAATGCTTGCCTACTAAGATAAAAACAAGAGAGGCGGAGAGTGCCACCTGCTGGGATTTCCTAAACTGCCTTTCCTTTGTCTTCAGAGCTGCTATTGCCCCTTTTCCAGTACTCATGTTTGACTTTAATTAGACTAGTCCGTAAAAGTGATGAGGCATGCAGGCTGAAATTAAGCCTTGAATTTTAATTGTAAACAATTTAGTTTCATAGAAGTAACCCAAGCTAGTTTATGTTTATCTCAGAAGCAAATCCCAAGATGAGACACGTTCAGTTAAATGTTCATTAAATTGCAGCCTAAATACCAATAAATCTTTACCCAATGGATGAAAAATGCAGACATTCAAATATCAGAGGGGACTGGGGGCTGCCCATTCCATAATAAAACGGACAGCACAAATTATTACAAAACTGTCATATATTCACACACTCAGTGATTTGATCTGCAACTTTTCTGCTGTACATTCCCATCTGTCAAAATGCCTAATAAGGTAGGCTGTGGGGCAATTTCTGAAAGTGAAGTAGAAAAAAAAAAACTGTCTTGAATAAATGGGAGCCTGGAGGGAGTGTATTAGAGCAAACACAGACAAAGCTGAAGCAGACACCAGGGTCATAGAACATGGAGTCATAATCTCTTCACTTGGCAAGTAATCAGGCAACTGATGCAAGGCATTGATGCATTGGCAGACCACAGGTTAGGTGAGATTCCTTATCAGAATTTCCAACAGGTCTGAACAGGACCTCTCATACAATTGCCAGATTCTGGCCTGGAGAAAGAACTTCTCCTTGAACAGATCCACCTTGCGAACTGGGGGCTGGATTGCTCTGTGTCTAAGGGCTCCGCATGAATCAGGGGAAGGGAGCCCTGACACGTGCAGTGCTACCTTCTGTCTGTCTGCCTACTTGCCTCATCGTCTCATCTTGCAGACTGCAGGAGGAACAGCACACAATCCAAAAGACCATTAGTCAAAGAAGCTGAGAGAAGAAACTAATGAGGCATCAAAATCAAACTATATAAACAAACAATCATTACATGTAATGCATACAATCTTAAAATTTAAAATAGTACTATTGTAAAAGTGGTGAAAATTATCTCCAATGAACTGCCTAAATGCACATACTCCAATCAATATTCAATCTGCATCCAATCAGTATAAACATCTATGAACAGAATAGAATAATAAACAATCATAAATACAGAATCAAATTTCCTCAACAAATCAAAAATGTGTAATAAATACACTCAAGCTTTAGCATATCCAGTTGCATGTTTTTTCACAGACTTTCTCAAATCTTAGATCCAAGTGGGTAGCTGTGTTGGTCTGAAGTAGCGCAAAAAAACTGAGTCCAATAACACCTTTAAGAACAACAAAGATTTATTCAAGGCCTGAGCTTTCGAGTGTATACACTCTTCCTCAGACAAAATGGAAAGTGTTCTTAGAGGTCAATTACCTCCTGGATTCTAACTAATATTTCCATTGCTCTGCTTCAGCTTTCCTGAGAAAATAAGAAGAGATATAATCTGCATGACAAAACTGACATCATCTTCAGACATTTCACCAGATTTCTTTCAGGTGCCAGAACTGAACATTCATATGCCTCACTTCAGTTGTGGAGGCGGAGCCAGCCACAAAATGGTGACCGCAGCTTACCTTCAGTCACCCCATGAAGATCTGCATGCTGTGGCGGCATCTGCTGCCAAAGCAATATTTTAAAAAAATATATACAGCCCATCAAATCTTCAAAGGCCAACCAGAATCCTCCCTGGGCTGAAGCCCCACCTGGCCCTGCCCACTTTCTAAAAATTGTTGCCACTCAAAGACACCACTCTGGAGAACCCTGCTTTACAAAATTCCTGGTCCCAGTTTCTTGCACACTGAATCAAATTATTCCAAACATTATTTTAGCAAGGGGGTACTGAGCATAGAGGAAAAAAGGAGCACAATGGGGGGGGGAGAACTTTAAGCTGTGATTTGAAAACACAACTAAAATGATTTTTGGCTGTTGCCTATAGGAGGTGCTGACTCTCCCCTGGGAAGACTTGACTAGTGTTCATAGAGAGAGTGGAAATATAGCAACAGGATGCACGGAGGGGGAGGGAGGCAGACAACCATGCTGCCACTGGGGAAGGGAAAAGCCCCAGTCATGGAGGAAAACAAGCCCAAGTCATATGGAGGAAACCACACCCTCTGGAGCTAGAAGGGAGGAGGGAGAGGGAGAGGGAGAGAGAGAGAGACCCAGGTGCCTGAGCCATTTTACAGGAGGCTAAAAGGGACAGCCTGAGCTGTGACCCTGTGGAAACACCCAAGGACTTGATAGCAGTATGGTGGAGCAAAACATGTCTTGTAGTCAGATGCCACCTACTTGGGTCAGTTAGCATGCAGCAGAGGGGAGATGTGATTTCAGCATGTAAGGAAATATTTTATACCTGCTCATGTTTTAGGGGGGAAATGTTTCCATTGCAGAGAGCTTGAATTCCCAAGCAAATTGCTGAACAAATAAACTGCATTCAACCAAAAGTAGTCCCCCCATAACTGTGCAGCTGGTAAGCCTATTTACATGGAAATCTTTGTCTCACTGTTGTTAGACTGCTTGTCCTAGACTTTGTTCTTATAGCTAAATGAGAGGTATCACTTGAACTGACTTGCTAAAAAAAAAAGAAAGAGTTTATACAGATTGTCAGTGTCTATCCTTAATTGTTCACTCATAGTAGCAATAAACAAATACATTTTCTTTACAATTGCCCCATGAATTCCATGAGTGCTAGAGTTTTCATGAAAGTACCATTGTTTTCTTTTTCATTTTTCAGATCAGTTTGGGACTTTGTACTTTTCAGTTTGGGACTTTGTACTTTTTTCTGTGAATGCTTAACTACCTTTAACATAATCTACTTGAGAGGTTTTCTTAATTCAAACTTAGTCCTCCCCTCCCATTGTGATTTTAAATTTGTGTTATTTTTTAATGTATACTATATGTTGTAAGCTGCCTAAAACTCCATGAGAAAAAAAGGTAGCTAACAGTTCAACAGGCAGTGTCTGTTATCATCAAAATACTGTATGTAGGTTCCATTACTGATCCAGTGCCATCGGCTTCCTTGTAATAAGCCCTTCTTCAAACACATGCTGGCAAGAAGCTGCTAGCCACATCTTGAATGAAATTCTTGAATTTAGTGCCTGTTATCTCTCCATAGGAGTGAGTCCAACTATGTTCCTTTTGTTGACATTTTTGTGCTCTTCTCATTAAAGAGCAACGCTTATGTATATGCACAATAGAATTTTATATGTATTTGTTTGGTATCTTCATCAGGCACATATTTCTAACAAAATTCCTAAATAGCTGGTACATGAAACAATATATATCATATCAAAACAACAAAGCTGTGGCAACTTACCATTCAGCAATATGAACATTAATGTAGAGCTCATTCCATAGCAGCCCCAAGTCCTGCTATATAGCAAGAAAGCTCTTAGGTAACAGACATACAAACATGTATTTAAAAGAGACAAAATGTAATTCTCAAGATAATCCTGTAATGACTTGATATATTACTAGTTTTTTTTCTTTTTGACTTCCAAATATATCAGAGCTAAACCCATGTGTCTTTAACCTTGTTTTTGCTGTCATGATTTTCAGATATAACAAGCTAAATCCAAAGAGTTATTTAGACCCAATCATGATAGTGTTGTCAATTTATTTATCTAAGATACCTCAAATTTCAACAAACAATTCTGAACATTTGTATATGTGAATTCTTTTGCAGTGTATTTGCAAATTATATCCTTTGGAGAATGATTCCTTTCATTATAATGCTTCCAATTTTTCATTTCAAATTTGTGTTCTCATAGTTCTAGTGTTAAGTCTTAATTCTCATTGTTCTAGTGTTTTTTCCCCTACATATTCCAGTTTGCATGGACCTAATAGTAAATACACAATTTTTTGGAGTTACAATTAGACAAACTCATAGATTTTCTCACAAATGATGATTTGGCATAATATAGATCCTGGCCCTCAAATTACAAATTGAACAATTGCCATATGTGTAATTTCCAGTTGTTCCATCTATTTTCTTAGGATATTTTTTAAAATCAGATTTAATAACTATATCCCTTCCAGATTTCATCTTCAAGATCCAAATGTAGGTAATTGCTCACAGCCTGGTATAGACTGTATTAAATGCCAGTGCTTGTATAAAGCACTGGAAAACATGTGGCAATTGTTCAATTTATATTTAAATAAATTAAATGTTATCACACAGAAGTATTTGAAGATAGTTTACAATGGTTTCTCCATCTCTCTTCATCTCATGACATTTCCCACAATTCAGATAGAAATAAAATACCAAAGGTATGATTTCCTAAGAGCTTGAGGCAAGCCAGCATGCAAAAGTAATTACATCATATTAAATATGCTTTCTTTCATAATTGTTCATCTTTTTTATCTGTAACTTACCATGAACACATGCTGAGATACAGACAAGGATTGTCCATCATCATGGTCATTTCAGGGTTCATTCTGAAACACCAAGTAATTTATGACTGGCATAAGCTCCAAAAGTTGTTTTATTACCACCCATTCTGAAAATGCAATTTATAGTAACAGAATGTCTAGATTTCCAATATCTCTTTCAGATACTAGCTACTCTATCCTGTAGCATAACATTTAAATCTCAATTGATTTTGTAGAAAGGACATGCCTATCTACATCGTTTTGTCTTAAAAGGAGACATTAACTGAGAAATAGGCACCCTCAGTAGACATGTTACAGAGAGGAAATAATAAATTGTTCTAGAGTATGTAAGGGGCACTCATAAAGCATTGAGCTTGCTTCACATTAAAAAAATATTCTGGTGTGGGGTTTTTGGTTGTTTTTTGTAGACTGCAAATTCCAGCATTTCCACTGCCAGTTCTTGCCCTAGTAAAGGATACCTGTTATATCATCATCATGTTATGTATTTTCCTGTCTACTGTGACGTCATTATGTTGTGCATTTTCCTCTCTCCAATGCAGGTATCTCATATACAAAGAAGATCTGGTTTTGAAACCCCACTTTACCCTAAGGAGTCTCAATGCAGCTTACAATCACCTACCCATCCTCTTCCCACAACTGTTACTTTGTGAGGTAGGTGGGCCTGAAAGAGTTCCGAGAGAACTGTGGTCGGCTTATGGACACCCAGCAGGTTGTATGTAGAGAAGTGGGGAATCAAATCCACTTCTCCAGATTAGAGTCTGCTGCTCTTAAACACTACATCACTCTGGCACTATACAAAGGGTCTTATCTTCCATTAAAGAAATCTAAGAGAACTATTCCAAGCAATCCATCATTTCCTTTCTTGTAAAACAGGTTTCTTGTTCCTTTTTTGATTGTAGTTCTTTAAAGGACCTTAATTCCTTTAACTGTCAAGCCGAAACCAAACAAAAAAAAATCAGAAAGAGATCTGCATAATCCATTCTCTTTCATTTTTCCATCTTCCCTTTAATGTACATTTATATAATCTTGTTCGGCTTCAAAGAAAACTGGTTCAGCGTTTTATCAGACATTCAGGGCAAGTCATTTTACTTTTGATTTGTTGTTCAAACAATAGCTTATAGCCATGTAGTGGAAGAATTACCCTTATGAAAATGTTTCCAACTGAATAAAAACTCATGGACAACAGGCTTTATTAATACCAAAACAGTTTTCTAGCTCCTGTTGCATTTCTCTGTGCAACAGGCTTTTCAGTGTGTACTTATAGTTAGGCTTTTTTGCTCCAGTGTACATTACATTGCACTTCCCTATGACGAACCTCATTTGCCATGTCTCCATAGATCCCTCTGAAGAGCTCATAGTCAGGCCTGTAACCAGAAATGTTGTGTGGGGGGGTGGGATTATTTTTATTAGCGGGTTCTGGAGGCACTAAAAGTTACAGCAGCTGCAAGAACAGTTTGCATTTGGGAATGCATTTTTATATGAATAGCACAGCAAGAGACAGAGTTACACAATTTTAAAAATATATTTCATAGATTGAGTGCAGAAGAAAGAGAGAATCAGTGGAAATTACCCCCCTCCAATTCTTATGGAAACAGAAGTGTCTTTAATGCTGTGTCCTGAACCTTTTAAAACCCTCTTTAGGATTCTGCTTTTTAACCTACTGCTCCAATGCAGGGTTGCCAAGTGATGAGGAAAAAACAGTCCAGTCTTCTCTTCTGCCTTTAACGTTAGTTTGATCTGAAGAAATCTGCAGGTGATGATTCAGAAGGCAGGGGAATACATTTAAAGCTGTAATTCCCATAAATGCCTCAACAACAAGTTGTTGTTACACCAAAACAGGATAAAGATCTATTTGTATGTACAATATTAGTTGGGTCTGCAACAGGTGATATTATTTAAAAAGTATGAAAAACTTCCAGTCTCCCTTTCCATGAATTAAACCTCTGTTAAATGGACAGGGCATTAAGAAAGTGGTATGCTTAACTCTGGTACTGGGTCAGTGTCATTGAAGCTGTAATCTTAGAACTCTTTCCTGGGAGTAAGCTCCATTAAATAAAATTGAACTTACTTCTAATTAGACCTCCGAATATGCATATTTAGCAATGCTGCTTCTATTTACTTGCATTGTAGTACAATTGCACAGAATTATTTAGCGTATTCTCACTTCCATACCTACTACTCCCTAAAGCAGAAGCAAAAACTGGCAAAGCCACAGCTGATCACATAGCTAAAAAACAAAAGCACAGCCAAGCAATCAAGATAACTCTCTGTTCCAGTTGGTGGGTATTGAATAGTGGGTTCAATAAGGTGGAGTCGCTCGTGTGGCAAAACGTCAGCTTTTTATTGATCTTACACAACTGAACTTATATACAGGTCAGAGGTTCCCACCAAAGTATGTGATTGGCCCTAAGCAGAGCCCTCTGCTTGGGTAATTACAACCACCAATCGCTGGCTGGATCCTGTGACCTAGCCAATAGTAATTATATATATATCCAATGTTAGCACTAGGATCCAAGCTCCCTATCTCTGCAGCACCATATACACAATATACCTTCCCCCTTAAGTACATTTCCACCAAGTGGCAGATAATGTCCTGCAGGTAGTGGAGCTGTATCTGGATCCACTGGGAATGGTGGGGTTGCCGGGGTCAGAGTGGCAGTCTCAGGCATTGCAGCTTGCTCTGCCGGTTCTGGGATATCCACACTTGGGGCAAAGCTGTTGCAGCTCTGGAGTCACTGGCTCCGGGACCTCTGATTCCAGGGCTGCTACAGTTGCTGGGCTAGAGTCCTTTGTGGCTGGCACGTGTTGCTGCATCTTGTTTACATACTAACGTAAGGTGCAGCTGTCCAGAAACAGCTCTTGATGAGATACGGGATCTGTGGCCCAGGTGACTACTGGTGGAACCCAGTTGGGACTGCTTGCATAGTTGCAGACGTAGACTGGGTATTCAGGAGCAAAGGAATGGAGCACCATGTCCTCCACCTGACATGGTGGATGATATGATGTGAAATCAGGGTGGATCCAATCCAAGGTTGTTGCAAGCCACTGGCCCATTAGCTATTCAGCTGGTTGCAGAGCTGGATGTGACGTGATGCTGGAGCAGGAAGTCTGCTAATCTCCATGACCATTTGCCCTGGATAACTGGTCAATGCTTCCTAGTAGTCCGGACCATCCTCTCAGCCTGGCTGTTGGTGAATGGATGCTGATGTGATGTGCCAGATCAGGTTACAGTTCATGAATTCTTAGAGTTCTGATGACCTGAATTGGGCCCCGTTGTCTGACACAATGGTGTCTGGCATCCCGTGGGTTGCAGAGAGTCTGTTGAGGGCCTCAATGGTGATCCATGAGGACATTGTGGAGACAGACACCACCTCTAGCCCCTTGGAGTATGAGTCTACAATGACAAGGAATGACTGTCCCTGGAACAGATATAAAGTCAATATAGTTCCTTGACCACATCGTTTCCCAAGGCCGCACAGGAGATTGGGGGATCTTGAGCCTATTTGCAGCATACAGCCTAGTCCTCAGTTTCTTTGTCTATGCCTGGCCATCAGACTTAGCAGCGTGCTTCATATGCATGATGCCTGGGTGGCACTAATGCAGTACCTCCAGCACTGCTTTGTGGGGATAATGACCCGGTTACCCACAGCAGGTGGCCTTTGTGGACTGACAGCTTGTTTTGCTGGTACATGAAGGGCATGAAAATAGAGTCTGGGCACGGTGCAATCTTAGGCTGAGAATGCAGCAATGCAGTTTGGGTGGTGAGCTGTTGTTTTAGTTCAGTTGTGTGTGATCAATAAAGAACTGATGTTTTGACACATGAGCAATTCCTTACCTTA
The DNA here is from genome assembly GCF_049243985.1 of Paroedura picta. NCBI lineage: Eukaryota > Metazoa > Chordata > Lepidosauria > Squamata > Gekkonidae > Paroedura > Paroedura picta. The sequence goes on from NC_135374.1 coordinate 57,292,654, forward strand.
TTGAACCCACTATTCAATATTGGAATCCTCAGAGGCCAGAAATCTTGACAAAACAAGGATAATTATAATCAGTCTATGTCTTCTTAGCCTATGGTTCATGGTATATGTTGAGTAAGCTAATACAGAGTTCAATATTTGGTAAAATAATTATGGGATTACACAATTGCTGGGAGTGGATTGAGCAGCACATCAGTAAACAGGGATTGAGTTACACATTAAGCATGTGCTGATGCAATCACATAGCTGCACTGCCATATGAACAGTGTGGATCCATTCAACTGTTTTTTGTACTCCACTTTTTACTACTTGAAGGAGTCTCAAAACAGCTTACAATTACCTATCCTTCTTTTCCTCACAACTGACACCCTGTGAGATAGGTGAGGCTGAGAGAGCTCTGCAGTAAGATAGTCATATTAATTGACCTATATCTAAAACAAGACTGAGATTCTAACATTGTTTACAATGCTTTGGAACTACTGATTTTGCCTCAGTTCCCTGCATTTAGCTGTGCACTACTAAAACATCCATTTTCTCTGGTATATGTTAAATGTGCATGTCAATATTTTTCAGATTCTCAACCTGCAGAGACTGCTTCTGTTTATACTGACTGCTGCACAAGTGAAACGTTCTCCTAGCACGCAGTAGCATATGTGCCTTGAGTCATTATTTCATTACCAGAAAACCAACAGAATAATGGTGAATTTGCAGAAGAGTCCAGACTGATCAGCTCTGGCTTCACAGAATTGCTTAATATGTTATGAAATACTTCACCAGAAAGTCTGACGAAGAGTGCTTGCACTCAAAAGCTCATGCCTTGAATAAATCTTTATTGGTCTTAAAGGTGCTACTGGACTCTGCTTCTATTGTGCTGCTTCAGACCAAACCGGCTACCCATTTGAAATCACCAGAATGATATTTCATACATGCAACTTATATGCAGATACTTCTATGAATATTCTATCAGAAACTGAGGAATTTCAAACAGCAGCAACACAGATAGGTAAACGACACAGTGTAATATACACACTTGCTATTGACATCATGGATTTGCTGGAGGAACTGCCTAACATCTGAAGCAGCCTTCTGCTTCAGTGGGCATGTCTGAAAAATAACAAGTGGAATTGCAAAACATTTGGTGATGTTTGAAATGCATATGGCAATAAGCTACAGGGGTGAAACTTTCAGGGTAATTTTTGAGCCATGTGCATTTTTAAACTATTTGGAAATAAAACAGTAATGAGCAAAAGATTGTAGTCACCCTATCAAAATAAAAGTTGACATGGAGGCATGGGGACTGTAGTCCATGGACCTCTGGAGAGCCACCGTTTGGGCCTCCTCCAAGCCAAACAAGCACTCCACACAAATCCGAGAACGGGAAGCAGCGTCCCAGGCTCCCACGGGAGAAAGCTCCTACGCTTCTCTGGTTGGATGAAAGCTGCAGATGGGATTGGGCGCACCGTCGCGCGAAGGCGGGCACCGAAGGCAACTGGCGTTGTGATTGGGAGGAAGCCGACGACTGGAGGCTATAAGAACTTGCTGAAAGGGGGCGGCTGGTAGCGCAAGCGCTCGGACGAAAAGCTGTCGGCGGAAATATGGCGTCGAAGAACATGGAGACCAAGAAGGCCGTGTGCGTCCTGGCCGGGGAGACCGATGTCAGAGGCGTCGTTTACTTCGAGCAGCAGGCAGGGCCCTCCCTCCCTCCCTCCCTCCCTCCCGGCGTCAGGCTGCGGGCGCTGCTCGCGCTTTCCTGGCGGGCGGTGCAGGCGCCGTGCTTTGGCGGCGGCAGCAGCAGGCGGGGGGATCCCTCGTCGGGTGCCGCTCCGGTGGGCCGTGGGGGAAGAGGCGCAGTCCTGGCGTGGGTGGGTGCGAGTCGGCGAGGGCCCGTTTCCAGCGTGCTTGGCACGGAGCCTGCGCCCGGGGCTCGTCGTGCAAAGAGCGCTGCAAGCGGCCTCGCACGCTCGCGCTCCCCAGGATTGTAACGCCGGCGCGCACAATACCGCTGGGTTTGCATGGGTTACCGCGCAATTTAAGCAAGAGGTTGAGCCCGGGCCCAGTCGGGGGGGGGGGGAGGCGTTTGACGAGTCGCACTTTCAAACTGGGCTTGTGAAGCTCTTGACGCGCCGTTCACGGCGCAGCCAAAACTGGGCGGACAATATTAAAGGCTGGCGGGGGGTGGTGGTGCCTGGGGAGGCTTTCCCGCGAAATCGGCTTCATCTGGTTCTTCGAGTGCAAGAAACACTCCTTACACGCAGTCTCTTCTGTTTGAAGGCGGTATTATTTTACAAAATGGATGGATGCAGCCCCCCCCCCGGGGGGTCTACTTCGCCTAGCGAGGTCCTTTAGTATAATGAGGTTCTTGCCCGTTTGGGGCTGCTGGTTTTCTTTTCCCTGCCCCGGAGCTTGGCTTAAGCGTAGTCGCAAGGTTATCTGGGTGCTTGTTCCAGAGTAGATTAAGGGGCGGTGTGCTGTTAGTTAACCTGCGCTGTGCGGGAATTGCTGAGTCACAGCTGCTGGAGAGCAACCGAGGGAGGGAGGTAGGCAGGCAGGCAGAATAGGGAGAGAAGCGTGAGTTTTGAGATGTAATCCATTGGGCAAAGAGTTTTTAGGAGGTGGCGAGATTAACACTCTGTGAAAATGTACACGGTGGAAAGCAGATAGGAGATGCCTATAAGGAGCATTACATGTGGTTGCCAGTCATTTTCATTTCTAAACAGGCCATACATGTCAGGTTTATTGACTTGGTGTGTGGTATCTACAGGCCTGCAAATACTCATTTCATAACCTGGGCAGGTGTTTATTTTAAATAGTCTTTATTGGGCTGTGTGGGATTTGCTTTGTTACGGTAACTACTTGTAGACTTGGAACAAGACCTGAGGTGCAGGGACTGGGGAATTCTGCTGACATGGTCTAAGCGGCAGTAAGTTTGAGTGGTTTTTAATTTGATACAATTATTATCTTACCAATACCAGTAAAAATTCCAGTATTCCATGGATATTAAAGGCATTGTGTTTCTGGGGGCATTTTTAATTAAAATTATTTCTCATCTTCAACTTTTAAAATCTTTATGGCAGGTAAGTTAATTTCTGTACTGCAGTAGCTTGTTCTGTTTAGGTCTTAATTCATTGATACAGCTTTTAAGTTAACAGCTCACAAGGAGTACCATGAGTTGCTAACAAACCCAAATAAGAGATAGCAAGTATTTAGCTTATAAAGTATTTCTTGCACCTTAGTTAGCTCCTGCATGGAGTCAGCTTGGCAAAGTGGGGAAGACCAGTGGCTGCTAATCTGGTGAATATGGGCTTGATTCCCCACTCTTTTACATGCTGCCAGCTGGGTGACCTTGGGCCAATCAGAGGTCTTTCAGGGCTCTCTCTGCCTCACCAATCTCATGGGAAGAGGAAGGGTAGGCAATTTTAAGCTTTGAGATTTCTTCTGGTAGTAAAAAGTACATGTCCAAAAAAACCCACCTCATTTATTTTCCTCTGTGTTGAGAGCAGGAAGCCCTACAGTTAAAGAGAATATTTACATGACATGCTCATTCAGAATTTTAAACAGATCTAAACTTTAAAGGTCAGTTTCAGGGCCTGGAAACAGATTGGGAGATAATGTAGGTAGGCCAAGACTGGAGTGATAAGATCCCTCAGATCATAGGGGGTTATGTGGTCTTTTGAGTGTCCCTATTTATACTAGCCACTTCATAATAGTGACTTTTGTAAAAACATTGTCACAATTTGATCATCCATATGTAATTTCTTAATACTTTTTAAGTAACTATATACAGATGGTCAAAGAACTAAGGCTTTTGAACTCTGGTGCTGGAGAAGACTCTTGTGAGTCCCTTGGACTGCAAAGCGAACAAACCGGTCAGTCCTACAGGAGATCAGCCCTGACTGCTCCTTAGAAGGCCAGATCCTGAAGATGAAACTCAAATACTTTGGCAACCTCATGAGAAGGAAGGACTCCCTGGAGAAGAGCCTAATGCTGGGAGTGATTGAGGACAAAAGAAGGGGACAACAGAGAATGAGGTGGCTGGATGGAGTCACTGAAGCAGTTGGTGCAAACGTAAATGGACTCCGGGGAATGGTAGAGGACAGGAAGGCCTGGAGGATCATTGTCCATGGGGTTGACTTGCGATGGGTTGGACACAACTTTGCAACTAACAACAACAACGTGTAATTTCTTGTATATCTTATTGACTAGCTCAATAAGTAATAGGTCTCCAGTGCCTCTTCACATTAGAGAGGATGGTGGGGGTGAAAGCTGTCTGTTAGCACAACTGTTACTACAGTTGCAGCAGGGGAGATTGATGTTATGGTGTTTATTTGTCTGGACTAGCCTCCACCATAAGTCTCTTGATATGTGACCATCTTCTGCTGTGTAATTTTGTCCCGTGGTTCCATTTCAACACTGCAGTTCAGTATTGTTTTAAACATATCCTCCTAGACTAACTGAGAATATGCAATTCTAGGTTTCCCTGTTAAGGCACACTCACTGTCTTCTAAGTAGTAACGGTGTAGGTACAGATAACATATGACATAGATAACTTATCCTCAAGGCTTTTCAGAATATATTAAAGGAACTTTGCTTGTCCTTGGCATACTACCCAGGTTTCTCAGCTTGCCACAGTAAATATATCTTGCGAAACAAGTTTGTTAGAATAAAAGATAATTTTATAACTGGTTTAATGAGCTATTAACATTATGATAAATATTTTAGTACAGAGGAATACAACTGCTGAATGGATTGATTTAAGCAGTTGTCAGAGTTTCAGTCGTGGGAAGCAGGTCATTAAGCCAGTTTTCTGCATTATTGGTGTGTAAACTGCCATCAAGTTGCAGCTGTTTTCAAGGCAAGACAAGTTCAGAGGTGGTTTGCCATTGCTGGCCTCTGGATAGACCCTGTACTTGCTTGGTGGTCACCCATTCAGCTACTAAGTCTGCTTAGCTCCCAAGGTTGGATCATTCAGGTTAGGGTTCTGCACTGTGGGTCTCCACAGACAGTATTCAGAAAGACATTACCTGTAAGTTGCATGTAAAGTGTTTCTTTGGTGTCCATCAATTTCATAGTGTGATCTGAATTTCCATATGGCTTGCACTCAACACTACAAATAACGCAACCTTCAGAGGTGCAAGCCACTTTTTCATGTTAGAAAGATGCCCCAAATCCTTGACCAGTTTGGTTGCCTTCTTTTAGCTCCCTTTCTAGAGACCTACATCCAGTATTCAAAATAAATAATACAAAGAAATGATACTGTTCTGTTTGTAATGTTTCCTAATTCTAGTAGGGGTTTTGTTTTCTTGCTGCTGTACCCTTTCATTGAACTGTCCCCTACAACCAACATTCCTCTCCTAGCTAGTCAGTCCATCAAAATATGCATGAAATTAGGATTTTTAAATTATGTGCAAGAGTAAAATTTTGTTTACTCTTGCTTACATTAAGCCTCATATACCTTTTGTTGACTATGCATTCTATTTATGGAAATTCTTTTGAAGCTCTTTGCAGACAGCTTCTAGTTTTAACATCCTAAATATCATCCAAAACCCCTTAATCTTCAGCTGTGGAGAAGGAGGCTATGAAAAAAGGTTAACTGGAAGTCTTGGGCATTGTGTTGCAAACATTAGATGTCATGTAGAGGTTGTAATAATAACCAGCAGAAGAACATGTTACAAACTAGGTGTAACGTCTAAGAGCCTCCAACTGCCTTTCTGCATTGGTGCAGACTTATGTGTAAACCATGTGTTAAACAATTACACCTCTGTACAGCATGCTAGAGCCTCTTGTGGCGCAGAGTGATAAGGCAGCAGACATGCAGTCTGAAGCTCTGCCCATGAGGCTGGGAGTTCAATCCCAGCAGCTGGCTCAAGGTTGACTCAGCCTTCCATCCTTCCGAGGTCGGTAAAATTGAGTACCCAGGTTGCTGGGGGGTAAGCGGTAATGACTGGGGAAGGCACTGGCAAACCACCCCGTATTGAATCTGCCATGGAAACATTAGAGGGTGTCACCCCAAGGGTCAGACATGACCCAGTGCTTGCACAGGGGATACCTTTACCTTTTACAGCATGCTACAGGAAGCCAATCCTTATTCTTCAAGAAAAGACCACAAAGATGATTTTCCTGCTCGTGCTGAGAAGGCAGTGAAATTTAGAAAAGCTCTTTGGGAAGGGTTTGTTTTCTGATCAGAATGGTAGGCCTCTTTTGGCTTTACTAAATGTTGAACAAATCAACGTACCTCACATGTATACAATAATTCAATTTGTACTGAAGATAGAAATGCTTTCTGACAAATATCTCAGGTTTGCTTTCTCTGTTTCAGGGTAATGAACCAGTAACTATTTCAGGACATATTAACTGTTTGACTCCAGGAAAGCATGGATTTCATGTCCATGAATATGGGGACAACACAAACGGTAACTTATGTGTTAATTATTGATAGCTGCTATGTATGGTTTTTGATACTGATAAAATAAGATTTTGTTATTAAATTGCAGTAAATCATTAGTGTTAATAGTAAAATTGTCAAGAGCATTATAAGCAGGTGGGAATACTTCTGGAGAACCATTATAAAATAGGTGGGAATTCTTCTTCCATGCATCTGGGGAACTGAGATGGAAATCTTGAAGGTGATTGTGTATTATCTTCAGTTCTTAATACCTCACCCTAGCACATGCCTCCCAGGATAGAACTCTTGTCAAATCTTTGTGGAGAAACAAGGGTTGACATCTTAAACCGCTCCTGCAGAGCGGATTAAATAAAGTAGTAAGGGCTAAAGGGGAGGAGATAGGGCAGGCTCTGTCCGGGATAAAAACTCGGAGGGCTTCACGGCTCCTGATCAGGCCCTCCGAGTGTCACTTGAGGGCCAAGCAGCCAATGGGGAGCCGTGCGAAGCGCTGCTTTGCCCTGCCTCGCCTGGGCCGGCCAGAGAGTCACCGCTCAGAGGAAAAAGCCTTCCCCAGCGGTAAGTCCTCCGGCCGGCTTCCCCTCGCCCAGGGAGCCTTCTGCTGGGCCCTGGGGCAGGCTCGCCTGCCCCTGTCCCTGGCAGAAGCCCACAAAGCCTGCCACCGCCGTCCTGAGCCTTCTGCCGGGCCCTGGGGCAGCCTCGTCTGCCCCTGGGCCTGGCACTAGGCCGCAGAGCCCGCCACCCCCATCCAGAGCCTTCTGCCGGGCCCTGGGGCAGCCGAGCCTGCCCCTGGGCCTGGCAGAAGGCCGCAAAGTCCCCTTTAAGGCCACCTACCTTCTTCCCAGCATTCTCTTTCTCCTTCCCTTCTTCCCAGCATTCCCTTTGTCCTTCCCTTTCTTCCTTCCTCCCTCTCTCCTGTCTGCCTCTTTCTGGCTACCTGTTTCTCTCCCTCTTCTTCTGTCTCTATCTTCCTCCCTTTCTGTCTTTCTCTCTATCTTTCTCCTTTTCCTCCTTCCTTCACCCCATCCCTCCACCCACCCACCATGCTAGGTCCCTCTATATTTTGGACACAGCGGGCTTAATATCTAGTACATGGCATAATTTTCACAAGTTAAAAAAAAGTAAAATGTTAATATGGCTGTTCATTCCCATGTACAAGCTTAAAGATGTACATAGGTAACTTTGTTGAGTGACTAGACAGACTAGTTTATTATTGTTGCTGTTGTCATTATTATTATTATTATTATTATTATTATTATTATTATTATTATTATTATTCTAATATCCCGCCTCCCTCCGAAGCCTCGAGGCGGCTCACATAAAATCCCATCCCCTAAAATCCATAATAACAGTAACATAAAGTAATTAACAACCAATTGGTCAACAATAAACAACAATTGATGGCATAGTCCTAATCATCGAGTCTCCGCAGCCTCAGCTGCAGGGAGGTGGAGGGAGCTGGCACTACCGCCGGATTTTGTGAGGGGGGGCCTAATCCTCCTCACCGCAAACCTGGCGGAAGAGCTCCGTTTTGCAGGCCCTACGGAATTTAAGTGTCTAAATTACTGCAAAGGGTGATGGAGGGAATTGCCAGTACTGAATTGTGTACAGTTTGCATGGGGACAGATGCTGATACTTTAGTGCCTTTTTACAGGATGTATCAGTGCAGGTGCTCACTTCAACCCTGAGAAGAAAACACATGGTGGGCCGCAGGATGCAGTGAGGTAAGAACAGAACAGGGTCTTGCCTTCTGTGACTTTAAGTCACTCTTTCACAAAGTCACACTAGTACTTCCATAATTCCCACTCATTTGCTCCTGTTACCACATCTCATCCACACTTTTCTTTAAAAGCCATTGTGTGTTTTTTTTCAAGCTAGCTTCTGACTGATGTGCTTCATTTACAATCCATTATTCAGGTGGCCTTGTGGATTTTTCTTTCTTTACTACTGTTTCTCTTGGGATACTTTCATACCTTTTTGCCACTCCTAGACTTTGGGTTTCTTCCTTTTCTGCCTGTGGCATACTTTCTGCTTTCCCAAGAGCCTTTTTCTTGCCAAGCTGACTTGTCAGTTGAGGGTCAGAACTGAACTGTTGGTAAGTGGGTTTAGCTCCTTTCCACATATAAACTGTTGATAATCATTCAGTGCGCTATCTCAGCATAGTTGCTGAAGGTTGATTCTTGTGCCCATCAACTGATTTTCAGCTGCCTATATTGATTAGAAGGCTGTGGATAGTCAATGTGTCAAGTACCTACTTGAAACATAAATGAAGGTAATCCATACACATCTCTTAAATACTGAAATAGGGTATTGGTTTAGTCATATGTGACACAGACCAGGAGAACTTTGTCCTGCATGTAGTTTATTGAGGATTACATAAAATACAAGTACTAGAACAAGAAGAATTACAACCATACAATGAGGAATCAATACTTGAGTGCACTTCCATTACACTGAAAGCATCAGTCCCATAATGGGAACTCCAAATTGCAACGAGAATCCCACCTGAACTTTTTAGAACATTCTAGAATTCTATATACCCAAACTGTAAATGCCTCTCCCTGTGTTGCTGTTATAGCTGATAGTTGGAATTGTATCTGTGGAGAATTCCAGTATTCAGACAACAGTAAAGGCTCAGCATGGTAGTTGCTAGAACCAAATAATCAAGGACCTTTATTGGCATAAGAGAGCAGGATACTAAAGCTATCTTCCTCTGTTTAAGAGTAATGCTAGTTTTTGGTCCTGGCTTGATTTTGATCCTCTTCAATTCAGGGTTCATTTTCATGGCTTTTAGGCATAGTTAGATTAGGTGGCTGAAAAAGGCTTTCTTTCTTGGAGAAAGTATTAAGCAGATATAGCATATAGAAGTGATGGATCAACTAGGTATTGTGCTAACTTGCAAATTCAGTGTGATAGAATTGTAATATCTTAAAGCTCAAATACAGTTCTCTTGAAGCTGTCAGCTTTCCATTTTTAACGATGGGTGAGGCAAGTAGCACCCATCAAAACCCCATTTAGTAACAGCTAACAAAATAGACTGAAATAATTATGTTCTAGGCATGTTGGGGATCTTGGAAATGTGACTGCAGATGCCTCAGGAGTGGCAACATTGTCAATGCAGGACAGCGTAATTTCTCTCTCAGGGCCAAATTCAGTTATTGGGCGTTGCATGGTGGTAAGTATTGACACATTCTTCCCTATAGGTTCTGTCTGGGGAAGGGCATCAGATTGATGATCTTGGGTAGGAGACTGTTGCTAATGAAAATCTTTGCTGGATGTCTCAAGTACTAAGTCTATGGTGTGGACTGATGTTCTCCTTTCCTGTATTCACTTCATTTGTACCACTCCCTTTCTCCCTAGTGAGGACTGAAAGTACACTTATTCTGTTCTCCTCTTTATCTTCACAACCCTAGGGGGTAAATTAAGCTGACAGTGTGGCTCACCCAATGTCACCCAGCTAGCCTCCATGGGGTTTGAACCAAGGTTTCTCAGGATACAGTCTGACAATTAAGCTGGTTGATACGTACGGCTTTGGATAACCTGCCAGGAGGCTGCACATAAAATCCTGCATACATTTAAATAATGCTCTTGAAGCCAGATGGCTTCTGAATATAGCAGAATCTTCTTGCTGTAAGCTTCATGTAAAGAACCATGCAGTTATAGGATGTTCTTAATACTTTGTTCAAGCTGACATTATTGAACCCAAAATTTTTTATGTACAAAGAAATGGGGGAATGATGTTTTTTGAAGTTGTCTAGTCTGAAAATACGCTATATGATAGGCTTTATGGAACACATTAGTTTTTTCAGCCACAAATGCAAATACCAAAGTTTCCTGTTAGCCTGAGACCTACAGTGAGAGAGGTCTGTTCATATCTGATTGGAACTTCAGTTACCTGAGTGCACTGAATTCTTGTGAGAGATTAGTCAAGAATGTTAATACTGTAATAATCAGTCAAATAATATTTTCCTCATATAGATAAAATCTACTTGTGAGCATTGGTCATTAATTGCCTTGTGGCTGAATTGTTTTAAGAGTTTGATTTTTCAAATATTCTGTTTTATATTCAGATCATTGTTGAACTAGGAGAACTCATTAGTCCAGTTGTTTGCTGTTGTAAAACATGGGGTAATTCTGATTTATCTGCCACTTCTAGGTCCATGAAAAAGAAGATGATTTGGGTAGAGGAGGAAATGAAGAAAGCTTGAAAACTGGAAATGCTGGTGCTCGTTTAGCTTGTGGTGTGATTGGGCTTACTAAGGCATAGAGCCTCAAGACTACAAAGCACTTCATATGGAATGTAAATGTACCAGTGAAATTCTGTAGTTAATGGTGGGGGGGGGGGGAACCATTTAATTTCATGACTCTGTTAAATGGAATTTAAGCTGACAAGTTTGTTTTATGTATTGTTTGATGATTAAACTAGCAATGAAACATTATTCCATGAGCTGCTGCCACTATGCGAAGATTGGGTGCCATCAGTTCATTACTTCTCACAGGCAAAGTCTTCTGGGGTTAACTTCCTCATTGGAGAAAGTGTTTTGTGAAAGTATTTTTCATCGCTGTACCTGATTAGTACTTAATACTAATGTGCAGTTAAGATTTCCACTATATCAAGTAATTGTGTGAATAAGCTGAAATAGCCTTACTTTGAAACTTGTTATTCGGTTTATTCTCTGTGACCAAACTTAATACACTATGGAGTTCAAATGAAATCTTGAGTTTGTTTTAGTTCTGAATTAACATGCAGTAGAAGTATGTGGCTTACCTTCAGCTGGGCTCTAAATCAGTATTCCCTTCTCCTTCCCTAGAAAATATAACTTAGTTTACAATTCTGCTAATGACAGTGATGAGTACTGATTTTTCAAGTTTATTATCTAAGGATCTTGTAGGCCTGTTTACTTTTCCAAGCCTGTTCTTGAGCGAAAAATAATATAGTTTTGACATGGATAGTAGCTTTCACAAAGTTGATTGGCTTCATAGCTGTCTTATGTATTCATCAATTTAGTAACATTAACTTTTTCATTATGCTTCACTGTTCCTAAACTAAAAGTTTAGCAAACATTCATGCTTTTACACATGCTTGCTTTGACTAAAACAGTGAGCTGACCCTGATGGGTAGTGGCATAAAAGAAAACTACTCTCTTTAAAGAGTGGGCAAATTTGTCTAAAATCATTCCCATTGACCATTAATGTGGTGTGAAAACCCATCTCACTTCATACAGAGAAGTCTACAAAAATGTTGGCTACTTAATGGCATTCGGGCGGACTTGAAATTGGAAAGATATCCATTCCTGAAGCCATTCATTGTAGGTTTAGCCATCTTGCATTTGAACAATGCAGGTGATACTCCTTTCTTAGTGACAGCAGCAGCTTTGCCAGTATTTTATGCTTTATTTAAACTATCTTGTACTCATTTTAAGTTTTCCTGCAAAGCATCATTACTAGAGGTGCACATTTAGTATATCTAAGCCCCCCAAAAATACCCTTTTGGCATTTTCCAGCTATTCTTTCAACCAGATATTGATTGGGGCTGAATTTTGGGTATCAGAAATGGCATTTAAAGTTGTTGCAGTTCTTTTAAATGCCTTTCAGGTGAATTTCCTACTTGTGGGAGGCATTTAAAGGGACCACATTACCTTTAAATGACCTTTTCTCCTGCCACTGAAAACCATGGAAGATGGGAGCACCTCCTTAGGGGGCCCATAGAATTGGACCCCTTGTTCCAAACATTTTACATCTGGGTTTTTTTAGAAGCACCAGCAACTATGTTTCTAATTTGGTGCTTCTACCTTAAAACCCAGCTCAGCCCCAGGATGATATTCCTGGATAAATTCTCCATTATATACCTTATGGGGACCATTAACTATAATGGTTCCCATAGAGTATAATGGAGCTGAAAAAAATAGGATTCCCTGAATAAAATGCCAAAGTGTTATTGGCATTTGGGAATATCAGGAAGTATTGATATTTTTGGGTTTAACCAGTACTTGAATTTGTTTCACTCAGGACTTTGAAATAATAGACTGAATAGAACTTCTGCAATCCTTCCAAGGCATCTGTATGCTGATTTTTATTCAATACCTACTAAATACTTAACCCTTTCCATAAGTATGTAGGTAGTGGTGTTAGCTTTTGGAAATAGTATGGAAACAAAAGTTCAACACAGGGAAATAGATTTCACAAGTATATGAAGTTTTTTTATTCTATTGCAAGAAAAATGTTCCTTCCTTAGATTCCCACCTTTGAACAAGAGAAACAAATCCATGTTTGCCTAAATGGGAGCTGTGCCTGAACTTGCCATGTTTAGCCAGAACAGAAAACATACAGAAAATCAAAACTTGAAGCTGTTTTTCAAAGCAGAAGAGCTTCAGCTGTTTGTGGCAACTAATGGGAGTCACCTTAGTGCATGGGTTAATTATGGAAACAGGAATTATACAGTCCCTCATGCTTGCTGCCATTTGTTAGTACTGACTGCATTTTTAAAACTGCTGTATAGGAGCTAATATATTCAGTATTTATTTTAGTTAAAAGTAATTGGACAGGTGGTACAACTAGGTTATGAAGTAGTCAGGCAAAACAGACAATCTGCTTTCAAATATTCTACTCATGACATATTAGAATACAGTGGTAATTTGATGTGCCTTTTTTACCTTGCTTCCACTGAATACACCAATGGACTTAATTACAAAAATAAGCTAATGTACTTTCTGAGTTCTCACTTTATGGGGAAGTTCTTTTTAGGGCAACATTTTTACCATAGCATCAACTGGATTGGAAGGGGAGGAGAGAAGCAAAAATAATAGTTGATTCCACTGCAAACACTAAAATTTGTCTTAAAACAACATTTAAAGCTACTGTTTTTTCCCATCTAGTATAGTCATGTAGATAATTAAAATGCAGAAATCTAAGAATCAATGTAACTACTACAAATATTTAGCTTCTGTGAACTGTTATACAAACATGTTTAACAAATTTAAACAAAGTCTAATTTAGACTCCCAATACAGCATTAACAGTTCAAACTTTAAGATGTTGAACAATCCTTTACCACTTCAGTGCAGTGTAGGAAGAATAGCACACATTAAAGTTTGTTATGAAAATAGAGTTTATTAAAAACACATCCCTATTTGCCTTGAGGAGCTTTCACCGTTACCTTCACTTAAATTAAAAAAAAATAGAAAGCACTTCTAATTCTGACTTGTAAACTTTTTAAAGTCAAAACTTTTAAAAAGTTACAGCAAAAATGGGTAATGGTTTATTCATTTTTTGTGTTATTTTGTAACTTTTAAATAGAAGGAAAGCAATTAAATTGCTTACATAGCCCCATAAACTATGGAGATGTGATAAAGCAGAAGCAAATATACAGCATACTGTACAACTCTAAAGCTCTACACTCCAATGTCACTTTTTTGACAAAGATTCCAGTCTCTAGCGAGGTGTCTCTACAACTGAGCCAGTAGACTTTTCAGGTTGTTCAAGAGATGAGGTAGCCTCAGATGTTAACTCTTCAGCAGGCTTTGCACCTGTAGGTTCAGACTCCCCTTTAAGTTCTGAAATAGCGTCTGCGTTTTCTACTTTGCCACTCTGGGATTCATGGTTTTTGATGCCATCTACCCTGTCTGTCAACTCAGGTTTTTCTTTTCCTCGATTTTCGTCCTTTTCTCTGCGAGACTCCCTATCCCTAGAATCTCTCTCTCTGTGTCCACTGAAACGCCTATTTCTTTCCTCCAAGTCTCTGTGTCTGTCACGTTCAGGGCTTCTTCTTCCTCCCCATTCTCTCCTTTCACGATTACCAAGTCGCTCATGTTCTCTATCATCATTGCGGTTACCATAGCGCTCATTTTCTATTCGATTTCCAAATGACCTCCTTCCAAATCTTTCCTGGTCTCTGTTTGGATTGAAGGGCTGCCTATCATTCCTAAATTGCCTTCCATCTCTGTTATCATCTGGTCCACCTGGCCCCCCTCCAGGCCTCACAAAGTGACCAGGTGGTGGGAAAGGGCCCTTCATCCCATGAGGCGGAGGCATCCCAAAGCCTCCTGGGCCTGGAGGTGGACCTCTATGCATCATATGCGGAGGCATGTGTCGTGGTGGCATCATTGGAAATCTTTGCAGGTGAGGTGGTGGCATTCCTGGAGGTCGATGGAGGGGTATCATACCAGGTCGTGCACCAAGCAAGCCAGTAGAAGGCGCCTGTAGCCCAATTACTGGACTAGGTGTAACTCCTTGAGTACCTAGACATTAAAAGAAATAGAATTAGCTGTAAAACAGCACAAGACACATGCAAAACTGGCAGTATCAAGAAAATTATCAGACTTGCTTGTATATGTGATCTTCCTAAGCATACAATCTCAGAATGGTTTTACAAACATTAAAAAAAATGATATTCCTAACTGCATCAAACCTATTTTGTGCATTATGATACTACCGTTACATTATGATACTACCGTTATGATACTATATCTTTCTCAAGTCTGTTGCCTTTGCACAACTGCCACCAACATGACCTTTCACATTACATCATTTAGGTTTGGCTAAGTAGTCAGAGTTTAGACTACACTACATATTTAGTATAACAAAGACACCTGAATTTATATAGCTAAAGCAACCAAATGTAACAGCTTTTAGCATATACCTGAATGCAGGCACACATATCCAATATGCACAGTTTTATAAACTAGGGCAAAAATCAAACACATTGCATACATCCTACTCTATGTAGATCTCTGAAATATATATAGAGCTTCATACAGAAAGGCAGCCTCAATGTATTTGATAAAATTATAAGTTTATAAATGAAGATGGACAATAAGAACATCAAGACTGCGGTTATAAGCTACGAAAAAGTCTCCCCCAACCTTTAAGGCAGTTGACCAATGGGCTGGAACTACTGGAAATGGAAGTTAACTGTGGGTGGCTCAAACAGTGGTTCTAGGTCATTATAGTACCTAAACCTAGAAATGGGGGGGGGGCTGATATCCCCAGTACTCATTGCGCCAAATGTCAACCAAATGCCTGGTGGAAGAGCTCCATCTTATAGGCTCTGCGGAACCCAGAGTTCTGACAGGGCCTGCAGCTCTTCAGGGATCTCATTCCACTAGGTAGGGGCCAGAACCGAAAAGCCCCTGGCCCTGGTTGGGGCCAGACATGGGGGCCCAGGATCACCAGCAAATTCATATCTGCAGAGCGGATAGCCCTGCTTTGACTTTATGTTTGACGGGCTCTCTTCTGATACTTATCCTAAAATCTGGGCTGATCACTATTGTGCTATATTTAAAATCTCATCCACAGCTCTAATTGAGAATTCAGATATGGAACCATCTAATATTCCCATCTGGCCCCCAGTGAGTTCCAACAAAATTCTAGAATTGATAAACTAAAAATCGGTAGATCCCCTAGACCAGACTATCTTCCAGCAGGAATCCGGAAAAAGTTTTGTTCCTGGTGGCCCCTCCCCCTTACTAATTTATTTACACGTATAGATCATCATTTCAGAATAATTAAATTCATGGCTTAACTCGATCATCATGCCAATTTTTATAAAAGGTAATCCACACCTTCCTCAAAATTTTCACCCAATTCGTTTACATTCCATAGTTGGCAAACTCCATGTTAAACATCTTGAATGGCACCTTATTTCATGGATACATTCTTCTAGAATTATTGGCCCGGAAAAAAATGTTTTTTTTAGGGAAGTCTACTCTAGATCATTGCCTGCTTCTGGCTTTTCTTGCTGAAAAATATATGAACTTTGGAACAAAAAAGTTATACGTAGCATTCATGGATTTGAAAACTGCCTTTGACTCAATTGTTATGGGGGGAAGTTTGAGCATTGAAAAATTGATCTACACTTACTGTTTTTACTTCGGAAACTCCATATTGGCACCTCAAGTCAAATATTCTGCCCAGGGCCTCCTCGCAGCTAAACTGCCAGTCACTAAAGAAGTCACTAAAGAGCCGGAAACTGAAATTGGGGACTGTTCTTGCCCCACACCTTTTCAACCTGTACCTGTCTGACTTGACAGAGAATTATAATCTGATCAATGGGCATCATCCAAATGTGGGCTCACGCATGACACCCATGCTATTGTATGCAGATGATACAGCTATCCTTTCCTGCTCAGAAGAGGGTTTCTCAAGATTTCTCAATTGCTTTTATTGCAATATACTATATATTGCAATATACTCAATTGCAATATACTAAAATGGTCTGTCCATTATAAGCAAGCTTCCAACTTAGTGACGTGTTCCTCCTTATTTCTTGGAAGGTATCTGATATGTCCTGGCTGTTATAAGAATTTTTAAGGCTAAAATTTTAATCAAATTCTCGGGAATTGGCAAATGAAGAAGCTACAATTCAATTTCTGCAGAGACCACACTGTGTGTGGCTGAATATTTAATGGTGGTTTATTGAGCTAGATCCAAAATATTTTAATATTTTTTATTATTCACTCTTTGATTGTATCTGTCCCTCACTTGTTTTATGCCAATAAAGGTATCATTATGGGATATGCCACCTTGTGATTTATCTTGCAGTGTAAACAAATGTCAGAAGTATTTCAGATTGGACTTTGGCCTTCTGAAAATGGAGGACTCAATAGGAAATCTGCACAATCATCTTCCATCCTCGCTCAAACTCTTCTGTGAACATAGCAAGCATGCAAGAGTGCATTCCACTCTTCCTGAGGGTAGCTGGAGGATAGGAAGCGGAAAGTGGGGAAATCAATTCCATGAACTCATTCTGTTCATGGAAAGTATCTCTCTTGTGCTATCTCCACAAGTACCCTCCAAAGACAGATCCATTTCTGCAACCCACCCCAAGACCAGTTTTTGAGGGGTGGCCTAAAAATCCCATAATAAATAATAAATAAAATAAATCATCATGACTCCTGCCTTCCATGAGCATAAGCTGCTCAGCAAAAAGATGTGATATACATAGTTCAAATACATTCTGTGCTACATGAAGAAGCTTCATATTACATGAAGCAGTGAAAAATTAAATATTAAGACTTGTAAAGTGTAAGTGGTATTAAATGTCCTCCAAGTGAAACCACAAATTCTGAGTCCAGTAGCACTTTTATGGTTAACAAAGTTTTATTCAAGGTATGAGCTTTCATATGCATGCACACTTACTCAGATCCAATGTATACCATATAGGACATTCTACCTGAAGTGTGTGCGCACAAAAAAGCTCATACCTTGAATAAAATTCTGTTGGTCTTAAAGGTGCTACTGAACTCAACATTTGTTGCTGCTTCAGACCAACACAGCTACCTGCTTGAATCCAAGTGCAACTAGTAAAACTATCATTTAACCACCTAACTTTCTGAAGTGAAGACACAGTAATTATATCTAAAATTATATCTAAAAATATCTAAAGCTAGCTTTTGGTCAAGGGATAAAAGGGCCAGAACTCTTCTCAGTAATCCTTGGCTTTCACCATCCTGTGTTATCTGAAAAATATGCCAGTACACAATTGACCACTAGTTCCAGATCACTTATGAATGAATTAGTACTGGCACCAATACCAATCCTTGTGGGACCCCTCATTGTGATAACAGTCCATCTGCTCTATTCTTCACTTTCTGACAGTTTTTAATCCATAAGAAAAAACTGTCTTCTTATCCTATGACTGTTTAGGTTAGGAGTCTTTGGTGAGGTACTCTTGAGGGAAAACCACCATGACTTCTGCAAAGGGAATTCCTGCCTCACCAACCTTTTGGAGTTGTTTGATAAAGTGAATAACCATGCACACAATGGTGATCCAATAGACGTTATATACTTGGACTTTCCAAAGAAATGTCTACTGGATCACCATTGTCTAATGGTTATTCAATTTTTGAAACAACTCTAAAATGCTGGTGAGAGAGGAATTCCCTCTGAAGAAGCTATGCTGATTTTCCCTAATAATTCTATCTATGATTCTACTAATTGTTAGGCTGACTGGCCTGTAATTTCACCCTCTGGAAGTCTTTTTTGAAACTACTGTACCATTTGTTACTCTTCATTCTTTTCATACAGCTGCTAAAATTGATATTTTACATATATGGGTTAATAGATCCCACATTTGAGTTCTCTAAGAATTGTAAAGTGTTTGACATCAAGCTTTTATTGTTCCCTATAGGTCTAGAATTTCATGTAATCACCTCAATTTTCCTCAGTTCTTGATGCTGTGGCATGAGTACACACTTCACACATCCCACAGTGAACACAGAATCAAAACATTCATTGAGCTTCTCTACCATCTCCCCATCTTCCTCAAGCAATCCCTTTATCCAATAATATGCAAGCAAAAACATAGACCTGCACTGTTCCATTTGTGCAATATCTTGTGTGACCCCCATAGCCCTTTCCTCTTTATGTATTTCAGTGCCTTGAATCTGGTCACACAGATCTTGTGCAAGCTGAAACTGAAGTGGGGCATCTAATTTAACTACTGCAGTCTTTATCTTGGATTTCCACCTGGGCAAGAATTTGAGCCAGATTCAACCCAATATCTTTTTACTCTCCATTCTGTTCCAATAGACAACAGGTCTAGATCTTTCCATAAATGTTAACTGCAGAGATACCCTTTTCTCCCTAATTTTTTTAATACATCACTACCGTTTCATTAATATAATAAACCAACACTTTCTAACCAAATATTCACTAGTTATTGCTTTTGGTTTCCAGAATTTTGCTAGAAGGAATGTCGCTTCCATAACTATATTCTTCTGAATGAATAACAATATTACAGTATTTGCTGGCGTATAAGACTACTTTCCCCCCCTGAAAAACATGGCTCCAAGAGGGGGGGTCGTCCTATACGCCGGGTGCACTTCAGTTGGGATAGACATAGCTGCCCATAGTGGCCCATAGTACTGTAATGTAATGTAACAAACTCTATATTTTGAGTGGAAATGTTGGGGGGTCGTCTTATACGCCCAGTCGTCTTATACGCCCAGTCGTCTTATACGCCGGCAAATACGGTACTTTTCTAACTTCTTCTCCAGCAGACCAAATAACAACATTGAACTACAGGGCACTGTATGCATCAATATTTCACCTTCAATTCTACATAATTTGTGCCAGTACTTTATCACAGAATGGTCCCGCAATGTGAGAGTGAGAACCTTCACTCACATAGATCAAACCTGGACTTTGTAAACGTGAATACACTGATGTCTTACCAAAATACTACAAAAATAGAGTATAGACCTTCTAACATGGGAGTGATGAGACTTCCCTTTCATGGCTGCCCAAATGGCAAAAATAGTTGCCACCTGTTTCTTTAATGTACTGGTACTAAGACCTTTGGCTAACTCCTCTTGTAAAAAGAAGAGAACTCCCACTTTGGCTGTAGAGGCTCTATCCCATGGTCAAAACACTATGACTGAAAGACCTACTAAGTGTTGTAAACCCTACTGGTATAACATTTCCTAGAGACTATCAGATCACTCAACTTCCAGGCTGTGAGGTTTGGAACCCTGGCTGAGGTGAGAGTTCTCTGTTGAAGATGAACCTTCCTTACTGGAAGACACTAGGACTCCTTGATGGACAACATCAGAAGGCCCTGAAACCATTACCTCCACGACCAGAAAGGAGCAAGCCACCAACCAATAGTACTTCCATCTTGAGATTAATGATTCTCTGAATCACACTTTGGATTAGGAAAGGTGTACAGCAGCAGATTTGGCCAGTCACAGCTTAATGCATCTATCTCCATGGCCTGCAAAGACCTTGTTCATGAGACAAACTAGGGTGCTTGAAAGTTTTGTTCTGTTATTAACAAATCCAGCTTGCTGAACTTGTGACATCTGTTGAAAAATGGCCTTTGTTAGCACCCGTTCTGCTTGTCCCAAATGAGCCAGTCTGCTAAAGTGTTGTTCTGCCCACTGCATCAACAGCTTTGCCTCTATATGCAGTAACAGATTCTGTAGCCCTTGATGGTTGATGTAGGATTTAGCTATCATATTGTCCATGTGAACAATGACATGTTGTCCTTCCAAGGTATCCTGACAGGACATCAACCTGAGCCTTATAGTTCTCAGCTCCAGAAAATTGCGTTGTGACAACCCTTCCTGAGATCAAATACCCCTATGAGCGAGCCCCTAACTCCAGCCAGGGAGGCTGGCACCCAAAGTAATAACCATTCGGTTCCTGAAACAGAGTTACCTCCAGAACCTGGAAGGATTTGCCCACCACTGTAGTTGTTGTGCCATGGATAAACTAGATTTAAAGCCCATTGTACTTGTAAATACAATGGGCGCTAGAAAGGGTGAATGGGAGAGTGTCTTGCCTGGTAGAGGGTTTGTGGCAGGGGTATTGTAGGTTTTTTGGCAGAAGGGATGGTAGAGGTTTAGGAAAGTATAGAGATAGTAGGGCGGACTTTCCACCGGGCCTAGAAGCACACCCGGGTCCTCCCCCCCCCCCCCCGGCGGCAGTGTGGCTTTCCCACCGGGCCTAGAAGCCTCCCTCTGTACTCACGCTGTCACACCTGACTGGAACTCTGTCCTGGTGAGGGCCCTCACCTGGACCGGCCCCACCCACTCAGCCTTAACCAATTATTTATACCGCTCCCTGAACTGTTTAAAGATGCTTGAACTGCTTTGTGGGCTACGAGATCCTGGAAAGGCAGAAGGAATTTTATAGTGGGTGAGATTGGAATCTGTACCATGGGATAAATCCTGACAGGATACCATAATTCCTAGCAACCGTGTCAAATTGTGAGCTCCTGTATTGAGAACAAGCTCTTCTCCTGCCTGTCCTGTGATGGAAGCACTCTGTCCTGAACAGTGTCTATGATGGCCCCTAGGTGCAGGACCCTTTGATAGCATGTTAAGTTGCTTTGCCTCAAATTATAATGAACTCATGGGTTCTGAAGGCATGAAACAGTCTGATTTACCTCCCACATTTCCTGTAGGAAAGATCAAAATGCCATCTCAGGTGCCATTAGTGAGACCAAGACTTTGGAGAACAAAAGGAATTTTGAAGCCAAAAGGAAGAGCTGGAAATTGGGGACTGTTATAAGAAAAGCACAGGAACTTCCAATGTGATTTTGATTGGGATATGCAAATAGGATCCTGAAAGATTGAATGTCAGAATATCTCCCTTCTGACTAGATAACACAGACTTGAATGTTTCCATCCTGAACTTATTTCTTATCCTTCTGTTGAGCTACTTGAGATCTAAAATGGCTGTCACATCCCCATTCTTTTTTATGACTATAAAAAAGTCTATTAAAAAGGCCCCCAAGGATTTTTGAGGCTCTAGAATGGGATCTATTGCTCCCATGTCCAGAAGATGTTGAATGGCCTTGAGAATAAGATGTTTCTGTGGACAATGATTTCTTTAGGCCTAAAAAAATATATTGGGAGGGAAGAATCAAAGTCCCAGACAGTATCTGTTTGATTTCCCATTGTACTGTGAAATACTGAAGACAACCTCCTACCTTGGGTAAGTTTGGATCTCTGAGATAGTCGTGTCAAAGAGCTCTTTTTTCAGCCCTTTGGATTCTGCCCTTGTGTGGGAATAAGGGGTTCACCACCTAACCGCAAAACCAAGTATCTCTTCTAGCTGTTACATTTGAAGCCCTAGCTGACAGTTGGATTGCATCCAATGAGGTATCTGCAGAGAAAACCACAGCCAGAGCAATATTTTTTAAAATTTTCTTCGTTCTATAAGGGTCCCTTGGTAGGCCACCCACCTCTGCAGGTAAAACAGAATTGGAACTAGCTACAGAATCGTCCACTAAAGGAAGTTTGAATCATTCCATCACATCTAATACCAAGGTATAAAACTCGGAAATGACAGATGATTAGACTTAAGCCACGTAAGTGAATCCCACTCAGTCTGGACCACCAGAAAGGAACACATGACGGGAAGACCCCACTTTTGGAAAAGCTCTACCTGAATCAGTAGGCTTGCATGTGAACACCTCTGTGTTAACTGGAATTCCTAGAATGCAGAGTACTTTTGGAAGAATCCTACAGAAGAGTTCCTGCAGGAAGAGACAAGTCTACATGATGGTTGGCCCCATATTCATGTCCCCAAAAAGGACTTGTTTTTCAGCTACAACTAGAGGAGCAATCTTCTTTTGGGCTGGGGGTGGGGAGAGTGGGAACTTCTACCAGCCCCTCTACTTCCTGATACTGTTTAAAAAGAAGATTGACATCTAGATCTGCTAGAAGAATTAAAGGCATCCTTGATATTAGCCTGCTTCTCTAATTTCCTTCTGCTGCATTTTTCCTCTAATTCAATTTAGGTGACTGTCCTGAATGTTTTCCAGTGTTGAATTTCCTGCCAGATCAGAGCCTAGCTGGGAACCTGCATTGTGAGTCGGGGAAGGGAGGGGGGGAAGAGTTCAAGACTAGAAGCTAAGCTATCCTGAGGCACATTCTCTGAATGTTCTACCCTCACTGCCATTTCCAACTTTTTTTTTTTTTGTAAAAGAATGGGGTGAAAAAATCCACACCAAGGGAACTTCTTAATGGAGTTCAGAAGGCTAATCAAAGTCTGGGGATGCGGTTTATCTCCCACCCACATGGAAGGTCCAGAGCACTGTGGTGGTAACTACTGACGTTCCTTTGATAGAGGGACTGGATAAGCTCCTGGTCCAAAAACTGAGTAGCCCACAGCTGAAGTGATCTGGATGGCGAGGGATCAGGAGGGAAGTTTTCCAACACTTCTTGCTTTGCTCTAAAGCTTCTCCTGCAGGAAAAAAAAATTCAGCCTGAAAGGGGAGGGGGGTAGCATCCTTCCCACTCCCTGTAAAGTCTTTACCAAAGGAAAAACAAAACAGAAAACAAAAGTAAAAAGGTTTTTTAAAAAGAGAAAATCCTAATTTGGAATTGTACAGAGCATAGCCAACGACAAATGTCTCTCTTGAGGCAGGCCTGAAGACTTCATGAAGAGAGAAGATTCTCCCTCCTAGGGATTGCATAAGGATTGGTGAACCTCTTTGTAAGGGGGGAGGAGCTTCTCCCAGAGGTGCCAACTGTTCCACCCTAGACTACTGGAGTTAATGCTTTGTTATTTAAAATTGATATCCAACCTCACAAAGTAATTTTCAGTTGAATCTATATTTTTGGATCGCCTCCTGCTATACTGGTAACAGGTGTAATATGATCTACAATCAAATAAAATATTATAAATGTCAAGTAAAGATTCTGTGATAAGCAAATATTTTTTCATTTTTCAAGTAATCAAATATATAGATATGTACTTTTTAAGGATTTCCAGTAGCCTTGTTCACATGTTATAATTATGATGTGCATGCTGGATAAATCTGTTTGTAAGACAAAGCCTTTTGAACTTGTCCATAGGGTTTTCATGGCAAAGATACAGGAGTGGTTTGCCATTTCCTTCTCCAGTGGATCACCTTTTGTCAGAGCTCTCAGCTATGACCGGTCCGTCTTGGGTGGCCCTGCACGGCATAGCTCATAGCTTCACTGAGCTACGCAAGCCTCCTTGCCACAGCAAGGCAGCGATCCTTGAAGGGGAAGGCTCTCTGTCGGGGAATCGAACCCCGGTCTCCCACGTGACAGGCGGGGATACTTACCACTATATCCAGAAGTACAGGCAGGATTTCGAAGAGGCAGAGGAACTAGAGATCAAATTGCCAACATACGCTGGATCATGGAGAAAGCTAGGGAGTTCCAGAAGAACATCTACTTCTGCTTCATTGACTATGCTAAAGCCTTTGATTGTGTGGAGCACAACAAATTGTGGCAAGTTCTTAAAGAGATAGGAATACCAGAGCATCTTATTTGTCTCTTGAGAAATGTATATGCAAGTCAAGAAGCAACAGTGAGAACCTGGAATTGAGAAAGGAGTTCGGCAAGGCTGTATACTGTCGCCTTGCCTATTTAAACTTGTATGCGGAGCACATCATGAGAAAGGCGGGATTAGAGGAGTCACAAATTGGGATCAAGATTGCAGGGAGAAATATCAACAACCTCAGATATGCAGATGATACCACTCTAATGGCAGAAAGTGAAGAGGAACTAAAGAGCCTGTTGATGCGAGTGAAGGAGGAAAGTGCAAAAGTTGGCTTGAAACTCAACATCAAGAAAACAAAGCCCTCTCAATTCCTGGCAAATAGATGGGGAAGAAATGGAGATAGTGACAGATTTTATTTTCCTGGGCTCCAAGATCACTGCAGATGGGGACTGCTGCAAAGAAATTAAAAGACGCTAGCTCCTGGGGAGGAAAGCTATGGCAAATCTAGACAGCATCTTAAAAAGCAGAGACATCACCCTGCCAACAAAAGTGCATTTAGTCAGGGCTATGGTATTCCCAGTTGCAATGTATGGCTGTGAAAGCTGGACCATAAGGAAGGCTGAGCGTCAAAGAATTGAGGCTTTTGAACTCTGGTGCTGGAGAAGACTCTTGCGAGTCCCTTGGACTGCAAGGTAAACAAACTGGTCAGCCCTAGAGGAGATCAGCCCCGACTGCTCCTTAGAAGGCCAGATCCTGAAGATGAAACTCAAATACTTTGGCCACCTCATGAGAAGGAAGGACTCCCTAGAGAAGAGCCTAATGCTGGGAGCGATCGAGGGCAAAAGAAGAAGGGGACGACAGAGAATGAGGTGGCTGGATGGAGTCCCTGAAGCAGTAGGTGCAAACTTAAATGAACTCCGGGGAGTGGTATAGAACAGGAAGGCCTGGAGGATCATTGTCCATGGGGTTGCGATGGGTCGGACACGACTTCGCACCTAACAACAACAACCAAGACAAAGCCAATGTACATTCATTTTACAAATTGTATTGGGAATCAATACCTGGAAAAATGTGTCTTCACCCAAATGTTCAGCTGTATTTACATTGAACATGAGAATAACTCAATACATATATAAATTATCAAATGTATACTGTATGATTGAACTATTTGTATAATGACCAATAAAATTGCCTCCAACAAGCTTGATAGTACAAGAATCTGCTGCCATTTATCATCCCAGGTAAATTTAATTATCCAAGCTTAATATACATGTTTATAAGTGCAGTCTTATTTTCAAAATACTAACTATAAACAAAACCTGAGAGCAAAGTTATCACCATATTACATACAAATGGCACCTATGATTTTTATTTATTATCTATTCATATTACCAAATATCATCCAGGTTGGCTGATGGAAACATTCTTAAACAATTCTAAAACTGCAGTGATCCAACATCTTTTCTTCTTCAAACAAATCTTGCACGTGCGTGTGTGTCTTCAACTGAATGCCCATACTTTGAAGAAAACATGAATTTTCCCAAATAGTAATATGTACAATTTGTTACATATTAACTAGCAAGAAAACCCCACTTCTAAACCTCCCCATATTATTGCTGAAAATCTTCAAAAATGGCGTTTACAGAGATATCTGCTTAAAAATTATATTACCCATCTTTCTGGGATTATGAGCTTTTCAAATTCTTACAACCATTATCATCAGTTAAACTGACATAATGAGTTTATATGTTGGATTTAATTACCAGCATATGTAAAACTGCTTTCAACCAATATAAATCTGATTTTTTCAATGCTAGAAGTTATGGTCTCTATCACTCACAAAACAGATGATTTTGTACTCAAGGTATATAAAGGGATACAAAAGGGAATGACATGTAAAATATAAATAATAATCCTAGGTATGATATTCATTTTAAGTGTATCTATGGAAGAGCCTCTTGTGGCGCAGAGTGGTAAGGCAGCCGCCTGAAAGCTTTGCTCATGAGGTTGGGAGTTCGATCCCAGCAGCCGGCTCAAGGTTGACTCAGCCTTCCATCCTTCCGAGGTCGGTAAAATGAGTACCCAGCTTGCTGGGGGGTAAACGGTAATGACTGGGGAAGGCACTGGCAAACCACCCCGTATTGAGTCTGCCATGAAAACGCTAGAGGGCGTCACCCCAAGGGTCAGACATGACTCGGTGCTTGCACAGGGGATACCTTTACCTTTACCTTTACTTTTCAGTTTGAAGTTACCTATCCAAACTATCTTATTAAAATTTAGCAAAATCCCATGTGTAATCTCTCGGAATCAATGTTCCAAGATCAGTAATGACATTTAGTTACCACCAAAAATGTCCATAAGCAAGTACACACTATCTTTCAATGGTATCAATTCTTTTCTTCAATTAATCGATATCCATACAAGCCTCCAAACCTATTAATAATATTCATTAAATAAGAACTAAAATTGAGATCCCAAAATAAAATTTTAAAATCATATTAAAATAATTTTAAATTACAAAAGAGTTATTATTTTATCCCATAACAAATTTACATTTTACTTGCCATTCTTTTCTTTATATCTTGCAGACAGATTAATAATATTGTTTCAGAAATGTATGTGGAATTCCTTTCTATCTCAGATTTCTTTAAAGAGGATATAACTTCCATTGAATAAATAAAGATTTATTTATCTAGGTTAAAACCATGATCTTAATTTGTACCATCAGACACTCTTGTTAATTTGTACTAATTATTGGGATAGCACCTTAGAGCTGGACTATCAGTATTAGGCTTTTTTGGAGGCTTCATGTCTGCAGTCTCACTCTAAGCCAGCGGTCCGCAAGCTTTCAGCTTTCGGTCTGCGCATGCGCGTTTGCGCCACCGCCATGCCGGCGGCCGCGGCTCCCCCTCCCGGCCCCTCCGGGCCGCCAGCAACTCAGCTGCTAAAGCAGCTGATTAGCTTGCGGCTCGGCAAGCTTCTCTTCCCTCCCCTCCCGAAATAAGAAGCTTGCCGGGCCGCGAGCTAATCGGCTGCTTTGGCGGCCGATTTGCTCGCGGCCTGGTGAGCTTCTTGCTTCGGGGGGGGGGAGGGAAGGAGCCGCGGCCTGGCGCCAAGGCCTTTGCGGCCCGACACTGGGTCGCGGGCCGCGGGTTGGGGACCACTGCTCTAAGCAGAATGCAATAGGGCCTACTTCTGCCAGAATAGATCACATTCCTCTTACAATTTAGATAGCTAGAAAACAAAAGGTCCATCTTGTCACAACGATATCAATTTGATCCATATTTAAATGCTAAATTAATATTACAATCAAAACAGACATAAAAATTGGGAAGAAATCTTCTTGTGGAAGACTTAGACCAACAAAGGAATGTTTACATTGGACCAATTGATAGGCTATGTCATTTTCTCAGCTGAAGTCCCATGGAGTCCCCTTTGATCCGAGAAACTCTTAACCAAATCAAGGCAGAAAACATAATATACAATATTTTTCTATACATATGATATGCAAAGTCTCAGAAATTGATGGAAGAAGGTGCTAGATCATCCTAGTTTACCAAAGGAATACGCCACGGTCTGAAAAGTTTATACATGCTCTCTTCATGCATCTTAAGTTGCAATTCATTCAGAAAAAAATTATGTTGGGAATACACTGGACGCCACAGCAATTCCTTCACAAAAGACTGAGCAAAGTGTCTAACTGCTGGCAATTTAACTTAGACACATTCCTTAAATGTATGCTTGAGGCATGTCCAATTATTTGTTTTTTTTCTGGGGGAAGTTATTATTCATATCAATTTTATATTAGAATGTTCATGGATTTTTGATGATGCTTATATACTTTTAAACTATCTGTCCAGGTGTTATTTCCCGAATGGCTTTAACCATGAGCCTAGCAGAAGAACTGTCTTGCATGGTCCGTAAAACTTAGTACATTTGGTCAGTGCCGATGTCCCTGGGGAGCTCATTCTACCAGGCCAGGTGTATATCTTTAGGGACAGGGATCCTTAGATGGTTGGTATTACTGGATTGCAATACTCTTTGAGCCAGATACGCAGGGCCCAGACAGTGTAAGGCCTTAAAAGTTAAAACCCAAACCTTGAACCAGATCCATAACTTGATCAGAAGCTAATGCAGATGCCACAACACTGTCTTATGCAGGCTCTCTAAGGTGCCTGTGTAAGAACCTGGACAGTTGCATTTTGGATGAGCTGTAGTTTCCAGAGCAGGGTCAAGGGCAGGCCCACATACAGCAAGTTACAGTAATCAAGTGTGGAGGTGCAACAGATTGGATCCATGCAATGTAGGTTACTATAGTTTAGGAGCTACAATTTTTGTCTGGGAAAGTGAGAGTGAAAGCTATGAGAAAGTGAAGTTGATCAAGGTATTCAATACCTGAACCTTGTCGCATATTGGAATACAAAAAAAAAGGACAGCTTTTATATGCACCTTTGAATATTTTGGTTGATTTTGCCAACTATAACCACAATGTTTTTTTCTTTCACTGATATGGCTATCTATGATTATTTGCTTATAGGTGGAAAAACACCAGCTGAGCTACCCTTGTGACTTGAGCCTCCATCATTAAGGAGGCATCAAAGATCACTTGTAGGTTTCTGGTACACTGTGCAGTTGTAAGCTGCACTCCATCCAGCCTGGGAACGTGCATTTCCTGAACTAGTCCCTTCCAAGCCAGAAGACCTCTGTCTTTGATGGGTTCAGTTTGCGACACCTTGCTTTAAGCCATTCCATCACCACTTTCAGACATTGGACCAACGCGGTCGGTGGGGCAACCAGCCGATAGTCCGTCGGGAAATAGAGTTGGATGTCATTTGCTTATTAGTGGCACCGAAGCATGAAGCTCTGGACTAACTGGGTTAGAGGGCACATAAAAATGTTAGGTGAGATTGGAAGAATTGCAGTTTACAGAACTCATCTTCCCTGATTCTGACCCCGTCTTTGACCCCAGAAAAAGGGGGTAACCCACTGAAGTGCAGTCCCTCTGATCCCTGCGTTGACACGGTGGTGAGCTTGAAACGTGTGATCCACCAAATCAAATAAATGCTGCTGTGAGATCGAGCAACACCAACAGTATTGACCCACTTCGGTCCAGCTGTCATCAGAGATCATTCATCAGGGCAACCAATGCTGTCTCAACCCCATAGCCAGGACGGAAACACAACTGGAATGGATCCAGACCCAAAGCTTCATCCAGAAATGCTAGCGATTGGTCCATGGTGGCCCTTTCAATCACCTTCCCCAGGAACGCAAGATGCAAGAAGGGGTGGTATATCGCTGGGTCCCAGGGATCCAATGATGGTTACTTCAACAGAGGGGAAACCACTGCCTACTTCAGACCGTCCAAGAAGGTCACCACAGACAGGAACAGATTTATAATGTGGCCCTTCTACATTCTTGTTGCTCATTTTCAAGTGCCAGGAGGAACAGGGATCTAGAGGACATGTAGTAGGCCCCACTGAAGCTAAAAATCTGTCAGCATCAGCCTGTGCAAGACATTTTTTTTGGTGGGGGTGTTTTTGGAAGAAAGAAAAAGACTAGGATTTAGACAATTTAGATTCAGAATCTCATTCTACCAAGGACATAGTCACACATACTCTGCCTAAACTACTTCAAAGGGTTGATGTTCCCTTTTCATTTTATCATCACATTTTCATCGGCTTTGAGCTCCCACTGGAAAGTAAGGCAGATTACAATTGAAGTAAACAAACAGTAAGACACACACAAACTCTGATCTTTCCAGACATTGGCTTAAAATTAAAATGTTCCAGAGAACATTAATTGAATCTGCCACCTTTCTGCTTTCATTATTCCTGTTTACTCAGTTAATGAATAAACCGTTTCATGCAGCAATACTGCATACATACAAATTGCTTGAATTATAATGCTGATTTTACAAAACAAATTTAATTGCTGAAATATGGTTATTTTGTTATTTAATATGACTGCTTTAATGATGCCTTCAGTACAGGAACTGCACAGTCAACTGAGCAAGATCCTACAGCCATTCTGTAATTTCAGTCTTGGTTAATAATTGTAAAACACTTTGAAGTCTCGAAGGCAGCCTCACAAGCCTGTTAATGCTGATGTGCATTTACCTTACATTTGTAAGTGCACACACATGGCAATTTTATATAATTCAGCACATTCTTCATTTTCCAACTAAGTGCTATATTTTGTATACATAAAAGATGTACCTTGAGTACTTAGGTATTCTGATACATTTCACAGAAGAGACAGGCCCTTCCCACATTAATACTTGGTCAATTTCTGGACTTTGTCCATTCCTCAGTCATCACACAGGGTATCATTTTGCACATTAGTGTCACCCCACCCCACCACCTTCCAATTCGGTCTTAAAGTTTTTATATGGTTGTCTAGTTTGTGTACGCAAGAACCCTACTGTACAAGCATAAATTGTATGTATTTATAAGGTGTTCCTTTAAGTTGTTAATGCACAGAGAAACAGCTATGTAGTACCCTGCCCAGTTACTCAACATACCAATTTGATGGAGCAGACCGGATAAAAATGGAAAGGTGACTGAAAAATCACTTATATTGACTGAAGTGCAAATTTGCTAAAATTACAACGTGCAGGAGCTGTAGTTCTAGAACACTTTTGGAAAACCACAAAAGTAAGCTCTTGAAAAACCCAACAAAAGAAGAAATTCTGAGACTGATATAGAAATTGAGGCATATAATAAAAAGTATTAAAACTAGAAGGATCAATATATTCCTCTGCAATCAACTTTATTACTCCATTTCCTTTATCAAAAAAAGATTTACTGTTGAGTTTCCTCCTGTAATTCTTTGTTCTTCTTTAGACACACATGTTAGCATAAGCTGTGGTAGATTTTATTGAGAACTCACAAACCATTTACAGTTATATAATATTGCTCAACTTGGAAACATGATGCTAATATAAATTCATGTATAACTAAGGTGATTTCAAAAATCCAGATCATTGCAATGGAACAGCAGTTCTTTTCAAAGGTTAACCACCTATGTATTTGAGGTAAAATAGGCCAGACTTCCCTGATTAACCTACTTTTTTACTGCACAAAATTGTTCTCCAGAGTTATGAACAGCTACAATTTCAATTGTTCCTCATCTTCATTTTACAGTTCACTGTGCTGGTGGCATTATTCTATATTATTTATCATTCCTCTCAACAGATTCAAACAGCTTCAAGATTGCAGAGAATTTATAAAAAACTTACATAGATGTTATCATTTAGAAGATCCGTTTGTTGTTGTGTTATATAAAAACCACCAGAACTTTAAACATTTTAGAAAGCTTTTCTTTGAAGTAACTGAATATTATTAGTTCAACCTCATTCTGATGCACACATCTAATTCTAAAGATGACCTTCTTATAAGAAAAGAAAAAGAATCTACAAGAACTTTGTGGTTATTCATTTTATTATTTAAATGAATTGCTAGTGGTCAAAAAGTGTTAAGGAGTTGGACAAAAAGTCAAACGTACAAGAAAAGCCTCCTTTTACACTTTTAAATACTGATACTAAAACCATCCAGAGTTAATCTGAACTGTGTCATCTTGACTGTTAGAAATTGTATTTGTTCTGCATCCACGTGCAAAGTCTAAGTGCCTGAACTGACTGAAAAGAACAGGAAACATTTCAGCATTGCAGGGGCTATGGGCATTCAATATCATGGGAGGGCAGACACAGTGAATAATTCAGCTTTGTCAA
Source organism: Paroedura picta (assembly GCF_049243985.1). Taxonomy (NCBI): domain Eukaryota; kingdom Metazoa; phylum Chordata; class Lepidosauria; order Squamata; family Gekkonidae; genus Paroedura; species Paroedura picta. Next base: position 57,324,482 of record NC_135374.1, read on the forward strand.
CAGTCTAGTCCTTTAGGTTGCTTGTGCCATAATTAACAAAACCAAAATTTCAAAGGAAAATAAATTATACATATTTTCCTTATTTATATAATTAATACAGGCTGCAAATTTCAATTCCCTGGTTACAAAATTCTGATCCTTTTTGGACAAAGTATCTACATATGGTTGTTTTACATGTAGAAAAATGTAATACTATAAACTTAAGTTGGTTTAAATTTCATTTTAAAACAACATCTGATACTCACTGATTAATACACAATGCAATCTTGAAAATATTCCTGGGAGAAAGTAGATCCGTTTAGGATTGCTTTCTTAATCTCATAAAACCAAGTCAGCTGTGGTACCCATTTGTATGCACAAAAATTTAAAGCTAATACATGACCACCTCCATTAGGTGTTACAAGGGAATCGGTAATCCACAGAACTATATCCATAAATTAAGTTAGTCCTGTATCTAAAATTCTCACTGATGCATCCTGGAAGTACTGCTATAGGCATGAGAGAAGGGCAGAACTCACACAGGTGGGTGGGTGGGCGCATGTGTGTGAAATTGATCCATAATTTGTGAATGTTTGAACAGGTCTGCATAGACCATTTCTGAACCAAACCAATATTAAACAAGTACGCAGTCTCCTCAGGATATCCCTCTTCTTCCTTTTGCAGTTCACTGTGCTGATGTATTCTCCTATATTGTTCATAATTCCCCTCAAGTTATTTCTCCAGATTCAAGATTAGGAAAGTTCACAAAAACCCATATATTTTACCGTTTAGACCTAACACATTTATTCTTGTGTTATTTAAAACCACTGCAGTTTAGAAAGCTTTTCTTTGAGAACAGCAAATTATTATTTCAACCTTCCCAGCCTTTGAACAGAAGATGTACACAATTTCAGAAACTATGATTGTGTTCACTATATCAGAATATACCCAAACTCTTGGCTGCCTGGGAGAGACTGTAACATCCACTTTTACACTTGCATGGATTCAGACACTATGTTAGGAATGCGACCAGGAAACCAGTTCTACATGATGTGACAGTAGCACTGATAAGCGGCAGCCACTTTCATCTGGCATGCTTCAAGTCTTCCACAGGGCTACACATTTCTCTGGTTTCTCAAGGTACCAAGTAAATGGGTTCCAGAAATATTTGGGACCAATCTCTTAAGGCCCATTTCTCTTCCATTGAACAGGTTTCCTATGCAATGAGGTAACACGAGAACCTACTGCTCAATTCTCACATCCTTCCATGGCTCTCTGAGCATAGGGAAAAGAAGATAAAAAGGAGGTCTGCAGCTTAACTCAATTCCAGGGCTGCATATTTCTTGGAATGCTGTAGCTTGCTGTGTACTGCTATGATCTGAACTTTTGATTTTTGCTGCTTGCTACTATCTGCCTGGAGGATCTCTTTTTTGTTCTGTATCCAAACTAGTGAACTTTGTTTTAAATTGTTTCTAGTTTTTCAGTCTTGTTAGTTTTAGCCTATGGGATTGTAGATGGCAGGAGAATGAGGAGCCCCCTTTCTTGCGCTTCTTTTAAAAATAGTTTTCACATAGATTTTAAACAGGTTTAAAAGGCTTGTACTCCCATGGCTCATTTTAGAATTTACTGCTTAGCATTTATTCTGATCCTAAAAGGTTCTGGGATGATTTTGCAAGATGTTACTGTTTTTGAAAGCATTCTTCTATTGCATTCTTCTATCTTAAGCTCAAGCAATTGTAATATTATCTGGATAAACATTTATATGAATACGACTTGCTCTTACCACCAGGGCACATAGGCCCATTATGCACGAGCGATACTGCCCGCGTTGGCGGCAGCTTTGGGGAAAATCCCCGATAACGCTCGCTGCCGCTGCCAGTGCGGGCGCCTCCCGGCCCAGGGCTACAGAAGACCCGTGTTAAGCAAACGCGGGATCTTCCATACCTTCCTGGATAAGCCGGGGCTGCGGCAGGCCAACACTGTGCATAATCGCCAGCACCAGGCCTGTCGGCCTGCCCAACCCCAACCCTACGGTGTCCCTTAAGGCAGTGGTCCCCAACCTTTTTGAGGCATGAGTGGTCACGGCCCTGATTCCCTCTCCCCCCCCCTCCCGCAGTAAGAAGCTTCCCGGGCCGCAAGCTTGCGGCCTGGGAAGTTTTTTACTGCGGGGGGGGGGGGAGGGAGCTGCGGCCCGGCGTCAAGGCCTTCACGGCCCGGCACCAGGTCGCAGCCCGTGGGTTGGGGACCACTACCTTAAGGGACACCACACGCCCATGCAGACTCCTTGGAGCCACAGAGCTGGCGGGGGCAACCCCCTGGCCCCACCAGTGTGTGTGGAGGGGGCCTAGCCCCTCCCCACCTCCCCACCCCCGCTGCTTCACTTACTTCAGCCGGCAGCGATTCGGCCCTCCTGGTCCCAGCATAAAGTGCGTGCTACCCGCTCCCATGTACACACAGGAAACGGCAGGGCATCATGCCCCACCGCAACGGCATGGCACCAGTGCAGGGAAGCTGCTGATGTGCGTTAATGGTCATAGGGAGTTTAGATATTTTTTCATCACAAGGATTATTTTTAACTAGTTGTAAAGCTCATAGCATGTAAGAATGCAGCGGGTGCTAGCGGGAGTAAGTTGGGGATGAGGAAGGGCTGTGGAGGTGCGGAGAGGCCTCCGACCGCTTGCCCACCTACCTTCTCAAGGCAGCGGGTCAAGGATGTATTAGGCGTAGAGCTGATGAGTCCCGGGCCGGGTGCAGTGACATGGCAGGCGGCACAGTGGCTCCTTTTAGGGGCCTCAACCGCCACCTCTCATGCTCTGCTGGCGGCGCAGCGTCCTCTTGGGGCCCTGTGCTGCTGGCACCTACTGTTGTCCACTGATACAGCTGCCCCCTCTCAATGGTCTCCGGCAGGGGGCCTTCGTCAGTGACAGCACTGTGGCCATCTCCTCGCTGCCACTGGCGACTCGTGCTCTCCACTGCCATCAGCCGGGTGCAGCAGCAGCAGGGCACTGGATATGTGTTGGCTCTGGCAGCCAGGCTGCTGGAGAAGCGTGCAGGCATTTTGGTAGGGCAGTTTGTGTAGGGGCTGGATTTGAGTGCAGACACTCTCTGGAGGCCGGACACGCTCCACTCCTTGGGCAATTTCCAAAATATTAAGAGGAACCATGGATAAGGATGGGTGTAATCTCTAAGAGAGTAGGTTCTATTAATGTACTTGCAATGGTTACATCTGAAAATTTTTGACCAGAAAATGGATGCTAAAAAATTTAGAGTCCCTTCCCTGACTTGAAAAAGTTGTCATTTTTAATTTTATTTACACCACATCTTTTTCTTGGATTACATTATTCTTGCCTCCCCTTTTCCTCACAACAACCCTGTGTGGAAAGATAGGCTGAGATTGTTATGACTGGCTCATGGTCACTCAATGAGCCTGAATGGCAGAAGGGAGATTTAAACCTGGGTCTCCCAGATCCTACTCCAATACTCTAACGGCTATACCACCCTGGCTGGAGCAAAAGAGGCCCCTCTTAAAAGGTATCCTTTTTTTTTTACAAGAGAAAGAAAAAACTAAGACTACATATGGCACTTGTTGGTTGCAGCAAGACAAGCCTACATGCCAAAAAATGGACAGTTGGTTAAATAAAATGTGGAATACTGCGTTGATGGGCAAAATTTGAAGCAAAATGGAAAAGATACACTGACAGCATAGATTTTATTGAACAGTGCTGAACTATCTTCATTACTTTTTGAATCCAGCAGTTTACCATTGAAACAGTAAAATGTCAAATTTTAAATTGATTTTGAAACATATTTGCAGAAATAGGGATTTGGTATTAAAGCAAAAAATAGCATATAGAATTAAAGACACCATAATAAATGTTAAAACATAAGAATACTGAATACTGAACAAAGTACATGGTGTTAGGTAGTTTGTTTCTATCATTTCAAGTATATTTTTTCCTGATGCAGTGCCTAACATAACATGTTTATGATTAATGATTATGAGACCTCCAAGAAGGCTGGTGTGCCATTTAATCAAATTAGCATGACTGAACAAACTACAAATTAGAACAATATCCTGTTTGGAATAGCACAGATATAAAATCTGAGCTGTGATAAAAATCCACACTGAATTGCTGACCACTAAAACATTTGGAGGAGAGAGAACCTTTTTGTGTACTGTATCAGAAAAGTGATGCTCTGAAATTACTTCCACAATTGTTATGAGAAAGGCAATAAATCAGGTGATTTAGCAATCAAACATGATACATTTGAGGGCTCATAGTGAAACTTACTGGATCCCAAAAGGAATGCCTCTCAACATATTATTCTTCCAAGGAAATGGGGGAAAGCAAAAGAACTGGCTGACTTTAATGATGAAAAATTAAGAGCTAGACTTATAAGAAAATAAATAGCTGGAAAGGAGATCTGATTGTTAATGGCTACCTGTTCAGGCTTAGACTGATGTACAGTGCAAATATGAAAAAAACTTAGATGAAGGATCAAACTCCTGATGATGCTGTTTGTGTAACATTTAAAGGTACACTTGTTTGAATCATTTGAATTTGTTTTACTTCCCTCCACAATTGTAAATCACTGATTTATAATCATGGGATGAATGTAGTATTCCATTACTTGTAAGTAGCCTTGGCCTACTAAATGCTTTATCCCTCAGTAGTTATCACCCATTTATATAGGATGGAAATGGACAGAAGAACATTTTGCCTTTTGCAATTTGGGCTTTCTGTATCAAAAAGAGAACAAGTGTGCTGGATAAAAACCAACAACTGAAAATTAAACTTACCAAGGAGTGGGACAGGTTGGGTGACAGGAGTTGGTATGCTAGTAGAAGTTGCAGGTGGAGGAGCATTTGGATATCCTTTAGAACTATCTGCATTTTCAGCATTTCCTCTAGATCCAGAAACTACTGTTGGAATGGGGTTTCCCACTGAAGAATCTTTTGTAGTGTCTTCATTCATATTGGCCACAGTAGCTGTTACAGAGTGATGTTAACAGTAAAAACTTTATGCGAGTGGCCTATACATTTCTGTTACTGTCAAATTTAACAATATAAAAGAACACTTACAGTTTGGGATATTTACTCCTGGAGAAGGAGGGACGGAGACTGGAGGGACTGAAACTGGAGGATTAATAGGTGGTGGTGGTCCAGGAGGCAGAAATCCTAAGAAGGCAGGAAAAGTATCACTACTACAATACAGACAGTTGTTTCAATTTATCCTTAAATTTAAGGATTTCCTCTGCAGCACTCTGTACAGTTCATATACAAGAAAACTTTCTGGAAGTATTTAATTACCTGGCGGTAAATGCATTGGATTGAAGCCCGGACGCAAAAAAGGTGGAGGTGGGGGTGGAGGAACTCCAGGACCAAATCCAGGAGGTGGAATTCCTAAGGGAGGGGTAAATGTTGGCGGCTGAAGTGTACCAACCATTGGAGGACCTGGCTGATGTGGTGGAACCTAAAATAGAACAGAAGTGTTTAGTTAACACATTTATACAGTTAAAGATACTTAGATATTAACCTATAGTGCTAAACTCATGTGTGATCTTTGCTTCATTTTAGAGGGCAAAATCTCTCCACTTCAAAATAATTAAGCAGGCACCACACCTTATGATATCCTTTTCTTTAGCTGCAGTCTGTTTTTGTTATTAAGCAATTTCATGTTTCTTCTCTGCATTCAAACATTGTATCATAATCAAAAGGAGCTGCTCATGGGGAAAGGGAACTGCAAACCAGACAAAAACTTTCTGGCTAAGGCAGTGGCTCTCAACCTGGGGTTCGGGACCCCTTTGGGGGTCGAATGACCCTTTCACAGGGGTCGTAGATGGGCAAGCAGCTTGGCCAGCGGGGAGGGGGACCATCCACACAACAGCCTTGCAATAGAGCATTCATCTGTCTGGAGCAGTGAAAAAGAGCGAGATCAACAAGAGGCGGGACTGGTGGGACAAGAGGCAGAACTGAACTGAGAAACCCTGGGGCAAAAAAACAATTTATATACAATCATGAACAATGGATCTTCATGCCATTGGTCAGTTTCAGTTTAATTTCTGTGAAACAGCACTTGCATAATTTTATGGTTGGCAGTCACCACAACATCAGGAACGGTATTAAAGGGTCGTGGCATTCGGAAGGTTGAGAACCCACAGGGCTAAGGTGATCCATGCTCCGATCAAGTACGGGTTAAGTTATTATAATATACTCTGAGGGGCTGGGCTTTGAAAATTGCATGGAAATTTTGGCAGCTCTATAATTCAATAGCCAGGGTACTGTTAGGGCTAGATACAGGGATTGTATCACCCATGTGTTAAATTATCTGCACTGAATGCCAATCTGTTTCAGAGAACAATTAAAAGCACTGGTTCTCACCTTAAAAGCTGTAAACAACTTGAGACAGGTGGATGCAACCAGAAACAGGTGGCTCTACCTGTAGAATGTCCTTCTCCTTGACATTTGTTTGGCATCCACCCTACTCTCTTTGAGGCTCCAGACCGAAACATTTCTTTTTAGCCTGTTTTTTACTAAGGGGTTTAATATGTTAAAATTGTTTTTAAAGCCTGCTTCTAGGCTGTTTTATGAAGACCAGTTAAAGCTGCTAAATCCTTTTATGCCCTGGCTTTTTAGTGGCCAAGAATAACTCTTCCTACAGCTAAGAAAGCAATAATTTCACATGCAATTTCCCTAATGTCTAGTGTAGACCAAGAAGGAATGGCAGCTCTTTTCTGAGACACCATAACACATTAATCTGAAGATAATGCACAATTTGCCCCTGCAGCATTCCACCCCCCGCAGCATTCCAAAAATGTTACTTTCTTTCTTGGAGGAGAGAAGGTACCTAGCAACAGGCTTCATAAGGTCAACTTATGATGATTTGAGTCAAAAGGGTCAAGCTACAATAAATAAAAATATTTGTTATATAGTGTACACATATACAATTAAAGCCATTAGGTCTGAATATCAAACTGTACAATTTAAAAACATTCTTGATGGATGAATATGTCCCATGAATCACATAAAACCAGATGCGTTTTGGCTTCCATAGCTTTCCTCACAAACACATCAAATATACATAACACACCATCAAAGAGTATTACATATTTTCACAACCAGGTGTTGTTCTCTGAAAAGTGGGTGGAATCCAAATTATTAAAGTTGAAATTGATATTGTACTAAATTTTTATTAAATATTTAACCTTTTATAAGAATTAAAATGTTATAATAATATTTTTTTTTACCTCCTATGTTGTGTGGTTAGGTAAAATAGGAGGTGAAATAATTCTGAGGAAGGCTGCAGAAGCCGAAACACAACTGGTTTTATGTGGTTCATAGGATATATTCATCCACCAGGAATGATTACAAACTGTACAGTCTGATATTCAGATCCTGAATGTTTAATTATGTATGTGTACACTATATAATAAATACTTAAATTTTTATTGACCCTTTTGACACAAATTAGACGATTCTGGGTTGGGTTTGTTTCCAACTTATGGTGACCCAAGGAATTAATGTCCTTCAGAATATCATATCATTAACAGGGTCGCTCAGGTCTTGCAAACTGAGGATCATGACTTTCTTAAATTGAATCAAACAATTTCATGTTGGTTCTTCATTTCTTGCTGGCTTCAACTTTTCCTAGCATTGCCTTTTCCAATGACTCATCTTCTCATATTGTGACCAAAGTACAAAAGCCTCACTTTAGTCATTTTAGCTATTAGGAAGAGTTCAGGCTTGATTTGATAGAGGTCACTTTTTTGGCAGTCCACATTATCTGTAAAACTCTCTTCTAACACGTTTCAAATGAATCAGCATTCTTAACTGTCCAACTTTCACATGCACACATAGTAATAGGGTACACTGTGGCATGAACTAACTTAATCTTGGTTGTCAGCAGCACATCCTTACACTTCAGAATCTTTTATAGCTCCTTCATGTCTGCCCTTCCTAGTCTCAATCTCTTTCTGATTACTTGGGTGAGTCTCTTTTTTTGTTGATAACCAAGCTAAGGAATAGAAAATGTTGAACAATTTCAATTTCTTCATTGCCAACTTTGAAGTTGTGTAATTCCCCTGTTGCAGTTACTCTTGTCTTCTTGATGTTCAACTGTAACTCTGCTTTGGCACTTTCTGCTTTAAATTTCAGCAATAGGTGTTCACTATTTTCGGTGAGTAATGTGTTATCATCTTCATATCTCAAACTATTAATACTTCTAACATTTCATCTTCATCTAAATCTAATCCATCTTTCCTTATACATTCTGCATACATGTTGAAGATGTACAGAGATAAAATACATCCTTGCCTGACACCTTTGCCAATTGGAAACCATTATATTTCTCCATATTTTGTCCTAATAGCAACTTCCTGTCCGGTTGTGCATTAAAGCAATCAGATGATGTGGCACACCCATTTATTTTAAAACAAACCGTAGCTTTTCAGCATCTGCACAGTTAAAAGCTTTGCTATAATCTACGGAACACAAGCTGGTTTTCTCCTGAAATTCTCTGTATGCACCAGTAATCAAGTCTTTGCTGTAGGATTTTGAGCTTCACTTTACTTGTGTGGGAAATGCAATGATCTGATTGTTGCTGTAGCCATTAACTATTCCTTTGGAATGTAATGTAAGTTGGAATGTACACTGAACATTTCCAGTCTATGGGCCATTATTTTATTTTCCATGTTTGTTGAAACCAAACTGGGGAAAGATGGTGAGAATTGAGCTCCATAGGTGGACACTCTTGCACCAACAGAAACATTTCGTCTGGATCAAAACTGTATGTTTTTAGAGTTCTTCAACATTTCAGATTATGTATAGATGAAATAAGCAGAAATTAAATAGTTTCCACTATTCTTTAGAACATTTCAGTGCTAAAATGAAAATACATTTAGAACTTGTTTTCCATTTTATCCAGGGCTTTTAAAATTTCTTCAACTATGCTGTCTTCAGATGCATTTGCTAATATGTTTGTGCCATGAATTGGATCTGTTGGCATTAACTTTGGGATGGTTAGCACACTAAGTCAGATCTACAGCCCTTAAAATGTCTTTCAACAATTTTCAGTCTGATTCTCATAGAACTTGATCCAATGTAAATATTTTTTTCACATTATTTTTTCTTGGTATTTCATTTAAATTTGTCTTCCAGTATTGGGGTTTGTCTTCCAACACTTAAACACAGAAAGCCAAGATGTAATATTACCTTCACAGTGACATTACAAAACAACTCATGGAACTGGACTTTGCTTCTGAACAGCAACATGAACCAAGCTTCATGACAGGAAGAATACAGACCATCTTACCTGCGGTGGAGGCACTGTTATCGGAGTAGGTATGGGAACAGGCATTTGAACTGATAAAGTTTTAGCTACAGGTGATGTTTGTTCATTGTGTGCAGTTTCACCTGCTGCTGCTCCATTCTGGGCTACTTGGTTTTCTGATTTTTTAGGAATTCCTTTCCATTCTACAAAACATATAAATGTCAACTGAAATAATGTAACATTTCAACTATGAAACAAATATTGTTATTAATTTAAACCTATCCTACAACTTCCTGATATGGTTACATCTCCATATATTAAGATCAGCTTATGTAACTCCTTAATGGCAGTCATTATCACAATGTCCTATAGTGAAGTCTTGGTTCTGTGCAGATAATTAACACAAAGGGGCAAGGCACAAAGGCTGAACAGAGTCCTACATATCTGAGGGAACTTCCAGGTATAAAGAAAAATAATACCGCATGACACTTCTTTACCACCCATCCCCAAGATTTTTAATGTCTGAATTTAAGCACAGGGACCTGCCAAAATGCCAGCTTTAGACTTTAGCGAGCAGCACAGGCCAAAAAAGCAGAATCATTTAGACATTGGTTCCTTATAACTCAAAAAGTTCAGTAAAGTGAACTGCAACCAAAGATGTACTGATTCAGCTAAATGGCAAACAATCTCTGTGTCACTAGTCTCTCCCCTCAGCCTCCATGTCCTTGGTTAGAGTACAAAAAGGCAAGAGTATTGGTGTTAAAATATAAAGGAAGATGGTAGACTTAGAAAAGAAATAAGAAATCAAAACTCAAAAATATCAAATATTTAGCAATATTTAGCAATTCTGTTGTTTTTTTAAATAACTATAATACATTGGAAGGAAATCAATTCTTCTCTGAAGAAATGGGAGAACCTCCAACTGGATAAAATAGCAATGGTGAAGACACTTCCAAAATTGATCTTTCTGTTTCAAAAGTCAAAGAAACCTTTTGGGGAGTGGCAGAAGACTCCAATAAAATTTATTTGGCAAGGAAAAAAACACAAAATAAAATTCAAAAATTTATGCAATAAGAGGGAACGAGGGAGATTAAACACCCCAAATTTACTTTTATATAATGAAGTGTCCACATGTTTGGTTAAGAGATTGAATACTGTCAAAAGACCAACACCTACTGAATTTAGAAGGCCACAATTTAATTTTTGGATGGCATGCATATTTGGGTTATTTGGGTTTGGGTTATATTTGGGTTAAATGGAGAATTTAGAAACCATTATTTTAGAGGAGCCCTCTATAAAGTTTGGCTGGGATATTAGAAGGTATTATTTGGAAAAATGCCAATGTGGTTTTTAACACACAAGATGCTGTTTAGTAAGCAATAAGCAATCTTTAGGCTGTAAAGAATTTTTTACATATGGCAATCACAGAATAACAGAGTTGGAAGGGGCCATACAGGCCATCTAGTCCAACCCCCTGCTCAACGCAGGATCAGCCCAAAGCATCCTAGAGAAGAACAATACACAGATTAAATTTAAAAAGCAGGAGGAAATATTTGTTGATGGAATAATGTGAAGTTGGTTTTTATATAGGCAATTATTAGAAAGACTGGATATAGATATGCTTTGAATTTAAACTTCGAAACAACTTCGTTTAAAAATTTCTAGTAAAAAGATGAATATTTGGTAAAAGTGATATATGATTGGTTATTAACCTATGATTCCCAACCTGAACAAGAAAAGGCGGTTATGATAAACTGAACCAATAAAGCTGGTCACAACATTTTTCTAAAGCACACTTTCCCAACCAGGGTTACAGGAAACTTTGGGGATTCTTGACAGCCCTGGAAGGGTTTCCGAAAATTTAATAGATTTTTTAAATTTATGAAACATTTATCGGGTCATGTTGACCTGCTCTCTCCCTCCCAAAATGGCCAAGGATGGGCCTGGAAGGGGCCCCACATAGGCATGTACACAGTGGTGGTTGCAGCCATATTCTGCATGATTGCTCCAAGTCTGGGATCTCTTGAAGCTTGAAAAATGTTTCAGAAGTTTCTCAATGGAAAAAAGTTAAGAAAGGCTGCTCTAGAGGATTGGGAAAGATCATGGGATTAAAGTATTGGGTTCTCTACTAGTGTAAAACTAAAGGAAAATTATTACAAAATGTTTTATAGACTATATTTGACACCAAAGAAGGTGGCATTGAGGTACAAGTTGATTTTTCCAATCTGTTGTAAACGTAACAGTAAAATAGGATCATTTTTGGTGCCTATGTAAATTCACTAAAACATTTTGGCAAAAGATACACATTAAGAAACCAAAACCAATAATCAATACCTAATGCTCCCCTCCTTATCCAGAGGTAACTATATTTTTATTGCTACAACTGGATTCTTGTTTACAACTAGAAATTGTAATCGGCTGGGAGGCTTCTTGAAGGTCTACAGTGCATTCTATCATGAATTTCTTGTGCATGGACAGAATTCTTTCTACAACTTCTTAATAGGCTGAAAATTGTTTCTCTATGCTTACTGCCAAACTCTACCTACTCAAGTACCAATAATTTAACTACCATTAAAACTGTGATCAGTTATTTACTTGTTTGGAGTAGGGAGGCAGTTGGCGGGATCCTTAACTTTACCATTTGCGCCACTTTTCCCAATCTGTTTTTTTCATCACAAGATTCTAAAACCACTGAAACCCTATGAGCTGATTGAGGAACAGAGGTGGAAATAAAAAATGGCACACAATAACAGTTAGGTGTGCATGCACAGTTGCTTCCCAAACTAAACCCCAACTGCTGCAGCATATCCTTAAAAGTGCCCTCTGGGCTTACAATTTGGCATAGGCTCAGTCCTAAAAGCATGACCAAAAGTCATTAGAACTTTATCAATACAAAGTATTCCACCTATAAGCACTTTCCCTAGATAAAGACGTTACATAAAGTCAGCTCTTACCAGGACTAAGTGTTTCATTATCCAGCATTCCTCCTTCACAAGAACTTTCCAGGTCTTCAGGCTTAACTTTACTCCATGGTATGTAGGTAACACCTAATTCTACATCCCAGTACTGTTTATAGTCTGGTTTAATTCCTTTATTTAAAGCCCATGCAATCTTCAGGAAGAATGGCAAGATAAATATTAATCAGTGAGATATTTTCCCATCTTACACAGAAAATATTCTCTCTTAGAGCAATATCATTCAAAAGTCAAGAAATGAATTATACACCAAATACCAGGGGTCCCCACCATGGTGTCCATTGACATGTTTTCTGGTGCCTGCCAAATACTTTTAGAAAGTGGGTGAAGTTTTTGCCCAGCAAGACTTCTGACTGGCTGAGCAGATTTTTAAAAATGTTGCTTGGCAGCAGTACAGCACAAAGATGTAGACTAGGGTTGTGCGCTTCCGTGGCCAAAGCAGTTGAGCCTAAATTTTCCCCCTATTGTCCATTTTATTTTCCCAACCATCCTGTTAGGCTCAGGATGTGTGTGACTGGCCCATTATCATCCAGAATGCCTCCATGGCAAAGTAGGCATTTGAGCCTGGGTCTCCCAGATCCTAGTCCAAAATTAACGACTAGAACTCACTAGGTCTCAACAGGTAAAGCTAATAAGAATTTTGATAGTTCCTCAAGCCCACTCTGTATCCTGATTATTGCAAGTAAAACTTTATAATACCTTTATAGATTTCTGATTGACTTTAAAGTTTCCACGGGAGAGTTTTTGCAGGGCACGGTAGGCATCTTGTCTCTGGACCATTACAATATAGGCACATCCTCTTGGTGGTATCATCTATTATGAAGTACAGAAATATTACTACAAAGAAAACCTTTAATATATTACTATATGGAAGCTATTCTTTTGAAGTCTTTACAATCCTGTTATACAATATGCTTCATACCAAAAAGAAGCATTAACCACAGCCCAGCAGCTCTGGCAACTATGCCTATTTTTATTATTTCTGAAATATTTTTCTACATTTACAACTCACTAGATAATGCCCAAGCCAAATTTTAAAAATACAAGGACAAAAGTGGATTCCACATGAAGATGCAAAACAGAGCCACAAGGCTAGAGGGGTAGCATCCATATGACCCTGTTCTCACATCATTTACTAATAGCTCCACCCTCCACACCCTGCACTGGACAATTTTGGCCCTGAGCACACACACACACACACACACCAACACCGAACAGCCTGCTTTACAGCTGAGACAGTTAAAGGGACACTGCAGCTCAGTTGTGAACAAAACAAAAATCATATTAAAGGTCTGAAAAGAAGGGCAGAGAAAAAGTTTTATCCCATCATTCTGATGGTGGAGCTAAGGCATAATACCCCTTCCATGGATAGAACGCAGGCACAGTTTTCATATGGAGGCTCCTGCTCATAGCCACCCTGCCATTCCCCTCTTGAACTGGATCAAAAGAAGTTTTCATTTGGTCTGGCATAAAGGGAAAAGTCCTAGAACCCCACAAGACATATTCTAAAAGAAAACAGGATTACTTACTTGTAGTGGTTGTTCATTGAGTATCTTCTGTGCAGGAACATATGGGGACTGCGCAAGTGCTGGCCTGCTCCAGAGAGGTTTTGTAGCTAAAATGCCAGAGGGAGCTGCATGTCAAGCCACTCTGCCAAAGGAGAACATGCTCCAATGTGGCAGCACCCTCAACCCTCAAAAACTCTAGCACCACCTAGCTAAAGAGAATGTAGCAGGACAGGAGAGAGGGTATGTGTTCCTACACAGGAGATACTTGATGAACAACAATTACAGGTGAACAATCCTGTTTTATCGTCAATCTTCCGTGGAGTTCACAAATGGGGATTCTAACAAGAAAGGAGGAAACATGCTCCCTTAATTTAAAGAAAGAGTGCAGAACAGCTTTCCCCACTTGTTCCTCTTATCTGGCATGGGTGTTCAATGCTTGGGTACCCTCTGGGAGACTCCCTCTCTACCTCACTGTAGCACCTTCTAATTGTTGATGCTATCCACCTAGATATAGTTTGGGAGGATGAATGTTTCCCTTTATTAGGGTCAACCAAACACAGAAACAAAGCAGATTCCTTCCTAAACTCCAAAGTTCTCTTCAAGTAAAACAAGAAAGCCCTTCTCACATCTAATGCGTGTAAGAGTATCCCACTCAGTTTTAGGCTGAGGGGAAAAAACACAGGCAAATCACTTTTTCGATGTGTGAAATTTAGATAACACTATGGGGACAAATGTACCCTTTCCTGAAAAAATTTTTAATGGAGAGTCTGGCCTTAGTGAAGCCAACTCACTCTCAGAGCTAAATTAGCCTTCATTGTTAATAATTCCAGCAGATATGTAGCTAGTAGATAAAATGGCTTATACATCAGCTGAGCCAGAATGAAGGATAATAACCACAATTGGTTCAACTGGAGGGCAAACCTGCATAAAAACTTAAACCTGTTGCCTTTAGCGACAACAGATGGTCAAAAACAATTTGTAAAGGAACAATCAAAGGGGATTGTCTATCTAAACACCAATCAATAAACTTCTGCCAGTTACACATACATGATTCCCTACTACTTGGCTTTCTAGCATTCAAGAGAACTGTGTTCACAGCATGGAAAAAATGAAATCCTTGTCCCATATCCCCAGGCGTTCAAGTTGAGATGATAAAGGTTGTGGTGAAATGGTCCATTGAGTGTCAGTAAATCAGATACCTTGGGAAGCATCAGGATTTCCATCAGAGCAAGAAACCAAATTTGTCAAGATCAGAAGGGAGATATAAGAATCAAATCTGTCTCCTCCCTCCTGGCTTTCTCTAACACCTGGATTATTAATAGAAGAGGAGGGAAAGTGCTGAAGCAGAACAATAATTTCTGGCTTTGGCATTATGTTGCATTGGATTGCAAACAAATCGATGTTGTGTTTCTCCCAATATGCAAAGATCTGATCCACATAAATCTGGGTGACTACCCATTGATGAGAGATAGTAATCTCCCAACTGAGCCTGTCTGCTAGTGTATTCATTTTCCCGGCCATCGCTGAACCCTGCTGGTGTAATGGAATGCTGAATTCAATCTCCTCTTATGAACTGAGATCACTAGAGATCTCAGAGTTGAGGGTTGAGTGGACAGTTTGTCCACAAATTGCTGGGTTGGTTCCAGCATTGTGCTTGGAAATGACTGTTGGACAGTCAACTTGCATTTGTCCTTATTTTGAGATTTAGCATTTTTAGCAAGCAGTTCCAAGGAGACCCTCTTGTCATGAAGAGACATTAAACCCAGGGGCAGCACCAAGCAGGTCGAATCTAATGTTGTCTCCACAGGGGCTTTCATGGGAGCTGCCTTTGTCAGAGGCTCCAAAGCCTGTAAAGCCTTTTCCCACAAAGCTGCCTTTAATTTGATAGTGCAATCCCCCTTAGCCTTTCGGGTAAACTTTTGGTAGAACTTACAAGTGGCCACCGAGGGCTCTTCAGCCAGACAGAACAGGCAAAGATCATACTCATCGATCTAGGGCACTCTGGCACTGCAATTCATTCTTAAATAAGGCTTTCTGGGTCATAGTAATACAAAGTTTTCTCCCCAACAGGTTTATAACCAACAAAGCAGAGAGCAAGCTACAAACACAACCAACTCCTTCAGCAGCAAAAGAAGAATTGAGGGTTGAGGGTACTGCTGCGCAGATGCCCTTGGGGGAGTCATGGCTCTGGTTTGGCTCTCAATGCCCTCTAGAGGCTTTTTAGCTACAAAACCACTATGGAGCAGGCCTGCACAGCTGCAGTCCCCATGTGTGCACTTGTACAGAAGATTGACAGTCACCATGATGTTGTTGCTCAAGAAAGAAGGGGCATTCTATTGACCACATGGGGCAGAATGCCTGCGTGAAAAGTAATTATATTCTGCATTGTTTAGTATGCAACACTGGCTATCAAGTTTTACACAACGAAAAAAATCAAATGAATTAAAAATCATGTTAATTAAAATACATTGATATAACTAAAAAGAAATAAGTTGCATTTAGTTTTACCCAAGAATTAAAATGCCAGTAAACTGGTACTTAATGACCTATATCCTACCACTCTGCAAAGCAATGTCTTAAGCTTTCCTACAGCCTAAGAAGCCTTTCTCTGGCACTTAAGTGGTTCTTCCGCCAATGGAAGAGATATTTAAGCTGGAGGCAGGCTCTCACAACCCAAGGTAGGATGCTTCCATTTCATACTCACATTTATAGATTCAATAGGGCCAAACTCTTCTAGAAGGCCACCAACATCCTGCTGTGATGTTCGTTTGTCTAGCTGTCCTACCCAAAGTGTAGTACTGCAAACTAAAAGGGAAAAAAGTATGTTTGCTTCAACATGTGCATTTTAATTAACCTAATATGCCCTTTCCTCTTTTGCAGATAACTTTTATACTCACAGTTAAAACAGCAATGCAGACTAATTTAGTTAAATAGAGACCTGAAAGCACTTTGTTAGGCAGTGTCAGAATAAAAAGATGACATACCTAAATTGCTATTTACAACAGATAATATTTACATGAGCATGACAGAACAAAGTAGACCACAGCTGGTGGATCTTAAAATCACTTGTGGAGGGGAAGAACGGAAACTCATTATTTTGTGTTTAGAACAAAGTGGCTTATTCATTGGTGTACTATCCAGAAATAACCTACTGTTTTAACTTGTTTTACTTTCTTTTTTCAGCCTGAGAAATATTTTATAAGCCTCACCTGAAGGTGCTACATGTTTTACACTATTTTAATGCTCTTATTGGGTTTTTAACACTGGGCCTTTAGTGGCTAACTGTTACAACTTTTTTCTCGTGTCTTGTAAGCTGCCTTGAACAGGTTCCATAGAAAGGTTGCATAGAAATTCTACAAATATTGCAAAAGGTAATCTTTGAAGAATATGACTTTTCAATATATTTTCCCATAACCAAATATAAACAGTTGAAGCATTTTAATAATATGCATAAATATGTAGGAGCAGTACATGCTGAATAACATAATGTTAGTCAGTTACATTTAAAAAAATAACAAGGAAGAAAACCCTATTGTTATTGCTATATAAATTAAGGTTGACACACAATTCTGGAAAGCACACCAAAATGTGAGCTGATGAAACTTAGACAAAACTCATGTGACTGTCTTACTCAAAGAAGCATAGTTTGGATAGTTTTTAAGAGCCACCAACACGTATGGTCACCAAGAATACACCCTCCCCCACATGTGGGAAAGCTTGAGGTGTTCTCTATGTTGCCACATTAAACCTCTCAGAAATACATGTAAAGTGAAGAATCATTTTTCCTTCCCAGCTCCCTCCAAACGGGTGGAGTCTGTCCAAGGAATGTTTGGAGCTGTAGCCTGAATCAACCAAACACCTGCCTTCCACTAAAGCTCTAATTATGTACAGAGCTTTGGAGGAACTCTGAGCGCCTTCAAAGCACAACAGAGCATACACAAGTTTCAGCACCTTGTCCAGGCTGAATTTTCACAGTATTCAATTAACCTGTAAAGAACATCACAACTGTGGGGATGATCCTTTAGCTCCTTCCCCAGCTCCAAGATGAGGAGTGAATGACTTATGCTTGCCAGAGGCAGGACAGAAATTCTCAGAAAATTCAGTGGGCCAATTAAATGGCATTGAAAAACTGGGTTTGGGCACAATTAATCAATTTCACAACCTGAACCATGCATTCTGTTTAGTATACCACCAGAATTTTGTTATATACTTCAGTTGCAGGTCAGTGTGACCAAAAACACACTCAAAGTGATCAAGGGAATGAGGACAGAAAGAATGTCTCCAGCTATGCTGTACTTGAAGCTTAATCCTGATAAATTAAGACATCATTTCTCACCATTAATTCTGTTCACTGCCAAGTGTACTCCTCTATCCTAAGAAGAACACAAGGCTAGAACATCTCAAAGCATGTATTATCTTTTCAGAAAAAACAAATAGGACTTACCACTAACAGTTTCTGGTTTGATAGGAGGTAGGCCTTTTGCTCTGCGCTCTCTTTCTCTCTCTCTTTCACGCCTTTCCTGGGATCGAGACCTAGGAGAATGGCGGCGCCTGTCCCTAGATCGGGAACGAGAACGACGATGGCGTGATCTTCGTGTCCGAGAACCAGATCTTGATCTTCTCCTTTTGGGTGATCTGGTATCAAACAAAAATGTTAATGTATTAGATTGTTTATTAGCTACTAGGGAAGGGAACCACATTTTGTGGTTCAATTCATGGTTGAACTACAATCTGATAGGCTGGTTCACAAACTGAACTGATTCATATTGATCCATGAGCCATTTAAAGTTGAAACACCTGTTTTCTACTCCACGTGGAAAGCAGCAGGGAGCAGAAAGCAGGAGTTTAAATGGCTCTGAGCCATTTCATCCCCAGCTTTCTGTTCATGGTGGCTTCTGGTGGTGAGTAGAAAGCAGGAGGTGAAATGCCTCCAGCTATTTCACTGTCTGCCTTCTCCTTGCCTTCAGGAAGTGAAACAGCTGGGAGGTATTTTATCCCCTGCTTTCTGCTCCCCTCCCAAAGCCACAGAGAACAAAACTCTGGTGGCTCCAAGCCATTTAAATCAAGCAGGTGCTTCCCCTGCTCCCCCAAAGAGCAGAGAAAGCCCTGCTTTTTGCTCTCTACAAACGGCGATGAACTGCATCAAAATTCATTGAAGTTCATGGCTGTTAAGTCCACAAACATAGATTTCCACACCAGGAACCAGCCAAAATTTGTGACAAACTTTAGTTCATGAGCCATTTCATGCCCATCCCTACTAGCTATCAATGAATTCTCTTTACACCAATACGGCTATTAATGTGTGAAGGGAGACTTAAAAATGATGTGGTTTCAAACATTTCCAGGAATCAAGGCACAGTTACAGCTTATATACCAGCAGAGACGAACATTTGAACAGAAATTCACAATAAACAGATTTTCTTACTGGAGCCTTGGGAACATGAACTGTTTGCAGTTAGCATACTGAAATCACAGAATATACAATATTCCCTCTTGGTCTTACGACAGATACTGAGATTATCTGCAATGCTTACCTTGATGCAGATCTAGATCTTGACTTTCTGCTCTCATGCCTCTTTACTTCTTGAACAGGAGGCTGATCCACTTCCATTTCCTAAAACATTCAGCAAATATTTATAAGTTAACTCAGTTTCATTTTGAGATCTTTCCCAACTCTAAAACTAGATAATTAACAGTGATATAACATGACCTAAACATGTTGCTGTGATTTTATCTGAAGCAACAAAAATATATTGTTCTCTACAGCTGAGAATTAAATCCTCTCCAGATTGTTCTCTACAGCTGAGAATTAAATTGTGGGGAAGATAATGGAACAGATATTAAAGGGAGTGATCTGCAAACATCTGGTGGATAATTTGGTGATCCAAGGAAGTCAGCATGGATTTGTCTCCAACAGGTCCTGCCAGACCAACCTAGTTTCCTTTTTTGACCAAGTAACAGGTTTGCTGGATCGAGGAAATTCGGTTGATGTCATTTACTTGGATTTTAGTAAAGCTTTTGACAAGGTTCCCCATGATGTTCTGATGGATAAGTTGAAGGACTGCAATCTGGATTTTCAGATAGTTAGGTGGATAGGGAATTGGTTAGAGAACCGCACTCAAAGAGTTGTTGTCAATGGTGTTTCATCAGACTGGAGAGAGGTGAGTAGCGGGGTACCTCAGGGCTCGGTGCTCAGCCCGGTACTTTTTAACATATTTATTAATGATCTAGATGAGGGGGTGGAGGGACTACTCATCAAGTTTGCAGATGACACCAAATTGGGAGGACTGGCAAATACTCCGGAAGATAGAGACAGAGTTCAACGAGATCTGAACACAATGGAAAAATGGGCAAATGAGAACAAGATGCAATTTAATAAAGATAAGTGTAAAGTTCTGCATCTGGGTCAGAAAAATGAAAAGCATGCCTACTGGATGGGGGATACGCTTCTAGGTAGCACTGTGTGTGAACGAGACCTTGGGGTACTTGTGGATTGTAAACTAAACATGAGCAGGCAGTGTGATGCAGCGGTAAAAAAGGCAAATGCCATTTTGGGTTGTATCAACAGAGGCATCACATCAAAATCACAAGATGTCATAGTCCCATTGTATACGGCACTGGTCAGACCACACCTGGAGTACTGTGTGCAGTTCTGGAGGCCTCACTTCAAGAAGGACATCGATAAAATTGAAAGGGTACAGAGGAGAGCGACGAAGATGATCTGGGGCCAAGGGACCAAGCCCTATGAAGATAGGTTGAGGGACTTGGGAATGTTCAGCCTGGAGAAAAGGAGGTTGAGAGGGGACATGATAGCCCTCTTTAAGTATTTGAAAGGTTGTCACTTGGAGGAGGGCAGGATGCTGTTTCTGCTGGCTGCAGAGGAAAGGACACGCAGTAATGGGTTTAAACTTCAAGTACAACGATATAGGCTAGATATCAGGAAAAAGTTTTTCACGGTCAGAGTAGTTCAGCAGTGGAATAGGCTGCCTAAGGAGGTGGTGAGCGCCCCCTCACTGGAAGTCTTCAAGCAAAGGTTGGATGCACACTTTTCTTGGATGCTTTAGGATGCTTAGGGCTAATCCTGCGTTGAGCAGGGGGTTGGACTAGATGGCCTGTATGGCCCCTTCCAACTCTATGATTCTATGATTCTATGATTCTAAATCCTTGTTCATCCTATCTGATAAAGAACTGGGCACAAATAATGTTGTATTACAGGTGTTTGGTAACAATCAGTGAGAACAACAATTCCACCATGGCATCCTTACTCCCCCAGTCCTAATTTTATATCACAAGTGATTCATGACAGTATATATTACTCATAATTCCTGGTTGGTTATAGAAAGAATCATTTTGATCTAATTAGAAAGGATGAATGAAACAGTGCCACCCATTACAACTGAGCAGGGGTGGGAGTAACGCTGCACAACTGGTGCAGTAGAGCTGAACCTAACTAGTGTTTTTAGATCAGGTAGTTACTGTAAGTTTGTAACAGCTTAGCGGAATAGTGGGTAACCACTAGTTTTTACTGCTGTCTGGGGATTTATATGACAATACTGTTGTATGTATATTTAGTTTTTAATGTTTTATGATTTTATGGGGTGTATTGTTTTTATTGTTGTAACCCACTTCGAGACAACTTAGTCAGGAGAGGCAGAATATAAATTATAATTAAACTAGGCTGAAAGCCGGTTGCACCCACGGATGCGCTAGTGGTGGGAGCCTATGATGGCTGCGCCATCACCCTACCTGGCTGCGCTTGGTTGACGTTCCCCTCAGCCAGCTGGGCTGGCAGGTGGAGTGGCAGGCTTGGCGGGGTGCCGCTAGACCACATTTCTCACAGGGAGCTTCTGGCCACGAGGCTGCAAGCGTGCCTCGCAGCCGGCTTCTGGGGGCGGGCACTCAAGGGTCTGGCTCAATCTGGGTGCACCCAGCTTTGCTGGATAGGCCCGTGCAGCCAGAAGCAGTGTCCAGACACCCGGACGTATCCTGGACACCACTCGTCCCATAGTGGCTCTGCCGAAATATTAGAGCCACTAATGGTTAAAGATCTGTAAACCGCTCTGCGGGAGCAGTAAAAATAAAGCAGTAAGGGGTAAGTGGGCGAAGAAAGGAGTGGGTTGAGTCCAGGTAAAAACTCAAAGGGGCCAATTGGGAGCAGCGTTAAAATTTAAAAAGTTAAAATTAGAGTATTTACCTCTCTGGATTCCAGTCGCTACCACATGCGACAAGCCTTGGCAAGGCCAGGGCTTCCCCCCCCCCTCCAGGCCTGTCATTGGCCACTTTGGGCGGGATGGTAGGTCAACATGACCATATATTGTCATATTACCCAATGATGTTTTTTTTTTAATTTAAAAAACATAAACTAATTAACTCCAACTCAATTGGCAAAATCCCTCCAAGACCATCACAAAACTCTGGTTGAGAAAACCTGCCCAATGTGGTTACTTTAATCTGAGAGAAATCTGAAGTTATAAATAACTGAATGCAAAACAGAAATAACAATAAAAAATACATGTGATCCTGGCCATGCACCATGTAATTTGGCAACAATGTTGTTTTTACAAGCCATATGTGGAACTACAGATCTTAAAAGCTCTTCACCTGCTGATGTGCTTTCTGTATATGAGATTCACTTTGTGCTGTGAAAGAAGGTTGGAAAGCCGGCTGTACTTGTGGTGAAGATTGTATCACAGGCTGAGCCATGGGAGGAAACTGTGGTGTGGGTAGAAGGCCATAACTTGGCATTTGACCATTTGGAGGGAGAGGGACCTTGTAGGAGAAAAATATAAAGGCATTTTTCATTCATTTCAAATCAAGAACAACCACTAAAAGAACATAATTAGAGCCCTTCCAGCAGCACACTTAGTCTACCATCATGTTTACCACAGTCACCCACTAGCTGCTCTAGAGTAGCGATCCCCAACCTGTGGGCTGCGGACCACATGTGGTCCTTCGACTAATTGGAGGTGGGCCGCGAAGAACGCCTTCTCCCCCCCCCCCCCGGCCCTTTACAACACACTTTGGGTGTCATTGTCTCCCATCACTCCCAGATGGGACTATCTCATTGCAGAGAAACAAGCTCAGGGTTCCCATTGATTTGTCATTGTCATGAGTTAAAATTTCCATGAAAATAAAATGTTCCTTATGTTCATTGTTGTGGCGTGTCTGTATCTTATTTTGAAGGGATGTTTAAACATTACCATAGCGACCAGAGTCAGAGAGCGTTAGGGCAGTGGTTGAGAGTAGAGGAGTAAACTACCCCCCCACACACCGGGCCTCAGTAAAATTGTCAAGCGTTGAGTGGTCCCCGGTGATAAAAAGGTTGGGGACCACTGCTCTAGAGGACTAATGAACAGGACATAGGGGCCAAAGCCATCACCTGATGCTGCCTTGCAGCACCACTATTCAGCACTCGTATTACTGCCTCTACATGTGGAAACTCCCTTTAATCACCATGATTAGCAGCCAGTGATGGCTCTCTCTTAACCTGTCTAATCATCTTTTAAAACCATGTGTGTTCATGGCTATAATCTCACCCACTGGCAGCAATATGGCAATTTAATTACTCATATAATAAAGCAGTTCTTCCTTTAATTTGTCTTGAACTTTCATCAACTTTACTGGATGGTTCCTAAAGTTAGTACCGATACTGAGAATTAAAGAGAAATTTCTCTGTCCACTTCCTCTTCTCCACAGACAATTTCACAAACCTCTATCAATCTAAATATGAAATAATGATTACACAACAAATGATAGAAACCAGTAATTTTCATACCTGGTGGTGCATAGGATCCTGTTGCATTCCCAGCATCCGTTGCTGAAACTGATCTATATTTGGGAGTTGGGGATAAACTGGTTGCTGTATGCCTTCACCTGGAAATCCACTAAGCAATAAAATTATATTATCATTAATATATACAGCATTTTTTCCTCTAACCTTTATATTCTTATACTAAATGCTGGGTGCCATTCTATTACTCAGAAACAGGTTTTTAATTAATATATGAATGTAACTATAGAACAGATAAAAAACATATACACCAATTTTTTTAACAGAATACTGATGATGAGGATGATGTCATCCATTCAGTTGTGTCCGACCCTTGGCGATGCTATAGGAAAGTCTTCGCCATACGCCCCTGTCTCTGACGGCTTTTAGTTGGTTCATGGTTCAGAATACTAAAAAGGTCTAAAAATTAAGAGACTTCTACAATGTTACCCTGAATTTTAAAAGCTGTGTGTTAGTCACAAAACTTACAATGTTTGCTGAGAGACTGAAGGAGAAGGTGATGAATCCTCTTTTTTTGACTCTTCCACTGCTTCTGGCTCATCATCATAGTCAAATCGATCTAACAGCTTCTGAAACATATTACATTAAGCTAACTATTTTCTTCATAAACTGTTTAATATAATAACCAATCAAATATATTTATGAAACTGATAATGTACATCTCTGAATATTTTACAAACCTTAAACATAGAGATGTGCATTTTGCAAAGAATGCAGCAACTCTCTTAACCCTTTTCTCTATTTCTTGTTAGAGAATAGCTCTTTAACACAAGAAAATAAGACTACACAAGGAATTTTAAAAGGGCAAAATTATCTTAATATAATAAGTACTATGCTTGTTTAGTATACTAGCTAAGCAGCAAGAGTACATGCAACCAACCTGAACATTTTCTTTCTTCCTAACACAAAGATGCTACCTGCCTTTTAAACAAGACTGAAAAAAGGAGAAAGACCTGCATCCTGCCCTCATGATTTAGCTCCATGCTAAGAGAAACTGAATTATAACTGCTATACATAAGCAAGCCTCTGCCTCACAAGCAGAGAACCACAATGACTGCTAAAATACAGAGCGAGGGCCAGTAATACAGCAATATCTAGAAAACTGTGTGCCATACTGAATGTTAATGTTAAAGCAAAATTGAATTTTGTTGCTCTTGCTTCAGTGACAAATCTGCTCCACTAAGGTTTGTTTCTAAGTACATCAAGCTCTCACGTGCATATGGAGTCTATCAAAGCCAACACAACTCACAAGTCTGGTAAAATGCACAAATTCCAAAATGGGGATCCAACTCAAAAGCCAATTTAGAAATTACTACAACATTCCATTCCATCATAGGGAGCATACACTGAGGCTATTACTCATTGTGTACAAACCAGAATGCCTGTTTTACTCTTCTCAGTGGCTTTCACTTGCTGCTTAATTATACAGATCTAGCAAGAAATCCCATTGCAACCAGGAATGCAATGGGCGCTAGGAGCCAGGAGACACCGGCAGGCGCAGATCTCTGTGTCTCTTTCTCTCCCTCTCACTGCGTCTCTAGATGTGCCTCACAGCAGGAGGCATAGCAGGTAATCAGGGCTGGTTGTAGGAGGGAAGCAGGGCTGGTGTGCAGTTTGGGGCAGCTCTCTCTGTGTCTCTCTCTGCCTCCCTCACAGCAGGAGCGATAGGAGGGAATGAGGGTTTGTGTTCAGTCTGGCAGGGCTCTATGTGTCTCTGTCTCTGGCGCGTCTGAGAGGAATGTGGCTAGCATCCAGCGAGGGAGGGCAGGAGCTGTAGGGGCAGGAACAATGAGGGTGCAGCCAGCAGCACTTTGGCCCTATTCTAACTCGGACACGCAGACACGTTCCACCCCCCAGGCTGTTCCACAAATATATAAAGGAACCATGGATAAGGATGGTAAGATAGTCCTTTAGTCAAACCTGAATTCTCTGAGCTGCAGATCCATCTCTCTGGAATGGTCCTCCCAGAAGACGGGGCTTTTGCCATCATGTTGTTAGTTTTAATGTTTTAATGGGAATTTTAATGGGGTTGAGATTGATGTGACCCGCCTCGAGCCTACTGGGATAGGCGGGAAATAAATCCAATAATAAAAATAAAAATAAATGAATAAAAGAGACAAGACAGATGCCCTTTTTGCTGGTGTTTAGAAGATATTATGAAAATATTCTTTTCCAGAAGAATTGTTGACAATTGGGTGTGTTTGTGATGGGCTGATATTGTATTCTTTTATTTATTTATTGTTTGATTTGTAGCCTGCCACTCCCACAAAATTGCTTGTGGCAGGTAATACCCCACAATAAAACCCCCATAAAACAATAATAAGAACAGATAAAATCCTCCCCTGGCAGCGATAAAATAAACTCCCTCCCGCAGCTCAACAGGCTTCTTAACTAATGCCTCAGGGGGACAACAGCAGGGGTAGTCCTATGGCCTGACTGGCTCAGAGTGGGGCCCAGATCGTAATTCATGATATACCCCAGTGGGCTTCCTATCTGCTGGTCGCTAGTTTTGAGGAGCCAGGACAGACATGGAGCAAGTGGTTGCCCTCACTGACACCAGCAATTTGTCTACTTCGGGTTCTGAAAGCCACCTGAAACCATCAGATATATTTCCCTGAGCTAGCCACAGAGCCTCCAGTTCCCTTTCTGACTCAAATATGGCAAGGAGGTCCTGGAGAGTGAAAAAACTTTACCCATGAAAAAGCTCACTAATGCCTCACGGTCTAATTCCAATTGACTAGAATTTTGGCACCCTACCTCGAGGTCAATGAGTGACTAAATTACCTAAAACAATTGTGCCAGGTGAGAACTTGCAGATGCAATAGGTGGCATAAAACTCGTTTCGCTTCACCATCATCTCATAGGTCTTCATCAATGTGCAATAAGATGTTCATGCTGCTTCATCTGAGTCTTCCTCCACACTCATTCTAGCCATCTCACTTCCCTCTTCCTCTCCCACAGAGAGGGTGTTGAGGAGTCACTTTATGAACAGCAGCCACAAGGTGGGATTGCCAGTCCTCCACCAATGCTGGCAGCAAGTTGCCAGGAGGCACTGGGTCCCACAGAGCATTCAGGAATCTGATTGGATCCATAAGTCTCCATGGACATTCTAACACACATCCGCCACCCAAACAGGGAACGGGTGGTACCCTAAATCAGGCCTTCATTGCATAGTGGTCTAACCACGGGACAACATCTGTCACCATCAGATCCACCTCTACCCCAGCACCAAAGGTCAAATTGAGGATGTGGCCAGCCTGAAGATTACACTGATTACAATATCATACATTTATGGGGTGCATAACTGCTTGTCAAAGTATCATCAATTCATCAACATATCGGATGAAGTAAGTTTACCAAAGTTTATTATAGAATAAAATTTGTTAGTCTTTAAGGTGCTACTGGACTTCTGTTCAGTCATGGGGTAGCGTTTGTTTTACAGCTTTTATGTTGCCTACATAAGTTTGTTGGCTATGCTGACCCACTTTTTAATAGTATAAGTATCTCTTCACCTTATCAAAAGACGTTTTTTGCTCTGGTGCTGGAAAATCATGCTTCTGTTCTGATGGTTGTGTTGTTGTAGTCTGCAACTGTGCAGTAATTGCCTGGACCTGAGCCATCATGTTATTATCTATCACTGGAGACTGAGGTTTTGGAGGCTGCTGAAAAGTCTGAAGAATCTGTTGGAGCTAAATAATAAAAAATACATTAGAGATTCTAATTTGGGTACAATCATGAACAAATGCCCAAGTATACAGTAAGTGACTTTTAAGTAGAATGATGTACACTTTCCCTTCCAACCAACTTAACACACCAGGAAGCCCACTTCACCATGCCGTGCCTGAACTCTTAATGCATCTGCTATTGTGGATGACTATTTGTAGCCTCAAAGCTAGAATGGAAGGAAAGGGGGAGAGAGCACTATAACGGACAACAACCTTAATGCTATGATGCATTATGACTACGTGAATGTCCATCCCCCCACTCCTTAAATGAAGTACTATTACCAAAATGCAATCACCAGGAGGAACAAAAGGGGAGTCAAATGCTTGAATGAGGTACTTGCCACTCATATCAGAGAACACTTATGTGGGTTCTTGGGGATACAGAAAAAACCCTATACTCAGTCACCACTTAACAAAACTTTTATTCTCTTTTCTAGTTTCCAGCTGTGCTAAATGATTCTGCTCAACAGCCAGTTCTTGAAAGAAGCAGCTCAAACTTGGGTGGTAGCAACACAACTCTCTGCTGGTGAGGGAGATTGCATCCATCAGTACATCCTTTACCCCAAATTCATTTCCCTCCACCTCCATCTTCTTTTCCTTTTCATTTGCTCTTCCACTCCCTTGTGAACCTTCTTGCTCTGGTCTCTGCCTGTTCTCTTTCTCAAATCTATCTTGATCACTTGACTTCCTGCCTCACTCTTCTTCCTGCTGTATTCTTTATCACTGCTCGACCCACCTCATCACTGTCAGTTCCTTGCCCCTTCTATCCATATGTATCTTCTTCTGGGTGCACTGAGAATGGCTGGAGACAGGTGAAGACTGGTCTTGGGGGTTTTGTTTCTTGAACTGTCATGGAGCTCCTTGATCTCAGTCCATTGGCAGGAAGGGGAGATCCCGGTCACACAGGGTGACTGGGGTTGTCTCCTCCCTCTCACAGCATCCAAGAAACAAACTGCATGACTGACCGATCATATGTCACAGATATACAGCATCCATTTTTAAACCAGGAATAATCATTAACTAAGAGAATTTCACAAATTAAATGTTCACAAATGGAAGTCGCTCTTGAAATTTCACTAATGGTGCTTAATAGCACAGAGTTTGAAAACACCAATGCTTATATTTTTTGAGTTAACATTTTTGTACTTTAATTTAAGTTTATTTTCCAACAAAAAAGCTCCACTTACTTGTTGTCCTTGTGTTGTCTGAAATAACTGAGCTACAGCTGCAAAGGCATCAGAACTGGGCAATTGTGGCACAGTGGGTACTGAATTAGAAGGAACTTGGGGAGGCTCAGATGGCATAGTTGTAGCAGGAGGTGGAGAACCTACAAAATAAAAAGTACATACTTTAAATGTGTTTAGATGTGTAATTACAACTTGCACTGCAATACAAATGTTTTTAACCAAACTCAGGAAGGTTGATTAGGGAACAACTGCAAACATGGGAAGGGGGAAGCAGTTCAGTAGAAGAGCTTTTTCTTTGCAAGCAGTCAATATGAAAGATCTCACATGCACACTGAAATTCCCTACCTTCATTATTAGTGCTATCTTCTGTCACTGAAGCTGCACTGCTAGACCCTGCTGCCATGTCCAGAAGAGGCTGAATTATTTCTATTTTAAACACTCCATTTTTCTGCCATAAGTTGAGGACACGGACTATCTTACTCTGTTCAAACAGAAAAAGATGTGTTAATATAGCTTTTTGAAGTAGTTTGCTAACTGCAGAAAACACTTCCCTCTCTGCTGTGTGTACAGGGAGATCAAGAACACAAGAGGGGTATTGGGCTCATGTACATTTCCAAACATTTTTTTAAAAATGGAGTAGTTTGGGCACTACCTTCTATGCACAGTGAGGAAAGCAAAATCTTGAAAAAGTACACTGACCAAAAGATCTGTTCAAACAATAGAGCAGAAGAATCATTTGAGCAATAATTTGCATGAAAAAAAGAACATATGACTAACATAAGACAGTAAGTTACACACAAAACCAGAATTCTATATGGATGTTCTTTGCCTTGGTTCTAATATAATTTGTTCTATTTGAGACTTAGTTTATGGCACTGTATGCTGTATAGTACTGTAACAGAATTTTAGCCATACCAAAGGATTTAGCCTGTGCAAACCTGAATGTCTACCTCAGGCTTTTCCAGCCAGAGTTACACATAACCCCAGGGTTACACCAGAACCCTATATATACACATACTTTTTTTAGATTCATAAAATTTACCCAGGACGGTTTTGTCCTTATCAGCCAAGTCCAACTGGCTGCTGATCCCTGGCCCCAAGGGAGCACGTCTGGCCTCAACCAGTGCCAGATCATTCTCTGTCCTGGCCCCCACCTGACAGAATGAGCTCCCTGAGGAATTCCAGTCCCTGTCAGAACTAGCAAAGTTCCGCCGGGCCTGCACAACAGAGCTCTTCCACCAGACATTTGGTTGAGATCAGTTAAACTGACGACAACGACAACTATCAGGCCCACAAAACCCCTCTTCAGATATGCCCACCAGGAACACCATGGAGCAACTTGGATTTACAGTCAACATGTTAATGAATTTAATTATCAGTTGCAAGTGATGTCCTTGTTATTGTTGTAATTACTATTATTATCCATTGATATAGTTACTGAAGCATCACTAACGCATTTTTATGAATTTTATATAATTTCATGTTCCACGTAAACCACCCTGATCCACAAGGGAAGGGTTGTATATAAATATAATAAATAAATATATTAGGGCAGCTTGATCCAGCCAATCATGGACCTGGAGGGGAAGAGGCGGGGGCCTGGCCATGCAAACCTTTGCTAGCTGAGGCTCCTCATACATGGTCAACTTGTGGGTGGAGGCTAGAATCCAGGAAGGTGAGTCCTCTTAGGGTTGATTTTTTGGGGGGTCCTACCTCAGCGTAGGCCCATTGGAGCATGCTACTGGGCAGCTTCAGAGTTTGAAAGGGGCAGGAGCCTATCTCCTACTCAATGCATACATGGCGTGGATTTCTTCTCAGAGCCCTGCCTACAAAAAATGGCTTGAGGAAGGCAGTTGCAGGTAAAGGTTTTCAGATATTCAAGCAGGAGAAAACTGTCTATAATACCAGAGTCTACCTTCCAAAGCAGCCACTTTCTCCAGGGAAACTAATCTCTGTAATCTGGAAATGAGCTGTAATTACAGAAGATCCTCAGGCCCCACCTGGAAACTGGCATCTCTATCAGACAGCTACTACACCTGTATCCAGCAACAGCCTGCACAAGAATTACTTTCTTCACAGGTTTACCCTTGCCCTGGCAGCCATTTTTGACCCAGGAAAAATGTATACTTGGCCTTGCTTGATTTGCCAACCTCCTGGTGGTATCTGGAGATCTCCCAAAGTTACAAGTGATTTTATTTCATTAGTGATGCCATGCACACTGTAAACATGCGACTTCTGAGATGTGTGACAGGGAAGCGTGGCCAGCTCCCAGGGTCACTCGAAGCCTAAAGAATATTTCAGGATCAAAAGGTTTTAAAAGGTTGGTCTAACTGTACATAGAGCAATAAAACTCTGATCATGCTTGTTTTAAGTTGAACTATCTTTGAGAACTTACTCTGAATAGCACAGCATACTTTATTACCAGACCTGGTATGTCAGCTCTCAGAAAAGCAATTTTTTTAAGTTACATGTCTTTATTAAAATAGGAGCCAATTCCTTTTATTAAGCAGGTAAAAAGTACACATAAAATTAAGAATATAACACTAGTAAATAGAAAACCAAATCAATTATCAAATTGAATTATATCTGCCTCCCTAATTGTAAAGATTCCTTTAGGTACATATAGATTAGTTATGAAGACCTGTACTTGGAAGGAGCTGCAATGCACAACTGCTTACCAAATTGCAAGGCCTTCTGACCTAAACTACAGCCACAAAATCCTAATTAATTCTTCACAAAACAAGTACTTGTGTTGCAATAAGGATCAGATATTAAAATCAAACAGGCTATAAAACTACATGGGGAATATGTGGATTAACACACAAGTCATGTATATGATCCATATCCACTCAATGATGTGATACTCTATCCAGTGAGCTGTCAGTGGAACAAGTTTGCAGTCAGGTCTTCCATTTCCTCTCTCTTTCATGTTCCCATTGAGAAGCAACTTCAGAGGATCAGAAGATTTTCAGGAACAGACTAAAGTGAAGCAAAGTGAACTATGGCAAGTTGGCAGTGGAATTCCCTCTGTGCTTATGCATGAGCTCTTGCTCAGTTCAGAGGACCAGGCAAGGGGAAAAGGAGAAGATTTATGCCAACTGACCCTTGCACTGCAGCCCTGTGTACTTCATTCCACACCTGAGGGTTTACTGACCCTTCACAAGCAGCTTTTGGACAGCTGAAGGGAGGATTATCAGGAGAATTGTGCTATGAACTCATTCCATTACAAAAGAAATACTCAACACCAGGAATTAATTCAAGAGCATCATATCACACATACAACTGTAATACGTATATACATGAGATAGACTGATTTATGCTAGAATTGGGGCATAAAACTTCCAAATCACTTCCAGCAAAGTAAAAACAATTCCATTCAAACAGAGAGAGTCTTTGTGCCATACCTTGTCTTCTGATGGACAGAGATATAAATACTGGAATGTAGCGGTTATATTTTTACAGAATCTTGGCCCGAAAACATCCTTATCAGTTCCAAATTGATGACGAGACTGACGAACAATAGAGTCAATAACATACAATCCAGGAACTTTGTATTCTGGTTTACACTGAAGAGAGAATATACCAAAATAAATTCTGTAGTATCATTAACCAGGCCTTATCAAATTGGCATTAAAAAGGTATATGTCTAGGGAAGAGAGGTAAAAAGTATCCATATAACACAAAAGGTAGTTCCCTTGCTGGAATCTGAACTCCAGTGGTAATCTCCTCTTAAGCATAGAGTATAGGAGCCTAAGGTCACATAAAGCCAAAATGATATAATCAACATGAAGTGAAGCACAGGGGTTGAGTCTATATACTGTGGAATGTGCCATACACACCAGATAATACATGATCCATGTCTACCAAAACTAGTGATAAACCTGAGAAAATATATTCTATGCATGTATGTATCTGCTGCATATTGTGGCAGCTGTGTGCAGTTAAGAACACCTGGGATATAGAGCAAGCATTTTTTTTAAAGGCAGAGAAATTAATGTATCTGTAAACTGCAGAGCGGTCTTCATATTTCATTAATCCCTTGGTGGGCGAAGAGCAAGCAGGTCCAGTCCAGGTGAGGGGCCAATCAGAAGGCGCAAAGCATTAAGCTTTGCTGGGGGGGGGGGGAATGGGGCCGGGAAAGCCTTCCATAGCCCTGAGGAACACTACCGCCGCCTCCGCAGGCCCGGGAAGCCCTTAAGCTTTGAGGAAGCCTTCCCCGCAGCCCCCAAGCACACCCGCTGCCTCCCTGGGCTGCTGCCTGCGCTCGGCCGGGGCGGGGGGGGGGGCCTTCCAACCCGTTATTAGGAACGGACTTTGAATCTAGTAAATACATAAAATGAAGTTACTAATGTTGGAGCAGAGCCTCTGATCAATAATTTTTTCTTGGTTAGTGTCAGAAACAAAACTTTAGTAGACATGTACAATTTTATAAACTGGAACATATCAAAATGGGGAAACAGTTAGATCATGTCACAGATTTTTTACACAGCTCAACAATTAACAATCAAATACATTTGAGGGCCCAATTTCAACTAGAATTTTTATTTGACACTAAATTTCACTAATTTAGTAACAATAAGGTAAATACTTGCAATCTAGAGACCCCCAAAAGGGATGAGAACATATCTTGCATTTAGCATATCTGGGGACGTTAGACGAAAAGGCTGCAGTGGACCAAATATCAGCATTCCAGGAAGAAACTTCAGACCTTGACCCATTTTAGTCGGGTTAAAAGCCTGGCCATGGAGTTGAAACAATGCTAGTCGCCCTGATGGACGACCTCTGCCGCCAGCTAGATTGAGGTGGGTCAGTGCTGCTTATACTATTAGGTCTGCCAGCAGTGTTTGACATTGACAATCACAAGCTCCTATCTCACCACCTCGCTGATGCTGGGATACAGGAGACAGCTCTCAAATGGCTGATTTAGTTCCTCCGGGGTCACGGACAGAGGGTAGCA
This sequence comes from Paroedura picta, assembly GCF_049243985.1. Lineage (NCBI taxonomy): Eukaryota > Metazoa > Chordata > Lepidosauria > Squamata > Gekkonidae > Paroedura > Paroedura picta. Next base: position 57,357,872 of record NC_135374.1, read on the forward strand.
ATAGGTGAGAGTATCCAACCATCATCAGCTCACATGTGGTCCCAAAGGGAGCAGTCCTCTCTATTTTATTTAAAATTTTCATGCACCCTCTTGTTCAACTGGTGCAGAAGCTTGGGCTGGGTTGCCATCAATATGCAAATGACACCCAGCTCTTCCTCTTGATGAATGACCACCCCGATTCCCCCCAGAAACTTTAGCCAGATGCCTAGAAGCAGTGACAATGTGGCTCAAGCAGAGTTGTCTGAAGCTCTAACCTTCAAAGACAGAGATTCTGTGGCTGGGTAGGAAGGGACTAAGTGATAAGGTGCGCTTACCCAACCGGGACGGAGTGCGTCTAGCAGTAGTTCACTCCGCCAGAAATATGGGGGTGTTCCTCGACACCTCCCTCTCCATGGAAGCGCAAGTCACAATAGTGCGGCAGGCCTTCTCCATCTATGCCAAACCAAGCTTCTAGTGCTGTACTTGCCACCAGACCACCAAGCCACATCTTTGCGATGGTCACCTCTAGACTGGACTTCTACAACTCTCTCTATGCAGGCCTACCTTTATCCTTGATCCAGAAACTACAATTGGTTCAGAAAACTGCAGCCAGAATTCTCACCAATACACCACGGAGATCCCACATCTGGCCTATACTTCAACAACTCAGCTGGCTCCCAACTGAATTCCAGATCAGACTTAAGGTTTTGGATCTTACGTTCAAGGCCATATGCGATCTGGGCCCACTGTACTTGAGAGACCGTCTCTATGCCTATACCCCCACAAAAGACCATTATATTCCACCACTGCCAACTGGCTGGTGATCCCTGGCCCCAAAGAAGCACATCTGTCCTCAACAAGGGCCAGATCATTCTCTATCCTGGCCTCCACCTAGTGGAACGAGCTCCCTGAAGAGATCAGGGCCCTGTCTGAACTCCCATAATTCTGCAGGATTTGCAAAAGGTGGCTCCTCCACCAGGCATTTGCCTGAGACTGACCATCCCAATAGCATCCACAGGTGTACCCCCCCCCCCCCAGACACCTCCTCCATGGCCTAAATCAGTCTGTTTCTGTTATATTGTTGTCAATCAAAACAACTGAAATTATATTAATTTAGAACCACTGTTGGATTACCTGTTGATGTTATTTCTGACTATGTTATATGCTTAGGTCATTCCATGTATTACCCTGCGATGTTATATGTAAACCGCCCTGAGCCATAAGGGAGAGTGATATAAAAATATAAGAAATAAATAAAATAAATAAATATCAGCCTTTTATTTATTCTCAAAGCAGCTGTCCCATTTATGGTGCATCACAAGCAGCCTCCTAAACTCTTCTAGGTTTAAAAAGGAGCATAGAAAACATCCCGCTTCATAGAAAAAAAAGAGTAGAAAAATCTGGTGGCTTTCATATGTTCTTTTGAAAAAATCAAATTATTGATGTAGGAAAACATTGTCATTTTCTATATCTCTTCAAATTCTTTGAAATCTTATTCTCTAAAAGTGACCAGGAAACAAAATCATAAATCACATTTCTGGATGACAGCACCACAGGCTGGGTATCCTTCGTTTCTCTGGGTCTTACTTTTGCATTCAGAATCTTTTGGGGGCATCTAGAAAAATTCACAATTATGTAACTCTGATTATTCAGTTTCTCTCCAAAACTAATGACAGCCACGAAACCTAAAACCATCATTTGATCAACTATTGTTCAGTTCCCCAAATACTGCTAGCAGCTCTATAATCACATTTTCTGTTATCCTCAGGGAAAAATTCTCATATGGAAAGTAGAAGTAGGTAACATTGAGACTACTTGTCATTTCATAGCATTTATGTCAACTTACCTTTTTTATAAATTTCTCCACAATCTGGACTACATGCTTGTAAAGCTGAAAGAGACAATTAAATAGCATATTATAATCAATTAAATACTGTTCACAATAATATATTATTCTGCATTTAAGAAATACATAAAAAAATATTATAACAGGGAAAAATTGATAATTTCATTAAACCATCTTCAATATAGACCATGAGTTCCTAGCTCGCCACCTCGCCGACACCAGAATACGGGGAAAGGCCCTCAAATGGCTGAATTCCTTCTTCCGGGGCCGTGGACAGAAGGTAGTGATAGGAGTGAGAATATCTAACCAACACCAGCTCACATGTGGAGTCCCACAAGGAGCACTCCTCTCTCCTATCTTATTTAACATCTTTATGCGCCCTCTCCCTCAGCTGGTGCGGAGGTTTGGGCTGGGTTGCCACCAATATGTGGATGACACCCAGCTCTTCCTCCTGATGGATGACCACCCTGACTCCCCCCCAGAATCCTTAGCCAGATGTCTGGAAGCAATGACAAAATGGATCAAGCAGAGTTGCCTGAAGCTCAACCCTACAAAGACGGAGGTCCTATGGTTGGGTAGGAAGGGACCATGGGAGGAAGCGCGTCTGCCCACCCTGGATGGTATGCAGCTCTCACCAACGCACTTCGCCAGGAACCTGGGCATGATCCTGGATGCTTCCCTTACAATGGAAGCCCAGGTCACAAAGGTAGTGCGGCTGGCATTCTACCACCTCCGCCAAGCCAAGCTACTAGCGCCCTACCTGGACCCGGAACACCTAGCCACAGTGATCCATGCGATGGTCACCTCTAGGCTGGACTTCTGCAACTCGCTCTATGCAGGCCTACCCTCATCCTTGATCCGGAAACTACAACTGGTACAGAATGCTGCGGCCAGGATTATCACCAAAACATCATGGAGATCCCACATCCGGCCGGCACTCCAACAACTTGGCTGGCTCCCAGTTGAATTCCGGATTAAGCTTAAGGTTCTGGTAATCACCTTTAAGGCCATATGCGGTTTGGGCCCAGTGTATCTGAGAGCCCGCCTTCCTGCCTATACCCCCAAAAGAATCTTACGCTCCACCACTTCCAACTGGCTGTGGATCCCTGGCCCCAGAGAAGCGCGTCGGACCTCAACAAGGGCCAGAGCCTTCTTGGTCCTGGCCCCCACCTGGTGGAACGAGCTTCCTGAGGAGATCATAGCCCTGCCCGAACTTCCACTGTTCCGCAGGGCCTGCAAGAAGGAGCTCTTCCACCAGGCATTTGCTTGAGGCCAACCGACTCAGAACACCTGCTGGTCCCCCCAGACGCCTGTCCATGACTCTCCCAAAGTTACTGTTAATTGTTATCTTTAACCGCTCCTAGCGGAGCGGAAGAAATAAAACAGTAAGGGCCCCAAGGGCGGGCCCTGTCCGGGATGAGGAAGGGTGCCGATAGGCCCCTTCCCCTGGACTGACAAGCGGAGGGCCCAATCGGGAGGTGCAAAGCGCCTCCCGATTGAGCCCTCCGCTTGTCAGTCCAGCCCCAAACTGTCAATCAGCAGCCGCGCACAGCGTGGCTGCTGATTGGCTGTTTGCCTGGACTACAGCCAATAGGGAGGGGTGAAGCGCCTCCCAACCCGCCCCATCCCCGACGAGGGCTACCCTTCCCTGCACGGCGGCCATTTCTCTGCTGGCCGCCAAGAGGGAAGGTAGGCCTGCGGCTCCATGTGCCTTCCCCCAACTGGAGGAGTACAAAGGATTCTGCGGGCCCGGGAATGGCGCTGGGAGGCTTGCTGAGCCGCCCAGCGCCGTCTCCGGGCACGCAGAAGCCTTTGCCGCTGGGGGGGTGGGAGGGGAGAACGGCTTCTGCGCGCCTGGGGAAGGCGCAGGGCGGCTGAGCCCCCCTGCGCCGTTCCCGGGCTCGCAGAAGCCTTTGCCTCTGGGGGGGTGGGAGGGGAGAACGGCTTCTGCGCGCCCGGGGACGGCGCAGGGCGGCTTAGGTAAATTAGCCTATAAAAAAAGACTTCTTTTTTCACACCCCCCCCCCAGTTTTTAAAAAACAAAACCCAGAATGCAGCACAGTCAGCCATCTCTGTGCCCAGCCCCCACTCATCTCATTGAGGTTTACACAGGAGACTGCCCAGTGGAGGGTGCCTGGAGGGGGGGGGGCACACATTTTAAGAAGGCTTGGTAAGACTGACCACAATGTTATCTTCTTGCAAGAGCTCTGATGCAAATAGATCAGGAATGGGTTTTGAAGGGAGAAAGTTGATGTTAAACAAAACTTTTCCAATCGATCAGGGGCACAAAGACTCAAAGACGCAGATCTGAAAAGGAGCTGTTTACTATGAACATTACACTGAACTGTCTTCCAGACAAACTGCAGATTTGGAGAGAGTTGTGGCTTCTTCTTTGCCTCTGCACGCCCACAAAAAATGTTTATCTCCAGGCTTTCAAATACAAAGATATCAACCCTTGGCTCTCCGAACATATTAAAAGATTTCCCTTCACCCTGGGCCATGGAGGAATATCCTACTAGAGGGGTATATGCTGTTTTAAGATTCATTTTACATGGAATTTTCCTGTATTTTATATATTGGGGGGGGGGGACCACTTCTGCGGGCCCGGGGACGGCGCTGGGCGGATGAGCTGCGGGCCCAGGGACGGCGCTGGGTGCCTCGCAGAGCCTTTCCCCATTGGGAGGGGGGCCCAAAACAGTTTCTCCCGCCCTTGCCAGCCACCAAGCGCCGTCCCCAGGGACAGCAGCTAGCACCCATTTTATTCTAACATAAAATGGGCTTTAAATCTAGTTATATTATAATTGTGGTTTTATAATCTTTTGATGTTTTTGAAAGTTGTTTTGATGTTATAGTCTGCATAATGTTTCATGTAAGTTATAATGTTCTGTGTAAACCGCCCAGAGCTGCAAAGAAATGAGCGGTATAGAAATCTAAATAAATAAATTAATTAATTAATTAATTAAATAAATAAAATTAAACCATCTGCAAATCAGTTCAGCTATTATAGGCCCCAGAAATAAAGATATTTTTTTAAAAGGATGCATTACTCATGTTGTAATACTTTGAATGTGATCAAGCTTTGGCTACGTCAGAAGGACATCCAAGATCAGTGGAAGTATAAATTTTGAAAAATAGTTTTGCAAAATTTAGAAGTAATTGACTAATCCATTGCAAATGAGACTATTTTTGCTTTCTTTGCAAGAAAATGCTATAACAAGCTGTAAGTGTTCAAAATGCTGTGAAAGATAAGTCTTTTTATTTTATACAACATAGCAGAAGCATATCAACATCTGGGATTCTTTTCTTACCTTAATAGCTTTAATGGCAGCTTTAGTAATGAGAATCATCTTTGCACGAGAAATAGGAGGTTTCATCTCCATCAATGAGAAGAGCTGTAACAAGAAAATCAAAACAGTCAGAACACTTCACACCCACCCAAAGCAACAACACTTTATTTAGTCATTTCGACTGGTACAATAAATGCGGTGATATCAAAATACAGGGTAAAATGTTGAATGCATTTAAAATCATAAAATCACAATATAAATAGTATATATACTATATAAAATTTGTAAAATGTGGCTATTATTAAAAAATGCACAAAGATTTATTTTCTGATGAAATTTTTGTGCATCTTAATAGTGGTAACACAGAATTTGGCAGTACACAGGGCGGTTTGGGGATTTTCATCATTTAAAAGTTTCTTTATATTTTCTTTTGCTGCTAGGCCTGAGTACCTAATAAAATATATATTGTTTTGATGCATAACATATCATATATGGAGCAGGCAGTTGAGTAGAAATTGCTCCCTTGTTTCAGTCTTATTTCTGGCATAGTTTCTGAGGGGTGGGGAATTTTTTTGATATTGGCTCTCTGGTACTACTGTAGGCAAGGCTGAGCATCTGGCAAGAGTGAAAGCTCTTCTCTGTTTACTGTTCCCAAGGTTATAGATAGGTGGCTGGGGCTGTTATACATTTGTTCTATCTGACACTAGAAAACCAGGGGAATTACTTATGTCCTCTTGCTGACCTATATCTTTGATCTTTTTAGCCTGTTGTTGGTTTAGCTTAAATACTAGCTCCATCAATATCCCCAACTTTTCTATTTTGGAGGTCAATGATCTGGACCACGATGACCGAAAATTATCTTCTTCAAGAATAAGAGACGTCAAAGTTGCAGGCTGTTGGCTTAACTTCAGCCAAGATTGAATAGAGCATGGTGATTTTACATTCAACTTTCAGTATCCCTATTTCCAAGTCCGTTAGTGCATTAGGTATACCACGGGGAAGCTGAAGGATAGCCCTAAGGAATTTAGATTGAACCCTCTCTTTAGTAGCAATACTTGGTGTTAGAGCTCTGATGGAGGCACCATAAAATAGCTGAGAAAGGGACTGCAGGGATGTTGGGACATACTGCCCACCTTTTGTGTAAAAGAATTTGAGTAGAATTTGTGTAAAAGAATATTTGGCCAAACTCAGCTACATATCTGTAGTGAGCACTTCTGCTTCCAGATACCTGAATGATCACCCCAAAATACTTGAACTTGTTAACCTGCTTGATGGTATGGCCATCCAGTTTCCATGTTCTTAATTTTGGATGCTTACCAAATACCTCAAGATGTTCTTTTTAGAAGTATGCCGTAAGCTTCCTTAACATTCTCCTAAAACATATTGGAGTTCTGGAGAACGTCATCAGCATAAGGCAGTATAGGAATGGGATAGCAAGCCAATGTAGAGGGAGACACACCCACCCTAGTCTTGATAATTAGTCAGATCATAAAGGTAAAGGTATCCCCTGTGCAAGCACCAAGTCATGTCTGACCCTTGCTTTGTTCTCTTATCTCCAAACCTGAATAGGCAAGAATCAGCATAAAAAATAAAATACATCAATCTTTATCTCATTTGGAGGGAGGGATAGAAGAATGAGAGGGCAGAAAGGCCAATCTATGCAGCATAAGTCAGGAGCAACTAACTGCCTGAAAATCATTACTTGTAAAGAGTACAGAGCAAGCAGAATAGAGGGTCATTTGCAGCAGCAGTGGGGTGAGCAGTGAGTTCTGTTTTTTTTTATTAGAAAAACTGTCCATGACATATATCAATATAGAGAGCTGTGCTTTCCATAAAGCTATATTGGTTCTTCCTTGTTAGTCTTCTGTGTTATTACAAATTGGGAATATCTCACACTGTAAACTTAAATGGAAAAGGAAAGTTCAAGAAACTTAATAACAATTGATAGCTCCTACCTTAATTAGGTACCATTATCAAAATGTTTTACAGACTTTTTATACTATCTACAATACACTTAACTAGGTACTGATGCGTAAACATTTTAGTATGCTAGAAAAATGCTATACTATATTAACAATCAACCTAAACCACTTTATCAATTTCAATTAATACGTTATTTCAAATAATGGATTTCTGTCTCTAGATAAGCAAGTACACTAAGCCAGACAACTACCTGCAGACCAAAAATAAAAAGCTTTCTCAAAATTGGTGAGCAGAGAAGCAAGCAAGTAAATAAAAAAATTAATGGGGCGGGTCCAAAGGTTGTTTCCTGTTAACAGAAGGCACTTCGGCAAGCCAAACATAACTTTCCTCCACTCCCGACCCTCAACTGAGTGACCAATTCATGTTGTATTTAAAGAATGGTTGATCAGGAACAGTGCATGGAGATGAAATAGAGGAGTCTGCAGTGGGATAGACTATTGATAATAATCAAAGTCCTTCCACTGGCAAGAAACCAGCTTTAGATTCCATCCATTATGGTAGGGTTGTCCAAAGTTTTCAACAGTGGGCCACACAAGCGGAAATCTATGTGTTTAAGCCACATGAATTTTTTATAACAATGCAGACACATAGCCTGCTAGCTATTCAAAAATTTAATTTGCAGTACCAACACAAAAGCCATCTCTGTACAGTTAAACTTTATTTATACAAGTCAACGAGAATACAAGTTTTCTTTAGGTTTGTGGTATGCATTCTATTAAAACACTGCTTAATTCTAATTCTGATTCCAAGTCAACATGTGGTGGATGCTCTCAGCTTTAATTTCAGCCATTTCATGAAAGAGAATATACCATCACAGGCACCACATACTAAGTCAACCCTACAGTACCGCCACAGAGGTCACAATATTTTGACAGTCAAAGCATAAGGAAACACAGCACTATGTCTTCTCTTTTACTTTACACTACTAGGAAGAGTCAAGGAGGTTGCTGTCATGACAACCATGCCTCCTTCACAATGTGAAGACAGACCATATGTAAAAGGAAATAATTATTGAAGGAAGAATCTATGAGTAGATTTTAAGGCTGTAAATTAGATTTCACCCAAAACTGGGAAAAGGTTTTGATATTGTCCTTAGCAGCTAAAAGATTGTATGTCTTAATATACTGGCATGTGATATTAGCAGCCTTCTTCTAACCTAAGTGGCTCTTCTGTGGGAGAAAGACTTCTTAGACAGGAGGGAGGCTTCAGATACTGGAACAGTGGAGTGGTATACATGTTCATATGCATAACTTAACTTACTAATAAAAGAAAAAAACTTATACTCAGAACCTATATACATGAAGTCACAAAATCCTTACTCGGGCTTATATGTACATATATGTAAAATACAAAAGTAACCCACACCCTCCAACAATCACAATGCATAATCATGGTTTAATTCTGGCTAATACCAGTTATAATAATTTATATGATTTTCAGACAACTATCGGCCAAAGCAATTAGGAGAGACAAGCCCTACCCAGAGACTTCTAAACCTCGACCCGGACCAGGGCCTTTTCAGTCCTGGCCCCAACCTGGTGGAAGAGCTAAGGGCCCTGCGGGATCTACCAGCTTTCCACAGGGCCTGTAAGACAGAGCTCTTCCGCCAGTCATATGGTTGAGGCCAGGGCAGCTCTCCCACTAATCCATCAGAGGATCCCCTCCAATATTGAGATTTCTAACATCGAGATCATTGTTAGATCTATTGTATTGGTGCCATCCTCTTCTGAATATTATTCTCTCCACCAGGCTGAACTTGGCGGGAACTCAGGTAACTAAGATCAGAATTGTGACCACCGCCGCTATATGTTATATGTAACTTTTGTTGATGTTAATTGAGATTTTATGGGGATCTTATTGTGTTTTAACTATTTATGTTGTAAACAGCCCTGAGACGTATTTGGAGAAGGGCGGTCTAAAAATTAAATAATAATAATAATAAATGATAAGACAACATATGGAGACTAGAGGGAAATGGCTGGGCTTAGATTCACTTGAGTTGGGCTGATTTTTCCTCACTGATTATTTATTTGTTACATTTATAATCCACCTTCCTCTTTGGGGGAACTCAAGGCAGATTACATAAAACCCCATAAAATTCCCAATCTTAAAACTCGGGGGGGGGGGGGGCAATGTTCTTAAACAACCCAGCCTCAATCTGGCAGAAGAACTACGAAGAGCAGAACTTTGACAGCTGTGTCAAGGCCCTTCCTCGGAGCTCATTCCACCAAGTCGGGGCCAGGACCAAAAAGGCGCCAGCTCAGGTTGAGGCCAGGCATACTTCTCTAGGGAAGGGACCACTAACAGATTAGTACCCACAGAGCGCAAGGCCCTTTGAGGGGCATAAGCAGATAAGCAGTCCCTCAGGTAGGCAGCACCCAACCTGCATATGGCCTTAAAGGTGAGACCCAAAATCTTGAACTTGATCTGGGCCATAATTGGTACCCAATGCAGCTGCCTCAACACAGGCTGGATATGAGTCCTCCAAGATGAACAAGTGAGGACCCTAGCTGCTGCATTCTGAACCAGCTGGAGTTTCTGAATCAAGGACAAAGGTAGGCCAGTGTAGAGTGAATTACAGAAGTCTAAACTAGAGGTGACACTCACATGGATCACTGTGGCCAGACAGTCTGGGGGCAGGTAGGGAGCTAATAGCCGTACGTGGCAAAGGCGGTAAAATGCCATGTGTGCTAGTCCAGTGACCTGTGCCTCCATTTTGTTTATTCCTGTGGTTCTATTCTTTTGGTCATTGACAGATTACTAAGAAACAAACCTCACTTTGTTAAGGCATCTGCATTCAGAGGTCAGAAGCCAGAGCTTTGAAGACTTCCATATTATATCAGAACATTGCTGGGGGGAAGACACATAAACCTGGCAATTAACCAAGTTCACAGTCATCATGACCAACTCTAATTCATTGGTGACATCTGAATCAAGTAAAGGCAGGGGTAGTCAACCTGTGGTCCTCCAGATGTTCATGGACTACAATTCCCATGAGCCCTGGCATCAAACACTGGCAGGGGCTCATGGGAATCGTAGTCCATGAACATCTGGAGGACCACAGGTTGACTACCCCTGCAGTAAGGAATATTGAAGGCTTTTTTAATAGTCCAAAGCCATACCCATTCAATTGTGACTGCCTTGCTAGTGCTGGAAAAGGCGGTAGTAATAAACTTAACATACTGTATTTGCCAGCGTGTAAGACAACTGGGCATACAAGACAACCCTCCAACATTTCCACTCAAAATATAGAGTTTGTTACATTACATTACAGTACCTGTCATTGTTACTATTGTACGGCCGCAGCACAACCACAGCGCCTCCGGCCCACCCCTGCATCTCCCTGTGACCGGCACTAGTGCACAAGTGCACATGTGTGAGCTCTCCGTAGACAAGGGGCGAGCCGGAACGCTTCCCGCCAAGCAGAACGGGCCAGTCACGCCGAAAAGGCTGGCACCCGTCTCGCTGCTGATGTTTGCCGCAGCCATGCTGATGACCCACCACAGCCGCGCTGGATATCTCGCGATACTGGATGGTATGTAGAATGAGGTGGGTGGGCATCGGGAAGCCACTATGGGCAGCTATGTCTATCCCAACTGAAGTGCACCTGGCGTATAGGACAACCCCCCCCACTTGGAGGCATGTTTTTCAGGAAAGTAGTCTTATACGGCAGCAAATACTGTAGTTTGTTCTTTGCTTTTGGATTTATTATTCCCTACACGCCCATGGCTTATAGACCTTTCTTAGTATACTTTAATACTAAATTAAAGACAACCAAATAGAGCCACATGTTACATACTTACTCCTAGGGGAGAGGGGTGAACAGGCAAATTACCTAGTGGGCTTTTCAGCTGCCATTAATATGAAGCAAAACCTTTAGTCTAATCTAGTAGGGCTTTTATTATGTTCACAGGACATGCATCTGATTAAGATTTCCTGAAGAAAATGCTAGGAAACAAACAGACTAAACAATTAGGTGTTCCAGGGACCGAATTTAGGATTTTGTGAAGGCCACTATCATAGACACACCCGGGCACGCAAGCTGAAGTCTAAGCACAATCCACAGTCACAATTAAAAGTCCCAAGAGCACCAGCCACCAATGTTGCTATCATGCTTTAGTTGTTTCCAGCAGCTTTTCAAGCCAGAGGCTCTGCTTGCTGGTGCCAGTGGCATGCAGTTGGGTTGCATCTCAGCCTGGCTCCTGTAAATACTCTGCATTGGAGCTGGCCCTGAACTGCCAGTCTTCTGTTTCAACTCCGCTGTGCAAGCTGGCATGTGGCCTTCTCCTTTCCTGCTCAAGGAGCTCAAGAGGCGGAGGTGAGTATTTTGGTGCTGGGACTCCTGCGACTGGCCTGGTGCCAGAGGACCTCAGCACTTGTGGTCAGTTGCGGCTTTGCATCTGAGTCTACCAGGACTTCCTGAGTCTCTGAGCCTGGTCCTGCAGCAACTTTAGCAGGCTCAGATCCTGATCCTGCAGGTGCAGCCTCAGGTTTGAGGTTGGGTACTACAACTCTCACCTCTAATTCTGTATCTAAGGAGTCTTCTGCTGAGCCAGGCTGGGCCATGACAGCTGCCTGTTTTCAATTACCACTCCTTCCTATTACCATGAAGTTACATTTGGCAAAGCAGATTGTAGACTATGAAAACTACATACTCAAAAATGGAATAGCCCTTGTTAAAAAAATGTATCAGTCGCCCTCAATTTTGTAATAAATGGTTTGTATAGGAATGTAAACCAGGCATTGTAAAAATATCAACATATCTGTGTTAATAATTTCTTCCCATATAGGAATTTTAGTTGTACCAATCTCAGTATGATATAGTGGTTAGCTATATATGAGATGCAGGTTCAAATTCCTTCTCTGCCTTGGAACTGCACTGCATGACCCTAGCCCAGTCACTCTCTCTGCTTACCATATTCATAATGTTGTTGTGAAACAAAAGAGAACCAATGCAAGAAGCCTTAGGTCACATAGATAGCTAAATCAGTATCATATGAATATGCAGACTATAAAAAATACAAAAGGGCAGGTGGTAGCTGAGAAGTAAGAATAACTGAATGAGGGAAAGAGGTAAAAATATCCAATGTTGCTGTAGGCCTCAACAATAGGCTCAGTGGAACAGCTCTATTTTACAGACCTTTCAAAACTGTACAAAGTCCTACATGGGACTGCTCTTGTGGCAGAGCCCTCCACCAGACCGGGGCCAGGGCCAAAAAACCCCCCTGGTTCTGGTTCAGGCCAACTTGACTTCCCCAGGGCCAGGGGAACTAGAGTCATATCACTAGATCTCTATTCCCCCTGTTTCTGTGCTATGCTATGTGCTATGCTATGGTAAGTAGACATGATGCAAAAACATATAAAAGACTGAAAAGATTGCAAATCCAATATTGTGTGTAAATTACAGTTAGTAATTATAAGAAAAACTAATGTTATACAATATAGACATAAATTGTTAAATACTATAATTAGTCACCTAAATCTTTATGAAAATTAGAGATATACTGTGGAACAATCAACTAAGATCCAATATCATCAAGTTGGGTGGATTGTAAGGAAAGTAGATACATATGGAAGCATCAACAAAGAAAGAACACTTTTCTTAGGGGATGGGTACAAAGACAATGCAAGCATACTACTGGAGTCAATGAACTTGCTCAAATCCAATTTAACAGTCAAATTGTTTATTTCCTTTCCTTAAATTTTAAATCCGTACCTAATATCTGAGGCATGAGGAAATTCAAATGACCATGAATAATCTATCAAATTAAACTAAATAAGTTTAAGGTCAGTCTGTGGTCAGGGAAACTATCATATTATTCAGTTAAGGGAGTACAGGTGAAAAATCTATGCGAGTGGGGGGATCCCCATCAAGAACTTCGAGTGGAAAACCAGGAAATCTGGGGCACTACTAACTTTTCTTTTTGAAAGAGAAGAATACTTTTTTAATGCCTGACATGCAGAAAGGCCCAAACTCAATCCCTAGCATCTCCTACCAAAGATATTAGATAGTAGGTGATGTGTAAGACCCGTCCTGGAGAGCTCCTGTCAGTCTGAGTGCACAGTATTTAAGTTAGTGGACCAAGGGACTCAATCAATATAAGGCAGTCATGTGTTACTCAATTATTCATTAGATTATATCGGAATCAACAACATCAGATAATACATACTACACCGATACACATGTTTCCTAGATATGTTCACATGGAAATATTTTTTGCAAGTTAATGTGTTTTAAACTGCCAAATGATAATTTAGCATCAAAAAGTTCAGTTTCAATGTTAAAAAATTTAACCTGGTAAATATGGTGGCAGTCCTGACCACATATGATGCTTTGTTTACAACAAACTTCCCCCCTTAATTTTAACTCTTCCTCCCCCTCTAACAAATGGCAAAAATGAAGACAAACATCTAAGGTAGCACTTCTCTTTCCAGTATACTGAATATATTTCAATTTTGCTTGTAAAGAATTAAGGCATTTATCCTTCAAAACTCTGTAAATATGTGAACTAATATATTTTCACACTAAGCTAAAAATAATGCATTTATGTTTAAGCAGTAAAGTAAACTTTGGTTTGAAAGAAAAATATTGCATAGAGTGTCCCCCCCCAAAAAAAACCTGAAGACATTAGAGTACAAAAAGCACCAGCCCAGTGCCATATAAATGCAAAAAAAAGACTTATTGTTAAGCTGCCTAAAATAAACATATAGTACACGGCATGGAATGGATTACAATGGATTGTAACATAGTACTCATCTTGGAGCAGTGCTTTGTGCCAATGGAATGCTCTACCGGCTGTTGGCACGGCCGCAGCCATTGGGGACAGGGCCGCCGTTGCTGGGGCGGCGGCAGGCGGCAGCAGCTCCAGGCTGGGAGGCAGCTGGCAACGCTTCGCGCCTCCCAATTCGTAAGTCCGGGGGCAAGGGACCAATCGCAATTGCGATTGCCCTTGCGATTGGTCCCTTGCCACCGGACTGACAACCAGAGGGAAGCGCCTGCCAATTGGTCCCTCCGATTGTCAGTCCGGGGGAAGGGGCCAATCGGCACCCTTCCTCATCCCGGACTGGGCCCGCCCTCGGGGCCCTTACTGCTTTATTTTATCCGTTCCGCGGGAGCGGTTAAAGATTCCTATTCCAAGGTCTGATCAGACTTGAACTTACTTTTGATGCAGGCAGTACCAAAGCAATAACTACGTTTACGGGGCCAAAACGTGTCAAAGCAAAGAACCACCATAACCTGTAATAGTCTCCTGCTCCCTATCATTCCTATGTTTGAAACTGTAGAGCTCTAAATGTTAAGCTTAGTGACTAAAAATCACAAATATCATGACTGGCTGTTTTTCATTATGAATAAAGTAATATCAATGTTTAGTGCTTAATTTTGGGGGGGGGGGGGGAGAGCCAAAGTAGTGCAGAATGCATCAACTGTGATGGGAACTGTAAGCAAGGCATGCAGAGAAAACCTGCAGATTCAAGCAGTTTTTGAACCTAAGACAGTACAGGAATGAAAGCTGAAAGCACTGGTCCTTCACCCTATTATAATGATCACAGAATTACAGTGTTGGAAGGGGCCATACAGGCCATCTAGTCCAACTCCCTGCTCAACGCAGGATCAGCCCAAAGCATCCTAAAGCATCCAAGAAAAGTGTGTATCCAACCTTTGCTTGAAGACTGCCAGTGAGGGGGAGCTCACCACCTCCTTAGCCAGCCTATTCCACTGCTAAACTACTCTGACTGTGAAAATTTTTTCCCTGATATCTAGTCTATATCGTTGTACTTTAAGTTTAAACCTATTACTGCGTGTCCTTTCCTCTGCAGCCAACGGAAACAGCATCCTGCCCTCCTCCAAGTGACAACCTTTCAAATACTTAAGAGGGCTATCATGTCCCTTCTCAACATCCTTTTCTCCAGGCTGAACATTCCCAAGTCCCTCAACCTATCATCATAGGGCTTGGCCTCGTCACTCTCCTCTGTACCCTTTCAATTTTATCTACGTCCTTCTTGAAGTGAGGCCTCCAGAACTGCACACAGTACTCCAGGTGTGGTCTAACCAGTGCTGTATACCAGCTGTCCGCAACCTTCCTGTGGCTGCGGACCGCTGCCATTGGGTGGGGGGAGAGGGCGCGCGGCAGCCCCAGCGCATGCGCATTTGCATCCAGCGGGGGCACAAACATGCACGTGCGGCAACGCTGCGTATGCAAGAACTGCCATGCGTGCACGTTTGCGCCCCTGCTGGACGCAAACGCTCATGCGTGGCAAGTCCACGTATGCGTGTTTGCACCGCTGGCATGCCGACGGCCACAGTTCCCTCTTCCCGCCCCTCCCCACAGGGTGCAAGCTAATAGGCCGCTTTGGCGGCCGATTTGCTCGCGGCCTAGCGAGCTTCTCGCTGCGGGGGAGGGGGCGGGGAGAGGGAGCCTCAGCCCGGCACTGGGCCGTGGCCCGGGGATTGGAGACCACTGCCGGATATAATGGGACTATGACATCTTGTGATTTTGATGTGATGCCCCTGTTGATACAGCCCAAAGTGGCATTTGCCTTTTTTTTACCGCCGCATCACACTGCCTGTTCATGTTTAGTTTACAATCCACAAGTACCCCAAGGTCTCGTTCACACAGTGTTACCTAGAAGCGTATCCCCCATCCATTTTTCTGACCCAGATGCAGAACTTTACACTTATCTTTATTCAGATTTAGTTGAATTCTGTCTCTATCTTCTGGAGTATTTGCCAGTCCTCCTAATTTGGTGTCATCTGCAAACTTGATGAGTAGTCCCTCCATTCCCTCATGGAGATCATTAATAAATGTTAAAAAGTACCGGATTGAGCACCGAGCCCTGAGGTACCCCACTACTCACCTCCCTCCAGTCTGTTGAAAGACCAGTGACAACAATTCTTTGAGTGCGGTTCTCTAACCAATTCCCTACCCACCTAACTATCTGAAAATCCAGATTGCAGTCCTTCAATTTATCCATCAGAACATCATGGGGAACCTTATTAAAAGCTTTACTAAAATCCAAGTAAACTACATCAACCGAATTTCCATGATCCAGCAAACCTGTCACTTGGTCAAAAAAGGAAACCAGGTTGGTCTGACAGGACCTGTTGGAGACAAATCCATGCTGACTTCCTTGGATCACCAAATTGTCCTCCAGATGTTTGTAGATCACTCCCTTTAATATCTGCTCCATTATCTTAACCACAACAGAGGTCAGACTCACTGGTCTGTAGTTTCCCGGGTCATCCTTCCTCCCTTTTTTGAAGATCGGAATAATGTCTGCTCTCTTCCAGTCCTCTGGGACATCTCCAGTCCTTAAAGAGGTCTCGTAGAGGATGGACAAGGGTTGTGCAAGTTCTCCGGAAAGTTCTTTGAGCACTCTTGGGTGCATTTCATCCGGCCCAGGGGATTTGAACTCATCCAGTGCAGCTAAATGCCTCTCCACAACCTCTCTGTCCATGTCAAACTGCCACCCAGACACTATCCCTTGGCTACTGCCATCTCTAGATGTGCCTAAACCCTTTAAGCTGTGGGAAAAAACAGATGTAAAATAGGCGCTGAGCCTTTCTGCTTTCTCTGAATCCTCCGTTAGAGTTTGTCCATCCGCACCCAACAGTGGGCCTATTGCCTCCTTCACTTTACGTTTGTTCCTCACATAATTGAAAAATCTTTTCTTGTTACAATGGGCTTCCCTGGCCAATCTTAGCTCACTCTCAGCTTTGGCCTTTCTGATGATTGATGACGATGTACATAAAATAGTTGGGGTTTGTGTTAATAATCAGTACTCCTTTGTTCATCCTTTAATGAAGGGCAGCCTAAACAAGCAGAGAAAGGATTCAAGAGGCTATGAACTTACCTTGCAATGTCATAGAATCAATCATCAATAGCAATTGTACAGCAACAGTAAAGGAATACTTCAAATGCATATGTTTACAAGGTTCATGTTATTCACTATTCCCATAAGGACAGGACCACTTCATAAAAATATTATAATAAATAATAATAACTGGAGAACTGAATTCAATTATACACACTATTTTATATTTAAATTAGTTTCAAAGCCCATTTATACCCCTTACTGTTTTATTTCCACCACTCTGCAGGAGCGGTTTTCAGATCCTATCTTTTCTTCTTAGAATGAAGGCAGCTAAAAAAAGGGAAGCTTCCACATTAATAGAGCCCTAAAATAAAGACAAAAAATTAAGTAAAGCATTCAACTTTCAACTACTGAGCTTAACAGTAAAGGCATTAGGAAGAATTCAAAGCAATAATACCCACAAAAAATATGGAACCTATCATCAGTCAAATATTAAAATAAAAAGGTTACCAACAAATAAGCTTTCAAAAGACCAGAAAACTGATTTCCAATGGTCTTCCTGCTTACTGTATTTATTCAGTGACTCAAGCTCATTTACATCAATAATATCATGCAGATGAGTACTGATTTACATTTCAAACTTGCCCAGTAAATCTGAGGTTACCATATATTCCTGCTCGATCCAAGTGGCTAGCAGTTCAATTATCTTTAAGAAATACCAAGCACCAAGTTACCATGGCACGCAAAAATTTAGTTGTGGAGCCTAATATTTTTAGCAGTGATTCCATTGTACTGTGTTAGCAATTCTCAGAGCAAGTGCAGAGGTTTGGGCCCAATCATTTAGTCCAATAGTGGAAAAGGAAGGTAGCTGTCCTCTTTGATCCTTTATTTAGGATCACAGGACCTGCATGGGCAAAATCCTTTTGGAAAAGGGGCTGTAATAAGGAAGGGAATTGGCAGAGATTAAGCAAAACTTAATTTTACAACATTCAATAGCAGTGGATGAATTAATTTCTTAAGGTTACTTTCTATACTGGCTCAAATATTAAATTAAATGGAGCTTTTAAAGAACTTTGGGTTAGTGGTTAACATAGTTGTCAGGATGTCAACCATCGTTACCCCTATATTTATTTATATACTGCATCACTTTTGCCACAGCTTTAATAATAGATTATTTTTATATGCCACTTTTCTCTACCAGGAGTCTCAAAGCAGCTCACAATCGCCTTCCCTTTCCTCTCCCCAGGACAGACACCCTGTGAGGTAGGTGAAGATGACAGAGCCCTGATATTACTGTTCAGTCGGAACAGCTTTGTCAGCTCTGTGACAAGCCCAAGGTCACCCAGCCGGCTGCATGTGGGGGAGCGGGAAATCAAACACAGCTTCCCAGATTTGCCTGATGAAATCCATGCAGAACTATTTGGCCAGGAGGCCGGAAGCAAAAGGACCTTTATTTATACATAAAGACGGGAAATGCCTATCCCGTTACCAATTCCTGGTAATCAAGAGGCTTTGCCTTCGAAGCATGGGGTACAGTGCTGAATGATACGGAACACATTCTTTCCAGATAGGGGCGGCAACCCAGGCCTTCCAGGATGGGGCCCAACCTCAGCAAATTATGAGTTTGGGGAGGTGGCAGTCTAAGATATATAGAGTTTATGTTCATTTGCCGCACAACACTAATCTGTTACTTATTACAGGACCACGGTCCTCCTTGCTGCAGGTGTTGGTCTGCGGGCACAGCTATGTGCACTGAGCCGGAAAGTATGCATCAGCTGCGGGATGGGGGCCCCATCTTGGTCTGGAAGATCATGTCAACATTGAACGGTGTGGGCAGTGAGGTTTACACTGGCTGGAGCTTTTGGCCATGGTTGCCAGAGAAACACCTCTAACTACTACACCAAACTGGCTCTCTGAAATTACAATGAATTGTGACAGGGTCAGGAGTCAATTTTGTGGTAGCAATTATTTTCAAAACTGGTTAGTAAAATTCAAAAAGCTGCAAGCCAAAGAAAGCAAAGAGGGCCACCATATCACATCACCTATCTTCCCCCAAAGGCCCTTGGCAGAACAGAAATGAAGACTTCACTAAGAAAGTCTCCACTTCTATCCTGCTGTTAGCCTCTTTTCCTCCCCCTCAAAATCCCAAAAACAAAGCATAATCCACAAAATACTATTTATACTAGGACAAACCAAAATGACTCTGAATAGTTGACCAGAACTCTTCATGAGGCTGGATGTCACAAATTTTAAAAGAGGTGGGGGAAGTGTGTTATATTGGCCGGATCTGACCTAAATGTAACTGTCTGGCATAGCCACATGTGCTATAAATACCAACAAAAGCAATTGATTTCTAGTAGTGAAAGCAACTGATTTACCGTGGAACCCACAAAAGCGCCAATAAATTTTAATCATATGCAAGATTAGTCGTCTCCCCCCCCCACTATAAATTTGGGGGGTATCTTACATTTCCATTCACATTAATTCTTGTGCATATAGCGCGTATATATAGCAATTTTAGATGAGTAATGTTACTTGCAAGTAAATAGTTTTTCAACAGCCAAATATAGGTATCGGTACAATCCATCTAGAGCCTCTTGTGGCGCAGAGTGGTAAGGCAGCCATCTGAAAGCTTTGCCCAATCCTAGCAGCCGGTTCAATCCCAGCAGCCGGCTCAAGGTTGACTCAGCCTTCCATCCTTCCGAGGTCGGTAAAATGAGTACCCAGCTTGCTGGGGGGTAAACGGTAATGACTGGGGAAGGCACTGGCAAACCACCCCATATTGAGTCTGCCATGAGGGCGTCACCCCAAGGGTCAGACATGACTCGGTGCTTGCACAGGGGATACCTTTACCTTTACCTTACAATCCATCTCTCAGTCCTTGTTTCCTTTCTTTTCCAACCTATTTCCGAGGATCTCAAGTAGTCACACCAGACTCTACCCTTCACCAACCCATCCCCATCAACAACACTGAGGTTGTCCAGGTTGAGCAATCAGCTCTGGGTGATCCAGATGAGGGGCCTGGCTCAGAAGGAAGGGGGAGGGTCTGAATCTGACTCTCCCAGATTGCCCCCATCCCCAGTTTTATCCCTCCTGCATTTCCCATAGAAGCAAAAAAAAAAAAAAAAAAAAAAGATGAGGGAAAGTGCACCTGTTTCTGAAACCTCTGTAGGAGGTTGCCCTCTTTGTCCTCCTGTGACCCCATGTCCCTCATGGCTGAGAACAGATAGGCAGAGAAAGCAGATCACCATCCTAGCACTCTGCCACCCAGCTCCATGACTGTTCAGAAAAGTGGTGGCACCAGCAGTACCTTTTTCCCCTTTGCTCCTACAGTCACTTCTGTGGGATGAAGGTCTTTCCCCTCAGAGCAGCATGCACATGACAGCTCCACTGCCTCCCAATTCATGTGCTGGCCCTTCTCCCCATCTGGCCCTGTTCCTTTGATGGTACACTACTGCTCCTTGTGCCAACTCATGGTTGCCATTTGAAAAAAAGCTAAGCCAGATGGTACAGTAATGGCATTGCAAGCCACTCGACTCCATTTCGCCCCCCAGCGGCTTTGCCAATCCTCACTGAGCTGCAGTCGGAAGAGGCAAGAGGCTTCGCTGCCATCCTCACCACTATTTTATATCAACCTCTTAGCCCCGCCTTTAGCCATTTTATTCAAGTAGATTTACTGTCATGAAAACTCTCACCGGTCTTAAGTCAGATTACACAAAATGAGTAGATAAAATCAACAGGATGGGATATCCAGTAAACAATATAATCAGATTAGGACTATAGAAATTAGGTGTTGTTCATCAGAACTCAGAAGTAATTGAAACGGGTTGAGCACATTTTTATTTCCGCTTTACAAATGGCTACATAAAAGTCCAGGCTGCCTTTAATCAGGCAGTATGACCCCAGATAACCATTATCTGTAGCCTTAAAAGGGAGGGGGGAGAAACTTTCCCGCAGAGTAAATCACTATACAAGCAACCAGATCAGTAGGTATTAAAATACTGAATTATGATTTTTTTTTGTATATTAGTAATATACTGTACACTTTCAGTATAATACCAAACAGTACTACAATGTATCTACTTGAGCATGGATGACACACTTGTGACTGGAAACAAAATCACTGGTTGGCTAGGATCAGTAATACTGCATTGACAATTATCGAATGAGTGGCCCATGCTCCCCATTACAGATTACTTTGTCAGTTAATTAGACATTAGCCTTGAGAATGACTACTGCAGTAGAGATAGGGGGGACACTGCAATCTTGAGGAGAGGGAAAAACACACACTCCCATATTAGCTAATTATGATAGGCAGGATTCCATGGATCAATTTCACTTTTCCCCTCAGCACAGGAAGCCTTCCTCTGATAAGTTATCCAACACAAGAACCACTGCAGGGGTGGCCAAACTGGCTCTGCAGATGTCTATGGACTATGATTAACATGAGCCCTTCCCAGCACCATGGTGATTGTAGTCCATGGACATCTGCAGAACCACAGTTTAGTCACCCCTGAATTAGACAACAGGTCCTTGTACCAGACAAAAGTGCCAGTGTCAGTGAAGCACATCTACAGGATCTATCACAACACAATTCAAGTTTATCATAAGGGGAGTACTATAAAGGCAGCTTGTTTCACTTGCAGTCTTTAGATGAACAAAGTTTGAGTTCAATGGTACCAACAAAGACCAACAAAGTTACATTCACGGTATGAGCTTTCTTGTGAATGAACACTTTGTCAGATACATGTACACGAAAGCTCATATACCTTGAATAAAACTTTATTGGTCATAACGGTGCCATTGGTCTCCAACTTTGTTCTGCTGCTTCAGACCAACACAGCTACCTACCTGAATCAGTCTTCAGGTAAATGAAATATGGGACAAAAAGAACTCTTTCTTTCCTCTTTCCATAAGAACAACCTGCTCACTCAAAACCAGCATACTGTTTCACACAGCAGTCACCCAGTTTCCCTTTAGTGCAAAATAGGGCATACAGGCATCCCAGTGCTGGCATCCAGAGAGGGCTCCATTCAGCTAGCCTGGTCAGTAGCCCTTCCACAAACTAAAGTGTAGTGAACTGGGAGACTACAAAGGGCAAGATTCTGCAGCAGGAGCTATTTGTTATATTTTGATGAAAGAAAATGTCTGTTTTGATTGACTGGGGTCCTGCTAGTTTCCCAACTGCAAAGACAGTCCTCTTCCAGTGAGGGCTAGGAGATGCAATCAGAGAAGGGGGAAGGGAGAGGTTATCTGTCAATTATGGGTATAGGGTTGTTAGCTTGTCTCTGTGAGCTCTCATCTTTATGAATTTCAATTAAGACTCCAAAAGATGTGTCTGAAAGGTAGCAATGCTTTGATTCAGGTAGTCAATGATCCTGTCCTTGCCTTAAAAGAATCAGTCTAAATCTGAGCTGGGAAGTCCCTGAGGAGCAAGAAAAAAAAAGAGAAAAATACATTATGCAAAGGAAGCAAAATCCATCCAGACCTATACAGAACACACCTAACGTAAGTACTGGTCGGACTTAACTAGGTTATTCATTTCTAAGCTAACACTGATTTCAATAGTGGTCACCACTACAATTCTAGAAAACCTGTAGAAGCAAAGAATGGGATCAACAACCCTCTATCCTATCTGGAAGACTGAAGGTTATTCCTAGTTGCATATTCACCAATCCATCCAAAAGAAGCACTCATATGATATATACTTTATCATTTCTAAGAACTGGGAAATTGCCATTATATCTATATAGGGATTTAAATTTCACTCAAAGCAATAGGACTCAGAATCAAGCTTTTAGATACTACCATTTAATCTGCACATTAAGAGTAAACTGTAATATACAATTTTTCCAGCTGGAAAATCTATCATATATTCAAGATAGCTAAAAAAAATGACAATTTAGCTTTTTATTAAGTATAATAATTATCACAGGGGCAAACTGCCAACACCCTACTTTGCTTGTACATCCATTTGCTTTGTTTCCCATTGATACTATACACATTGCATTTTCTCTCACCTCAAAACACGTATATGCAGCGCCTGTACATTTATCTGCAACATGGAGTACAGCATGAAGTAATGTAGACTGCATGCATGGCCTTGACAATATTGGAGAAGTGGCTCTTCCTTCTACTCCACTCATATCACGGTCCCACTAGTATAGTGGTCCCCAACCCCCGGTCCAGAGACCGGTACCGGTCCGTAGATCAATCGGTACCGGCCCGCGTCTCCTCCTCGTCCTCCTCCCCGGCTGCTGCTTCAGGGGCTGCCCTGCCACTCTGCCACCAGCTCAACTTTGGTGCTCTCCACACTGCCATGGCTGGGGCTCCCCCTCTGCATGGCACTACGCAGCTGCTGCTGGCAGCGTCCCCCAGTAGGTGGTGGGATGTCAGGGGCACCAGCAGGAAAGCAAGTGGAGCAGGGGCTCAGGCAGCGGCGATGTCTCTTGGGAAAAGATTACCCCCCCCCGGGCCTCAGTAAAATTGTCATGCATTGACCGGTCCCTGGTGATAAAAAGGTTGGGGACCACTGCACTAGTACATGTAAAGTCCCATCCACTGAAATTGTGCAGCCATCGGCAGTCATGATTTCCCCGCAGTGAAAGAAAAACTGAAGAGCCCAGATAGCACAACGGGGAGTGGCCACAGTGCTAAGTTTTATTCCATGGCTCAAGGGTGAGGACAGCACAATCTCTTTAGGCTTTCTGCCATAAGTCAGTGCATACACAGAAGTAGCAGCTATTCTGAACTTTAGCTAAACACTATTTGTATCTAAAAATCAATATACCCAAATCAGTTGGAATTTGCTATAAGCAGCAAATCAATTGCTTATTTACAAGGCTACCATTAAACCTTTTAGTGCCACAAGAAGCACACCACAAATTAGCCTACCAAACATTGCTCTTTACTAGAACAAAATCCAGTGTTATAATATGTGCATATACCTGTGTTTCTTTCCCTCCAAATCTTTTTTAATACTGCAAAGCTGGGTAAGATACAGATGGCACCACAATAGTGTAATAAGGGTACTGTTTATCACTTACAAAGCTTTTCATGGCCTAAATCACGCATATCTGAAAAACTATGGAAATTTGTTTATGTGAGCAAAGCCTTCTAGAACAGTGGTCCCCAACCTTTTTCGGGATGGTGGGGGAGGCCCGGGAACCGGGGGGGGGGGAGGAGAGGAAGGCGCTGATGCTGGCACACAGGCAACCGCAAACCAGCAGGCACGCCTCCACCCCCGCGCGCGGCGCAGCACTCACTGCACTGGGAGCAATCAGCCGCCTCCCGGCGCAATGAGCATCACTCCCTCCCCCCCCCCCCGCCACAGCCCAGTCCCGGGCCATGGCCTGGTGGTTGGGAAACACCGTTCTAGAGGGTGAGATCAACATCAGCTTATATCTGTGCATTCTCTTGTGGCTCCTACCAAGTGGTATGACCTACCTGACAAGGTCAGGAAAGTTCCCACACTTCTATCATTCTGTAAAACGCATAAAACAGATTGTTCAGAAGAGCATTTTTCTAAAGGGAAGTGGGCAGTCTTCATGTATATTTTTTGCATTATTTTCTGTATTTGTCATTTTACTTTATTGCATTAGTTTTCCAGTGTTGCTCTAATTCAGTTTTTTTCTGCATACTGTTTCTATTGCATGACCTACCTCCTACATAAAAAGGTGGCCTATGAGTGAATTTAATTAATTGATGCTGGACTATGAAAGCTATATGCCCCCATATAACAGAGATAGAGACAGAAGTGCATAAGGGGCAAGTTTCATTCCACAAAGCCAAACTCATATCATAGGCAAATATGGCTGTTGTAATGTAAACATGTTACTTTAATGTAGGTAGGCATCCTAGGACACATCCCATATATGCTAATGTATGAGATGTTCTCAGTTGAAAAGCAAATACTGTTTTTAACAGTATTGTTTTTAGCATTAAAGATTACTCCAAATGCCATTCTCAAAGTCTAACGCAAAAAGAGCACCCTACCTTAAATAAGCCTTAAAACAAGAGAGCTGATGTTTAACTAGAAAGCACTCCACTCCACTATTCCAATGCACAAGCAATTGCAATTACACAGGTTTCCAATTATATGCCAAGTGCAAACTTTTTTTTTGCAAACTGAGATTTTTCTAGGGAGTTTTGATGCAACATATATTAAGCAGAGACTCTTATGCAATTCATTGTACAGCTTTTGAGAGCATTATATATATTCCAATTGTAAACTACACCAAGCAAAAACATGACAGTCATGTTAAGTTTCAAAGAAATAATTCTAGACTTCAGCTTGGAGTTCTTCCAGCAATCAGTTAAGACTACAAGTTATTTCCTACGTAACAGATTGCTATAGCGTCACTGGTTGAAAACCAAATCTTGATAAATCTTAAAAGATCAAACACCTCTCCTTCCCACCCACCACAACTGGCGTTGCAAGAGTCATTCGCGATTCCTGAAATGCCTCTCCAGATCTCTCTGACACATTCAAAACTGTATCTTAGGCTTGTATCGAGTGTTACTTTACTCTCATCCAATTACTACAAAGCAAAGTGGCCAGACAGCAAAAACTAAATTGTGTGTGTATGTATACACATATGTATAGATACACACACAACTACTGGGGCTGGAAATAAAATACCCTCAAGATGTCCTATCTTCACGTGCCTTCCTCTAAATTCTGCAAGAAAAGGAAACTACTTCCTCTCCCCCCCCCCGGCCCTTCCCACTGAAGAGCGCGCGCTCATTCACACACGCACAATGTAAAGGCCTCTTCCGCTATCAGGCAGGCACCAACACACACACACACACAAACTTCTATTCCTCTCCCTGCGCTTGAAAGCTGGTCTGAAGCGACCGGGCGGGCTCTCCTGAACGAGCAGGGGAAGGCACAGCCGAGCTTGGCGGCGCAGTTCTTAGGCCGCTCAGGCCTGAAAGGTGACGAGCTATTCCGCCATGAGCGGGACAGAGCCCGAGGTCGGCCCCATGTGGCCCCAGAGGCGGCAGCAGGAGCAGCGCCGCCACCGCCGCCCACACACCGGGCCCCGCGCAGGAGAGGCCGGGGAGCGGGGCGGGGGGGTCCGCCTCAGCCGCCTCCAGACCCTCGAGAGGAAAGGCCGCCCCCTCCCCCGGCCGGTCCTCGGCCGCCACCAAAGGGGCCAAGCTCAGCCCGTGCTCTCTCCCTCCCTCCTTCCTTCCTCACCTCCTGGTTGAAGGCGTTCACGGCCTCCATGTTGTTGCTTAGCGGCCTGCGGCAGCGCGCGCAGACGAGCGGGGAGGGGGTGGCGGGACGTCGCTCTCAGCCCGCTCCCGCCTTCAGGGCCTCGGCGCTAACATGTCCGTTTGGCGGTGGCCCGCAGCGTCTCGCTTGCAGTGGCCGGGCAGAGTGTCTCCCGCAGCGGGACGCCGGAGCCCACGCCGCGAACAGCACCCTGGGATACCGTAGTCCTCCCAGCTTCGCGCCACCCATCGGGGCAAGGGGGAGAAGAGGAAGAGCGCGCGGCGGAAGTACCACGTGACAGGGCTGGTTTCCC
Source organism: Paroedura picta (assembly GCF_049243985.1). Taxonomy (NCBI): domain Eukaryota; kingdom Metazoa; phylum Chordata; class Lepidosauria; order Squamata; family Gekkonidae; genus Paroedura; species Paroedura picta. The sequence continues at coordinate 57,384,313 of NC_135374.1, forward strand.
TGCTCGCCGCCTCCTTCCTCGCCTGAAGCTTCTGGCTTCGTGTTTACAGAAGGGCGACTTAGGTTGACGATTGCAGGTTGAACTAAAAGCCGGTCTTTTTGCAGGTTTCAGAGAGCACATCATTCTCAATTTAATACTGAAAAGAGGCCCAAATGAAAACTTATTAATCGCATGTAACAGGACTTGTTGAAATGAGACACAACGTGTTGCAGATTATGGAGAACTAGAAAGCTTGCACGGTGTTTTGTGTCATACGTTTTGGCTGATCTTTACATGTGGGCTTGTTTTTTGCTTGGAGCATCAAAGCTTCTTGAAGTTTTTTTTTATTTCAAAATATTTGAACAGCTAAAAAGAATTCTTTAGCTGAAGAATGTGGGGGAAGGCTGCTGTCCATATAATGTTACCCAGTTCTGCTTCCGTTGGTTGTATGGTCAAGACTTTCTCAACTCTTAGGGTTAAGAAACCCCTGAGACATTCTTCAGGCTTCAGAAACCCCAGAAATGGTGCAATCCTGCAGAAAATGGCAGAGAAACATAGCTTTGTACATACCCACTCAGGGTTCCTATTTCAAAATCAGGCCATAGTTCCTATACATACTTTCAACATAAACTACATGAGTAATGTTCAGCATCAGAAACATAAAGCAAGTGGGTGCAAATACTCCACATACAATGGAAGCTACAGATTTGAGAGTGGTACTACCTGAGTGCGCTTCCAGTTTATGGAGAAAAATGCTCTCAATTTCAGTTATATCATGTTATTGACAGTTTTGGGCCTACAAAGCCTCCATGTTCATTTGAAGAGACTTCTTTGAAGTACAAAGACAGGAAACAGAATGGTTAATTGTACTCAAGGAATGTCATCTCCGTGATCTGTCACAAGTAGCCAGTACTTAAGGCTTGGTTATGCAAATATTTATTGCAGAAAACAATAAAAGAAAATCCCATACACATACTCTTTACAGTAAAAGGACAAGTAGGAATACAAAAAGATGCAAATATGCAGTTATCCCTCGGCCCTATACATGCCCTAGCTGGCCTTCTCTAAGGAAGGATTTTTAAACTTTAAAAGTTACAGTATTATAAAATCTTCCTATTACCTTAGTCTTTGTCCAAGCTCCTGCCCTTTGTTTCCTCTTCATGGCAATGGCAGCCATTAAGAGAGAACTCAGGTGTTATAGCTCCTTCCTTTAGAAGCTGATATCAGCCACATGTTTCCCTCATGTCCGGGTACTTTATTAACTCTTCCTTCTTCCTCTTATGGGTCAGATCTTCTCTTCCTATCCTTTCTAAGAAATCATATCCTCTATATTTGGCATCCCCAATTTTATTACTTTCTTGGTATCACATTCTTTCCAGGTAGCAAGGTTGTTCTTTTTCAATGAACACTTTACTATTTTTAAAGCTGGTTCTATGTACTACTTAGACCTCCACCATTTTAACATATTATCTAATTGGGCATCAGCCAGGGAACGGGATGTGGTTGGTGGCTAATTTGCTATTTCCCTGGGAATACACAACTGCAGTAAAGTATCTAGTTGTTGAATACTGGGGGATGTGACTACTAGATGGAGCTTTAATTGGCAGCGAGAAAGCTAGGAGTGGCTCTCTGGGAATTTTTGAAAGTGACCATCTGGTGGCAATGTACCAACGGAGAAGCAGAAGAAAACCACTTTTAGAGCTTGGTGGACTTAAAAGAGCAGTTTGTTGCCAGGTGGAAACTGAGTATGACTTCTTGAATGCCTAGATGCCTTGGAGGGCTGAAATGGAACAAGGCTCATGGGTCAGTGGAGCCATTCCATAGCAGTACTTATACCTTCCACTTTACTTTTGGGGGTTCTTGCATGTTAGGATTTAGTTATTGTAAAATGTGTCTTAACTGGGAAAACTATCAATTTCATTTAGGGAGCTGCATTAGAATTCTGCCTGCAGTTTCTGTTTGAGTTGGATTCTGTAAGATAAATGGGCCTTGATTGGCTGGCCATCAGTCACCAGAAATTTGGCTGTGTTCCCTATTGTATCTGTGTTAAACCAGCATAACATATCTTTACCAGCAATGTTGCCAGTACACGTTGTTGGGGGAGGGGGCTTTGTGCAATATGCATATTTATCATGTACCCCCTGTGTGACAGGCACTGCTGGTAATTGTTGGCAGAAAAAAATGTTGAGAAAATAGGTCCATGTGGGGGAAGAGGATTCGGACTTCCATGAGAATAGCTTTGGTGCTGTGTTAACACAAATGTGTCTTCAGATTGTCAGCCTATTTCCCAATGTTTGGTTATCATCCTAAGCAGTTTCTAGAATGGCTTTAGGATTGTGACCTTGTCGTACCCTTCAAAACCAATTGATTTTAGTGGTTATCAGATGTAATTGTTTTAGATGGCAGGAACCATGTTTCTGTTGCAGTGCGTTAAGAGAAAAGACCTTTATTCTTCTCATCCTCTTAAATCAAATACTACTTGTGATTACAGATCATGCCCTTAGATTTTAACATTATAATGGAATATAATTAAATGATATTTTCCATAATAAACATAAACACTGGTATGCTGACTCAGTCTATTAACATCTGAAACACTTTACCACCCCTCCCTCCTGTCGTAAAGAAGGCCAGAACTACTTTTGATTGTTTTTTAAACATAAATTGTTATTTTAAAATGTTTAAATCACTGTTTTACGATGTATTGTAAGCCATCCTGAGCCCTCAAGGGTGGGTGGCATATATATATTTTAAAAAATTAAATAATGCCCGTACCTTTTAATTAAGTATGGTTCAGGCTGGCATATTGCCAGTTCTGCTCTCTCTACCTCTTCAGAAGCAAACAATTTTACAATTATACAGTGACCCAAGAAGCCATTTGTCTTTTGAGTGACTTACAACTTGAATTCCACTGAAACCATTTTCTTTGAAGTTGTGGCCGCAGTTCATCTACAGTTAACTATAACTGCAGCACATTTTCTTAGAAACAACAGTTTTACAATTGCATCTTAAGTACCCTTGAAAGTAGTATAAAAGTGAATTCCTACAGCTTTAACAGGACTGGTTCTATGATGATCCTGCGTTGGGCTGATCCTGCGTTTGAGCAGGGGGTTGGACTAGATGGCCTGTATGGCCCCTTCCAACTCTGATTCTATGATCACACATGGACACATGAAATTGCCTTGAATTGAATCAGACTAATGGTCCATCAACTTCAGCATTGTTACTCATACTGGCAGTGGCTCTCCAGGAGCTCAAGTGGAGATCTCTCACATCACCTACTGCCTATCACATTAAAATTGCAAGATGTCATAGGCCCTCTATATACTGTACTGGAATACTTGGAACACCATGTACTGTTCTGGAGCCCTCACTTTTAAAAGGATGTGGACAAAATTGAGGTGCAGAGGAAAGTGACAAGGATCCAGGTCTGGGACCAAATTCTATGAAGAAAAGCTAAGAGACTTGAGAATGTTCAGCCTGGAAGTTGAGAGGGGACATGATTGCTCTCTACGTAATTGAAAGGTTTTCACTTGGAGGAAGGCAGGGAGTAGTTCCTGTTGGCAGCAGAGGATAGGACCTCTGGCTTTGAATTCAAATTCAAAAACCTTTAATGGCATATAAGTAATGGCTTTAAACTATGTGTAGAGTGGTACTGGCTAGATATCAGGAGGCAAATTTGTCCCAGTAGTTCAGCAATGGAATCGACTGCCTAAGGAGGCGGTGAGCTCTCCCTCACTGGCAGTCTTTAAGCAGCAGCTTGACAGATACTTACCATGGATGCTTTAGGCTGATCCTGCATTGAGATGGGGGTTGGACAAGATGGCCTGTATGGCCCCTTCCTACTCTATGATTCTCCAATTTTGGAAACTAAGCAGAGTGGGTACTTAGTTGCGAGGCCACATAAGATTTAGAGGAAGAAAATGGCAAACCACTGCTGCTTCTTACCTGCCTTGAAACCACCTGGCTGATGTTGCCAGTAGACAGTTGTGACCTGACCTGACAGCACTTATGCCTGGTGCTTTTTCTTTTTCTTTTTAACCAGTTATTAAAAATTGCCCAGAGGAGTAAAGAGAAATGAATACAAAGGAAGCAACTCCTCTGTGGACTTGCCATATAGTCTTTTTGAAGTACAGACTATTTCAAGAGACTATAATGATTTTAGACAACAAAAGGAAAAATTCTAACTCAAGATTCCCCACTCACAGTATGATGAAGTGATCTCATGAGAGTGCAGTGAGAAAAGATTACATTCAAATTAGAGGAATGAAACAAGAATCCAAAATTTGTTTCTCATTGTCCTACCTTATCAATACTCAATAATGGTTTTATGTATATTCCTTCAATAATAGACTAACATATGAGGAGATACATTATGTTGGAATCAGCTCAGCATATTTTATTTATTTATTTATACTTATATTTATTGACAGCCACTACCAGCACAGCTGGCTTGTGGCGGTTTACATACATTTAAAACCCCACAGGAAACAATACCCAACCGTCTAAAACCCCCAGATGCAAGAAAAACACTATCTACAGGATACTCCATTCCCACACACTCCAGGAGGTAGCTTCCAAGAGTATCCAGGCCAACAGCTTTTCCATAGGCCCGTGTAGGGAAGGAGTCTTTCCGCATTCGTCCAAAATAGCACAATGGTTACTAATTGAAATCGCTACAGTTTTGCCGTTATGCACAACGTCGTTGACAATCTGCCACACACCTGAAACAGATCCGCAAAAAGCGCTTCGTTGTAGCGCTTTCAGGGAAATCCCAAAAAGTGGATTCATGCTCCGGAAAGCGCTACACTCCTGCAACCAATCTGCAACACTAGCGGGAAAGTTTTGTGCGTTACCATTGTTGCAGTTTCTGCAAAGTCCCTCCCCCTGGCTCTCTCCTCTGATCTTCCGGCGAAGCGATCGCCATTTTTTTTTCTCCGAGCGAGCGGAGATCAACGCACCGGCGAGCCTTCGTTTAGCCAGCGAGGCTTCCCCGGCAGCAGTACCTCTGTTTAAAGTCACTAAGCACAAGCAACACAGAAGCCCGTTTGCTGGTTTATTTTCCCTTTATTTTTCACACTGTTTTCGGCTGAAAATCGCGCCCGTGAGGGGGGGGCGTTTCACTCAGGGGGGAGCGTGGCAATGTTGAAACGGCAGCTCAAACACCACCTGCTAGCTGGATGGGTCTCTCCGTAGCAACGAATCAACGCAGATTCGTTGCAACGGGTGTGTGTTGTTGTTTTTTTAAAACCTTCCTTAAAGGGAAAGGGGCTGTTTTGGAGCATGCTAAAGGCCGCCCATTGGCTGCTTGACAGCCAGGGGCGGGATGAGCTCGGCAATAGCGCTTCCTGGCTAGCGATTTTTGCCGAGACCGGAAGCCTGTGGGAAACGATAGAAACGCAACTGGATTCCACTACAAAGGCAGGTGTGCATAACGACGAATTCCACTATTTTAAATGGCGATTTTTCGTTCTGCAAACAATTTGCAACATGGATCCCGGTGCAGAATGGCCCCAAGAGTATCCAGGCCAACAGCTTTTCCATAGGCCCATGTAGGGAAGGAGTCGATCTTTCTGGCCTGGCCTCAGCCAAACGCTTGGCGGAAGAACTTCATTTTACAAGCCCTGCAGAACATTGACAATTCCATCAGGGGCCTTAGCTCTTCCGGGAGCTCATTCCACCAGGCTGGGTCCAGTACCGAAAAGGCCCTGGCCAGCAAATTCCTACATGCAGAGCAAAGGGCCTGCGGGGGCATAATGAGATGTGCAGTCCCTCAGATAAATGGGATCCAAGCCACAAAAGGCCTTCAAGGTAAGAACCAGAACCTTGAACCTGATCCAGAATCTGATTGGCAACCAATGCAGCTGCCTCAGCATAGGCTGAACAATGGCCCTCAAGGATGACTTTGTGAGGACACTTTGTTGTCTATTATATGTAAAGTATTCTTCGTGAATAATATTTCTGTGGGTGTGGGTGTAAAGTGGGATTTGTTATTGTCTGAATGAATTAATGCTTGGGGCCAGTTTATCAAATCAAATCAATGTACAACAAAGTATATTGAAGACATATTCATACATACCTCCAGAGGGCATATACGTAGACACTGACAAAAAATAACTTTACTTTGGTGGTGGTGGTGGTGGTGGGAAAACCCATAAAATAGTTAAATAGAGCTCCCAGAACCTTGTATAACATAATTAAATTTATATATGTGAAATGCTAATTAGAACAGGGAGGATATTGCTATTGGAATCATTGTTATCGTGAGGCTATATTTTTCAAGCTGAAGCCTGAGGCCTAGTTACTGTGATGTCTAATTTGTTCTTTTAAACAAGAGAACTGCATCAGAAGACTGCTAAGGTGATAGAAGCCCAGCTTTTTATATAGATTCTCCATGTATTGCTAGCCTCCACTCACTGACTCTGACCCAGTGGGCCAAACCAAGGGGCTTTTTGCACGGCTTCAAAATCGCACAATGGTTGCCAATTGGTAATGCTATTGATTTGCCATAACGCACGACGTCGTAGACAATCTGCAACACTCCTGAAACCAATCTGCAAAAAGCGCTTCGTTGTAGCGCTTTTAGGGGAATCGCAAAAAGTGGATTCACCCTCCGGATAGCGATACACTCCTGCAACCAATCTGCAACACTAGCGCTAAAGACCTGTGCGTTAACATTGTTGCGGGTTCTTCAAAGTCCCTCCTCCTGAGCCTGTCCTCCAAACTTCCGGCGAACTGTTCACCATTTTTTTTTCTCGGACCGAGCACAGATCAACGAGGCAACGAGACGGCGCCTGGCTTTCCAGCACGACCACTTTCGGGAATTTTGCCCGGACAGCACAATAGTATTTCAAAAGCACAGTAGCACACACCGTCACGCAAAACATGCCCCAAAGCTTAAAACCCCGTCTACCATCGGCCAGACCTAGCGGAGTCAACGTACAGGGAGCATTTTAAAAAACTTTCCCCTGAGCGTGGCAACGAACATTCGCCGACCGCAGTCCTGTACAGCTTTGAGGGGTTCAATAGATATGATGCGATGCGATATCATGAGGGGCGGTTTATGTGTAGTGGGTGTTTGTGTGGTTCCGGGTGCGTGGTTGTGCTGGGGTGCGGACAACCCCTTCCATCGGCGGCTAGACCTCCGGCTAGCGGAGTCGCCGTCCCACGTTCATTTTAAAAAACTTTCCCCTGAGCGTGCCAACGAATTTTCGCCAGTCAAAAGTCATGTTTGGTTGATTTAAGCTTTGGCTGGCGAATATTGTTGGGGAACTGTCGAGTACTGCTGAACTTGCTCTGGGCGGACACCGGCATGCGTTTGTGTAATGGCGGCCGGCTAGCGGAGTCGCCGTCCCACGTTCATTTTAAAAAACTTTCCCCTGAGCGTGCCAACGAATTTTCGCCAGTCAAAAGTCATGTTTGGTTGATTTAAGCTTTGGCTGGCGAATATTGTTGGGGAACTGTCGAGTACTGCTGAACTTGCTCTGGGCGGACACCGGCATGCGTTTGTGTAATGGCGGACATTTCAGTAAAATGGCTCCTGCTGCATGTCCGTACTGCTCTTCCCGCGTGTAAACGCATCAGCGCATGCGAGAAGTCAAACAATAAGAGCGCCAATCTAGCCAGTAGGGGCAGATCCTGTTCCCGCCCGAGGAGTTTTGAACGTGACATGTGACCTCGTGTGGCCAATGAACGTGTCCCCGACTGCTCACCACCAATCAGGAGCCGGCTAGTCCCTTTGTCTTTGTGTGCGGGAAGGTATATGATCCGTTGCACCCTGCACCTCGCACCTCCATTTTGCTTAGCCACTAGCGAAGGCAGTATGGAATCCGCTTCACAGTCGTCGTCCGTCCAGGCAACCGGCAGGGGACCAACATGGAGGGACGACGAGATACGGGACCTGATGGCGATTTTCGCCGAAGAGAAAATCCAGGACGCCTTCCGATCCTCACATCGGAATCGGGAGGTCTTCGAGCAGGTGGCCATTAGGATGCGTGCCCTGGGCCACCACAGGACCGGCCTTGAATGCCGGTCCAAAACAAAAACCATGTGGGCAGAGTACATGCGGGCCGTGAACCACAACAAGGGTTCCGGCAACAAAAAAGTAACCTGCCCGTATTTCGAGCAGCAGCGGGCACTGTACGGCGAGGGGGACGGAGACGGCCGGCCAAAGCGCGTCGGGAGGAGCCTGAAGGTCGTCCGTAAGCCGGCTGCTCCAGTGGAGGAACCACCCGCTGCGGAGGATCCCGGAGAGAGCACCTCGTCCACCGTCCGGCCTCCACCCCAGGTCCAGCAACGCGGTGAGGACCTCGTAACGCTGGACCTACTTGCCCTCGCACATGGGGAGCAAGAAGACATGTCGCCGCAGACACCCCTTACCTCCGGTAAGCACTTTTGATTTTGTTCAAATGTGTGTTCTGACGGTTAGGAATCGTTTTCTCATGTATTCGTTGCAATGCTTAATATGCTAGCCTGTTTGTAGACTGCTAGCTTGTGGTGGCTTTTTAAAACGGTTATGTTTAACCAACAACCCAAAAAGTTTTGCAGCATGCCTCAGCCATAGGCCTTCTGCAGTGCTTTGGCCACTACTTTGGGAGCATGCTGTGTGGTTCAGGTAGTATGCTTGCTCCTTTTTCACTATTGTATGCCGTGTGTTCGTTGCAACGCATAATATGCTAGCCTGTTTGTGGACTGCTTGCTATGGTGGCTTTTTAAAACGGTAATGTTTAACCAACAACCCAAAAAGTTTTGCAGCATGCCTCAGCCATAGGCCTTCTGCAGTACTTTAGCCACTACTTTGGGAGCATGCTGTGTGGTTCAGGTTGTATGCTTGCTCCTTTTTCACTATTGTCTGCTGTTGTCCACAGAGACACAGATGCCAGGGACGGAGCCCCGCGAGTCTCCAGCAGCAGAGGATGTGGAGAGCGATTCGGGGGCATCTACAAACCTTGGTAAGTATTTGTGACAATCATGGGGGGGGGGGGTGTGCTGTGTAAACTGCTTTGTGCTTTTCTGTTTGTGCAGGGGGCAGCAGCCCTGCTAGGAGAAAGAAGAGAGTCCCTCTACGTTGCTGGTGTAGGTTTTGAAGCTTGCTTTGCCACCATTTGGTCCTAAATCATGTTTTGTTCTTTTTTGCAGATTTCATACCCGGCACGCAGGAGGAGGAAGAGCGTGGGGTGCCTGGACCTCCTGCCCAACGCAGGCGGCTAGATATTCAAGAGGGTGAGCATGCATGAACTGTTCCCTTCTAACCATAACTTAAGGACAATGTCACAAACCACTAACCATGTGCTCCCTAGGCATTGTTGAGAGTCTTGCTGTGAAAATACGCAAACAAACACTAACCATGTGCTCCCTAGCCATTGTTCAGAGTCTTGCTGTTAAAACAGGCAAACAAAAAAGCCCACCATGGGCACCATGGTCGGTGTTGGTTGTATCAATGGTACTAACAGTTCTGTTTCTCATTTTTACCAACAGAGGTTCTTTCGGAAGATGAGGAACCACCCCCGGGTCCTGCCAGCCCACCACCTAGAGGCGCGCTCCCGGCAGAGGAGAGACTCATGAGGGAACGCGCCAGGCTCAGGCGCGTCTCCCTCTTGACGAGCGTGGGACAGAGCCTCCTGGAACACTGCCAGGAGGAGACACACGGCGTGCTGCAGCCGCAGACCAGGCCATGCTCGCCCTCCAGGCCCAGGAGGGGAAAAAATTGAGGGCACTCATCAGGGACTCTAACCAATCCCTACGTGAAAGCGTGGAGGAGGTTAGACTAATTCGCAGACTGATGGAGAGGGCGGTCACGGTCATGGAGACAGCCAACCCTCCACAAATAACCGTCCACGTCCCCCCCCCACCCACACCAACTCCACCACCTCCAGCACCCACCCCACCAACCCCGTCTCAGAATGCCTCCACACAAACACGAAGGAGGACTGTTCTCGGTAAGAGAATAATAAAACCGGCGGACAAGTTCTCCCCCTCGTAGTTTGGGCCAGTTTGTCTTCGTAAGTTTATCTGTGTTTGTTGTTGTTTGAAAAATAAAGTTTATATTTTTGACTCTGTCTCTGTGTACCCTACTGTGGAATTAGGAGGGCCGAAAGCGGCCTCTCTAGTGAGTGTGTTTATTCTGGATCTGTTGTGTGGGTTGTAGGTTGGAGGGGTGTCAGTTCAAGGAGTTTTTGGAGTGTGGGGTGAAAGGTGTGCAAGTGTAAGGAGTCACACTGGAGTCTTTTTCAGAAAAGTAGTAATAACATTTTATTTTCAAAAAACTTTTAACAGGGGAAAAACAGTAGGGAATGTAACTTGGAGCACCACCACCACCACCCCCCCACCCCAAGAAATACAATTTTGTTTTTAAAAACATATATATTTAACAGGGGGAAAACAGCTGGGATTGTAACTTGGAACCCCACCACCACCCCCCACCCCAAGAAATACAATTTTGTTTTTAAAAATAGATGTATTTAACAGGGGAAAAACAGTAGGGAATGTAACTTGGAGCCCCCCCCTCCACACACACACACAAAACAAAACTCAAGTCCCACTGCTCCCCTCGCCAGCACCTTTCCCTCCGCCCTCTGCCATCTCCCTCAGCCTCTTGCTCAACCGGGTCACTGTGCCCCTGACTTTTCGTTTGAAGAGGTCTTCCTCCTCCTTCTTCTTCACTGTGTGGGAAGGAAAAACAGGTACACATTAGTGCCACAGATATTTTTCGATCTGGAGTTTACATGGATACATTTTTAGTGCCCTTAGGCACAGTATGCGGAGAGTTGGGCGGTGGGGGACGTAACCTACCTTCTTCCTCCTCCCTTTGCTGCCTCTGCCTCTCCAGCTCGCCTCTAACTTCAGCCACTTCTGCCTGCCCTGCAAATGGGTTAAAAACAAATGGTAAGCCATATATATAGGCTAAAGTGACACAACCCACACCCAAGCAGAGGTGCAGTACTCACAGTCCCTCCGTTGTTGCTCTACAAGCCCCTCCAAGGATGCCAGCCTGGCCTCCATGCTTTTCATCCTGGCCTCAATTGTTTCTGCTATAGAAGTCAAATAAAATGAATTCAATCACACTGCTAATAAAAGCTTCACAGCAGGCTCCCTTATGGCTTCATGGGGGTACACACACATGGGTCTCCCTTAAAGAATTATAACTCTCACCTGCAGCCTGTGATGAGGTGGAAGGCCCCTCTTCCTCCTCTCCCTCACGCTCAGCTGCTTTGGCCACTGCGAGCTTGACAGGAGATTGCGTGGCTGGGCAAAGTAAAAGAGAATTCATAAGTAAAAGCACGCAAACAAAACATAATACACAGCTGATGGCCACACCACAATCAGAGCCAAAGTGCATAGCAAAAGTGGTTTGACAGTACTGGCTGGCTATGTCAGCAGGAGTTGACAGCATCTTAATGCTTTCTCAAATATAGGGGAAAGAGGCATCTAGACATTCAATGCATGCTTCAGGGTGAAACATAACAAGGGCAGCACTCACCCATATGTCGCCTCATCTCCAGGGGGGGCTTCCCAGCCTTCTCCCAGATCTGGACCATCAGATCGTGGAAGACCGTTCTTCCACTGGGCTGCGGGACCCCCCCCCCCCACTGCTCTATGCTGTTCAGGAAGTCGAGCTTTATACGTTTGAATTTTGTCCGGACCTGCTCCCAGGTCCGGACGTAGCCCCTCTCCTTCATCCTCGCTGCCAACACCATGTAAGCACCCTTGGTGTGCCAGTGGGTGCTGGCCATAAGGCGGCCAACGCTTTTGGACTGGAGAACCAGCTCCAAAAGTGCCTCAGCCTCGGCGCGCTGCCAGAAGGAGCCCTTCCGTGGCTTCGGCATCGTTGGAATGACGGTTGGGCAACGAATCTGCGTTGCTCCGATCGGCCACCCCAATTTTAAATGTATCAAAGGTGCCCACCAATGAAATTAGTCCTTGGAACATAAGTGGATTGATCCTCCTGTTTGACAGGGGTTGCCAATACTTCCTGGCTACCCGCCTCCCCAACCTTTCCCTGTTCAGCGCTTCCGTATTGTGTTTGTCAATTTCAGCGGGGAGTTAGCATTTAGGTCTGTCAAAGTGCTTTTGGACCGGAGAATCCCCGTTTTTTTGCTGGCTAAAAAGACAAACCGCACAAGACAAGGTTAAACAAAGAACATAAAACTTTATTTAACACCAGACTAGAAAACACGATCAAACACGTCTCCTATTTCTGTATAGGTGAGTGGCTATAGCGTCCCGAACCTTGCACCCCTCCGCATAGATCCTTTTTTTCCTGGCTTCAGGGATGTCTGGTGTATCCTCAAGGACTAGAGGTTCTGGTTCAGCCACAGGGAAGGGGATGTTATGTCCCTTGTCCTCGCAGATGTTGTGCAAAATGACACATGCGATGACCAAAGGAGTGACATTGTCTATGTGCACATGGAGTCGTGACATCAGGCAACGGAACCGAGACTTCAAACGTCCAAAGGCACGCTCCACGACATTCCTTGCCCGGGAGTGACTGAGGTTGTAGTAGCTCTGCACGTCTGTCCTTGGACGCTTATAGGGAGTCATGAGCCAGGGGCGTAATGGGTAGGCTCCATCCCCGAGCACCAACGCCGGCACACGCACGCCCTCAATGGTGGCGGTGGGGTTTCCTGGAACAAAGACCCCTTCGTCCATGGTTTTCCTGAGGTTCGATTCCCTGAAAACAAGGGCATCATGCCTCCTCCCACTCCACCCCACCTCGGCATCTATAAACCGTCCGGAGAAGTCCACAGTTCCTTGCAGGAGAACAGAACAAAAGTCCTTCCTGTTCCCGTATTCCTTTATGCTTCCCCCGGGTGCACGGATAGGGATGTGGCTTCCATCGACGGCCGCAAAACAATGCGGGAATCCAAGCCTGGCAAACCCGTCCATACTCTGGAATAAAGGAAAGAAAAGAATAGAAACCATGGCATGTCAGCGTGGGGTGCATCGCGTATTCGTTGCTCACCTGTCAAACAAGAAAAAAATTTAAAGGGCAAAGGGGATAGAATGACACTCACCGCTCCAAGCCGGTCTCCGAGGCACACCACTTTGCTGTACAATTCAGCCTCCATGGCGAGGCAGAACTCCAGCAGGATCTCGCCAACCGTTGTGACTCCTAATCCGAATTGCTGGGCTACTGTCCTGAAGTACTGCGGGGTGGCCAAGTACCACAAGGCGGCTGCCACCCTTTTTTCCACTGGAACAGGGTGCCGCATGACAGTCACTTGCCTTTCCATGCGGCCACGGAGAGCATCCATGAGTTCAAAAAATGTTCCCCTCGACATTCTGAAGTTGGCAATCCAGTGGTCATCATCCCAGCGAGACCACACAAAATTTTCCCACCAGTCAGAGGATCTTTTGTCGACCCAGAACTGTCTGGGGAACCGGACCTCTGCCAGAGCTTGCCAGCGTTTCTTAGCCGCCATGGTTGCCCTTAGAGAACGTCTTCTACTGGTGGTCATCATTCTGGCCATACGTTGTCGGTAGTCCTCGATAGCAGCCCTCCTCTGCGACACGGTGGTATGGATACGCTGGACTACCGCAAGCATTTGATCCAACAATTGATAAATAATCCTCTCCATTGCAACGTTAACCTGTGCTGCGGCCAGTAGGCTATGCAAACAAAAGAGTGAGGCCGACCACGTGTCTGCCTAGGTGCATATAAGCAGGTAATCTGTGGGCGTGTACTGTGGGCAGGGATTAACCAATCAAACATATCAATGCATCAACCTCTGGTTCATAGAAAACAATATAAAACCCGTTCCGAGGGCGCCAATGATTTGACGATGAAGCGTTGCTACGGGGTTTTCGGCGTTTTTTTTAAAAAAAGGGGAACCCCACCAATTTCGGCTTCTGGGTGGAGGTCAAAGGTGTCCCTGCAGTTTGATTGACGGGCACGGGAGGCCAGAAGCGCTAAAAAGGGACCTCCTTTGTAGTGATAAGACGGAGGCCGCCACCATGCCACCGCTGCATGTACACTGTTGCCGCCGCAGAGATTTTAAAAAGGTGGCAAAATTATACAGAAGAACTCTACAAGAGTGAGCTTAACATCCCTGATAACCACGAGGGGGTAGTCACTGACCTGGAGCCCGACATCCTGGAATGTGAAGTCAAATGGGCCTTAGGAAGTCTGAGCAACAATAAAGCTAGTGGAAGTGACAGCATTCCAGTTGAACTATTCAAAGTCTTAAAAGACGATGCAGTAAAAGTGCTACACTCAATATGCCAGCAAATTTGGAAAACTCAACAGTGGCCTCAGGATTGGAAAAGGTCAGTTTACATTCCAATCCCAAAAAAGGGCAACGCCAAAGAATGTTCAAACTATCACACCATTGCACTCATTTCTCATACAAGCAAAGTTATGCTCAAAATCCTACAAGCTAGGTTCCAGCAATATGTGGAGCGAGAACTTCCAGAAGTACAGGCAGGATTTCGAAGAAGCAGAGGAACTAGAGATCAAATTGCCAACATGCATTGGATCATGGAGAAAGCTAGGGAGTTCCAGAAGAACATTTACTTCTGCTTCATTGACTATGCTAAATCCTTTGATTGTGTGGAGCACAATAAATTGTGACAAGTTCTTAAAGAGATGGGAATACCATAGCATCTTATCTTTCTCTTGAGAAACCTATATGCAGGTCAAGAAGCAACAGGAGGCTTTGAGCCTCCTTTGGGTAGAGAAAAGCGGCACATACGAACCAACTCTCCTTCTTCTAGCTAATAATTTAAAAACCAAATGTTGCAGCACACCTCAGGTACACTAATGGCAAATCATTGTGCCCCAGCACTCTGGCTGAGAATCCCTGAGCTAAACGATGGTTCTAGAAATATACAGAAATTTTCCTGTTTCTTAAATATATCCCCATATTTATAGAAACATTCAGGAGACAATGAATAGTACCAGTGCATTATATTCCCTCTTTTTTATAGCTAGAGCACAGTTATAAGAGTTAGAAATATAATTCTGACTATGCCTTCACCTTTTGAATCTGTGTAGCTGAACATGTAATTAAACCCATGATCCAATGTGACAGTTCTGTGATCTTGTATCCTAGTTCTGCAGCCATTATCTCCTTTTCATCACTAAAGGGCTAGACATAAACTGCTTCTCCTACTATGTACTCTTGTGCTGGCATCTCTCCTCCCAGCAGTTCTTTACTTACTTACTACTTGACCCCAAGATGGCCTCAATTTAGACCTTTTCAGCTGTGCCCCCCCCCCAACATATTGGAACAGCTTTCTACATGATGTAATGCAGGGACCTTCTTTGCAGGTAAAATGCAATAGAGATTATTGGAAGAGGAAAATAAATTAAAATGCAAACCACTATATGTAAAGTGATAGAACAGTGGCTAAACTGGAAGAAGATGGGATATGCTCTGCTCCTATTTAGCTACTGTGCTCCTTATAGCCACTGCATCCCAAGTCTGAAGTATTTCAAAGTACTATGAGTACTTCCAATCTACTTGTTTAATATACCCATGCCAAAGCACAAATGGAAGACCTTAAAAAAAAGTACCAAGAACTACAAATCCACATGTGTATACAGAACTCACACGATATGTAGGAGCCATAGGACTGTCTCTTAAATCTATGTGTTTGTATGTGTTATAGCATGACATGTGAGTGCATTCCCATTGCCCAAATGGAAAATTAGCACCAAGAAAAATGACACACACAAGATCATTTTTGTTTTCCAGCCAACACTTTCCAATGTTTCAGATTTAGTGTATTTCACACATCTTATTGTAGCCCCCCCCCCGCCAGTTCAATATTGTAGTATAGTATGACAGTATTTTGTTTTTAGTACTTGCTGTATGGTTGCTAAGCAACCAACCAGTGGTAGCAATTTGCATGGCTCTTTGTTTGGATTAGCATGCAAGTATTAGATCTGTTTTATGTTGGCTATATAACCAGTGACAAACAAGTCCCTCCTGCCTGTCACCCTCTCAGTCTGTGATGTTCTCCCCCCCCCACATCTGCTTATAATCTGCTTTATAATGTACATTGTAAAATGTATTTAATAATAGTATATGTTAGTTTAAAGCAATAACTTGTGTTAGATCTGTTAGGGAAGTTACTAAATTCTGATTTATAATATCAAGGTCCATACAAAACTTAACAGCATCTGCAATTCAAATGCATTACAAGATAAGACGCAAGAAGAGAAAAAGAGACAATTATAAATCATAAAGTACAATTTAATATTTTGAAATATTTTAAATAAATAAAATATTTTAAAATAACTCAAATGATTTCACTGACATCTTTTTTTAAAAGCTGATAATAAAGAAAACTGTTTCAATTTCAACAAATTATCTCTATGTTTTTAAATATCTAAGAGCCAGATAAAAGTCAGAAATGACCAAAGGAACTAAACCTTTGTTGATAGAGCGCCAACCACCATCTCATATCAATGCTTTGTTTTATGTGCATTAGCAGTCTTGTTGCAACATTGGCCACAGTGTGGCAGTCTTGATAACTAGTGAAATAAAAGTTGAAGGTAATTTGAGGCCGTGACTAAAATAGACCTTAGCTGCTAGTTACATCTCTAGACCCAAATGTGAATCAAGAAGATGAGTCTATCAACATGTGAGATAGCAACTGGTGCTGTTAACTGAGTAGCAATAAAATAGATAACAGAGAAAATTCTTAACAGAAATGTTAAATAATTAATGTATAAATAAGATAAGATATAGATATAGAGTGATAAAGGAGGGCTGGGCTGGGCATCATCCTTTTATGCAGTGAAGCAAAATCCCTGGCTGCATGACTTTATGGTAGGGAAAGATCTCCCCACAAAATCAGCCCCTATGGGGGGCTCTGTCAGGCAGTCTGGTTCAGTAGAGCCCAGGCAAGCCTGCAAGGTAAATTTTCCTCACAGGATTAGCTGCTTTTTGGGCTCTGTTGGGTAGTCCAGTTTGAATCAGGCTGCCCAGCAGAGCCTGTGGGGAAAAGTCTCCCTGCAAAATTGGCTCATTTGCAGGCTTTTTTCCCATCCAGTGATCCAAGTTTAATGATTGGGTCATCTACTGCTAAATTTATTTTGCTTATGGGGAAAAAATAGGAGGCACCAAGAAAGGGGGAGGATGGCAGAAGGTGCATATTGAGAGGAAGGACCACAATGTTGATGGGAGAGGAGTGGCTTCCAAGGAGTGGGGAAAGAGCATGTGTGTGGGAAATCCAATGATATCGTTATACTTTTGAATTATCTTCAGCTTATGAGCTAAGAAAGGGGACAAACCACCATAAATGCACTCTCAGAAACTTTGGGGAAACAGTGATGGGAAAGTTAACTGAGCGCTAAAGGAAGAAAAATGAATGCAAAATGAAAAATAAAACCTGACAGAGGGATGCAGTGAAAGTGAGTGGAAATGCAGAACAGGAAAAAACCTGACTGACATGCACTGTGAAAGTGTGAGAATACACTAGTGTATAAATGGCCATTATTGTACCATTCATAACCCAAAGAAAGAACTGTTGCCAGTCCAGTGAGGTACTAATGTCAGGTTAGTTTGGGTACTTTTGAGCTGGAAGGAATCATAGGGCTAAGCCCTCCCCATATCTCATGTATAGTTACCAATCCATTCAAGGATGTGCCACAATCAATCTAAACATCATTAAAATGTTATTTGCAAGCCTAATGGCTCAGGATGACTCGGGTGACCTATAAACGTATGACCTACAAATGTCAAGAATATATTTTTTAAAAAATTGATTGCAGAAGAAACATAGCATCTATGATCCAATTCTATTTGTTGCTCCTTAAATTGGAATCTGTTTAATATCTTGTTTAACATCTTCATGCACTCTCTTGCCCAGTTGGTTCGGAGTTATGGGCTGGGATATCATAATCTCCGGATGGATGGATGGCCGGTTGTCGCCTCTGAGACATTCACCAGTTGTTTGGAAGCAGTAGCTGGATGGATCAGGAAGAGTCACCTGAAACTCAACCCCTCCAAAATGGAAGTCACGTGGCTGGCTCAAAGGGGACAGGAACAGGAAGCCATCCTCCCTGCCTGGATGGGGTGCAACTGACATCTGTATCACAAACCAGGAACTTGGAAATGACTTTTGATGCCTCCCTTTCTATGGGGACTCAGGTCACCAAGGTAGCTCAAACAGCATTTTTCATCTATGCCAGGCCCAGCCACTAGTGCCCTACCTGTCCCCAGAACACTTGGCCACTGTGATCCATACAATGGTCACTTCCAGATTAGACTTCTGTAACTTGCTCTATGTAGGCCTACCCTTGTCTATGACCCGGAAATAATAATTAGTGCAGATTGTGGCTGTGTGGGTCTTGACCAGGTCACTCTGGAGGGCCCATGTTCAGCCTTTGCTGAAATATCTCCATTGGCTGTCAGTTTGCTTCTTGATCAGGTTCAAGGTACTGTTTTTGACCTTTAAGGTTTTATGCAACTTGGGCCCTGCTTACCTACAGGACCACCCACCTCATTATGCCCCCCACAGGGCACTTTGCTCTGCTGGTATGTATTTGCTGGAAGTCCTGGGAGGTACGCCTGGCCTCAACCAATTCCAGGGCTTTTTCGGGCCTGGACCCTACCTGGCGGAATGAGCTCCCGAGTGATCTGCGGGCCCTGTCAGGACTCCTTGAATTCTGTAGGGCCTGCAAAACAGAGCTCTTCACCAGGCCAGTTTGGTTAGGGCCCGGGTGGTAATCCCAGGGTGTCCGATCTGGTCCCCCCCTCCCCCCCTCCCCCCCTTTTCAGTCCAACTCTTATTCTTCTTCTAAACGAGATAGTGTTTATTTACATCTTATAGTAGGGATGCCAGCCTCCTGGTAGGACCTGGGAATCCCTCAGAATTACAGCTCATCTCCACACTTCAAAGATCAGTTCCTCTGGCCAAAATGGATGCCTTGGAGCATTGTACCCTACTGAGGTCCCTGCCATCCCCAAGCTCCATCCCCAAACTCCCCAAATCACCAGGAATGCTATAGAAAAATATTACCTTCATGTTAAAGGGTTTAGTTTATTTAATTTTTTTGTTATATTATTTTTATTTTTGTTGTATATAAGCGCTTACAAGAAGAGCCTCTTGTGGCGCAGAGTGGTAAGGCAGCGATATGCTGTCTGGAGCTGTCTGCCCATGAGGTTGGGAGTTCGATCCCAGCAGCCGGCTCAAGGTTGACTCAGCCTTCCATCCTTCCGAGGTCGGTAAAATGAGTACCCAGCTTGCTGGGGGGTAAACGGTAATGACTGGGGAAGGCACTGGCAAACCACCCCGTATTGAGTCTGCCATGAAAACGCTAGAGGGCGTCACCCCAAGGGTCAGACATGACTCGGTGCTTGCACAGGGGATACCTTTACCTTTACCTTTAAGCGCTTACAAAAGATAGAAAGAGAAAAAGAGACAAAGCTGAGCAAGTAATTACTGATACATGTAAAGGTATAGTCTGTTATTATCTTAAAGAAGAGAGAAAAAAATAGACATTATTAATACTTATAAGGGTACAATCTATTATTATCCCAAATAATATATAGTTAGTTCCCATCGTATATCGGCCTTAACCTAAAGGTTACTGCTGCCTTTCCTAAGAGAGACCAAGTAATTGCTCCACTGTTCATCACATTCTTCAGGTGGTCGCAAAAGGTGGAATTGTGCTCTTTTCCATGATGTATCTGCTGGCAGGTCTTGAAGTATTTGTGTTTCTTTCTTGTTGTCAGGTCGCACAGAGATATCTCTTGATTGCTTCCTGCGTGCAGTCGCCTTTGAATAGACTCTGTTTATTTTGTCAATCCGAATCTCTTCCTGCTCTAAATAGTCTAACCAACTTTCGGTGCTTTCCTTCCTTAAATCTGTTTTCCCAAATTCTTCCAAGGTGCTTTTGATTTTTACGTTCCTAGCTCTCTCCCACTCCTGTTGATTAACTTCCAGACATTGAATTCTCGTTTGATGTATTGTTGGCTGAGTTGTGTTTTCATCAGCTGTTTTTTTTCAAACCGTCGATTCTGTCTAAGAGCTCTTTCTTGGTGTCTTGGATTTCCTTTTCCACCTTTTTGACTGCTTTCAGTATCTATGAGTTCCCTTCGCATAACAAATGAAGAAGCTGTGCCTTAGTTCAGTGGTCCCCAACCTTTCTGAGGTTGGGGACCGGCAGGGCATCGGGGCGCGGCCCATGGCCCGCGCGGGCCACGCCCACGCATTGGCCGCGCCCGCACATCGGGGCGCGCTGGCACGGGCGCGGCCGGCCCTGATTCCCTCTCCCCACCCTCCCGCAGTAAGAAGCTTCCCGGGCCGCAGGCTTGCGGCCTGGGAAGTTTTTTACTGCGGGGGGGCGGGGAGAGGGAGCCGCGGCCCGGCGCCATGGCCTTCGCGGCCCGGCACCGGGCCGCGGCCCGCAGGTTGGGGACCACTGCCTTAGTTAATTTTTCCATAGTTCTAAGCAGACACAGATTATAAACAGAAAGTATCGTAAGGTCTCGCGGGAGTTCGGGCGATCCAAAATTATCAGTTTGTCAATTTCCGTGTCAAGTCAGTGTCCCCCACTGAACTCTCTCCAACAAATCTTTAAACTCTCTCTTTTCTTTAAGCTCTTTCTTTGTTTGTTTAACGAGTGTATTTAGCTGGTTTGCCTCCCGAACGAAGAAAGGATTCCCTTGTAAATTGGTTAGGGGGGGGAGGGCTGGTGCCTGGCTCCAAAGAGTAGGAAAACAAACAGAAAACTCACAGTCTTTACCCCGCCAACCTTCCCCCAGCTCCTGTCAGTCTGGTAAGAGATAATCTGGGAAGAATGCAGGATCAGCTGGTTGTTTCAGGCTTAGAAAGTTGTTTACGACAAGGACACCGTCATGAACTTGAGCACAAGCAGCGACGATCCGGAGAACTCAGTCTCCTCGGATCTGTAGGGCCCTCAGGATGCCGTTCCCAGTTCCTGGGGTGACTGACGAGCGAGATTTGCGTATCTGCTCAGGTCTGCCAGGTGCATTTGCTCCTGACCCTCCTCTTGGCTCAAGAGCTTGGCACGGACCGGGCTAGCACGGTGCCATCTTCAGTCGTTCTCCCGGTTTAATTTATTTAATGATACATTTAATAATTATAGTGCCTCTTAATTCTCATTCAACCCTAACCAGAGTTATTTACACCGCACTGAAATGAACTTAGAAGGGTTAAACTCTTTTTAGGATTAGACTAATATTTTTGGTTGAGTCAGCTTGGTGTAGTGGTTAGGAGTGTGGACTTCTAATCTGGTGAGCCGGGTTTGATTCTGCTCTTCCCCACAAGCAACCGGCTGGGTGACCTTAGGCTTGCCACAGCAATTTCTGACCAAGCAGTAATATCAGGGCTCTCTCAGCCTCCCCTCCCTCACAGGGTATCTATTGTGGGGAGAGGAAAGGGAAGGAGATTGGGAGAAAGTGGCATATAAGAACCAACTCTTCTATATTCTTGTTAGAGAATTTATGAAAACCATGCAAAAAAACTGCAGATTGTTGGCTTACCTTTATCTATGGAGTATTTTTGATACTGAATATGTAGCCTCTTGTGGCACAGAGTGATAAGTGGCAGAAATGCTATCTGAAGCTGTCTGTCCATGAAGTTGGAAGTTCGATCCAAGCAGCCGGCTCAAGGTTGACTCGGCCTTCCATCCTTCCAAGGTCAGTAAAATGAGTACCCAGCTTGCTGAGCGGTAAAACAGTAGTGACTGGAGAAGGCACTGGCAAGGCCACCCTGTATTGAGTCTGCCATGAAAATGCTAGAGGGCATCACCCTAAGGGTTAGACAAGACTCGGTGCTTGCACAGGGGATACCTTTTACCTTTATGTACACATATGCCATCAAATCACAATCCCAGCAAGGGGTTTTCAAGGTAAGTGAGGTAGTTTGCTGCCTTCTGCAAACTTCTCTTGGTGATCTCTCATCCAAGCACTGACACAGTTTAGCTTTCAAGATCTGATGAGGTCAATCTATACTATACAACACTATACCATACCATTCCACATCTCTTTTAATATTGAATATTTTTATGCACGAAAAGGAAAGGCCAGGCCGGCACTTGCATGGGAGCAGGGCTAATAGCCACTTATGCATGAAGTCACTGCCAGTCCAGGCCCCTCCTGGCTCTGGCCTCTTTTAGGGCCTCCAATGGACCACAGCAAGGAAATGCTGATTTTTTTAACATCCCCTTTTTTGCCTTGGCCAGGCATATGCATACAGGCCTCGCCTTACCCACCTTCAGTGTCCCAGCTGTTGGGTTTTGTGGTGCTGCAGAGCTGAATTGGGCGCTTTTTTTACATTCCACAAAGGTGGGATTGCATTGCCATATAATCCCACTGAAGTAACCCACCACAACCATGGAGAAGTGCAGCAGAACCTTCCACCTAGGAGCTGTATGTGCCTTGCACAACTCCAGGATGGACCATGTGCACCAGGAAAAGTCTTTCCCCATTGGTACACAAGAAGCAGCAAGGCAGCAAGATACTGCCAGCAGCCTAGCATGGCAGCTGCTGTGCATAAAAGGTAATACAATGGCTTATATTTTGAACTCCTGTGCAAAATGATTTAGATTGCTTAGTTCAGGGATCTCCAAACTTTCTGAGTCTGTGGGTATATTTGTAATTTGGATTAACATGGTAGGCACAGCTAGAAAATGGCTGCTGCAGGAGGTGGAGCCATCCACAAAATGGCTGCTGCAGATTACCTTCAGTCACACAGTTAAGTTCCTTGTTCTGTAGTAGTGGCCACTTCAAAAGCAATGTTTTTAAAAAATATCTACACGGCCAGTCAAATCTTGAATGACCAAGCCCCTGTTGTCCATGCTCACTTTCTAAAAGCACTTGACAAGTGCCAAGAAAGGTGTTGGAGGGTGCCATGCAGACCACTGTCATAGTCCTGCTGAAGTCATTGTGTTCATGGTTGCAGTTATAGTCATCACCTGTCCTGGAACCTCCCAGTTGGAGGAATGGAGGTTCCTACAGGGTGTTTGTTTTCTGTAATAGAGAATTTGCAATGGTTCTGAATCTGAACATACATATAAAATATATGTTTGTGCTGCTCAGTGCTCACTTTTGTGTAAAGTAGCTTTTTATGGGTTTAGTCTGGAATAAGGCTCCTTGGAGGATTGTTGGATTCACCCCAGTATCTATGATTTATTTGCATAATATTACTCTCCCCTTTACACTTTTTCCCCCCTCTTGATACTTGAATGGATTTTTAGGAGGCCTGAGGTTGAATCTCATTTAATTGTTACTCCTAAGTAAGATACACACACATTACATTTATATTCCACCCTTTCCTAGAGGCTCAGGGCAGCTCTATAAACTATATATCTAAAAAAGTGCCTGATAATGTTTTGCTATTGTTGTTTTGCTCTAGGTCTCCACCTATCTCTTTGAGCTTTTGTTATTGTGGATCTCATGGATTACCACTCTGTTGTGGTAACTGCAGAGCCTTCCATCAAAAGAAGAGTCTTTTCAACTAGGGAAAGGCTCCTCAAGCTGGATAAGGGTTCCAAACTTAGATTAGTAAATTGGTAGGACAGAATGCAAAGAAATTATTACTTATTACTTCAGTAGACAATCCTATATAGACTTTCATTGGATTAAATTTTCAGTGGGCCCCAGTGACATGTATAGGATTGGGTAGTATAAGTATTTTCAAGCTCCAGATCCTGAAAATATAATCTGTAGTGTTGCAACTATACATAAAGAGATATTCAAGTACCTTTTCAGCCCTCACATATGTTTCCCCCTCAATAATAGCCACACAAGATGGATACAAGCTGTCAAACCTCACTGACTTCACCCAGGATCTAATCAATAGGAATCTAAGCCCCCTGCAGAGAAAAGGATTCTTTGGCCTCTTAATTTGGGAAGGAGCCACCAGTATATTGTTTAATGTAAACCGCCCTGAGCCTCCGGGGAAGGTGGTATAGAAATATAATAAATAAATAAATACATCTTAAATGTATCCTGATAGGAGCACTACAGAGCCTCTTGTGGCGCAGGGTGGTAAGCCAGCTGACATGCTGCCTGAAGCTCTGCCCATGAGGCTGGGAGTTCAAACCAGCAGCCGGCTCAAGGTTGACTCAGCCTTCCATCCTCCCGAGGTGGGTAAAATGAGTACCCAGCTTGCTGGGGGGTAAAACTGTAACAAGTGGGGAAGGGAATGGCAAACCACCCTGAGTCTGCCAAGAAAACACTAGCCTTTACCTTTTAAGAGCACTACATGATAGGAGTGTTCCTTAGGAACCTAAGATTAATTAATGGGAGACAACTGCCCAGCTCAAATCAGGAGAATAATTAACAGATTTGTCTGGATAGACCAAAGTTCTGGAACTCTCTCCCCAGGGAGATTCACTCACCAGCTGGTAAAAACATTTTTTTGTTTGACATTCCCTCACTGATCCCTCCTTAAAAACCAATGCTTTGTGTTTTGTATGTACAGTAAGTTTTGTTTCTATTTTAACTGTTTTTTTAAAACTCTTCTAAAAGTGTTTAATGGGTTTATAGTGTAACATATACTGTTTAAAAGCTGACTGCCTTGATGGCCCTTGTAAGGACAGGATTAAATGCTAATCAATAAAAAGGAAGGCATTTTTGTGGGTGTCATGTCTTCATATGTGCATGAAGCAAGCAGCCACTTAGGAAAGAGCCATGTTACTGACCTCACCTGTGTATTTCCAGGCTATGAGAGAAAAGTGAGTAGAAGCCACTGCCTGCAGTGCTCAGTTACTCATTCCAGACATTAATGAAGTACCATAGGACAGGGGTAGTCAACCTGTGGTCCTCCAGATGTTCATGGACTACAATTCCCATGAGCCCGTCAGCATTTGCTGGCAGGGGCTCATGGGAATTATAGTCCATGAACATCTGGAGGACCACAGGTTGACTACACCTGCCATAGGATAAACACTTGGTGTCATGACTGAATATGTCGACTAACATCCCCTTTAAAACATGGTATAGAAATTGGCCTTTATGATCACTCATGTGAGTCCCTTAGCTACCTTTGACTCAAGACAGCTCAGGAGGATGTCCCATAAAACAGAACTTTGTTGAGATTCTCTAAGGTACATTTCATTGTCCCCACCTACTCACTACTTTACAGAAGGCTGCATTTACAGGAATATTTTGGATGCTGTGGGGTTGGTTTTGGTTTATTCTTACATTCGTACGCACAGTCTGTGTACACTTCATGCTGAGAAAATGTTATGTAACCTCTGTGAGACCACTACAAATGAAAATATTTCCAGCTTCCGTGCAGCACCTGTACTGTTTGAATCAGCCTTAAGGTACATATAAGTGGGTGTATTGACTCTTCTGGGATCACTGATATTTTTCATGAGTTTGTCTAATGCGGAATCATTCTGTTCCCAATTTCCCATCTGTTCATCTTGCCTGCAGTTTTATTTGTATCAGGAGTTGTTTTAGAGAATAGAGTAAGGTTTTAAAGTACAGTTAGGAAGAAAGTTGCAGTATTAATGATCTGGAAAGATGCATTTGGGGAACTGAAAAACACATAAAATGGAGGCTACCAGCTGTAAATAAAAAAAAAATCATGTACAATTAAAGGTAGAGAGAATTTCCTCCCACACACACCATAATTGCATCCTCAGCCTAGATTTCTTAAGGGGGGGCACTTATGCGTTACTGGCACGGCTGTCACGATCTGAGCTCTGGAGCACGTTTCACCAGCAGACAAGTGAAAGCAAACTCAAGTGGTTTCAAGCAGGAAAGGTGGGGAAAGCAGCATTTGCAAACATTATCAGGGAAGAATAAAAGAGAAAAATAAACTAAGCTTTGCTGTGTGAGTGGCCTAATTACATACAGAGAAAGGGAAATGCAGCTTATTCATGAATTTAAGGTGACTTCTTGAAAACTCTCCAGAACTAAAGAATCTGTACAAACAGTGAAGGGGAGGGGGAGCTAAAAGGGAAAGCTCCCCCAGTCTCCAATGGTTCAGGGCTGGGGCTTAGTTCTCGTTACATCTTTTTCCCAAGAGAGTGATCGGGTTAAATTACGGCAAATTCAGCCTAAACAAGCCTCCCCCCCCCTTGCTGACCCCTCCCCGCAGGATAGGGGGAAAGGGAGCCTCAACCAACAGCACCAGGAGACAGCAAGGCACGGTACAAGAGGGAGGAGAAAAGTGATCGACAGATTCAATGAGGAGAAGGCAGCCAACTGGCTTCCAGGGAGACTGGAGACAATTGATCTGCGGGAGCTGGCTCTGGCTCCTTCTTCAACGTGATGTGCAGCCCCCACCGTCGGAGCATCGCCGCTCGCAGTCTCTTGCGGTGGCCGCGGGGACCGTGCTAGGTTCCGGCCAAGCGAGCCGGGGTCCTCCGAGGGGGAGGCGCCTTCTCGTCCTTGGCTTGGCATTATTGCCTTGAGCAGCGGGGCGCCGTCGGGTCTCCCCACGTGGGCTCGCGGGCGCCGGTCACATTGGCAGGCGGGTGCTGCGGACCGGAGCGTGGGGAGCGGCGGCGGCGGCGGCGGCAGCAGCGCGACGAGACCGTCTCCGCGAAAGCAGGTCGGCGCCGCCGGGAGGCTCGCTGGGCTGCAGGCGCGCGGGAAAGGCAGGCGCGCCCCGCTCGGCGGCCAAGCTCAGCGGCAGGATGCCGGCGGCTGCTGGCGACGGGCTCCTGAGCGAGCCCCCAGCGGCGAGCTTCGCCGACAGCGGCGGGGAGCCCACGACGCCTCCCCTGGGCCCGGAGGGAACTTTCCTGGCGGCCTGGGTCAACGCGGCGGCGTCCCGGGAGCGGCTGCGCGAATTCCAGCACATCAAGCGCGTCGGCAACTACCTGATCGGCAGGAAGTTGGGCGAGGGCTCCTTTGCCAAAGTGCGCGAAGGGATGCATGTGGTGACCGGAGAAAAGGTACTTATCCTCCCGCGCCCTCCCCCTTCCCTGCCCTTGGGGGTCGCGTCCCTTCACTCCCGGAGACCCAAAGCCGGGGCAGCGGCCCCATCCGGAGCAGGGCAGCCGCCTTCTTTCCAAAGCTCCCGGTTCAGCCCTTGGTTTGCGGCTGCCGAGGGCCGCCTTTGTCCCGCCAGTGATCTTGCTCCTGGCTCGAGACGCGCAGCCAGGCTGCTCCGGCTCCCCGCTTAAGCCTTCCACGGTGCTTGTCCCCAGTGCCCCTCCCAAATGCCTCCAGCAGTCCGCCCACCAGGGGCCGCTGTCCCCTCGTTTCCCGCTCGCCGCCACTTCTCCCTCGGCGACGGCGACCCTTTCCTCCCCGCTGCGGCGCCCTGAGGGGGTGGGCTGCAGCCGGTAAAGACGCTCCCCACCGCCACCCCCGTTTGTTCCACAGCCTTGTTCTCGTTTGAACTTTTAAAAACAAAAACAAAGGCTCATACCGTCATCAAAGGGAAAATTAATACGTGCACCAAACGCCAAGAAAAGAAGCCGTGTGTTGCCTTGGTACGTTCAGAATCTAGTTTTTGCTGTACGTTGTTATTCTAACCTTTCCAATCTGCTCATGAATGGTTGAGACAGAATATCCTCAGACCAGGATCACCCAATAAAACTTGGAGGATTCTTTACTGGGCTAAGTGGGGATTTGAACATGTCTCAAGGCATATGCCAAGCTTCAAATCTAGTTCAAATTTGGTTCTCTTCTTGAGATCCATTAGTTGGGGGAAAGAACTGCATTGCCCCAGGCTACAAGCTGTATCACATTTAGCACTGGGAAATGCAATAGAATAGAAACAAATTATAGTAGAGGCTGTGTGGATTCTTTGTTACCAAAGGGCAAAAACTGCATTTTACAAAACCTCACTGTTTATCATTTGGGAGGGTACTGTGCTGAGTCTGCGCTGTACACAGTAAAGATGACTTATTTCTGTTAATTTCCTGTGCTTTTTGCTGTTATAGCTCAAAATGAAATAGCAAATAGCAGTCTATTGTTTCCTGTTTGTTAAAAGAAAGTAAAATCGGATCTACACAGATCCTCATGGATCCTCTACTTTTAAAAACTGAACTCTTAACAAATCCAATATCAAACCATATGTGGAAGCCAGGACTATGGACTGGACCATTAAAAATATGGATACAGCACCTTGTGGTCCTGCAGGAGCAGCACAAAAATGTGAATCCGACCCACAGATCCTCATTAATTCATATGATTTTTATATTGAAAATGAAATAAAACCACGTTCATTTTGCAGTCCATGTCTGACTTAGACTATAGGCAGAACCACAAAATTCACGCATCCACTGTGTTGTGGCAGCACAGTGGTACAAAACAGTTGAAATACATGGATCCTCATGAGATTTTTATACTAGATTATCCCAAATTCACCATAAAATTACATATATCAATAGCCACAGCTCACACCACAAAAAAATGACATATCCATGCCTTCATGGCAATACCACAGAGCAAAAACATGGTTCCAAAGCATGGATCATGATGGACCCTAAGGGTTTTGGATTGGGTCACCCCAAATTCACCATCATTCACATAACATGTTCATAGTCACAGCTTGCATCACAAACAAACGGATCTATGTCTCAGTTGTGAAACCATGCTGAAAAAGCATGATTCTGAAGCACATATCCTGATGGATCCTCAGGGTTTTTGGATAGGGTCACCCCAAACTCACCATCAAATCACATATCATGGCTATAGCCTACACCACAAAAATCACAGTTCCACGTCTTCATGGCAACACCAGGGAGCATAAACACAGTTTTAAAACACGGATCCTAATGGATCCTCGGGTTTTGCAAAGGGTTCCTCCAAACTCACCATCAAATCACATTTCATGTCCATGGCCACAGCTTGCACCATGAAAATCATGGATTGCTGCAAGGCTACAGTGCAAAAACATGGTTCCAAAGCACGCATCCTCATCGATCCTGAGTGTTTTGCATTGGGTCACCACATAGTAACCACCAACTACATATTATGGTCATGGCCACAGCTTGCATCACAAAAAACATGCACTCACAGCTTTGTTGGTCACTCAATATTCATTATCCACTCACATATGTTGTCCATTGCCAGAGCTTGCAATATGTAGAAATGACATTGAGCACTGTGTTTCACAACCACAGGTTAAAAACATTCTTGCTCATGCATCCATGAATTCCTATGGCAAACATACCAGATTCTCTTATCTGTTTGTAAATTCTCATCATTGGATATAATAGAGGTTGAATGGGGGCACCCAAAATTTGCCATCAAAACATGGAACCATCTGTGATTTTTGTGATACTGTCTATAGACTAAGGCATGGTCTTCAGTATAATGGTGGTTTATTTCATTTAAATGTAAAAGTTATATGAATTCATGAGGATCCATTTAAAGTAATCTAGATTCGACTTTTATCCACTTCCCTTTTTTGACAATTGAAAACTGACTTTTGTTTAGTACTTTTTTGATGCTATTAAAACAAGGCACTGTTTAAGCTTTGACAAAGAACATAGGTATAAATTCAGGAATATTTATGAAAATATCTTTTCACTTTCATGTTTCACAATAGCAGCACTTTTGCCACTTACCCTGAGATAACATAAAGCCATTTAAGGATAATAATGACAGAAATAATTTGAAATCACTTGTCTGAAATATTTACAAACTTGCCAGTTAGGCATGTAGTTTAAGACTTGAATATTGGATTCTTGAGTCATTACAGTGATGGGCCACCTAATCTTCCAATTGTTCATGAGTGCTTAAAATGTTAACTCTGTAATCAATTCACTACCTTACTAAAATGACTTTGTAAAAATCCTGTTTGTGTTTTTCACTGAAATCTCTATTAAAATGAATAAAAATGCAGAGAATCAGGCTATTAGTTTGCATTTATATCTAGTTGATATCTAGTCAGTAAATGGTTACTTTTCAGTCTACTGTGTGAATTCTTTGACGCTGAAAGGTTCATGTGTTTTCCTTTGAAGTAAAAGTAGACAGCATATGGGCTCAGTGCCTGTTCTGGGATCACTGGATGCTGTAGTTGAGAAGATATAAATCAGAAGAGTAATCTGGATGGGCAATAATTGGGACTCCCGTGTAAAAGCATAATGGACATATATTTTAAGAAATAAAAAACATATTGCTTTTTAAAATTCTTCATACAGCTTTTGCATATTTGTTCAGAAATCTCATTTTCACATAAAAGCATGTTTACATTCTGTTTCTAAAAGAGGTCTTTATTGATCACTAGAAGGCTTAAGGATCGTCTTGGTCATCTTGCCCAGCCTCCTGCTCAGTACTGGAAATCAAAAGGGAGAGTATCCCAATGGATGGCAATGCAAGATGAAAAAGAAACATGATTAACCCATTTCTTAGGACAGAGGAAAAAAAGAAAGGTGGCATTTCATGAAGGACAAAAAGCCTAAAGTTATGTCTGTACTAGAGGCAAAACCTGGTGCACCCAGGAAAGCACCAGGCGCTAGGAGGCATGCCTGAATCCATGGCCTTCATGGGTGCTGGCCACAGGGCAAAAGCATAAGTCATGGTTTCGACATCCTCCTCACCCTGCTTCCTACTTGATATTAATATTCAGGGTGGCCTAGCGTAGCGATCCCCAACCTGTGGGCTGCGGACCACATGTGGTCCTTCGACTAATTGGAGGTGGGCCCCGAAGGACGCCTTCTCCCCCCCCCCGGCCCTTTACTTCATCCCCCCCGGCCCTTTACAACACACTTCGGGTGTCATTGTCTCCCATCACTCCCAGATGGGACTATCTCGTTGCAGAGAAACAAGCTCAGGGTTCCCATTGATTTGTCATTGTCATGAGTTAAAATTTCCATGAAAATAATGTTCCTTATGTTCATTGTTGTGGCGTGTCTGTATCTTATTTTGAAGGGATGTTTAAACATTACCATAGCGATCAGAGAGCGTTAGGGCAGTGGTTGAGAGTAGAGGAGTAAACTACCCTCCCCACCGGGCCTCAGTAAAAGGCGTTGAGTGGTCCCCGGCATTGAGTGGTCCCCGGTGATAAAAAGGTTGGGGACCACTGGTCTAGCAGTTAAAGACTGGCAGAGTCTAATCTCAAGAGCTAGATTTGACGCCTCCTCCATGTGCAGCCAGCTGGGTTGCCAACCTCCAGGGGAGCTGAGAAAAAGAATCAATAATTGGCTGTGCAATAAAGTCTATTTTGAATAAATAGACTTTATCACACAGCTAATTATCAGTTGACTTCTCAGTTTCTACTTCGTGGGATTGACAGGTTTTTGTGGGATCGACAGGAAGGCCTGGAGATCTTCAGGAATTACAACTGGTCTCCAGGAAGCAGTCCCCATGGAGAAAACCGGAGCATTTGAGTGTGAGCCTCCTTTCCCCCTGCCCCCCCCCACTCTCTGGTTGCAGAGCGGGCAGGGAAAAGCACTTGGGCAACAGTTGTTACTCTGTGGCCTGGTGTAGGTCCTGCCAGGGGAATTTCAGGCACATATTCATGCATGTCATCTCAAAGTGCTCATCTGCAGAGTATAAAGATCAGTTCTGCAGGGGGAAAGAGCTACTGTGGAGGGGAGACTGTGAAGCGTTGTGCCATCTTGAGGCCCCAGCTCCAAACCTCCAAGGGTATTCCCACCCCAGGGGTTGCTAACCTCCAGGTGTGGCCTGGAGATCTCCGGGAATTAGAGTTCATGTGCAGACTATACAGATCAGCTCCCCTAGCAGGAGGGCAGCTGGGGAGGGGAAACTCTGTGGCCTTGGACCCCACTGAGGTTCAGGGATGCCACTCTCCAGGTAGGACCTGGGGATCCCCTGGAACCATAGCTCCTCTCCAGACCACAAAGTTTAGTCCCTCTGGAGAACATGGCTGTTTTGGAGAGGGGGCTACAGTTGAGATGTGGAGATCTCCTAGAATTACAACAGCTCTAACCTGCAAAAGGCAATCATCACGGAGAAGGACTACATGGCACAGAATTGCAGGAGCTAGCACCCAGAAGGGGCTTAAGGATCCTCAGGTGACAAAACTGGCTGCTCTGAAGGGGGAGCTCCAGAGGAGCAGACCCAAGTGAGGTCTCTGCCCACCAAAAATCCTGTCCACTCCCAGCCCCAAATCCTCTGGGTATTTTCCAACCCAGAGTTAACAACCCTCCCATCCCCAAAGCTTTCTGGCCTGGAGGAAGGAGTGGGGGTGGAAGAGAGAGATTTTGGTAGCATGGTATCCTGTGGAAGGGCAGGAAGGAAGGCAGGAAAAGTGAAAGAGAAAGTGGACTGGAGAAAGGAATGGAGATAAAGAGACGGGAGGGAGGAGGAAGAAGGGAGGGATGGGGGAGGCTTCTCCTGGGAACCCTGCATCCCATAGGACTGGCAGGGGGCTGTTTCTGATCAGAGGGCCAATCCAGAAAGCACACTGCCATGGCCCTGATGCAGCACATGTGCACAGCTGCCCGCCCCAGATTCACCATGTATGCCACCCTGGTCTCAATTCAGCCCACGCCCAGCCCCGATCCAGGGAGCAGCATGCAAAGGCTTCTGGCTGCCCTGCACCCACAGGGCTGGCAGGGGGCTGGTTCTGAGCTAACACCATGGCCCTGATCTCTGACACACTGCAGGGAGGCTTCATGGCCCTCTAGATCTGGATGGGTGCTGCCAAAACTGGCAGGGGCCTCTGTGTGCTCAGCAGGGTGGGGAATGGGCCTTCGTGGGAACCTCTTGGCCTCCCCTGGCCCTTCACAGGCGCCAGCAGAGGCCTTGGCAAACCCAGCAGGATGAGGGTAATTGCTAATAACAATAAACATCAAATAACTCATAAACTCGTCAGTTTCTTCCTTCAATGTAAATATTTAATTAGCAAAATTTGCTGGAAGAACTGAAAACCTTTGAGTCTGTATGTTCTTCAGTTCGGTTCAATAGCAAAGTAAGTAAAAAACAGTATGTATGTTACAATCAAACATGAAAACATTGATTGGCAAATAACTTACAGAAGGTATTTCAATTACTGCCTTTATTCAGCTTTTCTAAGCTTTTTTACCATTAAGAACCCCCTGAAATATTCTTCAGGCTTTGAGAAAGCTCAGAAGTGGGATCTCCATGACCCAGCTGGAGGCTAGCATCCCTGCCATTCTTTAGGGATGCCAGCCTCCAGGTGGGACCTGGAGAACCCCCAGAATGAAAGCTTCTCTGTAGACTGCGGAGATTAGTTCCCCTGGAAGAAAGAGCTGCTTGGGCTGGGGTGGGGTGGGGGCTGTGTAGCACTTCCCTCTATACACACTCACACAGAAAGAAATAAAGAGAGAACACAGAAGACCAAGGCATTCCTCCATTCTCAAATTGCAAACCTTATGAAGCACACAATCACCTCTCCATGTAGAAAATACCTGAATGTCTCCCTCCTTGGACTGCTGAGAAGCCATTGATCAAAAGGTCCAAGTTTAAAGGAAAAGAATCCCATAACAGTCAATGAGCAAGTCAAAAAAGACTTACACCATCTTCCTGCAACAGCTTCTTCTGCCTGTGCTCTAGCTATGTCTCTTTAAGGCAATGGTAATTTGTACAGCTTGGTGTAGTGTTTAAAAGCAGTGGCTTCTAATGTGGTAAGCTGGATTTGATTCTCAGCTCCTCCACATGCTGGATGACCCTGGGCTAGTCACAGTCCTGTTAGAAACTGTTCTCTTAGAGCTCACATACCTCACAGGGTGCTGCTTTGGGGAGAGGAAAGGAAGACTAATATAAGTAACTGAGACTCTTTGGGCAGGGGAAAGCAGGGTATAAAAATCAACTCTTCTACTGGGAAAGTGCTACTGGGAAACAGTCCCCTTGGCCTCATGGTGCTTCTTTGTCCTATCAAAAGTTTCCCCATATTCCATGCCATTAGTCTCAAAGTTGCTTTGTTGTGATGGTCTTGGAAGGATTGCAGCAAGACCAAGGTGGTATCCATATGGAAAGGGAAAGTCTACATCTTCCCTGTCTCACCCATATCAGCATTATTTTCCCTGCTGCAAATTGCAAACATCACATAATACTCATGAGTAAACACTCCCAGGACAGAGGTTTTTCCTGGTTGCCCTAGGTCCCAGAGGGCTGGCAGGGGGCCATTTCTGGGCCTTCTGCAGCCTCCCCTCCAGAAGGTGCACAGATATTTTGCCAGGAGGCAGCTGTCTCTGCCTCCCCCCCCCCCATGTCCTCTGAGTTGAAAGAGGCCATGACAACTTACTGGTAGCAGAGTATGTTCTACCTCCTCTTCCATGCAGCCAACTTCTGAAATTAGCAGAAAGTTGGAGGTGGAGAGCTGATCACTTATTATCCCTTGCTGGGCAAAGGCTCTTTCCTGATTGGGGCTAAACTACGAGGGAGGGCCTTTCCTGTCTAGGCCATCTCCTATTGGGGGAATATATATATATATATATTGGGGGGGGGGAATCAGGTAGAGAGTGAGTCATCGGCATGCAATTTGAGCTGATTGGCCCTCATTGGCAGAGTGCTCTGTTTCTATTGGTGGCACGCCCCCAGGGAGGACCAATCAGGTAACGATTGACCTGTCCTTTTGGAAAATATATGGTTTACTGATACTGATGTAACTCTTGACACTGGGTTACCATACTGGATTAGAAGTGAATAGTTTAAGCCTTAAGCAGGTTCTTTGCCTGTTTTAGAGAAATAAACCCGCATCATTCAGTGCAGTTCTAAACTTGCTTACAACTTATGCAAACCTATAAATTAATAACCTCCAGAATGTCCTGTTGTTCACAGCCTTGTTCAGGTTTCACAAACTGAGGACCATGGTTTCCTTGATTGAGTCAATCCATATCATGTTGAGTCTTCCTCTTTTTCTTCTGTCTTCTACTTTTCCTAGTACTATTGTCTTTTCTAGTCACTCTTGTCTTCTCATAATGTGACCAACATATAATACTATAATTTTGGATATTTTTTGCTTCTAGGGACAGTTCAGACTTGATTTTAACCCATTTATAAAGTTCTTAATTGTCTATCTTAAAGTTGTACCATTACTCAGCAGTTATCACATTTGTTTCCTTGATATCTATCTGTAATCCTACTTTGGCACTTTCTGCTTTAAAGTTCATCAGGAGTCATTTCAAATGTTCACTATTTTCTACAGCAATGCAGTGTCATCTGCATATCTCAAATTGTAGTGTTCCTTCCACCAATTTTCATTTCACCATCTAAATCTAATCTAGTTTTCTATATGGTATGTTCTGCATATAGATTGATTCTATGTCTTCTACCAGTTGCTGAAATGCTGCATTTATATTTTTGATTCTATATCTTTAACTTTTGCTTCTTTAACAGTGTCTTTAACTGTCTTTAACAGTGCTAATTATTATTATTATTTTCCTGATTTATTCCCCGCCACTCCCTGGCTGGCTCGTGATGGGTCATAGCATCCTATAAAATCCCCATTAAAACACCCATTAAAAACATAAAAACCCAACATGATGGGAAACCCATTCCCAACCTCCACTACTAGCGGGAAAGAGAAGGAGGTCTAATGATGTACTACTCAAACCCCGGGCAGGAGGGGGGGGCGTCGATCTACTTCTCCAGCCCCAGCCTCAACCATAGACCTGTCAGAAGAACTCCATCTTACAGACCCTGTGGAATGCTGAAAGATCTCGCAGGGCCCGCAGCTCACCCGGGAGCTCATTTCACCAGGTAGGGGCCAGGACTGAAAAGGCCCTGGCCCTGGTTGAGGCTAGGCGTGCTTCCCTGGATCCGGGAACGACCAGCAAATTTTCACTCGCAGAGAGTAAGGCCCTGCGGGGGGGTATAGGGGAAATTCAGGCTTTTCACTTCTTTTGGCTACAGGAATAGTGCTTGAACATTCTTTCCTGTTCTTGTACTCTTCCGTCATATTGTTTGCATTGTATTTTGGCACTCAATATTTTGGTGGGATTTTTCTTAGCTTCATTTTAATTTTTGATAGTAACTGTTTATGGGCTGTACCACAATTAGCTCTTGGTCTAGAGTGAATAGGGATTCTTCATCTTCTGCTTCTTGTTATGTAAAATATTTGATCATTTCTGTATTGGCATTCTGGTGATATCCAAGCATACAACAGTTCATAGAATTCTATGATTCTATGAACTGTCTCTTTGGTTGCCTGAGACATGTCTTTACAATGAACAAATATCTGTCTTCAAAAAATTCTATGAAATGCTCTCCTGCTTCATTTCTTGCTCCTAGTCCAATTTTTATAACAATGTTTAATTTTGCTTTGTTTCCTGTTTTGCATTCTAGTTGCCTATGTTTAACAGCACATCTTATTCAGATGTGTGATCAATTTCTTCCTGGACACTTGCATAACAGCTTTCAATTTCTTCCTCTTCAGCATCTGTAGTTGGAGCT
Source organism: Paroedura picta (assembly GCF_049243985.1). Taxonomy (NCBI): domain Eukaryota; kingdom Metazoa; phylum Chordata; class Lepidosauria; order Squamata; family Gekkonidae; genus Paroedura; species Paroedura picta. The sequence continues at coordinate 57,420,510 of NC_135374.1, forward strand.
TAAATTCGAGTGATTGTTATGTTGATATTACTCGGTCAGACTTTGCATTATAGCTCCTGACTGCTTGTGCTCCATATTACTTCACTATTAGATCAACTCTTGTTTCTTTTGTGTTTGTCATTTCCAAATAAAACCCTTTATAATTTTCTGTCTGAAAATGTCCGAATTCAGTCCGATCACTCCCAGGGTTGATCCAGAATGGTATAGTGGTTAGAGGGCCAGACTAGGAATAGGTTCAAGTCCCTACTGTGCCACGGAATCTTACTGGGTGCCCTTGGGCTAGTCACCTTCCACTTTAACATCTTCATGCGCCCTCTTGCCCAGCTGGTCTGTGGGTTTGGACTCTGGTGCCATCAGTATGCAGATGACATCCAACTCTATCTCCTGATGGATGGCCATCTGGACTCTCCCCCAGAAATATTCACCTGTTTTTTAAAAGCAGTGACAATTTGAATCAAGCAGAGAACAATTGAAACTCAACCCCTCCAAGATGGAGGTCCTGTGGCAGGATAGAAAAGGGCTTGTAACCACTCAGTCTTTGGAATGTTCCAGATACTTAGCATCACTCCTTTTGAAAAAAACAAATTCAATGGTTTAATAAAGTCTTGCGAGGCTTATATAATTATGCCTGTATAAGATAGATATACCCTAAAACCCCAGGATTTCTAAAATCTGAGTTGCAGCATGACTGTCTTATCTGAAAATGTGTGGTAAGAAGTTTATAAATTGCATTTAAAGTATAGGCTAGGTGGGGGGATGACATGTATGCTTTTAAAATTTACAGTCAAATTTTACTATTCTAGCATTTCCTGTATCATTGTTATTATTGTTTCTTATCTATTCAAGGATAACTAGAGTGATTTTAAATAAAGTTTTTAAATACAACACTGAGTGATCATTGGCTGAGATACAAAGTTTTCACCAAGACATGGAATAAATACTCGTACTTGTGCAAAATGATCATTGAAGAGACCATTCTTCACACAGCCTCATGGCTTAGTGATTCACGAGTTGCTTTGAAGCAGTCAAAGAGACTTTTGGTTTTGAGTGCCTCTTATTTAATTCATTTGTACCCCACCTTTCTCCTTTCTCCCAAAGCAGCTTATACCATTCTCTTCTCCATTTTATCCTCACAATAACTCTGTGAGGTGGGTTAGGCTGAGAGGTTGTGACTGGTTCAAGGTCACCTGGTAAGTTTCTATGACAAGTTTCCATGGATTTGAACCTGGGTCTCTCAGATAGTAGTCTGACAGTCTTAACTAGTACATCATACTTGCCCTCTTCCACAGTTAGAAGTAATTCCATAACATAGAGCCTGACTGCAATATTTGGTCCATATGATACGCTATAACTAGTAGTGAGATCTGGATTAAAAAAAATAATAGCACTTTTACTTCTGTGCAACTGAGATAAGGCATCTGTCTCTAGCAGTATAAACAGAAAACGACCTCTTGTTTGGTAAGACATAAAACATTTGGAAGGGTATTGTGTGCCCTCTTCTCAAATGTTATGTTTATTTTAGGGTCAAACAAAACTAGATGTTAGAGATCTATAATTAGCAGCGCAATCCTTTGTAGAGTTATGTCAGCCTCAATTTAATATTTGGAATAGGTTTAGACTTGTGTGATTCTGTACAAGATTTCACATTAGATCTTAAAATTCAGCAAATTACAGTTGTGGGGGTGGGGTGATCTGGATTAAAAATGTGATAATGAATCTTGGGATTAACACCTTTTCTTAATGTAAATCTGCTTCCCACATATTAGTGTTCATACTGGAAGGCAATTTTTTGTTACAGTAGAATTCTGTAGAGTTACTCTAATAAAATTGCCTACCATAGTGAAATTTCAGCCTATGTGAAACTATTTGGTTTAGCAGGAATAATTCTGCATAAGTTTGCACTGTAAATTTGTGAACAAAATCTGCATTTTACAGATAAAAGACAAAACCCAGGTTCCATATATGGTATTGTGATGAAACCTCAGCCTGGTCATGGGATATCTGCCTTAAATTATTCATCTATTTTACAATATCAAGCAGGCCTTTCTCATACATTCCCTATCCATTTGAGGGTACCAAGGAGGATTAGTGATTCAAGGGAAAACTAGAGTTGCCGTCCTTTTCTGAGCTCCTGCATCTTGATTTTTTTCCTTTCATAAAGCAGATGAAATTGTTCCCCAAAGCATGGAGGAGAACTGAAGGGGAAAGCTGATTCAGTCAAATTAAAGTTGTCATGTAGCTGCTAGAGGTGGAAGAAAAAAAATCCCTGATTTGAAGAGAGAGAAAAAAGAGTGACAGGATTACTTTAGGGTTAGGGAGGAACCAAAAACAACCAAACTGAATATTTCAAATGGCGATGGTCATGTATGAAGTGACTAAGGGTTTTCATTCATGTGGACCAGAGCACCTGAAAGGCACTTAACATGTCCTAAATGAGGCATTTGTAGATTAATGTCAGTGTTGGTATATTCTGTATATTTTCTGGTCTAGACCATACAAAATTACTTCCAGTCGTAATACATGATTTTTATATTTAATGTGGGTTCTAAAATATATAGGCAAATCTCCAGGCAGCTCTGAAGTTGGCAATGGAACAGGGATTCAATAAATAACTCAAAGGTTTTGACTTTTATCTTGTACACAGTACAAGCACTATATAATTATATAGGTTAGCTTTTCATTCCTGTCCACATGTCTTATTCTATGTTTGACATAATTGTGCTGTCACTTCCATAGTCAAGATAAATGTAGTTAGGCTTGAGGCAGTCAGTCAAAAATAGAATGTAAAATGGGTTTTTACATTATTATTATTATTATTATATGGTGAAACAGTGTAAAACTTAAAATCATATTAAGCTTTATATTTTCTTTCTGGGTGAGTAGGGATGGCAAGTAGCAGTTCCATAGGTTTCCATGGCACTAGCAGTAGAGCTAGGTTAAAAGACACACAAAACCTAATTTAAAAACACCATTCTCCTTTCCTTCCATAGCTGCACCATCTGTGTTTCAGACAGTTGAAATGAGACATGCAGCAGGATGCTGGAGTCAACGCAGGCTTTTCAACCTTCAAAAAAAAGGAAAAAGGACCGAGTTCTTTTTCATGTGTGGAAGAGTTTTGCTGCAGTTCTGTATTAATAGACAAACCTGTGCTAGAATGTAATGGTACATACCATTTTGAGGTATCCTGCTCCAGGTTTAGCCTGAGTTTAGCCCAGACATTTGGTAGAGGATATCAGTGGTTGCCATTGTAATTGGGAAGAAACTGTGTCCTGCTCAGATACTATTCTCACCTGTATCAGAAGAAATGTGTGTGTGCTTGAAAGTTTGTGGCTTGAATAAAACTTTGCTGCTCTTAAAGGTGCCAGTGGACTCAAACTTTGTCCACTTGTGGCTATGAGTGATGAGTAGAAGCAGAGATCCGATTAAGGTCTGCTGCTGCAGAGACAGGATTGGTGTTTTCACATGGCACAACTAGGATACTGTCTCAGGGTAATTAATTACTTTAATATGGAAAAGCCTTAATCAGGCCCTGTAATCTGTATTCAACCTGAACCTACAGAGGTGTAAAGCTCTTTGCTATGCTATAAAACAGAGGTCCCCAGTGTAGCATCCATGGGCAGTGTAGCACCTGCCAAGTGATTTTAGAAAACATGCACGGTTGGATACGGCTTTTGCTGATCAGGGCTTCTGATTGGCCATTGGATATCTGATTAGCTGTGCAGACTGCTTTGGCAGCAGGTGACATCACAGCACAAGGATCCTCACTGGGTGACTGAAAGTAAGCTGTGTGTATACAAAAAGATATTTTAAAGGAATATGCTTATTTAAGAAGGCATCTTGTTCAAAAGAGCTTCTGCCCCAAATGATGAACATTTACTTATTAAAATTAAGCAGAACCTCATTTTATGGTTGGCTGAACTCTCTGTGGCAGCCCGTGTGGACCCACCCTACCACCTTGTGTCATAATTGCAGTGTGACCTACCCTGAGCCTTTGGGGAAGGGTACAATATAAATATAAGAATAAGAAACAAATAAATAAAACAAATGTTTAAAGGCAAAGTGGCTGGCATAATCCAGAAGCAGGGGAAAGTAATTTGTGTCTCAATAAATGTTTCTTTATAGCTCTGGCACATAAAATGCAGATTCACTTATCTTGATTATAACTGAATATTTTCTCATGAGTGTGAGTTTTCTGTGGAATTAAAAGTCTTGTGGAATTAGTAATTGTAAGTACAAACACAACCTCCCATCTTGATGACAAGACAAACAGGGCAAGAACAGTGTCCACACATCCAGTATCCATGCCTCTTGCTGCTTTTGTCCCCTACCTCTGCCCCTTTCCACCTATCACATCTATGCAGGTAAGCACAGGCCTGAATGACATCATGCTCCCATCTCCCCCAGTTTGGCAACATCCCCTTTCCCCTCCCATCCCCTTTTCTAGCTGAACCACAATACTAGAAAGCTACCACATCATTCAGTTGGGCAAACAAATAAAAAAGTCCTTAAAGGGGCACAGGGGGAAGGGGAAAGGGCAGAGTTTACCTCCCCAGTTTCTTCTCCCACCCCATTGGCTGCAGGTGGAAAATCCACATGGTCATTCTGCTTGCAGTCTACCCACACTTCTTCCTGTCAATTTGATTAAAGAAGGATTTCTTTGATCCAGTGCAAAGGGAAGAGTCTTGGTAGGCCCATAGGTCATGAGTCAGAATGAACAAGACATGGTGTGAAAACCCCCATTTAAATTAGGGTTTCCTGTATACCATGCAGGGGGAAACTGCTGTGTAGAAATTACTCCAGTTTTAAATATGTGAAAACCCATTAAATGTCTCTGACAGACAGAGGCAATAACCCAATGCTGCACACAGGGTTAGTAGAAACTACTTTGAGTTTTCAGCATTGGTTTCCAAGGCTACAAGATGATTTTGCCATAGTCTATAGATAGATGTTGAAACCACATAAAGTCTTGTAATCACAAAGTTTGAATGCCTTGATTTCAGCCTACTCAGAATTCCAGTAATTCATTTCATTAGGGTTACCTCAGAGTTGAATAAGATTCTTGGGTTTTGCTGTCTTTATGAAATCAGCTGTTTTGAATTGTAGTACCTGGTAGTTAGTGCAAAGCAGTTCCTAAAGATAAAACTTACCGTTGTACTTTGAAAATAAAATGACTAATATTAGAAGCAGTTCTTTTTATAGAAAGCTCTGTTTTTAGACTATATTTCGTAAGCAAACAGATGCTACACTGTGTATTATAGGTCCTTGGAAATGTAGGGGTGGTTTGAGTGGAATTAACAAACACTTCACAGAAAGCTGAAGACTCCTGTAAACCTTCAACAGGTTCATGTTGGATTAAGTAAGCATTTTCTAAAAATAGCTGTGTAGTAGATCCTGCTGGATCTGTCATCTGTTAGCAACAAATCATTACATATAGAGATTCTTTAACACATACACACCCCTACATACTGCAGTAGGCAAGCATATCTTCCTTTGACTATCATGCCTCACTTAACAATGTGAGCAATTGAAATATGCATAAAAAGAGCTAAATCTTTTCAGCTGGTGAAACATTTCTAACCCTATGTTTGAATTACATAGAACCTTAAGATTCACTCCTAGAAAATGTAGTCACAGGACATTATATAGTTGATCCAAGGCAATGACAAAATGAATCAACAACCATTTACTTTTAAATACAGGATGCTGGAAGAGGGCATTGCAGAAATGAAGATGTGTTGTCTCTTATTCATAGCATAGAATCTAATAAGTTATAAAACATTAGGGGAATTAACTCCCCAATGGAAGCCATATGGGTGGAAATACTGGGCTCTAGTGGCTTGAAACTCAATATCAAGAAAATGAAGATCATGGTATCCAGCCCTCTCAATTCCTGGCAAATAGATGGGGAAGAAATGGAGATAGTGACAGATTTTATTTTCCTGGGCTCCAAGATCACTGCAGATGGGGACTGCAGCAAAGAAATTAAAAGACGCTTGCTCCTGGGGAGGAAAGCAAATCTAGACAGCATCCTAAAAAGCACATGCATCACCCTTCCAACAAAAGTGCGTTTAGTCAAGGCTATGGTCTTCCCAATTGCAATGTATGGCTGTGAAAGTAGGACCATAAGGAAGGCTGAGCGTCAAAGAATTGAGGCTTTTGAACTCTGGTGCTGGAGAAGACTCTTGTGAGTCCCTTGGACTGCAAGGCGAACAAACCGGTCAGTCCTAGAGGAGATCAGCCCGGACTGCTCCTTAGAAGGCCAGATCCTGAAGATGAAACTCAAATACTTTGGCCACCTCATGAGAAGGAAGGACTCCCTGAAGAAGAGCCTAATGCTGGGAGCAATCGAGGGCAAAAGAAGAAGTTGACGACAGAGAATGAGGTGGCTGGATGGAGTCACTGAAGCAGTAGGTGCAAACTTAAATTGACTCCAGGTAATTTAGTAGGGATGGGACAGCGCACTATAAGTGGAAAATGGTCACTGTCATAGAAAGAGGATACCTCAAATTCTACAGAGCTCTGCATCATGTTTTTAGATATTATTATATAGTCTAAATTTCTGAGGGCAATTCTGGCTATACCAAATAACATCTCAAATGTAGCAGTTAGGATTGAGACATGTATGGTCAATGTTCAGTCCAGGCTTTGGATAGCTACCTTTACATTCTGGCTAAAACTACTTTTCCAACAGCAAGGTCTTGCAAGTCTAATAGTGATCGACACATTCGTCGCACCTTGGCAAATTGCACTCACTAAAAAGTTGTGCTACTATGGTCTCTCATATCAATTGTTTTTGTCTATGGGTTATGACAAGGCTATAGATCTTGTTAAGACGAGTGATAGAAGTAGAGAGACAACATGATCTCAACAATATTCAGGACCCACTCTTTAGGAAAGATCTCCTAAACAGGAACACCCAGATGCAATATCTAAGAAAAGTGGTAAATCCTGAGCACAAGAGATCCTTTGCCCTCCTTTGTCACAATGCCCTGCCCTCTGTTTACTTGAGTGGGAAATTTGATGGACTCCCTCTCAAGGATCGACTCTGTATCTGCAATGAGGGTCAAGTAGAGAACACAGAACACATCTTATTTGAGTGCAAGCTGTATAATGATATTCGCACAGGTGCATTAGTACCAGTGCTTATAGAATGCCCCCACGACCTGAGAAAGCATCGCCTGCAAATATTGCTATCAGATACAGATAATTTGTTAATTAGCAAAGTAGCAAAATTTGCATGGCTAGCTTTAAGAATCAGGAAAGAATGGGTCACTCATGTATAGCCATAACAGGTCCACAGAACTGCTTATGGTTTTTGGTTAGTAGATGTATCGCACGTCTCTTAATCTTGTCTTTTGTTTTCTATTTTAACAACTTTATTAGTTTTATTGCTTTTATGGCTCATTTTATCCGTGTAAAATAGTCAACGGCAGTTAATGATTCTAAATGTTGGCTTTTATGGTGAAGAAGTTTTAAGTTTTATTGTTGATGCATTTTTAACCTTTTAATGTATTACCTTCCCTTTACAAACTGCTATTGCATAGTAGTGCTTCTAAAATTTTGGTCTAAATGACCGTAAATAAATAAAGTAAAATAAAGTAAGACTCCGGGGAATGGTAGAGGACAGGAAGGCCTGGAGGATCATTGTCCGTGGGGTCGTGATGGGTCGGACACGACTTCGCAACTAACAACAAAAAGAATCGGTGCGAACATGCAGAATATTGTTGGGAAGCATAACTGTATACATGTTAAAAGTGGGGGTGTACTCTTGCCCACCTGATCAAACCCTTGAGGCTGATCTTGAGATGGAGAAGGATAGAATGGAGGTAACTAAATTATGTTAGTGTACTGGGAGAGTTCAATTACCCACATTGTCTGGGCAAACATGTGTTTCAATCATGCTGTAGAAATGAAATTGCTAGACTGTGCACTGGAAAGGCTGCTCACAGCCACCAAGAGGGGTAGTGGACTTGATTCTGTGAAGGTCTCAAGGCTTGGGGAGAAATATAGAGGCTGTTACAGCAGTTGGGACCACAATGCTATTAAGTACAGAATTCAGGTCAATGGAAAATTATCCCTAAATTCCAAAGCAGTAACATTTGATTTCAAAAGAGGGAACGTCACGAAAATGAGGGGAAAGTAAAATAGGAAGCTGAAGGAAAAACACAAAAGAGTCAAATCCCTAGAGCAGGGGTAGTCAACCTGTGGTCCTTCAGATGTCCATGGACTCAGCCAGCAAGGATTTATAGGACAGCCCCGCTCCAGTCCCATCATTGGGCATTTTGGGAGGGGATCAGCATAACCATATATGGACATATCACCTGATAATTTTTAAACACATATATATTAAAAATTAATTTCCATACAATCAGTGAAACACTTCCAGGGCTGTCGAGAAACCCCAGGGTTTCATGAACCCTGTTGAGAAAGCTTGCTGTAACCTATCACTACATTCGGCCGCTCTACTAGAAGAGAGTCGCAAATGTGACACCAGTTTTCAAAATGGAATTCAGAGGGGAACCAGGAAATTCTACATCGGCCAGCCTAATGTTTGTCCCAAGTAAATTAGTAGAAACTGCAATCAAACACTGAATTGTTAGTCACATAGAGGGACAAAGCCTACTGAGGGAAGATCAGCACAGTGTTTGCGAAGGGAAGTCCTGCCTCACCAATGATTTGGAATTCGTTGAGAGTGTGAATAAGTGAAGAGTGGTGACCCAAGCAGACATTGAATACTTGGATTTTCAAAAGGCTTTTGACAAGGTGCATAACTAAGGAATCCTGAGTAAACCTAGCAGTCATGAAATAAGAGGATGGATTCTGTGATGCATTAAAAATTGGTTAAATGACAGTTCTCACGGTAGAGAGCAGTTACTAGTGAGGGTCCCACAAGGATTAGAATTGGGAGCTGGTACTATTTCATTTATTCACCAGAGATCTGGGATGAGGGGTGAGTAGTGTAGCAGCCAGGTGTCTGGATGATACAAAACGATTCAGGATGGTGAAAATTAAGGCTGATTGTGAAGAGCTCCAAAAGGACCTCCACTAATCGGGTGAGTAATCAGTGTTGTCTGAACTTGCTGAGCAGGGAAAGATCTTGGGATCATAGTGGATAGTTCAATGAAAGCACTAGGGGGGTGAAAAAGACAGACTCTATTAGGGAATTTGTAGGAAAGGGATTGAGAATAAAATGGCAAGATTATGCAAGAGGTATGGAACTTTTTCTCCCTCTCCCCAAATTTTAAAGGCATCTAATGAAACTAATCAGGATGGAAAAAGGAAATACTGCTTTACATAGAGCATGATTAAAATGTAGAATGTGCTGCCAGAGGATGTAGTGATGACCACAGGAATAAACAGTTTTAAAGTGGTATTAGGTAGATTCATGGAAGATGTATATTAGTGGCTACTAGCCATAATGACTGAATGGAACCTCTACATTCAGAAGAACCCGTCCTCTGAATCCTAAAGCCAGGAGGCAACATCAGGGGATGCCTTGGCCTCTATGCCATGTTGTTTGCCATCTAGACTCTAGTTGCCCACTGTGTGAGACAGGATTCTGGACTAGATGGACTGCTGGTCTGGTCCAGCAGGGCTCTTCTTATGTTATTTCACGATCATCTGCTGTGGAAATCTGAAGGAATGATTACCATATTGAAAAAGATGAAGTTTGTTCGTTGTAGGTCTTCAAGAACTTTGGGTTCAGGCAGGGAGGCGGAGCCATGGCACTTGGATAGCTCGATTACTTCGAGCTCCTGTTCCACTGAGGGTCAATCACTGCTGTGATTGACAGAATCGGGTTTTGGGTACGCTAACCCAACCATAAATCTTCTCAGGAATTCCTTGTGAATCACTGGGGCCTCTCTGTTCCGCAGGGAAATTAATCTCCCACTGGAACGTAAGCTCAGTGTGCACAGGGTCCAGCAAGCGCCGTCCGCCATCTTAAAATCTTTTTTCCTTTTCTTCTTTTTTCAACTCTGCAATCTACAAAGCTTATTTTAATCTTCCAAGATAATTGGACACCTCCCAGCAAGACCTTCAACTCACTACAACTCCGGAGCGAAAACATCTGGCAGACATCAGATCGAGCCTACAAACAGTGAGTGGGGTTTCCCTCGGCACCTTCTTCCCTGGAATGGACTCTCGGCGTGGAGAGTTGCTCTCGCTAATCCAAACAAGCCAGAGTGACAGGATTTATTACCACTGAGGGGGTGAAGCAGCCAAATTCCAAGATATTGAGTCATTAATCAACGCAGAGATGCAAGTGCTTTTCCGCTTCTCCGTCTATACTTTCCCCCCCGTTTCTGGCTCTGCTTGATGCCACCTCATCATGAGGCAGGCTAATTTTCTTTTCTAAGCGAAGAAGGACTTAAATCAACTCAAACTAATAAGTATTATATCTGTTTTTGGTCTTCGAAGATAAGAGAGATTAGAGCCGTGGAATCTCGCGAGAACTAAGCTCTAGAAACATTCCTTTAATTCAAAACAGACTGTTGCTTTCGTTAGGACTCTGTAGGACCTCTACTGGCTATCTGCAAAATCGCAAATATATTTTGGAAACAACATATGCATAATTGATTAACAAAATTCCAAACCTGGAACATGTTTTCGTTTAAAAAATTTGCATATCTTCTAGATAAACAAACACAAGACCTGAAAGAATCTCTAAATGGTTCACTTAAAAATATGCTCATGGAGTTTAAAGGCATTAAGGAAGAAGTCTCTAACAGGAATGATGAACCAATGGTAGTGGCTGATGATAGCTTTAAACAAGATGGAAAATTACCAGCAGAAGAGGAATCTGAAATTATGGAGATGGAAAAGGGGATGTCAGAGTCTTGCAGCTCAGATAAGGACACCCTACCTGAGAAGATATATAGCCACTCCAAAGCAACAATACACAAGAAAGACATATGGATCTGCGGTGAAAGCAATCGATTGAAAGGAGCTTCATGGAAAAACATCTGTACTGATATTGGAGTCCAGGAGGTACAACTGCTTCAAGATTTATCGATGTATACTTCGAGGGAAAGACTACAACTGTACTTTCCCAGCCAAAGACCAATAGGACAGAACATTAGTCAACGGGAGCTACAAGACGTAATAAGCCTCGAAATGAGACCTCCTTAAGAAGCTTGGGGAATGGAAATGCAACACAGTGGTCGAAATTCCTTTCCTCTTTTACCTCCTGTATGTAGCCATATAGGCAATATAACTAGTTAAGAAGTTAATCTGGGGTCTAAGATCTTTTAAGTAAGCTGAATCTGTATTATTAAACCTAATTTCGCACTGCCTACTAGCTCAAAATCAAAGCATAACTAAAAGGAGACACCTAATGGAATGGGCTTATATTATAGTGTGGGGTTTTAGATTTCCTATGATAGCTGAATTTGAATTATCTAGCATATCTCTGTAGTGACTTTCAGCCTAAATTTAATGCATAACTAAAAGAAGGTTTTTAACTGAGGAGGTGTAAATATAACTAACGAAAAATCTATTCTATTAATTAATGAAGACTCCATTTTATTATTTCTGGTATTAACAATGTATACTTATACATATTTGTTTCTCTTCTTTCTGTACAATTAAGCAGGCTTATTCTTTTTTTTCCTTTTTCCCTTTTTCTAGTGAAAATGTGGAGGGCTCTAGGACTACGTTAAGTATAAACTGTTTATGATTGTTAAAACTATCAGAAACTATGCAAACAAATGTTGAAATGATGGTAACAAGGTAGACTTCTCTTTTTAAATGTGGTGCAAACGTGAAAAAGTCTATAAAAAGTCTATAAGCTTTGGGTAAAAGTCCATAATATTGTAGCCAGTTTATAATCTTAAATGGAGAGAAGAGGGTTTTTAAGATTGAAACAGGGAACCAAAATGTTTTTCCACAGTGCTTCCTAACCCACATACAGAGCTTCTTCTTCTATGCGACGACGGCAGAAAAACTAGAATTGGCCAAGAAATGGAAAACGTAAGAACTACCCTCGACAGAAGACTGGGTGAATAAACTAGCTGATCTTACCAAGATAGTCAAACTGACACTAAGAGGTCTTTCAAGAACAATGGGGCCCTTACCTGAACTATTTACAAAAGGGATTAAAAATGGGGAACCAAGTGTATCAAATGAAGAGTATAGCTCTCCTTTTCTGTATTAACAATGTAGATTGCATGTATCTTACTGTCTTCAACTCTTCAATTCTGGAAAATAAAATAAAAACTTTCTATAAAAAAAAAAAAAAAAAAAAAAAAGAACTTTGGGTTCAGAAACAGGGTTTCTTTAAATGGTTAAGCATAGGTAACCACCCACAAAGTGGCAACTTGCCCTGTTATGTATTTAACTCCTTGGTAAACTGATTGGAATTACATATAATTAATTGATGGGTTAGATAGAATCTTTTCTGCTAACAGAATTTCAAGCACCCCATTTCCAGGCTGGGATGCTCCATTTGCTTTTCTTAGTCTTTGGTAACAAAACCTTGTTCCTTTGGAGAATGCATTTGAAAGGGAGGGATCCAGACTTCCATGTAAAGAGATCTGCTTATCTTTTGGTAACAGCTCTATTTGTGAAAAATGATATAGTCTACACTACAACTTGGAATGGCATACTGGCCACATAAAGACAAATAATTCTTGTACTGTATGCAAGGCAGCAGAGAGCTGAGCTTGGGGTCTGGAGCAGGATCCAAGCAGCCCCGAAGAACAACTAATGAGCTGTCGGGTCCCCACCCAGGGGGCCCAATGAGTTTGAATCAATCAAGCACCGCTAAGCCAATCAGTCTCGGCCTAGGGCGATTCAACCTCCTGTACATATGTATATAAGTGGGGGCTTGTCCAGGCAAGTCTCCAGTCTGCATGGTTACCTTCAACATGGACCCACTCCTGGAAGCAATAAAGAGCTGCTTGATGCACGACCGCGTCTGGCTTATTTCCTAGTGAACCCACTATACAACATACTGCTTTTGGAGTTTTATAAATGTGCAAAGAACAGCACAGGAACCTTTCACAACAAGGAATGGTGAAAAACAATGAAAGGAAGAAGTGTTGAGGCTGACACAACTGAAGCATTTTGCCCCTTGAGTCATAATTCAGCATAGCTGATTCCAAAATTGAACTCCCCTGGGTGTCAATAAAGCAACCTTACTATACTGGCAGAGCTTATTTTTGCTGGAGCAAAATTATAAAGAAAAATGACTCACTCAGAGCTTCATTGGAATATATGATTGTATATTTCATCACCATATCTGAAATGGGAACACTTAAATGTAACATGTCTTACAGATCTAGTAGTTTGTTCAGAGGTTTTATAAAGAGGGCTTTTAACATTGGGATGACTGTAAGGAGATCATTATTACTATTATTATTAGGCACCCAGTTTCTGTTTTTATTTAGCAACATGTTACCTAAGAAGCCACACATCCATACCATGTGTGGCAGAAAGCATTTTCAGAATTAAAAAAGCAAATTATAATTTTTCAGAAACATCTTTATAGGATACGGTTCAGTGGTAGTATAGGCATTTAGTCTAGTGGGCTGTAGGCTATATTTGAACTATATGTGTTCCATGTTCTTAAAACTTAAAAGGACCAGACCAAACACAGGGAAACACTAGTTTTGTAGCATTTAAAGGACATAGTTTAGCAGTTATTGTAAGTCGACTAAAGGAAACTAAGATCTTACTTGATTAACCATTTGTCCAGAATTGCAATCATTTGTGCATTCATTTTAAGAATAGTGCAAATTACACTGTAATTGACTCATTGCATGTCCAGATTTTGCATATGTGTGTATGTGTTTGTGGATTTTTTCCAAGATAAGCTTCGTTTAGATCTTACTAAAAAATTTAAAATGCAACTGTAGTGCCAAGAAGTCTTGCCTGAAGAGTCAGGGTACTGTTGAGAGCTACTGCCCCATTAAGTGCCATCCTTCTTCCAGATAAATGAATTACTTCCGGATCTCTGTTGACTGGTCTGGCAATTTTTTTCACAGCAGTCATCATAAATAAGTGGGGGTGGTGCAGAGAGAGGTTAAGAACTTGTTTTGTACTTAGGAACATAGCAATTTGTGTCAATAAAACAAGAAATGAGGAGGGATTTTAGCTTGCTACAAAGTAAGAAATCAGTATTAAAGTCCCTCCCCACTGAAAATTATTCACTCATGAAACAGCCAGCTGGAAGAGAACAAAGTAATTAGGCAATAAAATAAAATAAAATGAACTAAACTAAAAGGTAGCAACATCAGGACCTTCTGAGGAGATTTACTTCTGAGTAAGATCTTGTCCTTGGAGGCAGGCATTGCCAGACCTTTAAGAAGAATCTAGCATTGTGTTGAGGGTTGTGTGGAGGCCCTGTTGCAATTTTCTTCCAGCCAACTCTGAGCCATCCTTTAAACAGCGAAAAATAAAGACCAAAAGAGAAGTTACAGCATCCATAGATCTGATCCATTTTAGAGAACAATGTGGCCATTTAAAGATGCTGTTCAGCACTTAGAGTAACCTGGTTGGGGAACATTTTTGAACAGCCAGATTATTCTCTTAAACAGTGTCAGTGTACACAGAGAAGCATCCATAGGTCAGACCTGTGGACACTGTAATGTCTAGTTTGGCCTTCAGTTTTGTGGAGCTGTATAAGACAGTGCTTGTTTTCATTCAGATTTAGCAATTGTGCCAGATTCTGTATTCATGTCTCCATCTGCCTTTTAGAATCATAGAATAATAGAGTTGGAAAGTACCTCCTGGGTCATCTAGTCCAACCCCCTGTACTATGCTGGACACTCACAACCCTATCGCTCATACATTTTAACCTGCCACCCCCTTGAGCCTTCACAGAATTAGCCTCTCTGTCAGATGGCTATCTAGCCTCTGTTTTAAAATTTCCAAAAAGGAGAACCCACCACCTCCTGAGGAAGCCAAGGAAGCCTCCCAAGAGCCAGTTTGATGTAGTGGTTAGGAGTGCGGACTTCTAATCTGGCATGCCGGTTTCGATTCTGCGCTCCCCCACATGCAGCCAGCTGGGTGACCTTGGGCTCACCACAGCACTGATAAAACTGTTCTGACCGAGCAGTGATATCAGGGCTCTCTCAGCCTCACCCACCCCACAGGCTGTCTGTTGTGGGGAGAGGAAAGGGAAGGCGACTGTAAGCTGCTTTGAGTCTCCTTTGGGTAGGGAAAAGCGGCATATAAGAACCAACTCTTCTTCTTCTTCTTCCACTGTGAAACCGCTCTGTCAGGAACTTCTTCCTGATGTTTAGATGGAATTTCTTTTGAATTAATTTCATCCCATTGGTTCTGGCCCGTCCCTCCAGGGCAAGGGAGAACAACTCTGCTCCATCCTCTATATGGCACCCTTTTAAATACTTGAAGATGGTTATCAGATCCCCTCTCAGTCGTCTTCTCTCCAGGCTAAACAGACCAAGCTCCCCCAACCTTTATTCATACGTCTTGGTCTCCAAACCCCTCACCATTTTGTTGCCCTCCTCTGGACACACTCCAGTTTGTCTACATCCCTCTTTAACTGAGGTGCCCAAAACTGAACACAGTACTCCAAGTGAGGCTGAACGAGAGCAGAATAAAACGGTATCATCACCTCCCGTGATCTGGACATGATACTCTGTTTGATACAGCCCAAAATCCCATTTGCCTTTTTAGCCACCGAGTCACACTGCTGACTCATGTTCAATGTATGGTCTACTAAGACTTCTAATCCTTTTTGCACATGCTACTGCCAAAACAAGTCTCCCCCATCCTATATTGATGTATTTGGTTTTTCCTACCTAAATGCAGAAAGTTACATTTGTCCCTATTGAACTTCATTTTATTCAGCTTAGCCCACTTCTCGAGCCTATCAAGATCATCCTGTATTCCGATTCTGGCTTCTGTTGTGTTTGCTACCCCTCCCAGTTTAGTATCATCTGCAAATTTAATAAATATCCCCTCTAATCCCTCATCTAAATCATTTATAAAATTCTGATATTTGTTGTACTTGAACCTGTGTTTCCAGATGGAAATGGCACAGAGAGCATGCAGATTCCACATTATTTATGTAAAGATGAAATAATTCATTCTTTCAAACATTTTTATTCTTTTCCATGATCAGGATCCACAAGGTGACAAACATTAAAATATTTACACAATTCCAAATACAGTTTAAATTATAAAATCGTTCAATTAAAACACATAAACACTAGAATGAGGGTCACAAACTTGTTGGGGGTATGCCAGGTAGGAGTCTGCTGGCAAAAAATACCAATAAGGGAGGCAGATTAATTTTCCTGGGGAGGGAGTTCCAAAGTTTTGGCACCACGGCCAAGAAAACTCTTTCTTGGGTTTCCCACTCATCTGGCTTCAGATGATGGGAACATTCAGAGTAGACTTGTCCGAAGATGACCAGGCTATGGGTATGGAAGGAACCTGTCCTTAAGGTATACTGGTCCAGGCCATATAGGGCTTTAAAGGTCCTACCAACACCTTGAATTGAGTGCGGAAGCAGATTGGAAGCCAGTGTAGATGGAACAAGATTGGAGTGATATGGTTCTTGTGACCTATACAAGTCAACACTCTGGCTGCTCCATTTTGCACTAATTGTAGCTGATTAAGTTTCAGTTTGTTATCCTTCATCCATCCCAAAATTTCCTCTATAAACCAATTCATGGTTTCCACAGCCTCCCTGAGATCCTCTTATAGTGTGAGATATAGCTGAGTGTTTTTACATAGAGATTGAAACAAGATAGAACCTTGGGGAAGCCCAAAGGCCAAGGGCAGAGCAGCTTTCCGATTGGGCCCTCACCCGGACTGGCCCTACCCACTCTCTGCCCACTTAGCCCTTAACCAATTATTTATACTGCTCCCTGAATGGTTTAAAGATATATGCATGTTAACAGATAGCCTAGTGATTTGTTTTGTCACAATATTTGATTTGGATCAGAATCATACAGTGAAGGGCAAGAGAAACCTTTGGCCCATGGTGGCTCCTGGGAGCCTTGGCTTAACCACCTTTGGCCCATGGTGGCTCTTGGGAGCCTTGCTTAACCACCTTACTGAAGAATGCAACATATATTTATTTATTTAGTTTACATACTGGCTCACATGTGGCATCTGATATTGGACAGCAGTTAAACTCAAATGGGTCTAGAGTAGGTTTCTACAGGGGCCAACGCACCACTGCCTGCTTGAAGGCAGGAGCAACCATTCTGTCTCTCAGGGAGGCATTTGCTGTTTCCTAGATCCATGCTGCCAGTTTCCTCCCCCCTCCCCCCACCAGTTGATTTAAGTAGCCACGAGGGGGTAAGAGCTATACAAACAGGCGGCAGGTCTCAAACTTTCAAGAATCCTGTACACATCCTCAGACTGCACAAGGTATTCCACAAAACTGAAAAAATCTGCACCCTGGGACCATCTGATCCTGTTACTGCAGGAATCTAAGAAAAATACTAGAAACATGAGAAAATATATGATGAATTAGTATGTAATTGACTTTATATCTTCAGATGCTTAGCCTTTTCTTAACATAGCTGGTATCAGTCTGTCCTGAAAACTGTAAGAACCCTTTGAGCCAGGCTATGTGTAGTGATTAAGAATAGCAGTTTCTAATCTGGTGCCAGGATCACGTGATCACTGCCATGATTTACGCTTAACCTGAGTAGTTCCATCTTGTATCAATGTGTGCCTGTTTCACTGGCTGTATAACAACCCTGAACTGTCTGTGTAGTGATTTCGTTATTGTAACAATTATACTAGACTGTGTTATCTCTGGGAAGCTGTGTAACATACAAGGCCAAGAAGACCTGGCTATCACTTCTGGATGCGAGCCCAGGCTGGCACCTGCAGGAGGGAGGTTTTTGCTCTCTGGGAAAGTGTACGGCTTTGGGCGGGAAAATGAACCAGTAAAAGTGAATGCATTTCATGTATTGATTAGATTCGACTATGGACATCTAGGTGTTCTGATCTGCTTAGTAATAAAGCTTTCTATTAATCCAGAAGTATCATTGCTAGTCTGTCAGCCCTGACATCTGGAGAGCTGGGTCTGATTCCCTACTCCACATCAGCTGGATGATCCCGGCCTAGTCACAGTCCTATTAGAGCTGTTCTGACTGAGCAGTCCCATCAGAGCTTTCTCATCCTGACCTAACTCACAGGGTGTCTGTTGCAGGGAGAGGAAGGGAAGGCGGTTGTAAATCACTTTGAGACTCTTTCAAACAGTGAAAAGCAGGGTATAAAAATCAACTCTTTTTTTCTGTTCCCTAAACAAAGACCTTATTTTTATTTTGTACTGTTATAGACCGTTTATGCACTGGAGGTTTCATGCCAGGCTGCAGGCTGGAGTTTTAGTCATGGCAGGTGGGCCCACCTCTTCCTGCACCCACATGGGGGAGCATTTGGCCTGGTGTACCTCATCCGCCCCCGATCTGTGCTCCTGACAGGGGGGTGGGGCAGTGAAGTTCCCAGTGCATAAACGGTCATATTGATGTTTCTATGCATAAAGAAATATCAGTAGTCATCCTGACAATATAATCACCACAAAATTGGCTACTTTAGGCAAAATTTGGTGAATGTTTATGTTATCAATAATTATTGCTATATTATTTTTGCAGACTGTTAATTCACTTGTGTTGTTTTAAAACTCTTAATCTTGATTCAGGTCTTTTAAAGGAGAATTGCCATGTAAGAGTTTTGATTCAGGAAAGACTAATTTTTGATGACATGGCATGGTTTTGAAGGAAAATCTGTGGAATGTCACAAGATGAACTGTTAGAAAAATTCTTCCAAATGATGTGTGAAGCTTAATCTTAAATGCCTGAGAATTTCTGTGAAGTTGCACTGATACTTCAGCTGTTGTATTTGAAGACAGCATCTGAAGAATTTGACCTCAGATTTGCGTCTTTGCCCTCTGACTCCAGCCTCTGGGGGTTTGCTGTTACATAGCTGAGTATACTTTGCTTATAATATATATTCATTATACATTTTTACAAAGCATTTTTAACTGAAAGGTATCTTTATTTTTATCATGTTAGAAGAGCGGGGGTTTGATCATAAACAGAAACTTATTGGGTACATGCTATGTGAAAATATGCCTTGTCAATGTTAAAAAGAAAATCAAGAGAACTGCATAATATAGCCACAGAAAATATGAACATTAAGGTATCACAGACTTTAAATAGGGCATTTCCTGAAAGAGGATATACATGCTGATAGGCTTGAAAAAGCAATAATATATGATTATTTGTAGAATTAAGTCAGGCTTGCAGATGCTTCAAGGTGCCAAATATATAAGAAAAGATCTCATTTGACTTATAATCCAGTATGCTTATTTCATTCAGTCAGCAGAAATTGTTGTCAGATGAATTCTGAATATTATCTTCATTATTTGTAGAAATCATGAATTTGCTCCATTTGAAGTCTTATGAGACAGCTAATATTTATTAGGAAAGCTTAAGATAAATGCTTGGTGGGCAAGGTGGGGGCAGGGGCTGGATAACTTGCTAGCTCATTGTAATTTTTGCTCATTGTATCATGTTTTACAGAAATATCAAGTATCAAGAAGTATTACACACATGTTGGTGTGTACTTGATTAAAATATATTCTTGATATGATGTTATTTTAAAAATGTATACCCAATTTTTCTAAAAGCTCAAGATGGCTTACCAAGTAACAACAATTAAATATAAATGAAGGCACAATTTGACAGACTAAAATGTGTGCCAAAAATATTTATAAACGTAACTTTAGCCAATAATGCAGCATCCTCAAAAAGTTTCTGACAGGTGGTCTCATGTGGTTTTTTTGAAGCCATCAAAATGGTGGCTTGTTCAGCTTTTAGCAGGCCCTTTTGTAAAACTGGGGCATGATCAGGAAATAAAGTTTTGGCAGATCTGAATGAATATATATGAGTTCTTATTCAGGTGTCTTTCGGAATCTCTTACATAAACCAAATGGAACTGGATATTGGCATATTGTAAACCCTCTTCATATGCAGCTCCGTGGAGCATTGTTAGATCCATCACTCAGTTGAATGGCAAGCACACTGCAATCTTCTGTTATGCTCCCTGAGAGTATGAGCAGCTCATGCAGAAACCACCTGTCCACAGCAGTCGTCCACCTGCCATCACCCAGCCAAGGATATGTGATCTGACTTTTTGGTTGTTGCTCATCAGAGGCAGCTGTTTATAGCTCTACTTCACACGTTTCTTCCGGCTTCAGCCTATGAGCCATGACTGCTTTTGAAAATAATTGGTAGGAGAAGTGTTGGGTGAAGTTTACCACCTCCATGTTTCAGTAAGAGAAACTATTTGCACAGATTAGATGTGAGGGAAAATCTTTGTGCTATTGGAGGTCTTCCATCAGAAGGCAGCAGGACATGACTTAGTAGTCCTGGATACTTCCTGTTTATGGCTTCTTTTCTAACCTAAGTTTCAACTACTTGCTATGGAGATACTCCCATCTATAATAAAAAGGGTTGCAGGACTAGTGGGAGTCCAAAGTAGACACAAAACAGAGAAACCCAGCAGCCCCTAAGTGGGAGCTTTGGAAGTCACTTGTTTCCAGCTACGTTCCAGCATTTATCACAGCCTGGAGTGGTGTTGGAGCAATGTGGTGGCACAGCAGGGTGGAGTACATTATGCCAAGCATGTAATTATATTCAGATCTGGATTTCCCACATGGGAAAATAATGTGCTATTGGCAGATGTTACCAAGGTATTTGTAAAAGAAGTTGCCAGTTATACACTTTATTTTTTATGAGTACAAGAATCAAAGCCTTTTCAGGAAAAGCTATAGAGAGGAATTGACATGCACACTGTAGAAAACTAGGTCTTATAAAAAGCTTTTGGCTCTTTATAGAACTACTGCCTTCAGTCATTTTGTGTGCCATTGAAATTCAGCTTGCCTTTTCTTTTTAAAAGCTTTTTCTCAGCTTAATTGAGAGAGCCAGCGTTTTGTTTCCCACCAGCAGGATATTTTACAAATGCCTTCAATTATTTATTGAAAGTAAAATGGGAGTCAGGAATAAAGAATATACAGAGGTTTCCATCACCATTGGGTATTTACAAAGAACAAGATTAAAGAAAAAACAGTGTAAATAAGACAGCTTCTCATCTTACAGGCTTGTCTTCACCACTGCCATAGAATAATGAAGCCAAATTAATTAGTAAGAACTCTGCTTCTGGAGTCTACCTTCTCCATTAGAGCAGTGAGATACAGAAGAAAGAAGTAAATGAGAATAACTGTCTGTGGTAATTGGCAAACACTGATAACCAGGTATGACCCTTCCTATAATGGTGGATTCCATGCAACTGCAATAGAAACATTTAAACTGCCTATTTAGCATGTTCAGTCTTTAAAAGGGTAGAAAAATCACATGCAAAAGCAAAGCAGATTCCCTTTCCCGTCAAATCACTTAACTATTCAGAATAGTTAACTATGGCAATCTGCTTCAGTTTTCATTGTAATTAATCAGTGTTAATTTCTTTTTGTAATCCAATTAACTGAAATCGTTTTAGTGTAATAAAAAACAAGTAGAAGGAAGAAAATTATGAAAGCTGCTGGACTGGAATTAAATTTTTGTTTGCTGCCCCTACTTAGCAAATGTTCCAGATGTCAAACAAGAAAACATCATCATCATCATCATTTAGATGTATAGGCCGCCTTCCTCCAAGGACTCAAGGCAGTTCACATAAAACAACCCCCATTAAAACCCCAATCCCCTAAGACCAAGTCTATCCCCAACATACCAAGATGGCAAAAACCCTCCTACCTCCCACAGCCATCCATCAAGGGGTTCACCCAATGGTACAGCAGAGCCTGAGGGTGGCCCATTGATCTTAATCCGGCCTCAACCGAAGACCTAGGTGTAGTCTGCACGGAGCTTTTATTCCAATCCCAGGTCGATTCAGTTCCTGCCATCTCCACTGTGTGGGATTTCCATTTTGATTTTGTCCAATTTAAATTTTCCCTCTGCAACAAGCGTGATTGATCTGGAATTAAAACGGAAGCCCTAACTTCTCTCAGCAGAGGCTCCAGAACCCCTAATTTCTCTGAATAGCCTCTTGGTTCTTTTCTCCCTCCTCTGCTGTCTCCAGTCCTCCCCCACCCCCTCGTTCAAGAAAAGAAAGAAAGAGGCTCCTGCTGTGCTTGGTTCCCTCCTCCCCTTCTGAGCTTCCATAACCACGTACAGAACACTTTTCTGTTTCAATAGGGAGGGGTGTGTGAGGAATACCCGAGTTCAAATCTATCTGGATTCAGCAGGATCCACAATGGAATAAACCAAGTAAGTGCAGACTCTGCCCTGGTGGAAGAGCTCTGTTTTACAGGCCCTGCAGAACTATGACATCAGGGCCCTTAGCTTTCCTGGGAGCTCATTCCACCAGGTTGGGGCCAAGACTGAAAAGGCCCTGGCCCGGGTCAAGACCAGGCACACTTCTCTGATAATCCTTTGAAGCAGAGGGGACATTTCTGTGATTATGAGGCCTTGCTAGCCACATTTTAAACAATCCATTCTACAATTTGGATTGCAGGAATGGAAAAAAGTGAAAGGACTGTTGACTTATATGTAATGTAGATTGAAAGGGAAGGAATAGTGGAAAGAAATCAGACTTACATCCATTATTATTTCGGTGTGATTTTTGTTTGTTTTGTTTTCCAGGAGTCTGAAGACTGTACAACAAATAGTTCAGGCATTCCTGGAGTCTCATAGTCTGTAGCTCAGTAGATAAGTCAAAATTGAAAAAAGTTAATAAAGTTTGACAGGAGGCACTGAAGCTAGCCTCAAAGAGCCTTTCCAGATTATCTATATGTACAATTGTTTACACATTTTTATACATACAGTTCAGATGTTTTCCCTTGAGTTTTTGGTTCTGTTGCTGGAATATGATGTTTTACTGGCACTGAATATGCTGCATTTTGTATTGGTATGGATGGCCCCCTCTGTTACAACCATCTCTGTTTTGACTACATATGATTTGGATCTGTGGGTGTCTTTTTCAAAACATTTTATGATATTTTGTTTACTTATTGTAATGCTTCAAAGGATTGGCACTTCCCCGTCATATCATTCCTCTGAAGAAGTGCATGTTTTAAAGGCAAGTGTTAATAAACCCAAAGCATTGCTGTGCTGTCATGGGGTGCTTTCATAAAGTGGTGTCCCACTTTACCAATGTTGAAATCTAGTCACTTTACCTTTTGGTCCACCTTTGCTTCAAAACTAGAGTGCTATTTTGGGGCACATTCAATTAACATTGTCTCTAATCATTCTTTTTCCAGGTTTTCCCATGTTTGCCCTGATCTTTCCCAAAGCTGGTTTGTTTTGATCTTTCCATCTCAGTCCATATGCATTCTTTGTACTAGAGAAATAGGCCTGCAATAATTGGTCATATGAGGGCTGGCAAGTCCCCTAGCACCATATGTCCCTATTGAGCTTCTCAAACTAAATCCATTGTAGTGGGGAAGAATTCTAGCACCTGTTTTCTTTCAGATAAATCAAACGGAAGAAACCCCCCTCCCCCAGTTTGGAGACATTCTATAATCGTTCTAGTTTTTTAAAAGAGCAATAAGCTTGATCCATCCAACTATCAGTCAGTTAGCCTCCTGTGTTGGAAAATTATATTCTTTTCTTTTTGAAAGTGGAATAGATCAAAACCAATAAAAATAATGGGCTGGGAACAAATCAGCTTTAGAAAAGGCATTTCCATTATTGATCATTGTTTAAGTCTCTTTCATCTAGCAGAAAAATATACAGTTATTCCTGAGAGGAAATTTTATATGGGCTTTATGGAGCTTAAGGGAACATTCAGTTCAGTCAGCCAAAGCAAGCTATTGGAGAAACTAGTAGGCCTATCAACTGATAAAAGACTATTATGGCTCATTAAGATCCTGTACACAAATACTATTGCCCAGGTCTGCTATGGTGCCAAGGGACAATTCTCACAGGGTTTCACTATCAACAGGAGGGGATAAGGCAAGGCTTTCTGCTTGCTCTTTTCAATTTATATCTAAATTACATGATGATATCAAGCTTTTCTTCTCCAAAGTTTCTTGGCCCCAGATTATCTTCAAAAGAAATACCCTTGCTGCTGTATGGTGATGATTCAGTTCTTATCTCTTGATGTTTCTCAAACTACTGCTTAAATGAGGAGTTGCAAACAAACTATAACAAATATAAAACCGGGGTGGGTTATTTCTAAAAATGGTGCCCTGGGTCTTTCCAACTGGAAAGTCAGGACTTTCTGCCATCTGGGGACTGTTTTCTCTTCAGACCTCTCTTGGTTTCTGCACATGTTTAGTCTGAATATGATCAAGCCTGCTACTGGAGCAAAATCCTGCTTTTTTCACAGGGGGAGAAGATACATTGCTAGTTGTTCAATTCAAAAATAATACCTCTGTTACTTTCTAGATTTTGGTGATTATAGAATCTTTTGACCATCCCCATGTCAATTTGTACATAGTATAATAGGAGTCCCTTGTTGTGTCTCAGATGTATCTCTCAGAGATGAACTTGGCCAAAAATCATTGGAAGCTAGAGCATGGCTCAGTGTTTTCAAGCTAAGGCTCAGGATTATTTTTGCTTTGGAAGCTGAAGATCTGCTGTTCTTTTAAAAATAATATACTTGCCATTCTCAGCCTATGAAGACAGTAGATTCTAGATGAAGGCATTTGAAGATTATAATTTTCTAGGCAAGGCAAATGTCCTTTTATTTGTCCAGTATCACTTTAGGGGGCTGGATTACAACAGTGCAGTGACTTGCTCTTGCAAAGTCTGTTCAAGTCAATTCTTTGGTATCTTACCTCCTTGGAATCTGCCATTATATATGAGACAACTAATACCCCTCCCTTGTTAGGGCATTTGCTTTTGCTCACCTTAATGCCATCCCATTCAAAGTATTCCAGAAGCCCACTGTCAACTGTCAACTGTGTTGAATGCTAACCTATCTAACAGAAATAGTGCTGACCCACTAGGTCCAGGGCTTTTTCACATGCCATAAATATAGTGAAGTGCTTACCTGGTGAAGACGATTCATTTTTGGTATTTTTTGGGTTTGAGGTAGGGAGGCTCTTCCCCGAGTCCCCTCCAAATTCCATAATGATTGGTCTGAGGGGTCCACTTCTAGGGGCTCCCAAAGAGGGTGGCCCAGTCCCTCCATTATATCCTATGGAGAGTCAGCTCTGTAGGTTATAATGGAGGGATGGGCGCACCCTCTTCAGAACCCCTAGATGTTAACTCAATGGGCCAGTCATTCTGAAATTTGGAGGGGACTCAGGGAAGCGCCTCCTGGAGCTACCATGAAAGTTTTGAGGCTCTACCTCAAGCCCAACCTCCCAGGCCCTGGGAAAGGGAGGAATGCCAAAATTCCCATTATAGAATATGGAAGAAGGGGATTGGCTGCCTGGATTGATTGATAGGCAGAAGAGAGTCACGTATAAGGTGCATTGCTCTCTTCCACTATTTCCAGCAGCACATGTGGAGTGTAAGAAGCATGAAATGGCGGCAGACAAGGTGAGACAGCAGAAAAGGTGAGGAATGGCTGGGAAGTGAGATAACATTAAGCACTTGGCAAAATGCTATTTTTCCTGATCTGCAAAAATGCCCCCAGTTTTCTCCAAAGACTGTCTGTCAGGAGAACCAGAGCTGTCTCTACCCCATGGCCAGACTAGAAGCTGGATCAGAATGGGACAAGTGTAATGTATTTTCTTTGCAGTTGTCCTGCTACTGCCTGTTCAATCCCTTTACCCAGGAACACCGTATGTGATATTGGGCGATGGTTGGCCAAGTCGAAAGGATCCAGCCTTTTTTTTCCAGATGTGGCCTGACCATGACCTCTTTTAGTTTCTCTGGGAATGTCCCTGAAGCCAGGTACAAGTCAATAATCTCTCAGCTTTCACCAGCCATAAGGGACACAGGATAACTTTACTGAATTTGTTTTAAATCATGCTTGTATGTATGCTGTTAAATTGCTTTAACTATTGGACCAATTTTTGACTGAAGTTGTTTTAAGATCATTCTTAAGTTGCCGTGTGGTTCAATTTTTAAAAATGTGCTTGGCAAAAGTTCACTCTTTAAATTTTTTAACATATTATGATTTGTGTCTTTTTCATCAGGTGGCAGTGAAAGTTATTGACAAGAAGAGAGCCAAAAAGGATACCTATGTCACCAAGAATCTGAGACGAGAGGGACAGATCCAACAAATGATCCGGCATCCTAATATTGCTCAGCTACTAGATATCTTGGAAACTGAAAACAGTTACTACCTTGTCATGGAGCTATGCACTGGAGGCAACTTAATGCACAAGATCTACGAGAAAAAAAGACTAGAAGAGCATGAAGCACGCAAATATATTTGGCAGCTAATTCTAGCAGTTGAACATCTACATCGTGCCGGGGTGGTTCACAGGTAATGTAAAAAACCTTTAGTACTTTCTCCATTAGTTCATAGTGTATCAAAAGACTAACTCAGCTGAATGTAAAAATGTGTTTGTTACTGACTACAATTTAAGGAAGTGTATTGAAGAGCTACCTAGGGCAGATGTGGGTCACCAATCTTTCACTACATGCAGTAAAGCAGTGTTATGCATTCCATGGCTTGCAGAGAACCATATTTGAAGTTTTTTTCAAGAAGCAACGTAAGTGCTGTATGCTGTATGTACCACCCCACCTCCGTGCACACACATTCAATAGTATAAGATATAACTATTGTTAATATTAACTTGATATATACCGATGATGATGTGGTCTGAACTTGTGCTGACTGAGAAAGAAAAAGATGTTGCGATTGTGGTGAATATCTTAATGAAAAGGCAAGATCAGTGTGTGGCAGCAATGGAAAGGTCTTAGAGAACCACTGCCAGTCAGACAGTATTGAACCAGATGGATCAATGGTCTGGCTCACAATATAATGCAATTTAGTGCA
The DNA here is from genome assembly GCF_049243985.1 of Paroedura picta. Classification (NCBI taxonomy): domain Eukaryota; kingdom Metazoa; phylum Chordata; class Lepidosauria; order Squamata; family Gekkonidae; genus Paroedura; species Paroedura picta. Next base: position 57,447,399 of record NC_135374.1, read on the forward strand.
TATCCCTAAACTTCCAGCATTGACTCCCCTGACACATGAACATGCATCTTGAACATTCCTATCTACAAGCATGTCTCCCCCACATGAACTGTAGTAAGTAGACATCAAGGGTGGTTACAGACATAAATGTGTATGTGCAAATCCAAATCCAGATACTTTTTATTACGATGCTTGACCAGTAATCAAATTACAAAATACATAAAAGAATAATTGAAAATTAAAATAGTATAAAATTTGAAACATTCCAGCTATAAGAATCAACATTATAATTTTAAAACTCACAAGCATTCTCAAGCAATCAAGACTATCTCTACCTAAGTTGCTCCAAATCCACCCAGCTCTTCCTTGTTTTGATTGCCCTCCAAGCAAATCTGGCCACAACAGAAGTTATTTCTGTGCATTTGTCTGACAACATGTCTTTGATCGCCTTCGAATTGGACTTATTCTGTGGGGATGGTATAAGTTCTCTCCTGAATTGATCGTATAACCTACATTGGAGTAATACATGTTCTGATGTCTCAATGCTCCCATCCTGGCAGATGCATAAACGATCACAGATGGGTATTTTTTTTTAATAAGCCTTCCCTAAAAGCGGATGGGAGCATGTTATATCGTAGGAGTGTAAATGATCTCCTATGATCTGGGAAAACAAGATTAAGGTAATGGCTTCAGATTAAGTGGAGGTGTTGTAAAAAGTGGATTTTTTATTTGATTGAAGTCTTGGTGACGGTGGATATTCAAGATTCTTTGTTTTATCGTCTCCTTTGCTTGGTTGAAATCAAGAGACAGTATTAACTGTTTTGATAAACCATACGAGCAAAGTTTTTTTCTCGAGAGTGGATATCCACGGCACAACCAATGAATCAGACATCATTAGATAAATCAAACCCTTTGTGGGAAAAAAACAATTTTAAACAGTACATGGACGTACATATCCATATTCTGGTCTGGACAGAATACATTCCTGTTTCCACCTGGATTGCAGCGTTGGGAATACTGGTTGGTACTTGGAGCAGGGATCTTAAGAATTTAGCCTGAATCTTTTTTAGGCTGAAAATATTGGCATTTATACACAGTGGGCCCCCATACATCATCTGTGTTAGAGGTTTTGCCTTAAACAGCTTAAGGGCTGCAGGAACATTACAACCACCTTTGTGCCAGAAGAATTTATGAATGGCACCTGCGCTCCTCTGGGCATTCAAGGAAATATATGATATATGGGAGTTTCTGTGGCCATTTGATTGAAATAGTGCTCCCAGATATTTGTAAAATCTGACCTGTTCTATGGGTGATGAGTTGAGACACCATATATATATTTTAGGCTTGTTACCAAAAACCATAATTTGTTTTTGAATGATTGACCTCTAGCTGGTTCATTTGGTAATAAGTAGCCAGCAGAACCAAGGCCCTTCTCATTCCATTTGGCGTTCTTGATAACAGGACAGCGTCATCTGCATACAGCAGTAGCGAGATATGTTTGTTAGCTAATCTGGGGGGATAAATGTGTATGTGTTTAAGTTACAATAAGCACATCTGTTCACTAAATTCATAACTGATTAATACTTCTATGCAGAAATTATATTCCCATGAATATGCCATAACAACAGATGTACTGTTGGATCAGAATAGTTGTTCAACTAGCAGCCTTCCCCCCCCCCCTTGAAGGGCCACCAATTGCCCTGGAAGGCGAATAAACACTGCACAAAAAGCCCCCCCCCACCTCCAATGTTGCTTCTTAGCACTGGTATTCAGAGGTTTACTGTTTCTGGACATTCTACTAGCAGTGATTGATAGACCTATCCTATATCAGTCTGCATAACTGCCTTTCCTAATAATAGAAATGGCCTTTTCTCAGCACTTACTACCTGCAATCTTTTAAATGAAGAAGCTAGGGATGAAATTTGAGACCTTTGGCATGTGCTGTATCACTGAGCTTTGAACCCTCTCCTAATTTCAATTTTGAGTAAATCTATGCAGCACCCAACCCATGATTATATAGTAGAACTAAGGATAAAGCCTGTTGTATCCAAGAATACAATGGGCGCTGGAACTTGGTAATGGGAAGAGAAAGGGGAGGGTTGTCCTGCATATAAGGGCATGGGAATGAAGGGCTGTTTTGTGTGTGGGGTTGTGGTAGTATGGTGGCAAATGGGGGTATGGTAGTGGTCACATGAATGTGAGGAAAGTGTAGTAAAGGTTGGATGGGAATGGTTGCTGGCTTTGAGGGGGCTTGGTGGCAGAGGGTGGTGGGGAGAGCTTTTGCAGAGAGGGGGCAGCAGAGCAAGACAGCATGTGGCTGTCAAGGTGCCCATCAGAGGCCATGGCAGCATTTTGTTGGAGTAAGGAGTCTGGGGCCTGGCTGCATTAGCTGTGTTGCAGGTGAGCTTGGTTGGGGAAGGTTTTTTTTTTTGGGGGGGGTGGATGCAAGTGATAGGTAGGTTGGTTTCTGGGGGAGTGGATGGAGGGGGGAGGCCTTCCTCTCCCCATAACAGACACCCTGTGAGAGAGGTGGGGTTGAGGGAGCTCTCCAGTTTAGAGGCCACCATTCTTTAACTGTTGGCAGGGGCTCATGGGAATTGTTGACCATGAACATCTGGAGAGCCAGTTTGGCCACCCCTGCCCTAGAACAACCAGGAGAACACTGGAGCAAGGATGCACCCCAAAATAATTGTGGGACAGACTTCAACTTCATTTACCACTGAGCCATGGGTCATTCTCCACATGATGCCAGCAAATTCCCAAGGCATGGATAGGAAGCACTCTTCTCTTTCCTCTGTAATGGAAGGAAATTGGGCAGAACGGCCTGCAGGAAGTGCTGGGTTGCCAGTGGTGTTCTGGGAAGCATGGAGCAGAAATCGTAGTCAGAGCATTCACCCTTTCCAAATATCCATTTTCTCTAGGGGAACTGATCTCTTTAGTCTGGAGCTGTAATTCCAGGGGAGACTGGCATCCCCAATTACAGTACCAGAGAGTTGACCCTTACAAACATCCATTTTCCTTTTGGGGGGAGTTGCTGGGGGGCAGTCGGTTCCCCCCCCCACCTCCAAAAGGCCCACAGAGGCGTTGGGGCTTTTCGGGGCAGGAGGGAGGCACTGGGAGGCAGTCTGAAGTTGAAGGGCCCCCACACAATCCTGTCATCTCACTTAGGGGCAGGAGTTCTATTTTGATTGGACAGCCACTGGGTGGGTGACCAGTCAGTGGTGTACAGGCTCCAATGAGCAAGCTGATTGGCTCATATCCATTAACACCAAACTCCTCCCAGGAGCCCTTACTGCTTTTATTTTTATTTTATTTATTTAATTTTTAATTTTTATTTATTACTGTAACTCATGGTTCCAGATAGCGGTAACTTGTCACTGAGGCCCAAACTCAGCTGTGAGTTCCTCCTGGAAACTCACCACAGGGACCTATTTTGGATCAAAAGCACAACATGGCCATTTTTAAAATCTGAAACTCTGTGTCTGTGTGTTTATGTGTGTAGGTCTTTGATTCAATGGAGGCAACACATGCAGCCCTCCTACAGGGCAAATAATCTTGCCCTCCAGGGCCATTTTTCATCAGTATAATGGCACATGGGGAGGTTGGAGCACGTCCTAACCCCACACTTCAGTCATAATCTGAATCAGGCCCCTGCAGCATTTTAGATTGAATTCCCAGAAGGAACTTTCAGCTGGCACAATGCTGCCAACCCATGATTGGGATCATGCGTTAAATGTAAGTTGTAGGTTTTGCCACAATTAAATCTAAATTTAAATCCACCGCAAAATGGCAGAAGAGGAATTGAATGATGGCATGGAAAATAAACTGAGTTGCAAGCTGACATTATGGTGAAGCAATCGCACAATAATTTAATAACATGGTATTGCATCCAAATTAGAAATGATGATTTAAAATTGTCCTCCAATCAGAATAGGGAACTTTGATTTGAAGATGGTTTACAGTCTTGGTTTAGAGGGCAAACAAACTATTTTTTGTTCATTTCAGTGGAATGGAAAACTAGGGATTTTGCTGAACAAGAAGTGACCAGTTGAATTAGAGCATGAAAGAGCAGTAAGGAGTATCCCAGCATTAGGATTTTTCCTGCATACTGTTACCTATTGGTTTCACTTTTATTCAGTTACTGCTCTTAAAGTCTTGCTTTGAAGAATTTGTACTGAGGGGAGTCACTGCTTTCTTTACATTTCATGATATTGCTGTGTTTTAATGAATGTCTATAAGCCACTTCAGGGCTTCTGCGGTAAAAATGTGTTCTCTAAATATAAATAAAAGATATGTTTTTCCACAATTGCGTCCTATGCTTTGATTGCATGCCGTTTTATCCAAAGAAGAATGGATAGGCCATAAAAGAATGCAGTTACTACATCACACCCATTAATTCATGCTGTTATATTATAATGGCTTCCCAAAAAAGGACTGCTAAATCTAAATGTTAGAATACAATAGCGATACAGTTATTTTTACATGCACTCTAAAAATAACGACACTAACACTTCATCTGTGATCTGTAGGTGTTCGCACTCTTTTCATGATAAACAAAGCATGATCATTAGAGGTTTAATGTGGGCTACAATTTCTGGTTACTGTATCTTTCACAGCCTGTTCTTCTGATCACAGAGCTTCTTTAACACAACTGGGTGCATACTGCATAAATATTAGTCAGAATATATACTTCTCCTCATGACAAAAATTACCAACCAAACTTGCCATGAATATTGCTTAGAAAGATGTAGAATCACAAATCATTTGCTATAAAATAATGAATTCTTGTGGGCAAATTGTGTGTGGGGGGGTGTTTCATGTAATCATCACGAATCGAATTCAGATTATTGGATAAATTTAAGGATGTATGGTACCAAATTCTATACAGTGGAAACTGGAAAAAATACAATGCAGGGTTTGTGTGGCTGGAGGTTGGATTGAGAGATACTGAGGGATGGAGGGTGGGCTGTAGCATCAATCCTGGAGGAGTGGGACCAGCTATTTGAAAGCAAACAGTTAAGTAGAGTCAGTAAATTTCCTACATCTTTTGTTGATCATGGAATGAAGGTTGCCAATGTCTATATTTATTTTGTTCTAATAAGATCAGAAAAGCTTGACTCAGTCTCCCCCTACCCTTTAATTTGCTGATATTTATAACAATAAATGCTGGGAAATCCTGTGAACACCACCCTTTTACACTCTTCTAATGCCAGTAATGCCTCTGTGGGATGAATTGTTATGATTTTGAGAAGGCCTGTCAACATTGGGATGTGACTGGTTGGTTTTTAAAATTCTAAAAGAAACAAGCTCAAATTTGAATTTGATAGCAATGATTACCTCTAACTATAAAAAGAAATCAATCCTAAATGGAACTATCTGGTAAAGCATTCTCTTTTTTGAAGGTATTTTAAACAGACTTTAATGCTGTCAAAAACAGGATGGATATTAAGCCTCCAAAGGAAGTAAGGACAACAAAGACAATGAGAGTTTTCATTGGAACATCAAGGAGCATCCCATAGGAAATTCTGAACAAGCCTTTTAAAGTAATTTTAACCAAATTCAATCCCATTCAGGGCAATTACTGTCAGAATGTCAAAGAAAGGAGTTAAGTAATGTACCAGTAGCAAACACAGCTCCATGTATATCTATTTTTCTCCCAAGTTTCTTTCATGGTGGAATTAGAGGCATATCACCACTTGGACTTACAAATGATTTAGGAGGAAAATATCCCATGTATGTTTCTGTATAGATCTAGAACATGTAGGATCAGGGCCAGATCTACATAGTAAAGGATTCAGGGCAAATAGTATTCCAGGGAGTCCAGGGTTATTTGTTTATGTGGAACAGTGGAAAGGGGCTGCCAATGGGAACATTTCCTGTCTTTGTTTGATTGATGTGTTGTTTTGGCTTTTTAAAATCTTTCTTTCTGCAATCCTTTTTTGCCCAGCTTTGTATATATTGTGTGATCTTTCATTTTTCTCCAGGTTTAATATTATCTCTATTGTGTTGTTATTGCATTTTAGGTGTTCTTATTACTTTTATTGCTGTTAGTATGGTTTTAAGAATCTATTTTTAATGTTTTTTTTAAGTAAACATGGCATTTTTAACATCATTGCTGAAAGTCACCTTGTGTGTGGGTTAGATAAACAAATAAATGAAGAAGTAGAGAAGAAGTATATCAAAAACAAATAAGTGATGGAACACAATATAATTTTCCTGCTGCCCCAAACTGTAAATCCAAAGATCTGGGGCTGGGGACCCCTTAGTGGTGCAACATCGAACGGAGAAACAAAGTGGCTGCAGTTGAGCTACACAGAAAATTCAGAGAGGGCAATCATGTTTACTTATTTATTTATAGCATTTTTAGCCTGCCTTTCTCTGGAACAGGATTTCATTTATTTATTTCATCTTATTAAATTTTTATACTACTCTTCCCTGTAAACTCAGACTGATTTACAACATTTAAAATAAAATTCACAGCCATAATCATAGAACAATTCACTTACAATTATTAACATTTGAATTATAAGTTATATTATAAATTATAGCTCACAGTTTCAGGTGGTATTCATTGCAGTTTAGGAGCTTATTGCCCTTCTCAAAAGCGGGATGGGGGAGAATAAATTGCTGAATGAGATGTTTCTATGGCAGCTAGATGATATTATACTTGTCTATCAGTATATGTCCATATGCATGTAAGGAGGTCAGTGACTTTGATGTTCTATGGGCCTCAACCATAGGCCTGGAAGAACAACTCTGTCTTGAAGTCCCTGCAGAACTGTTTTAAATCCCACAGGACCCTAATCTCACTTGGGAGAGTGTTCAACCAGATCAGAGTCAGGGCTGGGAAGACTCTGTTGACTCTGGCCAACTGTATTACTCTGGGGTTGGGGACCTTCAGCAGATTTTGTGAGCTACAGCATAAGCTCCTTTGGGATAAAACAGCCCCATAGATATGAAGGTCCCAGACTATTTAGGGCTTTGAAGTTAAGTACCAGTATTAGTCCCTTGAACCTGATTCATTCTCCAACTTGGAGCCAGTGCAGCTGGGAGAGCACTGGTTGAACGTGCTCTCTCTGTCTGGTTCCAGTAAGGTGTTTGGACACTGCATTTTGGACCAGTTGAAGCTTCCAGGTTAGATACAAGAGAAAGTTGCGGTAGTCCAATCTGGAGGTGACAGTGGCCAGGTCAGGCATAAGTGGCCAGCAGATGACCAGCAGATAAGATGTTAGCTACCATGCCTGGTGTAGATAATAAAATGCCTGGCAGGCAGTGTCTATGACATGGGCCCCCATAGATAGTGTGGAATCCAGGATCATGCCCAGGCCCAGGATGGTGGTCAAGGTTGTTAACTGAACTCCATCAAGAGCTGGGAGTTGTACACTCCACTTGAGCCAATCTTTCACTGCCTTCAGGTGAGTTAAATTTTTTTTAAATACACAATTAAAAATCTGTACAGACTAACGCATTTTGCATATGCAATATATTGTGTCAAGAGCCCTCCCAAATAATTTTGCTTTGCAAGGCTGCAGAACCTCAACAAAGTGGAAGCCTTCCGACATCATCAAGAAAGTTGATAAACTAGAAGTAACCGCTGAAAAGATTCCTAGGTCTACAAGTGACAATCCAATCTATGCTGCAAGAGGGGAAATTTTGGTTTGGGTTGCTTAACAATGCCATCCTAAACAGAATCTTAGGTCTATTTAATGGGGCTTACTCCCATCAATCTTTAGGATTGTAATGAAAGTAGCTTGAGCTGTACCTACATGGGATTTCCTATATTTCTTGCCATAACATACAAGCACATCCTCAGTTGGTTAGGATGTCCAAGATAAATATTGGAAAATTATGTTTTACATTGGAGATGCAATGAAAATAGCGATAAAACACTTAACAAAAACATTTGAAAGATGATAATAGCATCTTCTAATTTTTATTTGAGATATATTATACATTATATTTTATTTCTTGGCATCCATTGCTTGACTTCTTTTATCATTCATTCTGCTGGTATAATATTCTTGCCAAAACTCTGAAGTTCAGAGAAGATTACTTTCCTTTGAAGTGCACACCTAGTTTTCTTAGTTAAAGATGATTTAGGAATCTACTTTCTGTCTAAATTTTACTTTGAAGGTGTTGAGCTATGCCCTCCTTTCCATTTACAAATAGTTATAACAGGATTTAGTAATATTCCATCTAAGTGGAGTAGTGGATCCCATAAACATTATTTGGAGTCATCTTTGTATGTGTGTTTGTGTTTATTCTCCTAAACATTAAAACTGTTTTGACTTTATAAAAATCATCCAGAGATTATTAGCAGTGCAATTGATTTAGGTTGAAGTAACTCTGCATAATTTCACTAAAAATAAAGCTTCTTGGGATGTTTCATTCCAAATACTATGACTTAGAAAACAGTCACTGAAGTGTGGAGGCCCAGTAGTTTTGCATCGTCTCTGTTCATCTCAATATAGCATAAGCAGAAAAACTGCTACAAGGATAACGCCATGCCTCTTTGGGACATGTTTTATGTGAATCAGAAAAAGAAAAAAAATAGAACTCTGCTTCTGATTTGTAAGCTATTTCCCTTTCACAACCAACTCCCCAACAAGATCTCAGAGCAATTTACTGTACAAACCATGCACATACATATCTCTAAAAAGATTTAAAAACAAACTATTAAATACATTATTGCCTCTTCATGTACAGTGTACAGTGCTAACTTGATAAAGATATATGCCACTGAAAGGTATAACTGTTTAGAGTGATACTGACAGCTAATTAAGTCAAGCAAACTGTCTAAAACCCAAAATATGTCATAAGTGAAATGTGTTTTGCTTGGTTTTATTAATTTGTTATATCAAGTCCAAAGAGAAAGTTTCTTGGAGAAAGCCTTACAGTATGAGGCAGACAACAGAAAAAGCCAAATCTGTACCATCATACATCTGAACATCCTATTATGTTATTTCTGTACTACTTAATGCATCATATTAATATTTATGCTATGCTTCACTTCTTGCTGGTGGTTCCAGACTTCTAAAAACCTAATGCATTGTTTACTGAATGCCCAATTTTGTTAATTATATTTACTCACTATGTGCAATCCACCTTGAATTGATGTAAAAAATAAATAATGTAAATAAACTATGTTTTTATGTTTTTAGAGACTTGAAGATAGAAAATCTCTTGCTAGATGAAGATAACAATATCAAGCTTATTGGTAAGACATTTTTATAATCATACTAATAATTGGTTCTAAAGTTCAAATACATTTCTAGGTGTTAATATATAGATTTGCCTTAGAATATTAAACAAGAGAAGTAAAGATCTTGTGTTCCTTTTTTAGAGAAAATGTTTCAGTAAAACGCAAATCCAAATGTAAACAAGACCGCTGAGTACATCAATAAGACCTTCTGCCTTGCATATTTGGAGTAACAAAAGGCATTTGCTCTGTGTGTGTTGAAAATTATATATAGATAATGCAGCATATAATGAGGAAAGTAGCAAATGTATAGTTTCTAGAAAGTTCAATTCATATGACAGTTTTTCTGTTTCTGTGAATAGTGCATAAAATGTATATCCTCAATCAATAATCCCCAGTTTTTCCATAGACAAATACATTACTTGGGCTCCTTTCAGAAGCATAGTATTATTCAGAATAAATATTAACATACATAATCCAAGCCAGTGTGACTCCATTGCAAAACACAAGGCTTCTATGTGTTTCTTGAGAACTAAGCCACAGTTCTGATTCTTATTGCCCTTTCTTATATAACAATTGTTACTGGCAGCCATACAAAAGCAGGATTTCCAGGCGTTACCATTTTCTCTAAGTTTAGATTGTTTTCTCATATAGATTTAACTTTTTTACCATTGAGAAACCCCTGAAACATTCTTCAGCCTTCAAGAAACCCCAGAAGTGATGTGATCATGCAGAATATGTTGGGAAGCACAGCCAGGGTCTCTCCCCTTCCCACACCCTCCAGGTCCATCATTGGCCATTTTGGGAGGGGTGTGTGTGATTCAACATTATCATGTGTGGTTGTATCACTTGAAAAATGTTTAACAAATTTAAAAAATATATAAAAATTAATGAACTCCCACCCATTTGGGAAAGCATTCCAGGGTCATCAAGAAACCCCAGGGCTTCTATTTCCAGAGGCTTCTGTTTCTGTCATGAGAGATTGTTAGATCACACCACAAGAAGCAAAATAGTGCTCTTTGTACACTGCTGCAAAATCAGGATGAATGATTGATTGAGAAACGTTTTATTAAAATTGTCAATGGCCCCTTGATTTTACAGCAGCCTATTCATTGCATTCAGAGCATTATTTGTCAACATTCTAAAGACAGTGTAGATTGCTCATCTCCTTTCAGTATCAGTTAATAACTCCTATTAATGTTAGTTGTGGGCATTGCAAGGAAAATATTGCCTTAAAAGAGAACATCTGCTTATAGTTAATTTTGTGCCTACACATTTTCTGCAGCAGCAAGTCTGAATGCAGAGTAGATGCCAAATGACTGTTACTTCAAGAGGGAAACTTCATTTCCTCAGAGGTGGTGAAAATTATTACCTAAAAGTAGGCCAGCAAATCAGTGAATGAGGCATACTACACAAAGCCAGTATATGAGACTGCTTCTGATGTTAAAAGGGTATAGAATATTTAAGGGATTTGATATATTCTTAAAATAATGACTTTGACCTTTAATTGTTTAATTAAGTAATCTTGGGAAAACATGTATAAGAGGAAAGGTGAGGTTGAATTACACTGAAGGTCTGCTGTCTACCACAGATGGGTTTAAAAGAATATCTGTAATTTTCTTGTAATTAGGTGTTTGATAACAGTAACTAAAGCTAACATCAAAATACAGATACTCGCAGAAACATATACGCAAGTAAAAACCAATGGTAAATTCAGAAGTGTTCAGTTTGAAAAACCAAGCTGCTTTATAGTATACAGCAATGGTCCCCAACCCCTGGTCCAGGGACCGGGACGGGTCTGTGGATCAGTCGGTACCGGGCCGCGGATCCTCCTTGTCCTCCTCCCCAGCTGCTGCCTCGGGGGCTGCCCTGCCACTCTGCCGCCGGCTCACCTTTGGTGCTCTCCAGCGGCCGCCATGGCTTGGGCTCCCCCTCAGCATGGCACTGTGCAGCTGCTGCTGGCAGCGCCCCCCAGCAGGCGGTGGGAATACAGGGGCGCTGGCGGGAAAGCAAGTGGAGCAGGGGCTCAGGCAGCGGTGGTGATGTCCCTCGGCAAAAGACTACCTCCCTGGGCCTCAGTAAAATTGTCAAGCGTTGACCGGTCCACGGTGATAAAAAGGTTGGGGACCACTGGCAGTACAGAAAGAGTAGAGCTTTTTTTATGTCTATGAAACCATCCATCCTTCTACACATAAATGCAGCAGATTGTGTTTAGTTATATGCTGCAGCTTGAACTGAGCTATTTAATATCCTTGGCTAGCAAGCTGGACTTTTAAAATAAGATGATCATTTGATTGGTTTTTTTTTTTAATGATTTAATTATATTTATTGTGGGGTTTTATGTTTGTTACCCGCCAGGAGCAGTCTTGTTCAGAAGTGGTGGGCTATAAATCAAATGAAAAATAAATAAAATAAGATGCAGTCATTTGGCTATAGCTTTAGTTTTATAATGTAAGAGACTGGACTTAAGGCATTTAAGAAGCCTTCAAATTATTACAATTACTAGACCCTCCACAGACAAATGTGGATTAACTAAATGCAGTGACATTGAATTCAGTAGAGCAGTCACTGCTTCCAAACAGCTGGTTAATGTTTCTGGGGGGACATCTGGCCAGCCTCCCATCAGGAGATAAAGCTGGGTGTCATCCACGTACTGGTGACAACCCAGCCCATAACACTGGACCAACTGGGCAAGAGGGCACATATAGATGTTAAACAAGGTGGGAGAGAGTACTGCCCCTTGTGGAACCCACATGGGAATGCAAAGGAGTCAGACGACTCATCTCCCACTGCAACCCTCTGGGGCCTGTTCTTAAGGAAGGAGGTCAGCCATTTAAGAGCCGTTCCCCCTATCCCTGTGTCCACCAGGCGATGGATCAAGAGCTCGTGGTCAACAACATCAAATGTGGCTGACAGGTCTAACAACACAAGAATGGCTGCCACCCTTGGCCTGTCCAGCTCATGGCAATTTATATAAAAAATATTAAAAAAACATTAAAACCCCAATATTCTCATACAATAACACAACTAATCCAATTGATGGCAGCAGCAATTTATACCCTACTCAGCCCCCCAACATCTGCAACTCATACTTCTTCCTGATGGATCCTTCCTGGTTTTACCATCTGCAGAAGTGAATGAAGTAGCATATTCAAAGAAGAACACATTTAGGAGTTATATAAGTGCTCTGATAGCAGGCTGCAATATGCCTTGATATATGCTACACGTGAATGCATAGAACTGTTCTGAGTGATAATTCCATTGTTACAGCTAGTTAGGTCTAGGGGAATATCCTGTACATCATTGGTTCACACCATTATATTAGCATCAGTGGAGCTTTATTATATATACTTCTGATAAATTGTACTTAAAAAAAGTTTTAACAGCTGTTAAAGATAACTGATAAGTTATACTGCTGTGAACCCCACTAAATTAGAAAGATGGGTAGATATGAAGGTAAGATGTTGGTATGTGTGCACGCCATCCTACTGGCTCATTTATACAGAATAGTATAGCCTTTTTGTAATGACTAGTATGACACTTCCTTGTCCCACCAGGGCCCATTCTGCACACAGTGGTTAATGCACTTTAGAAAATCCAGCTGCAAAAGCACATTGAAAGTGCATTATCTTACATGTGTGGAGTGAGCCCAGGGTTGAATCTGTACGGAACTTTTATTCCAATCCCAGGTCGATTCAGTCCCTGCCATCTACACTGAATGCAATTTCCATTTTGATTTTGGCCAATTTAAATTTTCTCTCTGCAACAGGCAGGATTGATTCAGAGTGACCCTACCTTTCCCTCACGATATCCTGGGGAGGATATAACCCTCCATATTTGAAAAATGTAAGAGTGCAGCTCTCTGCTTGTCCTGAACTAACTTGCTGTCTCAGCCTGCAATACTGTAGAAAAGTCCGGATTGGCCAGGACATCAGTTCAAAGGCTATTTCGTTCCTAGGCTGCAAGGTTTTCCTTAAAGGGGAAGCCCTAATTTCTCTCAGCAGAGGCTACATTAGCCGTAACTTCTCTCAGCAGAGATTTTCCTCTTGGATTTATTCCCCCTCCTCTGCTGTCTCCAATCCTCCCCCACCTCCCATTCAAGATAAGAAAGAGGCTCCTGCTGTGCTTGGCTCCCTCCGCCCCCCCTTCTGAGTTTTCTTAATCACATGCAGAACACTTTTTTGTTGCAATGGGGGGGGAGGGAATAGAGGAAGACTTGAATTCAAATTGATTTGAATTCAGCAGATAAACGGAATAAACAAAGGAAGTGCAGAATGAGCCCAGGTCACCTCAGCAGGCTATTGCCACACAACCAGGCAAGGGATATCCAGGCTGCCTTTGCACTGAGGCAAGGTCATCTGTGTTCCCTTGGGAATATCTGTTAACTGATTCTTCCTCAGGGCTCTATTTGTGGCTCTATTCTTGCTTTTTACCAAGTATTTCCTGTATATCAGATTCTTGGGGGAGAATGCTAGCTGCTCCTAGGGAAGCGTAATGCTATGCATCCAGCAAAATGACAGTGGCCCAATGAAGAGGCAGTACAGCACTACAGGGGAAGTATATATTAACTTCTCTGGGACAGCTCCACATACTGTGGGTCAGCAGGATTAAATCTAGACTGTATATCATCTGTTCTCCCCTTTATCTTCAATAGTTCAGTAGTCAAGTAAAAGCCTCTTGTGGCGCAGAGTGGTAAGGCAGCCGTCTGAAAGCTTTGCCCATGAGGTTGGGAGTTCAATCCCAGCAGCCGGCTCAAGGTTGACTCAGCCTTCCATCCTTCCGAGGTCGGTAAAATGAGTACCCAGCTTGCTGGGGGGTAAACGGTCATGACTGGGGAAGGCACTGGCAAACCACCCCGTATTGAGTCTGCCATGAAAACGCTAGAGGGCGTCACCCCAAGGGTCAGACATGACTCAGTGCTTGCACAGGGGATACCTTTACCTTTACCTTACAAGTAAAAGGTTATTTTATATACATTGACTTAGACATGTGAACTTGATGTAATGGTTAAGAGTGGCAGCTTCTAAACTGACAAGCGAGGTTAGATTCCCCTGTCCTCCACATTCAGCCACCTGAGTGGCCTTGAGCCAGTCACAGAGCAGTTTCTTTTAGAACTGCTGGCCTTACCTACCTCACAGCGTGTCTGTTGGTGGAGAGAGGAAAGGAAAGCAACTGCTTTGAGACTCCTTTGGGCAATGCCTTTGGGCAATGAAAAACAGGGTATAAAAACTAATTACTTTAATTTCCTGCTTAAATTCTTTGAAAATGAAATTTCCCTTGGATCCACATATCTTTAAACCGCCCGCGGTGCCATGGGCGACGCGGACTAAATAAAGCAGTAAGGGCTGGTGGGGAGGAGTTAGGGCGGGCTCTGTCCGGGATAAAAACTCGGAGGAGCGAATCAGGAGCTGCGAAGCATCTAGCGCCCATTTTATTTTCAATTAAAATGGGCTTTAAATCTAGTATCATTTTATTTTCAAACGGAATAATCAACTAACAGGCTTAAATGAAAGCAGACCCTTTAAGTGGCCAGGTCAAATGGTGGAAAAACAGATATTTGAAGTGTTCTGTTGTTCCATTGCTTTGTTAAAAGATCCTTTTCCTCTCTTTTTTCTCACAGACTTTGGCTTGAGCAACTGTGCAAGTATTTTGGGTTACTCTGATCCTTTCAGCACACAATGTGGCAGTCCAGCCTATGCAGCACCAGAGCTTCTTGCGAGGAAAAAATACGGTCCCAAAATAGATGTTTGGTCCATGTGAGTTTCTGATTTTGAAAAACCTGTTTCCTGGGCATTTTCTCCTCTCTCTTTTGACCTTCATGTTAGCAATAACATGAAGTTCTAATTGGAATTGCTACTAAAGAAGAGTGTGCCACTTTGGAAAATGGATTATAGTGCTAGTGATTGTAATTGTTATTGTTGTCATTACAGTGCAATGTACTAAGAACATATATACTAAAGCCGATTTTTAAGGTGATGACAATCTATTGTGTACCGTTTAACCTAAGGCTGATTCTGAGAAAGGGAGCAAAAGTTATCCAGACAGGCTTTTACTATGCAGTTGCTCAATCAACACTTAAAAGAACTCTGAATTTTCTGTAAAAATTGTCCAGTATCCATCCACCAGGTTAGGGCAGTACTAAATGCTTTTAAAAAGCATCACCTGTTCAGGAAAGGTTGGATTTCTCTGCAATTTTCCTTTTGTTTCTTAATTTACAATACTTGCACCTATTTTCTAGTCTACAGCTTTCCTGTATGAGTCGTTGATTGGCAGTTTTGCGACGTTGGTTGTGATGGTATAGGGTTAAGTACAACACATCACTTTATAGTCTAATTGATTATTTTTATGTTTGATTATTACAATTTTGAAGTAGTGCTCTAGCATTCATCATGAAAAATAAATATGATATATTAATGAAAGTGGCTTAGGTTATAAAGTGAAAAGCAGTATTTAGTTTTCTCCTCCATGAAACACTGATAATTAAGTTTGATTCCTTCATTGATATAGTAACTGATCTCTGGAGAGAACAGGAAGTGATTACTTATGTTTGAAAGGAAAGAAAAGGAGAAAAAAAGAACAATAACATTTAAGGATACTCAGTAGCAATTTGACTATTCATACTGGAAGACTAATGCAAAATCTGGGGGGGGGGGAGGGATTCTGCTATATAATGGGTTGCCAACAAGTTCAGATTAAATGGATAGTATGGAAGCCATGGAGGACTCTGTCTGCATTCAGTGCTCTGTGATGAAAGCTAGAGAAATGTTAACGGAAGATACTTTGAAAAGGATTTCCTTTTGCAGGAAGTGACATGAGTTTTTCAGTGACTGTACAGTGTGAGTCACAAGAATTCAGTGTGCCACCAGATAATGAAGTAGAATTGTTGGATGTGTTTCAGAGGCTTTTCAGGCTGCTCTGTGCTATTTAAATTCATTCCATTGGTCTCAGTGAGGTTAGAGTAGCGATGAGTTTTATCCTTCAGGGATTGTTTTTTTTTTTTGCAATCAGCTACTTTTGAGAGGTTTTTTTTTTTAATGGTGGAGCCCAGTTTACAAATCAATGCTGAGAGAAAACCCAAAGCAAAACTGTCAAGGGGCTCCTTAATTGGTTTCTCCTACCTAGGGTCATCCATCTTCAGCAAGCTGGAGCTGCAGAATGAAGGCACTGTGATGTTATTTCAGGCCTACAGAATGCCACTCTTCTTCTGTATGTCCTTTAACCTGCATCAGTGCATTTAAGGAAAAGGTGCTGTTTAATTCATGGCATTTTCCTGTATAGTGGAGGCTGTAGTAATACCTTTTAAAGTACTATTGATTGGGTCCTCCCGTTCTGCACTGCTCAGTGCATGGAAGCTGTATAGTGTGAGAACCAATACTGGAGGCAACCTCTGTACACATAGGGGCAGCCAAGAGATGTCAATGCCTTTTAAAATTGTGAACCATGTCTTTCACAGGTATCCATGTCAGATAACTTGAAGAGAAAGTACAAATCTTTTTCATTCCTACGTATTATGTAACATCTGAAGCTAGTCTTGGCTCCCAGGCTGAGTTCATATAAAGCTGCTTTGTAGTAAGCTGCACCATCGATCCATCTTGTCCAGTATTGTCTGCTGTAACTTGCAGCAATTTCCCAGACTTTCAGGTGGAGAAATGTCTCCCAACACCGGCTTCCTGAGATCCTTTTAAATGGAGAAGCTGGGGATTAACCCTAGGACAAAAGGGTTGCTGTACTATTGATTCACAGCCCTCCACTATAATTTACTGTGTTTGGCTAGTCTGTTTTTTGGTTTGTTTGATTGATTTATAGACTGCCCTCTCCAGTCAGACTCAGGACAGTGTACATCAGCTGTAATACAAAACTCTGATAAAAACAATCATCAGTAATCAATAAAAACACAAAACAATATCCTAAGTGCTCCATTTATATTCATTTCTTGGGCCTTGTTTCTATATCTTTCTGGTCAATATCTGTGGTAAAGGAGCTGGACTGGGGGTACTCGATTTTATTTCCTTGCCCCTGGCCCCAAACATCAGCCTGGGGAAGAGTGCCGTTTTGGAGGCGCTGCAGAATTTTGATAGTTCTGTCAGGGTCCAACTTTTTGCTGGCAGCATATTCCATCAGGCTGGGCCAAGGCCAAAAAGGCTAGGCAAATAGGATCTGGTTTTCAGAATGAGTTTTCTACCATGTGCTGGGATAAAGAAGTAGTAAAGTGTTCAAACTGACAAGACAGCATGGTCTGTAGTAGCAAAGGCAGCAGATAAATCAAGTAGGAACAACAAACAGGCATAGCCTTTACATTCAGATAGAGAATCAATTAAAGCCACCAGTACCATCACCTTTGGAGAACATTGTAAGTCACCTTGTGTTGCCACTGGGAAGTAAGGTGGAATATAAATTAACTCATTAAATATACAAACATAGCCTGACCTAAAACTGAAAAGGGTCTAAAGTGCATGAGTACAAGAAAGCCTGGAGTTTGTCTACTGCTGGTCTCTCAGTCACCTGAGGCTGCCTGTACTCAATCAGACTTTTCATCAGTATTATACTCACACTGGCAATTATTCTCCAGGGTCTTGGGCAGGCGGAGGTCTTTCACATTACCTACTACCTGGTCATTCTAATGAAATATTGGACCTGGGACTTTCCATATATCCAGCAGATGCATGACCTGGCCCCTCCCACTGGCCCTCCCCAGAAAGGGCATATTAGAGACAGGGTGATAACTAGTCATATCCCTTTTCTATAGGGATGATATTTTAAGTAGGAGATGAATGACTTCTTATTTGAGTGGCCAAGGGAATGTGCACTCAGTTAGTGACTGATTTATGATAACCTCGATGACTCATTTATGTGATCTTTGACCAGTGAAATTTTAATTCCATATCTCTGCTTGGTTCAATGTTTTTCCACTGCTCTTCTTTTACAGTGGTGTGAATATGTATGCAATGCTGACAGGAACACTGCCATTTACTGTTGAACCATTCAGTCTGAGAGCTTTGTACCAGAAAATGATTGACAAAGAAATGAATCCCCTCCCTACTCAGCTCTCCACAGGTAAATAATATACACTGCTGTTACATTTTTAGTCCCTATGACCCTCACAATTAATTGTGTGCATCAGCTCTTTAGATAATAGCTTTGGGTACAATTTCAATGGATCTGCTGACTGAACTTGTTGTGACCAATAGTAATACCCTTGCTACTTCAAAATGCAATATTATTAGGAGATTCTAGTGTTTAAAAAAACAACAGATGTAGGCTTCCTCAAAGCTGAGCTGCACAGGAGTAAATTCTAGCTGGAATTTACAAAAATATTAGCCTGTCTTTTGGCATTTATGGAACCATACAACTACCCCACTCTTGAGAAAAATCCTTCACAAGAGAGCTGGAATTCAGGAGACTTCCCAGAATTTGCCATTTATATTGATTAAAAGTATACTCAGCATTCCAGGGACTATATGTGCAGTCTTTCTGGGGTGGCTCCACAACCAGTTGGATTGTTCCCCTTGGAAGGCAGAACACAGTTGGTCCTTGTGGTAGAAGGGCAGTGAGTTAATTCAGCACAGCTGGGCCCAGTCTTTCTAGTGTGGTACTGCAGCCAGTCAGATTATTTCCCTTGGAAGGTAGAATGGCATGGTCCCTATTTCAGAAGGCACCGTGGAGACTCCCCTTACTGAGGCAGAGTGTAGTGGGTAAGAGTGCTTGATCAGACAGTCCCTCCTGGGAAGGCAGGGCACCAGGGCTGGGTAGCCATGAGGCAGAACCATTGCTTGCCAGGGGTCTGTGGGTTCAGCAGACACAGTCACAGATTTCTTTGAAAACTATCAGCTCTTTATTAACACCAACTCCAACAAGAAATACCTAACAGCAAGAATAAGAACTCATGGAACTTACATGCATTTGAGCTGGCCCACCAAAGAACCTGACTGGCTTTTAATGGGACCATCTGATTGGTCAATAAGCCAGAAGTAATGCAAATTACTCATTTGCTGTATTTAGATCCTTCTGTTGAGCAGAATGTCCACAAACACAACAGTTATAAAGAACAAACCTTGCCTGCAGGCTTTAAGGCAGACTTTTTCAACCTTTTGATCACGGAGGATCCTCTGAAATAATTTTTCAGACTTCCTTGAGAAGTCATGGCTTACAATCAAATAATTTTCAGATTTTGAGGAGCCTTGGAAGAGATTTCAGCTGGTCACACCTACCTGCAAACCCTCATAAGTTACATGTCACCAGAAATGACATCACCACCTGCATTAACAGGCAGTCTTGGAGACTGAGGGGGAAAGAAAGAGGAGGTTGTTTAAGGCGGAAGTAGGCATGCAGGCTCCACCTCCTCCCAAGCACAGAAACCATAAGAGAACTCATTCATGTTATGGAGGGGAGAAGAGGAACAATGGAAGTGGTCAGTTCGCTAGCTTGTGGCTGAGTCCATTAAGACAGGAGGGAAATGCCATGAACCCCTCTGGAGCTCCCGTAAACCTCTGCAGGTCTACACACCCCTGGTTGGGAACCCTTTGTCTAAGAGTATCAGGAGAAGGAAAGAGGCACAAACATAAGGGGGAACAAACATCAGGGATTAGATTACAAGCTTGGGAAAAGAAATGTTTTCAGACAGTTTTTCAGATACTTGCAAGGAGAGAAAGATGTATGGATGACCAGAATCAGGAAGTTCCAGAGAGAATGAAAAGAGAATACAGGGGAGTTAAATTTATGGAATAAAGTTGAGGTTTTGTCAAGAGACTGTTAGCAAAGTGATAATAGCAAAATAAATGAAGAGATAAGAAGAAAGCAAAAGTGATGAAAATTATGAAAACAAAGCATTAACTAAACCTTGATCCAATAAAAAAACAATACCAATGAAGAGATCAACAAAGGAGAAGCATAAATAAATCAAAGCATGGAGTGGGGGACTTCAACTGAACAACAGAACTGTGAGGATGATACTGAAAGGAAAGGAAAGCAAAACAAAGAGAAGAAAATTGCAATTGTCCACCTGATAAAGAAAGAATACACATTTCTTAAATTGATATATTGCCCTCCCATAAGGCTCATGGTGGTTAACATAAAATGTCATGGGTATATATCTACATCTAGTGATAGTAACATAACAGTGGTTCCAAAATTGAACATAACAGATTATCACAAAACACTATAACAGAGTCACAGTGTGACAACAACTCTCAACTTTTAACATGAACCTGTGGGAGGTTCATGGCTCAGATCATGAAGGGGGGTGTTTGAGGGACCAACAGATGTTGTTGAATCAGCCGGCCTCAACCATATGCCTGATGGAGGAGCTCCCTTTTACATGCCTTTTGGAATTGTGGTAGTTCAGAAAGGGCCCTGATCTCTTCAGGGAATTCATTCCACCTGGTGGTGGCCAGGACCAAGAAGTCTCTGGTCCTAGTTGAGGTCCAGCATGCTTTTTTTGGCCCAGGGATCACCAGCCAGTTGGTGGCGGCAGCATGTAGGGCTCTGTGGGGGAATAGACAGGGAGACGGTCTCTCAGGTACATTGGGCCAAAACTGCATATGATGACTGAATGTGTGAGGGGAAAAAATATCTAGTCAGAAAGAATTACAAAACAAGTTTAGAGGCGGGAAAAAAAAATCTGTTACTGAGCGGTGATCTCAGCAGTATATTTTCACATTGTTCTATTATTTGCTAGTCCTGTGAATTGTAAGCTAGGCTGAGTATATTATTTTCAAAAAAATTCTGAATTTAAATATCTTTGTACCCATTCATGCACATACCCAATGGGAGCTACAGCAAATATAGTTCATTTTAAAGATTCATGTGTATGGCATTTGTACCTTTTGTCCTGGACTTTAGAATTAAGTTAAGTTACACTGGGGTGAGAGAGATAAATGAATTCTTGGGGGAAAGTTTTCAGAAATTAAACTGGTCATAGTTACTCATCATGCTACAGCTCTATTTACAGACTAGATTTAAGGCTCGCTGTAGCCCAAATACAGTGGGCGCTAGCAGGCGCTAGCGGGCGGGCGGCTGGGTGTGGGAGGCTGGCCACTGGAGGGCCACGGAACAACGAGCTTTAAAGGGGCTTGGGCCACCCCCCTCACCCTGAATCTAGCCACCCCCTCCCCCCCAGCTTTGGGGTGGGGCTTGGAGCAGGCCAGCAAGAGGCATAGGTGTGATGAGGCGATGGGGAGGAGGGGGAGAGAACAACACTACCTCCTTATTCTTTTGGCCTCCCCCGAACCCAGCACAAAGGAAGTGGAGGAGGAAAAGGAGGCAGATCCCCACAGGCAGATGCAGGCTGAGGCAGCGCGATGATGCCATGGCTTCCCGGCAACACCCAACCAGCCTCCTGCCGACTACCTGCGAACGCCGTTATCCACGCCACCTTCCTCCCCACTGATTGGACTCTGCCGACAGCCAGTTCTAACACCTCTCTCAGAACAAAGCGCCTTGGGAGATGTAGTTTTCTAGAGCCACCCAGTATTGCTTAGCTGTCACCCCGGAGACATGCCTCTTGTAATGGCATCAGCCTACTTAGAAGGAAACCGCACTCGCTTCCATGGCACCGTCGCGTAATGGGGCGTGCAAAGAATCGCAAAACAGCTCCGAGAAATATAATGCCTCCTCTTCTGATGGTAGTCAAGGGCAGGCTGTCAGGACTTTGGCCCATTTGGGAGGTGTTGTGCGCCTCCAGATTAGGCCAAAATCCTGGGTGGGCGTGGCTGAATTGTGGCCTGTAACCACAGAACATTGCCTTAATAAAACTTCAGGGTGGCCTTTTAAGCTTGGACCTTTCTTCCAGCTTCTGAAGGATCCTTTTTCTGCAATCATCTGTATTGAAAAGAAGCTCTCCACATGATACTTAATATGGTGTGGTGGCCCTCATTTGTCCCTGTGGGCAAGATGTGTTTATTCAGATTTCCAAAAAGTTCACTGCAAGTCAGTTCTGTTTAAAAAAAAACACATGAAAACCTATGATCTAATAGATTGCCAGCAACGTCATCAGGATTCTCTGTTCAGAGTGAGCAAATAAGTAATAATAGCTAATATGGAATCAACCATAGGCTGGTTTTATATCCATGTCAGTGCAGATATAAGCCTGCCAAAGCTAGTGGTATTTTTCTTCCCACATCACAATTATGCTCACATGAGAGAAAAAACAAAGAACTGTAACATGGGAGATGACCTTTAGTTATTTTGCACATAAAACAGGAAGCAGTTCTGGAATCTGGAATGATGTGGTTACATCTTAAAGCACTTATGCCTTAATAAATATATGCTGGCTACTCAATTGGCTCGGAACAGTGGTTCCACATTTTGCCAAAGTGACTTCAGGAGGTGGATAGCACATCTGTTCCATGTTTAGCAAAGAACAAATATTTCCAGATGTCACATAACTGACCCAGAACAGGGAAGAGAAAGCTAACTTGAACAGAAGTAGAATATTGGAAGCAATATACATATGTGCATCGTATGACGTTATATACATATACTGTCTTTGGGTACATCTCTTTAAAATTGCATGATGGATAACCAAGACTGCATCAGGGCCTCTTTCAAGCACTTAAAATACATGCATTATAATTTTGCATGTGAAGGAGTATGTGTATATTTATGCTCCAAAAAGGTTGCCAAGAAGAGTGAATTAGAAGGCAAAAACTATGGGGCCTTTGTCATTTGGGTTTGTTTCAGTTTGTTTATATAAGATGTCTGGTGTGTGTGTGTGTGTGTGGGGGTGGTTCTGGCCTGTCTGGAGAACACTGGGGACTCGTGCCAGTCCAATCCTCATGTGTCATTCTCTCTCTCTAACATATACATGCAATATAATGTGAAGTTCTTCCACCAAATAAAACTTCCAGCATGTAGAACACTACCTTTTGAGAAGGCCAGATTAGAACCCATTTACATTATAAGCGAGTTTTCCATATGCAGGGAATGCACCTGAGAGTGCTCAAAGAACTTTCTGGAGAACTTGCACAACCCTTGTCCATCATCTTAGGGACCTCTTTAAAGACTGGAGATGTCTTGGAGGACTGGAAGAGAGCAAATGTTATTCCGATCTTCAAAAAAGGGAGGAAGGATGACCCGGGAAAATACAGACCAGTGAGTCTGACCTCTGTTGTGGGGAAGATAATGGAGCAGATATTAAAAGGAGCGATCTGCAAACATCTGGAGGACAATTTGGTGATCCAAGGAAGTCAGCATGGATTTGTCTCCAACAGGTCCTGTCAGACCAACCTGGGTGTAAACTGCACGGAGCTTTTATTCCAACCCCAGATCGATTCAGTCCCTGCCCTCTATACAGAATGCGATTTCCATTTGGATTTGGGGCAATTTAAAATTTCCTTCTGCAGCAAAAAGGATTGATCCGGAGTGACCCTACCTTTATTGTGCGATATCTTTTAATGCTCAATATTTAAAGGCTGTTTTGAATCTGGGCTCTCCTCCATGGTAGAAGACCCGTGATTGGCCACAGGTGGTCATGTGACAAACTTGCCTTAAAAGAGAAGCCCCTAATTTCTCTCAACTTCTGTTGGTCACTACAGGCACCATCTGAGATGAGACATTGTCTCATGTCTGAGAGAGACAAGGAATAATGCTTCTAAAATGGCACATGGCCATTGAAATTTTTGTAAGCTTTTGAAATGAAAATAAATTAACATATTTTAATGGCAACACTTTTTAGTTAATTAAAATGTATTTAATAAATTATTAAATTAATTGTTGATTAATTTTAAATCAATTATTGATTGATTGATTGATTGATTGATTGATTGATTGATTATATGGCATGCGTGTAGTGTAGCCAGAATATCCTACGATTGTAGGATTGTCGGGTTGCTAGACAATCTAATAAAAAAAATAAAATAAAAAATAAGAGACATTTGGAGGTGTTTTGCCATTGCCTGCCTCTGAGTCATGACTCTAGTTTTCCTTTGTGATCTCCTATCCCAATAGTAACCAAGGCTAACCCTGCTTAGCTTCTGAGATCCATCAAGGTTCTTTCTGCTTATTGTTAGATTTAACAGGCAGAGCCAGAGTGTGCTACTGTGGAAGAGAATGGTTAAGGTTAAATCTCTACTGCTATTTTGTGGTGCACTGTTTTAATTATGGGTTTTTATGGTTTTAAGCATTGTAAATTATTGTATTTTGATGTTCAATTGCAAGCTCCCCCTTACTGGCAGTCTTCAAGCAAAGGTTGGATACACACTTTTCTTGGATGCTTTAGAGAGCCAGTTTGGTGTAATGGTTAGGAGTGCGGACTTCTAATCTGGCATGCCGGGTTCGATTCTGCGCTCCCCCACATGCAGCCAGCTGGGTGACCTTGGGCTCGCCACGGCACTGATAAAGCTGTTCTGACCGAGCAGTGATATCAGGGCTCTCTCAGCCTCACCCACCCCACAGGGTGTCTGTTGTGGGGAGAGGAATGGGAAGGCGACTGTAAGCCGCTTTGAGCCTCCTTCAGGTAGGGAAAAGCGGCATATAAGAACCAACTCTTCTTCTTCTTCTTCTTCTTCTTCTTCTTCTTCTTCTTCTTCTTCTTCTTCTTCTTCTTCGGATGCTTTGGGCTGATCCTGCGTTGAGCAGGGGGTTGGACTAGATGGCCTGTATGGCCCCTTCCAACTCTGTGATTCTGTGATTCTGTGAATTTTTTGACATGGGGGAGTATCCAGACGTGCAAGCTCACAACTATGTACATAGTACAATAAATAAAAACGTTAAGTTTAGTTCCGTTTTTATGTCTGGTGAAACTGTCAGATAGTATTAAAACTGAATTTGTTAGTATTTGTAATATGAAAAAGTAGTTGAGTTCTGTCAAGCTAATCACAATGTTGTGTTGTCTTCCCCTTTAAAATATCAATCCTTATATTAGGAAAGTGTTCAATATTCATGCAGATACCCACTGTGCCATCAGAAGTGGGGAGGGAAGAGAAATACATTCTACATTTGCAGATAATTAACAGACATTCTGCATGAGCATTGAAATCAAGCTATCAGGCAAATATCATATCGTGCACCAGCTGACGTTTCCAAATCAGGGATAAGGGAACACCTGCATAGAACAAAAATCTAGCCTAGATGTGACTGTTGTTTGGATCACTGTGGTTAGATGTTCTGGTGCCTGGTGCTAGTAGTTTGGCTTGGTGCAGATGGAAGAATGCCAGCTGAGCTAGTCCTGTGATCTGTTCCTCCATGGAGGGGATGTGTCAAGGATCATGTCCAAGTTGCATCCCAACCAGATAGGGCAGTTGTGCTTCCTCACCTGTACCTTCCCTACCAAACCACAGGGCCTACATTTTTGAAGACTGTTTCTACATGAGGAATTTGCCCCTGCCCAGCCTCTCATTGTTAACAGATCAGGTTCAAGGTATTGATATTAACCATTAAGACCATTCGCAGCTTGGGCCCTACATATCTGAGGGACTGCTTGTCTCCTTAACCTCCCTGTAGGACTCCTGCCCCCGAACTGGTGGAATTAATTCCGAAAGCTGAGGGCTCTGTCGAGGCTTTTACAGTTCCAAAGGGCCTGCAATATGGAGCTCTTCCACCAGGTCTTTGGGTGAGGCCAGGGCTTAAGATCAGTTGGGCCTCTCCATGGGATCAAGTCCCCACACTTACATTTGTGCATCCCGTCTGGGGTGGCTGTGGAACGGGGATGAGGGAATTGTTTTACACCAGTCTTGCCTCTGCTGTTAGGGGGTACGGTTATTTTGGGGTTTTATGGTTTTTACTTTGTAACCCACTACGAGCCTTTTTGAGAAGTGACAGGATAGAAATCCAACCATAAACAAACAAACAAACAAACAAACAAACAAAACAAAGTAGTCTTCACCCACTGGCAGAAAACAACAATAGAGGGAAACAGACAAATCTCCCTGGGAAGGTACAGCCACCATGACCAAGAAGGCTCTTTCCTAGGTTGTCACCCATCTAGCTTTAGATAGTAGTGGCATCCAAAGCAAGGCTTCCAAAGATTACCATAGTGGATAGGTAGGTTCAATATGGGAGAAGGTAGTCCTTAAGGTATTCTGATTAAAAATTATGTAGAGTTTTAAAGGTCAATACCAGCACCTTAAATTGGGCCTGGAAGTAAATTGTGGGCCAGTTGTAAATTGAAAAAGGCCAGAGTGAGGGGTCCAGGGAAATTGCAACCTGAACAGGAACATTAAAATGTTCCAGACTTTAAACTTTAGACTTTAATTCTATTTTTATATAAATGTTTAATTAATTTATTTATAATTAATTAATTTATACCCTACCCTTCCCGACACAGTCAGTCTTAGGTGACTTAAAATAGGATAAAAGAATAAAATGCAACAATTTCCATAAAACCCCTTCAATTAATCCCCAATAAAATAAAAGTACTATCTAAAAACTCCAACAGATAGTGGAAACAATATTCTTCCACTATCCCAGTTGGTAGATCACCTACCCCAACTGCATCCGTACTCTGGTACAACATAGCACCTTCCTCTAGATGGGGACCTCCAGTTCATAAATCCCGGGACAGCTCTTCCCCCCCAGCCTCAATCAAAAGCCTGGTGGAAGAGCTCCGTCTTATAGGCTCTGTGGAATGTTTATAGCTCCTTCAGGGCTCGTAGGTCTCCTGGGAGCTCATTCCACCAGGTTGGGTGAATGTCCCAGGGGTCCGGGACAACCAGTAGGTTTGTACCCGCAGAGCAAAGTGTTCTGCTGGGGACATAAGCAGATAAGCTGTCCCACAGATAGGAAGGACCCAAACTGCATATAGCCTTGAAGGTTAAAACCAAAACCTTGAACTTGACTCAGAAGCAGACTGGTAACCAGTGCAGATGTTTTAGTACCAGCTGAATATGGGTCCTCCAAGGTGTTCTAGTAAGGACCCTTGAAGCTGTATTTTGTACCAGCTGCAATTTCCAGATCAAAGCCAAGGGAAGGCCCACATAGAGCGAGTTACAGTAGTCTAACCTGGAAGTGACCGTGGCATGGATCACTCTAGCCAAGTGTTCCGTGGACAGGTAGGGCAATAGTAGTCATGCTTGGCAAAGATGAAAAAATGCCATCCGGGCTACATGAATGACCTGAGCCTCCATAAAAAGAGAGGCATCAAAAATCATCCTGAAATTCCTAACTGAAGGTGCAGGTGTTAGTTGCACCTAGACTAGGCATGGGAGGCACACTGCCTGTACAATTTATGTTATATACTTTATTTATTTGTATTTTAATGTTCCAGACATAAGCCCCAAAGGAATAAAATTGGAAGATGTAGAATTTAAAATAAATGTGGTTCTAACAATCTTGAATCCCCAAAATCATTATAATACATAATGGATCATACTGAAGAATTTGGATTCTTCTCAGAGTATAAAATCAAGAGGAAGAAGGCAAAACTTATAATTAATTTTTAATGCAACAAGAAGATGATATAAAGAGTTTAGAATGCACTTCCATTAAATATATGGGAATTAAAGTGACCGGGCAAAATTTGGAATTGATACCAATGAAAAAGGAGTGATATCATTAGAGAAGAACTTTGGAGAATATGGTTTACACACTGGAATTTATTGAACCCTTTAAACTCTCCACTCATATCCCCTATAAAGGCTTATACAAACACGAGAAATAAAAGTGTTTTTAAATGTACAACAACATGAGGAAGATCAAGTTCTAGAAAGATAATTAGAGTTGAAGAAATGAACATTCAGTGGTTGCTATATTACCAATCAGTTTCAAGACTAAGAAGACTGTCAACTTGGAAAGTGGAGATCTAAGAGACTGAGTTAAAATAGATAGACCATTCACTCCAATGGATATTAAACTATTCACTTAGAAGCAGAAGTGAAAAAAATGTATAATTAAACATGGATGCAGAATTTTAGAGAGCAGATACCTATGCATCAATGGGATCACACTCCTCCTATCTCCCAGCTCATGGTCTCACTTGGCAGGCTGAGATATCACTACTCCAACTTTACAGCAAAATCAAAGGAGGGAGAGGGAAATTAGAAGATCTTGACCACCATTGTGTGGGGTTGAATAGTAGCTCCAGTAAACATTGCCAAAATAACAGCAGTGGGACTGGGGTGAGGAAAGAGTAGTGACAATAGTGGGGCAGAACATGGACAGTGGGAGGGTGGGAAACAAGAAGGAAAAAGAATTTTCACTCTGAGGTCATCATGGGGCTCCGTTTGCATCAGTATACAGTGATTTACTTCAGATAGTTGTGGTAAATTGAAACTTGCCCAAAAGAGTAATTTTCGGTATAAATATTTTATAAACTATGAATAATTAATCAGATGTTGTTTTGTTATATCTTTTCAATATTCAGTGGGTTCCTTTACTTATGATTTTTCCAGATGCACATAATTTGTATCTATTATACTTCCTTTTGCAGAGTACCCTAATGAATCCTTAAAATTCAAAAATGGACTTATAAAACTCAATATTGTAAAAAACAAAAACAAACCCCTTTGAATTGTCATTATACGTGAACATAGTCATTGATAATTTTACAATTGTTTAAGTGGATTTTTAGATTTTAAGTTTTAAGTGGATTGCATCCTATACTTTGAGAGAGAGGGTGAGAGTTCAAACTATATGAAATAGTACTCTATATAGATTTCTTTCTGAATGTATCCAAAGCTCATTTGAGACAACACACAAGTTCTCACCTTTCTCTCTCATTGAAGCAAATTGTGTGTGCAAACGCGCATGTGCAAGTAAGAAAGATGCCTTTGCCCCCCTATCAACCTATTTGATCTGATGGGTTTCATGTGCCTGTGAAATATTCTTGCCTGCAATGACTACCCATTCACTTCTTGGGACACCTGAGTACAAGGCATTAAGCTGTCTAATCTGTATGATCAGTATTCTCTTCAAAAGCCTGCAAAAAGTCCAGTATGCATTCAGATTAGATTGCTTCTCCGAGTCATAATTAAAATGCTGTGGATAGTATATTTCTGGGTTAAAACATTTTTGTAAGGTTACTTGCCATTATTATTCAGCTGCTGGGTTCAGCTACAAGACAGGTGACACTTGCTTTTTCCTCCATGTCTTTGCAGCAGCTATAAACTTCCTACGATCTCTGTTAGAGCCAGATCCTATAAAGAGGCCAAACATCCAACAAGCTTTATCAAATCGATGGCTTAATGAAAATGGCAAACCACTAAACAGTGTCACATATCCAAACAGGTAAAGCATAAAACACAGAGGATACCAGGTAAAGTTGCTCTGCCAATGGGATAAAATTCCTCCAAAGTCATAGCTAGCTGAAATGAGAGACACACCACTTTGAGAAGAAAAACCATCTTAGGGTTAGTACACGGGAGCTGGTTTTAGGATTGCTGAGAACAATTCCTGTATCAGGCTGAGATCTATGGCAAAGCCTTTGGGGAGTTGCATTGCTTTCTCTGTGCCTTTGTTCTGGCCCTGTTAATGTGTGGGATGATATTTCCCAACCTCAGCAAGGGTTTTGTGAGGATAAAAACCTTCAGTAATTATGAGGTGCTAGTTACTATGGTAATGAGGGTTATGTAACACATGGCTGCATATTAATATAGCAGAGGAGGCTGGTACCTTTCTGAAGTCTCTAGTTCAGATTTTGCTTGATGGATATAAACATTATTGTTATTATAAGGAAATTAGGAGCTGGCTTCTAGCCACCAAAGTGGTGGGTAAATGAACCGCAGAAGTAAAAAATGACTGCTTTAGTAGAGGAGGCAGGAGGATGCAGTGAATCACTGTCAGACCTGCTTAATCTTTGGGGCACTTCAAACATTCTGAATTTCCTAACCCTTGCAGCATCCCCTTGTGCATATAGCAAAACAGTGAAAGACGTGTATCATCCCACATGATGACTGCACATGTCCGTCTCATTGTATGAATTTGCCGATGGGGAAAATGTGCTGTAATAAAAAGTGACAACAACCTACACATGGTTCTCATATGTCTTCCAAAATGTCTGATGAAGGTCTGAATTCTCTTTCTATACCCAGATAGCTATTTATTAATGTGAACCATCAGATTAAACAGTGACTCTGAACAGTCCTAATCCTAACTGGACATTTCAAATTATGCCTTACGGCAGTGGTCCCCAACCTTTTTATCACCGGGGACCGGTCAACGCTTGACAATTTTACTGAGACCCGGGGGTGAGTAGTCTTTGGCTTAGGGACGTGGCTGCTGCCTGAGCCCCTGCTCGGCTTGCTTTCCTGCCGGTGCCCCTGACTTCCTGATAATTCCCTATGACTTCCTGCCATCCGCTGGGGGGCGTTGCCAGTAGCAGCTGTGCAGTGCCACGCTGAGAGCGAGCCCCAGCCATGGTGGACACAGGAAAGATGAGCTGGTGGCAGAGTGGCAGGGCAGCCCCCGAGGCAGCAGCCGGGGAGGAGGATGAGGAGGAGCTGCGGCCTAGTACTGACTGATCCACAGACCAGGACCGGTCCCCAGACCGGGGGTTGGAGACCACTGCCTTATGGCACAAACTAGGGCATTATAGTCACTGTGTGGGGTAAAAAAGCAACTATAGGATGTTTTTTTTTTATAAATGTGCAATTAATTTAAAACGTGTCCATTCCCAGAGGCCACCCTCTGCCAAAAAAACACAAACAAAACCAATGCAGACTTAACTCTCATACGCAAGCAGAATTTTAAAGATAATGTGACAGAATAACATGATCCACAGTGTCAAAGTCAACTGAAGGGAACAGCTAGTTTCAAGTCCAGGAGCACCTTAGAGACCAACAAGCTTTTCAGAGTATGAGCTTTGGAGTGTCAAAGCTTCCATAAAGCTTATACTCCAAAAATATTGTTTGTCCCAAAGGTGTTACTGGACTTGAATCCAGATCAATATGACTACCTTCTGACAAAATCTTTAGACAAAAATCATCAGTTTATGTCAGTGAAGCAAAGTAAAGATTAAAGATGGAACAAGAATAACAAAATTAATTCCAGTGACACTTGAGTGCATTGGTTGGAACTGATTTTGAATGAGCCAAAGTATGAAATCTTTCTGATGTTCTTGAAGGATATTGTCAAGCAAAGAAAAATGTGTTGTGCCTGATTGACATGTCAGCTGAGCAGATCAGATAATATTTACAATCTGAGTGAAAATTAACAAAGACAACCATGTCAGGATAAGGAAGGACACAGTCACCAAGAAATTCTTCATGTCATATTACTTTCATGAAACTTAGCATTATTCATCATGTACACTTTTACTTGGTGGTTGTATTGGCTTTACCGGGAGAGTAGAGAGACAGCTGAAAAATATATATGAGGAATGAAGAAAAGGGGTTAAGAAATATTTGCATTCAGATAATTCCCTATGACTTTTAAAGATCTTATTATCACTAACTGACTTACTCTCAGTTTTCTGAAGGCAATTAATTACAGGCATTTTAATGGCAGGCTTCAAAAACAATTAACTACAGATATCTGTTCCACTATATATTTCTGGTAGGGCCTTGGAGGAGTAGCATGTCTCATGGCTTAAGTGCCACTCAGTGCTTAACACCCATTCAGGGTGGCAGTCCCACCCCTGAGTGTCTCTTCCTCCAACTGGCTTGCCTGTCTGTCCAGCAGCCAGCCAATCACCTTTCATCTCCCACTCCTGACCACCCCTTCCTCCTTCCACCTCCCTCCAAGGCTCAGAGGCTGCAGATCCCTGCCACATGAAAACTGCCCCTGCCAGTGAGCTCCCTTCCCTGCAGTCTGCAGCCTTTCCAGGTCCTGGGGGAGGGAGAGATCTCCTGAGCTGTTCCATTATTTTACAGTTCTGATCCTGTTTTTAAAAGGAAAATTTACTTGTTCCCATTTCTCTTTTTGTAGAATCCACTTAGAAGATATCAGCCAATGTGTGCTGCTCTACATGACTGAAAAGCTGGGCTATAAGAACAGTGATGTGATCAATACTATCCTTTCTAACAGAGCCTGCCACACTCTTGCCATCTATGTCCTACTTAATAAGAAGCTGGAACTGTATTTGGCAGGCCTCAGAGTAAGTATGGCACTGGACAGAATCAAAATCTGAATGAAAATACCTCAAAATTATTATAAGTAATAATCCAGATTGAAAAATTAATGACAGTATATCTAATATTTGGATATGACTAGTATTCTAGTTGATACCTGCCTGTATGGTTTAAAGTTCCTCTAACGGTTACCCTTCCTGAATTTAATGATCTTCATGGCATTTCTTTCCTCCTAGTTTAAAAATTTATTTTAAAATGTGCACATCTTTAGACCATTCTTAAGGTAACCTAAAGGATGGGATGAAATGGTTCTATATAAAAGCCATTTCCAAACATTCTACATCCACTACCCCCCCCCCCACGTTCTGTCATACTCCAGCATGACCAAGAAACGGAATCCAGATCAAGGCTATGGGGATAGGTACTGGCTTAATTTTTAGAGACTCCTACTAAGTTATATACAATAAAGCAAAGAGCCTAAAATCTGTAACACTGACCAGATCTGCTCCTCACCATGGACAGTGATGATCACTGGGGCAGAGAAAGGCTAAGCTAGCATCAAAAAAGTGTTTCAGAATTAATTAACTTACTACCTATCAGATCTTTTTCACCTCTACATATCCACTGTATCCACTGCACTTCATAAAATGTTCTTTAAGGTCAGTGGAATCTCAGGAACTGTATAGGGTACAATATGGAGTTTGCAATGAAAAAGAAAAATCAAGGAAAATCCCTTTTTTAGTTCTACTAGCAGAATATGATTTTGGTGTCGATCCAATGGAATTACTGGCAAAGAAATCTTTAACTGATTTCTTTGCCAGTAATTCCATTGATGATGCTTTAAAAGTTAATAATATTTGATATTGATTTTATGTCTGGGCAAGAATAAAGTTTCTGAATTGAAGCCAGAAAAAAAAACTCATTTGTTTAAAAGAGTTTTCAGATTGATCATATGTAAATTTACTTGAAAGTTGTTCAACTCAATTCACTGAGATTTACTGTCAAGTAAAGGATTACAATTTTTCATTCAGTAGCAAAGCTTGTGACATTCAGTCCTATCATAAAGCTATTCCAGAGTGGCAATTTTGTAAAAAAGAAAAAAATAGATAGTATGTGATCTGTGAAACATTCTTCTGTGAAATAACCTGGTGATTTTTAATGCTTATTATTTTAAAAGTGGATTTGAAAAGTAAAACTTCTGTAGCATTTCTTGACCTATGCTTTCCCCTTGCCCTGGAATTTAAGCCTTTTAAACAAAGCAGTTCTTAGCTATGACCTCACACCATTAATCATATCATAAAACTTTTACTTGTTTATCTTCCTAGATGTAGGCTCCATTCTTTGTGTTCATCATTTCCTCCATAGATTTCTTATGATATCTGGGGAAATTCCATAATGAGATTCTGGATTATCTGTACTGAAACAATTCCTCTGACAATGCAAAGCTAAGAATTTTTCTTGCATAATTTATGAAATTAAGTTGTTTCCATCATGCAAGGATATGAATCAACAGTCAAGTAATGGTATAAGTTTTATTTAATCACTTGATTAATTTATTACATCAATGAATTGCATAAATCTACATACATCTGCATATAAATAAAACAATAAGAAAAAAGAAATACTTTGTTTTTAGATTCTGCATGCATGTGTCACTGCAGGCACCATCTGAGATGAGACATTGTCTCATGTCTGAGAAAGACAAGGAATAATGCTTCTAAAATGGCACATGGCCATTGAAATTTTTGTAAGCCTTTGAAATGAAAATAAATTAACATTTTTGAATGGCAACACTTTTTAGTTAATTAAAATGTATTTAATAAATTATTAAATTAATTATTGATTCCACTGTAAGCCTATTGAAATAGGATTAATTCCTTTGACTTTTTCTATTGCTTGGAGTAGTCGAAAGAAGATTCCATTTAAATGTTCATGATTTTGATGTATAGCTGCAAGTTCAGAACAAAGGACACATCATAGAACCCTTTTGGTAACCTCATGGTTACCATGCTCGTAGCAGAGTGACTGTATTTTTAGCAACTCATCATGAGCTCAGCTTGCTTGATAATATCAACAGTGAATTGACAAATCACTTTCCGTTAATATGGACTCATTAACAATCTATGCTCATAGTGAATCAATCACTATTTGCTCTCCATGACACCCTTTTCAGTACACAACCTTAGTCTTCTCCCCCTATTCCATAAATAGTGAATATTCTCCCAGTTTTTGCTGGGAAGACAGAACAATCAGCATCGCTGCATTAGAGCTAGGTAAAAATTATTTGGAATGGATTTTGCTACAGGTGTTAAGGTCATTTCTGCATGTGTTATCTGCCCTGAATTCAGCACTCTTGAAAGCATTTCCCCCCCTTTCTCCACAGTATTGTGATGCATTCATGCACTTTCAAGGGTTTCAGTAACTTTTCCATCATCTTTTTCAAACTTGCTATGTTCCAAAACTACTGTGGGTGAGAGAATTTGAAATTTTCTTACCCCTTTTCAGTGACCTTGTCCATGCGCCCCCTGTTTCTTCTTCCTGAAACTTTATTTTTTTAAATGGCACTATACTATTGTAATAATTGATTAACAGGTTCTCTGAATTCTCAAATTTCATTTTTATAGTAAGTCTCTAGTCCCTGTCTTTTTGGCAATGTAAGGAAAAAGGCATATTTGTTCCACAGAAGAGGCTAGAAGTTTGCTTATTTTTTTAAGCTAAAATTGAGACTTTCGAGAATCCATACTTTTCTTGTTATAACAATATAACTATAACAATACTCTAGTTCCAAGGTTTTTAAGTTGCAAAAGCCCAGTAGCCATGGGGGAGGGATGTCCATTTTGAGGGAGGGTAAAGCTGGGAAACTGCAGGGAAACCTGCCATGTGGAAGTCCCATGGTCACAGTGCTTTATTTGCAGCCTTACCAGCAATGGGGGAACTATACAAGCCCCTTCTTGTGTAGAAACTACCTTAGTCTCTTTGGGAAATTATGGATGTCTTTTTAACTGTGCGTAAAGTGCCATCCCAGCAATTAGCTTTCAAGGCAAGTGAAAAGCACTGGTGGTTTGGTATTGCCTACATCTCCAGTCTTCCTTGGTGGTGGTCTCCCTTCCAAGTACTGACCCTGCTTAACTTCTGATATCTGACAAGAATGGGCTAGACCATGCCACTTTCCCTCCATATAGATGTATTTTTAGTTAGAGTTAAAATGATTGAGGAAGCTTCTTGTAAATTCTTTTTTCCTCAGGTGGCCTTGCATCCAGGAAATTGGCTGTGTTTGAATGATTTTCATATATCATTTTCCATTGTGTTGTTGTTGTTTATTTGCATATTATTAGATTATCTTACTTGAAGAGAATTTCTTTAGAGAATGACAACATCCTTTATACAGTTCCTCAAGATACAGCTTTATTTGGGAGAAAATATTATGTTGTGCTATTTATCAGCAGTAATTTTTGAAGGGAAATATTTACAAAATGTTTTGGGCTAAACTAGCAAGCAGGTCAGCTGTTTAATATAGCAGTTCAGCTGTATAATATAGAAGCCATAATTTGGCCCCTTTCAGTGACTATTTTTAACTAAATTGTTTTGGGGTTTTACCATGTAAACCTCACATTTATTTTTTATCTTTCCAGAAAGCAGACGTTCCTGATAATGTTTATATGAACCAACTATGTTGGATAGAAAAATACAAATCAAATAAGGATTCCTATGAGGTAAACCTCCAGTTAAACTTCTTTGGAATTACCCAAAATGTGGGTGTGTCTACTGTTATTTTAAAAAGTGTTTGGACTTGACAAGGAATTCAAAAAGTATTCCATACTCGGAGAACTCTGGAAATATAGTTACTACAAAGAAACAGCCCTCAAATGGTTAACCCCAAAATGTGTCAAAACACAACATTGGCCATACCTGCTAGCAAGTGTTTGTTTGTTTTTATTTATATGTTTAGATTTGTTGCCCCCCTCCCCCTTGGCCAAGGTTGGCTCATGGCAGCTTACAATTGAACATCATCAAAATACAATAATTTACAATGCTTAAAACCATAAAAACCCTTAATTAAAACAGTGCACCACAAAATAGCAGTAGAGATTTAACCTTAACCATTCTCTTCCACAGTAGCACACTCTGGCTCTGCCTGTTAAATCTAACAATAAGCAGAAAGAACCTTGATGGATCTCAGAAGCTAAGCAGGGTTAGCCTTGGTTACTATTGGGATAGGAGATCACAAAGGAAAACTAGAGTCATGACTCAGAGGCAATCCTACAATCGTAGGATATTCTGGCTACACTACACACATGCCATATAATCAATCAATCAGTCAATCAATCATTGATTCAAAATTAATAATTAATTTAATAATTTATTAATACATTTTGATTAACTAAAAAGTGTTGCCATTCAAAAATGTTAATTTATTTTCATTTCAAAGGCTTACAAAAATTTCAATGGCCATGTGCCATTTTAGAAGCATTATTCCTTGTCTCTCTCAGACATGAGACAATGCCTCATCTCAGATGGTGCCTGCAGTGACCGACAGAAGTTGAGAGAAATTAGGGGCTTCTCCTTTAAGGCAAATTTGTCACATGACCACCTGTGGCCAATCACGGGTCTTCTACCACGGAGGAGAGCCCAGATTCAAAACAGCCTTTAAATATTGAGCATTAAAAGATATCGCACAATAAAGGTAGGGTCACTCCGGATCAATCCTTTTTGCTGCAGAAGGAAATCTTAAATCACCCCAAATCCAAACGGAAATCGCATTCTGTATACAGGGCAGGGACTGAATCGATCTGGGGTTGGAATAAAAGCTCCGTGCAGTTTACACCCAGGTTGGTCTGACAGGACCTGTTGGAGACAAATCCATGCTGACTTCCTTGGATCACCAAATTGTCCTCCAGATGTTTGCAGATCGCTCCCTTTAATATCTGCTCCATTATCTTCACAACAGAGGTCAGACTCACTGGTCTGTATTTTCCCGGGTCATCCTTCCTCCCTTTTTTGAAGATCGGAATAACATTTGCTCTCTTCCAGTCCTCCGGGACATCTCCAGTCCTTAATGAGATCCCGAAGAGGATGGACAAGGGTTGTGCAAGTTCTCTGGAAAGTTCTTTGAGCACTCTCGGGTGCATTTCATCCAGCCCAGGGGATTTGAACTCATCCAGTGCAGCTAAATGCCTCTCGACAACCTCTCTGTTTATGTCAACCTGCCACCCAGACACTATCTCTTGGCTACTGCCATCTCTAGATGTGCCTAAACCCTTTGACCTGTGGGAAAAAACAGATGTAAAATAGGCTCTGAGCCTTTCTGCTTTCTCTGCATCCTCTTTTAGAGTTTGTCCATCCGCACCCAACAGTGGGCCTATTGCCTCCTTTACTTTACGTTTGCTCCTCACATAACTGAAAAATCTTTTCTTGTTACAGTGGGCTTCCCTGGCCAATCTTAGCTCACTCTCAGCTTTGGCCTTTCTGATGATTCATCTACAGTGCCTAGTAACCTGTAGGTACTCTTCTTTAGAGCTCTGTCCTTCCCTCCATTTCCTGGACATTTCCATTTTCTTTCTTCGTTCCTCTTGAAGTTTTATGTTCATCCGAATAGGCTTCTTAGAGCTCCTGCAGTGTTTTCGTCTTTCTGGGATAGTCATTGATTGAGCATGCTCATACTCAACCTATGATCGTTCCCTGTTTCAGTCATCATGCTATTTTTCTTGAAGAATCTATGTGTAGGAAAGTGTATAAAATGGCACGCAGTAGCTCCATGAATATAAACATTAATCCTTGTAATACCACTGAACTCAGAACTTCCTTTCATAGAACAGAAATAATTTATATGAAGCTGAAGGAGTCACATCCATCTTTCAGGGGAAATATAACGACTGCTCTGACAATAAAGACACATTCCATTTTCGTGAATGAGGAAACTAAAAAATGACTCACTTGTGAAGGAGCATACACATTATCCTACAGTCGGAGCTGTAGGGCTTTTTAGACCAGTATTTCAGTTGAAAAAATGAAGAGCCAAGCTTATATACAGCTCTGGGATACACATATTTTTCCATCTCATATCCAACAAACCAGAGTGTAGTTCAACAGGAATGTCTGAAATAAGTATTGAACTGTATAAAGCAGATGTCACAGAAGGGGTTACCATATGAGCAAAATTATGGGTTGAATCCAACCAGCTTTTCCACTGATGAAAAAGGGAGGAGAGTACATTGACCACTTGTGCTGGAGATCATGGAAACTGGATGTTCGAAAGCCATGTTCTATGTGGGCAGTAGTAAGAAGGGCACTTGGGTGAGATCCAACCCCATGGATATAAAACATTGGAAGTCTCCCAATATTCACTTGAACTCCTCTTCATATATTTAGGAAAATATGTAAGTTTCTCCTGTATACACTATTTAATGATGTTTGCACTTTCTGTTTTATTTGGATACAGTGTTGGGTTTGTTTGATTTTTTTTTTGTAATAGTGTGCTGGTGCTGATTTTATTTGCCTCTATTGTTGATGCGGGACACATCTTCTGGCGCTGCCCCTGGAATGGAAATGAGTATGGACATGATGTTCATAACCCCACCCCAGTAAGAGCATCACAAGAGGTTGGGGCAGCTGTGGGGTGCCATGGCAGGCAGCCATCTGGGGCAGCAGTGCTGTTGTGGGAAGAAGCTGGGCCACTGCCGTGCTGCCCAGGGAGGCCTGGGTAGTTGTGGGGCGGTGCAGTGGCTGCAGGGGTGGCTGCCCACCAGGCCCCTGGGGGCCGGCGCACAGGCCATGGCACCAGCTCAGGCCCAAGCACTGCACTTCAGCCTGGAGGAGGCTGGGGCCCTCCTGGGAGAAGAGGCAAGGTGGGAGGGGGGAGGACTCTGTGCATGTTTGTGTGTGTGTATGTATGTCTTGGGGGGAGGGACTGGGGAGTAGGTCAGGGAAGGAGAGAGAGGGAAGGGGGAAGTGGGGAGGAAAGGGGTTTGCATCTCTGTGTTTTTGTGTGTCTATGTTAGTGTGTGTGTGTGTGTGTGTGTGAGAAAGAGAGAGAGAGAGGAGGGGGGATGGATTAAAGAGTTCTAGAGCAGGGATGTGTCCCACATACCTGTGAGAGCCTGGGTTTCACCACTTTTATTTTAATGTATTCTGTTGCCTGCACCTGAAACCACCTTGAGCCCACTTGGAAGCACAAATATTTTACTAAATTAATAAACAAGTTTGTAAGAATTCTAATAGTTAGCCAGCATCTTAAGACATTTCAGACTGTTATCCAGATGTTTGCTTACAGGCATACAGTAGGGAGTGGAATGAAAGATTGCAAGTTTCCTTTTTTACTGGTAAACCATACAAAGCAAATGTTACATAAAGCATCTACAACAGGTACCGAATAAAAGGTTTTTTAAAAGAAAGACCCAGCTTTTAGGTTTTTAGGTTCATGCTGTAACTCTGACAGATAAGATAAGTAAGGAAGGGGCAGCAGAAAGAGACAAACAGTTGTCTGTGGAAAACAAATATGTTTTAAAGTGCTTTTAAATATGGGAAGCAGCAGGGCAACTGAAGAGGGAACACTCCAGTGAAAGGAGCAGGAAGAGGGGAAGCAGGGAACATGCATACCGTGGGTCCAACTGGGTTGTGCAGATCAAGGGAGAATAATCACCCAATCAGTCATCTAGCACTTGCATGCAAGTCTTCAGGCTAGAATCCAACTCGGAGCTACATCTGATATACTGGTGCCGATATAGGCTAAGGAAAGGACTGTAAATCAGGCAACATTATTTGGAGGTTTTAATATTTACATGAAGTATGAACCAGCATAATGCATTTATGAATCTAAATCTTGGCCAGAATTTCCATTTCCAAAAGGAATAATCCCCTTACTTCAGTCTCATAGAGATAGTATGAGAAAGATAGTGAACACTGAAAACTGTTTAGATGTTTTGGCAAGTAAAACTACTGATAGATCTGCTATTGAAGTCAAACTGAGCTTCTGTGTTGTTTAGCAACAGGGTAAAAACACAGTTTTCCCGCTGTCAATGATCCTGAAATGCAGACACCCCCCTCCCTCGTGTTCATTATTAGACCCATCTGCTCCAGCCATTTTACTGATGCAAAGTGAACTTGACAGTCACAGCTATATTAAAACCTTTAGCACTGGCAAAGAGAAGACATTTCATAAGCTTGCTGTTGTGGTATTGTGGTTAATTGCAACATTTCTTTTAGCTGCCTGAGGAGTTAGATGTTATTATTTCTTTCTTTCTTTTTTTAAATATAATTTTATTATTTATTATTATATGAAGCATTTACAGAAAAGTAAAGGGGGAAAAAAAGCGACCAGCTGATATGGTTTGCCATCCTCTTTTAACATACATATTCAGTTCCCATCACATATTAATCCTAATCTAGAAGTTTTTACCATCTTTCTTAGCGAAATGATTGTTAATACATATGAGAGTATGATCTGTTATAAGAATATATTCTATTATTATCTTAAGTGATATAAGGTCGGTCCCCTTCATATATTGGCCCTGACCTAAGAGTTACTGCTGCTGTCTTGTTAATACATATGAAGTATAGTTTGCCATCCTCTTTTAGCATACATATTAGCATACATATTCAGTTCCCATCACATATTGATCCTGATCTAGAAGTTATTACCATCTTTCTTAGCAGAGTAATTGTTGATACATATGAGAGTATAATCTATTATAAGAATATATTCTATTATTGTCTTAGATAATATAAAGTCAGTTCCCTTCATATATTGGTCCTGGCCTAAAAGTTACTGCTGCTGTCTTTCCCACAGGAAACCAGGAGAATGCTCCACTGTTCATCACATCCTTCAGGTGGTCGCAGAAAATGAAATTGTATTTTTTTCCATAGTAACGCCTGATGATTCCTACATAGAGTATTTCTGGTTGTCCTTCTGTCAGGGCCAAAGAAGTCTCTTGCTTGATTCTTGCTTGCAGTCGCCTTTAAGTAGGCTCTGTATACTTTATCAATCCGGATCTCTTCCTCTGGTCGCACAGAGATAACTCCTGATAGCTTCCTGCGTGCTGTCACCTTTGAATAGACTCTATTTATTTTGTTGATCCAAATCACTTCCTGCTCTAAATAGACTTCCAGGTTTTCGGTGCTTTCCTTCCTTAAATCTGTTTTCCCAAGTTCTTCCAAGGTGCTTTTGATTTTTACGTCCCTAGCTCTCTCCCCCTCCTGTTGATTAACTTCCAGACATTGAATTCTCGTTTGAAGTATTATTTATTTCTAATCCATAGAAATTATCATATGTATTTGATATTAACATAGGCAAGATATGCTGCAAGACAGATGTAACATCAAAACAGAATACATAAATAGAAGCATGGATGCTTTAAGATCTTTTGTTGAAACAAGGTCAGACCCACTGTGATCAGGCCCAATTCTGATTGCATTTTTAATCAGGTCCTGCAGTGCCAAACTTTAGATCAAATGTATGCCTGCACCTGAAACCAGCAGGTGCTGGATGCTTATTTTGAAGGCTCTTCTGGTTCAGTCAGATTCTTCTATTTTATATAGACACTAGGGGCCAAGCTCATTGTACTAGTAAATACAACGGGCACTAGGTGTGCTTTTGGGGCTGGGGGGAAGGCTTCCTCCCCCCCCCCCGGCAGCGGCACGTCATCTCCTCCAGGCCCAGAAGCGCACCCGCAGCCTCCTTGAAGGCTGGACTCTGAGGCATTGTACGATTTTGAAGACCCACCTCCAAAACTCGAGGAATATTTCCAGCCCAGGGGTAGCCTGAAGGTATTTTGCATGGAGCCAAATAAAACAGTTTAAAAAACAACCAGTTTAGACCGCTTTATTATACTACAATTGTTGTTCTGCATTGAATATAGTCTGTTGAAAAACTACGTTGCAATGTTTTCTGCATGGAACAATTCATAGCTCTGCCCCCTGTAGTTTTTCCAACTCCGCTTTGTTCTCTAATGCAGTCACTAATCTGCATAACCAAAGGAGCTTCTCTGCATGTCTGAAATAGGCAGGAGAGAAATGAATTGGTGAAAAGCCTCTTTCAGAAACAATGCTTAAAAGACGCTTAAAATACTGAAGAGGCAGTTCACCATGCAGAGCAAAATCAGTTTTGCAGAGTGAATTCACTCTTCTGTGCAGAGATCAGAAAAACAACAATGTATTTAGTGAATTTTCATCAGCTTATCCATCATGCAGAAGAGGCCCTGGAGAGCTCCTGGAATTACAGCTCATCTTCATAGTATAAAGATCAGCCCCCCAAGCAGAATGGGCTACTTTGGACAGGGTTGTGGAAGAGAAGAAATATTTAAGGCCTCCCACACAGGTTGTTGTTGAATTGAAAGACCTGAGGTTTACTGCACAGGGCTGTTGTGCAGGTGAAACAGGAGACAAAAGAACCTCCAAACCAGCATCCAGTTTCGTCTGCAGAACAACGCTGTGCAGTGGCCTCAAATCTACAGAGAGCTGCAAAGAAGAAAGACGCATGGCTTGGCTGTGTCTAACCCCTGGCCAGAACAGTATTTTAAGAGAGAAGGGGTTTTTCTGTGGCCGCCCTGTCATTTGTTTGGCAGAAGGAGAAATCCCCCCCCCCACAAAAAAAGGATTGTCAGTTCAGGGCCAAAGGGCCAATGCCCCCTGTTTCCTATCCTGGACTCAGCCCACCCCCCTTAACTTTAGCAAATTATTTATTATTGTTGTTGTTGTTTTTGTTGTTGTATTTATATCCTGCCTCCCCCCGAAGGCTCGAGGCAGCTTACATAACCCCATCCCCTAAAAACCATAAGGTAACAATAAGTTCCAATAAATTCACAATAGTTGGTGACCAATTGGTCACAGTGGTAACAATGATGGCTTAATCTAACTCATTTAGTCTCCGCATCCTCAACTACGGGAGGGGGGTTGACACTCTCTATTGCCAGTTTGTGGGGGGGGGCTGATCTTCTTTACCACCCGGCCTCAACTATAAGCCTGGCAGAAGAACTCCGTCTTAGAGGCCCTGCGGAATGCTGGTAATTCCTGCAGGGCCCTCAGCTCTTCCGGGAGCTCATTCCACCAGGTTGGGGCCAGGACCGAGAAGGCCCTGGTCGAGGCCAGGCGGGCTTCCTTGGGGCCGGGAACGACCAATAGGTTAGCCTCCGCAGAGCATAAAGCCCTGCGGGGGATATAGAACTAGCACAGCAGAGCCGCCTCAGTCAAGCTGGTGACGGAGGTCATCCAACAAGGAGACCAGCACTGCCTCCACCCCATGACCAGGGTGGAAGCCAGACTGGTATGGATCGAGCGCTGAAGTATCTTCCAGGAATGCTAGGAGCTGGTCCACCGCAGCCCTTTCCACCACCTTACCCAGGAACGCTAAATGTGCTACCGGGCGGTAGCTTGCAGGGTCATGTGGGTCCAGAGATGGCTTCTTGAGGAGAGGGCACACCATCACCTCCTTCAGTGCCTCAGGGAACTCCCCCAACTGGAGAGAGCAGTTAACAATATCCCTGAGCTGCTCACCTATCCGTCCATCCCTCCCCTTGAGGAGCCAAGATGGACAGGGATCGAGGGGACAGGTGGTCGCCCTCATCCTCCCCAGCAACCCGTCCACTTCGGGTAAAGAGAGCCGCCTGAAGCCATCAAACATTGCCTCCAAAGGCGGCCAACAGGCCTCCAGTTCATTAATTGTATTAACTGTGGCAGGAAGGGAGTGGCGGAGCGACAAGACTTTATCCGCAAAATGGCTCGCAAATACCTCACAGCTGATGGTCAAATTCCTACTATTTTGGTGCCCGTCTTCCAGGGCGGTAAGAGATCTAACAACCCTAAATAGTTGAGCTAGGCGAGAGCTAGCGGATGTAATTTCCGCGGCAAAGAAGTCACGTTTCACTGTCATCTCATACGCCCTCATAAGCGTGCGATGAGATGTTCTTGTAGCCTCGTCACGAGCCTTCTGCCACAGCTCCCCAGTATACCAGGGTGCCCGTTTGAGTCGAGGGCAGAGAGGACGTCTAGGAGCAATCTTGTCTATGGCAGCCAACAGGCGGGACTGCCAGTCCTCCACCATGGCCGCTAACGAGATGCCGGGAGGTTTTGGGTCCCGCAGAGCATTCTGGAAACCAATTGGATCCATGAGTCTCCTTGGGTGGGGAAAAATGTGCCCTCCGCCCAACTGGGGAGGGGGTGGAGTCTTGATCCGAGCCCGCAGGGCGTAATCGTCTGACCATGGTACAGCCAAAGTCGTATCTAGAACCACCTCTATCCCTGCCCCGAAGATCAGATCGAGGGTATGGCCGGCCTGATGGGTGGGCCCGGCAACAAATTGCGAGAGCCCCAGCATCACCATGGCTGACACTAGGTCCGAGCCAAGTCCCGGGGACAGCGCATCCGCATGGACATTGAAGTCTCCATTTATACCGTTCCTTGAGCAGTTTACAGATGAGACTAAGATAGTTACACCTCAATTACCTTCAGCAATGACAGTCGGACAATATGGTACTCTCAATCTAGCTTGCAGCTGCAGACGTCCACTTGCAAAAAGCTGTTCTGGATGTAAGGGATACACAGAATTACATCAGTACACTACCACTGAGATTCAGGCAGACATGGCCTGGGATCTCACAGTACCT
This sequence comes from Paroedura picta, assembly GCF_049243985.1. Taxonomy (NCBI): domain Eukaryota; kingdom Metazoa; phylum Chordata; class Lepidosauria; order Squamata; family Gekkonidae; genus Paroedura; species Paroedura picta. The sequence continues at coordinate 57,492,110 of NC_135374.1, forward strand.
TGCTGAAAATTCTTCAGCATCATTTTAGTAATGTTTTTTAATGCCACAGAAAATTCACTTCAGATTATAGTGTTGGAAAGTTTAAGCACCTTAGTCTAGGTAAGACTGATACCTGTCTGTATGATGGGAATAATAGTAGCTGGCTTCAGAAGCCTCAGGCATTTCTCAACCTTTTTATCACTGGGAACCCCCTGAAACATTCTTCTGGCTTCAAGAAACTCCAAGAGTTATGTCAGCAGGCTACACCTCCCTGCCATACCCCCAGAAGTCAAATGTTAGCAGAAGTAATATCACGCAAACACTCTTACAGGATGTAACATCACCAGGTCACCCCCACCCCTCCATGTCAGAAATGGCCCAACAGCCTAGTACACTGGACCAGGAACAGGGATGGGGCAGGCATCCACCACTCCATCATCCCTTGCCACCACCACCCCACATGCAGTTAAGTTATGATTGGAGCTCCTCCCTTTCCCACCCCCTCCAGGCCTATCATTGGCCATTGGGGGATGTGGGTTAACATAACCATATATGGTCATATCATCCAATAAATGTTTTTAATTTTATATATATATATATATATTTAAATCATTATAGTATTGCTGAGATGTTCCTTGCATTAGTTAAAATAGCTGCATCCATAGCAGTTGGCTACTTGTAAGCCAGATGTGACATCATAGCTTCAAACAGATGCATATAATATGATATAATATGCAAACAGATGCATATAATATGATCATGTGACATATTCAGATTGTCTTGGCTGTCTCTGAATGTAAAAGATATAAGAAACTATCCCCATTTTCATTCTTCGCATGACTAGACACCATGAATCAATGAGCTAACCTAAATCATACCAGGAGAGAGTGAAAGCACTCACTCCATATTCAAGCTGATATATAAGAATGGAGTGGTCAGCTGTGTCAAAGGCTTCTGAAAGGTCTGACTGTGTCAACAGAGAAAATTGTCACCTGCCACACTTTAAGTAAGGCTCACCCACCAGTGCAATTAAATCCAACACAGTACCAAACCCAAGCCTGAAACCAGACTAAAATGGATCAATGACAGATTTGTCATCCTGGAGGCCTTGGAGTTGCTCTGTCATCACACTATCACCTTCCCTAGAAAAGATCCATTGGAGATTGATCTGTAATTGGGCACATCATCCCTAGCCAATGCAGAGGTTTTTGAGTAGAGGTCCAATCATTGTCTCCTTCAGAGGCTTAGGGAGGAATTGATGATTTTCACTAATAGTTCCAACAATATCTTAAAAGCCAGGATGTATATGGATTGAGCATAAGTGTTGGCTCTCACACTCCCAGCATTCATAAGCAGGAGCAATCTGTAACTAACAAAAGGACAATCAGGCAATTCTGATCTGCAGCAGAGTCTAAGTGTTTCCAAGTCACAAACCACTTTAAACCAATGAGCTAGACAAGTTTTTGTTGATGCAAAGGTGGCAAATTGTGTAGGGCAGCGGTCCCCAACCTTTTTATCACCAGGGACCGGTCAACATTTGACCATTTTACTGAGGCCCGTGGGAGGGGGTAGTCTTTTGCCGAGGGATGTCGCTGCCGCCTGAGCCCCTGCTCCACTTGCTTTCCTGTTGGCGCCCCTGACTTCCCACCACCTGCTGGGGATCACTGCCAGTAGCAGCTGCACAGTGCCATGCCAAGGGGGAGCCCCAGCCATGGTGGCTGCTGGAGAACCCAAAGGTGAGCCAGGAGTAGAGTGGCAGGGCAGACCCCGAGGCAGCAGCCGGGGAGGAGGATGAGGAGGAGCCACAGCCCGGTACCGAATGATCCACGGCCCGGTACCAGTCCCCGGACAAGGGGTTGGGGACCACTGGTGTAGGGAATTGGCTGCAACTGATCTGATGCCATCACAGATCCTGAAAAAAGACCCTAAAATAATATGTAAAGGTAAAGGTAAAGGTATCCCCTGTGCAAGCACCGAGTCATGTCTGACCCTTGGGGTGACGCCCTCTAGCGTTTTCATGGCAGACTCAATACGGGGTGGTTTGCCAGTGCCTTCCCCAGTCATTACCATTTACCCCCCAGCAGCAAGCTGGGTACTCATTTTACCGACCTCGGAAGGATGGAAGGCTGAGTCAACCTTGAGCCGGCTGCTGGGATTGAACTCCCAGCCTCATGGGCAAAGCTGTCAGACGGCTGCCTTACCACTCTGCGCCACAAGAGGCTCAAAATAATATGTACTATAAAACATTTCCCTGCTATTTTTAAAAACTTCCTGAATGCGTATCTATTAAAACCCACATTTTTGTTTTTGTGTTTTAAATTAAAGGACAAAAAGGCCAAAGAGCAAGAAATAAAAGAAGAACATCTTCACCCACTCCTGAAGAAATCTGAGAAAAATCCTTCTTCCTACAAAGAACCTTCATCTAGCCTTATGACACAGATACAAAATGCCAAGGCTCTGTTGAGTGATCGCAAAACCACCCAAGGTAGTGCTCCAGAAAAAGGTATGTGTTCTGTTAATATGGGTATCTGCCCTGTTAATATGATATGTGTTTGCTTGAAGGTTATAGAACAGAACCATTACACAACAAAGGACATTTCACCAATTTAAATTGATTTAATAATTCATTTTCCTAGTAATGTGAAGGAGATGACAAAAGGATGCCATTTCTTCTAGCTCTTGTAATGCAATGGAAATAAGATCAAAGAGATAAGGGAAAGTTCCCAAGAATCTTCAGGAAAATTCTGTTATTGTTATTGATGAGGGAATATATGTCTGGAAAAGTGGACACAAGAAAGACTGGAATCTTAGACCCAGAGCATTATTTATTTATTATTTAGATTTTTATACCACGACTCTCCAAAGACTTGTGGTAGGTAACACAAAACAAATTAAAAACCCCAATTAAAATAAATCATAACCCCCAATACCATAAAACACCCAAAACCCCCATAAAACCCCATAAAACAATGGCATAATCCCCAATCCTTCCCCAATTCACAGTCAAATTACCACAGGTACAGGATTGTAGAGTGGAATAGCGTTGGCCAGAGGAGGGTAAGATGTTCTGGTTAGTGAACTCTATACCTGCTGCTTTGAATTTGGTGAGAAAAGGTGACATAGAAGTGTAATAACTAATTTAATAACAATAAATAAGAAATTAAGATATGAGATCAACAAAGTTTTGTGCACAAGCACACTTCTTCAGATGCATTGAAACAGAATTTTCTCAAACATTACATATAGGGAGAAAGAATGGGGGAGGGGTTAGTTGCCCGGAAGGCTAGTTAGAAGAAAGTTTGAGTTCAGTTGCACCTCCAAAACTAACAGTTTTGGGTATAAGCGAGAACTGACAGACTTGTCATGTGTAGATACCCATTTCTTCAGATACATTGAAACAGACTTCCTCAAACATGGTTGCAGGTAGATAGTGTGGTTAGTTGCCTGAAAGGGCTAATTAGAGTCAAGATGCATAAATAACTGAGAAATAAATACAGCCAGGTGAAATGACAGTGGAGAGAAAGCTAGCTTTCACATCATAAAACCAGTAAGCCAATAGGCACAGATGGGTAAAGGAACATTTGGAATTAATCCTTTCTTTAACAAATTATTTGATGAGGCATTTTTGTCAGGTGAAAGGAAAGCTTTCAGTTGGTTAATCAGCTATGTTCTGACCTTGTATCCACAGGATTCACAGAAGGTTTTCTCTGATTTGTATTTGTTCTGTTTTGTAGATTCTCCTGGTGGTCTGAGCCCTTTCCATGAACCAGCAACAACCAAGACAGGTTGTGTCACCTCTTATTCCTTGGAATACTTGGAAATTCAACAACCTATCCCAAGAACTCCAAGGCTTTCAAAGCATCATGATTCCCCTCAACAAGAACCTACAAGCCCTGGGAGCCAGAATTTGGATTCTCCCTTAGTTCTGAACATTGTACATTCATTTGAAACTGGTGATAGAGAGGACCAAATAGACCAACTGTCTCCTACTCATCAGTATCGAATCCTAAGCTCACCAGTAAATTTTGGTCGCAGAAGTTCCAGTGAGAGGACATTGTCTCCACTCCTCCAGCCCGGAGGCACTTCACCCAGTCCTACTAAAAGTCCAGTTCACCCCACTCAACTGTCTTTCACATATGATGAAAAGACCAGTTCTTTTAGAGAGGAAGCTGTGTCACCAACCCAACTAAATAACACCTCTAATCCCCTGGGGAGCCCTAACTGTGTGAAAAGCAGAGGCAGATTCCCAATGATGGGTATTGGACAGATGATGCGGAAAAGGAACCAGTCAGTAGGATCACCCACTGAGAAAACTTTGGAAGCAAGAATGCCTCAGTTGCAGCAAATGAGTCCAACACAAATTTCATTCAACATATTAGACCCCATAAATGGCCAGTGTTGAAGTAACCATTCCAAAAGCCTAAAGTTAAGTAACACTGATTTCTGAAACTTGCTTTTCCCTTAATACTTGTTAAAACTTGGGATCATGATGTTCTCTCTGTATATTCTTACCAAATTTGATTTTTTTTAATCACAGAGCCACATATTTCAGCGGGCCTTTGAATATTGAGGGAAGGACAACAGTTTGAATGTGAAGACTTCCTGGGTTTTAAAGACCTATTTTCTCTTTCTGTGTAGATCCTTTTTTGCTGTAATATTATGTTGCTTTCACATTTGCCAATAAAAGGACATTCTACCTAAAAGATCAACTTGAACAATGAAAATAGAATTTCTTAAACCAGCCATTGGGTTTCCAAAACCATGGCAGGTGGACATTTTGAATAGTTATCATTTTTTGTTACACAGGCATTGTTTGAATTAGGAACAACAATAAAGGACCATGAGTTTGTTTATGTTTATCAGGTGGACATGTTTTCCTAATTTATATCCAGGATCAAGAAGAAACACAACAGCATGAAAGATAGACATTCAGAACAATACACTGATAATCAAAGCAGCTTTTATTGTCTAATCCTATGCTACCTAGCAGTGTATATTTTCTCAAAAGAAAATGTTCATTTGATAAGAAATATTACTGTAAAAAAGACAGCATTATCATCTCAAAACCAGTCTTGCTATAAAGAAATCTGTGCTCCTCTTCTTCTCATCCTAAAACTAGCCATGAGTGCTTGTTTTAATAGTCCAGATTTCTAGATGCTCTACTGTAAAAAAAATCATCTTCTTTGTATGGTTGTACCATTTCTGTGGAATTGTTTGGGGGAAGTGTATAACCTCTGTTTTAGCAAAACTACATTGGACATACTTGAAAGTGTTGCTGAGAATCGGCAATGCATTAAGAGGAGTTTTCAGATGGACACATCTGCTAGCTCCAGTGCCATTTGCAAATGGCAGGCTCATTAATGCAGTTGGTATCAAAAATTCAGTAGTGCTACAAACTGTGAAGATAATATTTTGCAAAAGGAAAACATGTTCTGTACTCTGCAGCTCTTTCTATTTCATAGTAAAGGAAATATATATGAGTAATAAAATAGGCTTTTTTTGTGCAAATTATTTGCTGTGACGTTTATCCAAAGCTTGTTCTATGGTTTATCTCTACCCTGCTACTATTAACATAATTCAGGCAGTAGCTGATTATCCCTCATGACACTTGTACTTCCCTCCCTTTTGTTAACATACATAATAAATAGATATTGTTAAAAGGTAAATTAGAGGCAGCATTAAGAATAATTCTCTTATTAGACTCTTGATGTTAAATTAGGCTTTTAAAAATATTTGATGCCTTCATTAGGAAAGTTCAAGATGACAGGACAATTTTCCCCCCACTGTGGTGCATTTGATTTTCAGAAGACAGAATGAATCTTAGCTCACCTTTAAATATTTCTGCAGGACTAGCAATGAGAGAAAATGGTCAGTGGCAAGAATATCAAGAATTCTTTAGCTACCTCCATCTTGAAATCTTTGGGAATCAAAAGGCTACCTACCCACTGTATAAGACAATGTGGTGTAGTGGTTAAAGAGTGATGGACTCTAATCTGGGGAACTGGGATTGATTCCCTGCTCTTTCTCATGCAGTCACCCGAGTGAGCTTGGGCCACTCAGCCCCACCTACTTCACAGGGTGTCTGTTGTGGAAAGAGGAAGGGTAGGTGATTGTAAGCCACTTTGAGTCTCCAGGAAGGAAAAAACAGGGTGCAAAAAAATCCATCTCTTCTTCTCTATATGAGTATATCCAAGATGGGAGCACCTAGTAGCATCCAGTAGCTACTCTGCCATATTAGAAACAGGCAATAAGAACACTTGTTTCAGAGTTGGTGGTGCTTTTGTCCAGCGCTGGCATCAAAAAACATGTTTGAATTCACCATATTTACTTTGTTTTATAACATATGTAACTGGCACTATACCCAAATCTACAGATACTATCACCAAAGTAGAGGTCACATAAATACTAGATGAAGTCATCATTCTGTTTCTGGGAAATTTGTATAATTAAATGTTCCTCCATCCAGAAAGTTGTTCTGAATCCTGGAAGTCCAGGTGTCAGCGAGCAGGACGCTATCTCAGAAGTATCATTCTCATTTTCTGTAAGTGGGAATCTTGGGGGGAGGGAGGATGTTCCACCATAAAAGCCCTTACCTGTAGTCTAATACTGTACAGCTGAGACGCAATTCACCTGCTGGGCAGCAGGCCTATAAGGCAACCCGCTGCACCTGGACTCTGTGCAACTTGCTTGAGTCAAAGGAACATCCACATTGGTGTGGACCTGCAAGTCTGGAGAAGTTTCAAATTCCTCACTAAAAATAAATGAAAAATAACCCTCACCAGAATCAAATGTTTAGCCATGTCCCAGCCATCCAGGTAAGTTTAGCAGCAATATAAAATGAGATTAAGAGCAGTGCTGTTGTTAAGTCTGGGATAAAGGTGTCTAGACCATGACATAGTTAACTAAACTGACGCAGTATGGGAGAATAAAAGGAGGTCTGCACCAACACAACTTTAAAAACATATATCGCAAATTGGAATAGTAATTGGGATAATATTGGATTATATGTTTTATTTTTAAATTTGGTATTGCAAAATAAAATATGAACAATGGGATGGCTAAAATTCTTAGCCATCAGGCAGTTTCAGATGCCTGACATTTCTCTAGCGTGTTGAATTTGTTATTACCTTCATCAGGGAGTGCTGGATTCCATCTAAAAAGGCTACAATCTATAGATTCCATTCTCTGAAAGGCCAACTGGCCATTATGCAGAGCAGCCCTACCATTCGTGAACTATCCAAACGGCATTTTAAGTTTAACTATTTCAAGTACTTTTGCAGTGTAATGGATCAAAATGTAAATAAAAAATACCTTGTTAGTTTGAAATGCTGGCATGCTTAATACCAGGATGTGCATGTAGCTGTGTTTTCTTGAATTCAAAGAACACATTTATCAATCAGTCATCTTTGAAACACTCAACATACAAAAGAGAAGTTCTTGTAGAATCTATTGACACCATTGCTGTTTGTGGGCGCTGCAACATATATTTTGTGATATTTACTTCATAACATTATTAGAGCTATAAGATGGTAATAATTGGCATAACATTCTGTGCATGCTTTAGAATTCTGTCACTGAATGTCTTACCAAATAGCAACTTGGACTATCAACTCAGGTTTGTTGGAGCTTTTTTTGTTTGGGGATGGGTGGAGCAGAACATTGAGGAAAGCACAAAAAGAGCTGTATTTTTGTGACCAAATAGTAATTACATGTATTACAATGAAACAGTTGTTGCTAATCTTACTGTTTTATTATCAAACTAGGGGCAAAGCCCGTTGTCTCCAAGAATACAACGGGTATTAGAGCTTGGCAGTGGGAAGAGGAAGGGGAGGAGTTGTCCAGTCTGTAAGGGCATGGGGTTGTCATGTGTGTTGTGTGGGAGGTTGTGGTGGCATGGTGGCTAATGAGGCCATGGGTGTGGAGATATGGGTGTCAAGAACCTGTGGAGTGGAATGTTCGTTGATTGTGGGAGAGGACTGACCTTTGGGAATTGTGGCATAGTGGTTACAGATGAGCTTTCCAGAGCCATGTCCTCAGATATGTGAAGGGAAAATCAGACTGGAGACTCTTCTTAGGGGAAGATTACATGGCAACCAATTCCCCCCAGTTCTGCGTCATTTCCCTTCTTGTGTGAATTAGGCCACATTCACCGAAATGCCCCTCTGCCCTAATACACATAGGGTAGTCACAGTACACAGGTGTCCACCCTGTTCCTTCTGTCTCCCATATTTTCACTGTTGGTAAAAGGTTATGTGCCCACATGCTTCTTTCATGGTTGCTCCTTAGAAGAACGGATTTTGTACCCTATTGCTTACTACCCAAAGGAGTCTCAAAGCGGTTTACAAACACCTTTTCCATTTGTCTCTCCACAATAGTCAACCTGTGAGGTATGTAGGGTTGTGAGAGATCTGAGAGAACTGGGAATGGGCCGCAGTGACCCAGAAGGGCTCAGGTGTCTCAAAGCATTTTCCAATCGTCTTCCCCTTCTCTCCCCATAGCAGACTCCCCATGAGGGAGGTGGGGTAGCGAGACTCACAGGGAAGCTGGCAACCCTAAGAGGAAGACTGTCTATGTACAGCAGTCTTGACCTTAGTAAGGTTTTTAATACTGTTTTTTTATTTGCCAGGCCAAGGTTATTTGCCAGTTACTATTTCAATTACGATGTGTCTCCAGACATTTACTAGTTCTCTATTTAGTTTCAGGCTGTAAATATTTATTTAGATCTTCCTGCACTTTCCAGACTCACAGGACTGATGCTGGTCTGCCTGTCTGCGCCCCAGAATACAAACAGTTGCTGATAAGGGCTGGCCATAACCCATAGGCCAGGAGGGACACTCCTGCACCACTCCCTACCAACTGCAGGCAAAAATGGCTCATTTGAAGGCTGGACTCTGAGGCATTGTACGATTTTGAAGTCCCACCTCCAAACCTCCAGGAATATTTCCAACCCAGGGGTAGCCAACCTACAGGTGTGGCCTGGAGAGCTCCTGGAATTACAGCTCACCTGCAGAGTATAAAGATCAGCTCCCCAGGCAGAAATGGCTACTTTGGACAGGGTTGTGATAGAGAAGAAACATTTAAGGCTTCCCACACAGGTTGTTGTTGAATTGAAAGACTTGAGGCCTACTGCACAGGGTTGTTGTGCAGATAAAACAGGAGACAAAAGAGCCAGCTTCCTCTGCAGAATTACGCTGTGCAGTGGCCTCAAATCTGCAGAGAGTTGCAAAGAAGAAAGACACATGGCTTGGCTGTGTCTAACCCCGGCCAGAGCAGTATTTTAAGTGAGAAGGGGCTGTTCTGTGGCCTCCCTGTCAGGCAACTGTTTGGCAGAAGGGGAAAGTCCCCCCCCTCAAAAGGAATGCCCTCAGGCTCCCCTGCGTTGCTCTTGGAAAGGCCTCCCTCCCCTCAGTCAGGGCCTGTCAGAGGCTCCTTTGCAGCAGGCCTGAACGGGGGGGGGGGGGGGGGGGAGGGGAGCACTCTGCAGCCTCCTGCCAGCTCTGTCAGGGTTCTGAGGCAATTTGCAGTTGGACATGGCAGTTAGGACAGCCTTGGGGCGAAAAGGGCTGGCACAGCCTGTCCAAGCCTCTGTTCTCATCCCCCTTGGCAGCCCTACTGACCTCCTCTCCCTTTGGTGGTCAGGAGCAGACTGGCAGCCAGACTGGGCTGGGTGAATGGAATTTTGGTCTGTCCTGGTGAGGGGCCAATAGGAAGGCACTTTGCGTGCCTCCCCATTGGCTGCTTGGCCCTGGATGGACACTCGGAGGGCCCAATCAGGAGCCGCTTCGCGGCTCCTGATTGGGCCCTCTGAGTTTTTATCCTGGACAGGGCCCGCCCTAACTCCTCCCCAGGTGGCCTTACTCTTTTATTTAATAGGACCCTGTCCTATTTAAAGATGCAAGTATTACATGGGTAAATGTAGTTACGTATCCACCTTTCTGTACAAGCAATCTCCTAAGGGTTGTTTCGCATTTGCAGGCAGCCTGCCTACAGACATATTGGGAACGTGTGGTTTTTTTGGGGAAATCAGTTTGACCCTTGGGGTGACGCCCTCTAGCGTTTTCATGGCAGACTCAATACGGGGTGGTTTGCCAGTGCCTTCCCCAGTCATGACCGTTTACCCCCCAGCAAGCTGGGTACTCATTTTACCGACCTCAGAAGGATGGAAGGCTGAGTCAACCTTGAGCCGGCTGCTGGGATTGAACTCCCAACCTCATGGGCAAAGCTTTCAGGCAGCTGCCTTACCACTCTGCGCCACAAGAGGAAAAGGAAATCAGTTTGGTCTGACAGGACCTGTTGGAGACAAATCCATGCTGACTTCCTTGGATCACCAAATTGTCCTCCAGATGTTTGCAGATCGCTCCCTTTAATATCTGCTCCATTATCTTCCCCACAACAGAGGTCAGACTCACTGGTCTGTAGTTTCCCGGGTCATTCTTCTTCCCTTTTTTGAAGATCGGAATAACGTTTGCTCTCTTCCAGTCCTCCAGGACATCTCCAGTCCTTAAAGAGGTCCCGAAGAGGATGGACAAGGGTTGTGCAAGTTCTCTGGAAAGTTCTTTGATCACTCTCGGGTGCATTTCATCTGGCCCAGGGGATTTGAACTCATCCAGTGCAGCTAAATGCCTCTCGACAACCTCTCTGTCCATGTCAACCTGCCACCCAGACACTATCTCTTGGCTACTGCGATCTCTAGATGTGCCTAAACCCTTTGACCTGTGGGGAAAAAACAGATGTAAAATAGGTGCTGAGCTTTTCTGCTTTCTCTGCATCCTCAGTTAGAGATTGTCCATCTGCACCCAACAGTGGGCCTATTGCCTCCTTTACTTTACGTTTGCTCCTCACATAACTGAAAAATCTTTTCTTGTTACAGTGGGCTTCCCTGGCCATCTTAGCTCACTCTCAGCTTTGGCCTTTCTGATGATTGATCTACAGTGCCTAGTAACCTGTAGGTACTCTTCTTTAGAGCTCTGTCCTTCCCTCCATTTCCTGAACATTTTCCTTTTCTTTCTTAGTTCCTCTTGAAGTTCTCTGTTCATCCAAATAGGCTTCTTAGAGCAGTGTTTTCATCTTTCTGGGATAGTCATTGATTGAGCATGCAATAGCTCTTGTTTGAGTAGCGCCCACCCTTCACATGCTCCCTTCCCTTCCAGCATTTTCATCCATGGTATGACACTCATCATGACTCTGAGTTTATTAAAGTTTGCCCTACAAAAATCCAACATCCGTGTCTGGCTACAAGCTTCCTTGCCTCCCCATCTCAAAAGGAATTCTATGAGGACATGGTCACTTCCCCCTAGGGTCCCCACCTCCTTCACCCCATCCACCAACTCTTGCCTGTTGGTCAGTATATGCATGGCAGAACCAACTCTTCTTCTTCACATAGAACTGTGACTGCATAGTGGCAGCTGCTCATGTAAGCCATCTGTTTACAGTAGCTTCAGAGGTCGTTTGGGCCATTTATACTATCACAGATTGATGTAAAGTGGGGACGGGACTCATGGTGCTGCTGCCCAGATTTCAGTACCACAGTACCTCACTTCTCACCACATAATGCTGCCACTTCATTGTGATTCAAACAGCCCACTCACCATGCCAGAGTGCACGTATTGATTGGGCCCCAGGACAATAAAATATGCCTGTGCTAATTATTCTCTGGCACAGGGGACACTCAAAACACAAGGTAGTGGGAGTGCAAGCTGACACCCAGTCAGCCCTTGATTGTTTGGCTTTCAGCGCTTTCTGCGCTTTGCTTTGTGAGGCTTAGAAAGAAAAGATCTGTAAATATATCCATGTTTTAAAAAGGATCCATGCACTGATCCTTGCCAAGCTGCCCCTATTTGATGCTAATCTGGTGAGCCGAGTTTGATTCCCTGCTCTCCATGGCCCATTATGCACGGCCGCCGAAATAGCGATTTTGGGTCACATGGAAAACGCGGAGGGGGAAGAAGCGAAGCAAACCGCTTATGCACGGGACAGGACGCAACGCAATGGCGGCAAAACCCAGAGTAACCGATTATACACGCGATGACCCCGGCGCCGCTTCTGGTTGCGCCCCGGTCACCCGGAAGCTGCGCTTTCTTCCGCGTTTCGCTAACGCAGCTATTTCGGCAGCATGCACCGAATCTGCAGCCGGTTGCAGCCGGCGCTGTGCGTTATCAGTGATTTTAGTCGCCACCATTCCACCCCGAATGCGCGCTATCCCCCCCCTGCATAATGGGCCCATATGAAGCCAGCTGGGTGTTCTTGTGCTCACCACAGCCCTGATCGTGCTGTTCTGACCAAGCAGTCCTGTCAGAGCTCTCAGCCTCAGCTGCCTCATAGGGGAGATGAAGAGAAGGTGATTGTAAGACGCTTTGGGCAGTGAAAAGCAGGTATAAAAACCAACTTCTTCTCTTTCCTAAATGAGTCCCAGAAAGAGGCCGCTCTTTCCTCCTTCCTTTCAAATCAAAGTTCTTTGCATGGAATGGGAGGTCAAAGACCAGACCAGTTGCCTGCTATCTTTTTTTTTTTTTACACAATCTGAACACAACAGCTCAGAGTATAACAAAGTGATATAGAATGATGGGAACTGGCTGCAAGAGGTGTTATGTTGTGACTCTCTGCATATAATGCTTCTGATCACAGTGGAACAACTTGTTCTGAGGCATGGAACGCTGAGGAATTTGAGCTTTCTTACATCTGAAGTGAGCTCAGTCAGTTTTATGAACTTGAATACTGGGCTGTTCACTGTTACTCATACTTATATGCACCATTCATTTTTGCTATGAAGTTACTATAATTCTGGAAGGTCTTTAAAAAAAATGTAAGCCCTGTGAATTTAAAAACTCTGTAGGTGTGCTACTAGACCTCTCCATGCTACTGAAGACTAAAAGAAGATGCACTTTACTTTGATTACAGGCTACCATCTTTAAACAGCCCCGTGGCGCGGAGTGCCATGGACTGAATAAAGCAGTAAGGGCAGTGTGGGAGGAGTTAGGGCGGGCCCTGTCCGGGATAAAAACTCAGAGGGGCCATCCCGCCTGGCTGCCGCGCAAAGAGCGGCTCCCCATTGGCTGCTTCATCTGCCCAGAAAGCCACGGGTGAGGGGTGGGCCGTGCCACCTTCTTCTGGCTGGCGGAGCGGCCTCGCAGCATCATAGACGCGGCGAGGCTGCTCCGCCGGCCAGGAGAAGGCTCGAGAGAGCCTCGGGTGAGGGGTGGGCCTTGCCGCCTTCTCCCAGCCGGCGGAAGGCTCAAGAGAGCCTCGGGTGGGGGGTGGGCCTGCTCTCAGGCCATCTAGGGCCCATTTCATTTCAAAGTGAAATGGGCTTTAGATCTAGTGATTAATAATATGACCCATCTATGTGGATCATATGTGAGGGCTGGAGTTGAGGAGGAGGGAAGCTCTTATAAAGTGTTTGAGACACAGGTCATTTTCAAGAATAGCTTTTCCCCTCAATTCCGAACCTACTATAATCCCCACTGATTGTTTAATGTCAACACTGTCTTGCAGATTATCTTTAAACCGCCCGTGGCGCCACGGGCGCCACGGACTATATAATTCGGTAAGGGGGGTAGAGGTGGGATTAGTCCGTGATGAGGAAGGGTCCGAATTGGACCCTTCCTCACGACAGACAATTGGAGGGACCAATCGGCAAGCGCGAAGCGCCTGCCGATTGGCCCATCCGATTCCCAGCTCCAGGAACTGCGAGCCGCGCACAGCGCGGCTCGCAGTTCCTCCCGGCCTGATGCGGTGAGAGGCGCGAAGCGCCTCTCGCCGCGTCAGGCCATCGACCCAGGGAGCCTCCGATTCCCACCTGAAGGAACTGCGAGCTGCGCGCAGCGCGGCTCGCAGTTCCTCCCGGGCTGACGCGGCGAGAGGCGCGAAGCGCCTCTTGCCGCGTCAGCGCGCCACCAAATAAACGAACTCGCAGCCGCTGACCAGCCCGCCGCCGACCAACCCACCGACGACGACGACCAGCCCACTGCCTAAGGTAGGACCTAGCGCCCGCTGCATTCCCCTGCAGAGGGCTTGATTACTAGTGAATCCATAAATGCAGTTAATCATTGACTCTACATTGCAGAGATATGAGTTTATGCATATTATTCATCAAACTATATGTCAAATTTGGTACAAATAGTCTGATGCAAGATGGCTGGGATGAAACATTAAAAAAGGAATATACTACAAATAAGTAATCTTATAATCTAATGAGAGCTACTGCACTGTGAAGTTCTGTAGGTGGTCCGTCACTCTTCCTCAACCTAACCTACTAGCTTTGAACTCACATGACCATGACTGTAAAGCAAGAGAAAGACAAGTCACAAAAATAGGCATGAGAAGCAAGAAAATGTATTATTCCTTTTATTTCTTTGAAAAGCAATGATTCTTAAACGACTTTATGGCTTTCCTTCTCCAAGGAAGCCAATAACATTAAAAGAATGCCTCTTCTGTTCATGGACTCTGCCCCACCCATTATGCTTCAAAAATACAAGGATAAAAACAAGAGTAGCAACTGGAGCACAGAAAATTTGCTCAAAGCATGAGTCATTATGAAGAAGCTCTGAGGGTTTTGAAAAGCTTCCCAAAGTGACAGAAAATATTTAGAGCAAGCTACTGTGCTGGAGGCCACTCCTTAGTGGTTTACATAGCAACATGCCTGCACAGCAGAAATTGCGGTCTCAAGTTATAATTATAGAGAACATAGCATGCTACAGCAGTCTGGACGGGACCCAAATGTGGTGATAAAAAGATCTGATGTACACATTCTCTTGTGCAGTGTTGCTGTTTTATTGTCAAGGATAGGACCTTTTCCTTTTCCTGCCATTTATCATTATGCTGTGTTGGATTTGCAGTCACATGGAAAATTCAGATGTGCCAAATTTTCTCTTTTATATATCCTTCCACATTATGCTTAAAAATTGTAGAATGTTTTTCAGCCCGTGGTCTTGACATTGGAGCCCTAGATCATCTCTGTCCTACTACAGATGCATAAATTGGTTGCATGACCTGTAGCCTCTTTGATCTTTTTCAGCCTCATAATCACATGGATTAATTAATGTCTATACTAGCTATGAAATAAAAATAAAATCCTACCTACTTCTCCAAGTATTGGGAAGTACCTGGGTCAGCACTTGATTTCCCTTGAATTGGACTGGAGACTTTTAGCATATTTGTAATCATTATTTAGGAATTATCTCAAGACAGAAATCTATTAGGAGACCATTTCCAACAGAACTAATACTGATAGCCATTAAATAACATTAGTATTCTTAGGTCAAAGATCCTGATTTCTAACAACTGTCCTTTTAATAAATCCGCAGTAATAAATAAATTCACAGCAATAATCACCTGACTAATCCCATACCTGTTACACATGGGATACAACAGGATTAGTCCCTCAATTATTCATTCTTTATTTGGCTGATCTACCCCCATAAGCTTTCAACATTTGACATTCAAGCATCTATAGTCTTGTCCCTCTTTCAATTCTGGTCTTACTTTATGCAGATCATAACATACTTCTTTCTTTGCCAGCAGTGTGTATCTGACAAGGTCTAAACCTTTTTTCCCTTCTATTTGCACATCAGAATTAATGTGGATTAACTATGAAAAATCAAACATTGTGATTTTTTTCCATGTCAGGCATC
Organism: Paroedura picta; assembly: GCF_049243985.1. Lineage (NCBI taxonomy): Eukaryota > Metazoa > Chordata > Lepidosauria > Squamata > Gekkonidae > Paroedura > Paroedura picta. The sequence continues at coordinate 57,507,718 of NC_135374.1, forward strand.
AATACCTGTGATCCTGGGCTGAATCTGCACTTACTTTGTTTATTCCATTGTCAATCCTGTTGAATTTAGATCAATTTGAACTCATCAATTTGAACTCAGGTCTTCCCCCCCCATTGAAATAAAAAAGTCTTCTGCATGTGCTTAGGGAGACTCAGAAGGGGAGGGGGGAGGCAAGCACAGCCTCTTTCTTTGTTTTCTTGAAGGGGGGAAGAGAGGATTTGAGGAGCCAAGCACAGCCGAGCCTCTTTCTTTCCTTTCTTGAACGGGGGGGGGGGGGGTTGCAGACAACAGAGAAGGGAGAGAGAAAAATCCAAGATGCAAATCTCTATGACAGAGGCTTCTGCGAAGAAATCAGGGCCTTCCCCTTTAAAGCAAGCTTGTCACCTGGGCAGCCTTGGCCAATCAGGGCTTCTCTGCCACTGAGTCAGCCCTGGCCAATCAGGGCATCTCTACCATGGAGATTGCTTTCTCAATCCAAGTCTGAAAATATTGAGGGTTTTTTCCACTCCTAAAGGGAGGATAAAGGTAGGGTCACTCCGGATCAATCCTGATTGTTGCAGAGGGAAATTTTAAACTGGACAAAATCAAAATGGAAATCGCATTCAGTGGAGATGGCAGGGACTGAATCGACCTGGGATTGGAATAAAAGCTCCATGCAGTTTACACCCAGGTCTCTACATAGTCATCAGCTTGAGCACATTCCATGTTTTTAATTACTTAGGTTTATTATTCCATTCCTCTGTTTTTGGAACTTCCATCTGCAGGTCACTATGACTAGTATCAGAATCTCAGTAGCTGATTCTTAGAGACTGTAGAGCAGTGGTCCGCAAACTTTTTCAGGCTGTGGACCGGTGGGGGGGAGGGTGATCCGGGTGCCACGCATGCGCGGCAGCCCATGTGCAAATGTGCATGCGTGGCAGGTTCACGCATGCGCAGCAATTTCACACATGTGCACACGTTTGTGCCAGCGGCCGCGTTTCCCTCTCTCACCCCCGCAAAAAGAAGCTTGCCGGGCCGCAAGCTAATCGGCCACTTTGGCAGCCAATTTGCTTGCGGCCTGGGAAGTTTCTCACTGCGGGGGGTGGGGGGGTGGGGAGAGGGAGCCGTGGACCGGTGCCGAGGCCTTTCGGGCTGCGGCCCAGTGGTTGGGGACCACTGCTGTATAGGATTCAAGGGACACAACATATTCCCATGTACTCCAAGTGTTTTAAGGACAAGATACACTCCCAGCTGTTATATGGAGCTTCTATTTAGATCTGAGGTCTTAGCCCCAAAATAGAAACAATACAGACATCTATTGGGGTGTAGTTTTTAGAGTCCTGCCCTGTGTTACCTCCTCAGCTCTATATCTTAAAGTCACTAACTACTTTGGCCCGGACAAGCACTATAAAGCTCAAGTTAAATTTGTCTCTCTGCGATTTCTCAGCTTTCTCTACTTGACCATCTCAGATTGGATCGTTTTGAGAACTGTTAGAGCCAGAAACCAAAGGCAAAAAATATGGCTCTGGGATTTTCTGTTCCCCAGTTGCTTACTGAGGGTTTTAACAGAGCTTTTGATCTAATTAGAAATGTCCATGAGATGTAAAATTGGTTATCTCCCACATTTGAAGCTAAGTGTGTTTGTTCTCCTCTTGCTTTTTTTTTTTTTTTAAGTCAAGTCCTTTTCAGCAGATACCTCTCTTTTCTTATCATTTCAGCTATTGTTCTTATTTTGCTTTGGTTAGATCCAGATGCTAGAACTTGAGGCATCCATTGAGGTTGATAGGAAGTAGATTCAGGGTGGTCAAAAGTAAATACTTTGAGAATTTTTGGCGAAACATCCAGAAGACGTTCCTCACAGCTAGAGTGGATCCTCAGTGGAACAGGCTTCCTTGGGAGGTGGTGAGATCTCTTTCTTTTCTTATAAAAGTGGGTAGGCAGGAAGGGAGGGGCCAGAGTTTGTGTCTTGCATACCCAGGGAATTGTTGATCACCACTGTGGGATAGTGGGTGAATTTCCTCCAGGCTAGGCTGGATTCAGGAGATTTTAGGTGGAGGGAACACTTGGGAATGAAATTGGGGTCACTGTGGGTAGGCAGGTAGTTGTGCGTTCCTCCCTTGTGCAGGAACTAGATGATCCTGGAGGTCCCTTCCAATTCTATTTCTATAATTCTATGATTCTACAAATGATTAAAATGTAGAATTTTCAACCAGAGAATGTAGTGATGTAATGAGGCATAGGTGGCTTTAAAAGATGATGAGACAAATTTGAGGAGAATAGGCTTATCAGTAGCTACCCATATTGACTTAAGAGAACCTCCACATTCAGAGGCAATAAATCCCTAAATACCAGTATCAGGAGGCAACATCAGGGCCCATTCTGCACAAGGACCAATGTTGCCAATTGGTTCCTGAAAGCAGAAACGCTATTTGTAATAGTGCAATCTCGGTGTTACGCATACCTGCCTTTGTAGTGGAATCCAGTAGCGTTTCAATCGTTTCCCACGGGTTTCCGGTCTTGCAAAAATCGCTAGAAAGGAAGCGATTTTTTCTGTGCTTTGTCCCGCCCCTGGCCATCAATCAAATGAACAGCCAATGGGTGGCTGTTATCATGCTCCCGAAAAGCCCCTTTCCCTTTAAGCACAAGGTTTTTTTAAAAAAGAAAAACAAATGTTGCAACGAATATGCCTTGATTCCTCCTAACATAGAGACCCATCTAGCTGGCAGCTGGCGTGTGAGCTGGCGCGTCATCGTTACCACGTTCCCCCCGAGTGAAAAGAAAAATTCCCCCCCTTGCACGGGTGCAATTTTCGGCTGAAAATAAAGGGAACTTGCAAACGGGGCTGTGTTGTGCTTGGGGACTTAGGGGAGCTTTAAAGCAGCTCTCTGGAGGGACTGTAGCCGGAGAAGCCTCGCTGGGTGAATGAAGCCTGCCGGTTCGTTGCTTTCTGCTCACTCCGAGAAAAAAAAAATGGCAATCACTTCACCAGATGTTCGGAGGAGAGAGCCAGGGGGAGGGACTTTGCTGGTGCCACAACAATAGGAACGCACAGGTCTTTTTCGCTACTGTTGCAGATTGTTTGCAAGAGTGTAGCACTTTTTGGAGGGTGAATCCACTTTTCTGGATTTCCCTTTAACCGCTACAATGAATCGCTTTTTGAGGGACTGTTTCAGGAGTGTGGCAGATTGTGTGCGACGTCATGCGTAACTGCAAATTAGTAGCGTTTACAATTTGCAAGCCTTTGGCAACATTGAAGTCGTGCGGAATGGACCCAGGTCTCAACCTCTATACTTACCCTCCAGAGTAACTAGGGCATGGCTTGGCAACCAGAGAGATGGGTTGGCTTATCCTGATTGCAGACACACAACAGGAAGACAGGCATAGTCAAAATTCATTCCAAAGTCCAGGTAACACTTAAAGCAAATTCACAGCTTCAAGTCCAAAACAAAATCTAAAAGCAGAGTTCTGGAGCACAGGCCAGAGTCAGAGACAAGGGAAAATCAGGAAAGCAGGTTATAAGGTTAGAAACAATCAGACAGGTTCCTTCCACATACCTTTTATACATCTGGCACTACATCTTCTGTCTTGCAGCTTCCTTCTATTCTGCCTTCTATGCTCATCCCGCAGCTCTGCTAACAGCGGCCAGCATATGGTTCTCTGTTGCCAACTCAGGGCTGGAGAGCTGAGGGGCCATTGTACTAGTACCTGGCTGTTGATCTATGATTGCCTCCTCTTGCAGTGTTTCTGTTACTGGCTGTGGGTTTGGGTTAGGTCTGCTAGCTGCCTCTTTCTCAGAGGAATCACCAGTTTCAATGGGCTCTGCTGGAGTTGGCTGGTCCATGACATGGCCCTTGATGAAGTGTTATGTCAATTCCATGAAAAACCCAGAAGTTTTTCAGTACTTCAGTCAGTACTTCAGTCAGTACTTCACTCTAAGAATTGTGGGAAACTTTAAAGCATAGAAGATCTGATGATGCCTAGAGAGGACTGGTATAACTTCTGGGTTTTCCAAAGTGATGTCAGGCTGGTAAGTGGTAGTGGGAAATGGCAGCCTTTGGAGTAACTGGTTGGCCACTATGTGAGACAAGATGCTGGACACGATGAGCCCCTGATCTGGTCCAGAGGTTTCCTCTTATGTGTTCCCGGCTGTAGAAAATGAATAGATATTGAAGTTGTTCTTTTACATCTTTGCACAGCATGACTACTGAAAATCTTCACTAGAACTGATAAATCCATATTTGACGGATTATCCTAAAATAGTTTCTGTGAAATGGTAGAAATACAGATTTTTTTCAACATGCAGCCAGCTGCTATTTTAATGCACAGTACCAGTATTCATGTTCATTGCTGTCATAATAGAACAATCCATAACCTAGCAACAGAGGTATTCAATCTCTCACACTCATCTGGTTTCCTGTAATCTTTAGAGATGGACCATCTTATCTTCCCTTCCTTCCAGGCATCATCAAAGAATATTGTGGCTGGAAATGGGGGGAAAGTCTTTAGAGAAACTTCAGTTGATGATATACTAAATGAATAGAAAAATATATGAGGGATCCAGAAAAAGTGGTGTCCCAGATTTTATTATTTAGTTACCTTAGAATGTATTGATGACTTTTGACTACAATCAGGAGAAATACTTAAACACACTGAAATATATGTTTAGTATCAAGAAGAGAAAGCCAACACAGAAAGTGTGTGACTAATAGGAATTTTATTTTAACCACAGAGGAACATTAGGAGAAAGCTTTGAACTGAATTAGCTGCTAGCAAGAAACAAACTTCGAGCCAGCTTGGTGTAGTGGTTAGGAGTGCGGACTTTTAATCTGGCATGTCTGGTTTGATTCTGAGCTCCCCCACATGCAGCCAGCTGGGTGACCTTGGGCTTGCCTCTGCGCTGATAAAGCTGTTCTGAAAATGGGGAACTCTCATCTCTTTATTAACTCATTCTGGGCCAAAATGCCTCTAGAAAACCCTTGAACAGGCATTAAACAAGAGTACCACAAAAAACAGTGAGATTAATTACAGACACCAAAGGGCAATATTTTAGAAATGAAAAAGTGGAACTGACACATTATTGTCATTGTCATAGTCATAGTCATGGTCATGGTCATGGTTATACTGTTTATTGTTATTGTTATTTTTACTACCCTTTCCAGGGCAAAATGTCTCTGGAACATCCTAGAACAGGCGGGAATGGGCATTAACAAACAAGATTGCTGCAAAAAACACTGAGATGCATTACAGGCACTTGAGAACAATATTTTAGAAAAGAAAACAAAGAAATATTGTGCACAGATTAATGCATTTCAGGCCAAAATGCCTGCAGAATCAGGGGAAGGAGAGAAACATTCAACAGTTAAATAGCTGCATTCCAAACTGAGCAGCGGTTTCTGGAGAGGTGCTGGGTAGTTATTGCTCGTGGGTTCAGGAAAAGACAGAACAAACCCTGGGCCAACTAGAGACTTCAGATTCGCAGCACCTCTCCTAGGAATGCAAAGCTTCATAAAACTTGCTGGGCATGTAGGTGTGCATCATGGGAAGAGGTGCTACAAATAAGCATATACTATGTCTGCATTTAGAGTTCCAAGATATTGTTCTGGAGTGCTTTTAACACATCTCAGTTTTATTTTTTGTGTGCTTTTTTGTGGTTCTATTATTTGTTTAATGCTCATTCCAGCCTGTTCAGGGGTGTTTCAGAGACCTTTTGCCCAGTAGCACAGATCTGTCCTGAGTAAACACATATTTCCCAACATAGACAGGGTTATCTAGGATCAATACATGTGGGGCCTGGGGTCCCCACCAGTGGCACTGTCACCATCAGCATTCTTTGATTAGACTGCTCTGAATGCATACCATCTAGTTCATTAGCAGCTCAGCAGGATTCCTATCTTCTGGCAGGACATGGTGGTGTGATGCTGCTGTGTCAGGGAAGAATTACAATACTATGATTCTAATCATCCTCAACAATCCATTTTAATGCATGCTGTCATCTGTTCCTAATGGGAAATGGTTGAGATGATACACTGGATCAGACCATTGTCAATAATGTGTGGAATTATGCCGATATCTGCATGTTTATTTGCATGTTTTTATCTACTTTTCCCTATTTGTGTGGAGTCAAAAAGACTTACAGTGTAAACATATGTGACAACAACAGAAAGCCATCAAATTCCACAAATATTATCTGCCATCAACATTCTAATCCATCACTGATACCATATAAGCAGGCATTACTCATAGCTTTTTAACATGGTCTGTAACAGTCTTTAGAGATGCAAGAAAGGACAGTGCTTCAGTGTAGTTGGGTCCATTCTGAAAGTGCTAAATTGAGATAAATCATCCAACATGTCAGTTGTTAAAGCTCTCACCTGACTTTTTCCTGTGCCCATTCCATGATTGAGCTGTTAAGTATCCCTTCCACTTTCTGTACCACATTTTCCATGTATTCTGTAGCAATGTCATGATAATCCTGCTGGGATATTGTGGGCATTTCTGCACCCGTTAAATGTAGTGAAATGCTTACCTTATGTAGTTGCGTTATTCTGGCCCCTCCATATGACGTTGCCAACATCCAGCGTCTGGACAGTAACCCGTTTGCTGTATCCTCCATTTTAAAGTGCAAGTTGGGGAATTGCATATTCACAAACCTATTTAGTGCTAGCTAAGGGACAGCAGCCAGCAGGCAACCAGCAGAGGGAAGGTATAGAGGAGCTAAAGGTGCCTGCCTCGTCCTGCTCTCGTACCCGCCTCCCACTCCCTTGTTCCCGAAGAATGACTTTTAAAAAATGGCTAACATCCTGGAGCAACTAATAGGCGGACAAGCATGCAGGCAATGCCAGGGATAATTTTTTCCCAAAGTTGTAACACAAAGTATGTCTCTTTAAAGTCCCACCCTAAAAAATCAGGAACAATATTAATTTTTAAAAGTATCAAGACGCGTGATTCCATAAGGGGTGGCATTCAAAAAGCACTATGCATCTATGATTAGATGCATAGGCATTTAAATGGAGAAGTATGAATTTTAAAAATTAGCATGCATCATGGGAGCTATAAAACATGGAGAAAGGGGATTGGTTGCCGGGGTTGATTGACAGGCGGAAGCGAGTTGCATATAAGGCATATTGCTTTCTTCTGCCATTTCCAGCAGCAGATGTGGAGAATAAGACATGTGAAATGAAGGCAGACAAAGGCAAGACAGCAAAAAGTTGAGGAGGGGCTGGGAGGCACAATATGATTTAGTGCTCCACCATTCAGCTGGCGTAATGCTATTTTTACTGATGTGCAGAAGTTGCCTGTGTCAATCAGTCAGTCAATCAATCAATCAATCAATGAATCAATCGTGTCACAGTTGATGTTGGTAGTGTGACTGCCTTGCTCAGCACTTTATGGATTTTAGGAAATGGGGTATCACGATCTCAGTGTGCATAAAGGCGATAACGTTCATCTCAAAATGTTCTTTTAATTGTATTGTGGCTTCTTCATTCAGTCATCATTAAAAAAATCATATAATCATATCTCTTGTATAAAATGCAGTCACTCAAAATATACTGAGAGTCTATTTAGGTAAACTGTATAACAATATGAAACAGAATAAACAATTTGAAACAATGAAAGAAACATATGGCCTTTATAGCAGCTTCAATAGATCCACTTTACCCAGAGCCATAGGTAAAATGTGGTCTGAAGCTACACTAGATTCTTAGTACCCTGTAACGGTAATAAAACATTGCAGTTTTAAATAGTGGAATAGATCATACACCTATCCTGTCACTCCACCAAGCAAAGCTTATTCCTTTGTTTAAATATTTATACACCTTTTCTTAGCGCTGATGTTTCTACAGTCTAAGGAGCCTTTTTCCACATTAAGTCTTCCTTCTACTGGAGGAAGACATACTACAGGAAAGTAAGAGAAAGGAAAATACTTGGAGAATGCAGAGTCAGCATCAGTAGTCATCAAGGAAGAGCAGATTCCAAAGTCTGAGGGTTTCCCAGGGGCCCATCTGCTGTGAAATAGTGTTTCCTTTATCAAACAAAAGTCCAGTGGCACCGTGTGTGTGTATGTGTGAAATGCTGTTAAATTGCTTCCTCGAGAATTAATTATGAGCCCCAAAATGCCCTATCATTAAGAACCATTCTCAGGTCTTGGAAACTGATAGCCATGGCTTCCTTGATGGAGTCAATCCATCTCACCTCTTTTCCTGCTGTCTTCAACTTTTCCTAGCATTATGGCCTTTCCAGTTCCTCTTGACTTCTCATAATGTGACCAAAATATGATGGCCTCAGTTTGGTCATTTTTGCTTCGAGGGAGATTTCAGGTTTGATTTGATCTAGAACCCACTTGTTTGTCTTTTGGGAGGTTCACAGTATCTGTAGAACTCTCCTCCAACACTACATTTCAAGCGAATCAACATTCTTTCTGTCAGTCAGCAACATACCCTTACACTTTCCCCCCTTGAAGATAGATTCAGATGGGCAGCCTCCTTGGTCTGAAGCAGTAGAACAAAGTTTGAGTTCAGTGGCACCTTTAAGACCAACAAAGTTTTATTCAAGGTAAACGCTTTCATGTGCAAAGCACACTTTGAAAACTTTGTTGTTTTGACTTTGCTGGTCTTAAAGATGCTACTGGACTCAAATTTGTTCTAATATTTTGATGTCAGCTTTCGTCATTGTCCAATTTTTATGCTCAGACATATTGATCGTTTAAGGCAGTGGTCCCCAACCTTTTTATCACTGAGGACTGGTCAACGCTTGACAATTTTACTGAGGCCCGGGGGGGGGGGTAGTCTTTTGCCGAGGGACGTCAGCACCACCTGAGCCCCTGCTCCACTTGGTTTCCCGCTGGCGCCCCTGACTTCCTGCCGCCCACTGGGGGGCGCTGCCAGCAGCAACTGCGCATTGCCACGCCGAGAGGGAGCCCCAGCCATGGCAGCTGCTGGAGAGCACCAAAGGTGAGCTGGTGGCAGTGTGGCAGGGCAGCCTCCAAGGCAGCAGCCGGGTAGGAGGACGAGGAGCTGCGGCCCGGTACTGACTGATCCACGTCCCGGTCCCGGTCCCTGGACCGGGAGTTGGGGACCACTGGTCTAAGGTACTGGCTATTGCATTTTCTGGTCTTGGCACTTCTTATTTACTTTATTTAATTTGATTACATTTTTATACCACCCTCTCTTGTGGCTCAGGACAGTTTACAATGATGATTCACAGTAAAGTACAGAGAATTCATTAGAATTATGAATGTTTAACATTACTAACATTATAACTGTACTAGACATTAAGCCCGCTGTGGCCAAAATACAGCGGGCCCTAGGATGATGGGTGGGTGAAGGGATGGGGCAAAGGAAGGAGGAAAAGGAGAAAGAGAGAGAAAGACAGAAAGAAAGGGAGGAAGATAGAGACAGAAGAAGAGGGAGAGAAACAGGTAGGCAGAAAGAGGCAGATGGAAGAGAGGGAGGCAGGGAGGGACAAAGGGAATGCTGGGAGGAAGGGAAGGACAAAGGGAATGCTGGGAGGAAGGGAGGAAGGGAAGGACAAAGGGAATGCTGGGAGGAAGGGAAGGACAAAGGGAATGCTGGGAGGAAGGGAGGAACAGAGGAAGGTAGGTGGCCTTGGGACCTTCTGCTGGAGCCAGGGGCAGGCTCGGTTGCCCCAGGGCCCGGCAGAAGGCTCGGGAAGGTGGCGGCAGGCTTTGAGGCTTACTGCCGGGCCGAGGAGCAGTCTCGGCTGCTCCAGGGCCCGGCAGAAGGCTCCGGACGGGGGCGGCAGGCTTTGAGGCCTACTGCCGGGCCAAGGAGCAGTCTCGGCTGCCCCAGGGCCCGGCAGAAGGCTCGGGACAGCGGGAGTGGGCTTTGTGGCCTTCTGGCGGGTCCAAGGGCAGGCGAGCGTGCCTCAGGGCCTGGCAGAAGGCTCCGTGGGCGAGGGGAAGCCGGCCAGACGACTTACCGCTGGGGAAGGCTTCTTCTTCTGAGCGGTGACTCTCCGGCCGGGCCAGGCGAGGCTGGGCCAACCAGCCAATGGGGAGCCGCGCTTTGCGCGGCTCCCCATTGGCTGCTTGGCCCCCGAGTGACACTTGGTTTTTATCACGGACAGGGCCCGCCCTAACTCCTCCCCACCAGCCCTTACTCCTTTATTCCTCCCGCTCCTCCGGAGTGGGGGGGAGGTTTAAAGATAACGAGTACTGCACAACTGTAACACAACTTTTACTGAGTGTTCTGCCGGGTCAGGAGTTACCCTGTGCAGTACCTGCTGGGTGCAGTTGGTGATGGGAGGTGCTGCTAGGAGCTCTAGTTGTTGTTTCATTAGCCTTGACATAAATCTTGGTGGAAGAGCTGTATTCTGCAAGCCGTGTGCTCTGACACAAATTTGCTCATGTCAGCAGGGACTTCTGTAGGTGCCAGCCTGTATGTAATTTCTGTACTGCTTCATATGTCATGTTAATACTTCTACTATGCTTCTGGATTTTTTTTCTTTTGTGGATCCACTTCTAATCTCCTAATGAGTTAATTACTGAATGTGCCATTTTGTGATTGTTTTGAAAATGGGAAATACTCACAAAAATAAAGGGCAGAGATTCAGGTTTCAGATTGCTGCAGACCAGGGGCCATAAACCAAGAGGTAATAAAACAATTATAGAGCCTCTTGTGGCGCAGAGTGGTAAGGCAGCTGTCTGAAAGCTTTGCCCATGAGGCTGGGAGTTCAATCCCAGCAGCCGGCTCAAGGTCGACTCAGCCTTCCATCCTTCCGAGGTCGGTAAAATGAGTACCCAGCTTGCTGGGGGGTAAACGGTAATGACTGGGGAAGGCACTGGCAAACCACCCCGTATTGAGTCTGCCATGAAAACGCTAGAGGGCGTCACCCCAGGGGTCAGACATGACTTGGTGCTTGCACAGGGGATACCTTTACCTTTACCTTTACCTTTAATAAGACAATTAAGCTCCATGGCAACACTTTACCCTGTTCCTCAAGATTTTCCAGTACAATTTTATATAGGGATACATGGCTCTGCTGCTGGTACAACTGAGACTAATGAGTCAGAAAAGCAGAAGAGGTTACAGTGCAAATTAATAGCGAACTTTATCATAAAGAGTGTCAGGAAATATTTCTGAATTGTAAATGTCTTATGAATCTAAGTAATGAATCAGAAGAGGACTGATGGGGCACTGTTTTTCAGTGCCTTGGATTGTTTCTGTGGCATTTTAAACATGCTCAATTTGGCAAACTGTGGGGCCTTCTTGACCTGGGGAAATACATAGGCTCTTTTTCCACATTAACTGCACAGTACAGTAATATACCAAACCAGTTTTCCACTGAAAGCCAAGCACTTACACTTGACTTCATCCATAGGGTGATGATTTTTACTATTGCTTTCATGTGATCAAGAAGGCAAGATTTTGTATGATTTCTCTTTAACAGAGCAAGCAGACTGAAATGGGAAAGGGTGTAGGTAAGACAGGGTAAAGCCACAGGGGAGGGGCCAAATGGAAGCAGTGTGGTTAGAGGAGAAAGTGGCTGCACCAAAGGTGGTCAAGTTATACAAAACAGCATCGACAGGCACCTGTGACCAATGAGAGGTGTTTGGGGACAGGAACATATAACAGGCATCTTTCCAACACCCAAGGGTTATTTCCAGCATGACCACAGAAGGGATGTTATCACATTGGTGAGACACTCTAGGATGCCTAGTCCATTGGCATAATGTGATTATGTCACATCTGGACTGCTAGAATATCTTGTGACTACTCTCTTCCACCAGTGGGTCTATATTCCCCCTTCATTGTTGCCCTCTCTCATCAGGGGTTTTCTCCAGGCCAGGGGGGGGGTTTTTGAGGTTTTCAGCAACCTAGGCACCTTCTGTCTTCCTCCCTAGGAGTGCTGAGTCTTCAGGTTCAGCCTTCCCTTTCTGTTCCTTGACACAGTTGGGGGGCTCTCCTTTTATTCTTTCTCCCAAATCCCCGGCCACTTCACTTTGGGTTCTGCCTGGATCAGTCCTTAGTCCCATCATCTTATGTGCCTCAGTTTACATTTGTAGTCCTGTTTCCATCTGTCCTTTGCCCAATCTTTGCCTGACCTGTCCATGGCAAGTCCTTCTTTCCCCCGTCCTGGCCAGGTGCTTTGGATTTGCAGTCTGTCAGGGTGCGTCGGGATTTTATTTGTAGAGGCTACTATCTCATCGGTGCTTTCTGGTAACATCAGTTAGAAACAGGAGGCCAAAGACCGCTGCTGAACCAGCTCTGGCTCAGAGTCTTGGCTGGACTTCACAGCTCCCTCTCAAGTCATCCCTCACTGAGTTTGGCAGTACTGGATCTTGCAACGGTTTGGGGCCCCAGCTATGAACTGACAGGGGAAGTCGAGGGAGAAAGAGCCCTCTCATTCATGGGGCAGTAAAACTGTTCAGCTACAGCATAATAGTATACATTTAGTTATTTTAAATTAAAAAATTGGTTTTTTAAAGAAACAAATGCTTCAAACAGAAAATAACATTATTGCAACAACAATAATAATGAGAATAATTACAGTAATACTGCTTCATCTTCATGACAATCTTAACATCATAAAACAATTTCATATAGTCCATTATGCAATACAGATGGGTATTGTCTGTTTATATCATGCAAATTAATTTGAATTTCTCATCTCACAGCTCATATACACATAGCTTTCAGAAATTAACTTTTGTTCTGAGGATCTCAAGTTGGTTGCATAAGGTCTGTTAGCATTTGCAAAATGTACATGCCCACTGTTATAACAGTTATAAGAGTCTGAACATTTTCCCTACCTTCCTCTTTCTTTTCTTACAAAATTGAATTTAACTCTTTAAAAAAAATACATGACCTTGGTTATAGGAATCTTGTGGCTAGCCACTATCCCAACATATTTCCTCTTATGAGATTTTCAGCTGTTAAATCTCTAACTAGCACAACAACAAAAATTTGATGTCCAGATGTATAACATATGCTTAGTACTAGTACATTTCTTTTCAGTCTTTCATGAGGTCATTCAGTACCTCTTTTATGCCTTTACAATGCTTTTATTAATAATACCTCATAACAGTGTCATCTGCAAATTTCATCAGCACATTTTTACTTCCTTCCCAGGGAACTCTAAGGAAAATACTCAATGAGAACATTCTATGGCAGAGTCCTGGGGACTTTCACAAGCTACTGGCGTACGTAGGTGGTTTGATAGAATTTTATTGATAGTTGCCTGAGCAGTAATAAATATCAAAGTAAAATGTTTATGTGCTACTGGCTACGTAAAGAAACAACTGTATTTTCCAACCTGTTTTGGAGATAGGGGAGAGCCATATCTTACCTGCCTGTGTTCACATCATGTGCCCTACCTGCAGATATGAGCAATACATTTTTATGCTGCCGAGTATACATGCAGCCTCAGTTAATAAAATCACTCTGGCAACCGGCTCATTGTTATAAAGAATCAAAAGGCCCTTCCAAAGTGGGTGATGATACTATATTGAGAAAAAGAATATCAAGTTAACCAGGAGCAACAGTGTGGATCAATCTCATCTTTCACAGGGCAAATTCAATAAAATTTATTTAAGCTTCTGGGTGTATGAGCTTTTTGTTCATATTAGGACATCCATACTTGAAAAGACAACTAGACAATGTACCATGTGTTAACAATGTGATGATTTCCTACATAGTGTTTATACACTAGAATGAAAGTCCATTGAATTTTAGAATACAATAGGCACTACGATATCCCGGTGGGGGAAGGGACGGAGGAGGGAAAGGAAGGAAGGATGAAGGGGGAAAGGAGAGGGAAAGGAAGGAAGTGGATAAAGGAGGGAGGGAGGCAGGGATGGAGGAAGGAAAGAAGGAAATGGTGAGAAGAAGGGAGGGAAGAAGAGGGACAGGAAGGACTCAAGGAAGGCAGTCAGGGAAGGAAGAAAGGGAGGGAGGGAGGGAGGGAGGGGAAAAGGAGGGAGGAAAGAAGGGAGGGAGGATATGGAAAAGTAGGGAAGGAAGGAGGAGTGGAGGGAGGAAGGAAGGAAGGAAGGAAGGAAGGGAGGGAGGAAGGAAGGAAGGGAGGAAGGAAGGAAGGAAGGAAGGAAGGAAGGAAGGGGATAAGGGGCCAATCATTGTCCCCCCCCCCAATCCCGGACTGAGCCCACCCCCACACCACCCCTTAGCCTTTTACTGCGGAACACGGTTTACAGATAGAAGGAAAATATGCAAAGATTAAGAAGTTCTCTGAAGTCAGGAAGCATGTATATAGTGTGCAGTGTAGTCCTGAGACTATATAGGAAGCTCCATTAGCAAGCCTAAAAACTTTATTCAGACAATAGTTATTTTCTAAAATCAAAAATCTTTAGAACTCATAGCCTGAGACTTGGGAAGCATTCCACCTAACTCATGGATCATGGAGAAAGCTAGGGAGTTCCAGAACAACATCTACTTCTGCTTCATTGACTATGCTAAAGCCTTTGATTGTGTGGAGCACAACAAATTGTGGCAAGTTCTTAAAGAGATGGGAATACCAGAGCATATTTGTCTCTTCAGAAACCTATATGCAGGTCAAGAAACAACAGTGAGAACTGAACATGGAATCACTGATTGGTTCAAAATTGAGAAAGGAGTTTGGCAAGGCTGTATACTGTCGCCTAGCCTATTTAACTTGTATGTGGAGCACATCATGAGAAAGGCGGGATTAGAGGAGTCACAAATTGGGATCAAGATTGCAGGGAGAAATATCAAGAACTTTAGATATGCAGATGATACCACTCTAATGGCATAAAGCAAAGAGGAACTAAAGAGCCTGTTGATGCGGGTGAAGGAGGAGAGTGCAAAAATTGCCTTGAAACTCAACATCAAGAAAACAAAGATCATGGCATCGAGCCCTCTCAATTCCTGGCAAATAGATGGGGAAGAAATAGAGATACTGACAGATTTTATTTTCCTGGGCTCCAAGATCACTGCAGATGAGGACTGCAGCAAATAAATTAAAAGACGCTTGCTCCTTGGGAGGAAAGCTATGGCAAATCTAGACAGCATCCTAAAAAGCAGAGACATCACCCTGCCAACAAAAGTGCGTTTAGTCAAGGCTAGGGTCTTCCCAGTTGCAATGTATGGCTGTGAATGTTGGACCATAAGGAAGGCCGAGCGTCAAAGAATTGAGGCTTTTGAACTCTGGTGCTGGAGAAGACTCTTGCGAGTCCCTTGGACTGCAAGGCGAACAAACCGGTCAATCCTAGAGGAGATCAGCCCTTACTGCTCTTTAGAAGGCCAGATCCTGAAGATGAAACTCAAATACTTTGGCCACCTCATGAGAAGGAAGGACTCCCTGGAGAAGAGCCTAATGCTGGGAGTGATCGAGAGCAAAAGAAGAAGGGGACAACAGAGAATGAGGTGGCTGGATGGAGTCACTGAAGCAGTAAGTGCAAACTTAAATGGACTCCGGGGAATGGTAGAGGACAGGAAGGCCTGGGGGATCGTTGTCCATGGGGTCGCGATGGGTCGGACACAACTTCGCACCTAACAACAACAACAACAACCACCTAACTAATGCAAGCTGTGTGGGGAAGGATATTTATTTATGTTACTTAAAACATCTCTATAATGACTTTTTACCTGAAAAGGGTCCTCAAGACAGTATACATCAAGCTTTAAAATATTTCAGAAATAAGAAAATTTAAAATAAAGACTATATGTAGCAATTTTTAAAATCAATATAATGCTTCAGAGCAATAACTTAATTTTAAGAATTGTTAAATAAAAGCACATATGTCCACATAACACCATAACCAGGGAGCAGGGCCAAAAAAAAGTTCTTGGGGGTATGACAAACTAAACAAAAGTTTTCATTGTGTCAGTATTTGTTTGTTTGTTTGTTTGTTTTTTTTGGTGGCCCTTCGGTGATCATAGAATCATAGAGTTGGAAGGGGCCAAACAGGCCATCTAGTCCAACCCCCTGCTCAACACAGGATCAGCCCTAAGCATCCTAAAGCATCCAAGAAAAGGGTGTATCCAACCTTTGCTTGAAGACTGCCAGTGAGGGGGAGCTCACCACCTCCTTAGGCAGCCTATTCCACTGCTGAACTACTCTGACTGTGAAAATTTTTTGCCTGATATCTAGCCTATATCATTGTACTTGTAGTTTAAATCCATTACTGCGTGTCCTTTCCTCTGCAGCCAATGGGAACAGTATCCTGCCCTCCTCCAAATGACAACCTTTCAGATACTTAAAGAGGGCTATCATGTCCCCTCTCAACCTCCTTTTCTCCAGGCTGAACATTCCCAAGTCCCTCAACCTATCTTCATAGGGCTTGGTCCCTTGGCCCCAGATCATCCTCATCGCTCTCCTCTGTACCCTTTCAATTTTATCTACGTCCTTCTTGAAGTGAGGCCTCCAGAACTGCACACAGTACTCCAGGTGTGGTCTGACCAGTGCCGTATACAATGGGACTATGACATCTTGTGATTTTGATGTGATGCCCCTGTTGATACAGCCCAAAATGACATTCACCTTTTTAACCGCTGCATCACACTGCCTGCTCATGTTTAGTTTACAATCCACAAGTACCCCAAGGTTTCGTTCAAACACTGTGTTACCTAGAAGCATATCCCCCATCCAGTAAGCATGCTTTTCATTTTTCATTTTCACCACTGTGGGATGGCAGGTGAATTTCCTCCAGGCCAGGCTGAATTCTAGAGATTTATGGTGGGAGGAGGATCACTTAGGCATGAAATTGGGGTCACAGTGGGTGGGCAGGCAGTTGTCAGTTCCTGCATTATGCAGGGGGTTGGACTAGATGACCCTGATGATCCCTTCCAACTCTATGATTCTATGATTCTACCCACTGGCAGAAACCCCCCAGTTGAAGGAGACTGAAGAATTTATCTGGGGAGGAAATTTCAAAATTTTGGCACCATACCTGAGAAGGCTCAGTGGTGATGGGAATACAGTCGGTACATTAGAGCTGAGGCATTATCAGCATTTTAAATTCTGGGCTCTATATTCAAACCAGCACTGGTAAGCAGTAGCATCAATTAAATATATTTTAAAATAGATGAAAATAATAGATGTTGAGCACAACTAAATTGGAATTCCAGTGTGTGTTGGTTGGCTTATATAGGAGACCCAATGGTATTTCATCACATTCTCCAGGATGCCAGAATATCAAACAAGCTTCTTCAGGAAAAGATGAACACTTGAATCCCAGCTCTTCGTGGCACTGAAGATGCTGCTATTAAAACACTGAAAGGCACTCTTCTGGAACAGGGTACGTGCAGATGAGTATACCCAGGACTGCTGGTCTCTACTGAAAGTCAAAAACCTTTCAGATGTTTGTGTAACCCTGAGCAGGCTGTAGACATGGCAAAGGTACACCTGGAATTCCATGACTTGGGACAGGAAGGCTGACAATACCAATACACTGATAGAAAACAGAACACTGAACAGCTCAGCAGGAAACACAGCTTGGCAGCCAACCAAAAAGTCTGCTCTCTGCAAAACCAATAGCTTTTAAATGTAATTAACATCACAATATGTTTAAAACTTGGAGAATTTCCAGAGCAGCCTGCTTTAAAGGTCTACAAACTTTCTGACAGCAATTGGAATATGAATATCTCCTTGGCCATGATCCTGTAAACATGGATATACATATGCTTAAGTACGTGGGGGAAAGCCATTTTGGAATCACTCACATATATTTTAATGCTGCAACAGATTTTATTGATTTCTACTATTTTAAAAGTCTGGATTATTATCATTATTATTAGTCTAGTTCTAGTGCCGTTTGTGATTTATTGGGGTTAGTTTACATTTCAATATAGCTGTTAATTGTGCAAGCTTGATTGGCTGAATTATTTGTATGATTGAAGTATTTGTAATTTTAATAGATTTTGTAAGCTGCTCTATGTAGTATAGTAGTGAAAGGGTGGGAGCATAAATGTAATAAAATTTACATATATATATATATATCTTTTAACTATAAAACAGCCACCAGGTGGAAAAAATAAATCCCTTCCAAGCTATTTCTCAGCAAAAATGTCAAAACAAAAGAGCTTTGAAAGATAGATTGTCACGTTGAACTGCTGAGCCCGAATAATACACTACAAATGTTTGTTTTGGACCCAACATCCTTGTTTGCAAAATTTCACTCAGATGAGATTTGAAGCAGCTGGAAGATCCAGGACCGCAAATCAAACTTCTCAGCACCTCCCAAACCCCTTATAAAGCCCACAGAACTATTTGCTGGTAGATCAAAAGGAAAGAGAACAGTCTGCAACTGTTGCAGGAGAGGGAAGCAGAAAGCCTCTGCAGAGGTCAGTCTTGGCAGCTCTTCATTTGCAAGAGGCCTAAACTTCTTTCCCAGTGACTGGCACTTTCCCCTGGAGCCAAATAACATTATGCACATTATATAGCAGCAATTATTTCAATCGTCACAGAGTGACAGGAAATGAGGACCTTGCCTTGTTCAACAATTCCTTACTAGATGTTCTCAAGGGTTTTGTTGTGTTTGAGTGGTTTGAGTGTTCCATACTTTATGTTAATAAGATT
The DNA here is from genome assembly GCF_049243985.1 of Paroedura picta. NCBI lineage: Eukaryota > Metazoa > Chordata > Lepidosauria > Squamata > Gekkonidae > Paroedura > Paroedura picta. The sequence continues at coordinate 57,526,213 of NC_135374.1, forward strand.
ACTTCTAAGGAAGCGATCACAACAGCATTCTTTTAGGCCTGAGCTCAAACAGACTTTGTGTTCTGATTCTGTTCTAATGCCTTCACTCTGTGAATCTGTAGTGTGGATCCCATGTAATCAATGTCATGCATATTTTAGGAATTTGGAATGATACATCACAGCAGTTCTGTGCAGCAGGGGTAGTCAATCTGTGGCCCTCCAGATGTTCATCGACTACAATTCCCATGAGCCCCTGCCAGCGTTTGCTGGCAGGGGCTCGTGAGAATTGTAGTCCATAAACATCTGGAGGACCACAGGTTGACTACCCCTGCTGTGCAGGCCAGTTAGAAAACTTTTAAAGCCATAACACACACATGACACACAGAATCAAAAAGGGGGGACCATATCTTTTGAGAAGTCCATCTTTATCTTTTCTGTGAGTGATGAAGGATGTTTTGATCTATTATGATTCACAGTAGAGTGCAAGTATGTTTGAAGCTAATAGCTTGGAGTATTTTGGAATTTGGGCCAAACTTTTAGATTGGTTGGTCACTCTTTCTAAGATCTTGGAAATAAACCTTGTGAGCATTTAAATCAGTAATGTCATCAGCATCACAATATAAAGTACGATCTAACATGGCAGTAAGTGGGAAGATGAATGGGGATGATTTCTTTAACCAAGTAATATTTCATTGAGAGGGATGGCAGCATGGTATAGCCCAATCCGATCAGATCTCAGAAGCGAAGCAAGGTCAGTACTTGGAAGGGAAACCACCAAGGAAACCTCTTCAGAGGAAGGCAATAGCAAACAAACTCTGCTTCTTGCTTCTCTTGAAAGCCCCTTGCTAGGTTCATCATAAATTGACTGCAACTTGATCGTACTTTATGCACACAATATTTCTTTAGTAAATCAAGAATGGTGTAAATGTTAGTGAAATATATCAACAATAGAGCAAAGAAGAGGAGCTAGCATGCAATTGGTTGTAAATTGAGACTAACACAGCCAGCTGCTTTTTACTTTTTAGCTATCATTATCCATTATGGGCATAAATCAAAATCAAGCATCCTAGTGCCCAGCTCATAATACCAAAAGTTAACCAGCTCATGAGATAATAAGATGGTGAACTGAATTTCAGGCTTTAATTAATTAATTAATTAATCCATCTATTCATCCATTTGTATGTCACTCTTCCACAGGGGGCTCTGGATGGCTCACAAGAATTTATAAATATGACATAAAACAATAAAATAACACACACCTGAAATTATTAATTTAAATTAAAATCCTATATTTTCAAAAGGCCACCTTCTTGTCTCTAGGGGAAAAGTGGCACAAAGTTCATATATTATAACTGGAGGTGGGAATCAGTTGGTGTTTTCAGGTGCTTTAGGCAGGGAGGTCAGAATTTTGATGCTGTTTCTAGACCTCAACCATAAACCTAGAACAGCTCTGCCTTACATGCTTTGTAGAACTGTCTAAGGTCCTGCAGGGCCCTGATCTCTTTAGGCAGAGTTTTCCACCAGGATCAACTTAACCTTTTTGGGGCTAGGGGTCTTGAACAAGTTTTGCTCACTAGATCTTAAGTTTCTTGGGAGAAAGTAATGGAGGATGCAGTCTCACAGATATGAAAGTCTGACCATTTAGAGTAAGGGTGGCCGAACAGTGGCTCTCCAGTTGTCCATGTACTACAATTACCAGGAGCCCTCGCCAGCACAGCCAGTTGGCACAGGATCATGGGAATTGTAGTCCATGAAGATCTGGAGAGTCATTTGGCCATCCCTGCTTTAGGGATTTAAAGCTGAGAACCAACACCTTGAACTTTATTTGGGTCTTAATCTGGAGCCAGTACAGCTGTAAGAGCATTGGGTGAATGTTTACTCTCCATTGGGTCCTTGTAACGACCCAAGCATCTGCATTCTGGGACAATTGAAACTTCCAGAGCAGTCTCCAGGGTAGCCCTGTATAGAGTGAGTTGCAGAGGTCTAGTCTAGAGGTGACCACTGCATGGATCACAGTGGCTAGGGCGGATGTCAAAAGGTAAATTGCCAGTTACCATACCTGGCACAAATGGTAAAAGACCTGGCAGGCAATATTTTTAACTTGGGCTTCCATAGATAAGGAACATTTGTAACTTGGGCTTCCATAGATAATAGTGCTACACTCAATATGCCAGCAAATTTGGAAAACTCAGCAGTAGCCACAGGATTGGAAAAGCTCAATTTATATTCCAATCCCAAAGAAGGGCAATGTCAAAGAATTTTCAAACTACTGCACCATTGCACTCATTTCTCATGCTAGCAAAGTTATGCTCAAAATCCTACAAGCTAGGCTCCAGAGAACTTCCAGAAGTACAGGCAGGATTTCGAAGAGGCAGAGGAACTAGAGATCAAATTGCCAACATATGCTGGATCATGGAGAAAGCTAGGGAGTTCCAGAAGAACATCTACTTCTGCTTCATTGACTATGCTAAAGCCTTTGAATGTGTGGAGCACAACAAATTGTGGCAAGTTCTTAAAGAGATAGGAATACCAGAGCATCTTATTTGTCTCTTGAGAAACCTATATGCAGGTCAAGAAGCAACAGTGAGAACCAGGCATGGAATCACTGATTGGTTCAAAATTGAGAAAGGAGTTCGGCAAGACTGTATACTGTTGCCTTGCCTATTTAACTTGTATGAGGAGCACAGCATGAAAAAGGCAGGCTTAGAAGAGTCACAAATTGAGATCAAGATTGCAGGGAGAAATATCAACAACCTCAGATATGCAGATGATACCACTCTAATGGCATAAAGCAAAGAGGAACTAAAGAGCCTTTTGATGCGGGTGAAGGAGGAGAGTGCAAAAATTGGCTTGAAACTCAACATCAAGAAAACGAAGATCATGGCATCCAGCCCTCTCAATTCCTGGCAAATAGATAGGGAAGAAATGGAGGTAGTGACAGATTCCTGTCCTCTACCATTCCCTGGAGTCCATTTAAGCTCGTCCCGACTGCTTCAGTGACTCCATCCAGCCACCTCATTCTCTGTTGTCCCCTTCTTCTTTTGCCCTCAATTGCTCCCAGCATTAGGCTCTTCTTCAGGGAGTCCTTCCTTCTCATGAGGTGGTCAAAGTATTTGAGTTTCATCTTCAGGATCTGGCCTTCTAAGGAGCAGTCGGGGCTGATCTCCTCTAGGGCTGACCAGTTTGTTCGCCTTGCAGTCCAAGGAACTCGCAAGAGTCTTCTCCAGCACCAGAGTTCAAAAGCCTCAATTCTTTGACGCTCGGCCTTCCTTATGGTCCAACTTTCACAGCCATACATTGCAACTGGGAATACCATAGCCTTGACTAAACACACTTTTGTTGGCAGGGTGATGACTCTGCTTTTTAGGATGCTGTCTAGATTTGCCATAGCTTTCCTCCCCAGGAACAAGCAACTTTTAATTTCTTTGCTCAGTCCCCATCTGCAGTAATCTTGGAAAATAAAAAAAATCTTATGACACTCTAATTAAAGTAGGCATTGATATCACCTGATTGGAATATTATCAGGTCGTTTCGAGGAATAAGACTGAATTTCAATCGTAACCTGGGTTAGATTTGACTGATTTTGAAAAGATATTATTGCATGCAAAACCCCACTTGCAGGGTCAAGAAATTGGGAGAGTTGACCAGAATGGCCAACTTACAAGCTTACAAGTCTAATGAACAATCATCCTGCTGAGAAATTTCAGGAAATCTGGAGCTATTATATCGATTTTTAGGTAGTTAGTTATTGATTGTATTAGGAAATGGCAAGGCATAATTATAATTGTATTTTTTCCCTCCTTTTTTCTGTTCTATTATTTCTATGTAAACTTTAATAAAAGCTGGTTCGCCAGCACCTTAGAGACTAAGTATCTTGAAAGACCAATAACCCTTATTCTACAATATGGAAAAACTCTATCATCATCAAAATAAAGGCTTGCATATACTGTCATTTCCAACTTATGGGTGACAACTCCTGGCCCTGAAATGGTCAGTTTTACTGATTTGTGCAACTTCTCTCTCTCTCTCTGTGTGTGTGTGTGTGTTTTAAGTGGGTTTCCAAACCAAGCAAATCTGGATGTGTGGGTCACCATACCAAAAATCTGGGGAATCACTGCCATAGAATTCTACCTTGGAAAGGGAGGGAGAAGGTTTGTAATAACATACCTAAACTCCCCAGAAATATATGACAATATATTTGCTTAGGGCTGATCCTGCATAGAGCAGGGGGTTGGACTAGATGGCCTGAATGGCCCCTTCCAACACTATGATTCTATGATTCTACAATGTCACAGCCTGTATTATTAGATACTAGTTTCAAAGCCCATTTATAAAAATGGGCCTTGAAAGGGGAGAAGGGGGAAGGGTAACGAAGACGCTCCGACCCAGTCACCCATCCCCTCTCTCAGAGCGCGGCCCCAAATCCGACCCTGGGCTCCTCCCTGGAAAGGAGAAACAAAATCCCAGGCGCACTCACCGGGTTTGCGACGGTCCCGTCACTTGACGGCGTGGGCGTGGCCCGGAGGTAGGCAGAAGCCCAGGGCGGGCTGCAGAGGCGGCGGCCACGCGGGCTTCCAGTGGGGCCAGGCATTTCGTCGGCGCCGCATCTAGCATCGCGGATCTTGGCGGCTCGAGAGGCCAGCGAAGCGTGTCCCTGCGCGCCAGGCCGGCAGGTAGGGAGCCCCCGCCAGCTGCGCGGCGGTCATCCTTGTTGCATGTTGGCTCCCTTGGCTCTCGGCGCGGGCGAGCAGGGAGCCTCCGGCATGCTCGCGACAGTAACATCTCGCCCTTTAGCCTGTTTGTCTCGTCGCTCCCTTGGCTGTGGGCGTGGCAGGCGGGCGGGCAGGGAGCCTCCAGCAGGCGCGGGACGTTTGCTTCTCGGCCTGTGGGCTTTTTTGAATGTCGCTCCTTTGGCTCTCGGCGCGGCGGGTGGGCGGGCGGGCAGGGAGGCTCCAGCAGGCGCGGGACGTTTGCTTCTCGGCCTGTGGGCTTTTTTGAATGTCGCTCCTTTGGCTCTCGGCGCGGCGGGCGGGCGGGCGGGCAGGGAGGCTCCAGCAGGCGCAGGACGTTTGCTTCTCGGCCTGTGGGCTTTTTTGAATGTCGCTCCTTTGGCTCTCGGCGCGGCGGGCGGGCAGGCGGGCGGGCAGGGAGGCTCCGCCAGGCGCGCGACGGTCGGCTCTCGGCCTTTGGGCTCCGTTGGCTGTCGGGGCACCAGGCCTGCAGGCAGAGAGCCCCCGCCAGCCGCGCAACGCCTCTCGGCCTTTCGCTTTCGGGGACTCTCAGCCTTTCGGGGACGGCCTTGCTGGTGGCCTGGTGTCGGGAGGCGCTTTGCGCCTCCCGGCTTGCCAAGCCGCCGGCAGGAAGCCCCCGCCAGCCGCGCTACGCGCGGCTGGCAGGGGCTCCCTTGCAAGCGGCCTGACACGTCAGGAGGCGCTTCGCGCCTCCTGACGTGTCAGGCCACTGGTAAAGGAGCAACTGCGAGCCGCGCATAGCGCGGCTCGCAGTTGCTCTGGCGGGGAATTGGAGGGACCAATCGGCAGGCGCTTCGCGCCTGCCGATTGGTCCCTCCAATAGTATGTCTAGAGGAAGGGGCCAATTGGCACCCTTCCTCATCACGGACACATCCCGCCTCGCAAGGCCTTACCGCTTTATTTAGTCCGTGGCGCCCGCGGCGCCACGGGCGGTGTACAGATGTGTTGCTATCCTAAGTAGGGAGACTCTCTGCTTCTCTCTGACCTGCTGAAGCTAGGAGGGGAATTGTTTTTAAGTGATGTGTTATACCACCAGCAAATGGCCAGAAGTGACATCAGTCACTATGCTGAAGTGGCATCAGTGTGATGCTCTAGAATTTGAACAAAACTATCATTTTATGGATATTTGCTGGAAGTGATGTCATGCCAAAAGTGTGATGTATTTTTTCCCTGTCTCAGTATCCACAGTACTCACTGATAGCTGATGGCTGGCAAGCCTGATTCTAAGCACTGTATCTCTCATTAGTTGTACCAAGCCAGAAAGTGGCTATTGAGTTGTAATGATCTACTTTCTACTGTGAGGAAATTCTCTTCTTTGGGCTGGGAGGACACAAATTCCTAACATTACACATGTATTTTCCATTTTCCATTGCAATAAGTTTCTCTATCTATTTCAAATGTTGATCCAATAACATCCTTTGCAGAAAGGATTTTCTCTCTGCATAGCTGGCATTAAGCCAATGTGGATTTCATATTAAGATTTAAACATGACATTGGGGTAAGGCTGGCCTAGCAATGCAATGCAATGAACTCTGTTGCACATAAGCATTTATGAGAAATGTCATACCTTGTTATTCAGTTATTCACTTGGGTGTCAGAGCAATACAGAGCTGTTAGTAAGAAATCATACAGGGAGGGGGAACATTTCTACATGCAATTCCTGCACTTTAATATACAGCTGGTATAAAGCTTACTGCAATCCCCCCCCCAGGCACTGAAATACAGTATGTGAAAGGAATACTTCTACACCAGCAAAAATTCACTAAGAAAAAAAATCTCTTCCAGTTAGCGGCTACAAATAGCACTATGAAAGCAGGAAGAAGATAAGTCCATTTCTGCAAAGCAGGTTTCCCCTCTGGTCTTCTTCCCAGGGGTCAGCACACCATGGATGGGCAACTGTGACTGGAACTGAACTTGCTAAATGAGCAAAACGTAAGTGAGAGGTAAGAGATTTAAGCTTTCAGATTTTCACAGCAATATGTTACACTCTACTGGTTAACTCTCCAGTGTCATCAGTCGTGTGATGCCTGGATGATTTTCCATTAGGACACCAGCTATCAAAGAAGTCATATGGCTTACTCACTTAACATACTTATAGGAAAGAGTACTTAGCTTTTCTGATCTGAAGAACAGATCTCCAGAACTTGCATTCATCATGTCCACCTCCTATGGACAGTTGCCTAACAAATAAAATGTGCCAGATTTCAGTTTCTTTGAATAATTTAAATGGTGGTCTTTATCAGGAAAAGAGTTGGCTAATGGCATGAATGAAATATGCTATACACAGACATAGAAGGTCCTCTGTTGAAGTTGACTCATGTGAACTCAGCTCAGAATTCAGAACTGTGCCTTGCAAAAAAATTAATATGGAATGCCCAGCCATTCCCCAGCTGCACATAAACACCTTTAGAAAGGGATCTGGGCACAGCCCATAACCAGCTACACAATCCCACACTTTTTCTGCAATCTTGACATTAGGCAAAATGGGGGGAAATAATGCTATTTTTTAAAATGTTAATACAATATTAATTTGCTAGTTAATGATGAGTGAGTCTGTAGTACTAACAATTTGGTCTTAGAAACTGTGAAATCAAACACAGCAGAAATGATTATATTTTTGGTTAGTTATATATGAAATATATTTTACTGTGATAAATGAATAATAATTCCACAAGCTGAGAGTGGATATACCTCACTATTTTATTTATTGATTTACTCTATTTATTTAAGTATTGATGAAAACCTACTCTAAAGTCTTGAATTAATTTTCCTAAATGCTTTATATATAGACTAGAGACAAAGCCCCTTGCATATGGAAATGCCACAGTCACAAGTGGTAACCATGGGTCATCCCTGCTGGTGAGCAAGGTACTGTGGCACTCCAGAGGAGCCTAACCCTCCTTCCCCCAATCCATGGGGGATAGGAGGACTGGGGCAGAGGAGAGGCCATGCTCGCCGCTGCAGGACTGGTGAGCAAGCCAGCTTGGTGTAGTGGTTAGGAGTATGGACTTCTAATCTGGCAATATGGGTTTGATTCTACGCTCCCCCACATCCAACCAGCTGGGTGACCTTGGGCTCGCCACGGCACTGATAAAATTGTTCTGACCGAGCAGTGATATCAGGGCTCTCTCAGCCTCACCCACCTCACAGGGTATCTGTTGTGGGGAGAGGAATGGGAAGGCGACTGTAAGCCGCTTTGAAACTCCTTCAGGTAGAGAAAAGCAGCATATAAGAACCAACTCTTCTTCTTTTTCTTCTTCTTCTTCTTGGAATTACAATCTTCAAATAACAATCCAGAAAGGGTCCAGAAGGTAGGGCAGATGGAGGGAGACAGGGAATGACAAGTGAGTCAAGGCCCAAAGTACAGAGGCCTCCTTGCAGCATAGGATTGAATAACAGATTGAAGATTGTAATTCCAAAGCTGAGCCCAGACTGAGTGTGACTCAGGACACAGGCAGCTCTTGTCAAGTGGGACTGGAAAGCCGTGAAAGCACTGCCAGGTGACAGAGGTAAGGAAAACATGGGGAAATCGACTATGCGGAAACCCTATTGGACCGGTGCTGTGTTGGCAGCTCACCTGCAAAGGGGAAACCGCACAAGCCTCTCCCCGTGTGGAAAATACCTAGGGCATCATCACAATAATATAAAAAGAAGAAGAGCAGCCTTTTTGTACCCTACTTTTTACTGCCTGAAGGAGTCTCAAAGGGTCTTACAATTGCCTTCCCTTCCTCTTCCCATAACAGACACCCTGTAAGGTAGGTGGGGCTGAGAGAGCTCTGAGAGAGCTGTGATAGGCCCAAGATCACCCAGGTGGCTGCATGGTGAGTTGTTGGAAAATAATACATAGACACATACAGGTGGCAGTGGTTATTGTATAAATGATGAGACCAGACAAGGCACATTTACAGTATATAAAAATACAAAGTTTACTAGCTAAACAGGGTAAGGGAACTGGAAGTTAAAAAACAAGAAAAATACATTGCTCATTCAGGACCTCTCTTCTTTAGCTGTTACATGGTGTAGATTCAAGATGGATCTGCTTCTCTGCCTAAAGCAGAAAGCTCTCAAAACAATGGGAGGAAGTAGAATTCTTTCTCTTCCTGCCAAACTTTTGTACATGACAATCCAGAGTCAGGCTATGGCTGCAGCTTAGGAAATCTCCATATGAAAACAGACCATTTGACCCACTCTGCCTGTCACACTAGTAACAAGTGTAAACAAACAGTTTAACCCATTGACTGACAGTCTGTGGCTGACTCTTGCTAAGTGACAAAGTCCAACAGGAGTGAGGAATCAAACCTGCATCTCCAGAGTAGAGGCCACCACTGTTAACCACTACACCAAGCTGACTCCTTGTGATTACTAGAGGTTGACTTCAATGAGTCTAGACTGAGAGTGAACATTCCAGCCAATCTGACTTGCTATCTCTCACATGCATGGGCCATTGACTGATGCTCCTTTAACTTTTCTCGGGAACAATTATTTGGACAGGTTCTCCAGGACAGTGGTCCCCAACCTTTATTAGGCTGGGGACCGGCAGGGCATAGGGCTGCGCCCGCGGGGACCGCGCCCGCACGGGCCACGCCCACGCTTCTGGCCGCGCCCGCGCATCGAGCCGCGCCCGGCCGCGCCCGCGGATCAGGCCGCGCCCGCGAGCCACGCCCGCGAGCCACGCCCGCGGATCGGGCCGCACCCGCGGGCCGCGCCTCCGGATCGGGCCGCGCAGGCGCGGCCTGCACGGGCGCAGCCCGGCCCCGATTCCTTCTCCTCGCCCTCCCGCAGTAAGTAGTTTTTTACTGCGGGGGGGGGGGCGGGGAGAGGGAGCTGCGGCCCGGCACCATGGCCTTCGCGGCCCGGCGCCGGGCCGCGGCCCGCAGGTTGGGGACCACTGCTCCAGGACAAGAGGACAGGCAGGCTAGTCACAAACCAAAAAGCAGAGATTGGGGCCACAAAATGGAGGCAGAATGGCCATAGCAACAGGACCGATTAGCTTAACCTTTCCCCTGGGTCAGCTCCCAACTCATATGCCTCCCAGCTGCTATTCATCCCTTTGGCAAAAACATTACTTGACTGTTTCTTCCAGAAAATTGAGAGGTCAATTTCCACCGTTGGTGGCAATGCAATTTCATGCCTGATTCACCTTCCCATCCACCCCCCTCCAAACTATTGGCAATTCCTATCACTCTAGGGAACTCGCAGTTAGGCAGCCCTGATGATGATGAATCGTGTGTGAAAGAAATATGTGTTCTACAGTGGTGATGTCTTGAGTTTGTTTGACCATCACAGTATGCTGATTCTTGACTTCCAAGCATGACTAATGCGGGGACTATGTTTCTGAGAGACATCATGATTGGGGCCAGAGTTTCTGGGGATCTATGAGGGTGTTGGTCAGGGTTGCTATATTAGGCTTTGTTTCTATGGCTATTGCACCATGATGACCCTTCCAATATTAGTGCTGGCACAGCAGCCACCTAGACTGATGTCGTGAATCTCCAGAGGATCTTACTGCACCTAACTATAGCTGGATCTGGACCAGTGAACAAGAGCAAGGAGAAACAGAAACATCTTTGTTCACCAAATTTTTTCCTCTACAACTCTGGTAAAGTCATTTGTGCACAGTAGGCACAGATGTGATAGCAGACTGCTCCCAGTATTAGGTTCCAGGACTTAGTGTGTACTTGTTTATTTAAGAGATCATAAAATGTAGGTTCCCAGGAAAGGTTTCATAATACAATGGTCTGGCATTTCAAAAGCATTAACATCTGCTTTGCTCATTGAAGACTGGCATTCTAGGATTTCTTTACCCTTGGTAATCATGCAAGCAGCCTGAATAGTAAAAGATGATACATGCTGTGGCCACTCTTCACCAGGGACTTCTTTGGTGCATGCATCCTTGACATGAAGGAGTGCAACAGTGCTCTGGCCAGTTTCAAATATGCCTTTGTTGGGCAAGTCTCAAATGAATTGCATCCCATCATTATTATTCCTAATACAATGTTAAAATATACTAGAACGTGTTACTTGGTTTGCATCCTTTCCAATAAATCAACAGCTTTTGACCACCACTGTAATCTGTAACACAGGACCCATTAGTTGTACTAATATACATCTTCTCTTCTTTTCACTCTCTTCTTTCCTCTTACAAAAAGGTTTTTATTAAAAAGTTACTAGTGTAATTTCCCTCATCTGTGTGTTATCAGCTTCCTGCTGAAGACCAACTCCAGGCCCAAACTGTTCTCTGGGAATCCTGAATCTTGTTAAACAGGATGGCACAATACTTTCACTGGGGCTTCTCTTACAATGACATCCACTCTACTGCACTCAGGATAGCTCTTTCTTCCTCAGTGGATAATTAATGGGGGTAGGGAGTGGTTGGCTGGCTCCTTTTCTCCTACTAGGAGGCCATAGTAACACAGACTGTACACAAGGCTACCAACCTCCAAGTGAGCCCTGGAGATCTCCTGGAATGACAACTGATCACCAGGCTACAGAGATCAGCTTCCCTAGGGGAAATGACTTTGAAAGGTGGACACTATAGTATTATTCCCAGACTAGAAATAGAGCCCGCTGTAACTAAGACAGCGGGTGTTAGCGGGGTGCGGCATTGTGGCGGCGCAGCAGGGAGGGCTCGGAGGGCGGGTGGGGCGTGGGCGGAGATTTGGCACGAGCGGTCGCGGCCTACCTGAGGTGGGTCTGTGCGGGGGAAGACTGCGCGGGCCATATGGAGGCGTCGTGGGAGGCCAGAAGGCAGGCAGCGGGCTCGGCGGAGGTGCTCCGGGGTTGACAGCCGAGGTTTGGGTGGCGTGTGGGCAGGTTGGGCTTCTCATGCAGTGGAGGGCCAGTCGGTGGCGGGCTTCCTCTCGTGGCGCGGCGTGCGGAGGTGGGGGCGTGTTCCTGTGGCAGCAGCGGGTGCTCCCGGGCGCGGCCGGGCTCTGGCAGCCGTTGGGAAGGGCAGGGTGGCGTTAGGGGGCCGCAGGGCGGCGGGCGAGTTCACTGGGTGGGCGGCCTGGCGAGGACGGCGGGGAGCTCGCTGTTGTGCGGCAGGCGAAAGAATGGTGGTGGCGAGGCTGCGGCGAGCGCAGCCATCGGGGGTGGAGTCCGGTGGCAACGGACCAATCAGGAGCCATGCTGCGTGCGGCTCGCGATTGGTCCCTTGCCGCCGGACTGACAATCGGAGGGCCAAATCAGCTGGCGCTTCGTGCCTGCCGATTGGGCCCTCCAATTGTCAGTCATGAGGAAGGGGCCTATCGGCACCCTTCCTCATCATGGACAGGGCCCTCCTTAGGTGCCCTTAACCGATTATTTAATCCGCTCCGCAGGAGCGGTTTAAAGATTCCCTTCTACTCAGGCAACACTCCAAGGTGTCACGGAATTTCCCTAACCATCGCTGGCAACAGTGGGGCACACCGAGCGTTAGAAACTAGCCTGCTGTTGCCATCTTTGTTTGTGAACTTCTGGATGCCATCAGGTGACAGACTGTTGAGCCCAGTGCTATGTAGCTTATCATGGGTCTAACCTAGTATAAAGTTCCTACAGTCTCTTTTCCTCCTAATTTTTATATAGGGAGGAAACATACTTTTTCTTCACCGCTGGAATCCTCCAGCAGGAATCTGCAGTAGCACAGGGCCTAGTGTAGGAGGCTGGGCATTTCCTATCTAGTATTCTGAAGGCCTACAGAGAGTTCATACGAAATGCAAGGTATGTACATACTCAGGCTTCTCATTGTGGTGAGATGGATACAATGTTTTTAATGTAGCCTGGGAGATTTTACTGTGTGTATAAATCAAATGAGTTTTATGTAGTTACTCCTGAGGAAATGAACATGGTAATATATTTTTTTAAGATACAAATTTAATCAAGCCTAGGACAAACAAACCTTTTCATTTCCACCTTACCCAAGGGATTGATAGAATTGCCTAATTGCTGTGATTAGGTCCTTAGGGACGAGATACAGGAAGTGCCTTTGAAAGTACTGCTTGACATACTCGCTTTTAACTGAAGATATACAAATGATCTCATTACGGTGGTGTTATTTTGTATGTGTATTTTAAAATCTGTATGAAATTCAGCATGGGAATGTATGTAGGAAAAAGGCAGTCATACCTTCCTATAAATTCCATACTTGCTTTATCTCTTTTATTCTACGATAATATTCTTGCTGCCAACCAAGTCATTAAGCATATATGTATTAACAGGAGGAATCAAACATTATTTACATAATGATTCTTGGGTCTCATTGGCTGAATATAAGACAACTAGGGATTAAGCCCGCTGTCATGTAAATACAGCGGGCGCTAGCATTGGAAACGTGGGGTTCGGCACGGCCGAGTGGCTGGGCGGCTGGGCGTGCGTGCGGTTGCTGCAGGCTGTCTGTCTCTCCCCCCCCCCCCGTTGTCCGGGGCCAGACTCACAGTTGGGTCGTTGTCTGGGTGTGGTGCCGGGCCTTGTTGTTGGCTGCAAGTGGCGTGGGCAGGCCAGGGGCTTGGCGTGGTGGCGTGGTGACGGTGTCCAGCAGGAGGGATCGGCAGAAGCGGGCGGAGACGTGGTGGCATGTGGCCTATGAGGGCGAGGCGCGGCGCTGGGAGCGGAGCGGGCTGGTGGTGGCGTAGGCCGCGGCCTCCAGGTGGCGTGTTGGGGCTCACAGGTGCTGGGGGACGGGGCGGCGGCATTGTTATCACGGCACGGCGGGCGCACAGAAGCGGCTGTGTGTAGGTGTGGCGGCAGCGGGCGCTCCTGGGCGCAGCCGAGCTCTTGGAGGCGTCGAGAGGTGCGGGGCGGCAGCAGGCGGCTGCAGGTTGACAGGGGCGGGCGCTGGGTGGGCGCCATGCGGAGGGCGGTGGGGAGCTGGATGTTGGTCGGTGGGCAAAGGAATGGCGGCGGCGAGGCTGCGGCAAGTGCAGCCAAGGGGGGGCAGATCGGGAGGCCCGACTGGTCAGTCTGGCAGCAAGGGACCAATCATGAGCCGTGCTGCTCACGATTGGTCCCTTGCTGCCGGAATGACAATCAGAGGGCCCAATCGGCAGGAGCTTCACGCCTGCCAATTGGGCCCTCCGATTGTCAGTCATGAGGAAGGCACCCTATCGGCACCCTTCCTCATCACGGAGAGGGCCCTCCTTAGGTGCCCTTAACTGATTATTTAATCCACTCCGCAGGAGCGGTTAAAGATAGGACACCAACATTGCCCAAAAGACAGAAAGCTATAATGCAGTACCCTGCATGTGCAAGGGAACCTTTTATATACTTTTGTAGTTATCAGATTTGGGGCAACCAAGAACATATTTATACTCTTAGTATACAAGCTATATTCACATATATATCAATAACTACAATTAAATTAAAGATACCATTTCAAAGAGCACAATTAATGACCACCCCAAAATGCCATATGTTCAGATAGCCTCCTCCTAAGCAATGAGTCAATGTTAGTGTCTGTAGATCAAAACAAGACACCTGTTTTTTTTAAAGTAACTCTCACACATACAATGAATGTGTGTGTGTGGGGGGGGGACTGTGTGTGTTGGGCCATTCTTAATGTTTGCTTTATGTTTGAACATTTGACCTTTATAGCCCAATCAAGCCTGATCCTGTCAGATCTGGGAAGCTAAGCAGGGCTGACCCTGGATAGTATTTGGATAGGAGACTTCCAAGAAGTTCCTTAAGTTAACACTAGAAGTCATGAAATGGAGTGCCACCTCTGGGTGCCCTTTGCTTGACTGCCAGACAATCCTTGGTTCGCCTGCCAGACAATCAGTCAAACAATATGTCTTTACAGTTCTATGTGCTTAGGAAAAACAGACTTCTTGATCATGTTGTGAGAATCCTCCATTAGGAGGGTTTTAGAGTGAGTGAGTTTGCATACCTGCACATGGGGGTCTGTGCTACATTACTCTGAGGTATAGATGTTGCCTCCTGGAAGGGATGCCTCTGCCCTCTGCCCCTCCTCTCACTCCCGCTTCACATGGCCTCCCATAGAGACATCTCTGGAGGTCTCTCCTGTAAACACAATGCCCTCCTATTCCCATACACATGATGCTGAACAAGCTGGAGTAACTACATTTGTGATAGGGAAAGTACTCTTTAGGCTAGGTTTCTTTCTCTTCTCTTGACTGCAACCTGAATATGATCTGAATCTACTTGAATAAATGTAAGTTTTTATCTTCTGCAATAGAGTTCTTGGGAGATTTATTTACTGAACTCAGCAACATGCTTCTATGACTGGGCAACTTTTGTTCTGTTAACCAGGAGGCTCTATCTGACCTAATGTGAAGTCTGTGGCAACAATGTTTACAATGTTGCACCTTCACCCGCCACATTCCCAGAACAGGTGAAATAAGATTAAACCCCTTCCCAATAAATATCTATGCACAGGCTCACTGCATGATATAATTGTTTTTCTACCATCACTTGTGTCCAGGCTTAAAATAAAATTATAAAATATTTCTTTCACATATTTTGGATTGTATATTGGCTTAACTTTTGTAGATTTTTACAACATGCAAGACTGGGGTTTGAGTATACAGAAAAAGATTTTTGCTATTTATACTTTGTAAGTATAGAAAATAGCAGAGCTGTGTCTATGTAGGCAAACAGAACAGCTATTATGTGCTCACACCGTTAAATGTCAGCACCAGGGAATGAACTTTTATCCATACAGGGAAATTAAGCCTTTTGGCCATTTGCAAGAGTGCAATAAGTTGTCTTAAGTATGATTTGGACACCTACCAGGCTCAAATGAAAGATGTTATGGTTTAATGTCTTATGTAAAGATTAGCAGTACTATAGAACAAAAGGACTTTTAACTCATTCAAAGTTTAGGGTGTTAATCTTAAACACCATTAATTAATTCACTTACCCAAAGCCTGTAAACCACTAGACTGTGAAAACAAAATGTTGCATTTAACTCCAAAATAGCCTTGCATAAAAGTAATTTACCAGTCTTGATAGAAGGAAATACATAATGGATGTGAACTGATACCAAAGTGCTTAAGGCAGGGAGGAAATATTATAATCGTTTTTAACTGGGGCTTTTCAACAAATGTCATTCTCTTGGCTGCAATTAAACTTTTCAGCTTTGAAAACAAACTAAAAAAACATTAGACTTATTCTGACACATGCCAAAATGTTTAATTGATGTTAATAAGATACCTAATACTCTTGGGCTTAGTAAAATGTAATAAAATGTAAAATGCTGTCTGAAGCTCTGCCCATGAGGTTCGGAGTTCAATCCCAGCAGCCGGCTCAAGGTTGACTCAGCCTTCCATCCTTCCGAGGTCGGTAAAATGAGTACCCAGCTTCACCCCGAGGGTCAGACATGACTTGGTGCTTGCACAGGGGATACCTTTACCTTTATGACCATATATGGCCATGTCAACCCAGCATCCTTTCCAAAATTGGGAAGGTAAAGGGAGGCGCCCTAGGTGGGCATGTCCACAGCTATGCTTCCTAACCATATTCTGCACAATTTCACAACTTCTAGATTTTCTTAAAGCCTAAAGAATGTTTCAGGGGTTTTCCAATGGTAAAAAAAGTTGAGAAAGGCTGTGCTACACTGTGCCACATGCGCAAGCACACACATGCAACTTCTGCTTGATCTGCCTTTTTAAAAACGATCAGATTGTTGTGGAAACACCTTGAATCTCCAAAGCTTTGTTTCACTCACCATTAAAAGGTTGCCTTAAACTTTCCTCTGTTCAGGGAAACAGAGTGGATGAAACAATGTTAAAGTTGTTTTTCTATTTCTAATGAAAAAAATAAATTTATATTGCTAGGGAAAGCAATGAAAAAAATGATTGATCTTTTTTTTTGGAAGGAAAGAAAATTTCATGCTGAGTTTACTGAATCCAATCCTAATGAAATTATAATATTGGTTCCACAGAATATAATCAAGAATCATGAAATATTTTTTCCTCTACCAAAACAGAAGCCAATTGGACTTTCCATACTTTCCATACAGGCCCAATGAGCAAGTCAGTATGTTCATACAGGGGGTTGGACTAGATGGCCTGTGTGGCCCCTTCCACTCTATGATTCTATGATTCATAATCTAGCAGAATAAAACAGAAGTCCAGTGGCACCTTAAATATTAACATTTATTCCAGATTGAGCTTTTGTGAGTCAAGAGCCAGAAGCGGAGTCTGAGGGCAAGGTGAAGTCAGGAACCAGGGACGAACTCAGAAGCCAAATGTTGAAGTCAGGAGCCAGGAATCAACTGAGCAGAGCTTCGCCGGAGCGAAGTGGAACACCAGTTGTCTGGGAAGACAGGTAGGGAATGCATGCATTGCACCCACTGAGAACCTTGCCTCAGGGTTTACCTAAAGTACACCAAGGCTGGGTGAAGTAGCCTGCAGCCAGAGGCTTGCAGCTGGGCTAATCTGAATCCAAGGAAGGAGCTGCAGCTGGACCCCGTCAGGACTGACAGCATGCTGATAGCTAAACTGATCATCTGTCTGCTGTCGGAATTGCACGTCATTGCTCCGGCAAGTCCTCTGGGCCTGACGGGTGCTGGCTGGGACCAGGCTGCTCATCATCTAGAGGACCGGGCTGGCCCCAATCCTCAATGCGATCCTCTGTGGCAGGGTCTGCAGGTGGCATGGGACTGTGCTTGGCCTGGGCAGAGCGCCTGGTTCAGCTACAGACTCTGTAGTCCCCTCTGGCAGCTCATTGGGAAGTACAGCAGATACAGGCATGACACAGACCTGGCTCTGATGAGTCTTCCTTCAAAGGCCAAAACAGCCCTGGAAAGGATCCTGCCCCTTCCTCTGTCTTTAACTCACAAAAATCAAATCTTGGAATTTCTGGGCTCCTAATAACTGCCACTAAGGGGATATGTTTGTTAAAGCTACAAGTGCTCCTTTTATCATTTTGGGATTGTTTTTTTAAACGTATTTTTCTAGATTTCATTCCCATCCCAACCCACCCAAAAATCTGGGGCATGGTTCAAATTTGTAGAAAGATCTGTCTTGCCCATTCACCACTGCAAGCACCAGATTTAAGTATCCTCAGATTTGGCTGACTTTGGTATTAGAATATAAGACATCACATTTTAAGAACAGCCAATTAAAGTTTCTAAAAAGTGGGCCCTAGAAATAATTTAGCATAGCTATTTGACAGATGTAAAATTCCTGTGTGATCCAAAACTGATGTCAACAACAGAAACATTAAACAGGCTTAACAAAACGTAATTAAAGTCAGTTGCTGCCTAAAGAGGAACATGCAAACATTCTAAAAATAGCTTATTCTTTTAACTATAAGCATGATGTAGACTTTTTTCTCCTTGACAACATGTAAGAAAGAACAAATGCTTACCTATAAATTACCAAATATTTGGTAGGCTGAACATATGGGTCACATAAAAAATACAGGTGTTTCCCTTCTGTAGAGTGCCTATGATCACAGCAAAGACATAATTCTCTTAAGACAACTACAGTAAAAAGGTAACCATTATGTGTCAATAACATTTTGGGTCATTGGGACCTTGCTGATTCTTTCCTGAAATATCAACTCCAAAACTTCTTTGCTGATAAGCTCCCAGATTAAATCTAAAATGATGTCTCTGAACAGGAAGAATAAAGTACAAGGAAAGCATCTATTCCCCTCCCTTCAAGCTACATTGTCATCCTCAATTCTTGTCCCTTTTGTTTGCATGTTTCCAATTTATCAGGATCTAGCAGCATAAAATCACATACTTTGGCTACCTCATGAGAAGGAAGGACTCCCTGGAGAAGAGCTTAATGCTGGGAGCGATTGAGGGCAAAAGAAGAAGGGGACGACAGAGAATGAGGTGGCTGGATGGAGTCACTGAAGCAGTAGGTGCAAACTTAAATGGACTTTGAGGAATGGTAGAGAACAGGAAGGCCTGGAGGATCATTGTCCATGGGGTCGCGATAGGTCGGACACTACTTCGCACCTAACAACAACAACAACAACAAGCGGCATAAAATTATGCAGAATGCATAAATGTTAAAACCACCAAATTAAGACTGAACCCTGGAAAAGCAGACCTAATGGTGGTTGGATAGGCACAGATCCTGAAGGACACTGTGCTTCCCACTTTTGATGAGACTTGTGGGGTCAGTTAAGCGCCTCAGAGTTATCCAATTGCTGGAGAAGGAAATTAATGCAGCTGTAAGAAAAAGCTTTCTTCCAACTCAGCATAGCCTGTAAAATAGTCCTTTACCTTGATACACCTGGCCAGCTGGCTCCATGCCACAGTATCATTAGACTGGACAACTCTAACTCACTACACATTGGTCTCTCCTCAAGAGCAGTTCAGAAACTCCAAGTGGTCCCAAATGCTGCAGCTCAACTATTAGTGGGAGCATGGATGGAGCATGCATCTTACTCCCATTCTACAGTCATTCAATTACCCATCAATTGCCAAGCTCAGTTTAAGGTGTTGACTATCACATACAAATCCCTTTGCTCATCCGAGCAAGGTCCTCAGCAGGTGCCAATCGCCAAATGGGAAAATGAACAACTACCCATACATGTGCCTTCTCCATTGTGGCACCCACTTTAAGGAATGGCCTACCTGAAGAGGTCAGGAAGGCTCCCTCTCTCCTGACTTTTTAAAAGTTACATAAAAGTGAATGATCTTCAACACAGACAATAGAGTTGCACTGTGCTAAATGATCCCCAAAGTTACTTAGATATGCTACTATGCTGCTGTGTTTAGCTTACTGAAGCTGGGATCCTACTATGAAATTTTTGTATCATAATGTGTCATGTTAAGACTTATGCTTTGCTGCAGTTCTGTTTTTAGATTTCTGATTGTTCCTACAACCCTTATCCTATTGCATTGTTCACTGAATGCTCCATTCTGTTGATTGTATTGTGTTAACGATCAAACGATCAAACGACAGCTCAAACACCCCAGGCAGTTGGATGGGTCTCTCCGTTGCAACGAATCTACCCAGATTCGTTACAATGGGTCTGTTTTTTTTTTTTTTTTTAAACCTTCCTTAAAGGGAAAGGGGCTGTTTGGGAGCATGCTAACGGCTGCCCATTGGCTGTTTGACGGCCAGGGGCGGGACGAGCTTGGCAATAGCGCTTCCTTTCTAGCGATTTCTGCCGAGACCGGAAGCCTGTGGGAAACGCTAAAAAACGCAACTGATTCCCCTACAAAGGCAGGTATGCATAACGACGAATTCCACTATTTTAAATGGCGATTTTTCATTCAGTGACCAATTTGCAACAAAGATCCCCGTGCAAAAAGGCCCTCACTCTCTGTAATCCACCTGGAGTTCAAATGAGAAAGGTGGACTATAAATAGTGTGAACATATAAATAAATAAAATTAACAGTGACATTGAAAAACTTGCATAAGTACTACACTAGATAAAAATGTTTTGCCAAGTTTTAAATATGAACACCCCCCAGTTTCACTTTTTTGTCCATTTTATACTAAAAGAAAACACGTTTTCTGTAAGCATGCTATGAATGTTGTGTCAGAAATGACCATGTTTAATTGAGATGATCAGCCACGAGCCAATGTCCCTTTCTTCTCAGTTTCGCACAACGATTTGGAACACTGCTGAAGTGGGCTTATATTTTTTGTTTTTTTCTTCAAACCTGTGTAAGTGCAAAAATTATGTTGTTCCAAACAAACAAGAAGCCATTAACATTACTACTTTGATGAATGTAAAATGAAAGGATTTATTTTAAATATAGCATTGATTTATGACTAATTGATTGTGGCTGATTTAACTGCCTATTTAAATCATTTCCTGCTGAGTGGAGCAGTGGTATAGATCAGCAGTCCCCAACCTTTCTCAGGTCAGGGACTGCCTCCGGGGTGAGGGGAGAGCCAATGGCCCGGGTGCTGCGCAAACGCGCATACGCAGTCGCCGCATGTTTGCATTTTCGCCACCAGGTGGTGCTAACGCGCATGCACGCAGTTGCCGCACATGCACATTTTCGCCACCAGGGGGTGATAACATGCATGCGCGGCAACTGCACGCATGCACTTTTGCGTCGCCGGCGTTCCGGTGGCTGCGCCAGCCTCTTCCCTTCCTTCTCGCTGTGGGCAGGGGGAGGCAGGCGCGGCTGCCAGCGGCCCGGTACCATGGCCTTCAAGGCCCGGCACTGGCCCGCAGACTGGGGGTTGATGACCCCCGCTATAGAGGATAGATTCAAGTGGGTAGCTGTGTTGGTTTGAAGTAGCACAGTAAAATCAGAGTCCAGTAGCACCTTTAAGACCAACAAAGGTTTATTCAAGGCGTGAGCTTTTGAGTGCAAGCACTCTTCGTCAGACTAAATGATCAACCATCATATCTAGATATATAGGGCAAAAGCAAATCATGGCAAATTAGTAAACTGTATCATAATATCCCAATTAAGCCCTATGATGCCATATAGCTGTTTTAGCAAAGAATTGTCATATGGCATCATAGGGCTTAATTGGGATATTGCAAAATACCCCCTTGCTAGGAAGGAATATGGTGAAATAACAGCCATGAACCAGTCGATACCCAGTCTGTCAAAAACAATGGCTCTCTATTCATGAATGGGGAATGAGATGTGAACGTCTGAACATCCCTAGGACTGGAAAACAGTTATTCTTTTTCTCTAAACAAAAGCAATTATTACTTGGTTTCTTTCAAATAGTTATATTTTAAACATTGATCACATCTCTAATTTTAAAAAGTATTATTTATTCAAGATGCTGCATACTAAAGCTGTAAAAGACACACTATGCCTTATTCATAGGAACTGGTGCACTCTCTCCTTCCATCTGGCTTGAGAATGAAAACTGTAAAGACGGAAAAGTGCTCTTTGCTCCTATTCCAGCATACAAGACTTTTCTTTTCCTTTCCTTTCCTTCAGATAGTAGTTGGCAGATAGTAGTTGGCAGACTTGCTTCCTCCTAAGTCAGTGACTGGCTTTAGAGAAGTGTAACTGTGCTTAAGATGGCCCTGCCTGTGGCACATTTTGGGAATAATTTCAATTCCTCTGACTACTAAGGGCAAAATCTGTGGGTTTTATTGCTGATCTGTGAATGTTTAATGAAATAAGAATCCTCAAAGCTATGAAGTCCTTGGAAAGCTGGTAATATTCCGTTCCTTCTTTTTTCAAGCTTATAAGAAATTTAAGATCATAATAGTAACATGCAAAATACTGAAATAACAGCAGATGCCCTGATTAATGCCACAATAAGGATTCATCTAATCTCATTGGCAATATTATATGCATAATGTGGTACATTACTACCCATTGGCAGGTCTTAAAAATATGACAATGCAGCTGGCAGCTTGAGATGAGAGCAGCTGGGAGAAGACAACTTGGTTTCCACGTACTCAAGCATTTGGCATTTGGTCTTTAACAGTTCAATAATAATAAATAAATCACCACCACTGACAACTTGTAATGATTTCGTTTGTGGTAACCTACATCTTAGGCCTTTGGGCCCATCTGTTGTGCGGCTTGTTTTATTTCTTGAAGTGTTCTTTATCTCTCTCCCCCCCCCTCAGAAATTACTTTAACAATAACAGAAAAACACAGAATAATAATATTAAAATATTTTTAAAAACCAAAATACATGATCAACCTAACCTATAATAACACTGATATAACAATAATATATTTACATTAATCTTTAATTATGAGCATTAGTTTGATATAACATAATCCAATAAGCCTAATAAATACATATTTTTCTTATTTATCAGTGCAGTAAATCTAACAGACCTGAGCACATCCCCATGCACATCCACTGGCTGACCAGCATTAGACTTCTAACAGTTAACCATTTTTAACCACTTTTGAGCAAAGCACGCCTCCCTATTGGCTACTTGTCCTGTCTCCCGAACATCAAGCTGCCGACTCATTCCGAGCCACCATCCTCGCCGGATGGCCGCCGGGGAGGAGGCTCGCCCCACGCCGTGGGACTTGGGGAAAACTACTTTCCATCTGCCCAACGACTGCCCTTGCCCGCCAATGGAACTTGCCCCTACCCCCCCTCCCTGGCCGCTGCCGCCCGCTCCCTTCCCACCCCGACCCCGACCATCCGTCCTTGCCCCCCAATAGAAATAACTTCTGTTGTGGCCAGATTTGCTTGGAGAGCTATCAAAACAAGGATGAGCTGGGTGTATTCGGAGCAACTTAGGTAGAGATAGTTTCAATTGCTTGAGACAATGCTTGTGAGTTTTTAAATTAGAATGATTCTTATATCTGGAATGTTTTTAAATTTTATAATATTTTAGTTATCAATGATTCCTTTATGTGCCTTGTTAATGCCAGATGTTTTTATGTATTTTGTAATTTGACTACTGGTCTAGTACCGTAATAATAAAGACTTGACTGACTGGAGAACCAGGCATGGAATCACTGATTAGTTCAAAATTGAGAAAAGAGTTTGGCAAGGCTGTATACTGTCGCCTTGCCTATTTAACTTGTATGCAGAGCACATCATGAGAAAGGCAAGGTTAGATGAGTCACAAATTGGATCAACATTGCAGGGAGAAATATCAACAACCTCAGATATCATCATCATCAACTTATTTATATCCCGCCTTCCCCCGGAGGCTCGAGGCAGGTCACATAAAACCAATCCCCTAAAACCAATACAGTAAAAACATGGTACAGATGATACCACTCTAATGGCAGAAATCAAAGAGGAACTAAAGAGCCTTTTGATGCGGGTGAAGGAGGAGATTGCAACAGTTGGCTTGAAACTCAACATCAAGAAAATGAAGATCATGACATCCGGCCCTCTCAATTCCTGGCAAATAGATGGGGAAGAAATGGAGGTAGTGACAGATTTTATTTTCCTGAGCTCCAAGATCACTGCAGATGGGGACTGCAGCAAAGAAATTAAAAGACACTTGCTCCTTGGGAGGAAAACTATGGCAAATCTAGACAGCATCCTAAAAAGCAGAGACATCACCCTGCCAACAAAAGTGCGTCTAGTCAAGGCTGTGGTCTTCCCAGTTGCAATGTATGGCTGTGAAAGTTGGACCATAAGGAAGACTGAGCGTCAAAGAATTGAGGCTTTTGAACTCTGGTGCTGGAGAAGACTCTTGCGAGTCCCTTGGACTGCAAGGTGAACAAACCGGTCAGTCCTAGAGGAGATCAGCCCTGACTGCTCCTTAGAAGGCCAGATCCTGAAGATGAAACTCAAATACTTTGGCCACCTATTGAGAAGGAAGGAGTCCCTGGAGAAGAGCCTAATGTTGGGAGCGATTGAGGGCAAAAGAAGAAGGGGACGACAGAGAATGAGGAGTCACTGAAGCAGTCGGTGCAAGCTTAAATGGACTCCAGGGAATGGTAGAGGACATGAAAGCCTGGAGGATCATTGTCCATGGGGCTGCGATGGGTTGGACATGACTTCGCAACTAACAACAACAAGAAGAATTGGTGCGAATATGCAGAATATGGTTGGGAAGCATAACTGTATACATGCCCACCTGGGGCCTTGCCCCTTCCCACCCCCTCCAGGCCTATTATTGGCCATTTGGGGGGTTGACAGGACCAAATATGGTCAATTAACTCCCACCCATTCAGGAAATCCTTCCATGGTCATCAAGAAAGCCCAGGGTTTTCCAAAATCCTGGCTGAGAAAGCCTGCCCTAGATAAATGGAAAGGGTCCTTGCCAATCAGCAGGGTTGTTCTGCCACATCTTAGTTATTGGTTTGAGTGAGTTTTCTAGCCAAGGCAGAATTCCATCCCTGAACATTATTCCCTTTGAAATCCGGTGTATTGGTGAAGGAAGGAAAATTACCAATCTGGCGTGATGTATGAAGTGATGGTATAGTAAAGGACTGGCCTAGAAAAACTGTCACATTATGTTTCCAGATATACTGTGTTGTTGAGCATTTAAAAAAATTTGAACTTCTCAGCATTGTGTGCTAAAATTAATATGCAATAGTGTCTTGGATAAGTGGTTTACTGAGCAGATTAGGATTTTAAGTTGTGCCTCTTTCCTGTTTATAGAAATTGACAGTATAGCAAATAAGGACTGTAAACTGAGCATCACCTGGGAATTATAGAAGATTTTCCTGTAGAGCACATGAGTGTGTATTGATGTATACCAGACCTTTAGCAGATAAGGTGGATGTGTTGATGAAGGATTCAAAAGGAGTGAGTGCATGGGTGACAACCAGTTATATATAAGATTTCTGAAGAAGTGACTGACCTCTTTATATAGATGTAGAGGAGGAAGGACAGAAAGGACAGAACCTACTTTTTTCAAGGTATTGGTGTGTGTGTGTGTGTGTGTGTGTGAGGCACCTTTCTCCAATTTGTAAGTACAGAAACCCTTTTTCCTTCCTATTACACTCTGAGGCTATTCTATACAACAAATTCTGGATTCTCCATTGGCATTAGCAAACAAAGAAGCAAAAAAAGACCTGGGTGTAAACTGCACAGAGCTTTTATTCCAATCCCAGGTCGATTCAGTCCCTGCCGTCTACGCAGAATGCAATTTCCGTTTTGATTTTGGGCAAATTAATTATCCTTCTGCAACAAGGATTGATCCGGAGTGACCCTACCTTTATTGTGCGATATCTTAGAGTGCTTTTAATGCTCAATATTTTAAAAATCGAATTGAGAAAGCAGGCTGTTTTGAATCTGGGCTTTGCTCCATGATAGAGAACCCCTGAGTGGCCAAAGCTGATCATGTGACAAGCTTGCCTTAAAGGAGAAGCCCCTAATTTTTCTCAACTTCTGTTGGTCTTTGGTTTTTTTTCTCCTTCCTCTGCCTTCTTCGATCCTCTCCCCCCCCCCCAAGAAAAGAAAGAGGCTCCCTACTTGGTTCCTCCCCCCTTCAAAAAAAGAAAGAAAGAGGCTTGGCTCCCCCCCCCATTCTGAACTACCCTAACCAAGTGCAGAACACTTTACTGTTTCAATGGGGGGGGGAGAGGAAGACCCGAGTTCAAATCGATCTGAATTCAACAGGATTGACAATGGAATAAACAAAGTAAGTGCAGACTCTGCCCATGTTAGCTGTTTCCACCAGCATTCTATCTCATAGGACTGAATGTTTTGGTCTAGTTGTATGGCTACACCAAACTACCACATCAAACAAATAACTTCTGACTGGCTGTGAACCAATGTTCCGTGGCTCCATCCCACCAACAGTCTATTTTTTCTCTGCTAAAAATTAATACTTTAGTCTTGGCTTTCTACTAGTCCTCAAGAATGCATTCTTCTTGGTTGGAGAATGGAGTTGGGTATTAATTGTGACCAGCCTAGTTCTGTCATGGGATATATATGTTGCTTTTTGAGTATCTGACAGAATCTCACATACAAGGACTAGATGAACTTGTGGAGACCAGGCATATGAAGGTGAAACATGGATCCCAAAGGGTCCTAAAATGCACATATCAGGCTCTTAAGATACAAGTGAGTATTCAAAAACATTTTTTTTAAATATACTTGTTTGATACAAGATATTGCCTAGGAATGACAATATAACACATCTATTTCCCAGCAAAAGCACATTTGGAAAAATTCCAGAAGCTGAGTCCAAAGGATATAAGACATTGGTGGGGTCCAAGCATGCCTGAAAATTTTCTTTGTGACATTTACATTCATCTTGAGACATGACTGTGCTCATCTGTGTATTTAAAAGTCATGAAAGAAATTGTTCTCAAGGATGTGATTCATTAATCAAACCCTAGCAGATACCACAAATTTTATGTGGCTGCGTGTATACAGTACTCTGCTTATATATGCTGGCTGAAGCTGGCACATGTTCAGAATCTGATTAAATGCACTTTCCCTTGGGCAAGTAAATATTAATGCACTGTCAAATGTAATCCCCTCGCCCCAACTGAATTAATGCAGTTTAAGTCTCCTAGTGAAATGTGATGCCTCCAGCAACCCTAACACCAAACAAAGATGTATCAGTTTCCCACTGGTGATTTCCATGAAACTTTGCTTAGCATCCTGATAAAGCCTCAGTAGGAATTCCACCCCCCACACTGTTTCACACATGTGACATTCTTTGTTACAATATCAGTGACCATGGCCTTCAGTATGACATGTTTGGATATATTTTCCAGATATCTTTCAGAAGACCTTGTGCCTTTATAACATATATCAGCATTTTCATCATGATTATGCAAGGAAAGAAGTGACCAAAAGCTACAATAGAAATTTCATATCCTTGCTCAAAGGTCTGTTTGAGCACTGTATTGCTCTTTTGGCCATCTAATATTTAAAAAAAAATCAAAACCCCTCACTACAAGTCAGTAGTGACAGATTTGCCTTGCTGTTTCAAATTAGTGATAAGGAATTTATATAATCTTCTTTCTCTTTTGCTTCATTTCCCTTTGGGCCATAGTCCTACCCAGTTTTCATTACTTTGATCGCAAACACACAGTGCTTGTATGTATCCTTCCTCTGCCTACATTCTTCAGCTCTTTGACCGTTTCCACTAAAGGCATCTGTACCTGGACTGCCTTCAAATGTTGGCATGTTTTAGAGCCCTTTCCACGTGACGTTGCCTGCATCCCGAGGCTGTCCAGTAGCAGGTCAAGTTTGGGCCATTATTAAATCACAATTAGGGGAATCACCAAAACTGTATTTGCATCTCTGAATTGCACATCCCATTGGTGAGCAACCAGTAAGTAAGCAGCCAGGGATAAGCCTGTATGGAGGGGGAAACGCATGATAGTCTTGGCACTTTTGTCCTGCTCTCACACCTGCCATCCCCTCTTTATTTCCTGCTCCAAGAACTTTTTTTTAATGGTACAGTCTGCAAAGCTACATTGTCAAAGGTGAAATAAAATCTTCTTTGAAGTGCGCATCATCTTTTTGGGATCAGGCAGGCAAAACACAGCCCCTTTTCTGTTTTCTGGAGGTGGGGAATGAGCTGGGAAAGGGGGGCGGGTGATCGGGCAGCCTTCCCCCAATCACACAGGGGTCTGAGCACCTTGTTTTTAAGCCCACCATTAATACAAAATGTCTTTTTGGGCTTCAGTTGCCATGTGCAGCATTCTCACAACTCGGGCAGGCAAAACACTACCCCATTTTTGTTTTCTGGAGGTAGGAAATAACCTGGGAAAGAGGAGGGGGGCAGTTATCCAGCAGCCTTCCCCTGATCATACAGGGGTCAGAGCACCAACCACTAACATAAAATGTCTTTTTGGGCTCCAGGGGCCATGTTCAGCATCTCAGAAATCCACCCAGTCAGAAATAAAGTCCAAAAAAATACAAATCCCCAAAAGGCCGTGGGGGAATGCTGTACCATTCTGACAATTATCCATAGCAACGTCACAGTGTTGATTTTTATTTTAAAATGCATCTGTGTTGTGGCATTACCTCATAGCAATGTGGAAGTGCCTTTAAAAATAATTTGGTGGCTGGGGGGAGATTTCAGTCCACGAGAGAACTTCTGATTCTTTCTTCCTCTTGTCAGAATGGTGGGTTAACATTCTGCTGCATCACATTAAATTCCAGGGGACAATAACATATTAAATTTATAACACATTGTTTATAAAGAAACAAAAAAGTTAAGTGACAGCTAATGGTACTTTAAACTGAAAATATATTTTACATGTTTGATGTTGGCAAATGACATGTCAGTTAAAATTATGATGTTAATGATATTAGTAAATTAATCCCTGGCAAATATGAATGGGCTTTTTGCACGGCTTCAAAATCGCACAATGGTTGTCAATTGGAAACGCTATTGATTTGCCATAACGCACGACGTCGTAGACAATCTGCAACACTCCTGAAACCGATCAGCAAAAAGCGCTTCGTTGTAGCGCTTTCAGGGGAATCCCAAAAAGTGGATTCACCCTCCGGAAAGCGCTACACTCTTGCAAACAATCTGCAACACTAGCGATAAAGACCTGTGCGTTAACATTGTTGCGGTTTCTTCAAAGTCCCTCCTCCTGAGCCTGTCCTCCAAACTTCCGGCGAAGCGATCGCCATTTTTTTTTCTCCGAGCGAGCGGGGATAAACGCACCAGCGAGCCTCTTTCTGTTTAGAGGCTTCCCTGGCTTCAGTCCTTCACCTTTAGTCACTAAGCACAAACCACATAAAAGCCCGTTTGCTGAAATAAAGTCCCTTTATTTTTTACACATTAATTCAGCCGAAAATCGGGCCCATGAGAGGGGGGGGGATTTTTTTTTTATCACTCGAGGCAGCGTGGCAACGATCATACGATCAAACGACAGCTCACATTAGGCAGCTGGATGGGTCTCTCCGTTGCAACGAATCTACACAGATTCGTTACAATGGGTCTGTTTTTTTTTTTAAAAAAAACCTTTCTTAAAGGGAAAGGGGCTGTTTGGGAGCATGCTAACGGCTGCCCATTGGCTGCTTGACGGCCAGGGGCGGGACGAGCTTGGCAATAGCGCTTCCTTTTCTGCCGAGACCGGAAGCTGTGGGAAACGCTACAAAACGCAACTGGATTCCACTACAAAGGCAGGTATGCATAACGACGAATTCCACTATTTTAAATGGCGATTTTTCATTCAGTGACCAATTTGCAACAAAGATCCCGGTGCGTAAAGCCCCGAAGTTTCCTCTGGATTTGAAATTAGCTGTAAAATCTTATATCAGGCTCTCAGGTATAACAATCTAGCTAAATTTCTCAGGATTGGGCTGACATTCACATAAACAGTCAATGAGATTTAGGCATCTTTTTTGATAAGCCATTCTTTAACTTGTGTCCTTAATATTTCATGCTGAATCTTTCTTCATTAGTTACTAACCCCAGGAGGGGTTTGATCCAGTGAAAGTTAATGGTAGTCTGAGGATGCATCCACCATTAGCTGTTTTATTCTTGAGACAGAGACCAGGAACAGATGTTTCAGTCTGCTCCTCAGTGATATTCCTAATTAGATTGCTTAATTGATTTCCCCTTCAAAATGATTGTCCCTTTCATCAGGTAGGCAGATATCCTAAGGAACATTGTGAGCTGACCTACTCACAAGTAACAGCCAGAAGGCTGAAGTTTATCTAGTAAAATGCAGCAGGTGGAGGGGAAAAGGTGCCCTTTGCAAGTCCTTGCAGCTTCCCCACTATGCAGAAGAAGAAGAAGAAGAAGAAGAAGAAGAAGAAGAAGAAGAAGAAGAAGAAGAAGAAGAAGAAGAAGAAGCAGCAGCAGCAGCGTTGGTTCTTATATGCCGTTTTTCTCTACCCGAAGGAGGTTCAAAGCAGCTTACAGTCGCCTTCCCTTTCCTCTCCCCACAACAGAC
The DNA here is from genome assembly GCF_049243985.1 of Paroedura picta. Lineage (NCBI taxonomy): Eukaryota > Metazoa > Chordata > Lepidosauria > Squamata > Gekkonidae > Paroedura > Paroedura picta. Next base: position 57,556,094 of record NC_135374.1, read on the forward strand.
ACCCTGTGAAGTGGGAGAGGCTGAGAGAACCCTGATGTCACTGCTCGGTCAGAACAGTTTTATCAGTGCCGTGGCGAGCCCAAGGTCACCCAGCTGGTTGCATGTGGGGGAGCACAGAATCGAACCTGGCATGCCAGGTTAGAAGTCCACACTCCTAACCACTACACCAAACTGGCTCCTAACCACTACACCAAACACTACACCAACTGCAGTTGGCCGTACCCTGGCAACTGATACCACACAACTGGACCATTGTTTTCCTGGGTTGAGTTTCCGGATCAAGGACAAGTGTAGGCCCACGTAGAGCGAGTTACAGAAATCTAGTCTGGAGGTGACCGTCGCATGGATCACTGTGGCTAAGTGACCAGGGGACAGGTAGGGCGCTAGTAGCTGGGCTTGGCAAAGGTGGAAAAATGCCTGGCCCGCTACTCTCTTGACCTGCGCCTTCATAGTCAGGGAGGCGTCGATGGTCACGCCCAAATTCCTGGCCTGGGATGCGATGTTAAGTTAAGCCCCTGCCAGGGTGGGCAAACGCACTTCCTGATCCCGCCCCCTGCTTCCCAGCCACAGGACCTCCGTCTTGGAGGGGTTGAGTTTCAGGCGACTCTGCTCGAACCATTCTGTCACTGCTTCCAAACATCTGGCAAATGGTTCTGGGTGGGAGTCTGGGCAGCCATCCATTAGGAGATAGAGTTGGGTGTCATCAGCATACTGCAGGTTTCTCCCAATCATTAAGCCATGTGTGTGCTTGGTTTTTAAGCCTACTATTACTACAAATGTCTTTTTGGGCTTCAGTTACCTGTCCAGCCTTTTCACAACTCGGGCAGGCAAAAACAGCCCTGTTTGCATTTTCTGGAGGTGGAAAATGAGCTGGGAAGGGGGGGGGGGTGACCTGGCTGTCTTCTGCCAATCATATGGGTCTGAGCAGCTTGTTTTAAAGCCAACCATTAGCACAAAATGTCTTCTTGGGCTCCAGGGACAATGTGCAGCAACTCAGAAATCCAACCAGACAGAAATAAAGTACAAAAAAATACAAATTACAAAAAAATGAGGGGGAAGCTGTATCATTCTGGTATTTCTCCATAGCAATGGGTGAGTATTGATTTTATTAAAGATGCATCTGTGTTCTGGCATTACCACATAGCAACATGGAAGTGCCTTTTTTAAAAATTAATTTTGGGGCTGAGGGGGGGGGGAGAAAGTTTCAGTCCATGAGAGAACTACTGTGCTGTGATTGGTGGCTTGCTGTGATTGACAAGCCAAGCAGCAGGGAAAGAAGTTCGGCTTGTTTTCCCTTGCAGCCCTATCAGAAGGCAAAAAGCCTCAATGGGGCCACCTGGCCATCCCTCACGACAGAAAAGCTGGCACTCTTCAGGCAGTGTGCTGCCTCCCACGCCTCAGTGAAGGCAAGCTCCGCTAGCACCGGACTCATTGCTGCTACCAGTGCTGTTGCCGTTCACACTGGCGTGCTCCCTGGGGCACGACGACAGATGTCATGTCCATACCCATTTCCATCCCAGGAGGCATGCCAGTAGATTTTCCCACACTGAAGTCTAATAACTATGGCCCAATTACATTTTCATACAAGTTGTAGGAATACTGAGCACAGTCAAAACAGATACATATCAAATGTTCTACTTTAATTGCCAGTTAAAACCTACTATATGTTTGTGTGTGTGTGTCTGTGTGTAGGAGGGTTACCTTCAAGGGTATTGAAAAACATTACCTTTTCTGCTGAGACCCAATAGATTAGGAACCCAACATATCACCTATCACATACCTTTCAGCTGTGAAATTTTCCAGACAGCATGGAGGCTGAGAGAAACATGTTCTATGCCAGAACATCCTTAAATCAACTAGCACACAGTTTCCTGTTAATGTGCTGTATTCACTGTACTAGGCAGACACTAACCATGCCAATTTTAGTCAACCATCTGCTCCTCGCCATAGGAAGCTAAGTCAGAGATGATAGATATATCTCAGTTTGATGTTAGGAAAAGCAACATTAACTCACTGTTTGCTCATGCATTATGTATTAGAATGATGTTATAAAAGCCCATAATGTGTCCTTTTGAATAAGGACCACTCCACGGTGTTTGGATATTGAGAGGCGACATGCTTGTCTCAGAAACAGAATCAGGGGTAAGGTGAAGTGTTCACTCTTTTTTCCCATGCTAGTATGCTGTGCCGCTCATCATCTGCAGGGAACCTGGGTGTTCCCTTTAATACAACCGCTTCATCTCTCTTTCAGCTTTGCTTTCAAGCAGCAGCACACACATGTGTTTCTCTCTCTTCCACGAGAGAAGGCAGGCAAATCCAGACATGCCCATACACATGGCCAACTTTAGGGACCTCTTGTAGGGACTCCTATTTAGACAGAATTGATTAGATGGACATGAAAATTACCTTTTTATTTTTCTTCATTATAATTTTGCATCATGTTTCCAGTTATTTCTTCTACGCCCATGCTTTACTATTGCAAAACTATCCTGTATTTAATATATTATCACCCATATGCCCTTCATATCTCTGATTTTAAGACACCACTATTGAGATGTAAGGTAAAGGTAAAGGTATCCCCTGTGCAAGCACTGGGTCATGTCTGACCCTTGGGGTGACACCCTCTAGCGTTTTCATGGCAGACTCAATACGGGGTGGTTTGCCAGTACCTTCCCCAGTCATTACCATTTTGCCCCCCAGCAAGCTGGGTACTCATTTTACCGACCACAGAAGGATGGAAGGCTGAGTTGACCTTGAGTTGGCTGCTGGGATTGAACTCCCAGCCTCATGGGCAGAGCTTTCAGACAGCATGTCGGCTGCCTTACCACTCTGCACCACAAGAGACTCTATTGTGGTGTAGGCAAAATAAATAATGTGTTGATCACAGCCATGAGATGAGAAGCCATGCTTTTCAGGGATAACACACCTTGAAAAAGTGACAAACTCTCATTGGTGTGCTGCTGTTAAACAAGTGGTAGAATGAGGGAATATTCCATAGAATAATCTTTAATGCATGGAGGAATTAGTGCATGAGGGAATTGTCTTCATCCAGTGTTCATTTTATTTGAAGATAGAATGCATAACCATAAGTGATTAAAAGTTAACTGGTAATTTATCTCAGAAGAGCTGTGAAGAATATGCTACAGTTCCTTTCAGTAAGAACTAAATCCCTTAGTATAATAAAGTAGCACTTCGACAGCTAGATCTCAAGTGTGGTCAGATATATAGCTCTGTATTTCAGTCCTAAGAATGTTTATGCATTATATGTGAGTTTGTAGTGAACTTCATATACTTCTAGTTTGATTCCATTTGTGGAACAACATGAACACAGTTGCCTGCAACCAAATTGGAGTATGCTGCTAGCTAGGAAATGACTCCCACCTGTTCACTATGTAATTCCATACATGTGGAAAATTCTCATTCCAGTGTTTGAACCTGCATTCAGCTGCTCCCTTTTGTATGCTTTATTAGGTTTAGTAGAGGTTAAGAGCATAGGAAGTCAGACATGCACTAGAGATGCCATTGACTTGCAATAAAATAACCTGGTGCATACATCCCTATAGTGGGAAGCAGTCCAATTTAATGTGAACCAATATGGTGTGGTAGTTAGAGAATTACAGTGAACTATAGCTATGGGCTCCCTATGTGGTCTTGAGAAAGTTGCTCATTAGTCTGAAGAATAAGTGATCTACCTCAAAAAAGTGATGCAAGGACAAACAAAAATAATCAAAAGTCTTGTGGCGCCTTAAAGACTAAGAAAGCATTATTTCAACATAAACTTTCATGAATTAGAACCTACTTTCCTCAGGTGCAATGAGTTGGTCCTCAGGAAGCTGGAAAAACCCACAGCTGTCCTAAATCTCTGCTGGTCAATGGCACACCTTTCCCTTGCTCCCCAGGGGTGCCAAAAACAGATTGGGTTACTTCAACTGTCACCAGCGACCCCAAGAATTGCTCATCAAGCACTTTGTACCTGCATTGCCATTTAGAGACTCCATGTAGTTGCTGTGCCTACCACTACACTTCCACAAGCTAGCAACTTTGCAATTTCTAGCTATTGTACTCCAAGAAGGTGAGCTTATCCACTATCCCCCTCGTTTATCACACTTCAGACAGCAAGATGAAATAGGTGTGGGATATTTCCAGAAATCAGGTGGCGGAATTTAGAGCTCTTTGAGGGGCATAGGCAGAGAGGCGGTCCCTCAGGTACACTGGGCCCAGACCATGTATAGCCTTAAAGGTCATTACTAAAACCTTAAGCCTGATCCAGAATTTGACTGGTAGCCAATGGAGTTGTTGGAGAATGGGCTGATTATGGGACCTCCGTGGTGCTGCTGTGAGGACCCTGGCCGCTGCATTCTGGACCAGTTGCAGTTTCTGGATCAAAATTAAGGGTAGGCCTGTATAGAGCAAGTTGCAGAAGTCTAGCCTAGAGGTGACTGTCATATGGATCACTGTGGCTATGTATTCCAGAGCCAAGTAGGGCTCTAGTAGTTTGGCTTGACGAAGGTGGTAGAAGGCCAGCCACTCTACTCTTGTGACCTGGACCTCCATTAAGAAGGAAGAATCCAGGATCACTCCCAGGTTCCTGGCGGAGTGGGCCACTGAGAGCTGCATACCATCCAGGTTGGGCAAACGTACTTCCTTGCTTGGACCCTTTCTGCCCAAACACAGGTCCTCTACTTTTGAAGGATTAAGCTTCAGATGACTCTCCTTGAGCCACCTAATCACTGCTTCCAGGCAGCTGGCTAATGCCAGCGGGGGAGAATCAGGGTGATCATACATCAGGAGGAAGAGCTGGGTGTCACCAATTCACATATTGGTGACAACCCAACCCGAACTTCCATATCAGTTGGGCAAGAGGTTGCATGAAGATATTAAATAGGATTGGAGAAATGACCGCTCCTTGCGGGACTCCTTATGCAAGTTGGTGGCTTGAAGATCTCTCTCCTAGTGCTACCCTCTGTTCATGGCCCTCGAGAAAGGAGATCAGCCACTGAAGGGCTGTCCTCTGAATTCCGGCATCGAAGAGGCAGTTAACTGGAAGCTCACGGTCAATTGTGTCAAATGCTGCTGAAAGGTCCATTAATAAATAATAATAAAAGCAGAGACGACCCACCTCAGTCCAATTGGCAATGGAGGTCATCCATCATGGTGACTAGTGCTATTTCTATTCCATGGCCAGGCCAGAAGCCTGACTGAGCTGGTTCTGGGACTGAAGCTTCTTCCAGAAATGCTGCTATTTGATCCGTAACTAGATAATTTATAATCTGTCCTGGGGAGAATCTGTTCCTCTTGGGGTCATATTTATCTTTCTGCCTCAAGAGGAAGATGGCATGTTTTAGCAATTTGGCTATTCTCTTCTCTATCCCTAGGTGTCACTTTCCAGCAGGGTATGAGGTGGTAACCCATTGTCCTGCTTCATTAGCATAACCAAGAACTTGAGTGGACTTGGAGCTTAACGGTTCCTTCCCTCAATCTTCTCCTTTCTGTCAGCTATTAGTTTTCTATGGGGTTCCTGAGAACAGACAGAAGCCAGACTCAATAACTGAAATACTGGAGAGAATTTGAGGGTGGAGGGCATTTCTCCCCACTTCCCGACAATACAGCATCAATAGATAAGCTTACTCCGTGGATGGTAAAAAGAACGAATTTTGTTGTGTTTCAAATCTGTGGTCCCTTTTCTTGACAGCTTCCTTCTAATTCTAAATGTAAGTCACACAGTAGTGTTAGGCACCATAGTTAAGAAGCACTATTTATTTATTTATTTGTTTGTTTGTTTGTTTATTTATTTGATTTACACCCCGTCCCTCCCAACAATGTTGGCCCAGGATGGCTTACATAATAAAATGGGCCAAAGCTTAATAAAACCATAAAACAGTAAGATCAACAATCCCCATCATCTCTTCTATTAACAAGTAAAAGAACAAGATGGCGGTATAAAATTCAAAGTACCCAATAACTTCCCTGCTTCCACATCTAGCTAGCAACGTGGTCCAAGATGACATATACCAGTTATCAGATATTTGTAACTAATGTTTGGCACTTTACATAGGTTGAGACCCTCAGATCACAACTCTAGGCAACCCCAGCCTCAACCAATTGCCTAGTGGAAGAGCTCCATCATGCAGGACCTGCAGAGCCTTGATAGGCTCATCAGGGCCCTTAGCTCTCTAAGAGCTCATTCCACCAGGTTGGGGCCAGGGCCAAAAAAGCCCTGGCTCTGGTCAAGGCCAGGTGAATATTCCAGGGGCCTGGGACAGCCAGTAGATTCATACCTGCAGAGCGAAGCACCCTATGGGGAGCATAAGCAGATGAGCAGTCCCTCAGATTGGCAGGACCTAAGCTGCATAGCCTTAAAGGTCAAAACCAAAACCTTAAACTTGATCCAGAAACAAACATGTAACCAGTGCAGTTGTCTTAGCACACGCTGGATATGGGCCCTCCAAGGTGTTCTAGTGAGGACCCGCATAGAGCAAGTTACAGAAGTCTAGCCTGGAGGTGACCATTGCATGGCCACTGTGGCCAACTGTTCCAGGGTAAGGTAGGGTGCTAGCAGCTGTTCTTGGCACAGATGAAAAAACATCATCCAGGCTACATTTGCAATTTGAGCCTCCATGGAAAGGGAGGCATCAAAGATCATGCCCAACTTCCTGGCTGCTGCTACAGGTGTTAATTGTACTCATCCAGGCATGGGAGGCATGCTGCCCCGTCCTGCCCCTTTCTACCCAGCCACAGGATCTCTGTTTTAGAGAGACTGAGTTTCAGATGACTCTGCCTGAGCCATCCAGCCACTGCATCCAAACAAATGGTAAATGTATCCGGGGGGAAGTCCGGCCGTCCATCCAGCAGAAGGGAGAGTTGGGAGTCATCCACATATTGGTGGCAACCCAGCCTAAAGGCCTGGACTAACTTGGCTAGAGGGCGCATATAGATGTTAAAAAGTGTGGGGTAGAGTATTGCCCCTGAAGGAGTGCCACAGGGTCTGATAATTCCTCCCCCACTGCTACTTTCTGTGAACAATAATGGAGAAAGGAGAACAGCCATTTCAAGGTGGTACCCCAAATCTTGGTCAAGGCAAGGCAGTGGGCCAACAACTTGTGGTCGACCACATCAAATGAGGATGGCTGAATCACCCTGGAATTGCAGCTGGGTTGCTTTTAGCACTGAGCTGTACTGTTTTAGTCACAGTCTTCATTGTGCTATTCTCTGTGAAAGTCAGTTGTGGTGCCACAAAATCTATTTGCTTCTGCAGCTGACAAGATGCACTTGGTTTACATGTGAAGCGGTACCTAATATGATTTCAGAATCTCTATAATTTTTGATAGCAAATCAGGTCAAAGCGGGGCCATCACATTCTTCTTCATACTGGTAGCTTCTGCCTCCTTCCTTCAGTCCCTTCAGAAGATGGTGGATTTCAAATCCAGTTGTCTCTTCAAATCAGATCCTACAGGAGTCCGTGTTTTAAAACGAGGGAAGAGATTTTTTAAAAATAAGAAGGAGGAAAAACATTTCAAGTCTAATCTGATCACAGCAGGCAAAGCTTTGGAAAAAGTGTACCCCGTGAGTGAGGAATACACTTGCCAGAGGCAGAGAATTTGTGAGTAGCTGAATGCAAGAGGATGACTTGCCTGTCAACAGAAAGGAAAATGAATTTGGCACTTAGGAAGGCCATCAGATAGACACGCTGTATATTTTTAAAGGATCTGGGGATTTTAAGGGTATAACATTGGACAGTTTTAGAAAGGAATCCTTCCCCAGTCCTTTTTCACCTACCAAAATTAATTATGTCCCCAGTCCTTTTCTTCTGTCAGAGCTCCAGCAGTGGAAGTGGCCCCATTGGAAGAGAAATGGCTTGGGGAAGGCAATTTGTGGGAGAAAGTATGTAAGGCCAAGTCATCTCCCTTTCTTGCTCACCCAGGCTGCACTTTAAATCACCCTCCCCGTAATTTGATGTATACCCCCAATTCAGCTTCACAAATTACAGCAGAGTGTGGCCTGTAATATATATTGCTGTAGATTGTCTTACAATTATTGAGTGCATTCATAGTGTTTCATGTCTATCCCAAATGAACAATATTTAGTGATTTAGGTGGGACCAGGGGGAAGTGAAATTAGGATTTATAAAATTGTATTTATTTATTTTATTTAAAAACTAGAGGGTACAGAAAAGGAAAAGGGGGAATGGGTTATGTTATGTATAACTAAGATTTTTTTAAATTAACTTTCAGCCATTGACTTGTATCCATACTACCAAGTTTTTAATAAAAGAAGACAATCCTCTTTCTGGCAGAGAGCTATAGAAAATCTAGGGAAACAAAATAATTTTGCATTGATTTAAGAGTAAGAAGTAAATAATTACCAATAAGGTATGAACTGGATCACTTGATGCAAAAAGACGATTCCAATGCAGTTATTAGGCTGTGCGTTCATCTGGCAGCAAAAATGTCTGTTCAGATGAGGCTTCTTGTCCACATGGAAGTAAGCAGCTCATTTTGTCTCATCCAGGCTGCAGCAGATGTGACCTACATTCTGAGACACTCCAATGAAGCAGTTAGAAAACAGAAAATTTGGAAGTTGCTCCAATAAATTAATAAATGGGGGCAGAGGAATTTAATTATGTGTGGAAATGACTAGCACGATCAAATCATCCTCATCCTGTATCTTGCTTAATGTAATTAATAAGACAGTGTCTCTGAATGTTTGGCTTTCAAGGTGATGCACTAACCTGCATCATAGTGTATGAAAAATGGATAAACCCATTATGGTCCCTGAGAGGGAGAGATGCTGCATGTTGAAATGGGTTTGGCTAGGGGAAGGTTTGCAGCAGGATGTTATGTCACAAAATCTGCCCTCCACAGCTAGAGCCATATTCTCCAGGGGAACTGATCTCTGTAGGCTGAAGATCAGCTGTAATTTTGGGAGATCTCCAGGCCACATCTGGAAGCTGGCAACTCTAAAATAAACCATGTTCAGAAGCAGCAAGAAGCGGTATCGTGATCAACAATAATGCAATTAGCAAATACTGCAATCTTACTGAATAACACTGAATTAGATCCACCAAGCCCTGGGGTTAGTAAGGCAGGCCATAACAGTTGTTATTGTTCTTAATTGTCTACAGTTAAAGAAATGTTTGAATTAATGTATTTATGGCTCAGATTTTGGATGTTGCATAGTCTGTTAGCTTGAGATAAATCCTTAACTTGCTTAAACCTCTTATTTGTAAGAGATTAATCAAATGAAAATGGTTGAAAACAAGGAAAAGAGCCCCAGATTTATTATAGGCTTGATTCACGTTCATCAGAGACCCCTATGCTCACTTTCTCAGCCAATAGAAAACCTAGAATATTAACAACCAATGGCAATAGAGATAACAAACTCTCATTGTCTAAATAAAGTCAAATAAATAGATATGATATGACATTTATCTAGAAGTGCTAGTGTTGACTTTTATTCAATGTGCATCCCCCTCCCCTTGTGTGATTTAACAGTAAGTCAGTGTGACTTAGTCTGGAGGAAGCGCTATTTTTAATTAAATAGATGCTTGCAGGTCTTTTGTGGTGATGGCCCCTAATCTGTGGCATATCCTTTCCCTGAAGTCAGACACAAAGCTTCCTTCAGCTACATTTCTTTTCTCCCTTTTGAAAAATAAAAGCATACTTATTTTTATTATGTTTTTCCTTTTTGATGTTCATGACATTTTTTAAAGCTTTAGCTTTGTTCCATTGGTTTTGCAGAGGCTGTACATCAGCTGCTTTGAATGCAGTTCTTTGTTGTCTCATCAGAAAGGCCAGGTCAGCCGGTTCAAGTCCCAAATGCCTTTTCCAATGAATCCATAATTTCTTTACTATACCTCAGTGTATTTGTGACTCTTTGAACCCACTTAACTCAGAAATTACACTTCCCGTACTGACGCATGATATCAAATGTCATCGTTGGAATAACTGCAGGATACCAGGTGCTCAGTGCAACACTGTTTAATATTTAAAGGTACAATCTGCTGAGCACCAGGATACTGAAGTATGTCAGGGAACAAAAGCTACTAAAGAAGGCGCCTAGCTAGACGGAAAGCAAAATTGTTAGAGGAATAAAATCAGCAAGGCGATCAGCAAGGTGATCTAAAAGCAGGGGTGTAAAAATTGTAGGCTCAGTACCTTGATGGTGCTTAAAAACTGTGTCTGATCATTGTCTCTCAGGCTATTGCAGAGGAGATATGCTGAGCAAGAAGACAGGGAGAGCTGTATGAAGAGTGTTCTGGCCACTTTTTATTTTAAACTGAAAAGCATCCAGGGAAGGCAGCCATGGTCAGTGGAGGACTGGAAGATAGAGGTCTGCTTAACCTCTCGATCTATTGATTTGCCAATCAAAACCAATCTGTTAAAGAAAAGAAGTCCTCAGTGGTTGGGCAAATAACTCGGGAGGGGGATGTGATTCTGAATGTAAATGGAAAGAAAAAAAATGGTTAATCAGGTCTTCCCTCACTGTTCTTGCACTCCCATTTGCACTCCCAAGTTAAGCATCAGTACTCTGTTCAGCTGTCTCTCACTTGTCAGTCTGATTGACCCCAAGAAGCAGTGATTCCCGCAAGTCTTGCTCCTACTCACACCACACTTTGGCCAGAATTTCTTTACATTCTTCACAGTAATTATTAATAATGTGTGGTACATTTGTGCAGGAAATCAGAAGACGACTCTTAAAATGTAACATTTATTAATGGACTTCAGAGGACAGCAATGATGTTGAAAATTACCATCCCGAAACTTGGAGATACACAGTCTTCCTACTCATTTGGCTCATTTGTTTGATGGGCCTTTAGATTTCCAGATGTGCACTCTCTACATTTTTCATCCCTTGCCAGTCAAGAAGCTGATGATCATGCCAGTGAGTTTATTTAAAAGAGCACTAAATGTCTACAGCAAGAAATGTTAGCATTGCAATTATCAGTAATGACTGATATGACATGCATTTCCTTCCTCTTCTGCTAGTTCTTGAAGGCAAATGTTTTAGAAATAATGAGTTTAACGACGACAATCATTTTAGTCACAGTGAATTGTTATTCTGTGAACTGCTGCATGCCTTTAAGTCACCGAGAAGGAACACAATGCTTCTTTGTAAAAGCACATCCCAAGAATGCTAAAGTTCCATTTAACTTGAAATGTTACTTGTCTATGCAAGACTGGAGCAATGCATTCATTCCAAGCTCAGAGGCTTGGCTTGTATCCAGTGATGTGGCATGCAGTGAGCAAGACAGCTGGATCTGGATTACAATTCCATCACAATCAATGAAATTCTTGTGGGGGGGGGGGAGTGTCTTAGGCAGGTTGCTCTTGCTCAGCCACTGTGTTGTCCCAAGGTGGTTGCCAGGTGATACAGTTATACAAGGATATGTTGTAACACACCCTTGACTCTAGGAATATGTCTGAAAAGAAAATGGTTGAATACTATTTAATGGCATATGGAAGAGCTAGTGAAAATATAACAACCTTTCACATTCATAAGACATTGTGGAGAATGTTTGCTAAAGTATGTCCCTCCTACTTCTTTTCCAAGGTGTATGCAAAGTTATGGGTTGCCCCTTTTATGGCTCTCAAATATATGACTTGAGATCTCTCCTTATGTCTTCTTGATGTTTCTCTTTCTTCCCCAAACTCTTGCTTTTTATATATAGTATAAAGAATGGGAAAATGTGCTGTTGCATAACATAGTAGTGTTTTGTTTTTAGGCAGACATCTCCATAGCTAGGTGGAAAAAATTGATTCTGTGCTATTAATAAAAAGGACTTATATCGCCAGTTATGCATAACATTCGGTGACTTAGAATGTGAGGAACAGAGGATCTCAAATGCTAGTGGTACAGCTGTCTATTGAGAATGACAGCTCTACAGCTGCGGCAGTTCTGTTTGGACAGAACAGAGTTAGTGAATGGCAAAGGAACTGGACATAGTTTGCAATCTTTTCATTTATGGAATTTGCCAGTGGGTTTTAAAGAACTTTCATAAGGAGCTCCTTGTTAGTCTCCCCTTCTCGACCTTGGAGTTGATGTTGTCCTTGTTTCCCAGCTCTAGTAGGCAAAGTATAACAGCCACCTATTTATACACATAAAGGATCAGCAAACCTTTTAGAAATGGAAGAATATTAGTCTCATATAGGGAATGGCAAACCAAAGGCCTGTATGCTGAACCTAACTCCTATAGCAACTTCATGTGGATCTAGAACATCCAACTAAGAAGCAGGTAAACAGTTGCTTAGGGTTCACTATGCTGGTTTTCCAAATGTTATGGGACATTCAGGGCTTTTGTCTTATTTCCTTGTAGTGGAGCAGCTGTGACTCAGTTGACAAGGGGCAGGACTAAAGGGCCTGCATTACTGCTCAGTGGGGAGTTGGCTCTGGGCTAGGCCTGGAAGTTAGGATACTGATTGTGGAGGCCTTGGCCAGGGCTCTCTTTCAATGTAATGGATGAAAAAAATGGAAAATAACAACTGAATAAATAACGCGGTGGTATGAGCTCTGGCTTCCCCTACTGCAGAGTTGAATCTTTTCTTGAAAGTGTCTTCTTTATTGGTGCCTGGCAGTTGAACATGGAAAGCTTCCCATGATGTACCTTTCCATTTCACATGATTGCTAGGCTAACAGGAACTATGGCTGCCCTTGACTTCTCTGGTACTGCTGTCACCAACAGCTAGTTTTCCTGCCTTGCAAAATGAGAACTTCCTCCCTGGTCTCCCCAACCAGTTCAGTGTCCATGAGAATTTGAGACTGATAGGCTTGCCAGGAGTATTGAACTCAGTTGACATGTCTTCAGAGCTGTGGTTGAAGGCTTTCCACTGGGTAGTTGAGTGCCATTGAATTGTTGTGACAGTGCAATAGTAGACAACTCAAGGACTGTGGGGGTGGTAGTGGATTGGCTTGTATTTCATGTACTTTGTTTTTAAAATAAACTATATCTGTATAAACCCATCATATAAATAATACTTTATCATTCTAGAAAGGGAAAGCAGCAGTGCCAGTCAGTGGGCCTCATCAGGGGTCTGCTTCTGGAAGACTAGTTATGCATCTGCCCCTACCTCACAATATACAGTATATGGATGCAGACAGATTGGAAAATAGATGCGTGGGTTCCATTGTGCCCTAGCTGTTAGGGGAGAGCAGATTTACTACAGAACTTAATCATCAAGGAAGAAGAAGCCAAATGGTGAGGCAAAATGCACTTCCAACATCAAACCAATATTTGGATAGAGTAGTATACAGGAATATAATTTCTGACCACTTTCTCATCCTCTCCTAAAGTACTCCACATTGTTGGATGTTCATTCAGTTTCTGCTATGAGGCCCGGGAACAAAGAGCATAGGAGGTGGGGGGGGAGAGTGAAAAGAATTAAGGGTGCACATGTGAATGTCAGATGGATGGAGGAGAACCCAGAAGAAAGGAAATATATTTTAAAAATCAACAACCTAGCACATAGAGAAAAAGAAAGCCAAAAAAAGTAAGGAAGAAGTCAAGGGCCAGGGGAAAATTGAATTCCTCTGAGGGAAGCTACGTTTAGAAAAAGAAGCTGTAAATATGGAGGCTACTGATCAAGTAGCTTGCTCTGAGCACCATACTAACAAACAATAGCTGTATTGATGATGGGGCGGGGGCTACAGCAAGTAGGCATATAGATACAGGTAACAAAGGAGAACAGAAATGGAATGCATGCAGAGGACCACTTTTATTTCTTTGGGGAATGTATTATAATTTTGAGATGCATGAAATGTGGTGCTTTCCCTCACCCAATGGGACAGAATGACCGTTTACACACTGGGAACTTTACTGCCCCAGCTCCCGTGCAGGAGCACAAATCAGGGGCAGATGAGGTGCACCGGAGCAAATGCTTCACCATGTGGGTGCAGGAAGAGGTGGGGCAACCTGCCACGACTACAACTCCAGCCTGCAGCCCAGCATGAAACCTCCAGTGCGTAAATGGTAAATGAGATCCACGGAAACACAGAAGGTAGTATAGCCATGTCCTCAGCATCCCAGTCTCTGATACAAGTTGGCATGGTGGTCCAGAGTGCCTTCTGTTCTGTCAACTGCATCTTATTTGTCTCTCTTGTTACTTAGACTCAGCTGATCTGGCTATGCTGATCCCTGTTTCAGCTGGATTACTACAATGAGCTCTACTTGGTGCTGCCCTTGAAGACATCCTGGAAACAACAACTGGCCAAGAACATACTTTTGAAATACTTACATTGGACGGATGACTTTCAGAATTCAATTCAAGGTGATAGTTCCCACAAATTGAAAGAAGTCTTCTTCCACATGTTCCTGTGTGCCAACTATAATCATAAGGAAGCCACTTCTTGGCTATCCCATAATTTAGGGTGGCCAGACTGGGGGTGGCCTATTGGGGGTTTGAACAGCAGGGATCTTTGGGAGAGGGGTTCAGAATTTGATACTTTATTTTTGGTTTTCACTGAAAATGTTTTTAACTACTATTGTAAGCCACCCTGAACCACAAGAAAAGGCAGAATATAAACATTTTTATAAATAAATATGGCAGGAACTTGACATGTTACAATACTAACAGAAGTACTTCTATACAGCCTCAAAAAACTGAATTTTACAGGCAACCCTTAGGGAAGAAATGAAGTTCCACAGAATGCCTAAGAATTTCTTAGATCATCTGCACAATTCTGCATGATGTCTTTTTCCCCCTCCATCCCAAAAATGGCACATCCTTGAAGTTTTACTGTAGACGTTCATGGTATCACTTTTCATATGAATTTAGTTTGGAACCAGGATCTACAGTTCCTTATTATAAATCACAATGAAATATTGCAAAAACGGGGGCAGGGACGGGGAAGAGCTACAGAAACTTTCTGTTTCTTCTGGGGAGAATCCTTGAGTTCCTGAAGAAAGTGGGAGTGCTCTTTCAGGGGTGGTTTTTGGAGTGTGGTTGATTGTCAGAAAGTATTCTATAGCATGTGAGAGTCAGGCAATACAAACATCTCAAAGGGGTGAGGGGATAATCTTAAATTTTGATTTCACTTCTTTTAGGATGAACATGTCTCCCTTTTGAATGAAAAAAGCACTGGAAATTCAAGATTTTTGAAAAATTCTTCTTTAAAGGCCCAGATGACTTCCTTAGCCTGAGAAAGGGTCACAGTAATTGTTCTTCCACTTGGATTGCTTTGGATTACCACTCCACCCCCCCAGCCCAATGACTGGAGACCCTTTGTGTGAGGCAGCCAGATCTTTATTTTAATAGACATTCAGGAAAACATAAAAAAGGTCACTCATCCAGTAAACAAGAAGTGTCCTAATTCCTAGAAAAGCAATGTCCTGGATTAAGTTCCTTGCTTGAAAATCCAATGAAAAACATGATGCTGAAGAGCAGATGCTATCCTGAACAAACATACTGTGTCCCTGTTTGGTCAACAAATATAGCCTATATTTCTTTATTGCATGTCTTTAGCCTAGTATCATGGTTATATGCATATATCACCACATTCAGAAGAATTTGTCATGAAGGAGATAAAGAGGAATAATTACCTGCAAGTTGAAGCTGATGTGATGTGACAGGAGGGGGAGAAATATACTGAGGAGCAAAAACTGATAATTGTGTCAGTAACATAAAGAGGGATGGATCCAGCTAGTTTTTTTCACTCCAGTCTTGCCCAGTTATCTTTCATACCCAGATTCTGTACATGTAAGTTCCATGATTTTAGTATAGTCATGTTTTGGTGGTCAAAGAGGCATCCCCCTTTAGTATCAACAGAAAAGCAGGTTGTATCTTTCATACATAAATGTGTGTGTGTGTGTGTGTGTGTATGTATGTGTGTATGTATGTATGTATGTATGTTCAGTTCTTTTAAAAATTAAACAGCATCAGAATATAGTAGAAACAGGGATCTGATGTTGTATAGCTAGGTTATATAACATGCAATTCTTCAGAGAGCCACCACACAGACTAAATGAGAAATGAGCAACAGTCAAAATTATTTTTATTTTAGATGGTGTATGTAAGTGGGTAAATCTAAAGACTTACCTTATTTTGCATACAGGAATATGACATAAAACTGGCACTTTAATTGCATGTTAATAGTTTCCTAATCAGACAAAGGATTAGTGTCTGAAAGGAAAATGACAGTTGAATGAAATTAGTCTTCATGTTATTAACAGATTATGTGCAAGCTCTCGAATGGAGACCCTTTCCTTTCTGTTTTTTTTTAAATAATACCTGTGAACAGTGCTTATTTTGTAAAAAGAAAAGGCATTGGTGCTTATATCTAAGGGTACATTGATTTTTACCAATTCCCCCTTCGGATTTGAGAGAGCCACCCAGAAAAAGGTGCTGGTACACCATAGCAGTAAGTACCACCACATTCATCCCATGAGCAGTGGATGGTCTCACTGAAATAAATGTGTATTGTTTACCTCAGGTTTATACAATATGGGTCACTTGGGGCTGATTTAAGACTTTTGAAAGAGTTGGTTTCCTTCTTATAGACTGTGGTAACTTTAAAGTTAAACAATACAGCTGATTAGTCTGGGATGCGGATTGAAGGTTCTTACTTTATACCAGGCTTCTGTTACTCAGTCTTCACAATTACCCAACAACTTGCTTAGTATTTGACTAGCAAGAATAATCAGAATTTTGCAGATTAAAAGAAAAATCCTGGACTGTAGAATTTAATAACTTTAGTATAAAAGATAAACATTTATTTATCAAAAAATTGTATGTATCCAGAGTGATATATAGCAACTCATTTAAAAGGATGAATTCTTGAAATGTATGAACTTTTAAAATGTATATTCAAGATTCATTCTTTCTTTTTAAAATTGCAGTTTAGATTAATGTTTCTCAAATTATGCTGCTTTTGGATGGGATGGAAGTGTAATCATATAATGTACATAAAACTTTTATAAGACTTTTTAAAAACCTCAGTATTTTAAGAAGCTATTACTTTGGCAGCATAAGTTTGAATCTGAATCTCTGAAATGCTTGCATGGATTAGAACTATATAAAAAGGTAAAGGTAAAGGTATCCCCTATGCATGCACCAAGTCATGTCTGACCCTTGGGGTGACAGCCCCTAGCGTTTTCATGGCAGACTCAATACGGGGTGGTTTGCCAGTGCCTTCCCCAGTCATTACCGTTTACCCCCCAGCAAGCTGGGTACTCATTTTACCGACCTCGGAAGGATGGAAGGCTGAGTCAACCTTGAGCCGACTGCTGGGATTGAACTCCCAGCCTCATGGGCAAAGCTTTCAGACAGCTGCCTTACCACTCTGCGCCACAAGAAGCTCTTTGAACTATATAAGAACACCCTGATCTAGATGGTCCAGGTTAGGCCAGTCTTGTCAAATCTCAGAAGCTAAGCAGGATTGGTTCTGGTTAGTATTTGCAAGGGAGACTATCAAGAAATGCCAGGGTTGCAGTGCAATTGTAGGCAAAGGCAAACTACCATGGTTAGTCTCTTGCCTTGAAATCCCTACAACAGGGCTCCCCAACCCTGAGGCCCATGGGCCGCATGTGGCCCCCAACTTCTTTCTGTATGGCCCTCCAACCTGCTTGTCTGCTGCTCTCACCCTCAGGGCATTTTCCCTCAGACCCATACTGTTCTTCCTGCCTCAAGAAGCACCATCTACTGCTGTTCATCCTGTCCCTTTCTCATAAAAAAGACAATTGTTTGGGCCATTCCGCACTCGTCCAAAATAGCACAATGGTTACAAATTGAAATCGCTACAGTTTTGCTGTTATGTACAACGTCGTTGACAATCCGCAACACTCCTGAAACCGATCCGCAAAAAGCGCTTCGTTGTAGCGCTTTCAGGGAAATCCCAAAAAGTGGATTCACCCTCCGGAAAGCGCTACACTCTTGCAACCAATCTGCAACACTAGCGGGAAAGTTCTGTGCGTTACCATTGTTGCGGTTTCTGCAAAGTCCCTCCCCCTAGTTCTCTCCTCTGATCTTCCGGCGAAGCGATCGCCATTTTTTTCTCTCTGAGCGAGTGGAGATCAACGCACCGGCGAGCCTTCGTTTACCCAGCGAGGCTTCCCTGGCTGCAGAGCTGTTTTAAGTCACCACGCACGAAACAACACATAGCCCCGTTTGCTGGTTTATTTTCCCTTTATTTTTCACTGTATTTTCGGCCGAAAATCGCGCCCGTGCCAGGGGGGGGGTTAATTTTTTTTTTCACTTGGGGGGAGCGTAGGAACGATGAAACGGCAGCTCAAACACCACCTGTTACCTAGATGGGTCTATCCGTTGCAACGAATCAACGCAGATTCGTTGCAACGTGTGTGTGTGTGTGGTTTTTTTTTAACTTGCTTAAAGGGAAAGGGGCTTTTTGGGATCATGATAACGGCCACCCATTGGCTGCTTGACGGCCAGGGGTGGGACGAGCTCGGCAATATCGCTTCGTGGCTAGCGATTTTTGCCGAGACCGGAAACCTGTGGTATAATGATAGCAACGCAGCTGGTTTCCACTACAAAGCCAGGTATGCATAACGACAAATTCCATAATTTAAAATGGCATTTTTTCGTACCGCAACCAATTTGCCACATAGATCCTGGTGCGGAATGGCCCTTTGTTTTAGTTCCTTCTGTCAGCCCCCTCTTGTTCTTATCCTCCATAATAGCATTTTGGCCATTCTCGGTGCTTTGCCAGCCAGCAAAACTCAAGCACCCATACCACTCACCTTTTTAACTCCCCCTCTCCATGAATTACCATGTTGAAGCTATGTATGTATATAATGAAGGTAAAGTCGCTGTGTGAATGGGTTCAGAAGATGTCAGGTCTGCTTTTGCAAAAAAAAAAAAAAAAGGCAGGAAAAGGTCAGTAAAAGGCCTGGTATATTTGCAAAAAAAAATAATAAAGGATACAAAGTGTTTTGCATACTGAACATTTCTAGAGGCTCCACCCTTCAAAGCAAGTGGCTTCCAAAGTTACTGGTGAGGTTGTTGCTACAACCAAAAGCATTCTTCCTTCCACAAGAAGAACTAGTTGTTCTCACTTTTCGCCTTGCTTGCTTCTGCCTCTCCTCCCACCCTCACTCCAGCTAGGAATCTTCTTATGCATCTGTGATTTCTTTGCATCTCTGGGCGGTTTACTTCTACTAATATTACTTCTACTTCACTGTCTACTTCTGTCAAGCTGAGATCTGGAATATTATAAGCAAAAAACAAACAAGACCTCCTCAGTTTGGATTTTCATGAAAATGGAGCTAATCCTCATAGTTTAAAATGGGTTAAATAACGGGCTAAATAAGTAGATTTAGACAATGAAGAAATACAGCAAGACAGCAAAAGAAAAAGATAGCAGAAGACACCACCTTGTGGTAGAAAAAACAAATGCAATGATAGAAATCAAACCAGTGTCCTATGGAACACATGGAAGTACTTGTAGAAGAAAAGCTAATCTGAACTGCTCCCAGATCAGTCATGATAAGGTCATTTCTTACCTTCCTGCTCAACAAAAGAGGAGGTTGATTTTATGAAGGAGGTTCTATCATCATGTTCAAGTGAGCTTCAAAATTAGGGTCTCCAGGTGCATGATGATACATGACTTAAATATGCTGGCACCTTCAGAGTGTTTCTCACCTCAGGATGACAATAAAAGTCATGTTATACTGCGACACAGTCATGTGGAGTTATTCTGAGCTTTGGGAAAAACCATACAAAGCAGACTCTAATATCTCCTGCAACTGAGATGGGGGGGGGGGGTGGAAATGACCTCTATCTGAAATTCAGTCCATTATTTTTATTAGAGGTAAATATTGATCACACAATTACTTCTCCATGTAGGAAATACCTGAGTGTCTCCCTACTTGGATTGCTCTGAGAAGCAATTGGCCAGAAGGTCCACATTTAAAGGAAAAGAATCCCATAACAGTCAATGAGCAAGTCAAAGAAGTCTTACACCCTCCTCCTGCAACAGCTTCTTCTGTCTATGCTCTAACTACATCTCTTTCAGGCAATAGCAATTTGTACAGCTTGTAGGGGTTAAGAGCAGCAGCTTCTAATGTGGTGAGCTGGATTTGATTCCCTGCTCATCCACATGCTGGGTGACCTTGGGCTAGTCACATTCCTGTTAGAAACTGTTCTCACAAAACAGTTTCTCTCAGAGCTATCAGCTTCACCTACCTCACAGTGTGTCTGCTGTGGGGAGAGGTAGAAAAGACAGTTATAACCCACTTTGGGCAGTGAAAAGCAGGGTATAAAGCTAACTCTTCTCTTACTGGGAAGGTGATACTTGGAAACAGTGCCACCCCTCTCCACATGTCCCCATGACCTATGGTGCTTCTGTACCCCCTCTACAATTTCTCCATTTTCCATGCCATTGGTCTCAAACTTGCTTTATTGTGATGGTCTTGGAGAGATTGCAGCAATACCATGGTGGTATCCATATGGAAAGGAAAAAGTACATTTTCCCAGTCCCACTCACATCAACATTATTTTCTCTGCTGCAATTGCTTGTGATGGCTACTCCAAAAGCATTCCTCCCTTTTCAGACTGCAAATCGCAAACCTCACATGACTTACTCATGAGTAAGCATTCATAGGCAGAGGCTTTCCCTGGGTATCCTGGGTCCCAGAGGGCCAGCAGGGGGGGCTGTTTCTGGGCCTCTTGTAGCCCCCCACCTCCTAAAGGCACGCAGAGGTTGCCCTAGCTCTCCCCTCCCAGGTTCTCCAAGTTGAAAGAGGCCAGGAGGCCAGGGCAATTTACTAGCAGCAGGGCATGCTCTGAGACTGGCTCCTCTTCCACCCAGCAAACCTCTGAAACCAACAGGAAGTTGAAGAGCTGATCCCTTGATAAGCCTTTCCTGGCTGAGCGCTGCCTCCTGATTGAGGCTAAGCTATCCAAGTGGGCCATTCTTGGATGAGGATCATCATTTACTCATAAGTAAACATTCCTGGGGCAGAGGCATTTCCTCAGCACCCTAGACTGGCAGGGGGCCATTTCTGGGTCTTCTGCGGACCCCACCTCCAGAAGGCACACAGAGGCTGCCCCAGCTTCTCTCCCCCCCCCCCCCTTCAAGTTGAGAGGCCAGGAAACCAGGGCAACTTATAGGCAGCATGGCACGCTCTGAGGCTGGCCCCAGCAGGAAGTTGGAGGTGGAGGCCTAACTCATTATTAAGTCCTTCCTGGCTGAGGACTGCCTCCTGATTAGGTCTAAACTACCTGGGTAGGCCATTCCTGGATGAGAGCCAATCAGGTACTGGATAAACAGTCAGTTTGGGTTTTAAAAGATTTACTGACTGATGATGATTTCATCATTCACTCAAGTTAAAAAAGAGAGACTACACATAAATCAAACCTAATTTTTATTTAGTTTTTAAACCAAACATTTAATTTACAAATTGTCTTAATCTATGGGAATAAAATTAAAACATAAACATTATTTAACACTAAATTATCCTCTGAGAATCAGTAGAGCCTCACAAGCAAAATACATAACTGAACAGAGGAATCAGGTAAAAATAATTTCTTCCTTTCTTTTCCACTTATGGCTACAGGTTGCAGAGTGGTTATGGTAGATTTTATCTGATTCTCCCTCATCACTGCAGCCCCCTCCCCATCCTGTGACATATTTTGCTTGTCAGGTTTTTTGGTCCTCAGAGAGGAGTTTGGAGACAAAGGGCAGACTGATTAGGATCCAGAAGGCAAGGAAAAGCAGAGGGAAAAAAATCTGATCTACCAACTTCTTCATGAACCTTTCTGCTGAAGCCAATTTACTAGTCCTATCATGTGAAGCTCATTGTTGCAGTTTTTCAACTGGAGCTGTAAAACTAAGATCGGTGGTTAAAGGATGTCAAGGATAGCTTCAAAAAAACCATATGTGGCCAGTAACATGGAAGATGCAGAAAACAAACGCAGGAGCTACAATTTTGCCTTAAGGCTTAAAGAAACATAACATAAAAGGAAAATGCAATAAGAGGCTGACAAAATATGCTTGTAGCCTTTCATTATTGAAACTGGATTTTTGATTATTATTGTCAGCATCCTAGGAAATCAACTTGGCTGGTGATCCCCAACCCCTACAAAGCAAAGTCAGTTTTTATTGAGGATTACAACAGAGCAGGCTTCTTCTTCAGGAAACACACGGAGCAGGGTTATTGGGAAAGACAAAATACAAAGAGAGGAATGGGATTTTAACCACTCAGGCCCACACCGTCAAACTGGACACAGGAAAGAACATATGAGAAGGAATCATAGAATAATAGAATCATAGAGTTGGAAGGCACCATACAGGCCATCTAATCCAACCCCCTGCTCAACGCAGGATCATCCTAAAGCATCCAAGAAAAGTGTGTATCCAACCTTTGCTTGAAGACTGCCAGTGAGGGGGAGTTCACCACCTCCTTAGGCAGCCTATTCCACTGCTGAACTACTCTGACGGTGAAATTTTTTTCCTGATATCTAGCCTATATCGTTGTACTTGTAGTTTAAACCTATTACTGCGTGTCCTCTCCTCTGCAGCCAACAGAAACAGCATCCTGCCCTCCTCCAAGTGACAACCTTTCAAATACTTAAAGAGGGCTATCATGTCCCCTCTCAACCTCCTTTTCTCCAGGCTGAACATTCCCAAGTCCCTCAACCTATCTTCATAGGGCTTGGTCCCTTGGCCCAGATCATCTTCGTCGATCTCCTCTGTACCCTTTCAATTTTATCTATGTCCTTCTTGAAGGGAGGCCTCCAGAACTGCACACAGTACTCCAGGTGTGGTCTGACACTTATCTTTATTAAATTGCATCTTGTTCTCATTTTCCCATTTTCCCATTGTGTTCAGATCTCGTTGAACTCTGTCTCTATCTTCTGGAGTATTTCCCAATCCTCCCAATTTGGTGTCATCTGCAAACCTGATGAGTAGTCCCTCCACCCCCTCATCTAGATCATTAATAAATATGTTAAAAAGTACCGGACTGAGCACCAAGCCCTGAGGTACCCCGCTACTCACCTCTCTCCAGTCTGATGAAACACCATTGACAACAACTCTTTGAGTGCGGTTCTCTAACCAATTCCCTATCCACCTATCTATCTGAAAATCCAGATTGCAGTCCTTCAACTTATCCATCAGAACATCATGGGGAACCTTATCAAAAGCTTTGCTAAAATCCAAGTAAACGACATCAACCGAATTTCCATGATCCAGCAAACCTGTTACTGGGTCAAAAAAGGAAACCAGGTTGGTCTGACAGGACCTGTTGGAGACAAATCCATGCTGACTTCCTTGGATCACCAAATTGTCCTCCTTGCAGATCACTCCCTTTAATATCTGCTCCATTATCTTCCCTACAACAAAGGTCAGACTCACTGGTCTGTAGTTTCCTGGGTCATCCTTCCTCCCTTTTTAAAGTTTAAAAAAGGAGGGGGGAGGCCGAGAATCTGGCATATCTAACTTCAACCCAGAAGGAACCTGGAAAAGTTGGCATGACAATTATGTTGTGAAGAACTTCAATTAAAAAGCTCATAAAAACTGTGAAAACATGTGAAGGTCTTGAGTGACAGGCTGCTGAAAGATATTTTATTGGTTAGTATCAGTTGAGCAGAAAGGCTTGGGAACTGTCTGCTGAGGAGAACTGAGTTTAACAAACTGAGGACTGGGAAGGCTGGCACAGAGTGGGAGGATTGGTGAAGAACCCCATTTGAGACAGGAAAAGGGATAGATCTTCTAGAGAAATTCCCTGCCCATGAGATAAAGGAGATAGCTCTAAAGAGTCAAGTGAACCCTGGTCTGTTTAGATAAGGACTTTGGGTACTTGGTAGTGTAACCCTGATTTATGAAACCTGAAGAGTTAGATAAACTCAAGAAAGTATATTAGAGTGTTTAGAAAAGACTGAAACAAATACCTCTTATGTTAAAGATTTTATGGCTGTGTGTGAAGCTTTAAACTGTGACATGTCAGAAACATATGAATTGTAGTTGGTGATTATTCCATGTTACTTCAGAGTTATATTTGATTCACCTTAGACATTTTATTCCTGATTTCACCTGACCTTTTCCCCTCAGTTTGGTGTAGTGGTTAGGAGTGCGGACTTCTAATCTGGCATGACAGGTTCGATTCTGCGCTCCCCCACATGCAACCAGCTGGGTGACCTTGGGCTCGCCACGGCACTGATAAAACTGTTCTGACCGAGCAGTGATATCAGGGCTCTCTCAGCCTCACCCACCTCACAGGGTGTCTGTTGTGGGGAGAGGAATGGGAAGGCGAATGTAAGCCGCTTTGAGCTTCCTTCGGGTAGGGAAAAGCGGCATATAAGAACCAACTCTTCTTCTTCTTCTTCAATGTTGAATAAAATGTTTTGTTTGTTTTTAAACTTTAAAAAGCCTATTGAGAGCCATTTTCAGAAGTTAAAGAGATGATATTATCTCTTCCCTAAAGTTCCTAGGCTGAGCCAGCATCAAAATATGCTCAAGTGACCAGTTGGAAAAGCCATAAACTTTCAGAAAAGAAGAAAATAAAGGGGTTCAGCCAGGAAGGAAGAAATAAGAGGGGAAATCCTGCATGTGAGGGGGAAAGAAGGTGAGATATAGGCCTTGAATAATCGAACCACTGGGGAGGGAAGCTAACTATATGTAAAGGTTGTAACCTTCCTAGCTATTAATCTTTTCATCGGGATTTTAAAAAAATGATTGATCAAAGGATGGGGTTGGACTGTCTCTGGACTACTGTGTGTTCAATCATCCTGTCAGTATTGAAGTTTAAATCTGCAAGAACTGAAATGAATTCACACAACCAAAAGAATAGTGGACTCAACTAATTCTGCTTCTTGATCTCTCAGTGGTACAGTTTAACGGAATTGGGTCTCTATACTTAACCAACAAATTCATTATCCAGCATCCTATCATTGGTATTCTAACAAGCAAACGTGTGACAATACTGAAAAATTGCACTAACAGTAGGATCTCACTTTCAGATGTGTAAACTACCACCTCATTCCTAAGCTGCCAATTTGGCTGTATCCCAAACTGGGATACTTGCTTTCTGTAATAGGGTCTAAACTATTTTTAATTTCCTTTTAAGATTTATTCAAAAGCCAAACCGAACAAGGTTCAGACAGCCATTTAGACATCACCATCTATGAGTGAAGCAAGTACCACTTTATATGGAAAAATCTACAGATCATTGGCACGTTCCACTACCCAAATCTGTACACATGAGATTGCACTCAAAATACATATAATAACTGCTTTCCCTAGAGTCTCATACAAGAACTCTTGATTTTTCAAAACTAAGATTTCTCTCTCTGCTTAGAGATAATATCTACAAGCACCAGTTTAAATTACATGGGCTGAATCCAGGGATGTTAGAAGTGATTCCGGGGCCTTGTGCAAAAGGCAAGGGGGGTGGACCGCAAATGCCCTTTTGTTGACATCCAATTCACTCCGAACAAAAAAGAAACTTTCAAATTTATGAGCAGGTTGCATTTTAGAAGCAAGACCTAACATTATGAATCAGCTCCACAGCCTACCCTGCCCATCACAGGGTGTTTTATATGAACCATAACATGTACTGTGACTTGAATAAGTCTGCCTCCTTCATAAAGGTATTCTGAAGTGTGATTTGGAAAAGATCCAAGACATCTAGATCTACGTGGGCCTGCCCTTGTCCCTGACCTGGAAATTGCAGGTGGTACAAAATACAGCTGTTGGGGTCCTCACAGGAACATCTAGGAGGGCCCATATCCAGCCTGTGCTGAGGCAACTGCATTGGTTGCCAGTTGTGACCCGGATCAAGTTCAAGGTTTTGGTTTTGACCTTCAAGGCCCATCACGGTCTGGGCCCCACATATCTAAGGGACCGCCTGTCGCCCTATGCCCCCCACAGGGTTTTACGCTTTGCGGATACTGACTTATTGGTGATTCCTGGCCCTAGAAAGGCATGCCGGGACTCCATCAGGGCCAGGGCTTTTTCAGTCCTGGCCCCAACCTGGGTGAGCTGCAGGCCCTGCAGGAGCTTTCTGCTTTCCGCAGGGCCTGCAAAACATTGCTCTTCCGCTAGGTCTATGGTTGAAGCCAGGGCAGTGAGGAAGATCATGTCCCCCCTCCCCAGGGCTAGTGCTAGCACCTGGGTTGTTGTCAGCTAGGGCTTCCCTCTCCGTCCCCAATATTATTATTATTATTATTATTTCCCGCCACTCCCAAATGGCTCGCGGCGGGTTACAATGTCTTAAAAAACCCATTAAAACTCCCATTAAAAGACTTTAAAATGTCACAACATGGCAGCACAATAATAAGATCCCCTTCCTACCCCCATTCCTAAAAAAAGGGGGGGTGGAGGAGAAGGAGGTCAACGATGTTCAAGAAGCCCGGGGGAGAGCAGTCGATGTACCCCGGCAGCCCCAGCCTCAACCATAGACCTGGCGGAAGAGCTCCGTCTTGCAGGCCCTGCGGAATGTTAAAGGGTCCCGCAGGGCCCGCAGCTCACCCGGGAGCTCATTCCACCAGGTGGGGGCCAGGACCGAAAAGGCCCTGGCCCTGGTCGAGGCTAGGCGTGCTTCCCTAGGGCCGGGGTTATTAGATTGCTGGCGGTGGAATAGATTTGTTTTATCGCTTTGTTTGCTAGGCTTTTACTGTGTTTATTGTATTTTGAATGTCCTTTTAATGGGGGTTAATGTTTTTTTATTGAGGGCTTTGTGACCTGCCACAAGCCATTGGAATGGGAGTGGTGGGATATAAATCACATAATAAATAAATAAAAATTTTAAAAATGTGCTGGTTGTCTTGGGGGATCTTTTTCAAATTATACTTCAGAATACCTTTATGAAGGAGGCAGACTTATTCAAGTCACAGTACATGTTTTGGTTCATATAAAACATCCTGTGATGGACACCCCTGCTAAGGACATGACTCATGTGTTGCCTTGCTGACATGAGCTGCAGCCTGCTTAGACCACCAGGAATGGCTTGTTGGCTGGCTGTGTAGGCACAGGATGGGGGCCAGAAAGGCCAGCTGAGCCACTTCCTTGCTCCAGGTACAGCAGCATCATCTTTCCCTCACTGAGGCTGGAGCAACTAAGCTTTGAACCTGCTTGTTTCTGTATTGTTTAGCACTCACTGGATCTATCTATGCTTAATGTCAATCTTATTGGGTTGTGTTCAGTCTACTGATGCCAGATAGCACCGCTAATGAGTTAGAGTTCAGCAAGAATCTGCTTCTGACTTGGATCTTTGCTTCACACACTTCTGGGGAAAGGATTGTGTGTCAGCAGATAGGATAATTGACACAGGCCTGGCACTGAGGATGAAAGGGGTTCCTGGTAGTCCCATCACCAGGAAATTGATTGGACTTTTTGTGGCTCTTGCTGCCCTGCAGCCGCCTGCCATGGATTCCACCTGCAGGAACAACCCTCCTGCAAAGCCTTGTTTAGTTTCACTTCCCACTGGTGGTTTCAGGGCTGGCCAGCATTAGAGAAGGCGGAATTGGGAAAGCAGGCAGCCAAGACAACCCCCTCCCTCAGCCTGAGCAGCAGCCTCTAGTGTCCTTTGTTCTTGGAAGCCATCAATGAGCAAGTGGAGGCCAAGATTTGCATTCCAGCTAGAAATGGACATATGCGATGGGGAAGTTTTCTGCTTGCCTCCAGAAAATGCAGATCTCCAGTGGAGCCTTCTACCATGATTACCTGGGTTCTCTTAAAGCCATAAAGAGAGCTCTGTTGCCTGGGGATTCATGTTTACCAAGAATAACCGTCTTTTAGGAAGATTCCTCTTACCCTCCAAAACTCTTCTTGAAATTCTGGCAAATCCTTGAGGGGTGATACATACCTGAAACCACAGAGTACTTAAAAATAATAATTGACTGGCAGCTGATATATTTATTTATGTGAACAGAATATAGACATTTTAAGATCTGATTTGAGATTTGATTCAATAAAACATAACCACACTATATTTTACCTTATTACTGAGCACTTGGCTTTATATGTACACTGGAAGAAAATAAAATAATCTACAGAACTCATCTTAAGTCATTTTAATATATGTAAGTACTTCAAGATGTTGCAGCAAGTATAGTGAGACACTTTGGTTAATTGTCAATGAAGCAACATTACAGAACAAATACAGTGGTTTATGAAAACTTGTTCCCTCCTCGTCACTCTCCCCACAAGCTGCGTGACCATTCTTGTGAATGGTATATGAAGTTACTAAATATATATCTGACTGAAATAGCCAGGAAAGAAAAGAATATTTGCTTGAGCTTCAAGATGCATTATAGCCTGAAAAAACTATAAGCAACTATTCCAAATTATTTTGCTTATAAATAGTGGAATAAGAAATAAGGATGAAATAGAATGGTGCACCCAATTAGAAGTGAACATAACATGCTATAACATAATGAGAAGTCTGTGATGACTAATGCCACCTAGGTTATTTAGAACATAAAAGACATTCAAGTCTAACAAATTGCATGAAGCTTTAATTTCAGATTCAGAGGTGTTTGAGAATAAAGGCAAAGTTATACAATATAAACACTTTTATATTGTATTTCAATTTTACTGAAATAGTGACATCACTATTAATTCAAGTATTTTGCTTTCAAAATGACACACGCCATTAAAAGCCAAAGAGAAAATGCACTGAATAACCAATACACAGTGTATTCACAAACCTCAGGTAAAGATATGCAGCCTATTATTTTTATTTTTAAAAATATTTAACATTACTTAGCTTTTTAATGTGTTCAGAATGTATCATAAGCCCACAGCTAGAGTTTTCATAAGATTTAAATCTTACTTTTCCATCTCTCATAACAAGAATAATAAAAATTCAGACAGATGATACAAGTGAATTCAAGACAGACTAACAAATGGCAGAGATGTAGCCCTTTAAAACCTAAAAAGCTACCAATCATGCATGAAGGATTCAAGTGTTATTCCATATATCTAAGGCGTGCCAATCCTTCAAATATCATTTTATTCAGAAGTTAGCCCTCTCAGTATCAGCTGCCAAAACAATGTCAGTACATACATACATAAAGTAAAAAAAAAGATGTCAGAGCATATCAATATGGTTTACAATGTTCAGAAAACCTTAAAAGATAATCTGCAAAGAAACATAACAAAATCCCCTATGAATCTAGCTTCATCTACATCCTGCCCCCCCCCCCATATTCTTTCTTTAGATGACAGGTTTAATGGTTTTAGCAACAAATCTCTTGTACTGATTCAAAAAATTTCCAACAGTCAATAGCAAGTGTGTACAAATGTAGATTAATAATATTCAAAATTTTCAATCCATATTATGTAGCGATGCAAAACTTGATTCAACTACTGATAATCGTTGCTCCAGTGCTTTCAATATTGTTTCTGCCTGTTAAGCAAAAAGATGTGTTTAAATACAATTCACATTCGTTCATTTATAAGACCCAACTCCCAGCTCTAGGAACCCATGTATAAACTGCAAGGTCATGTAACTGTTTTGATGTTTATAGTTTTCTTGGCTCTTCCAAGATGTTAACAGTATGGTCAAAGGGCAATGATTAGAAGAGTCCCACACTCCTTATCCATGCCTAACACATAAATGATACTGTAAGCTGAAAGCACCAGCTACAGAGCTTGATATACAAACTAGGATTTAGCATGAGCATCATGCCACTTTTATTATATGAAGTCATTATTTGTCTTGTACACAAACATCCCCAGAGGAACATGTCCCTCTTTTAACCCATTTTACCCAAAGGAGGACCTCATTTATTCCACTCTGAAAAACAGCAACATGTGAATACAGAATAATCATCTTACCCTTTCTAATGACTCTTCTAAATCAGCTCGATTTTCAAGAGTGAGAGGTTCCTCATTAATGTTAGCCTTTTGTTCCGATGATCCTAAAGTGTAACTTGAAAAATGACATTATAAGTAGTATGATGGCTAATACTCAACAAGAAGTCTATGTCATTTATTGGCAAGTAGTTATGAAAACACTTACTGCAACAGGACAGGGAAGGATGGGTTGGGGGGTGTGTGTTGCATTGCACATCAAAGAGAGCACAGAACCAAAGAAGTCACAAAACATTATGAGAATGAACTCCCCAACAGAACTGGTAGGGGTAGAAATACTGTGTTTACTTAAAAGTGAGGGTATATTATCAGATAGAGACGGCAAAGGAAATAAGGGAGGTGACTAAAGCAAATGTTGTGGTTCTGGGAGAGTTCAACTACCCTCACATTGGCTGGGTAAGCATGTGCTCAAGTCATGGTGTAGACATGAGATTCCTAGGCATCCAGAGGCGGTGGTGATTTTTGAACTTGGATCTGAACATGGGTCAGAGATAAAATGTTGCTGCATCACAAATGGCTGCATCACAAGTGACCACATGCTCTTTAAGTTTATCATTCATATCAATGGAAAGTTACTCCTAAAGTCCAAACTATAACATTTGATGTCAAAAGAAGGAACTTTACAAAAATTAGGGGAATCATTAAAAGGAAGCTTACAGGGATACAAGAGAATCAAGCAGAGTTGTTTTCTGTTGCCAGACCAGAACCAACGGGTTAAAATTAATTCAAAAGAATTTTCAGCTAAACATCCGGAAGAAGTTCCTACAGTTAGAATGGTTCCTCAGTAGAACAGTCTTCCTCAGGAATTGATGGGTTCTTCTTCTTTGGAAATTTTTATACAGAGGCTAGATAGTCATCTAACAGAATTGCTGATTTTATGAACCTAGGCAGATTGTGAGTGGGTGGGCAAGAAAGGATGTGTCAGTATTTGTCTCTTGTGGCACAACCCCTTTCTCCCCAAAACCTATAACAACTCTGCCAAGCCAAAGTGTCTTCTGATTCAGATCTATTTGTAACACCCTTCATACTGCTGGCTAGCTGTGTTGTATCTCTGCCTTGCTACTCTCTAGGATAGGTAACTATACCTACTGCAACTCTCTTCCCCTTTTATATCTCTATCCACTTATATGCTAGTGTGCTAGATATATTTTTGCCTTTTTTATTTTCAAAAGAAATGCCTTCCATGGCCCAGGGATCACCAACAAGGTCTCACTCGCAAAACAAAGGGCCCTGCAGGGGGCATAAGGAGAAAGCAGTCTCACAGATATGTGGGGCCCAGACCACATATGGCCTTGAAGGTAAATACCAAAACCTTGAACTTAATCTGGGCCACAACTGGTAACCAATTCAGCTGCCTCAGTGCTTTCTGGACATTCTGCACCAGCTGCAATTTCTAAGTCAGGGACAAGGAAAGGCCCATGTTGCAGCTGACTCAAAACATCTACAGCCTCCCCTCCCCCCACTGAAAAACAGAACCTACCCAGGGATTGTCAGTGTTATTGTTCTGTTAAAATACTGTGCTGGTTGGCATGTTATATCGGGATTGTTATCTGTTATATTGTTATATGTTCTATGTAAATGTTCTACAATGTTTCATGTATGGAACAGAGCCTTATGGAAGGGCGGTATAAAAATCTAAATAAATAAATAAAATGTAGATTGAGTTGCGGAAATCAATCCTCGAGGATACCGTTGCATGGATCACCATGGCCAAGTGATCTCAGGACAGATAGGGCACTAGTAGCCACTAGTAGGCTACCGTGGTGACTTCTGACAAGATAACTCAACAAAGATTCCTAAATAAACTTAGCAGTCATGGGATAAGAGACAAGTTCTCTTATGGATTAGAAATTAGTGAACTGACAGGAAACAAATGTACAGTTCTCACAATGGAAGGAAATAAGCCATGAGGTCCCATAAGGATCAGTATCAGGGCAGGCACTATTAAATTCGTTCATAAATTATCTGGAACTAGAGCTGAGTAATGTGGTGGCCAGCTTTGCAGATGACACAAAATGATTCAGGATGCTGAAAACCAAGAATGACTGGAAAGAGCTCCAGAAGGATCTCCTGATGAACACTAGAACAAAAAATCCCAACTTCAAGTACAGGTTAATGGGTTCTGAGCTTTTTGACACTGAGAGGAGACAAAATCTTGGAGTTGTGGTAGAAAACTCAATGGAATTGTCAACACAGTATGCTGCAGCAGTGAAAAAGCCAAAAATTTATGTTAGGGATCTAGGACAGGAACTGAAAATAAAATGGTTGATTTTATAATGCCATTATAAAGATCTGTGGTGCAACCACATTTGGAATTATGTGCACAGTTCTGATCACCATATCTCAAAAAGGACATAATAAAGCTGGAAAACGTACAGAGGAAGACAACCAATATTATTGGGGGGCTGGAACTATGAGAAAGGCTTAAGAATGTGGGATTTTCAGTTTAGAAGAGAGATAACCAAGAGGGGCCATGATAGAGATTTATAAAATTATAAATGTGGTGGAGAGAGTTGACAAATAGAATGTTTCCTCCCTTTCCCAAGATACTAGACCTTAGGCATGTCCAATGAAGCTAATGGACAGTACATTTAGGATACATACAAATAAATATTTATTTACACAGTGATTAAAATGTGGAATTTATTGCTAGAGGATGTAGTGATGGCCACAAGCAAAGACATCTATAAAAGGAGATTAGACAGACACGTGGAGGATATGTTTATTAGTATCTAGCAGCCATGGTAAGTAAAGTTAACCTCCAAATTCAGAGGCAGTCAGTGAATTCCAGTATCAGGAGGTAACATCAGAGGAAGGCCTTGGTCTCTATGCCCCGTTATTGACTGTTTAGAGAAACAGGTTGGCCACTGTGGGAGACAATAAGCCAGACTAGATGAACCACTGGTCTGACCCAGCAGGGCTCTTCTTATATTCTTAACAAATAAGGGATTGGGACAGTTCTGTTGCCAATACCAATAAGTCAGTGTGGATAAAAGCCAATTCTGACATACTGTAGATAAATATTCACTAGCTTTACAAAGGCCCTGAAAAAGGCACTAAGTCCAATGCATCAAATTCATTATGTAAGAGAGAAAGTTTCAGGTTTGAGGACAATTGTCCAGGGTTCAGAATATTTAAATCACCAAAATAATGAAATTTATTAATATTTCCCTTACCTTTCAAGAGTATCAACATTTAAACAAAACAAATCTCTTTTATAATCAAGATGTCTTGGGGTACATCTGTAGATGCTTCCAAGGGTCATTTTGCACCCAGAGCAAAACAAGGTTTCAAACATGCTGCAAAGCATAATATTTAATAGCTTAGTTATTAACATTTATTTAACAGCTTACTAATTAGCTCTTAATATTTTTAGCAACTAACCTTACATAATGTTACTTACTATTCAAGTTTACATACTTTCTGTACAAATAAAACAAACTGCACTTAATACGGTAGAAAAAGCTATAGTTTATATATTTTATCCCTGCAAAACAACAACTGCCTTTTAAAACACCTAATGACTTAATGAAGTAGTAAATAAATTATCAGGCTGAAGTGTACATTGTCCTGTGTACAGGGATGATATACACATAAAAGTACTCAAGGCTGCATGTTGCATCACAACACAGAGATGGGATTTGTGTTGGGAGGGAGGTCAACTACTATGCCTCCAAGGGTTTTTCCCCAATGAGCTCTTAAATGAGCTTTTTAAATTCTGTGATGTAACTTTAGAAGGCTCAAGTTTAATTCACAGGTTTTGAACTAAAGATTTACCTACTGGATATGGAAAGTGAGGGTTCCTTGCAGCATATACTATAAACCAGTGATGACTGTGTGCAGAATGTATTGTAACATCAACAACCCTTGCTTATAACCCAAAGCTTCTTCATTGGGAATTAGGTCAGGGAACTAGGCTATGAGATTGTTTTATTAATTCAGGTCCCCATGAAGTTTTGCTTCAGCTATGATTTTAAATAGTCTTTGTGAAGCCTCTGTCTTTCAGAACCCACATCCTTTAACCCAGGGGTAGTCAAACTGCGGCCCTCCAGATGTCCATGAACTACAATTCCCAGAAGCCCCTGCCAGCGAATGCTGGCAGGAGCTCCTGGGAATTGTAGTCCATGGACATCTGGAGGGCCGCAGTTTGACTACCCCTGCTTTAACCCCATCAATTAAGGGATACTCCTGAACTACTGTATGTGATAGCTGAAAGGATTACTGCATGGTGTTGTAGTGAATGTATACATCTTTGAATGTATTTATTTATTTATTTATTTGTTTGTTTGTTTGTTTATTTGTTTATTTATTTATGGTACTTATTAATCTCCACTCCTGGCTAGTTGGCTTAAAGCAATTTATCGAGTTTCCTCCAAGTATGCCAGGAGCTGGTCCACGGCAGCCCTCTCAATCACCTTCCCCAGAAATGCAAGATGTGAGATGGGGTGGTAACTGGAAGGGTCCCATGGATCCAGTGATGATTTTTTCAAAAGAGGGCGAACCAGTGCCTCCTCAACTCTCCTGATGTCAGGGTGAATATCTCATATTATAGTAAAGAAACAATACAAGGGCTTATTCTCTAAAATGAGAAATTACTTGTTATTATTCTGCATCAACTCTGGCAAGATGATCTTAACATAAAAATCACTAAAGAGAAACCAAACAACTAGGTCCCGTGACAGCAAGAGTGGGAATATTCCTAGAGGCTTGTCTAGCAGCAGGACAATCCCTTACATACAATACATGAGGCCAGTGGGCATTATGTATAAAGGAAACAGGAGGGTTACAATATAACAGAGCCCCTTTTGCACTCTTCTTTCAACACACATAAGGGGTAAGAGCTCATTCATCAAAAAGCATTTTTGCCTAATTCAGTTTTTTAAGTCTCAAAAATATGCCATTTAAACATTTTAGTCCTTTTAACATACTTCCAAGTGAACTACAAAATGTTTAGTCCCAAAATGAACTTGATTAGTATTGGAAAGAATGGTAGAAACAAATATAAAACAAGTGTCCTAAGAAGATTCCTAGGTACCTGAAAGCTATTAACTGTCTTGCTTAAACTGTCTTGTTTAATCAATTTTTAATATTACCAAGATTGTATAATATAAATACATTATCCTATCCTACTGCAAAGTTTCAAAATGCATAACACTGACTTCCTCTCCTGCTAAATTTTTGTTAGAACGAGTATTTTAAGGCAAAATAAAGGCCTGTTCCAAAAAGAACAAATTGGCTCCACAAACATCTAATCTACACTTGGAGATAATATTCCTTACCAGCCACATTCACTTGGCTGGTTTGAAAGTCTTTGCTCTTTATCCACTGAAACGTTGAGTGTAACACCTGAAAGGGGGGGGGGGGAGGCAAAATGAAGAACAGCAAAATGATTACTTTAGAGCTGTATATATATTGTTTCCTAGTGATACGAACAAGCAACAATTTGGAGTAGGACCAGAGCTGCCAACAGTCTGGAGAAAAAAATGTCTTGTGCCTATAGTCAAGAATGCTGGAACTGGGTAACTGAAGCTTTTCATGGCACAAAGGTAAATAGTATCACCTGATAATCAACATCCCACCAAACCTTTATTAAGGAGACAAGCCATGTTTTTCCCAGGGAAGGGAATAAATACTTACAGTAGTTATAGGTTTGGATTTTTTTAAAGTAATTGTTAAATAAAAATGAAATGTTTTGAAAAGTCCTAGTGGGGCTTGGAATTCAATTTGAAAGAAGCTAAGAGAAAGAAAATTTCCTTAAACACAATAAGGTGGTATGCAACACATACCAGTTCGGTGTAGTGGTTAGGAGTGCGGACTTCTAATCATAGAATCATAGAGTTGGAAGGGGCCATACAGGCCATCTAGTCCAACCCCCTGCTCTATGCAGGATCAGCCCGAAGCATCCTAAAGCATCCAGGAAAAGTGTGTATCCAACCTTTGCTTGAAGACTGCCAGTGATCTGGCATGCCGGGTTCGATTCTGCACTCCCCCACATGCAGCCAGCTGGGTGACCTTGGGCTCGTCACAGCACTGATAAAACTGTTCTGACCGAGCAGTGATATCGGGGCTCTCTCAGCCTCACCCACCCCACAGGGTGTCTGTTGTGGGGAGAGGAATGGGAAGGCGACGGTAAGCCACTTTGAGCCTCCTTCGGGTAGGGAAAAGCGGGATATAAGAACCAACTCTTCTTCTTCTTCTTCTATAAAGCTGCATTACAATTAAGCTAATTCTTCCCCTTAATGCTGACAAGGCTGCCAACTGCACAGAGCATTGTTATATGTGGAGTTATACAATCAGGTACTTGGGATTCATACCTGAGGAAAGCAGTAGGCTAACTCAGCAAGACAGCATGAATTCCTAATCATTCCTAGATAAATTCCTATCAGTACTAGGATTTTTTCAAACAAATAAAAACAGGATGCATGAGAATCTCACTTGCACTTTTTCTAGGACAAAATAACACTTAAAATAGACAGATACTGTTCATTTATGCTCCTATTATTGAAAATCCATCTTTTAAAGAATATTTACAACATTTGATGATGATGTTATCCGTTCAGTTCAAGCAAGCAAACATCTACATTCAAAACGCCACCATTTCTTCTTCTTTTTCTTTATTAGCTTTTCATCCCCCTGGACTGAGGGCGGCTCACTTCTAGTGAACTCTTAATTATTAAAGCCGAACTTTAAGGAGGAAGGGCAATAGCCCCACCGACCACAAACTGCTTTTTAAATTTAAGAGCGGAAGGGGAGAGGAAAGGAGGAGAGGGGCGAGAAGGGAGACAGCAAATGGCTGGGGAAGGAGGAGCACAGAGGCGCGCATGAAGCGGGCGGGCGCCTTGGGCGACTCACTCCTGAGCAGGACGCAATTGGCGTCCTTGTCGGCGGCCTCCCAGCTGAGCGTGTCTCCCACCGGCCGTTTGCAGCCCGCGCACAGGAACACCACGGGCAGCTCCTCCGACCGAGGGCTCCCTTGCCCTCTGCTGCCGGGGCTGGCAGGAGAGAGGCCCGGCAACAGCGCCGACTCCTCCATCGCCAGGGCGGCCAGTCTGTCTCAAACCACGCGCGCCCAGGCTCCGTGCCCGGATCCGAAAGCGGCGCCGCTCTAGGCGCAAAAGAAAAACCCTCTATGGCTGCCTTCCCCGTAGTAGGACTTCGGCGCCTGCGCTCTCGCTCAGGAGGGGATGCTTCTGGGGTAACCCTCATGGGATTGGGCTGTTGAGCGATTTGTGAAAGGACTGTCTGTACATTTTAAACTAGGAACCTAAAAGGTTGCGTACCAGAAAAAGTTATGTTAAAAAGCAAATATGTTTTATAATTCATGTGCAGATATAAAATACTAAAACATCAACGTTAGTTACGCACTGTTTCACAAATCCAAAACATATTGACCAATGGACAAAAAACCACCCCTCAAGGGGTCTTCTTCAGTGGTATTTAAATACATTCACGTGATGTAATGGAATTATAAAGTGGTAAAAATATAAATGAAGAGGCTCCCACACTTGCGTGTCCAGATATATCTGTTTTGGAGCCTCCCAATGAAAATATACTTCGAAGTTCCACCCTATTGAAGCCCTCTCAGCCTGTGTGCATTCTCATGTGTTTCATATAATTTAGTGAAAAAAGGGTTTCAATAAGGGTGAAACTTTGAAAATATTTTAGTTAGGAGTCTCCAAGGCAGGTATATCTGGACACATCATAAAAGTGTGGATTGTCGACTGCCCATAGACAATATGACTGCCCATAGAGAATAATGGAAAGTAAGCCTGCCCATACGAAACAAGGCAAAGGATGCCTGCTCATGGGGAATATTGGAAAGCTCGCCTAAGGAAATCTGAGGAAGACTGCTTGCACTCAAAAGCTCACAACTTGAATAAATCTTTGTTGGTCTTAAACTTGCCACTGGACTCTGATTTTGTTTTGCTGCTTCAGACCAACACGGCTACCCGCTTAAATCTGCCCATAGGGAATAATGTTGACAAACTGGAACGTGTCCAGAAGAGGGCAACAAAGATGCCGAGGGGTTTGGAGACCAAGATATATGAAGAAAGGTTGGGGTAGCTTGATCTGTTTAGCCTAGAGAGGAGACGACTGAGAGAGGATCTGCTAACCATCTTCAAGTATTTAAAAGGGTGCCATATGGAGGATGGAGCAGAATTGTTCTCTCTTGCCCCAGAGGGACGGACCAGAATGAATGGGATGAAATTAATTCAAAAGAAATTCCATCTAAACATCCGGAAGAAGTTCCTGATGGTTAGAGCGGTTTCTCAGTGGAACAGGCTTCCTCGGGAGGTGGTGGGTTCTCCATCTTTGGAAATTTTTAAACAGAGGCTAGATAGCCATCTGATGGAGAGGCTGATCCTTTGAAGGCAAAGGGGTGGCAGGTTACAGTAGATGAGCGATTGGGATGTGAGTGTTCTGCATAGTGCAGGGGGTAGATGACCTATGAGGTCCCTTCCAACTCTATGATTCTATGATTGCCCATAGGGAATACATACTTGCCTATAGGGAATAATGGGAAGCACAATTGCCTATAGCAGCGGTCCCCAACCATCGGGCTGCAGCCCAGTGCCGGGCCACGAAGGCCCCGGCACCAGGCTGCGGCTCCCTCTCCCCACCCCTCCCCCACAGTGAGAAACTTCCCAGGCTGCAAGCTTCTTTTTGTGTGGGGGGGGAGAGGGAAGCAGGGCCGCCGGTGCAAACACGCATGCGTTGCAGGTCCGCGCATGGCGCAAATGCGCACAGTAGGTCTGTGCATGCATGAAATCGCCACGCATGTGTGTTTGCAGGCACGCATGGCGCAAACGCATGGCACGAACGGCATGCGCAGCTGCCGGATCGCCCTCCCCTCTCCACCGGTCCGCAGCCTTAGAAAGGTTGCGGACCACTGGCCTATAGGAAACAATGGAAGAAATACTTCCCCATAGGAAACAAGGCAAAGCATAAGACACAGGGCAAAGCATGCCTGCCCACAGGGAATAAAGGAAAGCACACCTGCCCATAGGACATAAGGTAAAGCACGCCTGCCCATAGGGAATAATGCAAACCACAGCTGCCCACAGGGAATAATGGGAAGGATGCCTGCCGCCTGTCCATAGGGAATAATGGGAAGCACGCCTGCCCATAGGAAACAAGGCAAAGCATGCCTGCTTATAGGAAAGAAGGCATAGCACACCCCAAAGGGATTAATGGAAAGCAATCCCCCAAAGGGATTAATGGAAAGCATGCCTGACCATAGGGAATAATGGGAAGCATGCCTGTCCATAGGGAATAAAACAAGCTTTCTGAAAGAGAATGATTCAGAGCATACTTGCCCTTTGAATATTATATGAACCACATTTGACTGAAAACTTGTGAGACATCTTTTGGAGAAATTAACAAAAGTAACCCTCTGAAAATCTCTGTTCTGTGATCCTCCAGTATTCCTTTTTCAGCAGACAGTTTTCTTTAGAACCTAGTGGGTCTTTTGGAATTGTATCATGGTAAATTTGCTGTGTACTATTATGAATTTGGTTATATCCCCTTATTGAAATGTACTGATGTTTTGATATGGTTTCTCAAGTATTTATTTATTTATTTAAATTTATAGACCCCCTTCTGTGCTTGAATGCTCTCATAAGTCCCACAATACATTGAAATGTTTTAATACAATACATTAAAATACAGTTTAAATAATTCAAAAATCAATTCTCAAAATTTCGCCCATGGGTGTAGAACCCTAAGCCCAGTGTGGGGGTGTGATACTGGAGGGAGGACATTGAAATGTTGATGTCTTGATATTTTATTGGACTCAACCATAGGCCTGGTGGAAGAACTCTTTTTTACAGTCCCCACACTCAATCTGGACCCAGTGTACCTGAGGGATTGCCTCTCTGCCTACACCCCCCAAAGAGCCTTATGCTCTACCACTTCCAACTTCATGGGATCCCTGGCCCCAAGGAAGCCCGCTGGACCTCAACCAGGGTGAAAGCTTTTTCTGTCCTGGCCCCCACCTGGTGGAAAGAGCTCCCAGAGGAGAACAGTTCCGCACGGCCTGCAAAAGGGAGCTCCTCCGCCAGGCATTTGGTTGAGGTCAACCCGAACCACCACTTCCCATCAGGCCCCCAACCATCACTGCAGGCTCACCCATCCCACTGGGCCATCAGTACGCATTGACATTGTTCTCCCCAGTGTTCTATCATTAAGGACTGGAGATGACCCGGAGGACTGGAAGAGAGCAAACGTTATTCCAATCTTCAAAAAAGGGAGGAAGGATGACCCGGGAAACTACAGACCAGTGAGTCTGACCTATGTTGTAGGGAAGATAATGGAGCAGATATTAAAGGGAGCGATCTGCAAACATCTGGAGGACAATTTGGTGATCCAAGGAAGTCAGCATGGATTTGTCTCCAACAGGTCCTGCCAGACCAACCTGGTTTCCTTTTTTGACCAAGTAACAGGTTTGCTGGATCGTGGAAATTCGGTTGATGTCATTTACTTGGATTTTAGTAAAGCTTTTGACAAGGTTCCCCACGATGTTCTGATGGATAAGTTGAAGGACTGCAATCTGGATTTTCAGATAGTCGGGTGGATAGGGCATTGGTTAGAGAACCGCACTCAAAGAGCTGTTGTCAATGGTGTTTCATCAGACTGGAGAGAGGTGAGTAGCGGGGTACCTCAGGGCTCGGGGCTCGGCCCGGTACTTTTTAACATATTTATTAATGATCTAGATGAGGGGGTGGAAGGACTACTCATCAAGTTTGCAGATGACCCCAAATTGGGAGGACTGACAAATACTCCGGAAGATAGAGACAGATAGAGACAACGAGATCTGAACACAATGGGAAAATGGGAAAATGAGAACAAGATGCAATTTAATAAAGATAAGTGTAAAGTTCTGCATCTGGTTCAGAAAAATGCCTACTGGATGGGGGATACGCTTCTAGGTAACACTGTGTGTGAACGAGACCTTAGGGTACTTGTGGATTGTAAACTAAACATGAGCAGGCAGTGTGATGCAGCAGTAAAAAAGGCAAATGCCATTTTGGGCTGTATCAACAGGGGCATCACATCAAAATCACAAGATGTAATAGTCCCATTGTATACGGCACTGGTCAGACCACACCTGGAGTACTGTGTGCAGTTCTGGAGGCCTCACTTCAAGAATGATCTGGGGCTAAGGGACCAAGCCCTATGAAGATAGGTTGAGGGACTTGGGAATGTTCAGCCTGGAGAAAAGGAGGCTGAGAGGGGACATGATAGCCCTCTTTAAGTATTTGAAAGGTTGTCACTTGGAGGAGGGCGGGATGCTGTTTCTGTTGGCTGCAGAGGAGAGGACATGCAGTAATGGGTTTAAACTTCAAGTACAACGATATAGGCTAGATATCAGGAAAAAAATGTTCACCGTCAGAGTAGTTCAGCAGTGGAATAGGCTGACTAAGGAGGTGGTGAGCTCCCCCTCACTGGCAGTCTTCAAGCAAAGGTTGGATACACACTTTTCTTGGATGCTTTAGGATGCTTAGGGCTGATCCTGCGTTGAGCAGGGGGTTGGACTAGATGGCCTGTATGGACCCTTCCAACTGTATGAATCTATGATTCTATGATTCCATAATGTTGTTTATTGTATTATTATAAACGGAGGTATCTGTATCATTCCTTTTTTAGTCTGCCACACTCACTTCCACATACACTCACTTAAAAAACAATCTCTGAACATCCTGACAGTGGAAACTACTGGAGGATTTTGTATACATTTAAAATAATTCAGTGTAGCTTCTTATTTCTGTAGCTCCTAAGACTGGAGGTGGGTAATATGTTATTTCAGGAGTTAAAAGTTCTAGCCGGTGGAATGACTCCTGATAGCTTTGTGCTGTGTTCACAGTGATCAGCATAACATAAGGAATATACACATAGTCAGACTGTCCCAGCAGCTAAGAACTCTGTATACAGTATGTTCTTAAGTCCTTTGCCAATTGTTATTCTGAACTGGGGGATTCAGTGTATATGCATGCATTAGTATGCACCTGAACATGTTATTGTTCAGGGCTTTCAGATTACTGAAGCTCTTTCAAAAGTATTGTGTGCCCTTTTAAGCACTTCAGTGTCTGGCAGGCAGGAGGCCAGCTTG
Organism: Paroedura picta; assembly: GCF_049243985.1. Lineage (NCBI taxonomy): Eukaryota > Metazoa > Chordata > Lepidosauria > Squamata > Gekkonidae > Paroedura > Paroedura picta. The sequence continues at coordinate 57,597,966 of NC_135374.1, forward strand.
CGGAAAGAAGAGGCAACACAACTTGTTGGCTTTTAAATGGCCACAGCATTTATTAAACACCCAAACACACAGAGGGTTGGTGCAACAAAGGGCATGAGCTTAAACTAGGCAGTCCGCTGACTGCACCCACATGCAAACCCAAAATTATCTACCAATTACCCCGCTGGGTTACAGATTTTATTTTGAGTTTGTCTAAGATATGGGTTGCAAACTTAAATGGACTCCGGGGAATGGTAGAGGACAGGAAGGCCTGGAGGATCATTGTCCATGGGGTCGCGATGGGTCGGACACGACTTCGCACATAACAACAAAGATATGGGAGCAAACCCTTGTGGAGGACCAAAGGGTGCAAACCTCCTTGGTTACCTCCTGAGCCCCCTGGTCACGGAAACGAGCTATGAAAGCCTACCCTGCTGCGTCTGCCTGCAGCTTGTTACCACCACCCCCTTAAGGAGGCCCCATTCCCCGCAAGGAGGCCAATCACACACCAGCTCCCTTACAAACAAGCTCATGCTCTTGTGCAAAATACGCCATGACAAAATACAACAGGCAAGAAAACACCATGAAAACAGGGAGGTTGGGTGGGTCGCTTGCCCACGTCCAAGGCGAAGAGGCAGGAAGGGAGCTCAGCAGCGTCCTATAAGGATACTCCAATCCCCGCCTCCTTCGTCATGTGCACTGCCGACTGTACTGTGCCCCAGGAATGCTGCAGCATGGCCGCTGGCATCGCTGCTTCTCCCCCCGCCCTCCTCCCGCCAAAAGGCGACACAGGTAAGTCCATGTCGCCCTATTATTACACTTTTATTTTTCTTTGAGGAAACCTAAGGTGATGAATATGATTCTTCAGTCATCCATTTTAGCAACACAATAACTCTGTAAGATATGGTGAGCAAAGAGAAAATTGTTGACCTAAGGTCACTGAGTGAGTTTCATGGTCAGCAGAGAAAGGCCTTACACGGTCTGAGTCCAGGATATCTGAGGGACCACTTATCTCCCTATGCCCCATGTAGAGCTCTCAACTTTGAAATCCCAACAGGTTGATGATCCCTGGCCCACGAGAGGTTCACCTGGCCTTGACCAGGGCCAGAGCCTTTTCAGCCCTAGCAGCTGTCAGAACTATCGCAATTCCGCAGGGCCTGCAAGAGTGAGCTTTTCCTCCAGGTGTTTGGTTGAGGCCAGGGCAATAATCCTCAAAAACATCTAAATACATCTAGATAGATTCAAGTAGATAGCCATGTTGGTCTGAAGTAACACAACAAAATTTGAGTCCAATGGCATCTTTAAGACCAACAAACATTTATTCAAGGTGTGAGCTTTTGTGTGCACATACGGCAACATGCAGAGAGTGTGCATGTACACGAAAGCTCATGCTTTGAATAAATCGTTGTTGATCTTAAAGGTGCCATTGGACTCAGATTTTATTGTGTTAAATACATATAATTATATCTATCATATTGAAACATCTAGCCACTTCCACCATATTTATGATGACATGGAATAGAGGCCAAACTGGTTGGGGTGAATGGAGTTGCTGGTGGTGGGGTGGGTTTTACTGTTGGAGAAATGTTTTTGTGTTTTATTCCCATGCTGTAAACCACCACGAGCCGTCTGGCCTGGGAGTGGCAGTCAACAAGTTAAATAAATAAAATAAGAGATGAACTTGGGCCTTCCCTAGACCTAATCCAACTCTTCAATCACTACACCACAATTGGTTGTGTCACTGGTTACTTATTGTGAAGATTTTGTTTGGTATTTTGGCTGTGTTGTTTTCTTAAGTTTAAGTCTCTTTTAAAGTACTGTTTTATAGAAGAGGCACATACACAAAAAATAATCCACATTTATTGTTTTTGGCACCAATCAGCTGCCATCATTGCTGCTGAATGGCTTCTGGCATCTAGGCAGTCCTTGAGGATTCCTAGAGGAAAGAAACATAATCTACAACATTGTGCAATCTATTTATGCCAACATTGTGCAATCCATTGTGCCATCCATTTATGCCAATGAAAGCATATGTTAGGTTTAGAGTTTTGAACTGGCTGAGATACACAATAAAAATGGCTAATGGAACAAATTCACAGGATTATGTTTGGTCTTATGAATATTATGTGGGCTATCTAGATTTAGCCTCAGTTGATGCAACGAAGCTGAAGGCACACAGATGTAAGTATAAATTCATGCTTCTTATTCAGAGATGAAATATTTTATATTCCAAATATAAAACAGTTTATTTATCATAAGGACTTAGTGCAGGGAACTGAAAATACTGTACAGAGCAGTTAACAGACAAGCATTCACTAAGATGTGATTAGGCTAGGTTCCAGTTTGCCTTTTAGGAAGTGTTCAGTACTAACAGCTTGAGGAATGCTATTTTACAGCTCATGCTGAATTGTCTGTATAATCCTATGCAGTGTCTCCAGTCTAAGGCCATTGCCTTCAAAGGAGCTCTATAAAGGATGGCACCCCCCACATACTAGTATTACAGCCTTTCCCTGAGCCTTCAGTCTATGCAGATATGCATACATGATGGACTTAGATTGGTTGTTGTAATCCTGAGTCAACACTGTAGTTTCTATGAATGCACAGTAAATATTGTTCATGTTTCTAAAATGTGATATTTTACTTCATTTGTCATAAATGCTACATTAAAGTAATGTATTGGTATTTTAGCTGAACAATCCTAGTTTTTACTCTTTCAAAAGCTGGCATTGTTATATAAAGAGACTGAGTGACAGACTAACAACTCAACATCTAAGACAATCTCACAAGAGGCATTGAAACACCCAAACAGAGCTGCCTTATGTAAGATTTCAGTAGTTCACTGTTCCATGTACAAAATGAGAAAAAGACTTCTATGGGTGCTACAATATTCAGTTTGTAAAAAGCATTTTAAATGTCCCACAATCAACCAGACTGCATACTGTATTATTATTTTTTTACAGATTCAATTGTCATAGCCTTTTGGATCGGACTTGCTGCTTTTGTGGCATTTCTCTTCTTTATTTTGTTCTACATCTCTCGGACTGGTTATACATCAATCAAGTAAGGAGGGTGCTTTTTGTACTGTGTGGGAAAGGCAGAACCTATAGGTGCCTGAATCTGGTTGATGAGGAATCATGCTGGCTAACTTGAATCATTGAGGAGCAACTGCTCAGGCTACTACCAAAATTGAGTATCATCTTTCAAATGATGCCCCTCCGCTTAGCTGCATTTTAGATGTTTGTAGTTTACCACATTTGCTTTGTGTAAACAGTGTAAACAGTCTTGCACAGCATTCCTCTGAGAATTCAACTACCATCTCACCATCTCTACTCCCTTTGCTTCCTTTCTGCTTCCTGAATTCAGTACAAATTTCTTGTCTTTCCAACTCCTCCACAGCCTGTTTGCCAGCTTACATGTGGGCTGATACATCTTTGCTTCCATGATCTTTCCTTCTGCAGCTTTATCATCTGCATCATGATGCCTATTCTTTTAAATCCTTCTTACCCACCATTTAGTTCAGTTCAAACTTTATTACAGTTGTTCAGACCAAGTTATATATAGACAGAAGCGTAAGAGACCAAAACAATATGGTCATTAAATGTAATGTCATTTTAAACAGATCACAAAATATAACTTAAAACTATATTACTTTGGAGCATCAGATTTTTATGGTGGTGGCACAAAACATAGCTAGCTGAATGGTCACTTGAGGGGGGGATGTCTCGTCATTTTGTAGCCTCTTTCCTCGATCTCCGTCCTGATGTTCTGGAAACTTTTAAATGAGTGGTGGTTAAATCAAATGGCCATGAATGTCTCCATAAGCAGGGCAATGGAAAAGTATATGCTCTCTTGTTTCAATTTGGCCACTCCCACAAAATCAGTCTCAGTGTGAAGGGGATGTTTGTATAGTAACCCTCTACTGGAGCTGAGGGCAAGATTGCAAGAGTAAATGCCCTTCTTTGTTTATTACTAGTTGAGACAGATAAGTGGCCAGGGCCAGAACATATCTCCTTTAAACTGGGGGCAAAAAAGTTGGAGCTTTACTCAGGTCCAGTTGACGTTGATTATCCTGTATCTGCTGCTTAACTTATGATGCAGCTTCAATCAATATTTATTTATGGTCATTCAGACCAAAATTAATGATGCAGCTTGATCATAAGCTAATGTAGATAGAAAATGTGTGGAAAAAGCCACACGTTGGGTCTCATTCTTGACAATCTTAGTCCAACATGACTGGAAGTTGTCTTTTAGTATCAAAGAAGCTATATCCTGTGGATTAATTTCAGCCACATTACTACTGCTGATAGGCAGATTTTATATTGAACCATTAACATTCCTGTTTCCAGATGCACCATAGAGTTGGTTACACAGCATGGAAGTTGGAGAACTGCCTGAAAGAATTTAGACTGGATCCTTTTAAGCTTGATAATATCTGATATTGGAGCACCCAAAAATGCTCCACTTGGGCTAGACTTAGCAGAATATAATTTCAGGGCTCCTGGTATATAAAAAAAATTACCCTTTGTTCAATAGAATGTTATTTGCTGATCTTTGCCCTAATTTTGATGTATATGAATAGTGGATGCTCTTTGCTCCAGAGGCTTGCATCTATACACCTAGATATTTAAATTTGCTCACAAGTTAATTTTATGACCACTTAGTTTCTAGATCTTGTCCGTTTGCCAAATGCCACAACCTCGGTCTTCTGGTAGTTAATTTGCTCTTTTTCACAGTATAGGGCAAGTTTTTAAGCATTCGCCTAATCCCTATAGGGGTTCTTGAAAGATCTACATCCTTATCCATTGTTCCTCTTAATATTTGTGAAACAGCCTAGGGGGTGGAATGTGTCCCAGGTGTCCGAGTTGGAATCGGGCCAATCATGGTGCAGCCAGCAAAGCTGGCTGCACCACTATAATTGGCCCTGCCCCTGCAGCTCCTGCCCTCCATCCCTGGACTCTAGCCTCTTTGTTCTCAGATGCATCTCAGTGCCTGGAGCCAACAGCAGGTAAGGGGAGAGGTCCCTGGGCAAATGGCAAATGTTTATGGTGGAGGGCCTGCTAACAAGGGCCTCCCAAGCTGCTGACTGCCTGCTAAGGAGTTTTGTCCTGGGCCTGCTACTGAGCTGGCCAGCCCCCACCTGCCCCACTTGATCTGATTGCAAGCTGTGACCCAAAGCCTCCTTAAGCTGCCTGGGCCGGGGCCAGGGGAGGGGGCCCTTTCCAAGGCCCATTCTTAGGAACGGGCTTTGAAGCTAGTTGTCAGCATAAAGCAGTTTAGAGATCAGTAATAGTTTATGGGAATATTTAAACTGAGTTTAGCTAATTTTTGTTCACAGGAATGGAAGACAACACAAAACATCTATGTGGAATTACTCAAAAAGTAAACACCTGCAAGATAGGGTTTCTAACCATGCTGGACCAACCCTTGCAGAAAACCAAGTGGAAGAAACAGAAGGTTCAAGATTAAGTAATGCACCGAACTAGATTGGCACAGACTGGTGGCCTAGAAGAAGTTGTGGGATGGATGGGGATAGGAAGGATTTCGGAATTCTTCTCTAGATGCAACTCTAACCTTACTGGATACGATAAGCTCTTAGGGGTTTAAGCAGACCACGCCGATTGTTTTCCTTTTTCCTTAGCCAACACAGCCTGGCTAAACTAGTTTCAGGAAGGGAGCCTAATAGAACTTCAACAAAGCATGCACATTTATATAAACTTTGTCTAATAAAGTTTGAGTGCATACCTTGTATTTTATCTGCAGAATGGCACTTCTTCTGGCTACACTGGGGACAAGTTGTGCTGATCTCACCTTCCACTGCAAACCCCTCCCCCATCCTAATCCTTAGTTTTAGTAAAGAATGCCCATGTTTCAGTAGCCAAATGATCCACACAGCTGAGGTCATTCGGGGCTTTGTTAATTATTAGTGAACAGATGCTGATACTAAGTATTTTATTTTTGTGTTGTTTTAACAACATCTTTTTTTCTAGCAGCCCACCTTTTAGATAGTAAGCCTTATGTGAACCGCTAGTACTAAAACAGTAGTACAATGCAACCTAGATAAACATTATTTCTGAATGCAGTATCAAAAGAACAAGTATTATGTTTTGCCATATTTTATTAAATATATATATATAATACATATATGTATAAGGTCAGTATCACATTCTTAAAGCCATTATTCAGACTTGAGGACTCAACATGGATTAAATACATTTTGTCTATATATTGTTCTCTGTTCCCACATTAAGTAATGAGAAATTATATTCCCATGTCACAACACATTACATAGATGATCTGGAAGCTTCCTGACCAAACTCTACTGAAACAATCCGAACATGTAAGAAAGCCCAAATCCTTAATTTCCAAAACAGTCATTTATTCTCATACTGAATACAAATACTATTAATAATAATACATTTCCTGCCCTATCTCTGGTGATGCAGAGTGGTCAACATTTTTACTGATGTTAAAATATTATTTCAGTGTTTTTGGGTGTTCTATGATTTGATTTTAGCTATAGTACAGAGACAATCAATATTAACTTTTCAAACATTTAAGATTGAGGCCTCTAACTTTACCTATAATAATATAAAAAAGCCCTATCAGTTGAGTTCGAGACATTATGAAAAATGTAAAAGACAATATTTTCTCCAAATCCTGCATTGTAGATAGCTTAGAAATGATCACAAGTGGTTTCAGGAGTGGTTTCAAGACTTCAAGGAATCGTGAAGAATTAAGTATGAATAAATGTCTTTGCATAGGGAAACTATAGCTTCACCAGGCTCTCCCCTTTTGTGAAGGCTACCATTATGTTCTCTGTCACTTGCTCCACAAATCAGTTTAATATGAGTTATAAACATATCCGGTTGCTGTGCTCCAAGCCAAATATCTCCAATATACAGAGATGTCAGGAATATGCCTGCAGCTAGGAAATAAAACGAACAAAGTCACCAATCAGTAGAGTTCTGTTTAATAAAGCTGAAAAAAATACATTTATGTTCTTTTACTTGGCATAGTTTAAAATAGCATGGATTGTATTATTTTTCACAACACTGAAAATCTGATATTTCATTAGAAGGATTCTTTATCACTTTGATTAATAGATCACTAATAAAATGTATTAATACAGAAAAAAATTAACATCAGTAATACAAACTTTATTACTGCCAACACTTTGCCTCAAAGCATAGCCAGCTAGCACAGGGTTATTTAATTTCTCACATCAAGTTTTGGTATCAATAGATTGTAATATAATATAGATTATAATATAGATTATAATATAACTAGGGGCAAAGCCCGTTGTATCCAAGAATACAACGGGCGCTAGAGCTTGGCAGTGGGAAGAGGAAGGGTAGGAGTTGTCCAGTCTGTAAGGGCATGGGGTTGAATGTGTGTGTTGTGTGGGAGATTGTGGTGGCATGGTGGCAAATGAGGGCATGGGTGTGGAGATATGGGTGTCAAGAACCTGTGGTGTGGACTGTTCGTTGAGTATGGGAGAGGACTGACCTTTGGGAATTTTGGCATAGTGGTTACAGATGAGCTTTCCAGAGCCATGTCTTCAGATATGTGAAGGGAAAATCAGACTGGAGACTCTTAGGGGAAGATTATATGGCAACCAATTCCTTCCAGTTCTGCGTCATTTCCCTTTTTGTGTGATTTAGGCCACAGACACCGAAATGCCTCTCTGCCCTAATACACATGGGGTAGTCACAGTACACAGGTGTCCACCCTGTTCCTTTTTCTCAATTTTTTCACTGTTGATAAAATGTTATGTGCCTACACGCTTCTTTCATGGTTGCTCCTTAGAAGAATAGATTTTTGTACCCTGTTGTTTACTACCCAAGGGCTGTAAATATTTATTTAGATCTTCCTGCACTTTCCAGACTCACAGGACTGATGCTGGTCTGCCTGTCTGCGTCCCAGAATACAAACAGTTGCTGATAAGGGCTGTCCATAGCCCATAGCCCAGGAGGGACACACCTGCACCAGTCTCTCCCAACTGCAGGCAAAAATGGCTCCTTTGAAGGCTGGATTCTGAGGCATTGTATGATTTTGAAGTCCCACCTCCAGATCTCCAGGAATATTTCCAACCCAGGGGTAGCCAACCTCCAGGTGGAGAGCTCCTGGAATTGCAGCTCACCTGCAGAGTATAATGATAAGTTCCCCAGGCAGAAAGGGCTTACTTTGGACAGGGTTGTGGTAGAGAAGAAACATTTAAGGCCTCCCACACAGGTTGTTGTTGAATTTAAAGACTTGAGGCCTACTGCACAGGGTTGTTGTGCAGATGAAACAGGAGACAAAAGAAACTCTGCAACAGCATCCAGTTTCGTCTGCATAATAATGCTGTGCAGTAGGCCTCAAATCTGCAGAGAGTTGCAAAGAAGAAAGACACATGGCTTGGCTGTGTCTAACCCCCGGCCAGAGCAGTATTTTAAGTTAGAAGGGCCTTTTCTGTGGCCTCCCTGTCAGCCAACTGTTTGGCAGAAGGGGAAAGTTCCCCACCCTCAAAAGGAAGGCCCTGAGGCTCCCCTGTGTTGCTCTTGGAAACGCCCCCCTCCCCTCAGTCAGGGCCTGTCAGAGGCTCCTTCGCAGCAGGCCTTAGGGGAGGATGGGGAGGGACAGCACTCTCCAGCCTCCTGCCAGCTCTGTCAGGGTTCTGAGGCAATTTGCAGTTGGACATGACAGTTAGGACAGCCATGGAGTGAAAAGGGCTGGCATAGCCTGTCCAAGCCACCGTTCTCATTCCCCTTGGCAGCCCTATTGACCTCCTCTCCCTGCGGTGGTCAGGGGCAGACTGACAGTGATGTCTCCTGATTGCGCTGGAACTCTGGTCTGTCCTAGGGAGAGCCCAATTGGAAGGCGCTTTGCACCTTCCGACTGGCCCCTCCGCTTGTCAGTCTGGGGCCAAGGGTCCAATCCGGGAGTTCTGATCATGGACTCATCCCTCCCCAACCCTCCTTACTGTTTTATTAAGAGAGACAGATATAGATTATATTAGTGGTCCTCAACATGGTAGGGGATCAACTGAGCCTTATTGGTATTTTTCAGGTATATTTTGGTTTCTCAAATGTATCCCTTTAAACTTTAAAGGATTGCAGAAGCTAGCCCAAGGATCAGCTGGGTTGGTGGGGGCTTAAGAGTTCTGGGCATCAGAAGAGGATAGCTCAGCTAGAATCGGCCGTGCCCACTGCTTAGCCAATTGCTCCCTGCAACCACAGCTCTGCACCGCTTCTCCTTACACCTGGTGTCACGCCCCCGCTGCCACCTCCCGAGTTGCCAGAGCAATAGGACCCAGCAACTGACTCAGATCGGGCTGAAGAATCAGGGGAGTCTGAGGAGGACTTTTTCACAATCAGAGTAGTTTAGCAGTGGAATAGGATACCTAAGGAGGTGGTGAGCTCCCCCTCACTGGCCGTCTTCAAGCAAAGGTTGGATACACACTTTTCTTTGATGCTTTAGGATGCTTAGGGCTCATCCTGCGTTGAGCAGGGGGTTGCACTAGATGGCCTGTGTGGCCCCTTCCAACTCTATGATTCTAGGATGCTGGGGAGGGCTGCTCCAGTCAGCCGGGACCGGCTCAGGAGAGATCATGGACACTGACACAGCAGCAGCAGTCTGCATCAGACTCCAAGGAATTGCCCAAATGGCTCAGGCAACGCCATAGGGTGGGGGTGGCAGAACGCTGAAGGAGCCAGAGGCTGCAGGTGAGCTGTCAACTTAGATGGGGCCCAGTTGGAAGCACTTTGCGGGAGGACAAAGTGAGTCATCCCCCAGGTGCAGTGAATTAGCTGGGCTGCATTTAAGAGAAACAGCAACAGATTTCTGTGTGGATGCAATTTATGCAGACACCCTCCAGACTAGTTCTGAATTCTTGCATTTTGTCAGACTCCCTTCAGCTCCTTTGACTCTGGACATTGGCTTGACTACTCTTCTGGTAAATTGGACTGACAATCTCTGGCTTCTCTTGGTTCCTCTGACTCCCAGCACTCCTCTGACTCCCGGGTTTTGACGACGCATTTGGTAAAGTGGACTGGCTTTGTTTGAATATCTGCTATCTGGACTTTGACCTTGGCTCTGTTTCAAATATTCTCTGTATTGCCCTGCACTGTGCTTATCTAACTCCTGGTGACACAGACTGGACTTGACTTTGTTCTGGCTAGGCTTTGCAGCTCCGGCTCCTCCGGCACAGCTGCCACTGGGTGTGGCCAGCTAGGGCAGCATACCTGGTTTAAACCAGGTGGTAGGAGAGGGCAGCCCAGCCAGATTTGCTGCGTCTGTGGGGAGCCCATCACTCCATGCCGACGAAGCTCTACACTACCTTCCCCTTCTGCCTAGTTTAAAGCGGGTGACAGGTGAAGCCTAGTCAGTTCCAGGATTGGGCTGGTATTTTTTACCGGTATTTTCCAGTTCATGTCTATTGGACCCAAAATTTTGATAATTTCAAAAAAATCTTGGATCTGAATACCATACCGGTATTTGTATCAGGAATGTTTTGGGATTACTGAAATTCTTTCAGATCCAATAGACCCAAATAGAAAAATGCTGGTAAAAAAAATTGTACTATCATCATCAGAAGCACCATGACACTTTCTGAAGTATTTCCTGTGGTGCCCACTAGCTTTTTGCTCGAAGTACGAGCCAGTCCTGTCTTTCCTCCATTTCACTGGAAGAGAAAGTACTTCAGAAGAGACCAGGCGGACTGCGTCATCTGCTGGGACTGGGATCACCTGTTTAGAAACTGCTGCCTTTATCACAGAAAACACCCTAGCTCAGAACTGCTGATGTTTTGAGGAACCTCACATTTTTGTTATTGAACTCAAAATTTTGTTGTGTGCCAAAAGATCAACAATCATAGAGTCTTCTGTTTTATATAATTAGTTAATTCTATATTATAACAGATATTTCTTTTTAAAAGTTTTATGAAACAGAAAATCCTCTATAAACATAACGTCCCTTCTGCCTTCTTGCTGAAAATAGACATTACCTTTTTTCTGTGTGTCATTCTCTTCCATCATTGCTGAGAGGCACAACCTTTTCACTGTTCCATGATATTCATTTTCCATCAGGCCCTGAGAATCCATTAGGTGAAGCATGATAGTATTAAGCAGGGAGAGATCATTTAGGTCTGAAGTCTTTTCACTGGCATCATGGAAGCTGCGGTAAAGTTTAAATATACCGCTTTTGAGAACTCTATCCATAACAATCTCTTGTACCATGGTGGTATTTGGCAAAACATAACTTTTAAACCACTTGAAAGTCAAAAGTGCATTTTGTTTGTGGAAGCTCCTGTCAACCAAGGACTTCACTAGCCATCTGAATACTAAGCAAACAGTCTTACATGTAAGATCAGGATGGTCATATTCATTGTGCTCCTTTGAACACACTGCTGAAATATTTGCAAGCAGAGGTTTCCAGTGCATCAGGACCAATCTCAGGGGAGATATACATTCCTCTAAATCAAAAGGGGTGCCCTGAGAAGCTGGACCTTGTTCAGTTTCAGTCTGGTTCTTCTTCTGAACAAACTGTGATGTTCGAAAAGGTACTTGCGCTTTGTTTTTCTCTTTAATATTTTCTGCAGAGGAAGAAAAGTAAATTATATCCTTATTCATAGTTCCTCTTAATATTTGTGAAATTGCCCTGGGGGTGGACAGTGTCCTGGCTATCCGAGTTGGAAGAGGGCCAATCAGGGTTCAGCCAACAAAGCTGGCCGCACCCTGATTAGCCCTGAGAGAGAGAGTGATCTGCGCCTGCCTGTGTCCCCTGGGTCCTAGCGCCCATTGAATTCCTGGTTGCAATGGGCTTTCTTGCTAGTATATAAATATAACCTTTAAAATAATGACACAATGACCTGTGTTGGTTTTTGAAGAATGGAAATTAATCCTGCAGTTATTTATTTTTTAAAACTGGTGGCGAGAGGACACTAATGTATTGAATGGTACAGTGTTGCAGAAGGAAAATGCACAGTGGTTTGTGCTTATCAAGTAAAACTCAGGTTAAAATCTCAGCCTTCTTTATTTATAGTGCACTTTTGTCAAGCAGACTTGTGACAGATTGGACAGTGTAAATTGATGCAATCAGTAAAATGGGACAAGAAGCAATGTAGTAGACCTAGGACAGAAATCTTAAATAAATACCTCAGAAGATCTAGAAAACATTCCATAAAATCCCTATTCATCAGCCTTAACGCAATCACTGGACATTTTATCTCAGACAAAGATTCTACAGTTTTTCTGGAAAACATCAGAATTTAAACAACTGTGTTCATATCACTACACAGATTTTGCATCATTAGAACATAAGAAGAACAGATCAAACCAATAATCTATCTAGTCAACATCCTGTCTCACACAGCAACCAACCAGGCCTTCACTGGACATTGCCTCCTGGCTCTGGGACTCAGAGTTTTAGTGCTTCTGAATGTGACACTGTAGGTGGTGGAATTCACTGCCTATGGACATAGTGAGGGCCATTCACCATAATGACCAAAAGAAGCCTCTGTATGCAGAGTACTAAACCTCTGAATATCTGTGTTGAGCTAGATGGACTCCTGGTCTGATTCAGGAGGACTATTCTTATGTTCATAGGAATGTGGCTCAGAACCTCTCAGAAATATTTCATATTTATTTATTTATTTAGATTTCTATACCGCCCATTCCTTTGCAGCTCTGGGCGGTTTACACAGAACATTATAACTTACATAAAATTAGAATTTAATAAAAACTATACAGACCAAATGTTTTCAACTTACTAAGCAATTCCTTGACTTGGTATTGTTGAGCAATTGTTTGCAGATCATCTTGAAGTTTCACATCTTTGCCAATTATGCTCCACTTATGCAAGAGCAACATAATATCTTTGTTGGAAAGAACATGTTCATTCAGAGTGAACCTGCCCATTTCTTTGAAGGCCTCAATTACATTTGCACGGTATTCTAATATGGAGCTTAACAGGCTGAAAAACTGAATCAGTTGGGCAAAATCCAAGTTGGCACTATTTGACAGAAAATGGCAAGAATTAGACTTTTTAAAAAACAAACTAACATTATGCTAGAAAGCCTTTCAACTAAAACTGTAGCTAAAATTTTAAGCTTCTATTTATTGTTTTTCCAAGCAGCCATTGATTAATCTGATATTTGAAGGACAGAAGACTGTGTAATTCTTTTGTGGAGAGGGAGGGTATTATTATCATTATAGGTGTGTGGTAGAAGATTCCAATTTCTCCTTAGCTTTAAGGACATCATGGTTGGCTGATGTTTGCTTTCTGTCTGAACTCCTATCCTGAGATCAACAATAAAGTCTCTCAAAGCAGGTATGACTAAAATATAGTCCACGACACTGGAGCCTCGAGGGGAGATATAGGTGTAATCACAGTGGGGATCATTAAAGCCTGATCTATTTACTCAACATGTTAAATTTAATACAAAGATCCACTAAATATGGGTGCACTTGGTTTTTGACCTGATCTCTTAGTTCTCTGGTAAGCCCAAATAGATACGTTATAGATTCAGAATCAGAAGACCTTTACTGACATACAATGGTATAGATTCTTCATTATCAGAGTTCATCATTATCACCTCCCAGTCTAGCATTAAAATCTCCAGCAATACAGATTAAGGCTTTGGGGTATTTGTCCACTAGAGCAGTAGTCCCCAATCCCCGGTCCGGGGACCGGGACCGGTCCGTGGATCAGTTTGATACCGGGCCGTGGCTCCTCATCCTCCTCCTCCTCGGCTGCTGCCCTGCCACTCTGTTGCTGGCTCACCTTTGGTGCTCTCCAGAGGCCGCAATGGCTGGGGCTCCCCTCAGCATGGCACTGCGCAGCTGCTGCTGGCAATGCCCCTCAGTGGGCAGCGGGAAGTCAGGGGTGCCGGCAGGAAAACAAGTGAAGCAGGGGCTCAGGCGGTGGCGACGTCCCTCAGCAAAAGACTACCCCTCCCCGGGCCTCAGTAAAACTGTCAAGCGTTGACCGGTCCCCGGTGATAAAAAGGTTGGGGACCACTGCACTAGAGAATCTAAGTATACAATTAGCGGTTCCCAAAGGGGATGAGAAATATTAACAGAAGAAAAGAAAATATATATATTTGCCAACAACAAAAATCCTAAAAAGTTAGATAATGATGAAGATTCCAACTGAGTTACGTTAAGACTTGAGACATTATTAAATAGACAACATAAGCCCGCGTTGGGATGACCCTTAGGGTTAGATTTTTGTTCCAGTAGCAAATAAGCTGTGGAACCTCTGAAATTGGGAAAGGCCCCTGGTCCAGATGGATTACCGGATGAGCTGTTGAAAAGTAATATAACTTGGTGGATGGAACCTCTTGCTCAATTGACTTATAAATCTGGTACCATCCCAGAATCATGGCTAAATTCTATTACAGTAAGGTAAAGGTAAGGGTATCCCCTGTGCAAGCACTGGGACATGTCTGACCCTTGGGGTGATGCCCTCTAGCGTTTTCATGGCAGACTCAATACGGGGTAGTTTGCCAGTGCCTTCCCCAGTCATTACTGTTTACCCCCCAGCAAGCTGGGTACTCATTTTATCGACCTCAGAAGGATGGAAGGCTGAGTCAACCCTGAGCCAGTTGCTGGGATTGAACTCCCAGCCTCATGGGCAGAGCTTCAGACTGCATGTCTGCTGCCTTACCACTCTGCGCCACAAGAGGCTCTTTCTATTACAGTACCAATCTTTTTAAAAGGTGATCATAATAATCCAATATCTATCGTCCCATAAATTTACTATCTATACTGGGAAAATTATACTATAATCTAAGCATTTATTAGAGAACCTATTAAAGTGGATGTCTGCTCATAACTTGCCAGGGAAGGAACAGATTGGGTTTAACACAGGTCACTCCCCTTTAGATCACTGTACCATGCAGGATCGTGGCGACAGCTGTGCCACGGGATTGCCAAGAGTCAGACTTGACTGAATGGCTGACAACAAAACAAACAACTATACTATCATTCCTAGCTGAGAAGTATACTAGCTATTCGGAAGGCAAATTACGTATCATCTTTATTGATCTCAGTGGTGCCTTTTATTCCACGGATAGACAAATACTGTGGAGGAAGTTATCTCAAACTGGCTTGGAGGAATGGCTCCTGTTTCTAATATACCAACTATAATAATCCAATACCTGTCAAATAAGAATTGGCATCCGCGGTTCTTTAACTCATAAAATACCAGTGACAAAAGGTGTGAAGCAAGGCTGTTTGTTAGCTCACTCCTTATTCAATCTGTTCCTTTCAGACTTTTCCACTCATATCTCCAGATTTAATTTGGGCATTTACCAAAATTAAATCTGCAGCTAATACCATTATTACTATATGCAGATGATGCAGTACTACTTTCCATCTTCCAAATAGGACTAAAATGCCTTTTAACATATTCATCTCTTACTGCAATGAGAATTCTTTAATTATTAATTATCTGAAAATGAAAATATTGAGTTCTCTAAATCTTGGAAATGTAGGCATTGGAAGGCTGGATGGAAAATTGCTTTAGGATGCTTAGGGCTGATCCTGCGTTGAGCAGGGAGTTGGACTAGATGGCCTGTATGGCCCCTTCCAACTCTATGATTCTATGATAATGATTGAACAGCTCAACCTTTAGATATTTAGGCATTCTTTTTCATTAAAAATTAAATTGGTCCTTGCATCAGGAGTGTGTTGTGACAATAGCAAAAAAACCCAAGTACTAGCCACATCTCGTTTCCATCATCAAAGTGGGCATCAATTTGTGCCACCTATAATTCAGATATTTCAGGTTAAGGTGATCCTGCAATTAAATGGGATTCCTGTCTTGATTCAAGCATTCAACCAAAAGATTGAATGGCATCAGTGCTCTTTTTTTGCACTGTACTTTGTGACACTGTATTTGTGTCACAAATTCTATTGGATATGCGACTCTGTGTACTGAGCTGGGACTGCACCTGCTGGAATTCAGAGCATGGATCACTACATTTAGATTCTGGTTACATCTTCATTTTCAGGCACAACATACCAGCCAAATAGCTGATTTTCTTGCTGACCCTTATGGCTTTTAATAGTCTCAATATATCCTTCATAAAATCAATAAGTTTGGTATAAACATCGACTCCCTGGCAAATTCAGGGAAGAGCCATATTCTCCAAATGATAAAAAGAAGGATGTGGGATACTGAGAAACAGCTAATTGAATCAGGGATAAATCAGGTATGTTCCCCTCGCTTCTTTGGCCTTTCTTTTACTCAGAACTCAATATTTTTCAAATCTATTAAATCCAATCCATCATCATGCATTTATGGTGGCTAGGATGAATATCTTTCCATCAGCAGTAGTTAAAGGGAGATACCGAAATATATCTATGGAGCAAAGGATATGTGCCTGTTACCTCGGCAAACCTGAAAATTTGTTGTTAGGTGCGCAGTCGTGTCCGACCCATCGCGACCCCATGGACAATGATCCTCCAGGCCTTCCTGTCCTCTACCTTTCCCCGGAGTCCATTTAAGTTCACATATATAACTAAGTCCATTATTTTGCAAGCAATGGTCCCATTTAATTGGACCCATCCTGCAAGCCCAAAATGACTCATCTAATAGTGGATAAGATTCCTGAAATAACAGACCATGTTGCAGAATCTTTTGCTATTGTTTATCAGAGTAAGATTCAAATTGGATGACTGTGACCTTGTCTATAGATTATATATTCTGTACATGTCATTTATACAAGGGATTATTTTTTTAGTACTATATTTGTTGAATTTACAGGCACTTTGCAATAACTGGTATCTATTACTAAATTTTATTGTGACTAAAATTGCCAAGATACCGTACTGTATGAGTAATAGTATCAAATAGCAACACAACTACATGACATCATTAAAAACAGAGTGATACTTGCCGGATATGTTTCAGTAATGTTATTAAAACATGTAGAAATTCATTGACAAGTTGGAGAGGAAGGAACTTCTGATTCTCCAGATATTCCTTTCCACAAGGCATTTGGAGTGACTTCTGCTTGTCTCCCAAATTTGTAACCCAGAGGGTATGGACTAAGATAATTACACAGTTTAACATCCTGTTTTCTAAAAACCTGAAATATATAAATGAAAAAATACACATTATCAATTCATATAAGTATTTGTGCAGGGATGGGAGGCCTGATTCTCTAACCTTAAGGTACTTCACCTATCAAAGGGTGAAAATGAATGTTTGGCAAACAGACTGGGTTGTTCTGCTCCACTTCACCGGATGGCAACAGGAGAGACAAAAGTTTAAGTCCTCCACATCAGGGGTAGTCAACCTGTGGTCCTCCAGATATTCATGGACTACAATTCCCATGAGCCCCTGCCAGCAAACACTGGCAGGGGCTCATGCGAATTGTAGTCCATGAACATCTGGAGGACCACAGGTTGACTACCCCTGCTCCACATGACAAGGGACCTGCTGAACTAACAATGAACCCAGAAGCAATGTCTGTGAAGAAGGCCAGCACTGAGCTAAGCAATGCATTGTGTGTGGATAACAGTCTGAAGAATCTAAATATGAAGGGTCAGAGAGAAGAAATTGAGAGATCCTATTACATGGTCCTACTCCTATGCTTTTCCCTATAAATACAACAGGTTAAGTTATTTATAGCCTGCAGTAAGAATCCTCAGACTCAGCCAGCAGAAAGAATTCTCAGACTTACCTCAGACTTACTTACAGAGTTTCTTTTATGAACAAGTTTCATGCCTCAACTGGAAAGATGAGGGGGAAAAAATGCTGCAAACAGTAATGAAGTACCCTATTCTACATCCTCTCAAGCCACTCTGCCACTTTAAATGTACAAATTTTTAAACAGCCGCGGACTGAATAAAGGAGTAAGGGCTGAGTGGGAGGAGTTAGAGCGAGCCGTGTCCGGGATAAAAACTCGGAGGGGCCAATCAGGAGCCGCAAAGCGGCTCCTGATTGGCTCCTCCGAGTGTCCATCCCAGCCCAAGCAGCCCATTGGCTGCTTCACCTGGCCAGGGAATCTGGCCGGCTGCTCCAGACAGTCACGGGTGGGGGGTGGGCCACGCCACCTTCTCCTGGCCACCGGAGCGGCCTCGCCGCGTCGCAGGTGAGGTGAGGCCGCTCTGGCGGCCAGGAGAAGGCTCCAGAGAGCCACGGGTGGGGGGTGGGCCTTTGGGGTTTGGGAGGGGGGCTTCCCCTATGCCATCTAGCGCCCATTTCATTTGAATGTGAAATGGGCTTTAAATCTAGTAATTATAATAATTAATTTAACACCGAGTCATGAATAGCCTTCTGGGTACCTTTTCTGTAGAATAAACAATAGCCACGTTAAAAGACTATGATCTCTTATTAGCTCATAGGCAGCTTTGGTAATCCAGGCAGCATTTTGTAGTATTTCCAGAATTTGATGCTGAAAGAGAAAACAGGATCATAAACACCCATTACTTAACCAAAGATGCAATTTTAAGCTTTTAAAAGTAAAAAAATAGCCATGCAATTACATCCAATTATCTGCAAATCCAACAAGTCTGGCAGCACCTTAAAGACAAACCGATAGATACCACAAGGTTTCTCATCATTTTTGGTGCTACAGACTAACAAAGCTATCCCTCTGGAATTGTCACCTGATTATCCGGCAAGCAAGGGCACAATCTAGCAGCGTGCAAAAAGCCTGGAAAATGCCCTAACTTCTGTTCTATCACAGCTTCTAATCTAGGGAAAGGAAGAGTACAGTGGTGTTCCAACCCCAAACGTATCAACCCCATCCAGCTGCTATCTTGGTTTAGGTGCTTGGCCAGGTGCTGGATGCCCAGGTGAAAGCCAGAGATCCTTGTCATATCATGCCAGGCACAACCAGGGGAAGGCTCTGTGCAAACTATAGATTCCGTCATGTGTATGCCTTCCACACCCATTTTTCCTGGGGCTATGTCATGCCTTTTATTTAGATCAAAAAGAAAGTAAGCCAAAGTATACTTAAAAGTTACAAAATGTGAGATGGATTCAGTGATTAATTTGTGCAAGGAATGCAGATTTTTCCTTTCTGTCCATTGAACTCAGAACTGTGTAGACTTATATCACTGCAGATAGGGTAGAAGGGAGAGAAATCACTGTCTCTCCTGAAAGCACCAGGTCTGCAAACATAATTTTACCTCCTCCTTCCTCTACATCAGTGGGTCCCCAACCCCCGGTTTGCGGACCAGTACCGGTCCATGGATCATTTGGTACCGGGCTGCAGCTCCTCCTCGTCCTCCTCCCCAGCTGCTGCCTCAGGGGCTGCCCTGCCATTCTGCCACCGGCTCACTTTTGGTGCTTTCCAGTGGCCACCATGGCTGGGGCTCCCCCTCGGCGTGGCACTGTGCAACTGCTACTGGCAGCGCCCCCCAGTGGGCAGTGGGAAGTCAGGGGCGCCGGCGTTAAAGCAAGTGGAGCAGGGGCTCAGGTGGCGGCAACATCCCTCGGCAAAAGACTACCCCTCCCCGGGCCTCAGTTAAATTGTCAAGCGTTGACCAGTCCCCAGTGATAAAAAGGTTAGGGACCACTGCTCTACATTGTAGCCTCCAAGCCCAAATGCAATGCATTAGTTCTCACAGATTCCATGATCCCAGGAAGTAGCTTTCTTAGATCAGAAGGTAAAGTTTTAAAAAGGTACCAAATATCAGTTTTATTTAAAAATAAAAAGTTGTTTGTTGTCTATGTATTTTAGTTACATTTTACCTGGGTAGCTTCATCACAAAGTGGGCTATGAAAAAAAGAAAGGATGACATGGAAAATCCTCTGATAATCATACAGTTCATAACAGTGTTTATCTCGGAGTCCTTCTCCAATAATTGCTAGAACCCATTTCCGTTCCAATTTGTGCTGGAAGAGAGTATGCAAATGTTAATTATGTGAAATGAAAACCAAAAGCATTTCACTGTATCTCTTTTCCATCTTATTTCACAGGATTCATAAACTAAAATATCTCCAATTAACAGATTAACATGTTCAGGATCAGGGAAGAGAAACAGAGAAAAAATACATTGAAAATATGTTGATGCCCAATTTTTTTACTAAGTTAATCTGATTTCCCATGGCCGAAATTAGAAATCCCAGCTACTGTAGTCCTTTTGGTTATGCCATCTATGAAACTCACACAATGCCCTCACCAGAATTCTATGAGCTTCTGGTGAATCTGTACTTGGCATATGATGTGGTATTCACCAACATAGAATTTGATTGCATATTGGTTTGCACACTTCAATATCACACACAAACAAAGGTTGTTAAACAAAGGTCTTCAAAACCTTTTCACAGATATCATTTATGCACCAAATTTTCTGGGCATGAGATAGCAGGCAAAGGACCATACCATGATCAGTGACCATTCATCCAACATATGTACAGCCAGTCAGAGTGGCATGGTGTTTAAGATGTTAGACTAGGACTGGAGAGACAACTGGGTTCAAATCCCACCTCTGCCTTGAAGCTTGCTGGGCAGTCTGCACCAATCACTCACTCTCTCAGCCTCACTAACCCCACAAGGGTTTTGCAAAAAGAAAATGGGAGAGGAGAGAACAAAGCATGCTACCTTGAGCTCCTTGGAATAAGGGCCGGATAAAGAATGATAGGGTGATATTTACATTACCTCTATATCAAAACTGTAGAACAGCTGAAAAAATCCTGGCACTTTCTTCAAGTTCAAGTATTGATGAGAAAGAAGGAACTTGTTCAGCTTTGTATACATATGTTCCTCTGTGACAGAAACAAAGTAATTGTTGTAGCATTAGAAACAATGAGCATATGAATTCAATTAAGTGCATAGAAGAAATTTAATTTCATATTCTCCTTTTAAAGAACACAGCTCTTCCATTTTACTGTGCAGCAAACTCTTACGTCCTTATAAAACAAGTCATCTGAAGGAATGTTCATTTGCATTCTCCCATCAAAGATAATCTTTACTAAAATTACAGTCTTATACATATACAGAAAGAGCAGATGACTGCATGAAAAACAGACTAGAAAATTACCATTCATCACAGCGCTATTATTGCTCATTTATCACTCCTGAACTGTCTTTGCCAATCTTTTTTACTTTCTTAAATAACTATTGATTGAAAACCAAAGTAGGCCGTGTTCTGCAGTACCTGGCTTCAGCATGTGTTGGGCTACTCTCGCAATGTAGAGTGTTAAAGGGAAAGTGAATCTGAGATTTGGTTGTCTGATCCCGTTTTGCACAACATCCATGAGGTACAGCAACTGTAACATGAGAGCAGTTTAAAAAAAAATTAGAAAGTAGGTTTTGGAATCCCTTTGGCAACTCTCAAATTGCGTCTGCAAGACCCATCTTTGCATGACAACACAAGACTTCCCTCACAGAAACTTAAGGAAGAAGTTAGTCATAGACTTGGATTCCTCCTAGATTTCCAAAGATGCAAGAAAAGGGGGTTATTTTCACCAGTTCCTCCGTCTTTTGGTGGCTCCAAATATCACCAAAACTGTGTTCTTAGAGGATGTAGCAAAAATGCCTCCCTTCCTGGCACCCACAGAAATATAAGTAGCATCCATGCCATAGTCTATAAATTACAACATAAGTGAATTGCGAAATAATGTTCTAATATCACAAAATGGTGGCATGATTAAAAGTATCACTACTGACTTAAATAGAGTTTTGTACCCTCATATGACTCCATCTGTAATATTTGCAGAAATGGCACATTTAGGGATGAGAAAATTATACAATGACCTAAAAATAAGAATATTCACATATTTTATGGAGGAAAATTAGCAAGACACTGTTCTGTGAGGTACTTCCCAAACAAGTTTAAATTTTGCAAGGCTAGAATCCAAACCATTGTATACTCAAAGCAGTGTAAGTAGCACATACTTACCTGCCTTTGTTCTCGAAATCGAGCCCCTTCCAGGTGAAAGCGAAAAGCGCTCAGGACATAGTATGCTACTGCTCGCATATTATGGTCGTAGCTGCTTAGGGCTGCTATTGTTAATCCCAAAGCATTGACTTCAATAAACTTTGGACATCCTACAGCACATTCTACAAAAAAAAACAAAACAATTGCAACCTTTATACCCCATCTTTTCTTCCTTCCTGCTTCCCACCCTATAAAAGAAGTTCTCTCAAAATCCTTTAGAAAAGTTGTTTGTGCATAAAAAAACTAAAATAAAAAGATTGTGGTTTCCAGTTAAATAGGAACTTGATTACAGAGCCGATCTTTTTGTAGCATTCCTATAGAAGAAATTGCCCCCGGAGATGCCTCTGATTAATTGAATACCTCTTCACAATAGTGCAAGACCCAATGGGCATGAGGCCTTCTTGAAGCCCATTTCCTGGTATTTCTCATATTCTGGAATTTCCCATTCCCCCATCCATCTCTTCCCTTTGAACACCTTTCTCCTTCTCCCTTAATTGTCTCCCTTAATTGTCTTCTGTTCTCCCAAAGTGCATACTCAAGACCAATGAAAACCAAATAATGGCCCTTAACCACACTTTTATAAATATATATACACATACCCCCCATGAAGTGATTTATACAATTTGGTTAGATGTTTTGTTTTTCTTTTCAATCAATGCAAATGCAATTGTGGAATAGTGATTTTAACACAGGCTCATGACTGTGAATATGGAACCAGGGGGCAGAACTGTTCTGACTTATTCCCACACCCCATTCCATTACCATGGTTCTTGCATGCTAAGGACATTGTCAACAAAGAATATCGCTCCATTTTATGGTTATTGTAGAAATGAGGAATGAATAGAAGGTTCATTTGAAAGCCTGAACATAGGTCATGGAAGGAAACGTTTATAACAAGATTCAGCCTTGTGAAATGAAGTCAAGGGCTGGGATGTGGAGTAAGTTTGATTTATGTTGGACATACAGTTTGTTTGTAGAACCTTGGAAAGATCACGGGGAATGGCTGCTGAGATAACTATCACTTCTAGATATTACCAGAGGGGTCTTTTTGCCCTTTTGTGATTAATGTGGAGTTTGCACATCCAGTGAGAAGTAATTATGGAACACTTATTCATAGGGTGACATTACCATACCTGCAGGAAGCAAAAATGTAACAAAGGTCTTTTAGGCCACATACTAATACAGCCCAGCATGTTCAGGATTGTTTCATAGAGAATGTTCAAAATGGAGGCTGTAGGTTTTTAAAAAAATCTTTAGAGGATAAAAGGATGCATTGTGACACACAGTAAGTAGGAGTATCCCTTTATAACTTGACAAACTGGAATGGGGGCAACAGAAGCAAAGCAGAA
Source organism: Paroedura picta (assembly GCF_049243985.1). NCBI lineage: Eukaryota > Metazoa > Chordata > Lepidosauria > Squamata > Gekkonidae > Paroedura > Paroedura picta. The sequence goes on from NC_135374.1 coordinate 57,621,175, forward strand.
GGGATTTCTAAGAGGAGTCAAAGCACGAGCTGTTGCTTGGGTTGAGTTATGGAAAGTGCCAAACATGCAGGTGAGATCAAAAAAGGCCCTTAAAGAATTCTCATGGAGAATACAACTCAAAAACATGTAGCTTTCAAAACAATTCTTGTAAGGCAAGGAAAAGTAGAAATCTTTGGTCAAGAAATGAAGTATGGGATTAAAAGTATGGTGCTTCAATTGTTGGTCAAACCATTTAACCCTATACATAAACTGGGAGATTTTGATCTATCTGTCCTAACTCCTATACACCCTTATCAGCTCCGGCTAGTCTCCAAATTCCACTCAGCCTACACAGCAGCAATTAAGAAATGACCTAATATAAATTACCCGAGTGCAAACAACAAACATCCTATATCTTCAACTGCTATAAACAGAAGAATGGATTACAGTGCTACAAGGAAGAGTGATGTGGAAGACTTCTTACTAGCAGTTATCCCTTTTCACTTGTAAGTGAGAACATGGGAGAGGAACTGGACCACCGTAGCAACCATTGCCAAGTGAGGGAACTATGGCAATCAGGCCCATAATGAAGAATGACAAACACCAAGTCACATTATATGGCTGTGGCTTCCTACCAAAACAGCAAAGCATCTCAGATAAGGCCAATCAAGGCTCTTACAATCCATCCAATCATTTATAAGAAGCTACAAGATACCAGATCTGCCTGCCAGTGAGCTAAAACACAAATGAAAGTTAAAAGTACTGAATCGCCTCTATCACCAAACTATGAAAACTGAGGCTTGGTTTCCCCATACAGAAAAAAAAATTACTCAGTAATAACAACTTCGCCCAGAGTAGCTCTTTCTTTTCATTTATCTGCAGCACTTCTTGCCTAGGGATACATGTAATGATGTGAACATTTACTTTGGATCCCATACAGAACTCACCTAATATATCAGATGACTTGGCAAGGAATCATAAAGCCAACTCATCTTATGGAGGCCAAAATGTGGATTTCAGCTTAAGTATTGCTGGCTCCAAAGACCTCCCCCATGAGAGAAGCTGAGTGGGAAATTGCACTGTTCCTCCATCTGGCCATAAGGCTGCTCTTTCTACTATCAATTCTCCCAGTTTGGGAACAACAGTATGGAGGTGCAACCTGATTGCCAGTTTTGTGAAAGCAAAAATGTTTAACACTACAGTGTCTGGAGACAGGCTTTCTCTGTCTTAGCTACATTATGTAGCATAACTGAATAATTTAACCAGGCAGTTTCTGGCTTTAAAACCAGGATACCATATAAGCTGGCAGCAGCACGAGAGGCAGGAACTGTACAAGCCAGGATCATATTAACCCTTTACAAATGAATAAAATCAAACATTTGAGCAAGAAGCTGACAGGTTTAAAAGGCCAAAGGAAGAAAATAGCTTCTGAATGGAAGATGATGGCCATTATTATTCTCCAAGGAAATAGGTAAAAAGCAAGAATTTAACAAAAAGATACAAATGCACAGTCAGTGCAGACTCCCTTTTAAGTGGAAAAGGTCAGTAAGAAAAGGCTAAAGTCTGTAAAGAGTAAGTAATTGTAGCAAACATTTCAAGGAGGATCCTGGCTTTCAAGACCCCACATAAAGGCCAAAGGTACTTGTTTAACTATAGTCTATGTCTACAGCAGTCTTTCTCAACGTTTCTACCTTTGAGAAATCCCTCAAACATTCTTCAGGCTTCAAGAAATCCTGGAATTGGTATGATCATGCAAAGTATAATTGGGAAACATAGCTGTGTATACGCCCATCCAGGGCCCTTCCCTTCCCACCCCCTCCAGGCCCATCACCGGCCATTTGGGGAGGGAGCGTGGGTTGACATGGCCATATATGGTCATATCACTTGATAAATGTTTAACCATTTTTTAAAAAATATATAAAATTAATTAACTCCCACTGATTCAGGAAACCCTTAAAGGGCTGTCAAGAAACCCCAGGCTTTCATGAAATCCAGGCTAAGAAAGCCTGTTCTACGGACATATTTCCTCAAATGCAAGACGATTCTCTGTACCTGGTCTCAACAGTTCGCTGAAGAGCTGAAGAAGGAAACAGGGGTCATAGAGATCTTGAAGATCCACCTTGTTTTTGCCTTTGTTTTGTAGTAACTGTTTTTCCTAAACAAAGGACATAACATAATGGAAGGCAGAATTTCACATAATATGAACTTTGATTTCTATGATGGCTCCTTGCAGCCAGAAGCATACCCAGCCATGGGAATACGGCAAACCTGGAATGTTGTCCTCATAGCAGTGTTATTGTTGTTTCTGTGTTTCTGATGGCATCCTCTACCTTAACGCAAACTGGAACTAGCTGAACATGCAGTGTCTTTGCACAAGAACTGTTTTTCTTATAAGTGCAACTTGACAGGGATGTTTGCAGGTGGGGTTAATCCCTGCAGGAACAGACTAGCCCATCAATACAGATTTGCAACAAAGTGAGCCAAGAGGCCCCCACAGTGCAGGCATTACCACAGGGGCTGCTCACTCAGATCTGGGCCACGACAACAAAGGCAACGGGTGCAGCTCATTGCCATTGTTTTCTCGGCCCAGGACCAGTGAGTGGCCCCAGTGGCACTGCATGCAAGATGGGGTCCGTTTGGCTCAGCTTGTTCCCAAGTGCCTGTAGCCCTCGAGGGCAGGAGTCCATGGGGAAATTCCCCAGAAGTAACCGCACTGGGATAGCCCAGGCAAGCCCAACTCCCTCAGATCTTGGAAGATCAGCAAGGATAACTCTGGCTAGCACTTGGAAGGGAGACCTCCAAGGAACACCAGGGAAGTGATGTGGTGACAGCAGGTGATGGCAAACCACCTCTGAACCTCTCGTCGGGCAGCCCAACAATCTTAGAATCTCCTGGCTATATTATAAACATAATGACACACGATAAATACATTTCTCATAAGGTAAAGGAGTCAACCACACCCTGGTCTATGGACATCAAAATTATCATTAGCTCCAAATTTGAAACCTCAGTGAATCCAAAGGGTTTTGTTGCTGCCGTTTGAAACCGAACGTAACTGAGAGAAAGATTATACTGCCACAGATCTGAAAACAAAAGAACCCTGGGAAGTATTTTCTAACACGGCTGATTTGAAGTCATTGCCGTCATGCCTTGAGACTTTGGATGCTACCCTTTCAGAATGCGACTGAGCAGCTTAAATCAAAATGGTCCCTAACTGTCTATCAAGGGGACAGTCATCGGCACTGAATCCAAGGCACCTCTTGGAGAAGAAGCTGTCGGTGCTGTGGGAAATGGAGAATGGTCCTCATCATCCTCTCTGTGTCTAGCAGACTCAGGATCTCTTCTGTGCTCGGCTGCTGCCACAGTGACTTTCCCAAGCTCTTGCATGTCTTGTGATGCTCCACAGCAGCAGGGCCCCACAGTAGCATCCTGCAATTACATTAGCAAAGAAGTAATTTGTTTTTAATGCTACAGCTGGAGAAGGCGGCAATGGTAAAAGGCAATTTTGATTTATAAATGGTATAGCTGCATTGACTTTCCCCTCATTTCTTTTTATTACCCGGGAACCCAAAAGCTACAAGCTTGTTTCCTTGACAACACCATTTTTCTTTCAAAGCACTTTCTAACAGTATTGAACTATGGAGCCAAATTTGCTTTGACAGTGTTTCCTGTTCCCCAGCTTCTGGCTTAGAGGAAAAGGCTAGGGTCTATCCACAACATGGGCTCCTAATAAACGTCGGTAAAAGACTAAGGGCCATGATCTGGGGTACCACCTGCCCTGGTTGCAAAAGAGGCAACATACTCCGGCAGTGCAACAATTTTCATGGCAGTCTTATGGCAACTAACAATCCTTTCCTACTTCTGGGGTGGGGGGCAACTTTGGCTCTTCAGATGTCCATGAACTGCAATCATCATGAGCAGAAGCTGGCAGGGAAATTGTGTCCGTGGTCATCTGGGGAGCCACAGTTTGGCCACACCTGTTCTAGGGGTTGCATATCCTACAATTGCTTGCCTTGACCACTGGAGTGGTCCACCTGTCAGCAGGAAGTAAAATAGATTCCAACTGAACCTTATGGAGGGACAGAATTACAACGGTGAGGGCATCACCACTGAAAAGGCTCCATCACTTGTTGCTACCAACCTCACCTCTGCAGGCAGAAGAACGGTAAGCAGAATTCGGTATAAAGGAGAAGAAAAAGAGTTGGTTCTTTTAGATGCTTTTCTCTACCCGAAGGAGTCTCAAAGTGGCTTACCTTCCCCTTCCCTTTCCTCTCCCCACAACAGCCACCCTGTGAGGTGGGTGAGGCTGAGAGAGCCCTGATATCACTGCTCGGTCAGAACAGCTTTATCAGTGCTGTGGCGAGCCCAAGGGCACCCAGCTGGCTGCATGTGGGGAGTGCAAAATTGAACACGGCATGCCAGATTAGAAGTCCGCACTCCCAACCACTACACCAAACTGGCTCTCCTACACCAAACCTCTCCTTGGGAAATGGCAGCCCAGATGACTTGCACAACTCTTTGCACCAGGGGATCCAGCTAGTAACCATGACCAGTGGAGGCAGGAGCAGGAATCTTTACAGAGAGACAAAGGAGCCATCCCTCCTGCTGCCTCCAATACAGCAAGACTTCATTGATAAGACTTCATTGAATTGTGACCACCGCCACTTATATGTTATATGTAACTTGTTGTTGATGTTAATTGGGGGTTTTATGGGGATTTTATTGTGTTTTAACTGTTTATGTTGTAAACCGCCCTGAGACCTATTTGGAGAAGGGCGGTCTAAAAATTAAATAATAATAATAATAATAACAACAACAACAACAACAACAACTTGATGAAGAGACTGATGCTGCCCCAAAGTCCTGTTTTCTGAGGGAAAGTAGTAAAAGATCTCTGTGGTTTCTAAGAAGAGTTGACAATTACATTGTGAGACTTCTGAGGTTGAAGGTCAATATTCACCTCAAGAATACACACCTGGCTGTCATTCTCTACCCTCCCAAATTATCAACTACAATCTTCTAAACTGCAATATTATAAATTAATAGGCCCAGCAAGACTGTGTTATACCTGTAAATAATTTCTGTCCTCTTTTCAGAACCATCCTGTTCCTGGAACTTATTCCATTGAGATGCCTCTTGGGTTCAGTCTGTCAGGCTTTACATCTCACTACTTCTGTCTCAACATTTATTTATTTATTTATTTGTTTGTTTGTTTGTTTATTTATTATTTCTATGCCACTTTAAAATGCTGGCACATGACAGCCACAGGCAAATAATCCACAACAAGATTAAATTGATAAACTGCAAGCACACTGATTAAGATGTGGATAATCTAACCTGAAATTTACAAGACTTAGACCATTCTTTTCGTACAACTTCAGCAGCAGCAATATCTTCTGGTCTAAAAGAAAAAGAGGAGAGATAAATATGGCATGTATCTGAGGAGGCCAAAGTTCACCGGGTTACATCCACACATTGATGGCTGCTTCTCAAAAATGTCCTGTCTGAGTAAAATTGACTATGTGTAAAAATGACTTATACCGTCGTGCTACTGTGATCATTTGCAACTGGATTTTCTTGCGTGGGCAAGACAATCCAGAAGGCTCTTGATAGTTTTAGTGAGATGTATCCTAAGTCACTGAGTTCACAGATGCATTTGCATTACTTGATCACGGCCATGTTAAATGACAGCTTGCACGTGTGAGACAGCAATCGCAGCTTCAACTCAGCAGAGTTTTGTATCACTTCAAACACAATATTCTTTGGCGAAGGCAGCTCACAGTCTACTGATAAGACTAATCTGAATCAGCACAGAGAGCCACATACAAAAGACACACAGGGCATTCCACCCAATGTCCACCAAGCCACCACTCTGCTCACCCTTTTTCTAATTAGACCCATTCTAACTAGACCCATCCCACATACCAAGTCCCTTCACCTAGTAGCCTATTACTTCTTAACAACCAAACACACAACAACTTCTGTCCCTAAGTACACGTGAAATTGTTCTTCTTTTTGTTTCATTTCTGCTTGTCTTGAAGCATCCAGGAACTGCAGTTGCTTGCACTACAGCCCCAGGTTGCGCATCCCAGCTCTAAATTATAATAAATAAACAAATATTTTATTTGTACCCCGCCCCATCTTCTCAACTCAGAGTGGTTAACCCATATATATTCTAAGAAGAGACAGACTTACCTACAGCACTCAGAGTTGCACCATAGGCCCCAAGCAGCACAGCAAAATGGTTACTCTCACACACTTCAGGGCAGCACTTCACAAGACTCAGCAGTATGTCCACTATTGTCTCTGAAGCAAAACAGAAACACAGATTTCCTATCTTCCAAATGACTTTGTTCTTATCTAGCATTTAGAAGGTTGTTCGCTGGGGCAATAAGGTTTGCGGGCAACAAATTCTTCCTGAGTGGAGCAACGTGAACCCACTCCTTGCACAATGCCCTTTCATTCACTTGGGCCAAGCAGGAAAACTTCCCAGGGATTCCCATGTGTCAACAGCTAGACAGAAGCGACATTATGAGTAACATTTTGTCATAATCCTGTTTATATAGTTTTTAATAATTAGGCAAGCCGATACTTTCAATTCACAGAATCTATACACTTTAATGCAAAGAGGACCTTCTCCTGAAATGTCAAACCCATTTGTTAGGAGATGAGACTTCTTTCTTCATTCCCTCAGCAATTATTTGCAAACAGTTGTTTCTCCTCATCTGCTCTGACAGGCGAAGTCACAGATCAATGGCATTTGTGCTCAATGATGGTTATGAGGCGAACTGGGCCAGGAGAAAGTGGTTGGTTCAAGGCCACCCAGCAGAGTGGGACTGGTTCCTTGGTCTCCCAGATCCACGTTCAACATTCTCACCCCAACACGGGCTCTCCATGTGGGCTTGTTGTAGTCAATTACCATTATCTAATTTTTTAATATTTTATGATCCTTCTTTGATTTGATCATGGGCTCAGGGCTCAAACTGAGGTGGGATTTATCTTATCATTCTCAGGAAATGGGTCTTTTGAGCTTGCTGGATTTCTGTTGTTTCCTGTGCATCTGTAGTACACGTGGTTTCATGTAAATGCAGTGTAAGAGTTCTACATACAATCTGAGCAAACAGCGTTTCTTACTCCCTTTGTGAAGAATGGATACTTTGTATGATTTCAGTATTTCAGAATTATGGTAAGAGCCAGTACCTGAATTGAATAAGAGATGCAGAGGAAAAAATGCAACACTAACAAAGGAGGGGAGCTAAACTGTATAGATCCAATGCTAAAATAATCATGTTCCAGATAGAAAGCACGTAGGTGGGCTGATAACTGGAGATTAAAAACAACATTTGAAAGGCACTTCGACTATATATAGGCATAGCAGGAAACAAAAGAGGCAGATACCTCTTGCATGAACATTCTCATCGGCGCCTTCTCTTGACCTCAGCATTGTTGACAAAAATAAAGAGTGCTGCGTGATCATCATATAAAGAATAGATGGCTTGACTAATCTCTGACTAAGATATATTTCTTTCCGGTACAACAAATTTAGAGTTGCGTTTAGAGCTTTCATGAAATCGTGGTCCTTATAACGGTACCTTTGAGAAAGAGATTAAAAGATAGTAAGACCCCAACAAACACCCAGCCACTTTGCTAGTATAAAGCTAATAAAGAATTATGCCCCAGATGCTGGCTTGGTTTGTGAGTGGTCCAGCTGTACTTTACATGGCTGTACTTGCTATAAGAAGGATTAAACAAAGACTAAAAAGGGATCCTCTTGTGGTGCAGAGTGGTAAGGCAGCAGACATGCAGTCTGAAAGCTCTGCCCATGAGGCTGGGAGTTCAATCCCAGCAGCCAGCTCAAGGCTGACTCAGCCTTCCATCCTTCCGAGGTCAGTAAAATGAGTACCCAGCTTGCTGGGGGGGGGGGTAAACGGTAATGACTGGGGAAGGCACTGGCAAACCACCCTGTAGTGAGTCTGCCATGAAAACACTAGAGGGCGTCACCCCAAGGGTCAGACAGGACCCAGTGCTTGCACACGGGATACCTTTACCTTTACCTTAAAAAGGGATCATTTCATATTATTCACACTTGTGGATTCTGGTCTGGAAACCACAATCTTATGATCTTGTTGAGTAAAAGTTGCCCATATTCACTTATTTCTTATAATTTATCCAGCTTCAAACTGCTGTATTTTCAAAGATTAGGGATTTTATTTGTCAGTCATTGGGCCAAATGAACAGAAGGGAGGAAGGGCAGGGAGAGTGGGGAAAGATGGATTTCTGAGCTGGGGAAGAAAGAATAAGAAGCTAGCTAGAATACTAAAGTGCCGTTCTTGATCTGGATGTCCCACTCAACCTTATGCTCCCTTGTACAATTTTGCCTAATGTCTCCATGTTTGCAGCCAAGCCAAAGAGCTACGGCAAAATACAAGAGTTGTTCTGCAACAGAACATTAGTCCTATGCTTATGTGTCACTTTCTTATAATCAGATGATATCCAATATTCAGCTCATGCAGCATCATGCAGTTTTTGCTTTAAAATCTTCCCCAAAAATTCCAGAGCCTCTTATGAACTATTTCAATAAACAGTGAACTTCACGTTCAAACCAGCATTCAAGGAAAGCATCTTTATGGATCCTAAATTTGACTGAATCAACAAAAAGGTACTAATTGAAAATGAAGTTCAAATTACAACAGGGAAAATCAAAATCACTATTCAATGGTGTCTTGCCCTTGCTACTAGCCATGAGCATATTTTCCTCTGCTCTACTTGGGGGTTGAGTCAGCACTTACAGCAAGCATAACCAAAGGACACACCACAAGAAACAGGTTTGTTCCCTGGGAGTTCTAAACTTGACTCAGGGTAAACATGACATCCTATCCATGTGCCGAATAAAGCTTCAGGGGAGAATATTTTTTGCATCCTCACCCACCAAGAAATTAAAAACTAGAGAAGAAAAGAAAAAAACAGATAATAAAATAAATACAATCAGAAGTGTTAGCCTACAGCTTCTCAGTCTATGTTAGGAAGCTTCCTGGAGCTTGGTTAGACAAGCCCAGGGATTCCATGTCACCTTTCCCTTTTGCACTGTGGCACTTTCCTGGGGCTTGCCCACTAGACTCTGCGCATACAGGGCTCTGTTGTACACTCTGAGCACTCAAGGAAATTACGTTGAGTGTATTATACATCCCAATGTTACAAACTATGCAAATGTGCATTCTGTACCAGATAATAGTGAATTTCCCGGGCACACAACTTTAGCAGAAATGAAATATGTATGCCAAGTTTTAATTTTATTTATTTATTTTATTTATTTATTATATTTATATACTGCCCTCTGCATAGTTAGGAGAATTCCTATTTCTATGTACAAGAAGGTACTTAGAAGATGGCAAAGTTGTGCCTTAAAAAAAGCTCTTTGTAAATGCACCAAGTGTTTAATACACCCCAGCTGGATCATAAATTTGCTTACTTGAGTCCCATCTTCACAAAATTATGCCAGTCCTCGGGAACCACTTCAGTTACTGAATGCTGGATTAGTAAGAAACACAGCACAGCATTTAATACGTATACTATGGTGAAAAGGGTAAAATATTAAAATTTTGAGTTACCTCTATCCTTATTTTGAATTTTACTAGGATATATGAAAGCAAATGCACCAAAAAAATAGCACAAGTAAAGAGAAATGTATTACACCAACAGATGATTTGTTTTAATAACTGACTCTCAAGGATAGCAGATTTTCAGCTCTTCAGTCTTTTTCTTAAAACAAAGTTCCATTAAAACCTACTGGATCTACCTACAAGTAAAAGCATTCAATGTTACACTGGCTGTCTAAACCAAATGCCATGAGCCTGCGTCAGAAAAGAACTTACATATTTAGGGAAACAACAACAACCTGGTTGGTTCAAGACAAGTGGTCCATCTAGCCCAGAACCCTGTTCCACACAATGACCAATCGGTCACCCTAGAAGCACAATGCAGAGACCAAGGCCTTTCCCCTGATGTTGCCTCCTAGTTTTCAGACCTTTACTCATTCTGGATGTGACTGCTAGCCACTGATGGAACTGTCCTTTATAAATCTGACTAAAGCTGTGCATGCACTTTGCCATCACTACATCCATTAGCAGTTAATTCCACAATTTAATTACTCCTTGAGTGATTTTGTGTCTCCTGAATCTACTGCCTATCAGTTTTACTGGGTGCTCCCCAATAAGGCTAAATTAGCTATCTCCCTAAAATTAACGTTTTAAGAAATTATACATTTTTTATATTTTTAGAAGAAGAAGAAGAGTTGGTTCTTATAAGATGCTTTTCTCTACCCGAAGGAGGCTCAACGTGGCTTACAGTCGCCTTCCCTTTCCTCTCCCCACAACAGACACCCTGTGAGGGAGGTGAAGCTGAGAGAGCCCTGATATTACTGCTCAGCCAGAACAGAATCAGTGCTGTGGCGAGCCCAAGGTCACCCAGCTGGCTGCATGTGGGGGAAGAGCGAGGAATTAAATCCGGCTCGCCAAATTAAAAGTCGGTGCTCCTAATCACTCCATCAATTTTATGTCTTTGGTTTTATTTTTATGTATTAGGGCTGGTTTCCAGGTTCTAAGGTTTTAAATTAGTTTTGCATCAGCCACAAAGTGGATTTTAATTGTTGTGGTTTAATTTTTTTTGCTCATTTGGCTATTACATTTTTAGTACCTTGGTTTAATGTGCTATTTCTATTCATCTTGGTTATTGTTGTCATTCTCTCTGTTGCAGCTATTTTTAAGGACACAGAGTAGAAGAAAGGCAGTGCAAACTGCAGGCAAGACGGCAGCTAGTTGTGTTTCTGCGCTCCCTAGTGGACTTGTGTTGAAATTCATGGCACTCCTGTTGTATCTGAAGTGAGCTCTGTCTTGTGAAAGCTCAGATTAGAATAAACACACAAGCGCAGAAAGACCCCAATCCTCACCAGTAATTCTTCTAGCCTTGACAGCATGGCAGCCTCCATTTCTGATTGAGTTTCTTGTTCTTTGCTACTGTTGTAAGTGAGGATTAACCATTTGATGCAGACAGCTAGTAAGCATTTCTTCCAGGAACGCAGCTTCTCTTCAGAACTCTCCAGTGCTCTTGATACAGCATCTGCAACCACCCAGCTACAAGAAATATTAATAGAGCAATAATGCTGTCCTGCTATTTGAATACCAATGATCTTCCCTCAATACTGTGTGGCTGCAAAGAAAGGGGTTACTTAGAATATTTACAGAGGTCAGGCATTCCTGAATATTGCAGACAGTTTGTATTATGAGACTGTTCTACCTAATTGACAGACCCACTATTGGATTGAATGTAAGAATCACCACAAGATTCTGTTGGTCCATCTGTTCTGTGTAAAGGTTGCAAGCCTCTATTCTGGTACAGGAATAAGAAAAACTTGTTATTCTCTCTTCAGTAACTGGGTAGAAAGAAAGAATTTCCTATTTCCTCATCTAGCCAACTTCCAAATTTAAAAGCTTTGACTATCAGGTTTTCAAGATATCAAAAGTTTTTATCTGAACATCTGCCATTTCCCCAAGAAGACAGAAAAAGTGGATTTCATCTGGCAGTGCTTGAACAGACTCCCTGTTTCAGGAAAAGTCAAAGTACCCTGAAGTCAAGTGAGGATAAAAATCTATTTGGTATTAAACATTCTTCCTCACCTTTATACACTTCTGAAACAACTGCTTATCTAAACATTGCCCGCGGGCGCCGTGGACTAAATAATTCAGTAAGGGCTTTAGTGGCGGGATGTATCCGGGATGAGGAAGGGTCCGGATTGGACCCTTCCCCTGGACAGACAATCGGAGGGACCAATCGGCAGGCGCAAAGCGCCTGCCGATTGGTCCCTCCGAATTCCAGCCCCGAGCAACTGCGAGGCGCGCACAGCGCGCCTCACAGTTGCTCCTTTGCCACCGGCCTGATGCGTCGGGAGGTGCAAAGCACCTCCCGGCGCGTCAGGCCGCTGGCAAGGGAGCACCTGCCAGCCGCGCGTTGCGCTGCTGACGGGTGCTCCCTGCCCGGCGGCCTGGCGCATCGGGAGGCGCAAAGCGCCTCCCGGCGCGTCAGGCCGCCACCTGCCGCTGCCGCAAGCACATCACCCCACCCCCGCCGCAGCCAGCCGCAAGCCGCCACCCAGCTCAACAACCACCCAGCTCCTGCAATGAGGTAGGCACCGCCCTCATGGCGCGTCCTGCTAGCGCCCGCTGCATTTTGACTGCAGCGGGCTTATTTACTAGTTAGTCAACATATTATAAATCACTGTGCATGGCAGTGGCAATAAATGTTTAGATGACCCTTGCATTGGTCACAATGTTGATTTGAAAATTAGATACACTTACTGCTCAATACTTCCTGCTGTTTCAAGAGCTACAGGTAGCATTTCAACTAGTCTTGTTAAGTCTTCAGTCTGTAAAGATGGCAATAATTTGGAAAGAACTTGGCACTCATCTGTCAATGGCTTTGACACATCTGTATTCAGGAAGGCATCCAACAGTTGTAGCCATAAAGATTCTTTTAGAACACAAAGAACAGCAGAAGAGACTGTAAGAAAAAAAAAGGATCAAAGATCAGCCATAGGACAGCATGGGTAGCCATGTTGGTCTGCCTAACACAATGCTACTGGACTCGTGCTCTTTTTACAGCTTTTGTTAATATACTGTTTTTACATGAATTCAGTAAGCTACCTTGCAGATGGAGTAAAAGGATGAAAGCAAAGTAAATAAATAAAGGCCTGTTTCACATCTACAGAAAAATGAAGTAGCAGTGTGGTAAAAATGGGCTGAACCACTTCACGATGCAGGTAGTAGATTTCACCTTTGTATGTTCCTTTTTATTTTAATACAAACCCATAGCAGATAGAAAGTTAACACAATAAACAGGAAGGTTCTAAACCCATCTCTTTTCTGGCTATGCTGATCTTCTGTTTGCAAGGACGGTGGTCCCCAACCGCCGGGCCGCAGCTCCCTCTCTCTGCAGGGCTGCATGGCGCATGCGCGTTTGCACCATGCACGGCCGCATACACGCATGCAGCAAACGCGCATGCGTGGCCGGGTGATCGCCCTCCCCGCCGCCGCCGGTCCGCAGCCTGAAGAAGGTTGCGGACCACTGTGCAAGGAGGTTTTCATGTAGGGCCATTCCACAATGGGATACCCCAAGACATTCTATTTTCTTTCTGAAGTGATAGGCCATTCGGCCAAACTTGGGTCTGCGGCCTCTACCCCAGCATGTGTGAGACTGGCCTTAGACTCAAAAGTATTTACAACTCCTAGATAACCAAACCAATGGCACAAGTGAGAATTAATCAGTAAGTTGTCTGTTACCTTTGGATGGGCATGTAGAACGATGCTGCTCTTGACACTGCAAATACATACTGATGAGTGGCAGAAATAAGCCCATGTTCCGTCTCAAGTACTCGCCAGTCCCAGGATTCAGACACCACAGCTCAAAATGCAGCAGATGAGTCCGGCTATACTGAAGCAGCACAGCAGCAATGGAAAGGGACGTTTCTGTTACGTGATTAAGGCAGAACATCTGAATGTCAACCCCAACTGCATGGGCAAAGACAGGCTCTTTCTCTATAGCATGCATGAAGACCTTCTCCAACTCTTCTGTGTATGCTGTAGACAAAAGAATTGCCACACCCTGGATGTGCTCTCTTGAAAAAAAGAGGTCTCCCTTCAGGGACCCCCTCTGATAGCTCTCAGTGAGAAGCTGCACTAGAGTCTCCCCATAAGAACTCAGGCATGATTTCTTCCCAGAGGAAGTTTCAGATCCCTTGGTGGCTAGATCTGCTTTAGGAATGTGCAGCAGAGCCAATGTGACTTCTTCTAGCTGTTGTAAGTCCATGTACATGTGCAGAGCTTGCAAAACCCCTAGCTGCTGGGACTTTGTGAAATACGTCTTGCTTCCTCCTCTTCTCCCAGTGTGCAACTCTTTCAAGACTGTTTTTGTAACAGCTTCAAAGTATCTAGAGACCACAATCAGTTGATTCCTGGCTTGTAACAGTGGACAGCCCACCATCAGCAATTCAAGGATGCAATTATTCAGATGAGCAGAGAGATGCTTCACTGCAAGCGGACTTAAATTGTGATGCGGAAGAGAATGCTGTTCGACAGCCAGAAACCAACTTTCCAGTGTAGGGTGTTTGAAGATCAAAGGGAACAAGATGTCCAGGATCTGCAGCAAAAGGAGTTACAACAAAAGATAGTGATCCACATAGTTAACTGTCACAATTATGCACACTGTATACTCATTGTATCCCTAGGGGAGCCTATGCCTTCAAACATTGAATTAGCTTACTCATCAAACAAGTAGGCAGTGTGTGTGTGTGAGGGGTTTGCACACAGAATGACTGGCTCTTCCCTTTTCCTTCCAACATAGGCCCCACTTGCTGAGGGTCATTTTCCCTTTGAGCTGCTTCTAGAAATGACAATACAGAACTGAAACAACCCACTGTAGAAAAAAAATGGATGTAAGTGAAGGCATATGATTAATACACTGCCATAACACCAACTACGGCCCAAGCCCATTGCATTCAGGAATACTATGGGTGCTAGACTGGGGGGGGGGGTGTGGATGCGGACGGCCTTACCCTCACCCCAGGACCTTGAAAGGCTGCAGGCAGCTGTTCAGGAACTCACAGGCAGGGGCAGCTCTCATGCAGGGATCTGCAGCTTCAGAGCCTCAGAGGGAAGTGGAAGGAGGAGAGGGTGGTCAGGGGTGGGGGACAAAAGGCGATTGGCTGGCCGTTGGACAGACAGGCAAGCCAGTTAGAGGGGGATGCACTCAGGGATGGGACAACGGCCCTGAGTGGGTGTTAAGTGCAGAGTGGCACTCAAGGCATGAGAAGACCATCTCCTCCTCCTAGGCCTTACCAAAAATATACTATGTGGAACAGATTATTCAACTTAAAATCCCTCTTAAAAACCTAGAATTTGCTTTCCACTTTAATGAGGAAAGACGGGGAAAAAAACTCCTGAAAGCCTTAGCCCACAAGCAATACAACTGCAAAATTGCTGAGAAGCCAAAGTTAATACCTTGTCATTTGAAGTTTCCACTGCAGTCAGAGACTCCATGTCCACAAAAAGATCAGGTTTTGTTTGGGCATTTTCCTTTTCCTGCTTACTATACAATTCTATTTCATTACCTTTCAGCAATATATTCTTCAGAAGGTCAACAAAGACAGTGAGAAGGGAAAGACCAGTGCTGCTGCTGAACTGTTGGAGAAACACACATTCCAGGATGAGAAAAAGACAAAGGAAAGGAATCAGCAAGGAAACGACATCTTTGTACTATTATCTTGTGGACATTTCACATTCTATTTTTTGCAGGCACACAGAAAGTACTTGACATTTACCCACAAAACTACATTATATGCATACAGGACAGTAAGTCAGCCAAGGGGTTGATACTGTGTCTGTAGCTCCCAGTTACTTATACCTGTAGTGGCAAGCAAACTTGCTGCCACATACATAATGCTGTTCTTAGCCTTGGAAAAAATATTAAAAGGATTTCTATAAATATTTTAATGTTGCTCAGAACAGGATGCAAGAGAGACAAGAAAAATTCCTTACACTGCTGAAATTCTCCACTGTGGTTTTTAGGTAAAGCAGGACATGCTTTGAGGCTAACAAAAGTTTCTGAGGCTGCAGCTGTAGAACTGCCTCATGCAACTTCTCCTTAACACCTTCTTCCAAGAGACTGGCAGCACCTTTCTCATAGCTGGTTTTCAACAAGGAGCAAAACGATAAATCCAGAGACAGAAATCGATCTTCATATTCACTGCTGAGTGGCTGGGACTATTTTAAGAATCCATAGAATGAGAAACACACACAAAAAAAACAAGTAAACCATGACTCAGTTAACACTATCTCCTGTAAATATGCAAGTCTACTTAAAACACTATGCTATTGGAGGTTCATTCTATTTCCTGTTGACCTCCTTTGTCCTTGAATCATCCAGGTTGTTTTGTGGGGATTCACCTACCAAAGCTTCTTTAGTTTCCGGTGGTATCCAAAGACTGTAGTACTGCCTGAACTGGTTGAGTTCCGGGTAGTGCAAAGAACTCAGAGACTGGAGTTCTCTATCATAAAGCTGAAACAGCAAACAAAGAGCTAAAGGGTCTCTTTGAGAATGTAGCAGGTCATTGCAAACAGTGGTGAGATAGTCCACTATGCTTTCTCCTGCAGAAACAGAAATAAGAATCTCAGACTTGTGGCTTGTTGTAGCTTATTAACTTGAAATGTTCAAAGCTAGATTGGTTAATTTAAAAAAAACCTCACAAACTTTCCATACCTGTGACTTTTCAGTTTGCAAGTATTTAACTGAACTAATTATGTGAAGGGTTTTAGTGGGTTTAAGCACATTTTAATACTTCCTACAGAAGCAAGACATGCAAGGCCCCAACTGTCCTTTGTGGCTCTCACTTTTTGCCAGAGAACCAGCCTAATCAAAAGTTAGATGCCATTAATAGGAAAAAACAGAACCAGTGAAAGATATTTGGGAGCACAGTTGACTGGATTCCAATAAGTCAAATGAAAAAAAAAACCTTGTGTGCTTTATTAATGAACTGTTTATGAAATAGTCTATTTGGATATTAGAGAAGTCTGAGATGTATTGTCTGCAATGCAAGTTTTCCAAAAGGACAAAAATGTTCTGTTTTGTTTTTTAATCACTGAACTACATCATCTTGCTATTTCCCCTTGCTTGGCAAAACAGAAATATTTGCTTTTCACTTTCAGATAACTAGTTTCCATGGAATCAGGAAAAGATGGTCCATGTCACATTGGCTCTGATCTGCTTCTCGGTTGTGCTGCTCTTACAATATTATCTTGAGTTTCAGAGTCCTTGCTTGGGCTATTCAAATTGAGGAATTCATGACCATGAAGACAAAAAGTCAGTCTCTGAATTCTCTGAGTATCAGAATTCTCTGATAAAAAGATTTCTAAAACTGAATGTATGTTTTTAATTTGACAGGAAACCATAGCCAAGATAAGTTCTTCCCTCAGCCACTGCTTAAAACCTTTTCCATAATGGTTATAAGCAATATTCTCTGCAGAGTTAATTACAGGGATTCCCAACCTGGGTTCTGGAGAGGCCTGGGGTTACACACAAAGCTCTCCAGGGGTGATGCAGCCTTTCCCAGAAATCTGGATGGCAGCTGACATCGCTAGACGTCACCGGAGCCCACTTCCCTTGTTGCTCTACAGGCCTAGTCTCTTTCTTTAAAATGGAAAAGTGGTAAATGATCTGAAGGGGCCTGTCACCACTTCTGAGGTACTGCAAAGCCTGAAAAATATTTTAGGGCTTCATCCATGGTCAAAAGGTTGAAAAAGGCTGGTTTACTACAATCAAAACAATTAAAATAAATATAAGAATAATATACCCTTTGTGCTTCCATCACACTCAAGAAGCAACTTATTCCTGGTTTCTAAAGCACCTGGGACAACAGCACTGAATGGAAAAGTGCTCACAACCATGTCTTCACTTAAAGTGGATCCAATTTCTTCATCTAGGTCTTCATTGCCTTCCACAAGGACACTGATCATATCCAGAGCATCTAGTTTAAAAAAGAAAAACCTTAGGGTATGAAGATAAATAATTAATTAAGCTTTTCCTTATCAGGAGTATAATTAATGCTTAATTTCTGAAAAGCTGTCTCCATAAAATTCTCAAGAACATAGTAGAGCATCTGCAGAAAGACTGCACAGACATCAAAGCAGAGAGCATACCGTCAATGTGAGAGAGAGGTATGCTGACATTATCAGCATCTTGTTTAAGCAGGTTGACCTGAAGAATACTGGCTTCCTGGACAAGATCCGCTGCCTTATCAGTATAAGGGTAGGGGTTGGTCACCAATTTTACCAAGACCTGCAAAGTAAAAATAACTTCAGTCATAAGATCTCAGTGCAGAGGTCCTCAAAGTGGTGTCTGTGGGCGCCATAATGGCTGCCAAATGTTTTTGGGAAGTGGGCGGGGCCAGGTGGGGCTCTTGCCTAGCACAATTTCTGATTAGCAATTGGAGATCTGATTCCAGCATGACAAAAATTAAATACATTTTAAAATAAATTAAAAAACTGACTTGAAGAAGAAGAGTTGGTTCTTATATGCTATTTTTGTAATATCAAAAGCGTATCAGTTACAAGGATTTAAGGAAGAGGTACTTTATCAAATATGCAAAACCATCATGACTGTCAATAACCGATCTCATTAAAACACCTTTTTTGATCCCTCATCTTTTGAAAATATTTTATTCTTAAACTAGCTTCAAAGCCCGTTCCTAAGAACGGGCCTTGGAAGGGTCGCCTTCCCTGGCCCCCGGCCAGGCAGCTTAAGGTGGCTGTGGGCCGCAGCTTGCAGCCGGATCAAGTGGGGCAGGCGGGGCTAGCCAGCTTGTTAGCAGGGACAGAGCTGGGAGGCCCTCATTAGGAGGCACAGCCTAGCAGGCCCTCTACCAGGACCCTTCGTCCAGGGCCCTCTCCCCTTACCTTCTGCTGGCTCCAGGCACTGAGGCACATCTGAGAGCAAAGAGGCTAGAGTCCAGGGATGGAGGGTGGGAACTGCAGGGGCAGGGGCAATCAGCCAGCTTTGCAGGCTGCACCCTGATTGGCCCTATTCCATCTTGGACAGCTGGACAGCTCCCCCACAGGCTGTTTCACAAATATATAGAGGAACCATGTATAAGTATATTTTTGGCTACAACTTTTACATTTGGTTCGCTAATTAAGATAAAAGGGTTAGATCCAACTCTTTTTTTCCACTTAAGTGAGAGCTGGTCTCTCTTGGGAGGCTTAGCAAACAAGAATATTGGGATCCAATCCACAGTAGTTCTTGGAATCAAAATTTTCCCCCTGTGAACTCCTGGGAAGTAATCTTACTGAAGCATGATTTCCCTGTTTTATTGTTGTTTTCTAAGGAAAAAAAATAGAGCCTCTTGTGGCACAGAGTGGTAAGGCAGCCGTCTGAAAGCTTTGCCCATGAGGCTGGGAGTTCAATCCCAGCAGCCGGCTCATGGTTGACTCAGCCTTCCATCCTTCCGAGGTCGGTAAAATGAGTACCCAGCTTGCTGGGGGGTAAACGGTAATGACTGGGGAAGGCACTGGCAAACCACCCCGTATTGAGTCTGCCATGAAAACGCTAGAGGGCGTCACCCCAAGGGTCAGACATGACTCGGTGCTTGCACAGGGGATACCTTTACCTTTACCTTTTAAGAAAACAGTTGTGTATTGAATCAATGGGGAAATTATTAACCTACAGATACATAGTCTGCCTTTCCTTTCTGAGTCTTTGTTCATTCAGCTATAGCAACATGCATGTGCTTTGTCAGTGCTGTTACTGCAGTGAAAATCGTTTAACAAAAGCCTTTCCCACTTCTCATTTCCTTTGTTCCCTTTCCATGTCTAGCAGATGTGAGCTCTCAGAATTAATTCATAATTCTTCGAAACTTGTTATACAACAACAACAACAAAAGGTAATAAATTTCTGCTAATGCTATTCTTGGCACTGTTCATCTGACTAATTTGTACATTCATTACCCTTTCCAAAAACTGAATCACTGCTTCCTTTTTGGCTTCTGCTGTGTTCTCCAAGTGTTCAAGCCACAGCTCAAGTTCCTTCCAGGTATACTCGAATACCCCACTGTCATGTAAAACCTGTCAGGAAACAATTATATAATGCTATCAGTTGCTGTTTTTAAACAGTCTAATTGTGCTACCTGATATGAAGACATGGCAGCAACCGATGGAGGGATAGTGGGATGATAACTACAAACCACCTATTCTTGGGCATATTGCATTAAAATGGAAACACAAGCTAGGTATAAGGCTCCTAAAAGCATACAAGCTTTCTTTTTCTCCCCCCTCAAAATGTTCCTTTTACATACAGTACTCCAAAATGCCAATTTTGCCAGAAATTTCCATTCTGCTTCCCACTCCATCCACTAATGCTATAAATAGCAGATGAGCCGGAAGAACAGAACACAGTAGTGTTCATTGGCGCTACTGAGTTAAGAGTCAAAAGGCATACAGATGCAGCCTTCCATGCAGAGGCAGCCAAAGCATGCACAACCGGATTCTCCAGCCTGTCCAGCACCCAGGGTGCCTCCCATGTTGCTGATTAAAGTACATTGCTACAGTTGTAGAACCTAATTTTGTCAGAACATTTTTGTTATGACAGATTAATAAGGTTTAGGGATTTCTTCAGTTTGGTAACAATGCCCTTATTCTAATTAACTTTACCTAACCTCAGTGACATCATAGCATAGTCAAAACTGAGTAACTGCATGTTACTATGAAAAAGTAGCACTATTTTTATTGCAGATTACTGGAGGATACAAAAAAAAACTCATAATAGATTGTCATCATCTTAATGCCTGGCTGGATGAGAATATGGGTTGTGTGCATGTCAGAGGGGTACACCTCTTCTATGGAGAACCCCTCAACCAGGAAAAAGCTCCTCGAAAGATAAAATGGTGATATTTACATTATACACACACCAATAAATATAATTAATAAATAAAAATAAATAAACTTTAGTTCACCCTGTGGGATTCAATATGTTGATGCCAAGTCTGATCTGGCAGCTGTGTAAATGTTAAACTTTCCACTCTTTCAAGAAGACTCTTCAGCTGAATTTGTAAACCAAAG
This sequence comes from Paroedura picta, assembly GCF_049243985.1. Classification (NCBI taxonomy): domain Eukaryota; kingdom Metazoa; phylum Chordata; class Lepidosauria; order Squamata; family Gekkonidae; genus Paroedura; species Paroedura picta. The sequence continues at coordinate 57,641,808 of NC_135374.1, forward strand.
AACTCTTTCACAGCTCAACACTTTCAAACCCTGCAGACAATTGCTACTGAGAACTGACAGACCAGGGTACTTATAAAACAAGACCCTGCACTTGCGTAGCCAAAGTGATGGAAGACATTGTTATTATTGTACTCTCTGTAAACAGAAACCCCAGGAACAAAACCACATTTCCCCCTTTTGGACAGGACAGTTGATAGGGCTTCCTGTTATGTAAAGTTTTCACTGAACTGTAAGGTAATTAGTGTTAGCAGATGCTAAAGTCAAAGGCAATTTATTAGCAAAAGCTATATGTTGCCTTGCCAGCATTTGTAAGAAATTTAGGCCAAGACTTATTTGAGTAACTGCTGTATTCCAAATAATTATATTCATTCAAATCTGCATTTGTAAATAGGTCCTGGTTGTTGTGGCACTTTGTTGAAAACAATAATCAAATGATTCTTCACCAGCAACCACTTAAAAAGCCAGAAAAGGGGCATCTTAAACTGGACAACAGGTCTAACCATTCCTGGCTGCAATTTAGCCATTTCACTCTCTGGATAGCCCTAGCTTCTGGTAGCATGGACTTGAGTTCTGGGCCTGGTTTCCAGTTACCTAGGTTTCCCTAACAATCATTCAGAAATGCTATAGAGGTATCTAGCTGGTTGCCCAACAGCCCTGCATCTCTGATCCTCTCATCCACAGAAGATTTCATTGCCAACAGTAGGACTTCAGGCAGCAGGTCAAGTTACCGATCAATGGCCACAAGGAAAATAGTTTGAATCCATAGTGTCACAATATGGTAATACCAGTCATATCAAAGAGCTGATTCAAAGTTGGACAAGTGCAGTGCAAAAAAAAATGCTTAAGTAATGGAGTTTGATTTCCATCAAGATCAGCATATCACTTTCCAACAAAACCCAGCAGAAACAAAAGAGGCCAAGCAAAATGTGACTGAAATGATTTCTTTGGACTGGGTCAGCATATCATGAGTAGCTCAGAACAGAATAAGATGCCAAACATGATGTTCTTATTTAACTACCATTTTCTGTGAATATAAAGATATTCTGATGACTAGCTCAGTACAAAAGCTCACCTTAATAATCAATTTCTTTGTTGATGTTTTGAGATGAGGATGGTTACTTGTAACAAACATTTTCATCAGTAAATAAAACACCGATCTTTCAGAACAAGCTTTTTCAGCTGCACAATCAACCTGAAAGAAAACATTTTATTGTCTGCATGATAAAATGCTTTTCAGGTTCTCCACAAATACTCAAGCCTTCCAAAGTCCTCTAACTGATACACCTGTTTAATTATCTATTCAATAGTTCTCCAGATCTTTCTCCAAGAAGCTTACAAGTTCTTCCCTTCTGTTTTATTCACATAGTATTTCTGGCAAGTAATTTAGGTGGTAAGAAAATGGTACTTGATGACGGTCACCCACTGAGCTTCAAGGATGAGAAAGATTTGAACCTGAATCATCTGAGTCCAAACTTTTTCCTACTACATTATGCAACAAACATCTTTAAACGTCCCGTGGCGCGGGTGCCACGGACTAAATAAAAGAGTAAGCCCTGTCGGGGAGGAGTTAGGGCGGGCCCTGTCCGGGATAAAAACGAAGCGGCTCCCGATTGGTCCCTCCGAGTGTCCATCCAGGGCCAAGCCGCCAATGGGGAGCCGTGTGAAGCAGAAGCCGCCCCCCCCAGCCCCAACGTTCTCCCGGCTTCTGCCAGGGCCGAGCGCTCCTTCGCTGCTGCGAAGGAGCGCCAGCCCCCGGCAGAAGCCGCCCCCGCCCAGCTCCAACGTTCTCAGTTCAGGATGTAAAGAACAGCCACGGGAGAGTAGGAACTTATTGGCCCAGCTCAGTCTCCTGGGCTCAAGCTGAGAGATGAAGATCAGGACTCCAGGTACCTCAACCTTCAGATGCAGAGAGAGTTTGCCACGTAACACATTTGCTTGGTCAGCCAAGGTAAGTGTGAGTTCACAAAGCAATGGCTTCTGTGTTCATGCTTCAGCTGTTGCCAAGGAACTCATTATGATGTCAGAAGCACCAGTCATCACAGCTTGAAATCCACTATGACCTCATGTCAGCCTTTAAAAAAACATTATTTGCTCTTCATTTGTTCCAAAAGGAACAAATAGCACATTTCCTTTCACAACATTATCTTCCATAGTCAGATCTGTTGGCTATGAACTGGAACCATGGTTTATGCAGGGGTAGTTAAACTGCGGCCCTCCAGATGTCCATGGACTACAATTCCCATGAGCCCCTGCCAGCATTCGCTGGGAATTGTAGTCCATGGACATCTGGAGGGCCACAGTTTGACCGTCCCTGGTTTATAGCATATTATGCAGCATGAGCCTGAGAATTCTTTCTCAGAAGTCAGTCCAACAGAATTCCATGGGGCTCTAGGAAGCATGCTTAGAACTATAGCATTGGTATAAAATCTATATCGCAAACAAACATGGCAAAGAAAACATTAAAAGGCAGCAAAGGAGCACCCGGCCCCGGCAGAAGCCGCCCCTGCCCAACCCCGCCGTTCTCCCGGCTTCTACCAGGGCCGGCCGCTCACGTTGGGGCTGGGTGGAGAGAGAGACAGAGAGATACAGAGATAGAAGCAGAGAAAGAAAGACAGATGCAGAAAGGAGACAAACACCCAGCCACCAAGGACACTCCACCCTTTCTAGCGCCCATTGTATTTAAACATACAACGGGCTTTAAATCTAGTATGATTATAAAAGAGCACAGAAGTTTGAAGTACAAGATCACAAGCATACCACGTAAGAACAAACTACATATGAGCTCTTTGGTTTGTGACACTGCACTTTTAAAAACGGAGGAGTGCTGTACAAACAGGTAAAGGGTTTTGAAGGGTTAATTCTCCACAGAGCCAGTTAGCCTTTAGTGACAGGCTGCTCCAAGTGATCTGATTGGCTGCCATCAATTGAGCAGAGAAAAACTTTTGTAATGGAAGCTGAGGAGAGGGCAGTCTGACTTCAGCCCTAACTAAAAGCTGTTTAACTCCGATGGAGTAGCAGGGAGAGTGGCAAGGACAGTTAGTTAGGCGAAGACTCACATTTAGGCCAAGAAAAAGGAATAGATCTTCTACAGCCTTTCTCAACTTTTTTACCATTGAGAAATCCCTGAAACATTTTTTACCATTGAGAAACCCCAAAAGTGGCATAATCATGCAGAATATAATTGGGAAATATAGTTCTGTACAGGCCCACCCAGGGCCCCTCCCCTTCCCACCCCCACCAGGCCCATCATTGGTTATTTTGGGAGGGGTGGGAGGTCAACATGATAAATATTTAATACATTTTACAAAATATATTAAAATATAAAATTAATTAACTCCCACCAGTTCAGGAAACTCTTCCAGGGCTGTCAAGAAACCCCAGGATTTCACAAAACTGTGATTGAGAAAGCCTGTTCTAGAAAGAGAGCAATATTCCTATTCATTTAAAACATGGAGATAGCTCTAAAGAGTGGGGAGGTCCTTGGTCTGATGTAGTTAGAGACTACCTTTTGAAACCAGAAGGGTCAGTAAAACTCAAGATGAGTACTGGTGTGTTCAGTGAAGGAGTGCAGTACAGGAGAGTATCCCAGCCTTCTGGGGACTAAAAGAGACAATGAATACTCAAAGACAGTGTATTGGTATGTTGAGGAAATAATGAAACAAAAGCCTTTCTAAGTCAGTGTGAAAAGCTTAAGAAATTCTAAATTGCTTAAAACATATGAACTGGTCAGTGCATGTACTGGTTTACCTCAGAGTTCTTTATTGAGTTACTTAAGAAATTTACCCTTGATTTCACTTGACCTTATTCCCTCTACATTGAATAAAATATTTTGTTATTTTTGAATTTCAAATATCCTTGAGTGCCATTTCAGTGGTTTAAAAGGGATCTCAACACTTCCCTCAGTTTCCTGGACTGAGCTGCAGCAAAATACCAGACTGTGACAGGATGGGACAGCCATAGTTTGTTTAGTGAAGAAGAAAAAAGATAACTAGCACAGCTCAGTCAGACAGGGAAAGAAAAAAGAGGGAGGGAGAAGAGGGTTGTCATAGCAGGATTAAAATGCAACAGAAATAAGTAAACTACAAAACAGGAAAAAAGCAGCTCTTTAATGTCTTAATTGATTTTGAATCCTTGAAAAGGATGATTACAGTATTTGCACAGACAGTCTGAAGAACAATGTTATTATTTATTCTGTGTGTCAGGGACCCCTGAGTTTGCATTATCTTTTCATATCTGATCTACATGTACGCAAAAGAAAAATAATCACATTCCTTGCAAAAATGGGAAGAGATGAAGTGGGAAAAGTAAACCTTTTCCATAATTCACAAATGTACACTCTCAAAGGCATCCTCTCCCTTTTGCTGTCAGCTTTTAGGAAACAAGGGCATGCATTCTGTAGTAGCTTGTCAGAGAACAATTTAAACTTTACCATTTCACGTAGTGTTTGTAATAGATTATGTTAAAAGGATTTGGTTAACCTCACCCCATAGTCTGTTAGAGATCGATTTTTTCACTCTCTATTTTTAATTATAATCTGGAAAGGATACTTTAATTTTCTGATATTCCATACATTAAATAAATATGTAAATCAGAGAGCAGAGAGAGAGAGAGAGAGAGAGAGAGAGAGAGAGAGAGAGGAGAGAGAGAGAGAGAGAGAGAGAGAGAGAGAGCGGCCTTAAAGATAAGCAGTACCAGTGAAAAAGATCCAGGAAAGCTGCCAAAACAATAATCATAGCACATGGCTGCTCTTAACATAGATGTCTCTTGAAGACACACATACGCACTTACCTGTACTTTAAACCAGGAAAACTTATTGGCAGGTAATTCCAGAGCCACCTTTAGAATATGATGCTGTAGTACAGGAGGAATCTCGTGTCGCAGTCCTTTTTCTGTAACAATACCTGTAGTGTAGAAATGGAAATATTGCTTTGTATTGTCCTCCTATCTTTAGAAATAGCTTCAGCCAGAAATTGTACTAAAATACCTGCAGTTATAAATTTAGAAGAAATTTCAAGATACATCAATTAAGATTTCTTGAAAATATTAAGTTAGTTTTCAATACATCATATTGGGTTGCAGTCCTCAAAATACTGAATCTTATCCCATTACAGTAGTGTACTTTTAATCTGGTCATTGTAGCTGAGACTTTAAGGGCGGCTTGATGGGTAGGCTTTACAGATGACAATGAATACCTTTGGGCTTTGAACACTTTACCTGATGTTTTTTCTTTACCAGATAGCACATATTATTCTGCTGTTAAGTAGCAGGCCTGATCAACTTTTGTTCTGCTCACTGGTATCCATAGGTCTCACAGACCTTAGTGCTACACAGCATTCAGTGTAAGGACTGCAACCCTGTGCAAGCCTCAATTGATCTGTTTTTGTTTTGAAACAAATGTTATTCTCCCAATGAAATGATGGCTAACTTAGACAGAGAATCATACAGTTGCAAGGGACCATATCCAGCCAACACAAGAGATCCAAGACAGAACACCCTGGCAGTTATCCAAGTCTTTGCCTAAAGGCTTCAAACAGTGAAGAGCCCAACCTCTGTTGCCAAATCACTCTTAGCAATGGCAAGTTTCTCTTGTTTAACCAAAATCCAGCTCATTGAACCCTTTCTTGCTGCCTGGAGCAAGAGAGAACACATCTGCCTCCTTTTCCATGCAGCAGCCATTCAGGGACTTCAAGGCTACAGTTATGACCTCTCCTTTCCCTGTTCAGTGTCTTCTTTCCCAGAATGAACATGCCTAGTTTATTGCTTACCACTTGACATAACATTTTTACCATTCGCATTATTTAGTAATTCATCTCTGACAACTGGAAATTAAAAGTATGCCTTTTAAAATCCTAGACAGAACAAAGCTGTAACAATTTAAAATTTTTATTAGAGATATTTAAAGTCTCTTGGGGTATTATGCCTATATTTGTCAGCTTTCCCTTAAAAAACCCTTGCAAGTGATGATATAATGAAAAATTTGCAGACTACCAGAGAACACTGATTCTCTTCACTAGAAAACAGACCCTGTTTTATCCATGGCTTCTAGTCACTTGGATCCTGGCTAAGTTTTAGGGAGGTGGCAAATTTCACCAGTTCCCATTCCCAGACAGAGTTCCTTTCCAAGCTATACTTGAGGGTCCCCAGCTCCCCAGGGGCAGCATTTCTTCCCTTCCACCACCCCCCGCCCCCATATTGCACCCATGGAAATCTAGACGGGATCCAACACAGTGACAATAATTTTAAAATACACTTACCTTTAATTAATTTACTAAAATCAAAGTTGCTCTGTGCCACCAAATGAGGAACAACTTGTTGATAGAGACATATAACATGAAGTAATACGGCTTTCAAAAGAGTGGTCTCTGCATCATCTGAACCTTTAAAAAATGAATTAAAAGTTCTTGAAAGAAGTCCTGAACAAAGCAATGCCTCCTATACAAAGCTGTAAATTAATATATACTAGAGGCAAAGATCACTACACACAGGAAAGCAACGGGCACTGGCACACACATTGCCACTGTGGCCCTCCTGGGCACTGCCCCCCCCTTGATCTTGAGAGCTAGTTTGGTGAAGTGGTTAAAGAGTGGCAGACTCTACTCTCGAGAGCAAGTTTGATTCTCCACTTTGCCTCTATGTGCAGCCAGATGGGTTGCCAATCTCCAGGTGGAGCCCGGAGATCTTCAAGCATTACAACTGATCTCCAGGCATCATTTCCCCTGGAGAAAACAGCTGCTTTGGAGGACAACTGGCCCTCCTCCCACTGCTCCCCAGCAGCCAGGAGGCCTGGGAGAGTGCAGCAGCTGAGTCAGGCTAGTGCTGTGCCTGCAGTGTGGCAAAGCATGGCCAGCCGTCCTCTCTCCATTCTTGGGCAGGTTGAGAGCTGATGTGGGACTGGTGAACAGGCCTGGCTCTCTTCGGCTGGCTGAGGACTACAGGAGTTTGGAGGCCTCAATCAACAGCATGTGGCTGGCAAGTGGGCCCATCTTCCCCTCCCACTCTCGGCAGGCTGAGGGTCACCGGAGAATGGAGGTGCCGTTCACTGATGCAGGGCTGGCAGGCAAGTGGGCCAGGCCTCTGACCCCTGCTCTTGGACTTGACTTACCATTCACAAAGTCTGCCAGCAGAGTGGGGCCAGCTCTTCTCCCAGCAGGAAGGTGGAGAAGTGGGACAGGGAAGACTTGCCTTGAACAGCCCTCAGTGTGTGTGTGTGTGGGGGGGGGGTAATCCTCTCTCTATTGGGTCCATAGCCCTCACTGTGCGCCAATTGAGGCAAGTTTTACCCAGTGGATACCAACCAGGTGTAATTAGGGCTAAAGATTCTTTTTCTTCTGATAATAACACAAGTGAGATAGTGGGAGGGGAGCAGGATAAAGAGTTACACAATAATACAACCCTCAGTTCTAGGACAGAATTTCTGCACCACTTTCAGAAATCTAATCAAGCCCATTTTTACAGCTATAAAGACCAAAATTAATTTCTAAGTGAAGATTTTCAGATGGTGAATTTTACATTTAGTACAAGTTTGGCACGGGCACAGAATTGGAAAATGTATACAGGGCAGAATGTGACTTTTACAAGAAAAATCATGAAGTACTTTCAAACAAGAACTCAGCTTAAAGAATGTTCTCAGATGTCATTAAAGACAGCCAACTTGATGTAGTGGTTAAAAGTGACGGACTCTGGAGAACTGGGATTGATTCTCCACTTCTCCACATGCAGTCAGCTGGGTAACCATGGGCTAGTTAGAGTTCTCTTAGGGCTGTTCTGTTAGAGCTCTCTCTGCAACAACAACCTCACAGGATGTCTGTTGTGGGGATAATTGGGCAGCCCAGCTGGTAAGCCAGGCTGCCCAATCCGGCACAATGCCTGTAATGCTATGGAGCATATCCAGCTTCCCTCCCCACCTCACCGAGCAGACAAGAGGGCTGGAAGAGAGGGGGGCAGCCCAGACAGGGGAGCCAGGCCACTGTGGCCGGCACAGTGCCCACAGGGCCATGGACTACACCCAGCCGCCTCCCCCCAACCCCGCTTGCCTGACAGGCAAATGGACTGAGAGAGAGTGGGGCAGCCTAGCCAAGGAATCCAGGCTGCTGAGGCCAGCACTGTGTCTGTGGCACCATGGAGCATACCCATCTTCCCTCCACCCCACTTGCATTTGTAAACCACTTTGGGACTCCAGGTAAAGAAAAGCAGAGTATTAAAAAACAGCTCTTTTTCTTCTTCTAAAAAAACATTCTCATCACCACCAAAAAGTCATCAGCAGATGATCAAAAGATGGAACTGAGCAACTTTAAATCATCACAAAACAGTAGTACCAGTTGTGAATCATTAATAGATACCATTCACATGTATGCCAGTTAAGATGAATACAATTTCTTACCCTGCTCTTCTTCCTCAGTAATTTTCTCCACCATGGAATCAGCATCATCTTCTTCCTTTTTCTGTCCATCCTGTTCTTTCTCTTGTTTTAGAAGCGATTGCCAGACTGCTATTATGTTAGTCATATCTGGTAGAAGCTAGGGTTTTTTTAAAAGTTAGGGTCAGCTAATGAACAGTTATACAGTCCTTTCATAAGACATGATTTACAAAGCACAAATACAGGAGAAGAGATCATCTATACAAAAAAGGTTGCCTATTATTAACTTTTATTAATATCTGCTTTAGTTTGCCCAAATAATGATGGCCATAACTAAGTTTAAATTGTACTGGGAAGGGACAGCAGGTGTTGATTTTTGTTTTTTAAACAATTTCTTAGATATCAGTTTACTTCAAAAAAGTCTGTTTAATTTACGAGTTCCTAAAGATACCCTTGCAGAAGTTCAAGGCTTTAAGAAGCTTTGGTTTTACCTTAGGAAAGGAGAAAAACAATATTCCACCTTTAACAGCACAATACAGTACATGAACAGTCATGAGTTCATGTATTGTTGGTACTATTCCAACAATATAATGTCAAGTCAGGTGCGTAATTTCCCAAATGTGCTGCCCTTGTGCTTTTTTCCCCACAATCCGGCATTCCCCATCAAATTCTCAAGTCTACTAAGAGGCTTAATGTTAACACTAATTTAGTACCTCCCATAACAACCTCTCTCTTAGTACTCTAAGCATCATGGCTTAAAAATTACACCAATAGTATTTAATATGCCATTAGAATACCTTCAAGTGTGTTGCTTATATAATACAAAAACAGACTAGATCTGGAACATACTGAGGCATTTCCTGTGACACGAACTGTGATTCTGTACCAGTCGTATTACACTGTACCTTGCTCAATGCTTCCCTGTATTGTTGAACAAATTCCTGCATCATAGATGGAGTGTAGACTTCAGACTTCTCCCATATCTTCTCATTCAGACAATGTTCAATGTTTTTCAGTGATCTTTTCAGGATTGATGCCAGAAGTGAAAAAATAGTATGTTTCACTGTTTTACTGGCTATCTAAAATTTAAAAAGAAGATTAAACTGTTACTTTGCTTATACCTTATCTTCCATATTCAAACAAAATTAATATTCAAATTTATTTTCAAGAATTTACTGAAAAGAAAACAGGCATTTAAAGGCAAGATTAAAGGCCTATACCTGGACCGGATATCTGATTTTAGACACAATGACAAACAAGACAGCAATTCTTACAAAGCCAAGCAACTATTCAGTAGGGAAAGTGGAAATACAGTGCATGACTAAGGCTAATACATGACACTGCTTCTGTTCTTTAAAAAAATTAAAGGAGAGAAATCTAGTTCACCTTGAACAAAAGGATTATAAATGTTTGTTGAGTATATGAATTCATGAAATCCATAAAATCCACCATTTATTTGCTTCATTTCTATATTATCTTTTCCCCTCATGGGAACACAAAGTGGCTACCGGATTCTTCTTTCCTCCTTTTTATCCTTGGAACAATAAAGGTTGGTAGAGTAAATGTGACTGTCTTAAAAACAGGGATTTGAACCTGGATCTCTGAGAACATAGTCGAACACTTCCACACTGGCTTATCCCCAAAATTATTATATTTGTTGTTACCCTAATTTCAACAAATGAATTCAGAAGCAATATTATAGGAGAGATTAGAACCAGGGAACTCAGTAGCATACAGTGCAATCCTAAACAGGTATACATCCTTCTGAGCGTACTGAAATCAACTGATTTAGAAGGGTATTAACTCTGAGGTTAAACGGGTAGTTATTCATGTAGCTCTTATATGACACCAGTTCCCTGACTGTTTCAGGAAGACCCTTCCTCCCCCTACACATACAGAAGATAAAAGTCCTTACATTTAATCCCTGTGTGAACATTGCTTTATTGCATACTGCTGGGACAGTTGTCACCATCACCATGGAAAGCAATCTAGGAAGTGGAATGAACTCCACAGTTTTAAAACAGTTGGAGACCTCTGGCTGAGCCTCATAGATCTGAAATTAAACAAAACATGTTTTTAGGCGGTATGAATATAATCCTGCAGCATGCTGGAACACTACTGAATATAATTCTATGGCTTGGTTGGACAAAGATCTATATCACAACCCTGTTATTGTGGATCTCCCTATTTTGCGCAAAATACATTTACTCATTTTTGCTTTATCTGGGACTCTCATCTGATTATTTCAATCACTGTGTTTTATTGGCTTTGGATCTCACAAAGAACCAGGTTGTACACTCTTAAATGAAGACCTGCAAGAAATACCGGGGTTATGACATGGAGAGAGACAATGGCAAACTGCTGAATCATTTTTTTGCCTTGAAAACACTACAAAGTTGCTATAAGTCAGCTGTGACTTGAAGGAGGGAGGAGTACACAAGAGCCCACGAATCTTGCTAGTTTGAGATTTATCTCCAATAAGTAATGTATGAATAAGCCCTGAACAAAGGCAAACTCATTTACTATTCTCAAAAAATACCAGATATTCACCTGAGGAACCCATACAATATATTATTGTGATCTTAATTAATGAATCAGAATATTTGGAAACATTTTGTACAGTTCTTACCTTCCTTAACAATTTCATATTGTCCAGCCATGCTGATTTCAGTCTCGGAACAAAAGAATACTGAGATTCCTTAAAGAATCTGTTCAGTAAATCTGGGCATACTTTGAAAATGTTCACCATAAGGTCAGCAACCATCTCATCTTCCACAGCAGTCTTTAAACACAGGAGAAAGCGCAGAAGCACCAAATTCCCTCCTCTAATAAAGACAGATGGGGGGGGCATCATGGTGACATTTGTTAAGTTACAGTCATAATACAAATACTAACAGTATTCGTCAGTCAGTTTTCATTGCAGCCCACAGGCCATTCAGAAACAGAAAGAAAAGTAGTATTAGAACTTCTCAGCTTGCCACTGAAAGGGAATACTCCAAATGAAGATTTTGATCAAGTCACTGTGGTCCCAGTTTTATATTTGTAACAGTGAAACACTGTAGCATTCCTTCTGCTACAAACAAGACTTTTAATGCAATTTGACATATTTTAACAATTTCATAAGCCACTGAAATTAATCACTAAAATTTGAATGAAATGCATAAAAATAAATTGACAAGGTATGTATTTTTGTTTGCAAGTAAGTGTTCTTGGCATTTAGAAATCAGCCGTATATTAGTAAAGAAGAGATTACTAACAACCCAGGAACAGCTAATATTAGTTATAAATAACTAGTTTGCTCCTCCAGCCCAAGAGATTCTATTATCCTGACTTGTAAGACAAAATTCTTGGATTTAACTTTGTTTACCTTTTCGCCTCCCTTTCCTTTAAGCATTTTCTCAAAAGAACAAAATATTCTCCCTCAAAGGACAACTGCCTGATAACACACTATTGAAGCTTCAGAGGTAGCCTCTCACTCGATAACAGCAATTATTGTCCAGCATTGGAAACACATTCTTTAAAATCTACCCTCAAAATCAAAGCAAGAACCTAGAATCCAAAGGAAAATGCCATTCAGTTTTCTATGCAGGCCACACTGACCTCCAGGAAGCTGAGGGAACAAAGCAAAGCATGGGACTACAGCCAGGAAGCTGCCAGAACCCCCATGTGCTGCCAAGTTCAGTGCAGTAGTGAATGCAGCATATGTGACCCTGGCCAGCCTTAAAAGTTGTGCCTCTGAGTGAGGCTGGGATATGGACATCTCACTGTTACCACCACCGCCTTAGCTTTATGTGAAGGCTGCCAGGTGGGGCCATGATTCCAGCCCACAATTCATCAGACAAGGCTGAAGAAAATATTTCAGTTCAGGACCAATGATTAACCTCTAGCTTGAATATCTTAAACACCTACACAACATGAATACCTTACCTGCCCGCTGTGCCAAGACTTGGATCATAGAAGTTAATGCCATGTTTCAGAGAACAACAGAGGTCCATTAAAAAGTTATGAACCAATTCCCTTACTATAACCTTCCCTGCCTCTTCAGGGTCCTGGGCAGCCTGCAAAAAACAGAAAGAATGGGGAGGGTTGGATTAAGGTTTAACTGGCTTTCCCCCCTCTTCTTTTTAGAACAGCAGTTTCAAGGATCAGTGTGTGTGTCCCCGGCTGCATCATTCCCTCAAACTGGGAAATCAGACAAGAGAGGGCCTAAAAGAAAGTAATAGCACATGATACACATAGTTACTGCACCGGCATGTACAGGGAGAAGAAAAATACATTCCTATCACAATCAGAGAGGTGAGAAAGGTGAGAACAAATCTCCCCGGCATAACAATATGGACCAATGCTTACACTGGCCAAATCTGCCTACTGTCCCCATTCCCAACAAATGTGCACCACAACTGGTCCTGATTACAACTGACTCCTTACCCTGTACAAAATAATTTCATCACAAATACAGGTCCAAGCCTTTCTTTCTAGAGACAATGCAACAGAGATATACCTTCACATCTTCAGTGCTGACATCAGTGATTCCATTCCAGCGATAGAGCAAAGCAATGTGGTTCAACACATCTACGGTAAAAAAGCGTACCTTCTGGGTCTTACTGATACTTCTGTTGTGAATCACCTACAAATGACACAACAAAGTTCCCACAATTTCAACTGTAACATTCTCACTTTTTTCTTTTTCTGTTCTTGTTTCTCTCAGTTTGGTGTAGTGGTTAGGAATGCTGACTTCTAATCTGGTGAACTGGGTTTGATTCCATGATCCTCCATATCCAATCAGCTGGGTGACCTTGGGCTCGCCAGGGCACTGATAAAGCTGTTCTGACTGAGCAGTAATATCAGGGCTCTCTCAGCCTCACCTACCTCTTAGGGTGTCAGTTGTGGGGAGAGGAAAGGGAAGCCACTTTGAGCCTCCTTCAGGTAGAGAAAAGTGGCATATAAGAACCAACTCTTCTTTTTCGTATAATACAGCAGAAGGGGAACACCTCCCAACCATAAATTATACACCAGAGCTAATTCCCATATCATTGGCAAACCAAGTTATCACTAAGGGCACAATGGGGCCAGAACACATGCCCAAAGAGATTTCTGTTTCTAAAAATAATTTCAGCAAAACCCACTTTTGGGAAGAGAATCCAAAGGATCTTAAACTGGAGATGCTGGAATTCAAACACTTTGCATGCAAAACAGATTCTTTAGCGCTGAGCTTCAGCCTGTGCCCCCACCCTGAAAACAACAGCTTACTTGACAGAAGTCATGAGAAGATTTTATTTCAATTTATTTAGAGAGACAGAAGGCTAACTAAAGCCATCATTACAAAGCATGTCTGCATGTGTATAAAATATTCACAGTTTCCTAACTGATCTGCAGTATCAGTGTTCTGATTGCTTAGAAAGCTAATTTAAGTATTTTAATTATAGGTTCCAGCTCTTAGTGAGCTTCATAATCCAACCAAGAGTCCATAACAAAAACAAGGCAGTAACAGGAGACTCTTCAGAAAACCACAGCAAAGCTATTTTCAGAAATCAAAGACAAAGAGGACAAAAACATTTCAAAGATACCTTTGTTGTCAATGTGGAAAGCAGAAGGCTAATTGTAGAAATTCTATCTTCCTTCAATCCAGTTTTAAATATATCAGGAATGAAATCTACAAAACAATATAAAAATTACAAATCCTAACTGGAAGATAGAAAAAATTCTGGAAAATGAAATCAATGTGCATAAAGGATATATGTTACATTATAAGTGGAAAATGCCCAGAATAAACAATGAACATCTGTAAAGGGTGGCATATTAGGAAATTTCTTTTTATGACACAGATATGATAATTCAGATATACAAAACCCCTTTCATTGTGTCCCATTTATGCACGGAGTAACTTTGCCGGGAGCAAGCTAAAACAAAGGGCTCTTCCAACTGAGATAATAGTAACATTACACAACTTAAGTCCAATTTTGCTAGCAGCACTGGCTGAGGCTAAATGATTCACCCACAGGACTTTTCACAGGGAAGAGCTTCAGTGTGACCTCATGCAAGTGAATCCCTGTGGTGAGGATTTCAATGTCATGTTTCAACCAGACTTTTACAAACTACAAGACAGAAGATAAGGGTTCTTCATACACTGTGCTCGCCTCCGCAAACAATAACAGAGGCTTCTCAGCTGCTGACTCCAATGCACGGAATAAAGCTCACACTAATAGGTGTGAGAAGTTTCTGCTGAAGTTTCTGGCACTGTACACTGGAAGGAAAAGGTTAAAGAGCCCTTTTCCTTCTCCTTTTGTGCTGAAAAGGATCAGTGGTGGAGCCAGCCCTACAACACAGGGAAAGGAGACAGGTAGGTAGGTGCTCTTTTTGGCCACTTGCAGTTCCCCTCCCCTATCATACTCCCCTCCCCTACCTGATACTCCCCTACCCTGCTTCCATATATGGGCATCACGATTTAATAAAGGGAGAAATTATTTATACCTTTAAGGAGGGGAAAATAATTGTCAAATACCTTTTAACTCGAGAATGTGCACCAGGGTCATGTTGTCACCAGTAATTAAGAAGGAGAGAGCATACTGTATGTATGCCATACGGACATCAGGCTTGCCCTGGATAAATGTTAAGAGATATTCAGAATATGTTAGGCAAATGCCAATTTGGTAGTGCAAAATGAAATGCTAAATCCATATAAAAGAATGAGTTTGCAATTTTAAGCAGACAATTCATTGTCTATAACCATTAAAACAGTGGTTCAACCGCCCTAATGCCATGACCCCTACAGCAGGGGCAGTGGTGCACATGTGCACCACTGCAGCACTCACTGTGGCACTGGCTTCTGCGCAGCCTCGGTGAGCTCTGAGGCAGCACAGAGAAGGCCAGCGCCATGCTGCTGCCACCACTCTTGCTTGCCGCGGCTCTGGCCTCCTCATCGCTGCCTCGGTGAGTTCCAAGGTGGCATGAAGGAGGCCAGCATGACGACGACATGGGCCCCGGGAAAGGGCCGAACGACTCCTTGAGGAGCCACAACCCCCAGCTTAAGAACCACTGCATTAAAACTATTTTTATACTTACCATATATTTGCTCAGATGGGTTATTTCCCCTGTTTAGTCACAGACCCCTTTACCTACATGTATTCTAGTGTTGCTGCCTCCACTATGATCAGTTTGGACATATCTACAAAGGCAATTATGCTTTTTTTTTTGCATTGCACATTACACAAAATGCGATACATCGCTTGCCCAAGTAATACTCACACAGTGGCTTAGGAGCCACCTGTGGCGTTTCTGAACTCTGGTTCCCAAAATGGCAGCTGACCCATCGTTCAGGTAGCTAAGCAATCCCATGGCCCAGGATGGTTTGCAGGAGTCTCCCTGAGGTTACAGGCCTAAAACTAGGGATGAAAGTAAATGTGGCTCTTTTGATAGATGGCAATTGGAAATAACGTTCCCCAAGAGCTACAGAGTGAGTACCACTGACTTACCCATTAAGTCCATACTCACAGAACTCTGGGAGTTTGTTTTTAAAAAAAACTTTTCATGCAGGTAGCACAGTTACACCAGTGGAATAAAGCATGATCATTGTCCCCAAACATTTTATTTTATTTATTATATTTATATACTGCCCTCCCCGAAGGCTCATGCAACTTCCAAGGATTTTTTCCAACAATTATTATCATTACAGGAAGGTCAAGGACAATGGTCTATGGTCCTTATGTGCAAGAAGCACTGCAATGCAAGGACAGAAGCAGCAACACCTGGAATCAACATAGTTGAGCCATCACTGTTCACTCACTGTACATGTTTCCTCTTACCTTATAATCTCTCTTTTTTACTAATCCAAACAGGAATTTATTATTGAAGTCAAAGTGGCTGTAAACCTCCCTTGCAGCATCTGGTCCCTGTGTCACCATTGCTGATAGCAAGGTGAGGCACTGACGAGAAATTCTGTGTGAATAAAATAAGAGAGAGGGTGCTATTTAAACAATCTGTTAGCAAACAAGCCAATGGGAGGGAGAAATTAAAAACTGACATCCTTGAAATAAACATGATGGAGGCTGGAATCAACACAGCTACCCACTTGGATTTAGACACAAGTTTGGCCACTCTTACTTTCTTAAAATTATATAATCTGATTTCCAATCACAACATCCCCCAAGCAGCCCAATTCTATGTACTTGGGCATGTGCTTCCCAGGTGGCCTTAACCAAACCATGTTCTTTCAGACTCAGCCTTCCATTTGCTAAAAGGGGACTGTACCTTTCTTCTGAGGATTACCAAGATGAATGACTGTGAAGAAATTAGAATACTCTAAATATGCGAAGCACCATTATTAACCCCTTTCTAAAATGGGTTCCCAAATGACATGAAATGTGACTTCTACTCTCCATATCGAAGTAGAGCCTGGATAAGGATCATGTCTAGAGACATCAAACTCTGTAATGCGAACAGGTTTGGGGGTGAGCTAGAGCATCAGGATGTTTTCAACAAAGAATATTTGCAGCAAGATTTCTTTATTTTCATATGGGTGAACACAACTAAAGTGTTAGCAAAAGGAAAACTATACCCTAGCAACAAGTGAAATACTATTCATAAATGTTTATTAATACTTCAGCATTTGTACTAAAAACTGTTTTGTTGGTAACTATAGGAATCTTGCACATTTTCAGAAATTTAAGCTACCAACTTCTGGAAAAGAATAGTTCTTTTTCATTCAGACATCTACTTTCTTGGGCCATAAGCTCCTGTACAACACTGCAAGAGACATGTTAAAAATGCTTGCAGTGCAGTACAAAGAGTGAGGGACAGGAACAAAGCCCACTCCACAACAGTCGCCTTCTGGATCATGGCCAGTGATCACTACTGATTGACAGCTGGCACCATCATTTTCCCCATACATCTGTATGAGTATCACAGTCTTACAAAGAAACAAATGCATGTTTTCAGTAGCACAGATAAGTAAAAATCATAGACTTTAATCATAGTCTTTAAGCAACTTTTGAAGGCTCAACACTACTGAGTTTGGTCTTAGCACAGGCTCCATCATTAGGCAGGATGAGGTGGCCTACTCTAAACACAAGATTTTGGGGCTCCTATAAAAAGTAGAAGTTTTCATTATGTACTTTATTATATTTTTATGTACTTCCAGTATGTACTTTATATCACTACGAGGGTGAGGATTTTCTTTTACAAGGTACAAAATGTCATTTTTGTCCACGGAATCAAGCTACATTTTTGCTACAATCACTTTAAGGTATATGCACTAAGTGATCTCTCCAATACTAAAGTACTATACAATAGTATAAGGAGATGAAAAATATAAAGAAATAAACACTGTATTTTGCCGGTATGATGGTGTTTCTGAAAGAACTAGCAAAGTGCTATCCTGAAGGTTTTTTAAATCTGTGTTGCTGGCTTCTGTATTTAATAAAACAAATATGTCTGAAAGGAAAAGTTAAGTAACAATAGAATATGAAAACCAAAACATCAAATCTATTAGAATTTTGGGCAGTACAAAATGGTTTTATTTTGGTAATGGTGGAGCATTCCTCTGACACAAGGCACGATCAGCCAGTGAAAGGCTGCACTGTCAGCAGAAGGGTGTATTATCTTTTATGTATTATCACAAGGTCTGATTCACTGGGATGTGGGTGAGCTGTTCTCAGATGAACAGCTATAGGTTGTATGTTTGATAATGAACTTACCTATGATTTTCAGAGTACAGAGCAGCATAAATTAATCTCATATAGCTGTTGATCAGCTTCTTTACTATATTCATCCCCACAGTATGAAAATGGGAAAGATCACTTGCTGTTCGGAGCAAAATGCTTTCCAGAGTTTGAAAGATTAGCAGCATCTGCAATATACAAATATTTTCAAGATAAAAAAAGGAAAAAAAATGATGCCAACGTGACTTGAGGAGCCATGAACTGGAGCAAGAAAGTGGAAGTACCCTTAGTTCACACAGGCACACCCTGAAATGTAGCCCATCACAATGTTTAAAATTACAGTTCCTAAAATCAGTCTATAAGAGTAGCCTTTCTGTTCCTTGAGTCATTGTTTTTGCTGTTTTTAAAGTTTAGGATGAGTGCACAGGCTGCACAGATTACTTCTGAGTAAGCCGATTCGGTTAACTCAAAACACTTTTTAAAATTACATAATGGGACTGAAACGCACAATCTGTGAGGAAGAGGGAATCACACCTCAGCCAGCATCCTAATAGCAACAGTAGTGGCATATGGGGAAAAATCACACTATCCCAGATACAGCACATCCAACAGTTTGAAAACAGAATTCAGTCAATAGATACCCAACCTCAAATGAAGGCAGGATAAAAGTATGGATAGCAACTGCATAGACTCCACCAGGCCTGCAAACTAATGACCTGATTTTACCACCTTTGATAAGGATCAGATGTATAAAGTGCTCTTCACAAACCAGCCCCATAAATGTGACAAATGTTTATTGTTATTTTACCAATCTCCAGGTACCAGATTTTTTTTTCTTGCTTGTTGTCTTTATTCTGCAAATCATATGCTGCTAAGACATTTTCTACTGTATAAGCCCAGCTTCACTAAGTTGAAATGCTTACCTCACTTTCTGGTCTCCTTTCGCCATCTAGAAGTTTTAAAATTTCTGCACACTCAACAGAAATTTTGATGTATCCTTCCACAACATCATATTGTTCTGCTGATGGTAATAATTTAGCTATAGATATGAATGTTTCTAAACCTGGAATAAAACAAACATTTATTTTCTTTTTTTATTGCAAGTGTGTTATTTCATTCCTCATTATAACAAACTATGGTTAACAAAATAGTTTCTTAGCCTATTAGCGGGCACTATTCCCTTACTGATGAACACTGCAAAATCCTACTTTACAAACCTCCTTGTTCATTTATGACTGAGATAGGATTTGAAACTTGTCAAAGTTTAACCCTTGTCCACTAGACCCCTCATTGCTCCCACTGATGCATGAGAAAAGTGACATGTATAGGACACACAAATATAGACTATAGACTAATAAATATCTCACAGAAGCAATGAAGAATGTGCATTCCAACAGTGCAGAGAATCTTCTCTGATTACACTGGAACACTGTTCACAAATTACAGCATACACATTACTGTGTGAAACTAACAATAAAAAGCAGTTGGAATAACTACCCCAGCTTGTATAAAAGGTTTGCCATTGGCCATGAAGGCAGTAGTGCCTCTTAAATCACTTCAACTAGCCTGACTGGGGGTATGACGTTAAGTTCATTAATGAGGTATTAAATCTACATTTAATACTAAGTTTGCTTGCACAGTACAATAACCATACAGCCTGCATGTATATGTGTACAACTGTTGGTAAGAAAGTGCCAACACATGTTCACTTCATAAGTGGAACCAGAGACCCCTACCTGGAAAGATTTAGAATTTCAATAGTGGTCAGCTGTTTGGTGTAGTGGTTAGGAGTGCGGACTTCTAATCTGGCATGCCGGGTTCGATTCTGCGCTCCCCCACATGCAACCAGCTGGGTGACCTTGGGCTCGCCACGGCACTGATAAAACTGTTCTGACCGAGCAGCGATATCAGGGCTCTCTCAGCCTCACCCACCCCACAGGGTGTCTGTTGTGGGGAGAGGAATGGGAAGGTGACTGTAAGCCGCTTTGAGCCTCCTTCGGGTAGGGAAAAGAGGCATATAAAAACCAACTCTTCTTCTTCTGAGTTGAATGTAATACGAAAATTACTCAGCGCACACACATTAAAAATCAAGCATACACCGTACACAGATCGTACATACATCATTGTAACTTGTGGACGAGGTGAGGATCCTCAAGACTTGGAATACTACTTTACTGGGCACCTGAGCTACTACCCACCAGGCGTCACTGGGGGACAAACATGGGACTGTGGGAGGAAAAAATGCAAAGGGAACAGCACTCGGGGGCTCGGAAGCACGTGGAAATTCCGACCGCTCTTACCCTTCATGGCGGCGCTGGGCTCGCGCAACGTGGACTTGAACTGGGTGCCGGAGAACTCCGCGGCCTCCGTCTCGCGGGCCCGCTTGGGTGGCGGCGGCAGCTGCTCCTGCTCCCGCCCTTTGGTCGCAGGGAGGCTTTTGCGCTTGGGCGCCATGGTCGCCAGCGATCTCCTCCTTGCAGCAGCCATCAACCGGAACCGGCAATCGCTGCCGGAAGCTGTCCGTCGCCCATTCTCTCCTCGAAGCAGCAAGCAAAGTGGGTTCCTGGCCAAATAGCTGCAGTGTCCCAGAGCGATGTAGAAGGTCTCGATCCGGTAAAGCGGGGATCCTTCAGTGTAAGTCAATTGCTTTCAGCTCCGCAAAGAAGCTGGAGGTCCGTGTTGCCGTCAAATACAGGCGCAACCCACTGTCCTCCCAGCGCCCCCCCCCCTCATCTTCTTCTCGGAAACTTCTGCACTTGAATGAACAAAACATCGCGGACATCATCAGTAGCAATTTCTATAAAGGTTTTCCCCCATTGATAAGGGCCTCCCGCCCTCTTTGTCCTGTAGTGTTCCTAAAGTGCAGTAAACCCAGTTATTTGATCCTTCAGCGCCTATGCTGTGATTTTAACTGGGGTAACTGCTGATGGAAGATTTCGAACAGACTTGTAGGCAGCGGAGATAGATTCAAATGGGTAGCCGTGTTGGTCTGAAGCAGCAGAACAAATTTAGAGTCCAGCGACACCTTTAAGACCAATGAAGTTTTATTCATGTTATGAGCTTCCGCCTCTGATTCAATGTCATGGAGGCTGTGGCTCGGTGGTCCCTTCCAGTTCTGCTGTCTGAGAAAACAATAGAGTACTTAACTAAGATTTTCACTATATCCACAAGATGTCACCTTTCAATTATTGTTGAAAGATTATAACAGGAAAAGTAGAGCATTTTTGCACATTAGAGTAGAGCTGCTACCCTGCTATATATTCCATTCCTAAACTGTACTCTTATGATGCATTATTATGATGGAAAAGATTAATTATCCAAGGGTCCTGCTCAACTCACAAAATAACTTCAGAGTAAAGAAAATGTGATATTTTTAACATTAAATTTGTTTTAATGGATTTGACTCTGTTTTATCCTGTTGTAAGCTGTCCTGAGACCATTTGCCTAAATAAACAGACAAATAAATAATTAGTGGTTGTAAATGAGAATTCTCCAACATATGCTTAGTTATTGCCACTTACCTATTTTTATTTGTGGAACGGCACTACAAAGTTGGCAGTGTTCATATTTCTCCAAATTTGGTAGGGTCTAGGACAGTGTGAGTCACAAAGCCAATGAAAATGAAGCCCAGACAGGTGAATGCTCTGTTTTCAAGTCACTCCCTGTAAAATGTGGATGTAGGTCACCATACCAAAAAAGACTGGAGACCACTGGTCTATGTTAAAATTAGGAGTTTGAGTCTACAGTGAAATTTCCTATTCTGTTATCAGATTATATGAGATTTAAACAGTTTGTATGTTGTATGATATTTCATACCATTAAACAGTATATGAAGGGAACGCAAACTACCAATGGCTGCCATGCTAAGAATGCTTTCCTGTGCATAAGCCCTCTTGAATAAAACAGGCCGTGCTTCCAATCAGACCTCCTTAGAAATTGCTCCCAAAATGTCTCTCGTGTTAATATGTGACACACTCGAGCCACTGTTAACCATTTTAATTTCAACAGGATAGTTAGAGAGCAATCATTAGTATGTCTACTTACAATCCTACTTGGGTCTCTTTGATAGACTTTACTCCTATAAAGAATGTTTGAGGTTTATTAAGTACACGCCAAAATCAATGAGACTTGCAATGGAATTCTAAAGTGTGACAGTTTTTTCGCAAACACCCATTGAAGTCAATAGGTTAGGAGAATGTAACCTTGATTAGGACTGTACTGTTGAAAATTTGAGCTTGATAAGGTAAAAAATCATGCAAGAGCCAGCTTGGTGTAGTGTTAGGATCTGGTGAGCCAAGTTTGATTCCATGCTCCCCCACATGCAACCAGCTGGGTGATCTTGCTTCGCCACAGCACTCCTTTGGATAGAGAAAAGCAGAATATAAGAACCAACTCTTCTTTTTCTTCTTCTATCATAGATTCTGAAATCAGTACAAATGCACATTAGATCTGCTTTAATTAGGATCCCCTTCCTTTCCTGCCTTCCTCACCATCCCCATTTTCAATAAAAAGCCCTAACCAAAAGTAAACCTATTTTTTCTACTTCAAACAACCAGGGTCTTTCTTTATGCACATAGAACACAATCACTGCAACCTATGCACTTTCAATTTTATAATGTATATAAAAATTAAATTAAATTTTGGAGAGCCTTTGTTAACAGAAATATATGGTATATAAAATTAAAAAAATGTCTGGACTACTGTATTTATTCCCATTTCCATAGAAACAGAGGCTGGGCCTAAAACATGGAATGCCTTGTTTTCTATAACCACCATATAGTGATTATTTTAAACCATTTACTTTTGTTTCAACTAGAGTGACATTCATTTCCATAGAAACAGCCCAAGAAATGGCGTCAAAGTCATTAGAACTTTTTTTTGTAGATTTACTCAGTGTCAAAGAGTAGGAAAATAAAGTGCTTAGTCTTCACTGGTGAGAGAAAGTTTTCCTCCCTGTGATTAGAATGAAAGAAAAAGTTGAAAGAGTTTTTAAAAGGTGCAGCCACATCAGCTATCTTTGAAAAATAGAGACCCCCACAATCTGAAGTGCTCTGTTACTATTATGGTGCATTAATTGTACGCAGTTGTAAACTTCATACTGTCTACTATAGTGTGCCTCTTGTTCTTCCTATTTTTCCACCCTGTTGCCTTCCTTTTATACAACTGACAGCATTAATTTCATTTGGATTTATATAGAGCAAAACGTGACACGAGTTTCAAACAGCAGGACAAAGAGAAACTGGGAAACCAAAGAACATCAATGTAATATGAAAATCCTTTCATAACTGTGATGTTTCTAGTGCCTATCTTGGTAGGCAACCAGTAGGATTTACGTATTGTGGTATATTAAAACTTTTTTTCCTTTCCTCCTGTCTTTTAGCCTAAATTCAGTGATTTCAATAAATGACATTTTTAGTAAATGCCAGATTCTGGTTTTTCGGTCTGTGGTCAGGACTCTGATGGAATTGAGAAATGGTCATTATGTCTGAATCAGTGACAGTATGAATTTGGGAAACAAAAACAAAAGCTATATTTCTCATCTCAGAATGATGCCAGAATGCTTGCAAGATATATTAAAAGTTAAAAGAAATTGCTTTGTAAAAGACCATGTAGCTCACTTTAAAATTGACTTTAGCAGATAAACATTACTTAAACACAAACACTACTTAAACACAAGCTACTTTTAAAAGCCCCTTTCTTCATTTGAGTGTTTGTGGAGTACATGAACTGAATGATAACCCAATAAAAAACCCATGTGAGATCACTCAAAGTAAAAATTTAAAATGTTATTATTAAAACATACCAGTTGCCACATGAAACCTACAAAGTATTTATAGGATTTAGCAACCAAAAACCAAACAACCTCTATTGTGCTTAAGACATAATTGCACAATAACAGGGCCCCCTAAGCAGAGTTAGAAATCCATTGAAGAAATTGGCTTTATATCACATTGGTTATCACAGAGTTTCTTGCCCTATTTCAGGGTTTAATGGAAGCTTGCCTTTGGCCAGGCACATGCCCTCAGGTTGTCCTACCTCACAGGCTTGTTGTAAGGATAAAATACGAGAACAATGTAAGGTGTTTTAGATACCCATTAAAAACCAAGGAGTAAATAAATAACACATCATCAACTAATGTGTTGTGGCTTTGGTATTGGGGCTTTACACAAAACTGGTATATGGAAGACAGGAATTAACATTCTGTATGTGTAACAATGTACCTAGGTTTAGCTAGGGTAATTGCAGTGTGTTATAATGGTTAAGAGCAGCAACCTCCAATCTCAAGAACCAGATTTGCTTCCCCACTCCTCCCCATGCAGTCAGCTGGGTGACCTTGGGCCAGTCGCAGTTCTCTCAGAGCTATCACAGCCCCACCTCCCTCACAGGGTATCTGTGGTGCAGAGAGGAAGGGAAGGTGATTGTAAGTGACTTTGAGACTCCGTTGGGTAGTGAAAAGTAGGGAAGAACCTTTCACGTAGTTCCAAGAAACACCCTTCTGCTGTTATCCTGACTCCTGAGATTCCTAATATCCCAGACAATCCCATCAACTTTTTTTCTATTCCTGGGAGAAAAAAGAGGCTAAGGCTTCTTCTATGATAGCAGGAGTAGAGGAAGGGTATACAGCCTCAGTTCGTCTCAGTGCAAATATCAGACCTTCTCCCCTTTGATAGGACCAGAGTAAAACATTCTAGCATGGATAGGTGTTAACATGCAGCTGCACAAAACATATTTCCAGCATTTGAGAAGCAGTTCTAAACCAAGATTGATCTCTACACTGGTTTTTAAGAAGGTTAGGAAAGGTAACGTATACTATGGTATCTCAAGGGAGTACTGAGATGCTACACTGACATTTGGTAGCTACATTCTATATCTGAATTTCAAACATCAGCTTGAGTCAGTTTATTAGGGAAGGGAAGAGAAATGCAGAATACATTATCCTGTGGTATCTGTCATGTTTGCCTCTGGCCTACGCCATGGTTGCGTTGAACAAAGTCCCAGGTTCAGGGCCAGAGGGCTTCCTCTTTCAATACCCACCCACCCCAATCTGGCCTCCATAGTTTGGCAGAGAGTTATCCTGTGGCTGTGTTTGGATGCTGTGACACAGTTTACTAATGTAACAAGATTAACTTTTGCTTATATATTCCTACTGTTATGATGGTCAGTTCTTAGTCTGACCAAGAGTGCTTTAACTCGAAAGCTCATGCCTTGAATAAATCTTTGTTGGTCTTAAAGGTGCTACTAGACTCTGATTTTAGTGGGTATCAAGCTGTAAACTATGCATACCTTTGATTATAAGGTGGTACATCCTATAAGATCATAAACTGGGAACAAATGGCTCAGGGGGGGGGGGTGGAGGCTTTCACATGTCTCTAGCTTTAGCATCCTATGTAGCCATTTGTAGTCTCCTCAAGAAACTATTGAGTTTATCCAGGAGGTTGCCTTTTGGGAAAATTGCAACGGAATGTGACCATATCTGGAGCAAGGACTCTCGAGTTCTGAATTACTTGTAATTTTTAAATAATGAAGGAAGCAAAAGAAGTTTCCTGATTTCAGTGCCTAGAGATGTTCCATTTGTACCCATGAGGAAATCATGGTATGTGTATGACTATGTTGAAAAAAATGCAGAAATCTTCTTTGACTACTGCTTATTTCTAAATGTTACTTGTTTTAGAACAGTAGTAATCACCAGTTTGGTGCAGTGGTTAAGCGTGGTGCGCTCTAATTGGAAGGACAGGGTTTGATTCCCCACTTCTCCACATGAAACCAGTTGGGTGACCTTGGGTCACTGTTCTCTCAGAGCCCTCTCCACCCCACCTACCTCATAGGGAAGTAAAGACTGTGAGGAGAAGAAGAGAAGGTGATTGTAAGCCATTTTGAGATTCCGTCACGTAGTGAAAAGTGGGGTATGAAAACCAATTCTTCTTCTGTATTGACAAAAGTGTACATTGTCATTTGTGAAATATTGTGCAGTTTTTTGCCATAGTAGACAGGATTTGATCCTCCTGGAGGTACACCTGTTTTCTCCATTGAGATCTTTTTTTAGATACTTAAATCCAGTGACTGGAGTTATGAAAAGGCAAGACTGATCTTTCTACAAAACTTGAAAAGGGGGCCAGGTTTGCAGAAAAATTACTGGGCCAAGCCTGGCAGCAACCCCAGCCTACCTGCTACTACCTGACTTATATGACATACATGGAGGTCTGTCTGCTTGCTGCTGTTCAACTGCAGCCACAATATGAAAGCCAGCATGGTGAGCAGAGGTTGACGCTAGAGACTGGGAAACACAGATTCACCAGTCTTCCCTGAAGCTCCTGCAGGGACAATCACATCGGTCAGACAGAAGACGACCGCATATGGTGGTTGTGAGGAGAAAAGAGGATAGGGTTGTCAGGTAATGGCTGGAGATCTTCTAGGTCTACAGTCAGATGTTCCCCTCAAGTCCTTGTGAGTTTCCACTTGTTTTTGTATATTTCCCTTGTGCCTTTCTTCCATCAGTGTGGTATACCAAGAGGCCCCTCTCCCACCCAGGGCTGGTCTGTCACTGATGTCTAGCTCTGCCGTGGCAAATCACCAATTCTGTTTTTTAGCCGGGCACTTATTTTCACTTAATGACATGGGCATGTGTCTCCCCATTTTACCAAAAAAAAAAAAAAGAAGAAGAGAGATTCAAATGAGTAGCCGTGTTGGTCTGAAGTAGCACAATAAAATCAGAGTCCAGTAGAAGATCATAGTCTGACAAGGGTGCTTGCACTCGAAAGCTCACGCCTTGATGGTCTTAAAGGTGCCACTGGACTCTGATTTTATTGTAAAAGAGCGAGAGAGCGCGTACGCGGAGCAGCAGCCACCTGCACGGGGGCACGCGACTAGCCCGCCAGGAGCGCCCAGGGCGTGTTGCGGGGCGCTAAGCGGCCCAGAGAGGGCGAGGGCGCCGGGGCTGGTGTGCGGCCCGGCCGGGAAGGAGCGGCTCGTCTTCCTTTGGCCGCCCAGCCACCGCCGCCCACACCCCCCGGCTGCCTCGCACGCACTTGGCTTTTCCAGGCAGGGGCCAGGCAGTGCTGGGACTTCCTCTCCGGGGAAAGTGCGCGGAGGCTGCGCCAGCCCTTCGCCTCGCCCTTGGCAGCCGCCGCCGCCGCCGCCTCCCGGCCCGCGGGGGTCCCACGAAGGACAGGGGCTCTGCCGGCACGGCCAGCTGGGGGCTGGAGCCATCATGTGACCCGGTCGGGCTACAGAGGACCCCCGCCGCCGCCTCTGCACCATGAGTGGCCCGGAGGCCGGGCAGCATCTCCGGCGGAGGCGACAGGTAGAGCTGAAGCTGCCGCTGACCCTCTTCTTCTGCCTGGGTCTGGCCTGCACCCAAGAGACCGCCGCGCTGGCGGACTTCTCCGGTAAGCCTTCTCCGGTGGCCGCTGGGGCATTTCTTCCCATCTCAGCATGCCCCGGGGGCAATCCCCGACAGGGACGGAGGAGGGCAGGGAGGGCAGCCCTCCCTTGGATGCCGCTAAGACCACCTACAGAGCGCCTCCTTCTTCTCCCCCTCTGAACGGAGTGAAGATCCATCCTGTTGGTCTGAAGCAGCAGAGCAAAACTGGAGTCCAGCAAAGTTTAATTCTGGGTGTAAGCTTTTGTGTGCACACATCCTTCTTAGGATACATCCAACTTTTCTTGATCTTAAAGGTACTTGAAGTGAATGAAGTAAGAGATTTACATTATAGGGCGGGCAGGCAGGCAGGACATGTGACATGTGAAGATTTTCTATAAGGTGAAAAGGAAAAACTACTGTTCAGCTTTCTTCCTGTTATTCAAATGTTAAATGTTTCGGAGCCTGACAACAGACTAACAACAAACATGACACCGATACTGGTATATTTTGCAAAAGGAAAACCATATTTTAACTTGCTATAATATTTTCCAAGTTTTTTTTAAATTCTATAGCCTGGGATACAGCTTGGGATATAGATCTGAATGTTGCTTAATGAACACAAAATGTCACCAAGCTAG
Source organism: Paroedura picta (assembly GCF_049243985.1). Lineage (NCBI taxonomy): Eukaryota > Metazoa > Chordata > Lepidosauria > Squamata > Gekkonidae > Paroedura > Paroedura picta. The sequence goes on from NC_135374.1 coordinate 57,669,819, forward strand.
AAAGTGAAGAATTGACCATTGATTACCGAGCCTCTTCTCCAAAGGCTGCATCTCCTAAAGTATGTTTAGTTAGGATTAACTCCTTACTTGAGAAGAAAATGTTTATTAGCACGCAAGAGTACTTTTGTTTTAGATCACTTTCGTTTAGATCAATGTAATAGAATTGCAGGGAACATCTCTGGTTACACCTGAGTAAAAATTTATGTTGTAGATGTAGGTGTTAGATGTACGCCACCAATAGGGTTCATGCTCAGAACTGAGTGATATCACCTTTACATCCTGTGTCAGCTGTGGTGCAGTCCTTATCTGTCATGTAAGGTCTGTCATGTAATCATGTACAGGCATAGATCAAGTGATCCATGGGAATCGGCCATACTGAAAAACATGTCTCCCCCCTCCCCCCAGCCCTGAGTACTACAGCTCAGCAGACAAATAAACATGCTGTTACTGTTCTGCTGGATACGTGAAGTAGAAAGAACATGTAACCTTTTGGACACAGATTAAATGAACAATATTTTCTGTATTATGAAGGCAAAGGCAAAGATGAGTCAACAGGAATTCTCAGATTGTCCTTGTTTGCGCAGGAGCAAAACAGATTAAAAGGATGCCTTTGGGATATTCTTTAGCCTTGAAAGGACCACACATTGATTGAGGCTATTAAGTAGGCCTTCCCATAAAAACGTAACAAGCATGATACATTATACAGTGATTTAAAGGAAAGGCTAAATATTTTAGCTGAAATCAGATGAGGAACTATTTTCACTATTATCGGGCAATGAATGGGAAGATTATTTGGCCCATGTGCTAATAAGAGGCATAGACTGATTAGTGGAAACTCTAATAGAGCAGTTTTAGGACCAAAAGAGTGACTCTGACATTCTAACAAAAACAACAAATGTCCCGTAATGCTGAGAAGCTCAGTGTAATAATACAAAGCAAAAATACTTTCAAAGGACTATTTCAGAAAGTAGCAGCCATGTCAGTCTGCAGTAGAACAGCTAGATTTAAGTTCAGCAGCACTTTAGAGTACCACACGATTTTGAGAGTATAACTTTTGAAAGTCAAATATCTATGAAGGGAGCTTTGATTCTTCGAAGCTGATACCCCAAAAATCATGTTGATCTCAAAGGAACTGCTGGACTCAAATCTGTGTCCAAAAAATTGTCATTGATGTCTATTTTTAGCAGAAAAGGAGGGCAAACTTTCTTTTCTATTGAAAATTTCTGACCTCGTTACTATTGTCCTTTATATCCACATTGGCTATGATACTGCAACTGCACAAAGTATCCAGAAGATGAATTGCTTGCCTGTTAGCATTTAATCGTTTGCTTAGTAGTCCCTAGCAAGATCCATCTTATGTATTCCTGTTGGCGCTGAAATGTTACAGTCTGATGCAGAATTTTATTTTTAAAGGCTAGTCAAAATGCAGTTGGCAGAAATTAATACATGATTAACACATAATAAATATTAATGTGGTTACCATGAATACTCTGTGACATTTTAATGCTTAGTAGGGGTGTGTATGTATATATGCCCTTTTAAAAAGTTGCAGTTATGTTCAGTAATAGGGTATATACAATGGGGTGTAATAGTGTTTTTTGTTTGTATACAATATTTTAAGGGCATTCAGAGTCATCTTCCTTTCAAGTAAATATGGTATATGTATGTATACGTACATACACACACAAACACACCTTGTGTGTGTGTACGTGTGTGTTACTGACTTAACCAGTTATTAGTAATACTACAACTGCATTCGTTTCTAGGAATATTTGTAAGATCCTGGGGAAAATCAGCCAGGTGCTTGGCACACAAGAATCCTGTATGAACTGCATGGGTTACTTGGACCAATTCCGCAGAGAGGCGTAAACCTTGCGCTGCGTCCTGCTTGCAAACACGCAGTGCAGCAGTTATCTCAGGGACTCAAACTTTCTCCCCCCTCCCCCAAGCCCTGAAACTAATTTTTAAGTCAGTTCTGCCTTTTTTAAGGCAGTAATGCTGCAACACAGACGCATTTTTAATTTAAAAATTAACGCTTCCACACTGGTATGGAGAAACGCCAGAACTATAAAGCATTTCCCCCCTCCCCTTTTTTTTGGATTCATGGTGTTTTGGACTCTATTTATGTCTGGGTAAATTTGTGAGAGGCTGGAAATGGTAACTGGACCCTGAAGAGTAATTTTGTATAAATAGTAGGCTTAAAAAGAGCGCGCACACCTGGCTGATCGGGAGAGGGTTGCTTCATCATGCGTGTCCCCCCTCTTTTCCCATTCATTCCCCACCAACAGAAAATACAAATGTGTTTTGCCTGCCTGATCCCAAAAAGACTGTGGACACTTACAGAAGATTTTATTTCAACAGCTCATCAAACCCACAGATCTCATCAAACCCACAGGCTCATCAAACCCACAGATCATTACCCCTTCCTTCTCATCCATGTAGGAATAAATAATACTGCCAGCACAGCATGGAACGTATTAAGAAAGACTTTGTGGATCTGGGGGGAAAGGTAAAGGACCTGGGAGCGCAAGTTGTGTTTTCATCAGTCCTTCCTGTAAGTGGCCATGGCTTAGGAAGGGAGAGAAAAATCATGGAAGACTGGCTACATCACTGGTGTCCTCGGGAAAAGTTTGGATTTCTGGATCATGGTCTACGATGTCAATATGAAGGGCTACTATCAGGAGACGGTGTGCACCTCACAAGGGATGGGAAAAGTATTTTTGGGAGAACCCTTGTACACCTGGTGAAGAGGGCTTTAAACTATATCCAAAGGGGGAGCGAGACATAAATTCAGAACCTGGTGTGATGACAAGAATTGAAGATAGGAAGATTGCAAATCTACAGGGAATGGCACATAAGCAGGGAACTACTAACTTGCAAGGAAGTTCAAAAGCCAAAACCATGGGGCACACAAAGGATGGACTATGATGTCTCTACACTAATGCACATAGTATGAGAAACAAGCAAGAGAAACTAGTAGTCCTAATTCAGGAAGGGGACTATTTTGGTGATTTCCCTCATCTTGAGGCAAAAACTCGAGCCAGCTCCTTGACAGCCTCGGGATGCAGATGTCATGTGGAGGGGGCTCATGCAGAAACGGTCTTGATATTTATTTTAATTATGATCTGTGGCCCATCCTGCTAAGACCTATTGCAGATAGATAGGGTTTGCTGCCTGGTGACCAAATACATGGTACCCAATTGCAACATTATGTCCATATTGAAGGCAGTGGGATGGAGTACCAGTTTCATTTATTTAATTCATTAATTAAATCAGTTATTCTGTGTAAATTTTTAGCCTTTCAAGAGTTTCTAGTCCAGATCTGTTTAAATTCAATACTGAATTAGTTGATTTGTGGATTAGAGCAGCGGTCCGCAACCTTCCGGCTGCCACAGACCGCTGAGCCAGAGTGGGGGGAGAGGGCGGTCCGGGGCCCCATGCACGCCGGTGGCTGCAGCTCCCTCTAGCAGCTCAGTTGTAAGGTTTACTATCATACCAACAGTAGCTGGGGAAGACAGATGTCAAGCGGCCATTGAGATGCTGTGACCACTGGCTCACCTTTCTTAGTCCTCTAATGGCCAGGTCATAGGCAAGGTACAGATCTTCAGCCTTTGTGCTGGTGTTGTTGTTGCGGAGAAACCTATTGCTCTGTCTTTTTCCATTGCTCCATCATGAAGACGTCAGAGTATTCAGCAGGAACTGCTGGTTCCTTAACTGTGATGATGGCAGAGAATGAAACACAAGTATACTGAATAGGATCCGTTGTGGCAGAAGGTCTGATAACAGTACAGAAGAATGGCAGTGCCCAATTTTTATTCATCTAGTGCTCTTGTGCCATAAATGCTGCATGACAGATAAGAGAGCAGTGGGTACAATAGTTAACATTGCAGTTTTTTCCATGCTGCATCTCTTACACTGCTGTTTGTCATGCACTCTGCTATGTGGGGGAGATTGCTCATCTGCTGAATTAGGGAAGGTTATTAAGTCAGTGAGTTGATAATGATTACAAAGGATGAGTGAGGCACATTATGGTCATTGTTTTGCATGTAGAAAGAGTGGATAGTGTAGGTGTTAGACTGTGTGGCATGTCTTCCCTGAGAAGCCTATCTTTATAGAAGCACACAAAGAGATCCCTCATAGTGTTTGTGTTTAGAGTTTCAAGGCAGTTTCTGAGAAAATTAGTGTTATTTAGTTAGTGTTATTTAGTGTTCTTCAGTTCTTTGTTCTCCTTAGCTGTTGGGTGCTTGTGGTTTGTGTAAAGTATCTGGATATCACCAAAGTTTCTGTCAGCAAATTTCCATTTGTGTGCTTCTAGTTACCTAGACATGAGTTGTAGTTCTGTTGCCCCATGCTGCATTTTAATATGAAGTATATCATTATGCCAGAACTATTTTTAAAAATCGGCATAGCATTATGCTCCAACATAAAATGATTTAGGAATTTTCCTATATTGCCTAGTGGGAGTAAGTCAAGGTCGGAATCACTGTAAGTAGGATTGAGGTATTTAGTTTTAGCTGTGATTCAAAGCTACAGTTCAGAGTACTCTCTATCATTAGGGCTATTCTGGACATGTTTTATGAACTACAATCTAAGAGATCAACCCTAAAGATGTCTATTCAGAATTCTGCCAGTGGTGCTGACTTCCAGAAAGGTATCCTTAGGATTGTATCATCATCATCATCATCATCATCATCATCATCATCCTTTAATTTATATCCCGCCTCCCTCCGGAGGCTCGAGACGGGTCACATAAATCACTTGGTAAATCACTTGGAAAATAAAAGTCATATATGTTTGTAAATTATGTAGACTCTGTATAGTTTCAACAAGAAAAAATTCACAGCTATTTCCACATAGGTTATTTGCTCCTTATTTGATGCTGTAAGGAAGCATGTTATTTTCCTGCTTGGCCACAGCAAAGAGTTGCCAGACTGTGCTGGCAAGAGTGGCGGGGTCCCTTTGGCGATGGTGGGAGGCTACTTGTGAGAAAAACCTGTGAGTAATACCAGTCCTTTCTAGGAATTGCTGTAAACTACTTATGAGAAAAACCTGTGAGTAATACCAGTCCTTTCTAGGAATTGCTGTAAACTTGAGTTTTGGCAAATTCCTAGAGAGGCCTGATGTAACTTCTGGGTTTTTCTGAAAGTAATGTCATGCTGTCGGTGATGGCTAACTTTAATCCTCATGATTATGTGGATGAACTCTGGACTCAAGATTTACTTTTCAGCAAATGGAAGCTGGGTATATAGAGGACTTGGAACATGTATTGTTATACATTATATCAATATACTGATTTTAAATGTTGATATAAAAATACTGAGAAGGCCCTTGTGATGCAGGAGAGGAATGGGTGCTGTGGGGGACCAGGGCAGGAAAACCCTGTAGCCACTGCACCATATTGGCAGCTGTAGCTGCAATGGGGAACTATACATTCCTGCCCCCATGTAGAAAAAGCACCCAGAGAGAATTTTAATGTTCAGTAATAACTGGCTTATAAAAGAAATTAGGAGAAATTTGTAGGGAATACTATTGAGATTTACAATAACATTATTTCAGTGAGGAAATCCAATATGTATTTTAAAAGAGCATAACACGGTTGGTATACTATAATTCATAGAAATGCAGATATCAAAGATAAATCTGCATTCTTCCTTTAAATTCTCCATTCCAAAATGAACACTGGTAATCATCGCATAAGCTCCCCGTGCATTTTCCGTGTGAATGGCTGCAATGTATTCATCCTCTATAAGAAAATGACATATTTCGGAACTCTTTAGAGGACACCCTCCCTGAATAATTGAAACACCAATTAGTTCCACAAGAATATATCCTTTCAAAAATGCCATAATTCAGTACTTTTTTGGGGGGGTCTTCTAACTCCATAATGGAATTGTCATGTATAACAGGATCCGATAATAAGAGATGAATGCTGCTCATAGAGTAGTAAAGCTTCAACCCTTTCTCCTCTTCAGACATCTCAAGCTTTCATAGTGAGATTATCAGGTGGCATACTTTCCTGGGTCAGTGATTTTTCTGCTCCGTATGATTCTAACTTCAGTTCATCATCTCAGTGGATTCTTTCACTAGCCAGATTACTAGTCATATCACTGTCACCATCGTTTCTAAGCCTCCCTCTGTCTGCTGTGCCAGGCTGAATTAAAGACTAGTATGTTTACCTTTTTATTGACTTTAAAATGAGTGTAAAATTGGGCTGTTAATTCTGATATAAAAATGGGTCATTTGTTAAATTCAAAGTATCACTTTTTCAGAGTCCTGAAAGTTGATGCAATTTGTGTCATTATTTGGAAATGTATATTGTATAAGAGACAGAATACTCTAGAATAAGAAGGTACGGTATATAAAAATAGGGGTGTATTGTAAACTGCTAATTGAGAACACCACTTGAATCTATAATGTTAACAAATGTAAGAAGCATGCAGTTGTAAACATCATTAAATGTACCAATAACAAGTATAAATACACAGAAAAATGAACAGTATAAATATAGAATTCATCAAAAATATACTGTTTATTTTTCTGTTCTTTTATATAGACATACAGTGACTATTGTTTACAAGTGTATACTTTTCTCATGTATTCATATTGTGGTGCTGTTGTAAATTTGGAGTTTATAATGCACCCCTATTTTTGATATACCATCTTGTACTTTGCTTTTTTCATTCCTTGTGAGCGTATATTGTACTAGAAAACATTTTGATATAGATCTTTGTAGCCATGGTGATAGGTTTTAGAGGATCATATGGAAGCTTACTGGATGACCTTGTGCCAGTCACACACTTTCAGCTGGGCCTTATCATAGGGTTGTTGTGAAGATAAAATGGAGTGGAAGAAAACGGTGTGAGCCGTTTTAGGTGAAAAGCAGACTATTAAATAAATAGATAATGTATCTGCATCAGAAATCTGTCCAACACCCAACTGAAATGGACTTGGGTGTGTATAAAGTATCATTTAAGTCACAGCCAACTTATGGTGACCTCAGCCAAGGGCACTCAAGAAACAAAGGTGGTTTGCCATTGCCTTCCTCTGCAGAATGTCTCTCTTCCAAGTACCAACCCTGCTTAGCTTCTGAGATCTGATGAAATCTATTCCAGTATTACTCACTGTTAAGAAAACGTGACTGGGATTGGGGTGTAAGACATGAGAAATTCTGATCCTAAAGCACTTGTTTAGGATAAGGTTTGCTTGAGGATTTCAGTTGTTCCTACTGTCAAATAGGTTCTGTTAAATTTATGTTAATCTAGTGCCACTCCGGGGTGGGGAAGATATTGTTAGAAAAAGGGGGAAAACCTGAGTTTGAAGAAAATTCCAAAAAAAGTTTTTTAAAAACCAACCATAGAAAGATTATTGTAACGGGAGGAGGGAAATGCCAACGAAAATCTAATGTAAAAAAGAAAGTTGGGTTACAGCCAACAATCCTGTACAAACCACATTCAGAGGTGGTTTGCCATTGCCTGCCTCTATGTAGCAGCCATTATCTTCCTTAGTGGTCTTTCATCCAAATATCAGTGAACTCTGCTTAGCTTCTCTAAGATGTGGCAAAATCCAGATGCTAGGAAATTCCAGTCAACATCACTCTGGCTCTCTCCATCAATGTGGTGCTGAATTTGCTGAGGCTTCAGCAGTATTGATTGGGATTGCCTAGCAGCTCTAAAATGCCACTGAGACCTTGGGACATATCCTTGCAAGATCTCAGCACCCATTTTGAAATTGCTAGGGAACTTTGGATGCTGATTAAGATGTTGCAAAATTTGTATGGTATGATGTTAATTGGTTATTTATTTATAAATATGTATGCTGCCTCTCCAGACCAGCTTGCTGAAGCCTTCAACTAAAACAGTAAAATAGCAGGAAGTAGATAACATTTTAAGTGGTTGAATTTGCTGAAAGGGGGGAGGTGGAGAAGACATGGAGACTGCAAAGAAAAATAGGGTTGCCAGCTCTTGCTTGGGAAATGTCTGGCATTTGAAGGCCTGGTGAGGGTGGAGTTTGTAGAAGAAGCTCAGCAGGGATGTGATGCCTTAGAGTCTGCTCTGTAAACCATCCATCTCCTTCAGGATAACTGATCTCTAGTCTGGATCAGTTGTAAATCTGGGAGAACTTCAGGCCCCATCCTGAGATTGACAGCCTTAGAGAGAAGAAGAGTTGTGAGGGAATGGAAGGGGAATGCAGAGCAGAGAAGAGAAGAGAAGAGAAGAGAAGAGAAGAGAAGAGAAGAGAAGAGAAGAGAAGAGCAGAGAAGAGCAGAGAAGAGAAGAGAAGAGAAGAGAAGAGAAGAGAAGAGAAGAGAAGAGAAAACAGGCAACTAAACAGTGACAGGAGAGGGGCCAGCAAGGAGTTATTATTATTATTATTATTATTATTATTATTATTATTATTATTATTATTATTATTATTATTATTAGATTTATAGCCCGCCACTCCCTTGCGGCTCGTTGAGGGAAGTTTTCACACCCCCTTAAATCATTATGTTTCCTGCATATATGTTTTACCTTTCTGAAAATTTGATGGCCTAATTTATGGGAAACTTAGATATTTCAATGCATTTTACTAGAGCCGAAAAACTAAATATGGATCAGAAAAGCCTAACATCATATAAACTTAAGAGGATTTATGAGGACTTGCAGGGGCAATCTCATATCCTCATTCCCTCTCTCAGTCTTGTGTTTTCCCTTTGCCACCTCCTGGAAGGGTTTGCAGGCTCTTTCCTTCTCCCAGTCCCATCTGCCTACTCATCTTTTTCTGTTTTTCCCACTGGCAGCC